>NC_135515.1:14619703-15827203 GCF_051989575.1 Stigmatopora nigra
GCTGTCGCTGTCGCTGTCGCTGTCGCTGTCGCTGTCGCTGTCGCTGTCGCTGTCGCTGTCGCTGTCGCTGTCGCTGTCGCTGTCGCTGTCGCTGTCGCTGTCGCTGTCGCTGTCGCTGTCGCTGTCGCTGTCGCTGTCGCTGTCGCTGTCGCTGTCGCTGTCGCTGTCGCTGTCGCTGTCGCTGTCGCTGTCGCTGTCGCTGTCGCTGTCGCTGTCGTTGTCGTTGTCGTTGTCGTTGTCGTTGTCGTTATCGTTATCGTTATCGTTATTATTATTATTATTATTATTATTATTATTATTATTATTATTATTATTATTATTATTATTATTATTATTATTATTATTATTATTATTATTATTATTATTATTATTATTATTATCATTATTATTATTATCATTATTATTATTATTATCATTACTATATCGTTATTCTTATCGTTATTATTATCGTCATTATTATCGTCATTATTATCGTCATTATTATCGTCATTATTATCGTCATTAATATCGTCAATATCATCGTCTTCGTCCTCGTCGTCTTCGTCCTCGTCGTCTTCGTCCTCGTCGTCGTCTTCGTCCTCGTCGTCTTCGTCCTCGTCGTCTTCGTCCTCGTTGTCGTCTTCGTCCTCGTCGTCTTTGTCGTCCTCGTCGTCCTTGTCGTCGTCGTCCTCGTCGTCCTCGTCGTCCTTGTCGTCGTCCTTGTCCTCGTCGTCCTCGTCGTCCTCGTCGTCCTCGTCGTCCTTGTCGTCGTCCTCGTCGTCCTCGTCGTCCTCGTCGTCGTCCTCGTCGTCCTCGTCGTCCTCGTCGTCCTCGTCGTCCTTGTCGTCGTCCTCGTCGTCGTCCTCGTCCTCGTCGTCGTCCTCGTCGTCGTCCTCGTCGTCATCCTCGTCGTCGTCCTCATCGTCGTCCTCATCGTCCTCGTCGTCGTCCTCGTCGTCGTCCTCGTCGTCGTCCTCGTCGTCGTCCTCGTCATCGTCCTCGTCGTCGTCCTCGTCGCCGTCCTCGTCGTCCTCGTCGTCGTCCTCGTCGTCGTCCTCGTCGTCGTCCTGATTGATTGATTGATTGATTGATTAGCCTCTCTGGTACTGAATTCTGGGGGTCAAGCTTCTTTTTGTTCTGTGTTGTGTTGTATGTCGTAGTGATAGAAAAACCGGTTACAAATGTTCTCTTAATCGTCTAGTTTTAAAAATTCTGCGACCAACTTTGGTCTTGTCCAGAGGTCTTGGATGGTTAGATTTGTGGGGTCATTTGTGCACGAAAAAAGATGTTCAGTATTGTGGGGGGAAAAGTTGCATTTTGGGCAGGCATCTTGTATTCCTGGATCGATCCTGGACAGGTAGCTGTTTAGTTTCCTGCTGTAGCCTGATCTGAGCCTGGCGAGCTCGGATCTCACCTTCCTGCTCAGCAGTTTTTCTTCTTGGTTTATTAGAGGTGGTAGGGCATTGAGGACTTTGTTGGGTTTTGCCTTGTTGAGGATGTTTTGAACTTATTTGGTGTGAATGGATTTGACGCATTGTTTGTAGTCTTCTTTGGTAGGATTTGGCTTGTCGTATTCTTTTTCTATTTCCTTGCCATGCTGTGTGATGATGGTCTTTTTCATCTTTCTTGGTTTCTGGTTTGCTTGAAGAAGTCTGCGACCTGGATGGCCTTCAAGATGGCATGCCGCCAGGTACTGCTTTCCGATCATTTCACAGTGCTCCTTCAGAGGCATAACCGCGCACTCAGCATGCAGGTGGTCTATGGCTGACATAGAGAGACATCCGGATGCTATCCTGAGTGCTTGGTTTTGAATTGATTGAAGCCGGTTCCAGTGTGTGTCTTTAATTATTGGCGACCATACTGGGCTCGCATATTCAAGGACAGAACGGACGATAGATTTGTATGTTAGGAGTAGTTTCTTTTTCACAACCCCAGCTGGAGCCTGCTAGTGATTTAAGTAGGTTCAGCTTTTTCTTTGCCTTTGCAACTGTCTGCTTGATGTGCGGGCCAAAACAAAACATAGTGTCAAATGTGACACCAAGTAGTTTTGGCGTTTTTTCTCCGGGGACACAACCAGCTGTCGTTCTTCTAAAAAATCTGCCAGCTTCTCCAAGAAGTTGTTGGCTTTGGCAGAGAGAGATTCGACGTTCGTACCTTTAACGAAGATTGAAATATCGCCCGCATATTGTATTAGAAAGACATCTTCAGGTATTGCAGGAAGGTTAGATAGGTAGAAGTTGAATAGTATTGGTGAGGTAACCGCTCCTTGCGGCACCCCTGTCCTGACATTGCGCGAGCTGGATGTAGCATTCCTGAAATTTACTCTTGATTGTCTTCCTGACAGGTAGCAGTTGAGCCATCTCTTTATACAGCTCGGTAGGGTGGTCGGTAGGGTGGTCAAATTCAGGTCTTTGAGTAGCTTTTCATGAGAGACCATATCAAATGCCTTGCTAAGGTCGATTTGGACTAGCAGGGTACGGTTTGCCGGTTTATTCTCATTAAAGCCGCCTGCCACTGATTCTGTGAACTCGTGCAGAGCTGTGACAGTGGAGTGGTTTGACCTGAAGCCATGCTGGATGTCAGGGACTGGTAGATGTTCTGTGAGGGTTGGTAGAATAACTCGTTCTAGGATCTTTATGCTGGGACATAGAAGAGAGACGGGACGGTATGATGAGGATTCATTTGCAGGTTTACCAGGTTTAAGAAGAGGAATAATGATTGAGGACTTCCAGATTGCAGGAATCGAACTTGTTTTCAGGGACAGGTTAAAAATGTCGGTTAAATATTGTAGTCCTTTGTCGCCTAAATGTTTAAGGTGAAGAGTAGATATTTTGTCTGGGCCTAAGGCTTTCGAAGCCTTGGCTTTCTTTATTGCTTCCTTTGTCTGGCTTATAGTAATTGGTTCTATGTTGTTGTTGTTTTTCTTCAGGTCTTTTGTAACTCGTCTTGCTGTTCTTGTTGTCTTGTGGGGTATTACTGATGAATATTGCTTGTTGAATTTGTCCGCTATTTTCATTGGAGTTGTTATGTATTTACCTTTAAATTTTATTGCTTCGTTGTTGCTTGCTTGTTTGCCGCCATTTAAATGTTTTATCAGTCGGAATAGTTTGGTTGTGTCCGATTTTTTGTCTTCAATTGTTTCTTTCCATTTCTCTCTCCTATGTTTGTTTATAATTGATTCTATCTCTCTATTTAGTTCTGTTATACGTTGGGAGTCCGGGTCAGTTTGTCTTAATTCGTCTCTTGTTTTTATCTTGTCTATTGCTTCTGTTGGTACCTCGGGTAGTATCGTTTTTATTCTTCCTGCTGGAATGGTTTTGTTGGCTATCTTATTTATAATTTTCCTAAAATGTTGTTCACCCCTGTAGACATCTGTTGGGGCTGGAAGTCTGGAGAATTTGTTTTCTGTTTCAGTCTGAAAGTCTTGCCAGTTAGCTTTACGAAAGTTGATGAAAATCCTATTTTCGCTGGTTGTTGGTCTGATGTCAGTTTCTATCTTGATTATGATTGGAAGGTGGTCGGAACCAAGGTTGGTTTTGACCTCCCAGGAGGTGTAGGACATCAGGGATAGGCTTGCTAAGGATATGTCTGGTGATGATGGTTGTCCGTTTGTTGGTAGTCTTGTTGGGTTGTCTTCGTTAATAGTTCCAAAATCTGCATTTCCTATTTCGTCAGCAATGTCTCTGCCTCTGTCATTACTTAGTTGTGAATGCCAGAGTGTGTCGTGAGCGTTCAGGTCTCCTAGGATTAGAGTATCTTTCATCTGGAGGAAAGGAAGGATAGATGCAGAGTAGCCTGTGCCGCAGCTGCTAGTGGGAGGGATGTACAGATTGATGATGTTGATGTTGTCCTCGCCGTCCTCGTCGTCCTCGCCGTCCTCGTCGTCCTCGTCGTCCTCGTCGTCTTCGTCGTCCTCGTCGTCCTCGTCGTCCTCGTCGTCCTCGTCGTCCTCGTCGTCCTCGTCGTCCTCGTCGTCCTCGTCGTCCTCGTCGTCCTCGTCGTCCTCGTCGTCCACGTCGTCCTCGTCGTCCTTGTCGTCCTCGTCGTCCTCGTCGTCCTCGTCGTCCTCGTCGTCCTCGTCGTCCTCGTTGTCCTCGTCGTCCTCGTCGTCCTCGTCGTCCTCGTCGTCATCGTCGTCATCGTCGTCATCATCGTCATCGTCGTCGTCACCGTCGCCATCGCCATGCCATCTCCGTCGCCATCGCCTTCACCGTCGCCATCGCCGTCACCATCGCCATCACTATCGCCGTCACCATCGCCATCGCAGTCACCAGCGCCATCGCCGTCACCATCGCAATCGCTGTCACCATCACCTTCGCCGTCACCATCGCCATTGCCGTCACCATCGCCATCACTATCGCCATCGCCGTCACCATCGCCATCGCAGTCACCATCGCCATCGCCGTCACCATCGCCGTCACCATCGCCTTCGCCGTCGCCATTGCCGTCACCATCTCCATCGCCATAGCCGTCACCGTCGCCATCGCCGTCACCGTCACCATCGCCATCACCATCGTCATCACCGTCACCATCACCATCGCCATCAGCGTCGCCATCGCCGTCACCGTCGCCATCATCGTCGTCATCATCGTCATCACCATCGTCATCATCGTCGCCATCGCCGTCACCGTCGCCGTCACCATCGCCGTCACCATCGCCGTCACCATCGCCATCGCCGTCACCATCGCCATCGCCATCGCCATCGCCGTCACCGTCACCATCGCCATCGCTATCGCCGTCACCATCGCCTTCGCCGTCACCATCGCCATCGGCGTCACCATCACCGTCGCCATAGCCGTCACCGTCGCCATCGCCGTCACCGTCGCCATCACCGTCGCCATCGCCATCACTATCGCCATCACCGTCACCATCGCCGTCACCATCGCCATCACCGTCACCATCGCCATCACCGTCACCATCGCCGTCACCGTCACCATCGCCATCACCGTCACCAACCGTCACCATCGCTATCGCCATCACCATTGCCATCACCGTCACCATCGCCATCACCGTCACCATCGCCATCACCGTCACCATCGTCGTCACCGTCGCCGTCACCGTCACCGTCACCATCGCCATCAGCGTCGCCATCGCCGTCACCGTCGCCATCGCCGTCACCGTCGCCGTCACCATCGCCATCGCCGTCCCCGTCCCCGTCCCCGTCGCCGTCACCCTTGCCGTCGCCGTCACCATCACCGTCACGTCGCCGTCACCATCGCCATCACCGTCACCATCGCCACCACCGTCACCATCGCCACCACCGTCACCATCGCCATCACCGTCACCATCGCGATCACCGTCACCATCGCCATCACCGTCACCATCGCCATCGGCGTCACCATCGCCATCGGCATCGCCATCGGCATCGGCATCGCCATCACCGTCACCAACCGTCACCATCGCCATCACCGTCACAGTCACCGTCGCCGTCGCCGTCACCGTCACCAACCGTCACCATCGCTATCGCCATCACCATCGCCATCGCGACGGCGACGGCGCCGTCGCCGTCGCCGTCGCCCTCGCCCTCGCCGTCGCCGTCGCCCTCGCCGTCGCCGTCGCCGTCGCCCTCGCCGTCGCCCTCGCCGTCGCCCTCGCCCTCGCCGTCGCCCTCGCCGTCGCCCTCGCCGTCGCCCTCGCCCTCGCCCGCGACGGCGTCGCCGCCGTCGCCGCCGCCGCCGCCGCCGTCGCCGCCGTCGCCGCCCTCGCCGCCGTCGCCGCCGTCGCCGCCCTCGCCGCCCTCGCCGCCGTCGCCGCCGTCGCCGCCGTCGCCGCCCTCGCCGCCCTCGCCGCCCTCGCCGCCCTCGCCGCCGTCGCCGCCGTCGCCGCCGTCGCCGCCGTCGCCGCCGTCGCCGCCGTCGCCGCCGTCGCCGCCGTCGCCGCCGTCGCCGCCGTCGCCGCCGTCGCCGCCGTCGCCGCCGTCGCCGCCGTCGCCGCCGTCGCCGCCGTCGCCGCCGTCGCCGCCGTCGCCGCCGCCGTCGCCGCCGCCGCCGTCGCCGCCGTCGCCGCCGTCGCCGCCGTCGCCGCCGTCGCCGCCGTCGCCGCCGTCGCCGCCGTCGCCGCCGTCGTCGCCGTCGTCGCCGTCGTCGCCGTCGCCGCCGTCGCCGCCGTCGCCGCTGTCGAACAGACGGACGGACGGAATAGGTGAATGGGTGAATGGGTGAATGGGTGGATTGGTGAATGGGTGAATAGGTGAATGGGTGATTGGGCAAACTGGCGAACGGGCGAACGGGTGGGCGGAAGGACGGATGGACGGACGGACGGACGGACGGGCGGGCGGGCGGACGGGCTGGCGGGAGGACGAGCGCGCTGGCGGGCGGACGGACGGGCAGGCGGGCTGGCGGGCGGACGGGCGGGCGGGCGGACGGGCGGGCGGACGGGCGGGCGGACGGGCGGACGGGCGGGCGGACGGGCGGGCGGACGGGCGGGCGGACGGGCGGACGGAGGGACGGGCGGACGGAGGGACGGGCGGACGGAGGGACGGGCGGACGGAGGGACGGGCAGACGGAGGGACGGGCGGATGGAGGGACGGAGAATGAATGAATGGATGAATGGATGAACGGACGAATGGACGAATGGACGAACGGACGGACGAACGAACGGACCGACGGACGAACGGACGAACGGACGAACGGACGAAGGAACGAACGAACGAACGGAGCACAGACCTGGCCCCACTCCTCATAAATGGAGTATGTGTAGACAGGGTCCAGTCCTTCGAATTCCTGGGAGTTCATATCACGGATAAGCTCCACTGGTCTACAAACATCACAGCAGTAGTGAAGAAGGCTCAGAAACGACTCCATTTTCTCAGGGTACTGGAGACAAACAATTTGGACACCAAGCTTCTGGCAACCTTCTACAGAGCCACTGTGGAGAGCTTCCTGGCATACTGCATTACAGTGTTGTACGCTGGAAGCACGGCAGCAGACAAAAAGCCATGCAGATGGTGATGAAAAGAGGGATGGATGGATGGATGTTTTTACAACTTTCCTTGTTCTGTTAGCCTGGCATCTTTCGGCCACTTCTTTTTTTTGGGGGACCGGCCAGCAATGCCTACGCTGTCACACACATGGAACTAGCTGTTACAATACGCAGCAGAAGGAGCAACACCTCGGTACCGCCGGAGGTCTGGAGCTGGACTAAATTGCTGGGAGAAGAGGCAACGCTTCTGACCAACCATTCCATCCTGGGATGGGATGGAAGAGCTGTCGGCCCCTAACAGCAACGGAGTCGAGGTTTTCTGCCCTGCTGCTGTTTTCTGCAGCTTCAGACTACTGAGTAACTGTGCGGATAAGCTTGCAAGAGCGACTCTGCGTATTCTCCACCTTGGTCACAGTCTGCAGCAGTTCCCCATCTCGTGGAAGACTTCTTGTGTGTGGTTCCAGTTTTTGTCCAACTTTAGAAGGTCTTTTTGAGTCTGACTCAGTTACCGCAACCAAAATGGCGCTGTTTAAGCGGCAGCCGGCGGCCACGGTAGCTCTCTCCACTCTTGTTTTTTGTGTTTTTGCTGCTTTTATGTTTTAATGATTTGATGATTACATTTACTTTGATTTGCTTTGTACTTGTGCTTTTACTTTGCTGTTCTGTGGGGTTCCAGTTTTTGTCCAACTTTACGTCTTTTTGAGTCCGATTCAGTTACGGCAACCAAAATGGCGCTGTTTAAGCGGCAGCCGGCGGCCACGGTAGCTTTGTCCACTCTTGTTCGATTTGTGTTTTTGCGGCTTTTATGTTTTAATGATTTGATGATTCCATTTACTTCGATTTGCTTTGTACTTTGTGCTTTTCCTTTGCTGTTTATTCTGTCTAATCACCCTCTTGCTACTGCCACAATGTAATTTCCCGAATACGGGATGAATAAAGTTATCCAATCCAATCCAATATTTCACTTCCACAGACAAACTTTACAACATTTTTGACGTCTTCTCAAATCAGACAATCAACCCACCGAATTAACATCCAGAAACTTTAAAAAATTCACAACACCCTTGATGAATTATCCAAACCAAACAATTATTGCTTGGACTCACTCCACAGTCCGAAACGTAGTCTCTAACCCAAGTCACAAAACACGTTGTGTCGGTTTATCTGCCGTAATACCAATATAAATAATAGTCACAGCTAGAAAGTTTCCGCAGTGGCCGTGGCAGTGAAAGTGGCAGTGGCCGTGGCAGTGACCTTTTGGCTTTATTTTATCAGTGTTGGGCTGTGTATTTCACACTTAGGCCTTCAGTAGTGCTGTGTGTGAATCAATCCAACCATCAATAAGTATGTTATGGCTATAAAACCATTAATGCAGCTACAGATGTGACACATAGAAAAGAATCAATAATAACCTAAAGATATGAAATATCATTTAGGAAAATAGACATATTTTACTAACTAAAATATTTTCAAGATTTCAAATACTTGTGGTACAGATTAAACATGCGTTTATACATTTTATTTTAATGTTTTACAACTTTCCTTGATCCGCTAGCCTGGCTTCTTTCTGCTACTTCTTTTTTGGAACCACTCAGTCATGCCTACGCTGTCATACACATTGTACTAGCTGTTACAATACGCAGCAAAATGAGTAACACCTCAATGTCGCTGGAAATTCGGACCTGGACAAAAGTGCTGGGAGAAGAAGCAATGCTTCTGACCAACCATTGTATCATGAAATAAGATGGAACAGCTGTCAATGCTTCTCAGGCCAGTAAACGGAGTCGAGGGATTCTACTCTGCCACAGTTGTCTTCAGCTCCAGATTACTGAGGAACTGTGCGGATAAGCTTGGAAGAGTCACTCTGCATATTCTCCTCCCTGGTCACAGTCTGCAGAAAGGTCTAATCCCACCAGTCTCCCTAGGCAGATAATTCTGCTCCAGAATGCCTTTTCATATTTCGGTTTAGGGTCTGTAGGCAATCATCAATGGCTCTGGCGAGGGACCCTTTGGGTGACATGTTGTTTGGTATAAAGGTGCAAGATTGATCTTCAAACATCGAGCACACGCCTCCTTGCTCCGCAAGAAGCATATCAACCGCTATACAATCTTGGAACGCCATGAGACTGGTGGCTGCTAGTTGTTCCTTTATTGCCACAAATCCCTGTTCAGTATAATTTCCAAGTTTTTGAACATTGTAATGCACATAATTTACCCTATCCACATTTTTTGGGGGGTTATTAAAAGAAAAAGAGACTCCAACCTGCTGGAATATAATTAACACAGCAATCCTTCATTTGATCAATGACGTGCTTATTCTGGAATGGTAATGATATTTAATTTGTGGAGACATCCAATCCCTTTCAGATATATCTGCTGCATGACTAATAATAACAGCAGAATGCCAAATTACGAGTCCATAAATATCACTTCTTTAGTTTTTTTGCCGCGTAAACGCACCTCATGGAGAAGCTCTACCAATTCTGTCATGCGTGGTTTTTGGGTGTGATGACAAGTAGGCTTTTGTTGTTGATGATGATGACATGATTATTATTATCAGGGGATGAGCTTTATATCTGTGGCGTTCTTGCTTACCATATTTACTCGCAAATATATATGCTGAAGATATCCAAGAGATTTCTGCACATTAAAACAAAAGCTCACAAGCATGAAGCATAAAGAAAAGATTATTTGGCCCTCAATGGCGGAGAATCTAAGACGGGGAAATGGCGCAGGATCTTAATTTAGCCATGCCTTTTTGGAAGGGGGATGAAATGCAGGTGTTACGATCGCGTCGCGTAGTGCGACGCGATCGGGGGTGTTACGGCTGGCAGCCTGGACACACACTATGTAGGAGGTGTGTGCTTTCTTTTCTTTACAGGTATCTGCAGCTGTGGCTCCACCCCCTGTGACAGAGCCCTGCCCAGGCCAACACAGCTGTAATTAATTCCCCAATAAGCTCTCCTGCCCTTATTTAAACCCTTTTCAGTTGTCAGTTAGCCCCTTGCCTTGCCCTTAATGCCTTGATGCCTTGCTGAGTTGCAGGCTTGTGAGTATGTTACTCCCTGTTATATTTTTAATGTGTTGTTAATGATTTTGGGTTGCATAGGGGGACTTGAGATAAGTTTAGACACCCCGGGGTATACATATAGTTTGTGCATTTAGACAGTTATTCCCCTGTCTAGATTTTATTACATCAGTTTAGGCAGTGGCACCCTTCGGTCTTATTTCCTGTATTTTGTGGGTGTTCATTTGAACACCTGTCTGGGAGGGGGTTTCACCGTGTTTATTTGAGGGTGCCACTTTAATATGTCGTGCTTCCCCTATGTTATCCCGTAGTCTGTTTTATTGACTTTATTGTAAATAAAAATAACTGAAGGCTACTTGCAGTGTGTGTCCGAACTCATATTTGACCGAACCTGTCTGCTGTGATAGTTGCGACTCCCTGGTATATCATACCCCAGGGGGAGTCGTAACAGGGGGGAAGGTGAACCCAGGTGCAGAGTCGCCGAAGCAAATGGAAAAGGGGAGGCAGATATATGTCTCTTATTGCTTGATTTAATAAACGGGGTAACATAACATAAACAACTTAGCTTGATCACTTATTACAAACGAAAAGAAACATGCAGCGTGGCGTGGCGTCAATGTGAACGGCATGACTACAAGGAAACACAGGGAACGAAACCAGACGATCCGACTGCGTTCACAGAAAACCATAATCCTGAAATAGCATAAAAAAACCTAATCACGTAATTAGCCACAGCTGATAATAATCGTGACATCATGCCAGGAGGGGCAATCCAGCCACTCCTGACAGCAGGCCGTCATCGGCATTCACGCCATTGTCGATGACATCCCTACCATTAACTTCCTGAGAGGATACGAGTGGGCAATCCCACACTGGAGCCAGGGACACCTTACTAGGTCCATTATTTATGTGAGTATTCTGTTATGTTCAGCTTTGGCTGGGTAGACTCATCGCGTACATACACACTGACTGGTGCTGCAAAAGTAGTATCATTAAGATCCATTGTTCCCCTGATTTAGAGATATTGGCAGTACGGTGCAGGCCCTTCTGTCTACATAGAGAACTAAATATTGTCATTGTTAAGGATGTTTACATCCCATTAGCACGGCACTTAGCCCCCTGCTAGCGACTGTAGACAAAATGGAGTCTTCTTTGTCGCCGGTGTCAGAAGCGGCCCATTTTCCCTCCTGGCATGCCGTCAGGGCAGAGCAGCTCCGGTCAATCTGCTGATTACTTCCTGTTTCGGTATTTAAACATCAATGAGTCCTAGTATCATTGGCGAAATGTACCTGCATGCGTCCGGCATGCTGCTGCATACTCCTGCATGATCCCGTTTTGTTCTAAGCCTTTGTTGTTTTTTAAAACCCCTTTTGCATTATTTAAGATGTTGTTTTGAAGCTAATATCTAGTCAAATCCTACTTCCCCGCGCCTGGGTCCAAATCAGTTCTCGATAGTGCCACGACGCAGCGGCGCGATCATAAAAGCCGGTGACTTCAACAAAGCATGTTTAAAGACTGTTCTGCCTAGATTCATCCAGTGTGTGAAGTTTCACACCAGAGGAGATAAAACTCTAGACCATATTTATTTTAACATCAAACATAAACATAGAGCCACACGCCTTCCTCACCTTGCTGGATCCGACCATCTCTTCCTGTGCCTCACCCCCTCCTACACCCCACTCAAGAGGCTAACAAGGCCGTATAATAAAAACATGGCCTAAGGACGCCCTTTCTCAGCTGCAGGACTGTTTTTCCCTTAATTAACTTTTTGAACACCACAATCTCCAGGACTACACGGACACTGTATTTTCCAACATCAAAAACTGCACGAACACTGTCACTATTAATAAACGTGCACAGGTTTTTTCCTGACCAAAAACCCTGGATTACCATTGAGACACAGTCACTCATCAAATGCCGTAATGCCGCCTTCAGGTCAGGGGACCCTGTCTCTGTGGTGTTTGATGAACAATCTCACACTTAACACCACAGAAACTGAAGAAATCATCCTGGACTTTTGCAAACGCAGCACAGATCCGGCCCCATAAATGGAGTATGCATAGACAGGTCCAGTCCTCCAAATTCCTGGGGTTAAATGTCACGGACAAGCTCTCCTGGTCTACCAACACCACAGCAGTGGTGAAGAAGGCACAGAAACGATTCAATTCCCAGTGGGTACTCAGGAGGAACAACTTGGACACAAAGCTTCTGGTAACCTTCTATAGAGCCACTGTGGAGAGCATCCTGTCATACTGCATTACAATGTGGTATGCTGGAAATCCCGCAGCAGACAGAAAGACCATGCAGAGAGTGATCAACACCACCCAGAAGGTTATCGGTTGATCTCTGCCCTCACTGGATGACATTGCCAGCCCTCGCTGGACCCATACCACCCTCGTCATAAATTGTTCCAGCTGCTGCCATCTGGTAGACGTTACAAGTTTCAGAAAGCACGGACAAATAAACTTAAGGACAGTTTTTCCCACAGCTATGAGGACTCTGAACTTGCGTGAGCACGATACACAATCCCTTCTGTGCAATAACTTGTGTGCAATAGCAATGTGAAATATCTTAAATTGTGCAATATTTTGGGATTTACCTTGCCAGGATGTGAATTTTTATATTTTATTCTCACTTATTTATGTTTTTTTACTGGAAAAGCACACTTTGTGGAGTAGGACCACCAATTTCGTTATATGCAGCTGTGTATGATGACAATAAAGGCTTTTGATTTGATATTGTAATTTGTGCATTTGTGTCTACCATACTTTCACGACTATAAGGGGCACCGCATTATAAGGCGCACCCTCAATGAATGACATTTTATCCATATATAAGGCACACTGTATTATAAGGCGCACTGTCTAATTTGGAGAAAATTTAAGAGTTTTAAGTGCGCCTTTCAGTCGTGAAAATACGGTAATTGCTATTGACTTCCAGGTATGAAGCACTCACTACACAGTCACCTCCAGAGCAAGCCATTGTTGATGTTTTGGATTTTTTTATATAAAATCGTGCAGTTGGGGAGGAGCTATATTGTGGAATATGTTGTAAACTTAGATGGCATCTGCATATTTAACAGTGTTGTTTCAGTTCAGGCGTTTGTGTTTTTTTAATATCCGACAGGGGTGGTTTTTCGTTTTCTGTTTTTCCATATATAAGGCGCACTGGATTGTAAGGCGCACTGTTTATTTTTGGAGAAAATTTATGACTTTGAAGTGTGCCTTAGTCATGAAAATACGGTAATAATCACATTTAGAGTGACATTTGCCTGAACATCAACATGTGTTTAAACCATTTCATACACAAAAATAAAATTATTCCTGAAGAATATGACATATATTTCTCATTCATTGTATTGTAGCTGTTTCATTTTGATATTGGTACTGCAGGATTAAACTCTTGCTCTTAACTCAATTACAATGAACAAAAGCCTCTGTCTGAGATTCTCCTTTTGAGGTTGAATTCACGCTGATAAGGAGACAGATGGTGAGGACTTTAAAGGACAGAGAAAACAAGGAGCTGAAAAGATGGTCTGAACTTCAAAGGATAAGCAGAGACAGAGGTGTGGATGATGGGGATTCGAGGATGGAGAGTGTGAAGTCCGAAAAAGAAGATACCCCTCTCGTCAGTCGTGGACCAGTCCGCATCTCGTTGTAAATCAGCTAATGAATATGCATTTTTGTACTACTATAACTGGGCAAATGAGGGTCTGGGCGATGTCTTTCTCATCCTCCGCTGGGGACAGCGACACTCAGCGGGCTTATTCTTTGGGAGGGACACCCGGAGCTCTGTATGGATCAATTTTCAGGAATAAATCATCTGTGGATTAACTCGCTCAACCCTGGTCTGTCTCCTCTGATGCTGAACACGCTCCATTGTTAGACGGGATAAGACAGAGATAAAGAATTTGAGTCAGGTTCTAAAACCATAAGTCTATCAATCCCTGAAATAGTTATCACATTTCACAAGCCAACATACAATTCAAGTAAGACACATTTAAAACAAATGTATTAGACATTCCCTCTAAATTTAGCCTAGGTATGAGTGTGAGTGTGAATGGTAGTTTGTCTCCTTGTACCCTACTTTCTGCTCGCCACCAATTCAGCACCCGCCATAATCCTTGTGAGGAAAAGCGGTTTGGAAAATGAATGAATGCGTTTTTGGGGGATAAAATGAACACAGTGGAATTAGCTGGCCACCGATTCACGGTTTCCCCGGCCTGATGCCCATAGACAACTGGTATAAGCGGTTCGGGAACCTTTTTTTTTCCAAGATGGCGCCGTCGTGCGGAAGCCAGTGGCAGTAGCTCTGTCCACTCTTATTAGTTTTTCATGTTTTACAGCCCCTCTATCTTTTTTTAAAATTACATTTGAATGCTTCTTAATATATTTCTTTTTACTTTACTTTGTACTTTATACGTTTTACTTTCATAATGAATGATGTGTATGTTAAAACTTTAGTCCTTTTTTTCTGTTAATGTTTCATATGTACTGTTATGGATGCAGTTTTTTATATGCATCGTATCTTGTGCTGACCCGGCTCATCTGTCAAATTTTTAAAGTCAACGTTGCCCCCGGGCCGAAAAGTGGCATAGGGTGTAGTCTGTGTTTCCTCTGATGTCGGCTGGGATAGTCTTGAGCAACCCCTGCATCCCTATCTGACAGATGCACATACACTAATTGCAAACTAATGTGATATTGCTATGGTGGTATGTGATAGGTCTGAAAATACAACTTCAGGAGCAGGTTAAGAACGAGTGAGATCAATTTAAATAGGAAATAGGTTTATTACCGGACCGCAGGATGGTTGGAGAATGCTCCGACAGCTGTGAACCTCTCACAGCCTGCCTTCCTCGCAATTCTCTCTGAATGAACAGAGCTCAGTCTTTTTATAGAAACTAAAGGGTAATATTTCTAAGACAGTGATGTAGGACTGAGCTTATGTAAATCAAACTTTGTGCTTATATGGTTAGACATTAGCAGGTTTAAGTTGTATGCAAACACGATATTTTTATAGCACACACAAACTGCCGCAGCCTATCTTATATTGCGCGTTTCGAACAAACAGTTCCAAAGTGAGTTGGCCATATTTCACAATACAAGGAAACAATTGCAAGGCCAGCTAGTTAGCTATCTTACAATTCGTAGTGCGAACAAACAATTGCAAGGCCAGCTAGTTGGCTTTTCCTACATTCCACTGTCCTAACAAACAATTGTAAAATCAGTTTGGCCACATTGGCTGGACATGAACAAACAATTATTAAACCAGTTGGCAGGTCTACCCCAATAGTATGTGGCGAACAGCCATACTGTAGTCAAAAATAGAAATATGTATAATTCAATTACTTTGGATGAAGCCAAACAATTAATGAGCTTCATAGGTACATTAAAAAAGGAGACAACCAGAAAAAAAGCAATCTAATGGATGAATAAATAAAATAACCAAAGGATCAGATGATAAAAAATGGAATAAGTGAAGTTGCTGTCCTGGATGTGCCTAATCCTGTTTAGCTTTATCTATCTTCATTGTGCTTTTGTGTGCATAAAAAGTCAAGACACACATAAGGTTGAATAAGCTTGACTCAAAGCCATGGCTTTAGGTTTATATCCAAAAGATCAGCAGGCAGACAAAGCTTTATTTTCATCAGGAGAGAGATATTTTACCTCTGTCTTACGGTTTTATGTTGGAGAGGTGTCACCCATGGGAAATAGATGGCTAATGCATAGGCAAAACACAGATCACAGAACGTCAGATGAGTTGGGGGAGGACAAACAGGTTTAAGAATTGGGTATTGAAAAGGATTTAAATACACCATTGGCTCAAGACTGGGCCTACAGGGATTGAACCTTCCCATACACACAAAACATAGCTTTACCAAGAATGGAAAAACATGCATTCATAACTTATGCTAAAAGATGATACAAATTAATTTTTGCCATTTCAATGTAATGTTCTATGTTGTAACTTATACTAATATTAGCTAAATAACATGTTGTAACTCTTCCAGCATAATGCATTGCCAGTTTACGCACATCTTTTACTGTATATAGCAAAGAGTTTATATGATTTAACTGTTGCTAAAAACGAATTGCTTCCTAGTTATATTTCATTCATTCGTTGATCTTCCATGCTCTCCACCCTCAAAAAGGTTGCAGGGGCTGTTGGATACTAACCCAGCTGTCTTCAGGCGAAAGGCAGACTACACCCTAGACTGGTTGCCAGTCAGTCTTGGTTCACACAGAAAGACAAACGACCATCCTCACTCCCAAACATACCGCCAGCAGCAGGAATCGAGCCCACACCTTCCTGTACCGAAGTCAGGCGAGTGAACGTCTACACCAGGGGGTGGCTTCTTAGTTATATTTCCGTATCATATAAATAAACCAAATTTTTTGTTGTCTCCTTGACTATGTACTCTGTTTCTCGTAAGAGGTGTGCATTGTCCGGTGCACTATGAGCATTCACAAGGTCGAACTCAAGTAAAGCATGCCAAGACATATGAGTGAGATTTTAAAGCTTCTTCAGAAGGAGAGTACAGAGGTGTTGGGTCCGGCAACTCTGCTCCTACACTAGTTACTTTTATTATGGCAAGATTTTGTGACATACAAATCCTCTGTGACATGGGACATACAAACTCTATTACAAAGATGCATGGCTTCATGATAAAGATGGAGCAGGACAGTGACTCCAATGGTGATGGTGACACTGATGATCTTTTAGGCTACATATAAACACAGGACGTACAAATTCTTTATTACAAAGATGCATGGCTCTGAAAACGATGGTTGTGATGTGGATGGAAGGTCTCTATGACATGGCTGTGACACAGATTGAAGGTTATGTCATAGATTCAAACATTCTTCATTACTCTTAAGATTATTTCACATTGCATATTTTCAAAATGCACAGCAAAATAATCATACCATATTTGCATATGCATATCGGTAGTCATGTCCATGATGGTGTGTATGTATATGTTTGTAGATTTGTGTGTACTTGTTCTCAAAAATATAAACCATTTTTTACCTTCACACACTTGAAGATATATACAGCACAGTGTTTGATTTCTCCATCTTAATCGTTCTCTACATCTAGTTTTCATTCTCTCACAAGTGCATGTTTGGCCACTGTTACTTTCCCCCTGCCACTCGGCCTTTCAAATTGGGTCGAAGGCCAAATTGTTTCTTTGAATACATAGAGGTTGTCTAGTGGAGATGCAACTATTAGAACAACTGCTTACTGCATTGAGCTTGTGTGATGGCTTTATCCATTTTGCCATGCTGTTGGTGCAGTCATTGCTTGGCTTTAAGGTTCCTGCACATATTCCTCGCCCCTGGCAAAACACCAGACACAGATGTGAAAGGCAAAAGAATGGTGTCTCTTTGTTTGTTTGGGGTTAAATCATTTTTCCTCTGCTGCTCTTACTGTAAATGTTTGCATACACCAGCACTAATGTTACATTTTTCTTTGGTAAAGGAGGCGATGTCCCCGCAACTCCTCTCTTATCTCAAAACCCTCACCCTGCTTTATACAGTGGGACAAATAAGTAATTAGTCAAACACCAATTATGCAAGTTCTCCTACTTGAAAAGTTTAGAGAGGCCTGTAATTGTCAACAACCATAAGAGACAGAATGTAAAAAAAACCCTGAAAATCGCGTTGTTTGATTTTTAAATAATTTATTTCCAAATCATAGTGGAAAATAAGTATTTGGTCACCTACAAACAAGCAAGATTTGTGGCCGTCTATGGTCTAACTCATTATTGGTATAAAAGACACCTGTCCACAATCTCAGTCTCTCACACTCCAAACTCCACTATGTCCAAGACCAAAGAGTTGTCGAAGGACACGAGAGACAAAATTGTAGACCTGCACCAGGCTGGGAACACTGAATCTGCAATAGATAAAACACTTGGTGTTAGGAAATCAACTGTGCTCCACACTAACAAAGTCTACTATCAGTAACACAATGCACAGCTCGGGACTCAAATCCTGCTTTGCCAGACGTATCCCCCTGCTGAAGCCAGTACACATCCAGGCCCATCTGCGGTTCGCTAGAGAGAATTTAGATGATCCAGAAGAGGACTGGGAGAATGTCTTATGGTTTGATGATGAAACCAAAATAGAACTTTTTTGGTGGAAACACAGGTTCCCGTGTTTGGAGAAGAATTAATACTGAATTGCGTCCAAAGAACACCATACCCACTTTGAGGCATGAGGGCGGAAACATCATACTTTGGGGCTCTTTTTCTGCTAAGGGACCAGGACGACTGATCTTTGTAAAGGAGAGAATGAATGGAGCTATGTATCGAGATATTTTGAGGGAAAATCTCCTTTCATCAGCAAGGACATTGAAGATGAGACGTGGCTTGGTGTTTCGGCATGACAATGATTCCAAACACATTGCCAGGGAAACAAAGGAGTGGCTTTGTAAGAATAATTTCAAGGTCCTGGAGTGGCCTAGCCAGTCTCCAGATATCAAACTCAAAGAAAAACTCTGGAGGGAGTTGAAAGTCTGTGTTGCCCAATGACAGCACCAAAACATCACTGCTCCAAAGGAGATCTACATGGAGGAATGGGCCAAAATACCAGCAACAGTGTGTAAAAAAGTTTGTGAAGACTTACAGAAAACGATTGGCCTCCGTTATTTCAAACAAATGGTACTGTTAGGTTTATCACTATTATAAATTTGTTTGAACTATGATCAGTATTATATCGGTGCTTGCAATGAAGAACACTTTGCCTTATTTTGGATATTAAACTTTACATATATGAACGCTTTGCTTATAAGGAATGTTAGGTTCATCATTATCTTAATGTGACATTAATACAAGGCATTTTAATGCGTCTCTTGCAAAAGAAATGCTCGCTCCAAAGTTAACCAAAACACCTTTGGAGGTCACTTCTCCTTCACACCTGGACTTGTCGAAACTATGGTTCACAACAAGCTCTTGGGAACTGTGGATTTGTTTTGGGAAGCGTGGCTTACCAGGATGTTCCACATCAAAACTCATTCAACAGACTTACAATAGTTTTGAGAACTGCGACAAATTGTAATGAGACTCTAAATAATGTTTAGACTTCTGTGATGCATGTTGTTAAATCTTATGAATTAGCAAAATAGCCACCAGGGTCTTCAAAATGATCTGACCGGAGGCGCGTGTGCATCAATTCTCCTTGCAAGAATAAAAGGATATCATTTCAGATGTCTCCTTTATTGAAAGGTGAATAGCGGGAATACTTATTGGTGAACCTATCAGGTATTTAACAAAAACTTAAGATTCACTTTTAGTATTGACCGAATACTTATTTTCAACCATGATTAGCAAAAAAATATTTAAAAATAAAACAATGTGATTTTCAATATTTTTTTCTTCTCCACATTCTGTCTCTCCTGGTTGAGGTTAACCCATTTTGACAATAACAGGCCTCTCTAATCTTTTCAAGTAGGATAACTTGCCCGATTGGTGGTTGTCTAAATACTAATTTGTATGTCTAAAGGTTGCATAGTTAAAAACATCTAAGGGAATTATCGAACTGGTCCTTCAATATTTTTGAGAAAAAAAAACTACAAAGGGGCTGCTTTTATACCGCTGTGTGTGGTTGACAATCAATTACCCGTTCTGTCTATTTAAACCCCACATTGTTTTTTTGTCATTGTCAGATTGCCTGCTTCACTCATGTTTGTCAAACTCAATGTTTCCACAAAACCATTACACCCTAGACCGGTCGCCAGTCGTAAGGCACAGAGAACAGAGAAACGGCCACCCACACTCCCAGTCATACACCCACCAGTGGAAATCCAGACCACCCCTGCCCGCAGCGAAGTCAGGTTAGTGAACCTCTACACCATAAGACGGCATGTTCAATTTTGTTGTTTGATTTCTAAGTCTGCGTCGACCTCACAGTTCTGCGGTCCTGGGTTCGAAACCAGGTCATGTCCCTATGCGTGGAATTTGAATGGTTTTTTTTGGCCTGCAAGGGTTTCCTCTGGGTACACCGGTTTCCTCGCACATTCCAAAAACATGCATGGCTGTTTGGACACTCTAAATTGTCCCTACGTATTAGTGTGAGTGTGGATGGTTGTCCATCTCCTTGTGCCCTGCGATTGGCTAGCCACCGTTCTGGGGAGTCCCCTGCCTCTGTCCTGGAGTCAGCTGGGATTGGCTCCATCACCCCCCATTATCCTAATGAGAATAAAGCGGTTCAGAAAATGAGATGAGATGAAATCCTGTACCGTGCAAGGAACCTATTCCTCAAAACACAAATCTCCAGCTCGTTTATGTTTTTCTGTTACAATAGCTTTTCCTAGCTAAAATATAACTTATTGATACAATTCTTACTTAATGTATCTCTTATGTTGTGTAATCCTTAAAACAGTAAATAATAAGATCAACATTTAGAAAGTTTACCTTGCCTGTGTGTTCAAATATATGCATATGGTTCTCTCCAGTTTACCTGAAAATACATGCAAGGTGATTATGACACTCCATGCAAGTCCATACGCTTCCTATGCCGTCTTTTTTCCTGCAGATGCGTTGAAAGGGTAAAGAGGTTCTGCCTTTATAGCAGATGTTTTACGATTGTATTATGTTGAGAATGAATGATTTTTGTCTACAGCCGGCAACATCTACATGTCTAGAAAGTGAGCGAGATGGGGTCTTATTGGATGCTCTATACAAAAGGGCAAGCTGTATATTAGACATTTTGGCACAATAATGGTCAGTGATGGTTGAAACGACCAGGACCACCTTGAACTCAGTTTATACATTCCAGCTGCGCCAGAAACAGGAGAAATACCCAACTATGTATGATTTAATCGATTTTCCGACGACATTTATCCACACAAGGTTTATGGGGTTGCTTGAGCCAATCCTGGCCAACAATAGGCAGAAGGCAGGATACAGGCAGGATAACATGAATTTGTTGCCATCCAATCACAGGGCACAAGGAGAGGAACATACACAGATCAAACAGTCTCTTCCAAAAGATTTTATATTTAAAAAAAAAAAAAGACTCATAAGTGGTATAGTGGCGCAACACCTCCTTTTTGAGACATGTGAATTCCCTTAAGTCAATATAACAGACCACCCAAGAACGTCTATCTACAAATTTGGGTTTTCCCTCAGTGCTCCCAAAATCTGCATTTCGCAAAGCAGTTTATTTGTTTATACCAGTGGCGGTTCATGCATTTTCTCGTAGCGCCTTCAACAAATCAATCTAACCCTCAAAAAGTATTTTATGGCTATAAAACCTCTACTGCAGTGACAGCTGCGACACATAAAAATAATTGATAAATCAATGCAAAAATGGGGTAAAATCCACTTCCTAGAAGCATTTAATGATTAAATACAAATACTGGAGCTTTTCAGCTATTACAACCGGGCCAGGGGGTGATTTACCTGGGAAAACCCAGTGATGGACGTCAAAGGCGAAACGGCAAAAATTGCACAAACCTGTGGTAAATTCCCCTTCCTGGCAGCATTAGGTGATTAAATACAAACACTGGAGCTTTTCAGATATCAGAACTGGGCCCACAATTGAAAAAATATTTAGGAATATAGGTCAAATTTTACTCACCAAAAATCCTTTTTAACTGTACATAATATCAATCCTCCTTTCTTTCTTCCTTCTTTTCTATCGCCATTGAAGCTAATGATGAAAGTTGAGCCTGTCCTGTCGTATTCCTGGCATAGTCCGTCTTGAAAATGGCTTCAAATCAATACAACAATATATTTGCTTGTGCAGCTTGCTCCAAATACAGTTTGGTAGCTCTCTCAGTTAGTGCACTGAAAGTAGCGGACACACTCTTTTCCCTTTTCCTGTAACAGGCTTGCTAGCTTCGGAGTTGACCACCCTTTCTTAATGATGTCCATTTTTTTCTGGAAAAGTCAATCTGGAAAATAGCTTTGTGAGCAAATCTGCAACCAAATCTATTTGTTTTCCTCCCTCGGCTATTGTGGGTGGACTTTGCGATCTCTGTAAGTATCGATGGACAAAATATAATATATGATTCAGGTATTTCTTAGGACAGCAGAGAAGGCCTTGAAGGCTCAGACGGCCCGCCACTCGTTTATACACACCTTAAATTTCAAATTCAGACTTTGCTGCTGCATTTTGATTAAAATTGTATTTGTTGAAATATTAACACCATCATTTGTTGCTGCATCCCTGAAAATGGCTTATTGGCAATTTCAGAAAAATCAGAAAATCGATCCCAAAATCCCAAAATGTTTCCACCTTGATATCTTATCGATTGATTATATCTCAGTGGCCAACCAATCAAAAACATAAGAAGGCGGACAAGCATTCACGCTCACAATCATAACCGGGCCTAATGTAGTGCTCAACTAGCCTAGCATGCATAATTTCGGTTTGTGGGAGGAAGGTAAACTGGTGTACTGGGAGAAAACCCACAAATTCTAAGGAACACCACACACTGTAAGGTTGTAACCAGCCCAGTATTCAATATTTGATCTCAAAACTGTGAGGTCAGTGCGCCAATCCCTAGTCCATTGGACCCATACCTCGGTCTCATCTCATCTCATTTTCTGAACTGCTTTATCCTCAATAGGATCGCAGGGGGGTGCTGGAGGATATCCCAGTTGACTCCGGGCCAGTGGCGGGGGACACCCTGAATTGGCTGACAGCCAATCACAGAGCACAAGGAGACAGACAACCATGCACACTCACACCAATACCTAGTGAAAATTTAGAGGGTCCAATCAGCCTACTATTCATATATTTGGAATGTGGGAGGAAACACACGCAGGCCAGGGATGAAATTAGAAACTCCACACAGGTGGACCTGACTTGGAAGTGAACCCGGACCCCAGAGTTATGAGGCAGACATGCTAACCACTTGCTCCACCCGGAGCCCCCACCCACCCATACATTGGTGACATGCAAATTTTCATCACAAGTGGAGAATGCCATCCTCTGAAAGAGCTTCTTGGCAGGCCTTTCTTTTGCTGTCCTGTCAGCAAAATAATTCCAAAAGGAAATAAGTAATTAATGTATTACATGTGTGCGCCACACATCTACAAATATAAATTTATTTTGGAAGTCAAACTGCAGCCATGACTCAACAATGCCATGCCAGTGGCAGTGATTAACGCTTTGTCTATAAATTCCCTTTTAGGATGATTTGTGCATGGATATGTGTGTGGCAGTGGCGGCACTCAGGGCCTTAAAAGCCTTGGCTGCTGTCATAAGAAATATCTGAATCATATATTATATTTTGTCCATCAACACTTAACAAATAATTCAAAATTGTCTGTTAGCTTCCCTTCATTGTATCCCCCCTGGTTGCACTGCTTCCAGATGTGTTTCCATATTGAAGCATTTAACCAATCACAGTTCAGCCATTATTTGTTGCCAGGGTCAGAAATCTACCTCGATGCCTTCACAATAAGTTCTGCCGGCTCTGCTGCATTAAAAAGGGTCTATAAGACTGTTGCTTGGCAACACCACTATGCCTTGACGGAGGCTAAGGCATAAGGCATTGCCTTTCTCGCAGGCGTAGGAATACGTCACCGCTTTTGTGATATGCTAAAGTGTTTAAGTCATTAATGATTGCAAGTGTTGCTAGTTTTGCATTTGATGTTTAGCAGTGTTCGATTATTGATGCCTTAATCCAAATGTCAAGAGTGACATGTTAAAGTCTGAATCAGTATTCGATTATTGATGTCTCGGTGCACATATCTTGGCAAACACAGGAGATTTTCCTCATGACAGTAAAAGTTGGATTGAAGACAACAACTAATCACTGTGTGTTTATTTCTCCCTTTGTTTGAGGATATGCTGGTTGTTGTAGAGGCCGGTTCAGTGTGTGGTTTGCAAGATACAGTGTTTAGCATGTGAGAAAGAAGATAATGTTTAGTAATGTTTATTTAGTTTGGTGTGTGTGAGTGAATGTGCGAGTCTCGGGTAAAGCACATGGAATAGCATTTAGCATGCTACCTCAGGCAATGTTTGCCGGTACGCCATTCAACCCCCTTTTTTGATGTCTGAAAAGTTCCAGTATTTGTATTTAATCATTAAATGTTGCTAGGTAGTGGATTTTACCCCATTATTGTGCATTGGTTTATTGATTATTTTTTATGGGTTGCAGCTTTAGCTGCAGTCGAGGTTTTATAGCCATTAAATAGTTTTTGAGGGTTAGATTAATTCGTTGAAGGCACTACGAGAAAATGCACGGACTGGTGCTTAACTCGTAATGTTAAGATTAATCGTAGAGAAGTTGAAAGTTGAAATCTTTTTGTGGCCAGAAATGGCTGTAGGATACAAATAGGCAAGTGACTGAATTTCTTCACCTTCTCCAAGTGCGTAATCAAACTATTTTATTTGTTGAAGCTGAGAACAGTGTCGTTGTTTTTACAGGATGTCCCTAAACGCTGGTTGTTTGTAAGGTAGGACGTCTTTACACGTCATTTCCAAACATCATTTACAAACATCATTGTTACGACTCACCCTGGGGTATGATATACCAGGGAGTCGCAACTATCACAGCAGACAGGTTCAGTCAAAGATGAGTTCAGACAAACACTGCAAGTAGCCTTAGTTATATTTTATTTACAATAAAGTAATTAAAACAGACTACGGGATAACATAGGGGAAGCACGAGATATTAAAGTGGCACCCTCAAATAAACACGGTAAAACCCCCTCCCAGACAGGTGTCCAAATGAACACCCACAAAATACAGGAAATAAGACCGAAGGATGCCACTGTTAAACTGATGTAATAAAATCTAGACAGGGGAATAACTGTGTCTAAATGCACAAACTATATGTATACCCAAAGGTGTCTAAACTTATCTCAATTCCCCCTATGCAACCCAAAATCATTAACAACACATACAAAATATAACAGGGAGTAACGTACTCACAAGCCTGCAACTCAGCAAGGCATCAAGGCATCAAGGGCAAGGCAAGGGCAAGGGGCGAACTGACAACTGAAAAGGCTTTAAATAAGGGCAGGAGGGATGATTGGGGAATTAATTACAGCCGTGTTGGCCTGGGCAGGGCTATGTCAAAAGGGTGGAGCCACAGCTGCAGATACCTGTAAAGAAAAGAAAGCACACACCTCCTACATAGTGTGTGTCCAGGCTGCCAGCCGAAACAATCATTTACAAACATCATTTACAAACATCATTTACAAACATCATTTACAAACATCATTTACAAACATCATTTACAAACATCATTTACAAACATCATTTACAAACATCATTTACAAACATCATTTACAAACATCATTTACAAACATCATTTACAAACATCATTTACAAACATCATTTACAAACATCATTTACAAACATCATTTACAAACATCATTTACAAACATCATTTACAAACATCATTTACAAACATCATTTACAAACATCATTTACAAACATCATTTACAAACATCATTTGCAAACATCATTTGCAAACATCATTTACAAACATCATTTACAAACATCATTTACAAACATCATAACATCATTTACAAACATCATAACATTTACAAACATCATTTACAAACATCATTTACAAACATCATTTACAAACATCATAACATCATTTACAAACATCATAACATTTACAAACATCATTTACAAACATCATTTACAAACATCATTTACAAACATCATTTACAAACATCATTTGCAAACATCATTTACAAACATCATTTACAAACATCATTTACAAACATCATTTACAAACATCATTTACAAACATCATTTACAAACATCATTTACAAACATCATTTACAAACATCATTTACAAACATCATTTACAAACATCATTTACAAACATCATTTACAAACATCATTTACAAACATCATTTACAAACATCATTTACAAACATCATTTACAAACATCATTTACAAACATCATTTACAAACATCATTTACAAACATCATTTACAAACATCATTTACAAACATCATTTACAAACATCATTTACAAACATCATTTACAAACATCATTTACAAACATCATTTACAAACATCATTTACAAACATCATTTACAAACATCATTTACAAACATCATTTACAAACATCATTTACAAACATCATTTACAAACATCATTTACAAACATCATTTACAAACATCATTTACAAACATCATTTACAAACATCATTTACAAACATCATTTACAAACATCATTTACAAACATCATTTACAAACATCATTTACAAACATCATTTACAAACATCATTTACAAACATCATTTACAAACATCATTTACAAACATCATTTACAAACATCATTTACAAACATCATTTACAAACATCATTTACAAACATCATTTACAAACATCATTTACAAACATCATTTACAAACATCATTTACAAACATCATTTACAAACATCATTTACAAACATCATTTACAAACATCATTTACAAACATCATTTACAAACATCATTTACAAACATCATTTACAAACATCATTTACAAACATCATTTACAAACATCATTTACAAACATCATTTACAAACATCATTTACAAACATCATTTACAAACATCATTCACAAACATCATTTACAAACATCATTCACAAACATCATTCACAAACATCATTCACAAACATCATTCACAAACATCATTCACAAACATCATTCACAAACATCATTCACAAACATCATTTACAAACGTCATTTACAAACGTCATTTACAAACGTCATTTACAAACATCATTTACAAACATCATTTACAAACATCATTTACAAACATCATTTACAAACATCATTTACAAACATCATTTACAAACATCATTTACAAACATCATTTACAAACATCATTTACAAACATCATTTACAAACATCATTTACAAACATCATTTACAAACATCATTTACAAACATCATTTGCAAACATCATTTGCAAACATCATTTACAAACATCATTTACAAACATCATTTACAAACATCATTTACAAACATCATTTACAAACATCATTTACAAACATCATTTACAAACATCATTTACAAACATCATTTACAAACATCATTTACAAACATCATTTACAAACATCATTTACAAACATCATTTACAAACATCATTTACAAACATCATTTACAAACATCATTTACAAACATCATTTACAAACATCATTTACAAACATCATTTTCGGAAGAATTCCTGCCAGCGAGTTTTCAGGTGCTCCCCGAAACTCTTTTTTCCTTTTGTTATGTGAAGACTAGGCGAGAGACGATGGTGCTGGCCGCGCTGACCCAAATTAGTTGTAAGGTAGATCGCCTTTCTCATCCTTTATAAAGGTCATTTTTGAAAGAGTGGCATCCCGGGGTGCGAGTGCGATCCTGGGTTCAAATCCACATCGGTCGACCTGTGTAGAGTTAGCATGTTCTCCCCCGGTACTCTGGCTTCCTCCCACATTCCAAAACATACATGGCTGGCTGAATGGACACTCTAAATTGCCCCTAGGTAGGAGTGTGAATGGTTTTCCGAACTCTTTGTGCCCTTGATCGGCTGGTCACCGATTCAGGGTGTACCCTGCCTCTGTGCCGGAGTCAGCTGGGATAGGCTCCAGCACCCCTGTGACCCTAATGAGGATAAAACAATTCAGAAAATGAATGAGTGAATAAATGAATTAATATAAGTGACCGGTAACTACAAGGACATTTTCCACAAAGAACATGCATAAAGGTTGGCAATCTAACTCTGGGCACCCTCAACCTGTGCTCAGCCAATTGTAGGGCACAAGGAGATGGTAAACTATTTATAACCACTTTATTACTTGGGCTAAGTGTCCAACCAGCCTACCCTGCATGTTTTTCAGATGTGGGAGGACACCAAAATAAGCAGAGAAAACCCATGCAAGCTCGGGAAAACTCCATTACCTATGGCTTCCCTGTCACCCACCTGCCACCACCCCTCTGCCTTTCTTTCCCTGCCCGCTATTGTTTTCCTCCCATTATTTCCCCACGGAACATACCAGTCTCCAACTCCCAATGACCAGCACATTGCGACTGGAGCTTGTCAAATTAGGCTGCAGAAAAAACAAACACAACATCAATGGATTGTGTATTGTCTCTTATTAGAAAGCTACCTCTGGCATCATCATTTTACCTCACATTCAGGCTTCCTCTGCCAAAGAGGGTCTTATTATTCCCCACATAATCTTTATTGACCTCTCTGCCAAGTTCCTGTATTGGATTTGCCTCAAAGATGCACCCCAGTTCTCCCACATTAATCCATAATGTTATTGTTTTACAAAAACAAAATTATTTATATAGTTCTCTTTGGTGCTCTACTGACACATTAACCCCTTCAAAGTTCACTTTGACCTGATTGCTGCAATAGAGCTTTGGACAACAAATTAAATAAATAAAAGCAGCAGATATGAGATTAGCTCATAACATTTCCCAATATACAAACTTATTTACCACACAAGGCCTGAAATAATGTTGTTTGTGTGGATAGGAACATATTTGATAATTTGATAATATATAAAAAATAAAGTCATATTTTCTACAACTGCAAAAATGAAGCAAAATGAAAATAAAAAAATAAAAAAACAACATAACAAATGACTGTCATATGGTGGGCTGTCTAACTCTTCTATGCTGTGTGCACTGACTTTACCGAGCCAAATTTTGGGGAGTTAAATTGGCCATAAAATGAAAAGAAATCTTCACCTTAGGTGTTCTAGCTATTATCAATCATAGTGACACCTCTGACATGGAGATGCATTTTTAAAACAGAGTGTGTGGGTGACTCAATTAAAAAGACAAGCCATGTGGACGAAGATTATTGTATTAAAAAAAAACACACCTAGGCTTGGTGCAAAGATTTGGAAGGAAAATGTAATTCTTTTTCATTCATTAATTTTCTAAATCGCTTAACCTACCTAGGGTCGCTGCAGCCTGTCCTGGCTAACTATGGAGGACCGGTGTGGGACATCCTGAATTGTTGGCCAGTCTTTTTGCATGGCACAAGGACACGTGAAACCAGAATTCAGCTGGTTGGAACCCTGTTGATTTAAATTGGCTCCGCCATGCAGTAAAGACTGAGACACACAGGAAATGAGCCGAGCAGAAAATCAATGAATGTTTTACAACAAACATTAATTAATTAAAATTTAAAAACATTAATTTGGGTTTGATTCACATGTATTGGTTCTGATCACATTGTTATTCCTTCATCCATTTTCCTTACCACTGATCCTCTCAAGAGTGGGGATGCTAGAGCCTAGAGGCCCTAGACCAACCAATAGTGGGCAGCAGGGTGGGGAGCACCCTGAATTTGTTGCCACCCAATTCAGTGCACAATGAGATCAACAACCATTCATGCCCATACTTATACCATGAGACAATTTGTAATGTTTAACCAGGACAGTGGGCCATTTAGACCTGCTCTGCCGGCTTAAAAAATATTTGACTGATAGGTTCACCAAAAGGATTCCCAAAGGCATGCAACAACCCGGTGAGCTCCAGTCCCCGCTCTGTTCTGGCCTCACACGCCTTTTTGGTTGTTTTTTAACATCAAGGACCATAGGTACAAATGACGTCTCAACTCTCAAGGGAGGGATGGGAAACAGAAGTTAGAAATCAATATAGTCAAAACAAATGATGGTCTGAAAGCCATGTGCAGCTCAAAGTGTTTTGCATCTTCTTTATTTTTAATCCACTCCACGCAGTCCAAGGCGTTTTGGTGTTTAGTCTAACTAAGGTTCTCAGGAGCAAAAATGCCTTACAATCCTGATAAATTTCGTCCAATAATAAATATTAAATAATCTCAAATTATCTTTCAGTTTCCTTTTATTGCTTCTGTCGTGGTTGTGCTTCTTCATACCTGTCAACTGGTACGTTCTCGCCGTAATTGGTACAACTGAAAGCCCATTTTTATATTGGTACGCTGTACACATGAAAATGGTACGCTAAACGGTGATTTTGAGAAAAAAAAATAAATTAAGGCACTTTCTAGCCATTTTTCACCATCCGCCATTGTTTCTTCCCGGAAACGCATGTCTGCCAAGTGATATATGTACCGGCGCCTCTGATTGGCTAAAAAAAAAAGATCATGATAAACATTTCGTTTTGTAACACTTTCACCATGTGATTTCCGTTTCCTGTTCCCTTGTTTATGTTTACTTTCATTTGATCAGCTGTTTCTGGTCTGTTTACAAGTCAAGAATACACTCTTAACATACATTTTCTACTTGTTGTTCGTGATTTTTTACAAAAAAGTAAAGTGGTAAGATTTTCCATGTATTTATACATATATGTAAGGGCGAAAACAAAATTTGGTAAGATCACAAATGGTTCGAGGTTGACAGGTATGCTTCTTCCAGATCATTTTCATATTTACGCATCTAACCAATTACACTGCAGCCATTATTTGTTGCTAGGGTCAGTGGCCACCCGAAGGCATTCATGGTAAGTTCTTATGACTCAGTCCCATTGAATGAATGTTGGTCAGATAGTTGCTTTAACCAATCAGAATTCGAGTTGGCAACACCATACCTTCTAGAAGGCGTTGGGTAACATCAGCGTTTTAAAAAACTATTATTGTATAGTTAAATGGTATACTCTAAAAACCCTAAATATAAACAAAACCTGTAGATCTCCCCCTTCTTCATTCTTCCATTATTCATAAATATCTGTCGGGACACGACTCCACCACAATTCAATCATTAGGATGGATAACTGTGTCCACCTCATTCATCATCTGGTTTATGCGGTACCTTTGCTGCTGGATTTATATCACATACAAGTCACAATGGGTATTTCTTTCCAGGAATTTTTCATTTTCATTTTTTTTCCCACTCCCAAGTGGGCCACTTGCTTTGCATTCATGCACAGTTTCTTACCTTGTTTGAATACCTGGTTTTGCACAGGCCTTCTTTATAACACTATTTATTTTTTCACTCATTTCACTCTTTCTCTTTTCTTGGTACCATTGGGAGCAAAATAGACCTTCAGAAAAGGTCATAAAATTGCCATATAAAAAGCTACATCCCAAGTAAGAAATTGTAATGATGAAATTGAACTGCTCCTCTTGATGAACCTAGGATCGAGCTCTTAGTGTGTTGTTGTAAGTGCTTGCCTCGTCAGCAACCTGATCTGCTCTAGTGAGAAGGGGGGATAGTACCAAAATACTATAATGAGATTTATAGTTTTTTAAAGGTGGACTATTGATTTTTTGCAGAAAGTCTTTGACATAAGCACACAACAAAATGTACCAAAGGGAGTTAAAAACATGAAATGGGTAGGAACCTGAGAGACAAGGAGAAAAATCTGATGATTTCAGTGGCCTAACTGGTAAAAAAGAGTTGAATCATTCGGGACAGATCAATACAGATTACATCATTTTTAAATTTGCCAGAAACACGTGACGTGACGACTACACACATCCCTACTATGAAATTAAGTCAAGTCGAATTGAAGTAACAGGAAGGTAATTTGGTGCAGATCTGCCTTCCACAGGATGACTGAGGGAGGGTAAGTATAAAGACTGAGAGGTAAGTGATCCATCTTATTCTTGTTGGCATCGGTGAGGCAACTTGTAGTCGCCAGAAAATGGCGCTCAAGGCGGAGAGCTAACAAGTATGAATATGTCATAAATAAATGTCATAAATGTGTCTGGCCTGGGAAGACAAACTTGTGGAAAAGCACTATACAATTTCGTCATACGCTGCTGAGGGTATGATGACTACTAGGCTTATTGTCAAGTCAATGATGACGACAATGCCTATGTCTGATTTTCATTTTTCATTTTTCATAAGAGTCAGTGTACAGACATTTGGTGAATAAGACACAAAATATGAATATAAATCCAAGATGGCGGCACGCACGGGTGCAGCATTGCTATTCTCTCTAGTCTGGTGTCGTTCGTTGTTCTACAGTCGCCGGGATTTAATTACTCTCGAAAGGAGATGTGATATAAACGTCACAACAGACGACATTAATCTCATCACAGAAACGTGTCTACATCCGCAAATCCCCAACGCTGCAGTATCGCTAGCTAGCCGAACGCTATTTCGAAATTAACTTTCAAAATAATAATAATAACAGGCAAAAGCAAAGAAAGGTGACTGTGTGTTTATACACAATGAATAGTGTTGCGACAGTAGGGTTATTTACACTCACTGCTCCCCAGGTTTGGGGCTATTGACGATACGGTGCAGGCCCTTTTATTTACCCAGAGAGCTAACGGTCATCATAGTAATGGCGATCTATATAGCTCCGGATGATAACGTCAACACGACACTTAACCTCCTGCTAACAGCTGTAAACAAACAGCAGCTTTACCACCCCATGGGAGTCTTTATTGTCGCTGGTGACTTCAACAAAGCGTGCTTAAAGACTGATATGCTTAAGTTTATTCAGTACTTGAAGTGTCACACAAGAGGAGAAAAAACTCTAGACCATGTTTATTCTAATGTAAAACATAATTATAAAGCCTCATTTCCTCAGGGTACTCAGGAGGAACGACTTGGACAATAAGTTCTGGTAACCTTCCGCAGAGTCACTGTGGAAAGCATACTAGCATACTGCATCACAGTGTGGTACGCTGGAAGCACGGCAGGAGACAAAGGCCATGCAGATATATATATATATATATATATATATATATATATATATATATATATATATATATATATATATATATATATATATATATATATATATATATATATATATATATATATATATATATATATATATATATATATATATATATATATATATATATATATATATATATATATATATATATATATATATATATATATATATATATATATATATATATATATATATATATATATATATATATATATATATATATATATATATATATATATATATATATATATATATGTATATATATATATATATATATATATATATGTATATATATATATATATATATATATATATATTTATATATATATATATATATATATATATATATATATATATATATATATATATATATATATATATATATATATATATATATGTGTCTGTGTGTGTCTGTGTGTGTGTGTCCGTGTTTGTGTCTGTGTGTGTGTGTCTGTGTGTGTGTGTGTGTCTGTGTGTCTGTGTGTGTGTGTCTGTGTGTGTGTCTGTGTGTCTGTGTGTGTCTGTGTGTGTGTGTGTCTGTGTGTCTGTGTGTGTGTCTGTGTGTGTGTCTGTGTGTCTGTGTGTGTGTCTGTGTGTGTGAGTCTGTGTGTGTGTTTCTGTGTGTGTGTCTGTGTGTGTGTGTGTGTCTGTCTGTCTGTCTGTGTGTGTCTGTGTGTGTCTGTGTGTGTCTGTGTGTGTCTGTGTTTGTCTGTGTGTGTTTGTCTGTGTGTGTCTGTGTGTGTCTGTGTGTGTCTGTGTGTGTCTGTGTGTGTCTGTGTGTGTCTGTGTGTGTCTGTGTGTGTCTGTGTGTGTCTGTGTTTGTCTGTGTGTGTTTGTCTGTGTGTGTCTGTGTGTGTCTGTGTGTGTCTGTGTGTGTCTGTGTGTGTCTGTGTGTGTCTGTGTGTGTCTGTGTGTGTCTGTGTGTGTCTCTGTGTGTGTCTGTGTGTGTCTGTGTGTGTGTATGTGTGTGTCTCTGTGTCTTTCTGTGTGTGTCTGTGTGTGTGTCTGTGTGTGTCTCTGTGTCTGTCTCTGGGTCTGTCTGTGTGTGTGTCTCTGTGTCTGTCTCTGTGTCTGTGTGTGTGTCTGTGTGTGTCTGTGTGTCTGTCTCTGTGTCTGTCTGTGTGTGTGTCTCTGTGTCTGTCTCTGTGTCTGTCTGTGTGTGTCTGTGTGTGTGTCTGTGTGTGTGTCTGTGTCTGTCTGTCTCTGTCTGTGTGTGTCTGTGTGTGTGTCTCTGTGTCTGTCTCTGTGTCCGTCTGTGTGTGTCTGTGTGTGTGTCTGTGTGTGTGTCTCTGTGTCTGTCTGTGTGTGTCTCCGTGTCTGTCCGTCCGTGTCTGTCCGTCCGTGTCTGTCCGTCCGTGTCTGTCCGTCCTTGTCTGTCCGTCCGTGTCCGTCCGTGTCTGTCCGTCCGTGTCCGTCCGTCCATGTCCGTCAGTCCGTGTCCGTCCATGTCCGTCCGTCCGTGTCCGTCCATCCGTGTCCGTCCGTGTCTGTCCGTGTCCGTCCGTCCGTGTCCGTCCGTCCGTGTCCGTCCGTCCGTGTCCGTCCATCCGTGTCCGTCCTTCCGTGTCCGTCCATCCGTGTCCGTCCGTCCGAGTCCGTCCGTCCGTGTCCGTCCGTGTCCGTCCGTCCGTGTCCGTCCGTGTCCGTCCGTCCGTGTCCGTCCGTCCGTGTCCGTCCGTCCGTGTCCGTCCGTCCGTGTCCGTCCGTCCGTGTCCGTCCGTCCGTGTCCGTCCGTGTCCATCCGTCCGTCCGTCCGTGACCGTCCGTGTCCGTCCGTCCGTGACCGTCCGTGTCCGTCCGTCCATGTCCGTCCGTCCGTGTCCGTCCGTCCGTGTCCGTCCGTCCGTGTCCGTCCGTCCGTGTCCGTCCGTCAGTGTCCGTCCGTCCGTGTCCGTCTGTCCGTGTCCGTCCGTCCGTGTCCGTCCGTCCGTGTCCGTCCGTCCGTGTCCGTCCGTCCGTGTCCGTCCGTCCGTGTCCGTCCGTCCGTGTCCGTCCGTCCGTGTCCGTCCGTCCGTGTCCGTCCGTCCGTGTCTGTCCGTCCGTGTCCGTCCGTGTCCGTCCGACCGTTTCCGTCCGTCCGTGTCCGTCCGTCCGTGTCCGTCCGTCCGTGTCCGTCCGACCGTGTCCGTCCGTCCGTGTCCGTCCGTCCGTGTCCGTCCGTCCGTGTCCGTCCGTCCGTGTCCGTCGTCCGTGTCCGTCCGTCCGTGTCCGTCCGTGTCCGTCCGTCCATGTCCGTCCGTCCGTGTCCGTCCGTCCGTGTCCGTCCGTCCGTGTCCGTCCGTCCGTGTCCGTCCGTCCGTGTCCGTCCGTCCGTGTCCGTCCGTCCGTGTCCCTCCGTCCGTGTCCGTCCGTCCGTGTCCGTCCGTCCGTGTCCGTCCGTCCGTGTCCGTCCGTCCGTGTCCGTCCGTCCGTGTCCGTCCGTCCGTGTCCGTCCGTCCGTGTCCGTCCGTCCGTGTCCGTCCGTCCGTGTCCGTCCGTCCGTGTCCGTCCGTCCGTGTCCGTCCGTTCGTGTCCGTCCGTCCGTGTCCGTCCGTCCGTGTCCGTCCGTCCGTGTCCGTCCGTCCGTGTCCGTCCGTCCGTGTCTGTCCGACCGTCCGTGTCCGTCCGTCCGTCCGTCCGTCTGTGTCCGTCCGTCCGTGTCCGTCCGTGTCCGTCCGTCCGTGTCCGTCCGTCCGTGTCCGTCCGTCCGTGTCCGTCCGTCCGTGTCCGTCCGTGTCCGTCTGTGTCCGTCCGTCCGTGTCCGTCCGTCCGTGTCCGTCCGTCCGTGTCCGTCCGTCCGTGTCCGTCCGTCCGTGTCCGTCCGTCCGTGTCCGTCCGTGTCCGTCCGTCCGTCCGTGTCCGTCCGTCCGTGTCCGTCCGTCCGTGTCCGTCCGTCCGTGTCCGTCCGTCCGTGTCCGTCCGTCCGTGTCCGTCCGTGTCCGTCCGTGTCCGTCCGTCCGTGTCCGTCCGTGTCCGTCCGTCCGTGTCCGTCCGTGTCCGTCCGTCCGTGTCCGTCCGTCCGTGTCCGTCCGTCCGTGTCCGTCTGTCCGTGTCCGTCCGTCCGTGTCCGTCCGTCCGTCTGTGTCCGTCCGTCCGTGTCCGTCCGTCAGTGTCCGTCCGTCCGTGTCCGTCTGTCCGTGTCCGTCCGTCCGTGTCCGTCCGTCCGTGTCCGTCCGTCCGTGTCCGTCCGTCCGTGTCCGTCCGTCCGTGTCCGTCCGTCCGTGTCCGTCCGTCCGTGTCCGTCCGTCCGTGTCCGTCCGTCCGTGTCTGTCCGTCCGTGTCCGTCCGTGTCCGTCCGACCGTTTCCGTCCGTCCGTGTCCCTCCGTCCGTGTCCGTCCGTCCGTGTCCGTCCGACCGTGTCCGTCCGTCCGTGTCCGTCCGTCCGTGTCCGTCCGTCCGTGTCCGTCCGTGTCCGTCGTCCGTGTCCGTCCGTCCGTGTCCGTCCGTGTCCGTCCGTCCATGTCCGTCCGTCCGTGTCCGTCCGTCCGTGTCCGTCCGTCCGTGTCCGTCCGTCCGTGTCCGTCCGTCCGTGTCCGTCCGTCCGTGTCCGTCCGTCCGTGTCCGTCCGTCCGTGTCCGTCCGTCCGTGTCCGTCCGTCCGTGTCCGTCCGTCCGTGTCCGTCCGTCCGTGTCCGTCCGTCCGTGTCCGTCCGTCCGTGTCCGTCCGTCCGTGTCCGTCCGTCCGTGTCCGTCCGTCCGTGTCCGTCCGTCCGTGTCCGTCCGTCCGTGTCCGTCCGTCCGTGTCCGTCCGTCCGTGTCTGTCCGACCGTCCGTGTCCGTCCGTCCGTCCGTCCGTCTGTGTCCGTCCGTCCGTGTCCGTCCGTGTCCGTCCGTCCGTGTCCGTCCGTCCGTGTCCGTCCGTCCGTGTCCGTCCGTCCGTGTCCGTCCGTGTCCGTCCGTGTCCGTCCGTGTCCGTCCGTGTCCGTCCGTCCGTTTCCGTCCGTCCGTGTCCGTCCGTCCGTGTCCGTCCGTCCGTGTCCGTCCGTCCGTGTCCGTCCGTCCGTGTCCGTCCGTCCGTGTCCGTCCGTCCGTCCGTCCGTCCGTGTCCGTCCGTCCGTCCGTCCGTGTCCGTCCGTCCGTCCGTGTCCGTCCGTGTCCGTCCGTGTCCGTCCGTGTCCGTGTCCATCCGTGTCCGTCCGTCCGTGTCCGTCCGTCCGTGTCCGTCCGTCCGTGTCCGTCCGTCCGTGTCCGTCCGTCCGTCCGTCCGTGTCCGTCCGTCCGTGTCCGTCCGTGTCCGTCCATCCGTGTCCGTCCGTCCGTGTCCGTCCGTCCGTGTCCGTCCGTCCGCGTCCGTCCGTCCGCGTCCGTCCGTCCGTGTCCGTCCGTCCGTGTCCGTCCGTCCGTGTCCGTCCGTGTCCGTCCGTCCGTGTCCGTCCGTCCGTGTCCATCCGTCCGTGTCCGTCCGTCCGTGTCCGTCCGTCCGTGTCCGTCCGTGTCCGTCCGTCCGTCCGTGTCCGTCCGTCCGTGTCCGTCCGTCCGTCCGTCCGTGTCCGTTCGTGTCCGTCCGTGTCCGTCCGTCCGTGTCCGTCCGTCCGTGTCCGTCCGTCCGTGTCCGTCCGTGTCCGTCCGTGTCCGTCCGTGTCCGTCCGTGTCCGTCCGTGTCCGTCCGTCCGTGTCCGTCCGTCCGTGTCCGTCCGTCCGTGTCCGTCCGTCCGTGTCCGTCCGTCCGTGTCCGTCCGTCCGTGTCCGTCCGTCCGTGTCTGTCCGACCGTCCGTGTCCGTCCGTCCGTCCGTCCGTCTGTGTCCGTCCGTCCGTGTCCGTCCGTGTCCGTCCGTCCGTGTCCGTCCGTCCGTGTCCGTCCGTCCGTGTCCGTCCGTGTCCGTCCGTGTCCGTCCGTGTCCGTCCGTGTCCGTCCGTGTCCGTCCGTGTCCGTCCGTGTCCGTCCGTGTCCGTCCGTGTCCGTCCGTGTCCGTCCGTGTCCGTCCGTGTCCGTCCGTGTCCGTCCGTTTCCGTCCGTCCGTGTCCGTCCGTCCGTGTCCGTCCGTCCGTGTCCGTCCGACCGTGTCCGTCCGTCCGTGTCCGTCCGTCCGTGTCCGTCCGTCCGTGTCCGTCCGTCCGTGTCCGTCGTCCGTGTCCGTCCGTCCGTGTCCGTCCGTGTCCGTCCGTCCATGTCCGTCCGTCCGTGTCCGTCCGTCCGTGTCCGTCCGTCCGTGTCCGTCCGTCCGTGTCCGTCCGTCCGTGTCCGTCCGTCCGTGTCCGTCCGTCCGTGTCCGTCCGTCCGTGTCCGTCCGTCCGTGTCCGTCCGTCCGTGTCCGTCCGTCCGTGTCCGTCCGTCCGTGTCCGTCCGTCCGTGTCCGTCCGTCCGTGTCCGTCCGTCCGTGTCCGTCCGTCCGTGTCCGTCCGTCCGTGTCCGTCCGTCCGTGTCCGTCCGTCCGTGTCCGTCCGTCCGTGTCCGTCCGTCCGTGTCCGTCCGTCCGTGTCCGTCCGTCCGTGTCTGTCCGACCGTCCGTGTCCGTCCGTCCGTCCGTCCGTCTGTGTCCGTCCGTCCGTGTCCGTCCGTGTCCGTCCGTCCGTGTCCGTCCGTCCGTGTCCGTCCGTCCGTGTCCGTCCGTCCGTGTCCGTCCGTGTCCGTCCGTGTCCGTCCGTGTCCGTCCGTGTCCGTCCGTGTCCGTCCGTGTCCGTCCGTGTCCGTCCGTGTCCGTCCGTGTCCGTCCGTGTCCGTCCGTGTCCGTCCGTGTCCGTCCGTGTCCGTCCGTGTCCGTCCGTCCGTTTCCGTCCGTCCGTGTCCGTCCGTCCGTGTCCGTCCGTCCGTGTCCGTCCGTCCGTGTCCGTCCGTCCGTGTCCGTCCGTCCGTCCGTCCGTCCGTGTCCGTCCGTCCGTCCGTCCGTCCGTGTCCGTCCGTCCGTCCGTGTCCGTCCGTGTCCGTCCGTGTCCGTCCGTGTCCGTGTCCATCCGTGTCCGTCCGTCCGTGTCCGTCCGTCCGTGTCCGTCCGTCCGTGTCCGTCCGTCCGTGTCCGTCCGTCCGTCCGTCCGTGTCCGTCCGTCCGTGTCCGTCCGTGTCCGTCCATCCGTGTCCGTCCGTCCGTGTCCGTCCGTCCGTGTCCGTCCGTCCGCGTCCGTCCGTCCGCGTCCGTCCGTCCGTGTCCGTCCGTCCGTGTCCGTCCGTCCGTGTCCGTCCGTGTCCGTCCGTCCGTGTCCGTCCGTCCGTGTCCGTCCGTCCGTGTCCGTCCGTCCGTGTCCGTCCGTCCGTGTCCGTCCGTGTCCGTCCGTGTCCGTCCGTCCGTCCGTGTCCGTCCGTCCGTGTCCGTCCGTCCGTCCGTCCGTGTCCGTTCGTGTCCGTCCGTGTCCGTCCGTCCGTGTCCGTCCGTCCGTGTCCGTCCGTCCGTGTCCGTCCGTCCGTGTCCGTCCGTGTCCGTCCGTCCGTGTCCGTCCGTGTCCGTCCGTGTCCGTCCGTGTCCGTCCGTGTCCGTCCGTCCGTGTCCGTCCGTCCGTGTCCGTCCGTCCGTGTCCGTCCGTCCGTGTCCGTCCGTGTCCGTCTGTCCGTGTCCGTCCGTCCGTGTCCGTCCGTCAGTCCGTGTCCGTCCGTCCGTGTCCGTCCGTCCGTGTCCGTCTGTCCGTGTCCGTCCGTCCGTGTCCGTCCGTCCATCCGTGTCCATCCGTCCGTGTCCGTCCGTCCGTGTCCGTCCTTCCGTGTCCGTCCGTCCGTGTCCGTCAGTCCGTGTCCGTCCGTCCGTGTCCGTCCGTCCGTGTCCGTCTGTCCGTGTCCGTCCGTCCGTGTCCGTCCGTCCGTCCGTGTCCGTCCGTCCGACCGTTTCCGTCCGTCCGTGTCCGTCCGTCCGTGTCCGTCCGTGTCCGTCCGTGTCCGTCCGTCCGTCTCCGTCCGTCCGTGTCCGTCCGTGTCCGTCCGTGTCCGTCCGTCCGTGTCCGTCCGTCCGTGTCCGTCCGTCCGTGTCCGTCCGTCCGTGTCCGTCCGTCCGTGTCCGTCCGTCCGTGTCCGTCCGTCCGTGTCCGTCCGTCCGTGTCCGACCGTCCGTGTCCGACCGTCCGTGTCCGTCCGTGTCCGTCCGTGTCCGTCCGTCTCCGTCCGTCCGTCCTTGTCCGTCCTTGTCCGTGTCCGTCTGTGTCCGTCCGTGTCTGTCCGTGTCCGTCCGTCTGTGTCCGCCTGTGTCCGTCCGTCCGTGTCCGTCCGTCCGTGTCCGTCCGTCCGTGTCCGTCCGTCCGTGTCCGTCCGTCCGTGTCCGTCCGTCCGTGTCCGTCCGTCCGTGTCCGTCCGTCCGTGTCCGTCTGTCCGTGTCCGTCCGTGTCCGTCCGTCCGTGTCCGTCCGTCAGTCCGTGTCCGTCCGTCCGTGTCCGTCCGTCCGTGTCCGTCCGTCCGTGTCCGTCCGTCCGTGTCCGTCTGTCCGTGTCCGTCCGTCCGTGTCCGTCCGTCTGTCCGTGTCCGTCCGTCCGTGTCCGTCCGTCCGTGTCCGTCCGTGTCCGTCCGTCCGTGTCCGTCCGTCCGTGTCCGTCCTTCCGTGTCTGTCCGTCCGTCCGTCCGTGTCCGTCCGTCCGTGTCCGTCCGACCGTTTCCGTCCGTCCGTGTCCGTCCGTCCGTGTCCGTGTCTGTCCGTCCGTGTCCGTCCGTCCGTGTCCGTCCGTCCGTGTCCGTGTCCGTCCGTCCGTCCGTGTCCGTCCGTCCGTGTCCGTCCGTCCGTGTCCGTCCGTCCGTGTCCGTCCGTCCGTGTCCGTCCGTCCGTGTCCGTCCGTCCGTGTCCGTCCGTCCGTGTCCGTCCGTCCGTGTCCGTCCGTCCGTGTCCGTCCGTCCGTGTCCGTCCGTCCGTGTCCGTCTGTCCGTGTCCGTCCATCCTTGTCCGTCCGTCCGTCCGTCCGTGTCCGTCCGTCCGTGTCCGTCCGTCCGTGTCCGTCCGTGTCCGTCCGTCCGTGTCCGTCCGTCCGTGTCCGTCCGTCCGTGTCCGTCCGTCCGTGTCCGTCCGTCCGTGTCCGTCCGTGTCCGTCCGTCCGTTTGTGTCCGTCCGTCCGTGTCCGTCCGTCCGTGTCCGTCCGTCCGTGTCCGTCCGTCCGTGTCCGTCCGTCCGTGTCCGTCCGTCCGTGTCCGTCTGTCCGTGTCCGTCCGTCCGTCTGTCCGTGTCCGTCCGTCCGTGTCCGTCCGTCCGTCCGTGTCCGTCCGTCCGTGTCCGTCCGTCCGTCCGTGTCAGTCCGTCCGTGTCCGTCCTTCCGTGTCTGTCCGTCCGTCCGTCCGTGTCCGTCCGTCCGTGTCTGTCCGTCCGTGTCCGTCCGTCCGTGTCCGTCCGACCGTTTCCGTCCGTCCGTGTCCGTCCGTCCGTGTCCGTCCGTCCGTGTCCGTCCGTGTCCGTCCGTGTCCGTCCGTGTCCGTCCGTGTCCGTCCGTGTCCGTCCGTCCGTGTCCGTCCATGTCCGTCCGTGTCCGTCCGTCCGTGTCCGTCCGTCCGTGTCCGTCCGTCCGTGTCCGTCCGTGTCCGTCCGTCTGTGTCCGTCCGTCCGTGTCCGTCCGTCCGTGTCCGTCCGTCCGTGTCCGTCCGTCCGTGTCCGTCCGTCCGTGTCCGTCCGTCCGTGTCCGTCCGTCCGTGTCCGTCCGTCCGTGTCCGTCCGTGTCCGTCCGTCTGTGTCCGTCCGTCCGTGTCCGTCCGTCCGTGTCCGTCCGTCCGTGTCCGTCCGTCCGTGTCCGTCCGTCCGTGTCCGTCTGTCCGTGTCCGTGTCCGTGTCCGTCCGTGTCCGTCCGTGTCCGTCCGTCCGTGTCCGTCCGTGTCCGTCCGTCCGTGTCCGTCCGTCCGTGTCCGTCCGTGTCCGTCCGTCCGTGTCCGTCCGTGTCCGTCCGTCCGTGTCCGTCCGTGTCCGTCCGTCCGTGTCCGTCCGTCCGTGTCCGTCCGTCCGTGTCCGTCCGTCCGTGTCCGTCCGTCCTTGTCCGTCCGTCCGTGTCCGTCCGTCCGTGTCCGTCCGTGTCCGTCCGTGTCTGTCCGTGTCCGTCCGTCTGTGTCCGTCTGTGTCCGTCCGTCCGTGTCCGTCCGTCCGTGTCCGTCCGTCCGTGTCCGTCCGTCCGTGTCCGTCCGTGTCCGTCCGTCCGTGTCCGTCCGTCCGTGTCCGTCCGTCAGTCCGTGTCCGTCCGTCCGTGTCCGTCCGTCCGTCTGTGTCCGTCTGTGTCCGTCCGTCCGTGTCCGTCCGTCCGTGTCCGTCCGTCCGTGTCCGTCCGTCCGTGTCCGTCCGTGTCCGTCCGTCCGTGTCCGTGTCCGTCTGTCCGTGTCCGTCCGTCCGTGTCCGTCCGTCAGTCCGTGTCCGTCCGTCCGTGTCCGTCCGTCCGTGTCCGTCCGTCCGTGTCCGTCTGTCCGTGTCCGTCCGTCCGTGTCCGTCCGTCCGTCCGTGTCCGTCCGTCCGTGTCCGTCCGTCCGTGTCCGTCCGTCCGTGTCCGTCCGTCCGTGTCCGTCCGTCCGTGTCCGTCCGTCCGTGTCCGTCCGTCCGTGTCCGTCCTTCCGTGTCTGTCCGTCCGTCCGTGTCCGTCCGTCCGTGTCCGTCCGACCGTTTCCGTCCGTCCGTGTCCGTCCGTCCGTGTCCGTCCGTCCGTGTCCGTCCGTCCGTGTCCGTCCGTCCGTGTCCGTCCGTCCGTGTCCGTCCGTCCGTGTCCGTCCGTCCGTGTCCGTCCGTCCGTGTCCGTCCGACCGTTTCCGTCCGTTCGTGTCCGTCCGTCCGTGTCCGTCCGTCCGTGTCCGTCCGTCCGTGTCCGTCCGTCCGTGTCCGTCCGTCCGTGTCCGTCCGTGTCCGTCCGTCCGTGTCCGTCCGTGTCCGTCCGTCCGTCCGTGTCCGTCCGTGTCCGTCCGTCCGTGTCCGTCCGTCCGTGTCCGTCCGTCCGTGTCCGTCCGTCCGTGTCCGTCCGTCCGTGTCCGTCCGTCCGTGTCCGTCCGTCCGTGTCCGTCCGTCCGTGTCCGTCCGTCCGTTTGTGTCCGTCCGTCCGTGTCCGTCCGTCCGTTTGTGTCCGTCCGTCCGTGTCCGTCCGTCCGTCCGTGTCTGTCCGTCCGTGTCCGTCCGTCCGTGTCCGTCCGTCCGTGTCCGTCCGTCCGTGTCCGTCCGTCCGTGTCCGTCCGTCCATGTCCGTCCGTCCGTGTCCGTCCTTCCGTGTCTGTCCGTCCGTCCGTCCGTGTCCGTCCGTCCGTGTCCGTGTCCGTCCGTCCGTCCGTCCGTCCGTGTCCGTCCGTGTCCGTCCGTGTCCGTCCGTCCGTCCGTGTCCGTCCGTCCGTCCGTGTCCGTCCGTCCGTGTCCGTCCGTGTCCGTCCGTCCGTGTCCGTCCGTGTCCGTGTCCGTCCGTCTGTGTCCGTCCGTCCGTGTCCGTCCGTCCGTGTCCGTCCGTCCGTCCGTGTCCGTCCGTCCGTCCGTGTCCGTCCGTCCGTGTCCGTCCGTCCGTGTCCGTCCGTGTCCGTCCGTCCGTGTCCGTCCGTCCGTGTCCGTCCGTCCGTGTCCGTCCGTGTCCGTCCGTGTCCGTCCGTGTCCGTCCGTCCGTGTCCGTCCGTGTCCGTCCGTGTCCGTCCGTCCGTGTCCGTCCGTGTCCGTCCGTCCGTGTCCGTCCGTCCGTGTCCGTCCGTCCGTGTCCGTCCGTCCGTGTCCGTCCGTCCGTCCGTGTCCGTCCGTCCGTCCGTGTCCGTCCGTCCGTCCGTGTCCGTCCGTCCGTCCGTGTCCGTCCGTCCGTGTCCGTCCTTCCGTGTCTGTCCGTCCGTCCGTGTCCGTCCGTCCGTGTCCGTCCGACCGTTTCCGTCCGTCCGTGTCCGTCCGTCCGTGTCCGTCCGTCCGTGTCCGTCCGTCCGTGTCCGTCCGTCCGTGTCCGTCCGTCCGTGTCCGTCCGTCCGTGTCCGTCCGTCCGTGTCCGTCCGTCCGTGTCCGTCCGTCCGTGTCCGTCCGTGTCCGTCCGTGTCCGTCCGTGTCCGTCCGTGTCCGTCCGTGTCCGTCCGTGTCCGTCCGTCCGTGTCCGTCCGTCCGTGTCCGTCCGTCTCCGTCCGTCCGTGTCCGTCCGTCCGTGTCCGTCCGTCCGTGTCCGTCCGTCCGTGTCCGTCCGTCCGTGTCCGTCCGTCCGTGTCCGTCCGTCCGTGTCCGTCCGTCCGTGTCCGTCCGTCCGTTTGTGTCCGTCCGTCCGTGTCCGTGTCCGTCCGTCCGTTTGTGTCCGTCCGTCCGTGTCCGTCCGTCCGTTTGTGTCCGTCCGTCCGTGTCCGTCCGTCCGTCCGTGTCCGTCCGTCCGTGTCCCTCCGTCCGTGTCCGTCCGTCCGTGTCCGTCCGTGTCCGTCCGTCCGTCCGTGTCCGTCCTTCCGTGTCTGTCCGTCCGTCCGTCCGTGTCCGTCCGTCCGTGTCCGTGTCCGTCCGTCCGTCCGTCCGTCCGTCCGTGTCCGTCCGTGTCCGTCCGTGTCCGTCCGTGTCCGTCCGTGTCCGTCCGTCCGTCCGTGTCCGTCCGTCCGTGTCCGTCCGTGTCCGTCCGTGTCCGTCCGTGTCCGTCCGTCCGTGTCCGTCCGTCCGTGTCCGTCCGTCCGTCCGTCCGTGTCCGTCCGTCCGTGTCCGTCCGTCCGTGTCCGTCCGTCCGTGTCCGTCCGTCCGTGTCCGTCCGTCCGTGTCCGTCCGTCCGTGTCCGTCCGTCCGTGTCCGTCCGTCCGTGTCCGTCCGTCCGTGTCCGTCCGTGTCCGTCCGTCCGTGTCCGTCCGTGTCCGTCCGTGTCCGTCCGTGTCCGTCCGTGTCCGTCCGTGTCCGTCCGTGTCCGTCCGTCCGTGTCCGTCCGTCCGTGTCCGTCCGTCCGTGTCCGTCCGTCCGTGTCCGTCCGTCCGTCCGTGTCCGTCCGTCCGTCCGTGTCCGTCCGTCCGTGTCCGTCCGTCCGTCCGTGTCCGTCCGTGTCCGTCCGTGTCCGTCCGTGTCCGTCCGTGTCCGTCCGTGTCCGTCCGTCCGTGTCCGTCCGTACGTGTCCGTCCGTCCGTGTCCGTCCGTCCGTGCCCGTCCGTCCGTGTCCGTCCGTCCGTGTCCGTCCGACCGTGTCCGTCCGTCCGTGTCCGTCCATGTCCGTCCGTGTCCGTCCGTGTCCGTCCGTCCGTCCGTGTCCGTCCGTCCGTCCGTGTCCGTCCGTCCGTGTCCGTCCGTGTCCGTTCGTCCGTGTCCGTCCGTCCGTCCGTGTCCGTCCGTCCGTGTCCGTCCATCCGTGTCCGTCCGTCCGTGTCCGTCCGTCCGTGTCCGTCCGTCCGTGTCCGTCCGTGTCCGTCCGTCCGTGTCCGTCCGTGTCCGTCCGTCCGTGTCCGTCCGTCCGTGTCCGTCCGTCCGTGTCCGTCTGTCTGTGTCCGTCCGTCCATGTCCGTCCGTCCGTCCGTGTCCGTCCGTCCGTGTCCGTCCGTCCGTGTCCGTCCGTCCGTGTCCGTCCGTCCGTGTCCGTCCGTCCGTGTCCGTCCGTCCGTGTCCGTCCGTCCGTGTCCGTCCGTGTCCGTCCGTCCGTGTCCGTCCGTGTCCGTCCGTCCGTGTCCGTCCGTCCGTGTCCGTCCGTCCGTGTCCGTCTGTCTGTGTCCGTCCGTCCATGTCCGTCCGTCCGTCCGTGTCCGTCCGTCCGTGTCCGTCCGTCCGTGTCAGTCCGTCCGTGTCCGTCCTTCCGTGTCTGTCCGTCCGTCCGTCCGTGTCCGTCCGTCCGTGTCCGTCCGACCGTTTCCGTCCGTCCGTGTCCGTCCGTCCGTGTCCGTCCGTCCGTGTCCGTCCGTCCGTGTCCGTCCGTGTCCGTCCGTGTCCGTCCGTCCGTGTCCGTCCGTGTCCGTCCGTCCGTGTCCGTCCATGTCCGTCCGTGTCCGTCCGTCCGTGTCCGTCCGTCCGTGTCCGTCCGTCCGTGTCCCTCCGTCCGTGTCCGTCCGTGTCCGTCCGTGTCCGTCCGTCTGTGTCCGTCCGTCCGTGTCCGTCCGTCCGTGTCCGTCCGTCCGTGTCCGTCCGTCCGTGTCCGTCTGTCCGTGTCCGTGTCCGTGTCCGTCCGTGTCCGTCCGTGTCCGTCCGTCCGTGTCCGTCCGTGTCCGTCCGTGTCCGTCCGTCCGTGTCCGTCCGTGTCCGTCCGTCCGTCTCCGTCCGTCCGTGTCCGTCCGTCCTTGTCCGTCCTTGTCCGTGTCCGTCCGTGTCCGTCCGTGTCTGTCCGTGTCCGTCCGTCTGTGTCCGCCTGTGTCCGTCCGTCCGTGTCCGTCCGTCCGTGTCCGTCCGTCCGTGTCCGTCCGTCCGTGTCCGTCCGTCCGTGTCCGTCCGTCCGTGTCCGTCCGTCCGTGTCCGTCCGTCCGTCCGTGTCCGTCTGTCCGTGTCCGTCCGTGTCCGTCCGTCCGTGTCCGTCCGTCAGTCCGTGTCCGTCCGTCCGTGTCCGTCCGTCCGTGTCCGTCCGTCCGTGTCCGTCTGTCCGTGTCCGTCCGTCCGTGTCCGTCCGTCCGTCCGTGTCCGTCCGTCCGTGTCCGTCCGTCCGTGTCCGTCCGTCCGTGTCCGTCCGTCCGTGTCCGTCCTTCCGTGTCTGTCCGTCCTTCCGTGTCTGTCCGTCCGTCCGTGTCCGTCCGACCGTTTCCGTCCGTCCGTGTCCGTCCGTCCGTGTCCGTCCGTCCGTGTCTGTCCGTCCGTGTCCGTCCGTCCGTGTCCGTCCGTCCGTGTCCGTCCGTCCGTGTCCGTCCGTCCGTGTCCGTCCGTCCGTGTCCGCCCGTCCGTGTACGTCCGTCCGTGTCCGTCCGTCCGTGTCCGTCCGTGTCCGTCCGTCCGTGTCCGTCCGTCCGTGTCCGTCCGTCCGTGTCCGTCCGTCCTTGTCCGTCCGTCCGTCCGTCCGTCCGTCCGTGTCCGTCCGTGTCCGTCCGTCCGTGTCCGTCCGTCCGTGTCCGTCCGTCCGTGTCCGTCCGTCCGTGTCCGTCCGTCCGTGTCCGTCCGTCCGTGTCCGTCCGTCTGTGTCCGTCCGTGTCCGTCCGTCCGATTGTGTCCGTCCGTCCGTGTCCGTCCGTCCGTGTCCGTCCGTCCGTGTCCGTCCGTCCGTCTGTCCGTGTCCGTCCGTCCGTGTCCGTCCGTCCGTGTCCGTCCGTCCGTGTCCGTCCGTCCGTCCGTGTCCGTCCGTGTCCGTCCGTGTCCGTCCGTGTCCGTCCGTCCGTGTCCGTCCGTCCGTGTCCGTCCGTCCGTGTCCGTCCGTGTCCGTCCGTGTCCGTCCGTCCGTGTCCGTCCGTCCGTGTCCGTCCGTCCGTGTCCGTCCGTCCGTGCCCGTCCGTCCGTGTCCGTCCGTCCGTGTCCGTCCGACCGTGTCCGTCCGTCCGTGTCCGTCCATGTCCGTCCGTGTCCGTCCGTGTCCGTGTCCGTCCGTGTCCGTCCGTCTGTGTCCGTCCGTCCGTCCGTGTCCGTCCGTCCGTGTCCGTCCGTCCGTGTCCGTCTGTCCGTGTCCGTGTCCGTGTCCGTCCGTGTCCGTCCGTGTCCGTCCGTCCGTGTCCGTCCGTGTCCGTCCGTGTCCGTCCGTGTCCGTCCGTGTCCGTCCGTCCGTGTCCGTCCGTGTCCGTCCGTCCGTCTCCGTCCGTCCGTGTCCGTCCGTCCTTGTCCGTCCTTGTCCGTGTCCGTCCGTGTCCGTCCGTGTCTGTCCGTGTCCGTCCGTCTGTGTCCGCCTGTGTCCGTCCGTCCGTGTCCGTCCGTCCGTGTCCGTCCGTCCGTGTCCGTCCGTCCGTGTCCGTCCGTCCGTGTCCGTCCGTCCGTGTCCGTCCGTCCGTGTCCGTCCGTCCGTGTCCGTCTGTCCGTGTCCGTCCGTGTCCGTCCGTCCGTGTCCGTCCGTCAGTCCGTGTCCGTCCGTCCGTGTCCGTCCGTCCGTGTCCGTCCGTCCGTGTCCGTCTGTCCGTGTCCGTCCGTCCGTGTCCGTCCGTCCGTCCGTGTCCATCCGTCCGTGTCCGTCCGTCCGTGTCCGTCCGTCTGTGTCCGTCCGTCCGTGTCCGTCCGTCCGTGTCCGTCCTTCCGTGTCTGTCCGTCCTTCCGTGTCTGTCCGTCCGTCCGTGTCCGTCCGACCGTTTCCGTCCGTCCGTGTCCGTCCGTCCGTGTCCGTCCGTCCGTGTCTGTCCGTCCGTGTCCGTCCGTCCGTGTCCGTCCGTCCGTGTCCGTCCGTCCGTGTCCGTCCGTCCGTGTCCGTCCGTCCGTGTCCGTCCGTCCGTGTCCGTCCGTCCGTGTCCGTCCGTCCGTGTACGTCCGTCCGTGTCCGTCCGTCCGTGTCCGTCCGTCCGTGTCCGTCCGTCCGTGTCCGTCCGTCCGTGTCCGTCCGTCCGTGTCCGTCCGTCCTTGTCCGTCCGTCCGTCCGTCCGTGTCCGTCCGTGTCCGTCCGTCCGTGTCCGTCCGTCCGTGTCCGTCCGTCCGTGTCCGTCCGTCCGTGTCCGTCCGTCCGTGTCCGTCCGTGTCCGTCCGTCCGTGTCCGTCCGTCCGTGTCCGTCCGTCCGTGTCCGTCCGTGTCCGTCCGTCCGATTGTGTCCGTCCGTCCGTGTCCGTCCGTCCGTGTCCGTCCGTCCGTGTCCGTCCGTCCGTGTCCGTCCGTCCGTCTGTCCGTGTCCGTCCGTCCGTGTCCGTCCGTCCGTGTCCGTCCGTGTCCGTCCGTCCGTCCGTGTCCGTCCGTGTCCGTCCGTGTCCGTCCGTGTCCGTCCGTCCGTGTCCGTCCGTCCGTGTCCGTCCGTCCGTGCCCGTCCGTCCGTGTCCGTCCGTCCGTGTCCGTCCGACCGTGTACGTCCGTCCGTGTCCGTCCATGTCCGTCCGTGTCCGTCCGTGTCCGTCCGTCCGTCCGTGTCCGTCCGTCCGTCCGTGTCCGTCCGTCCGTGTCCGTCCGTGTCCGTCCGTGTCCGTCCGTCCGTGTCCGTCCGTCCGTCCGTGTCCGTCCGTCCGTGTCCGTCCATCCGTGTCCGTCCGTCCGTGTCCGTCCGTCCGTGTCCGTCCGTCCGTGTCCGTCCGTGTCCGTCCGTGTCCGTCCGTCCGTGTCCGTCCGTGTCCGTCCGTCCGTGTCCGTCCGTCCGTGTCCGTCCGTCCGTGTCCGTCTGTCTGTGTCCGCCCGTCCATGTCCGTCCGTCCGTGTCCGTCCGTCCGTGTCCGTCCGTCCGTGTCCGTCCGTCCGTGTCCGTCCGACCGTGTCCGTCCTTCAGTGTCTGTCCGTCCGTCCGTGTCCGTCCGTCCGTGTCCGTCCGACCGTTTCCGTCCGTCCGTGTCCGCCCGTGTCCGTCCGTCCGTGTCTGTCCGTCCGTGTCCGTCCGTCCGTGTCCGTCCGTCCGTGTCCGTCCGTGTCCGTCCGTCCGTGTCCGTCCGTCCGTGTCCGTCCGTCCGTGTCCGTCCGTCCGTGTCGGTCCGTCCGTGTCTGTCCGTCCGTGTCCGTCCTTCCGTGTCTGTCCGTCCGTCCGTGTCCGTCCGACCGTTTCCGTCCGTCCGTGTCCGTCCGTCCGTGTCCGTCCGTCCGTGTCTGTCCGTCCGTGTCCGTCCGTCCGTGTCCGTCCGTCCGTGTCCGTCCGTCCGTGTCCGTCCGTGTCCGTCCGTCCGTGTCCGTCCGTCCGTGTACGTCCGTCCGTGTCCGTCCGTCCGTGTCCGTCCGTCCGTGTCCGTCCGTGTCCGTCCGTCCGTGTCCGTCCGTCCGTCCGTCCGTGTCCGTCCGTCCGTCCGTCCGTGTCCGTCCGTCCGTCCGTGTCCGTCCGTGTCCGTCCGTGTCCGTCCGTGTCCGTCCGTGTCCGTCCGTCCGTGTCCGTCCGTCCGTGTCCGTCCGTCCGTGTCCGTCCGTCCGTGTCCGTCCGTCCGTGTCCGTCCGTCCGTGTCCGTCCGTCCGTCCGTCCGTGTCCGTCCGTCCGTGTCCGTCCGTGTCCGTCCATCCGTGTCCGTCCGTCCGTGTCCGTCCGTCCGTGTCCGTCCGTCCGCGTCCGTCCGTCCGCGTCCGTCCGTCCTTGTCCGTCCGTCCGTGTCCGTCCGTCCGTGTCCGTCCGTCCGTGTCCGTCCGTCCGTGTCCGTCCGTCCGTGTCCGTCCGTCCGTGTCCGTCCGTGTCCGTCCGTGTCCGTCCGTCCGTCCGTGTCCGTCCGTCCGTGTCCGTCCGTCCGTCCGTGTCCGTTCGTGTCCGTCCGTGTCCGTCCGTCCGTGTCCGTCCGTCCGTGTCCGTCCGTCCGTGTCCGTCCGTGTCCGTCCGTGTCCGTCCGTGTCCGTCCGTGTCCGTCCGTGTCCGTCCGTGTCCGTCCGTGTCCGTCCGTCCGTGTCCGTCCGTCCGTGTCCGTCCGTCCGTGTCCGTCCGTCCGTCCGTGTCCGTCTGTCCGTGTCCGTCCGTCCGTGTCCGTCCGTCAGTCCGTGTCCGTCCGTCCGTGTCCGTCCGTCCGTGTCCGTCTGTCCGTGTCCGTCCGTCCGTGTCCGTCCGTCCGTGTCCGTCCTTCCGTGTCCGTCCGTCCGTGTCCGTCCGTCCGTGTCCGTCCGTCCGTGTCCGTCCGTCCGTGTCCGTCCGTCCGTGTCCGTCCGTCCGTCCGTGTCCGTCTGTCCGTGTCCGTCCGTCCGTGTCCGTCCGTCAGTCCGTGTCCGTCCGTCCGTGTCCGTCCGTCCGTGTCCGTCTGTCCGTGTCCGTCCGTCCGTGTCCGTCCGTCCGTGTCCGTCCTTCCGTGTCCGTCCGTCCGTGTCCGTCCGTCCGTGTCCGTCCGTCCGTGTCCGTCCGTCCGTGTCCGTCCGTCCGTGTCCGTCTGTCCGTGTCCGTCCGTCCTTGTCCGTCCGTCCGTCCGTCCGTGTCCGTCCGTCCGTGTCCGTCCGTGTCCGTCCGTCCGTGTCCGTCCGTCCGTGTCCGTCCGTCCGTGTCCGTCCGTCCGTGTCCGTCCGTCCGTGTCCGTCCGTCCGTGTCCGTCCGTCCGTGTCCGTCCGTCCGTGTCCGTCCGTGTCCGTCCGTCCGTTTGTGTCCGTCCGTCCGTGTCCGTCCGTCCGTGTCCGTCCGTCCGTGTCCGTCCGTCCGTGTCCGTCCGTCCGTGTCCGTCTGTCCGTGTCCGTCCGTCCGTGTCCGTCCGTCCGTGTCCGTCCGTCCGTCTGTCCGTGTCCGTCCGTCCGTGTCCGTCCGTCCGTCCGTGTCCGTCCGTCCGTGTCCGTCCGTCCGTCCGTGTCAGTCCGTCCGTGTCCGTCCTTCCGTGTCTGTCCGTCCGTCCGTCCGTGTCCGTCCGTCCGTGTCCGTCCGACCGTTTCCGTCCGTCCGTGTCCGTCCGTCCGTGTCCGTCCGACCGTTTCCGTCCGTCCGTGTCCGTCCGTCCGTGTCCGTCCGTCCGTGTCCGTCCGTGTCCGTCCGTGTCCGTCCGTGTCCGTCCGACCGTTTCCGTCCGTCCGTGTCCGTCCGTGTCCGTCCGTCCGTGTCCGTCCATGTCCGTCCGTGTCCGTCCGTCCGTGTCCGTCCGTCCGTGTCCGTCCGTCCGTGTCCGTCCGTGTCCGTCCGTGTCCGTCCGTCCGATTGTGTCCGTCCGTCCGTGTCCGTCCGTCCGTGTCCGTCCGTCCGTGTCCGTCCGTCCGTGTCCGTCCGTCCGTCTGTCCGTGTCCGTCCGTCCGTGTCCGTCCGTCCGTGTCCGTCCGTGTCCGTCCGTCCGTCCGTGTCCGTCCGTGTCCGTCCGTGTCCGTCCGTGTCCGTCCGTCCGTGTCCGTCCGTCCGTGTCCGTCCGTCCGTGTCCGTCCGTCCGTGCCCGTCCGTCCGTGTCCGTCCGTCCGTGTCCGTCCGACCGTGTCCGTCCGTCCGTGTCCGTCCATGTCCGTCCGTGTCCGTCCGTGTCCGTCCGTCCGTCCGTGTCCGTCCGTCCGTCCGTGTCCGTCCGTCCGTGTCCGTCCGTGTCCGTCCGTGTCCGTCCGTCCGTGTCCGTCCGTCCGTCCGTGTCCGTCCGTCCGTGTCCGTCCATCCGTGTCCGTCCGTCCGTGTCCGTCCGTCCGTGTCCGTCCGTCCGTGTCCGTCCGTGTCCGTCCGTGTCCGTCCGTCCGTGTCCGTCCGTGTCCGTCCGTCCGTGTCCGTCCGTCCGTGTCCGTCCGTCCGTGTCCGTCTGTCTGTGTCCGCCCGTCCATGTCCGTCCGTCCGTGTCCGTCCGTCCGTGTCCGTCCGTCCGTGTCCGTCCGTCCGTGTCCGTCCGACCGTGTCCGTCCTTCAGTGTCTGTCCGTCCGTCCGTGTCCGTCCGTCCGTGTCCGTCCGACCGTTTCCGTCCGTCCGTGTCCGCCCGTGTCCGTCCGTCCGTGTCTGTCCGTCCGTGTCCGTCCGTCCGTGTCCGTCCGTCCGTGTCCGTCCGTGTCCGTCCGTCCGTGTCCGTCCGTCCGTGTCCGTCCGTCCGTGTCGGTCCGTCCGTGTCTGTCCGTCCGTGTCCGTCCTTCCGTGTCTGTCCGTCCGTCCGTGTCCGTCCGACCGTTTCCGTCCGTCCGTGTCCGTCCGTCCGTGTACGTCCGTCCGTGTCCGTCCGTCCGTGTCCGTCCGTCCGTGTCCGTCCGTCCGTGTCCGTCCGTCCGTGTCCGTCCGTCCGTCCGTCCGTGTCCGTCCGTCCGTCCGTCCGTGTCCGTCCGTCCGTCCGTGTCCGTCCGTGTCCGTCCGTGTCCGTCCGTGTCCGTCCGTGTCCGTCCGTCCGTGTCCGTCCGTCCGTGTCCGTCCGTCCGTGTCCGTCCGTCCGTGTCCGTCCGTCCGTGTCCGTCCGTCCGTCCGTCCGTGTCCGTCCGTCCGTGTCCGTCCGTGTCCGTCCATCCGTGTCCGTCCGTCCGTGTCCGTCCGTCCGTGTCCGTCCGTCCGCGTCCGTCCGTCCGCGTCCGTCCGTCCTTGTCCGTCCGTCCGTGTCCGTCCGTCCGTGTCCGTCCGTCCGTGTCCGTCCGTCCGTGTCCGTCCGTCCGTGTCCGTCCGTCCGTGTCCGTCCGTCCGTGTCCGTCCGTGTCCGTCCGTCCGTCCGTGTCCGTCCGTCCGTGTCCGTCCGTCCGTCCGTGTCCGTTCGTGTCCGTCCGTGTCCGTCCGTCCGTGTCCGTCCGTCCGTGTCCGTCCGTCCGTGTCCGTCCGTGTCCGTCCGTGTCCGTCCGTGTCCGTCCGTGTCCGTCCGTGTCCGTCCGTGTCCGTCCGTGTCCGTCCGTCCGTGTCCGTCCGTCCGTGTCCGTCCGTCCGTGTCCGTCCGTCCGTCCGTGTCCGTCTGTCCGTGTCCGTCCGTCCGTGTCCGTCCGTCAGTCCGTGTCCGTCCGTCCGTTTGTGTCCGTCCGTCCGTGTCCGTCCGTCCGTGTCCGTCCGTCCGTGTCCGTCCGTCCGTGTCCGTCCTTCCGTGTCCGTCCGTCCGTGTCCGTCCGTCCGTGTCCGTCCGTCCGTGTCCGTCCGTCCGTGTCCGTCCGTCCGTGTCCGTCTGTCCGTGTCCGTCCGTCCTTGTCCGTCCGTCCGTCCGTCCGTGTCCGTCCGTCCGTGTCCGTCCGTGTCCGTCCGTCCGTGTCCGTCCGTCCGTGTCCGTCCGTCCGTGTCCGTCCGTCCGTGTCCGTCCGTCCGTGTCCGTCCGTCCGTGTCCGTCCGTCCGTGTCCGTCCGTCCGTGTCCGTCCGTCCGTGTCCGTCCGTGTCCGTCCGTCCGTTTGTGTCCGTCCGTCCGTGTCCGTCCGTCCGTGTCCGTCCGTCCGTGTCCGTCCGTCCGTGTCCGTCCGTCCGTGTCCGTCTGTCCGTGTCCGTCCGTCCGTGTCCGTCCGTCCGTGTCCGTCCGTCCGTCTGTCCGTGTCCGTCCGTCCGTGTCCGTCCGTCCGTCCGTGTCCGTCCGTCCGTGTCCGTCCGTCCGTCCGTGTCAGTCCGTCCGTGTCCGTCCTTCCGTGTCTGTCCGTCCGTCCGTCCGTGTCCGTCCGTCCGTGTCCGTCCGACCGTTTCCGTCCGTCCGTGTCCGTCCGTCCGTGTCCGTCCGACCGTTTCCGTCCGTCCGTGTCCGTCCGTCCGTGTCCGTCCGTCCGTGTCCGTCCGTGTCCGTCCGTGTCCGTCCGTGTCCGTCCGTGTCCGTCCGTCCGTGTCCGTCCGTGTCCGTCCGTCCGTGTCCGTCCATGTCCGTCCGTGTCCGTCCGTCCGTGTCCGTCCGTCCGTGTCCGTCCGTCCGTGTCCGTCCGTCCGTGTCCGTCCGTGTCCGTCCGTCTGTGTCCGTCCGTCCGTGTCCGTCCGTCCGTGTCCGTCCGTCCGTGTCCGTCCGTCCGTGTCCGTCCGTCCGTGTCCGTCCGTCCGTGTCCGTCTGTCCGTGTCCGTCCGTGTCCGTCCGTGTCCGTCCGTCCGTGTCCGTCCGTGTCCGTCCGTGTCCGTCCGTCCGTGTCCGTCCGTCCGTGTCCGTCCGTGTCCGTCCGTCCGTGTCCGTCCGTCCGTGTCCGTCCGTCCGTGTCCGTCCGTGTCCGTCCGTCCGTGTCCGTCCGTCCGTGTCCGTCCGTCCGTGTCCGTCCGTCCGTGTCCGTCCGTCCGTGTCCGTCCGTCCGTGTCCGTCCGTCCTTGTCCGTCCGTCCGTGTCCGTCCGTGTCCGTCCGTGTCTGTCCGTGTCCGTCCGTCTGTGTCCGTCTGTGTCCGTCCGTCCGTGTCCGTCCGTCCGTGTCCGTCCGTCCGTGTCCGTCCGTCCGTGTCCGTCCGTCCGTGTCCGTCCGTCCGTGTCCGTCCGTCCGTGTCCGTCCGTCCGTGTCCGTCCGTCCGTGTCCGTGTCCGTCTGTCCGTGTCCGTCCGTCCGTGTCCGTCCGTCAGTCCGTGTCCGTCCGTCCGTGTCCGTCCGTCCGTGTCCGTCTGTCCGTGTCCGTCCGTCCGTGTCCGTCTGTCCGTGTCCGTCCGTCCGTGTCCGTCCGTCTGTCCGTCCGTGTCCGTCCGTCCGTGTCCGTCCTTCCGTGTCCGTCCGTCCGTGTCCGTCCGTCCGTGTCCGTCCGTCCGTGTCCGTCCGTCCGTGTCCGTCCGTCCGTGTCCGTCTGTCCGTGTCCGTCCGTCCTTGTCCGTCCGTCCGTCCGTCCGTGTCCGTCCGTCCGTGTCCGTCCGTCCGTGTCCGTCCGTCCGTGTCCGTCCGTGTCCGTCCGTCCGTCCGTGTCCGTCCGTCCGTGTCCGTCCGTCCGTCCGTGTCCGTTCGTGTCCGTCCGTGTCCGTCCGTCCGTGTCCGTCCGTCCGTGTCCGTCCGTCCGTGTCCGTCCGTGTCCGTCCGTGTCCGTCCGTGTCCGTCCGTGTCCGTCCGTGTCCGTCCGTGTCCGTCCGTGTCCGTCCGTCCGTGTCCGTCCGTCCGTGTCCGTCCGTCCGTGTCCGTCCGTCCGTCCGTGTCCGTCTGTCCGTGTCCGTCCGTCCGTGTCCGTCCGTCAGTCCGTGTCCGTCCGTCCGTGTCCGTCCGTCCGTGTCCGTCTGTCCGTGTCTGTCCGTCCGTGTCCGTCCGTCCGTGTCCGTCCTTCCGTGTCCGTCCGTCCGTGTCCGTCCGTCCGTGTCCGTCCGTCCGTGTCCGTCCGTCCGTGTCCGTCCGTCCGTGTCCGTCTGTCCGTGTCCGTCCGTCCTTGTCCGTCCGTCCGTCCGTCCGTGTCCGTCCGTCCGTGTCCGTCCGTGTCCGTCCGTCCGTGTCCGTCCGTCCGTGTCCGTCCGTCCGTGTCCGTCCGTCCGTGTCCGTCCGTCCGTCCGTGTCCGTCCGTCCGTGTCCGTCCGTCCGTCCGTGTCAGTCCGTCCGTGTCCGTCCTTCCGTGTCTGTCCGTCCGTCCGTCCGTGTCCGTCCGTCCGTGTCCGTCCGACCGTTTCCGTCCGTCCGTGTCCGTCCGTCCGTGTCCGTCCGACCGTTTCCGTCCGTCCGTGTCCGTCCGTCCGTGTCCGTCCGTCCGTGTCCGTCCGTGTCCGTCCGTGTCCGTCCGTGTCCGTCCGTGTCCGTCCGTCCGTGTCCGTCCGTGTCCGTCCGTCCGTGTCCGTCCATGTCCGTCCGTGTCCGTCCGTCCGTGTCCGTCCGTCCGTGTCCGTCCGTCCGTGTCCGTCCGTCCGTGTCCGTCCGTGTCCGTCCGTCTGTGTCCGTCCGTCCGTGTCCGTCCGTCCGTGTCCGTCCGTCCGTGTCCGTCCGTCCGTGTCCGTCCGTCCGTGTCCGTCCGTCCGTGTCCGTCTGTCCGTGTCCGTCCGTGTCCGTCCGTGTCCGTCCGTCCGTGTCCGTCCGTGTCCGTCCGTGTCCGTCCGTCCGTGTCCGTCCGTCCGTGTCCGTCCGTGTCCGTCCGTCCGTGTCCGTCCGTCCGTGTCCGTCCGTCCGTGTCCGTCCGTGTCCGTCCGTCCGTGTCCGTCCGTCCGTGTCCGTCCGTCCGTGTCCGTCCGTCCGTGTCCGTCCATCCGTGTCCGTCCGTCCGTGTCCGTCCGTCCTTGTCCGTCCGTCCGTGTCCGTCCGTGTCCGTCCGTGTCTGTCCGTGTCCGTTCGTCTGTGTCCGTCTGTGTCCGTCCGTCCGTGTCCGTCCGTCCGTGTCCGTCCGTCCGTGTCCGTCCGTCCGTGTCCGTCCGTCCGTGTCCGTCCGTCCGTGTCCGTCCGTCCGTGTCCGTCCGTCCGTGTCCGTCCGTCCGTGTCCGTGTCCGTCTGTCCGTGTCCGTCCGTCCGTGTCCGTCCGTCAGTCCGTGTCCGTCCGTCCGTGTCCGTCCGTCCGTGTCCGTCTGTCCGTGTCCGTCCGTCCGTGTCCGTCTGTCCGTGTCCGTCCGTCCGTGTCCGTCCGTCGGTGTCCGTCCGTCCGTGTCCGTCCGTCCGTGTCCGTCCGTCCGTGTCCGTCCTTCCGTGTCTGTCCGTCCGTCCGTGTCCGTCCGTCCGTGTCCGTCCGACCGTTTCCGTCCGTCCGTGTCCGTCCGTCCGTGTCCGTCCGTCCGTGTCCGTCCGTCCGTGTCCGTCCGTCCGTGTCCGTCCGTCCGTGTCCGTCCGTCCGTGTCCGTCCGTCCGTGTCCGTCCGTCCGTGTCCGTCCGACCGTTTCCGTCCGTCCGTGTCCGTCCGTCCGTGTCCGTCCGTCCGTGTCCGTCCGTCCGTGTCCGTCCGTGTCCGTCCGTGTCCGTCCGTCCGTGTCCGTCCGTGTCCGTCCGTGTCCGTCCGTCCGTGTCCGTCCGTCCGTGTCCGTCCGTCCGTGTCCGTCCGTCCGTGTCCGTCCGTCCGTGTCCGTCCGTGTCCGTCCGTGTCCGTCCGTGTCCGTCCGTCCGTCCGTGTCCGTCCGTGTCCGTCCGTCCGTGTCCGTCCGTCCGTGTCCGTCCGTCCGTGTCCGTCCGTCCGTGTCCGTCCGTCCGTGTCCGTCCGTCCGTTTGTGTCCGTCCGTCCGTGTCCGTCCGTCCGTCCGTGTCCGTCCGTCCGTGTCCGTCCGTCCGTGTCCGTCCGTCCGTGTCCGTCCGTCCATGTCCGTCCGTCCGTGTCCGTCCTTCCGTGTCTGTCCGTCCGTCCGTCCGTGTCCGTCCGTCCGTGTCCGTGTCCGTGTCCGTCCGTCCGTGTCCGTCCGTCCGTGTCCGTCCGTCCATGTCCGTCCGTCCGTGTCCGTCCTTCCGTGTCTGTCCGTCCGTCCGTCCGTGTCCGTCCGTCCGTGTCCGTGTCCGTCCGTCCGTCCGTCCGTCCGTGTCCGTCCGTGTCCGTCCGTGTCCGTCCGTGTCCGTCCGTCCGTCCGTGTCCGTCCGTCCGTGTCCGTCCGTCCGTGTCCGTCCGTCCGTGTCCGTCCGTCCGTGTCCGTCCGTGTCCGTGTCCGTCCGTCCGTGTCCGTCCGTCCGTCCGTCCGTGTCCGTCCGTCCGTCCGTGTCCGTCCGTCCGTCCGTGTCCGTCCGTCCGTGTCCGTCCGTCCGTGTCCGTCCGTCCGTGTCCGTCCGTGTCCGTCCGTGTCCGTCCGTGTCCGTCCGTGTCCGTCCGTCCGTGTCCGTCCGTGTCCGTCCGTGTCCGTCCGTCCGTGTCCGTCCGTCCGTGTCCGTCCGTGTCCGTCCGTCCGTGTCCGTCCGTCCGTGTCCGTCCGTCCGTGTCCGTCCGTGTCCGTCCGTCCGTGTCCGTCCGTCCGTCCGTGTCCGTCCGTCCGTCCGTGTCCGTCCGTCCGTCCGTGTCCGTCCGTCCGTGTCCGTCCGTCCGTCCGTCCGTGTCCGTCCGTCCGTCCGTGTCCGTCCGTGTCCGTCCGTGTCCGTCCGTGTCCGTCCGTGTCCGTCCGTCCGTGTCCGTCCGTACGTGTCCGTCCGTCCGTGTCCGTCCGTCCGTGCCCGTCCGTCCGTGTCCGTCCGTCCGTGTCCGTCCGACCGTGTCCGTCCGTCCGTGTCCGTCCATGTCCGTCCGTGTCCGTCCGTGTCCGTCCGTCCGTCCGTGTCCGTCCGTCCGTGTCCGTCCGTGTCCGTCCGTCCGTGTCCGTCCATCCGTGTCCGTCCGTCCGTGTCCGTCCGTCCGTGTCCGTCCGTCCGTGTCCGTCCGTGTCCGTCCGTCCGTGTCCGTCCGTGTCCGTCCGTCCGTGTCCGTCCGTCCGTGTCCGTCCGTCCGTGTCCGTCTGTCTGTGTCCGTCCGTCCATGTCCGTCCGTCCGTCCGTGTCCGTCCGTCCGTGTCCGTCCGTCCGTGTCCGTCCGTCCGTGTCCGTCCTTCCGTGTCTGTCCGTCCGTCCGTGTCCGTCCGTCCGTGTCCGTCCGACCGTTTCCGTCCGTCCGTGTCCGCCCGTGTCCGTCCGTCCGTGTCTGTCCGTCCGTGTCCGTCCGTCCGTGTCCGTCCGTCCGTGTCCGTCCGTGTCCGTCCGTCCGTGTCCGTCCGTCCGTGTCCGTCCGTCCGTGTCCGTCCGTCCGTGTCCGCCCGTGTCCGTCCGTCCGTGTCTGTCCGTCCGTGTCCGTCCGTCCGTGTCCGTCCGTCCGTGTCCGTCCGTGTCCGTCCGTCCGTGTCCGTCCGTCCGTCCGTGTCCGTCCGTCCGTGTCCGTCCGTCCGTGTCCGTCCGTCCGTGTCCGTCCGTCCGTGTCCGTCCGTCCGTGTCCGTCCGTCCGTTTGTGTCCGTCCGTCCGTGTCCGTCCGTCCGTCCGTGTCCGTCCGTCCGTGTCCGTCCGTCCGTGTCCGTCCGTCCGTGTCCGTCCGTCCATGTCCGTCCGTCCGTGTCCGTCCTTCCGTGTCTGTCCGTCCGTCCGTCCGTGTCCGTCCGTCCGTGTCCGTGTCCGCCCGTCCGTCCGTCCGTCCGTGTCCGTCCGTGTCCGTCCGTGTCCGTCCGTCCGTCCGTGTCCGTCCGTCCGTGTCCGTCCGTGTCCGTCCGTCCGTGTCCGTCCGTCCGTGTCCGTCCGTGTCCGTGTCCGTCCGTCCGTGTCCGTCCGTCCGTCCGTCCGTGTCCGTCCGTCCGTCCGTGTCCGTCCGTCCGTCCGTGTCCGTCCGTCCGTCCGTGTCCGTCCGTCCGTGTCCGTCCGTCCGTGTCCGTCCGTCCGTGTCCGTCCGTGTCCGTCCGTGTCCGTCCGTGTCCGTCCGTCCGTGTCCGTCCGTGTCCGTCCGTGTCCGTCCGTCCGTGTCCGTCCGTCCGTGTCCGTCCGTGTCCGTCCGTCCGTGTCCGTCCGTCCGTGTCCGTCCGTCCGTGTCCGTCCGTGTCCGTCCGTCCGTGTCCGTCCGTCCGTCCGTGTCCGTCCGTCCGTCCGTGTCCGTCCGTCCGTCCGTGTCCGTCCGTCCGTCCGTGTCCGTCCGTCCGTGTCCGTCCGTCCGTCCGTCCGTGTCCGTCCGTCCGTCCGTGTCCGTCCGTGTCCGTCCGTGTCCGTCCGTGTCCGTCCGTGTCCGTCCGTCCGTGTCCGTCCGTACGTGTCCGTCCGTCCGTGTCCGTCCGTCCGTGCCCGTCCGTCCGTGTCCGTCCGTCCGTGTCCGTCCGACCGTGTCCGTCCGTCCGTGTCCGTCCATGTCCGTCCGTGTCCGTCCGTGTCCGTCCGTCCGTCCGTGTCCGTCCGTCGTCCGTGTCCGTCCGTCCGTCGTGTCCGTCCGTCCGTGTCCGTCCGTGTCCGTCCGTCCGTGTCCGTCCATCCGTGTCCGTCCGTCGTGTCCGTCCGTCCGTGTCCGTCCGTCCGTGTCCGTCCGTGTCCGTCCGTCCGTGTCCGTCCGTGTCCGTCCGTCCGTGTCCGTCCGTCCGTGTCCGTCCGTCCGTGTCCGTCCTGTCTGTGTCCGTCCGTCCATGTCCGTCCGTCCGTCCGTGTCCGTCCGTCCGTGTCCGTCCGTCCGTGTCCGTCCGTCCGTGTCCGTCCTTCCGTGTCTGTCCGTCCGTCCGTGTCCGTCCGTCCGTGTCCGTCCGACCGTTTCCGTCCGTCCGTGTCCGCCCGTGTCCGTCCGTCCGTGTCTGTCCGTCCGTGTCCGTCCGGTCCGTCCGTCCGTCCGTGTCCGTCCGTGTCCGTCCGTCCGTGTCCGTCCGTCCGTGTCCGTCCGTCCGTGTCCGCCCGTGTCCTGTCCGTCCGTGTCCTGTCCGTCCGTGTCCGTCCGTCCGTGTCCGTCCGTCCGTGTCCGTCCGTCCGTCCGTGTCCTGTCCGTCCGTCCGTCCGTGTCCGTCCGTCCGTGTCCGTCCGTCCGTGTCCGTCCGTCCGTGTCCGTCCGTCCGTGTCCGTCCGTCCGTGTCCGTCCGTCCGTGTCCGTCCGTCCGTTTGTGTCCGTCCGTCCGTGTCCGTCCGTCCGTGTCCGTCCGTCCGTCCGTGTCCGTCCGTCCGTGTCCGTCCGTCCGTGTCCGTCCGTCCATGTCCGTCCGTCCGTGTCCGTCCTTCCGTGTCTGTCCGTCCGTCCGTCCGTGTCCGTCCGTCCGTGTCCGTGTCCGCCCGTCCGTCCGTCCGTCCGTGTCCGTCCGTGTCCGTCCGTGTCCGTCCGTCCGTCCGTGTCCGTCCGTCCGTGTCCGTCCGTGTCCGTCCGTCCGTGTCCGTCCGTCCGTGTCCGTCCGTCTGTGTCCGTCCGTCCGTGTGCGTCCGTCCGTGTCCGTCCGTGTCCGTCCGTCCGTGTCCGTCTGTGTCCGTCCGTGTCCGTCCGTCCGTGTCCGTCCGTCCGTGTCCGTCCGTCCGTGTCCGTGTCCGTCCGTCCGTGTCCGTCCGTCCGTGTCCGTCCGTCCGTGTCCGTCCGTCCGTGTCCGTCCGTCCGTGTCCGTCCGTGTCCGTCCGTGTCCGTCCGTCCGTGTCCGTCCGTCCGTGTCCGTCCGTCCGTGTCCGTCCGTCCGTGTCCGTCCGTCTGTGTCCGTCCGTCCGTGTCCGTCCGTCCGTGTCCGTCCGTCCGTGTCCGTCCGTGTCCGTCCGTGTCCGTCCGTCCGTGTCCGTCTGTGTCCGTCCGTGTCCGTCCGTCCGTGTCCGTCCGTCCGTGTCCGTCCGTCCGTGTCCGTCCGTGTCCGTCCGTCCGTCCGTCCGTGTCCGTCCGTCTGTGTCCATCCGTCCGTGTCCGTCCGTCCGTGTCCGTCCGTCCGTGTCCGTCCGTCCGTGTCCGTCCGTCCGTGTCCGTCCGTCCGTGTCCGTCCGTCCGTGTCCGTCCGTCCGTGTCCGTCCGTCCGTGTCCGTCCGTCCGTGTCCGTCCGTCCGTGTCCGTCCGTCCGTGTCCGTCCGTCCGTGTCCGTCCGTCCGTGTCCGTCCGTCCGTTTCCGTCCGTCCGTGTCCGTCCGTCCGTGTCCGTCCGTCCGTGTCCGTCCGTCCGTGTCCGTCCGTCCGTGTCCGTCCGTCCGTGTCCGTCCGTCCGTGTCCGTCCGTCCGTGTCCGTCCGTCCGTGTCCGTCCGTCCGTGTCCGTCCGTCCGTGTCCGTCCGTCCGTGTCCGTCCGTCCGTGTCCGTCCGTCCGTCCGTCCGTCTGTGTCCGTCCGTCCGTGTCCGTCCGACCGTTTCCGTCCGTCCGTGTCCGCCCGTGTCCGTCCGTCCGTGTCTGTCCGTCCGTGTCCGTCCGTCCGTGTCCGTCCGTCCGTGTCCGTCCGTGTCCGTCCGTCCGTGTCCGTCCGTCCGTGTCCGTCCGTCCGTGTCCGCCCGTGTCCGTCCGTCCGTGTCTGTCCGTCCGTGTCCGTCCGTCCGTGTCCGTCCGTCCGTGTCCGTCCGTGTCCGTCCGTCCGTGTCCGTCCGTCCGTCCGTGTCCGTCCGTCCGTGTCCGTCCGTCCGTGTCCGTCCGTCCGTGTCCGTCCGTCCGTGTCCGTCCGTCCGTGTCCGTCCGTCCGTGTCCGTCCGTCCGTTTGTGTCCGTCCGTCCGTGTCCGTCCGTCCGTGTCCGTCCGTCCGTCCGTGTCCGTCCGTCCGTGTCCGTCCGTCCGTGTCCGTCCGTCCATGTCCGTCCGTCCGTGTCCGTCCTTCCGTGTCTGTCCGTCCGTCCGTCCGTGTCCGTCCGTCCGTGTCCGTGTCCGCCCGTCCGTCCGTCCGTCCGTGTCCGTCCGTGTCCGTCCGTGTCCGTCCGTCCGTCCGTGTCCGTCCGTCCGTGTCCGTCCGTGTCCGTCCGTCCGTGTCCGTCCGTCCGTGTCCGTCCGTCTGTGTCCGTCCGTCCGTGTGCGTCCGTCCGTGTCCGTCCGTGTCCGTCCGTCCGTGTCCGTCTGTGTCCGTCCGTGTCCGTCCGTCCGTGTCCGTCCGTCCGTGTCCGTCCGTCCGTGTCCGTGTCCGTCCGTCCGTGTCCGTCCGTCCGTGTCCGTCCGTCCGTGTCCGTCCGTCCGTGTCCGTCCGTCCGTGTCCGTCCGTGTCCGTCCGTGTCCGTCCGTCCGTGTCCGTCCGTCCGTGTCCGTCCGTCCGTGTCCGTCCGTCCGTGTCCGTCCGTCTGTGTCCGTCCGTCCGTGTCCGTCCGTCCGTGTCCGTCCGTCCGTGTCCGTCCGTGTCCGTCCGTGTCCGTCCGTCCGTGTCCGTCTGTGTCCGTCCGTGTCCGTCCGTCCGTGTCCGTCCGTCCGTGTCCGTCCGTCCGTGTCCGTCCGTGTCCGTCCGTCCGTCCGTCCGTGTCCGTCCGTCTGTGTCCATCCGTCCGTGTCCGTCCGTCCGTGTCCGTCCGTCCGTGTCCGTCCGTCCGTGTCCGTCCGTCCGTGTCCGTCCGTCCGTGTCCGTCCGTCCGTGTCCGTCCGTCCGTGTCCGTCCGTCCGTGTCCGTCCGTCCGTGTCCGTCCGTCCGTGTCCGTCCGTCCGTGTCCGTCCGTCCGTGTCCGTCCGTCCGTGTCCGTCCGTCCGTTTCCGTCCGTCCGTGTCCGTCCGTCCGTGTCCGTCCGTCCGTGTCCGTCCGTCCGTGTCCGTCCGTCCGTGTCCGTCCGTCCGTGTCCGTCCGTCCGTGTCCGTCCGTCCGTGTCCGTCCGTCCGTGTCCGTCCGTCCGTGTCCGTCCGTCCGTGTCCGTCCGTCCGTGTCCGTCCGTCCGTGTCCGTCCGTCCGTCCGTCCGTCTGTGTCCGTCCGTCCGTGTCCGTCCATCTGTGTCCGTCCGTCCGTGTCCGTCCGTCCGTGTCCGTCCGTGTCCGTCCGTCCGTGTCTGTCCGTCCGTCCGTGTCCGTCCGTGTCCGTCCGTGTCCGTCCGTCCGTGTCCGTCCATGTCCGTCCGTGTCCGTCCGTCCGTGTCCGTCCGTCCGTGTCCGTCCGTCCGTGTCCGTCCGTCCGTGTCCGTCCGTCCGTGTCCGTCCGTCCGTGTCCGTCCGTGTCCGTCCGTCCGTGTCCGTCCGTCCGTGTCCGTCCGTCCGTCCGTGTCCGTCCGTCCGTGTCCGTCCGTCCGTGTCCGTCCGTCCGTGTCCGTCCGTCCGTGTCCGTCCGTGCCAGTCCGTCCGTGTCCGTCCGTCCGTGTCCGTGTCCGTCCGTGTCCGTCCGTGTCCGTCCGTCCGTGTCCGTCCGTGTCCGTCCGTCCGTGTCTGTCCGTCCGTGTCCGTCCGTGTCCGTCCGTGTCCGTCCGTCCGTGTCCGTCCGTGTCCGTCCGTCCGTGTCCGTCCGTGTCCGTCCGTCCGTGTCCGTCCGTCCGTGTCCGTCCGTGTCCGTCCGTCCGTCCGTGTCCGTCCGTGTCCGTCCGGCTCGTCCGTGTCCGTCCGTGTCTGTCCGTGTCCGTCCGTCCGTGTCCGTCCGTGTTTGTCCGTCCGTGTCCGTCCGTGTCCGTCCGTGTCCGTCCGTGTCCGTCGGTGTCCGTCCGTCCGTGTCCGTCCGTCCGTGTCCGTCCGTGTCCGTCCGTCCGTGTCCGTCCGTCCGAGTCCGTCCGTCCGTGTCCGTCCGTCCGTGTCCGTCCGTCCGTGTCCGTCCGTCCGTGTCCGTCCGTCCGTGTCCGTCCGTCCGTCCGTGTCCGTCCGTCAGTCCGTCCGTGTCCGTCCGTGTCCGTCCGTCCGTGTCCGTCCGTCCTTGTCCGTCCGTCCATGTCCGTCCGTGTCCGTCCGTGTCCGTCCGTGTCCGTCCGTCCGTGTCCGTCCGTCCTTGTCCGTCCGTCCTTGTCCGTCCGTCCGTGTCCGTCCGTCTGTGTCCGTCCGTGTCCGTCCGTCCGTGTCCGTCCGTCCGTGTCCGTCCGTCCGTGTCCGTCCGTCCGTGTCCGTCCGTCCGTGTCCGTCCGTCCGTGTCCGTCCGTCCGTGTCCGTCCGTCCGTGTCCGTCCGTCCGTGTCCGTCCGTCCGTGTCCGTCCGTCCGTGTCCGTCCGTCCGTGTCCGTCCGTCCGTGTCCGTCCGTCCGTGTCCGTCCGTCCGTGTCCGTCCGTCCGTCCGTCCGTCTGTGTCCGTCCGTCCGTGTCCGTCCATCTGTGTCCGTCCGTCCGTGTCCGTCCGTCCGTGTCCGTCCGTGTCCGTCCGTCCGTGTCCGTCCGTCCGTGTCCGTCCGTCCGTGTCCGTCCGTGTCCGTCCGTGTCCGTCCGTCCGTGTCCGTCCGTCCGTGTCCGTCCATGTCCGTCCGTGTCCGTCCGTCCGTCCGTGTCCGTCCGTCCGTGTCCGTCCGTGTCCGTCCGTCCGTGTCCGTCCGTCCGTGTCCGTCCGTCCGTGACCGTCCGTCCGTGTCCGTCCGTCCGTGTCCGTCCGTCCGTGTCCGTCCGTCCGTGTCCGTCCGTCCGTCCGTCCGTCTGTGTCCGTCCGTCCGTGTCCGTCCATCTGTGTCCGTCCGTCCGTGTCCGTCCGTCCGTGTCCGTCCGTGTCCGTCCGTCCGTGTCCGTCCGTCCGTGTCCGTCCGTCCGTGTCCGTCCGTCCGTGTCCGGCCGTCCGTGTCCGTCCGTGTCCGTCCGTGTCCGTCCGTCCGTGTCCGTCCGTCCGTGTCCGTCCATGTCCGTCCGTGTCCGTCCGTCCGTCCGTGTCCGTCCGTCCGTGTCCGTCCGTCCGTGTCCGTCCGTCCGTGTCCGTCCGTCCGTGTCCGTCCGTCCGTGTCCGTCCGTGTCCGTCCGTCCGTGTCCGTCTGTCCGTGTCCGTCCGTCCGTCCGTGTCCGTCCGTCCGTGTCCGTCCGTCCGTGTCCGTCCGTCCGTGTCCGTCCGTCCGTGTCCGTCCGTCCGTGTCCGTCCGTCCGTGTCCGTCCGTCCGTGTCCGTCCGTCCGTGTCCGTGTCCGTCCGTGTCCGTCCGTGTCCGTCCGTCCGTGTCCGTCCGTGTCCGTCCGTCCGTGTCTGTCCGTCCGTGTCCGTCCGTGTCCGTCCGTGTCCGTCCGTGTCCGTCCGTCCGTCCGTGTCCGTCCGTCCGTCCGTGTCCGTCCGTGTCCGTCCGTGTCCGTCCGTCCGTGTCCGTCCGTCCGTGTCCGTCCGTCCGTGTCCGTCCGTCCGTGTCCGTCCGTCCGTGTCCGTCCGTCCGTGTCCGTCCGTCCGTCTGTGTCCGTCCGTCCGTCGTCCGTCCGTCGTCCGTGTCCGTCCGTCCGTGTCCGCCGTCCGTGTCCGTCCGTCCGTGTCCGTCCGTCCCCGTGTCCGTCCGTCCGTGTCCGTCCGTCCGTGTCCGTCCGTCCGTGTCCGTCCGTCCGTGTCCGTCCGTCCGTGTCCGTCCGTCCGTGTCCGTCCGTCCGTGTCCGTCCGTCCGTGTCCGTCCGTCCGTGTCCGTCCGTCCGTGTCCGTCCGTCCGTGTCCGTCCGTCCGTGTCCGTCCGTCCGTGTCCGTCCGTCCGTGTCCGTCCGTCCGTGTCCGTCCGTCCGTGTCCGTCCGTCCGTGTCCGTCCGTCCGTGTCCGTCCGTCCGTGTCCGTCCGTCCGTGTCCGTCCGTCCGTGTCCGTCCGTCCGTGTCCGTGTCCGTGCGTGTCCGTGTCCGTCCGTCCGTGTCCGTCCGTGTCCGTCCGTGTCCGTCCGTGTCCGTCCGTGTCCGTCCGTGTCCGTCCGTGTCCGTCCGTGTCCGTCCTTGTCCGTCCGTGTCCGTCCGTCTCCGTCCGTCCGTGTCCGTCCGTCCTTGTCCGTCCGTCCGTGTCCGTCCGTGTCCGTCCGTGTCCGTCCGTGTCCGTCCGTCTGTGTCCGTCTGTGTCCGTCCGTCCGTGTCCGTCCGTCCGTGTCCGTCCGTCCGTGTCCGTCCGTCCGTGTCCGTCCGTGTGTCCGTCCGTCTGTGTCCGTCCGTCCGTCCGTGTCCGTCCGTCCGTGTCCGTCCGTCCGTGTCCGTCCGTCCGTGTCCGTCCGTCCGTGTCCGTCCGTCCGTGTCCGTCCGTCCGTGTCCGTCCGTCCGTGTCCGTCCGTGTCCGTCCGTCCGTGTCCGTCCGTCCGTGTCCGTCCGACCGTCCGTGTCCGTCCGACCGTCCGTGTCCGTCCGTCCATCTGTGTCCGTCCGACCGTCCGTGTCCGTCCGTCCGTGTCCGTCCGACCGTCCGTGTCCGTCCGTCCGTCCGTCCATCTGTGTCCGTCCGACCGTGTCCGTCCGTATCCGTCCATCCGTGTCCGTCCGTCCGTGTCCGTCCGTCCGTGTCCGTCCGTCCGTGTCCGTCCGTCCGTGTCCGTCCGTCCGTGTCCGTCCGTGTCCGTCCGTCCGTGTCCGTCCGTCCGTGTCCGTCCGTCCGTGTCCGTCCGTCCGTCCGTGTCCGTCCGTGTCCGTCCGTCCGTGTCCGTCCGTCCGTCCGTGTCCGTCCGTGTCCGTCCGTCCGTCCGTGTCCGTCCGTGTCCGTCCGTGTCCGTCCGTCCGTGTCCGTCCGTGTCCGTCCGTCCGTGTCCGTCCGTCCGTGTCCGTCCGTGTCCGTCCGTCCGTGTCCGTCCGTCCGTGTCCGTCCGTCCGTGTCCGTCCGTGTCCGTCCGTGTCCGTCCATCCGTGTCCGTCCGTCCGTGTCCGTCCGTCCGTGTCCGTCCGTCCGCGTCCGTCCGTCCGCGTCCGTCCGTCCGCGTCCGTCCGTCCGTGTCCGTCCGTCCGTGTCCGTCCGTCCGTGTCCGTCCGTCCGTGTCCGTCCGTGTCCGTCCGTCCGTGTCCGTCCGTGTCCGTCCGTCCGTCCGTGTCTGTCCGTGTCCGTCCGTCCGTGTCCGTCCGTGTCCGTGTCCGTCCGTCCGTGTCCGTCCGTGTCCGTCCGTCCGTGTCCGTCCGTGTCCATCCGTCCGTGTCCGTCCGTGTCCGTCCGTGTCCGTCCGTGTCCGTCCGTCCGTCCGTGTCCGTCCGTCCGTCCGTGTCCGTCCGTGTCCGTCCGTCCGTCCGTCCGTGTCCGTCCGTCCGTGTCCGTCCGTGTCCGTCCGTGTCCGTCCGTGTCCGTCCGTGTCCGTCCGTGTCCGTCCGTGTCCGTCCGTCCGTCCGTGTCCGTCCGTGTCCGTCCGTGTCCGTCCGTGTCCGTCCGTGTCCGTCCGTGTCCGTCCGTGTCTGTCCGTGTCCGTCCGTCCGTGTCCGTCCGTCCGTGTCCGTCCGTCCGTGTCCGTCCGTCCGTCCGTGTCCGTCCGTGTCCGTCCGTGTCCGTCCGTCCGTGTCCGTCCGTCCGTGTCCGTCCGTCCGTGTCCGTCCGTCCGTGTCCGTCCGTCCGTGTCCGTCCGTCCGTGTCCGTCCGTCCGTGTCCGTCCGTCCGTGTCCGTCCGTCCGTGTCCGTCCGTCCGTGTCCGTCCGTCCGTGTCCGTCCGTCCGTGTCCGTCCGTCCGTGTCCGTCCGTCCGTGTCCGTCCGTCCGTGTCCGTCCGTCTGTGTCCGTCCGTCCGTTCGTGTCCGTCCGTCCGTTCGTGTCCGTCCGTCCGTGTCCGTCTGTCCGTGTCCGTCCGTCCGTGTCCGTCCGTGTCTGTCCGTGTCCGTCCGTGTCTGTCCGTGTCCGTCCGTCCGTGTCCGTCCGTCCGTGTCCGTCCGTGTCCGTCCGTGTCCGTCCGTGTCCGTCCGTGTCCGTCCGTCCGTCCGTCCGTCCGTGTCCGTCCGTCCATCCGTGTCCGTCCGTCCGTCCGTGTCCGTCCGTCCGTGTCCGTCCGTGTCCGTCCGTGTCCGTCCGTGTCCGTCGGTCCGTCTGTGTCCGTCCGTGTCCGTCTGTGTCCGTCCGTGTCCGTCCGTGTCCGTCCGTGTCCGTCTGTGTCCGTCCGTGTCCGTCCGTGTCCGTCCGTGTCCGTCTGTGTCCGTCCGTGTCCGTCCGTGTCCGTCCGTGTCCGTCTGTGTCCGTCCGTGTCCGTCCGTGTTTGTCCGTCCGTGTCCGTCCGTGTCCGTCCGTCCGTGTCCGTCCGTGTCTGTCCGTGTCCGTCCGTCCGTGTCCATCCGTCCGTGTCCGTCCGTCCGTGTCCGTCCGTCCGTCCGTGTACGTCCGTCCGTCCGTGTCCGTCCGTCCGTCCGTGTCCGTCCGTCCGTCCGTCCGTGTCCGTCCGTGTCCGTCCGTGTCCGTCCGTCCGTCCGTGTTCGGCCGTGTCCGTCCGTGTCCGTCCGTCCGTGTCCGTCCGTCCGTGTCCGTCCGTCCGTGTCCGTCCGTCTGTGTCCGTCCGTCCGTTCGTGTCCGTCCGTCCGTTCGTGTCCGTCCGTCCGTGTCCGTCTGTCCGTGTCCGTCCGTCCGTGTCCGTCCGTGTCTGTCCGTGTCCGTCCGTGTCTGTCCGTGTCCGTCCGTCCGTGTCCGTCCGTCCGTGTCCGTCCGTGTCCGTCCGTGTCCGTCCGTGTCCGTCCGTGTCCGTCCGTCCGTCCGTCCGTCCGTGTCCGTCCGTCCATCCGTGTCCGTCCGTCCGTCCGTGTCCGTCCGTCCGTGTCCGTCCGTGTCCGTCCGTGTCCGTCCGTGTCCGTCGGTCCGTCTGTGTCCGTCCGTGTCCGTCTGTGTCCGTCCGTGTCCGTCCGTGTCCGTCCGTGTCCGTCTGTGTCCGTCCGTGTCCGTCCGTGTCCGTCCGTGTCCGTCTGTGTCCGTCCGTGTCCGTCCGTGTCCGTCCGTGTCCGTCTGTGTCCGTCCGTGTCCGTCCGTGTTTGTCCGTCCGTGTCCGTCCGTGTCCGTCCGTCCGTGTCCGTCCGTGTCTGTCCGTGTCCGTCCGTCCGTGTCCATCCGTCCGTGTCCGTCCGTCCGTGTCCGTCCGTCCGTCCGTGTACGTCCGTCCGTCCGTGTCCGTCCGTCCGTCCGTGTCCGTCCGTCCGTCCGTCCGTGTCCGTCCGTGTCCGTCCGTGTCCGTCCGTCCGTCCGTGTTCGGCCGTGTCCGTCCGTGTCCGTCCGTGTCCGTCTGTCGGTGTCCGTCCGTGTCCGTCCGTGTCCGTCCGTGTCCGTCCGTGTCCGTCCGTCCGTCCGTGTCCGTCCGTCCGTGCCCGTCCGTCCGTGTCCGTCCGTCCGTGTCCGTCCGTCCGTCCGTGTCCGTCCGTGTCCGTCCGTCCGTCCGTCCGTGTCCGTCCGTGTCCGTCCGTCCGTGTCCGTCCGTCTGTGTCCATCCGTCCGTGTCCGTCCGTCCGTGTCCGTCCGTCCGTGTCCGTCCGTCCGTGTCCGTCCGTCCGTGTCCGTCCGTCCGTGTCCGTCCGTCCGTGTCCGTCCGTCCGTGTCCGTCCGTCCGTGTCCGTCCGTCCGTGTCCGTCCGTCCGTGTCCGTCCGTCCGTGTCCGTCCGTCCGTGTCCGTCCGTCCGTGTCCGTCCGTCCGTTTCCGTCCGTCCGTGTCCGTCCGTCCGTGTCCGTCCGTCCGTGTCCGTCCGTCCGTGTCCGTCCGTCCGTGTCCGTCCGTCCGTGTCCGTCCGTCCGTGTCCGTCCGTCCGTGTCCGTCCGTCCGTGTCCGTCCGTCCGTGTCCGTCCGTCCGTGTCCGTCCGTCCGTGTCCGTCCGTCCGTGTCCGTCCGTCCGTCCGTCCGTCTGTGTCCGTCCGTCCGTGTCCGTCCATCTGTGTCCGTCCGTCCGTGTCCGTCCGTCCGTGTCCGTCCGTGTCCGTCCGTCCGTGTCTGTCCGTCCGTCCGTGTCCGTCCGTGTCCGTCCGTGTCCGTGTCCGTCCATGTCCGTCCGTGTCCGTCCGTCCGTGTCCGTCCGTCCGTGTCCGTCCGTCCGTGTCCGTCCGTCCGTGTCCGTCCGTCCGTGTCCGTCCGTCCGTGTCCGTCCGTCCGTGTCCGTCCGTCCGTGTCCGTCCGTCCGTGTCCGTCCGTGTCCGTCCGTCCGTGTCCGTCCGTCCGTGTCCGTCCGTCCGTCCGTGTCCGTCCGTCCGTGTCCGTCCGTCCGTGTCCGTCCGTCCGTGTCCGTCCGTCCGTGTCCGTCCGTGCCAGTCCGTCCGTGTCCGTCCGTCCGTGTCCGTGTCCGTCCGTGTCCGTCCGTGTCCGTCCGTCCGTGTCCGTCCGTGTCCGTCCGTCCGTGTCTGTCCGTCCGTGTCCGTCCGTGTCCGTCCGTGTCCGTCCGTCCGTGTCCGTCCGTGTCCGTCCGTCCGTGTCCGTCCGTGTCCGTCCGTCCGTGTCCGTCCGTGTCCGTCCGTCCGTGTCCGTCCGTGTCCGTCCGTCCGTGTCCGTCCGTCCGTGTCCGTCCGTGTCCGTCCGTCCGTCCGTGTCCGTCCGTGTCCGTCCGGCTCGTCCGTGTCCGTCCGTGTCTGTCCGTGTCCGTCCGTCCGTGTCCGTCCGTGTTTGTCCGTCCGTGTCCGTCCGTGTCCGTCCGTGTCCGTCCGTGTCCGTCGGTGTCCGTCCGTCCGTGTCCGTCCGTCCGTGTCCGTCCGTGTCCGTCCGTCCGTGTCCGTCCGTCCGAGTCCGTCCGTCCGTGTCCGTCCGTCCGTGTCCGTCCGTCCGTGTCCGTCCGTCCGTGTCCGTCCGTCCGTGTCCGTCCGTCCGTCCGTGTCCGTCCGTCAGTCCGTCCGTGTCCGTCCGTGTCCGTCCGTCCGTGTCCGTCCGTCCTTGTCCGTCCGTCCATGTCCGTCCGTGTCCGTCCGTGTCCGTCCGTGTCCGTCCGTCCGTGTCCGTCCGTCCTTGTCCGTCCGTCCTTGTCCGTCCGTCCGTGTCCGTCCGTCTGTGTCCGTCCGTGTCCGTCCGTCCGTGTCCGTCCGTCCGTGTCCGTCCGTGTCCGTCCGTCCGTGTCCGTCCGTCCGTGTCCGTCCGTCCGTGTCCGTCCGTCCGTGTCCGTCCGTCCGTGTCCGTCCGTCCGTGTCCGTCCGTCCGTGTCCGTCCGTCCGTGTCCGTCCGTCCGTGTCCGTCCGTCCGTGTCCGTCCGTCCGTGTCCGTCCGTCCGTGTCCGTCCGTCCGTGTCCGTCCGTCCGTGTCCGTCCGTCCGTCCGTCCGTCCGTCTGTGTCCGTCCGTCCGTGTCCGTCCATCTGTGTCCGTCCGTCCGTGTCCGTCCGTCCGTGTCCGTCCGTGTCCGTCCGTCCGTGTCCGTCCGTCCGTGTCCGTCCGTCCGTGTCCGTCCGTGTCCGTCCGTGTCCGTCCGTCCGTGTCCGTCCGTCCGTGTCCGTCCATGTCCGTCCGTGTCCGTCCGTCCGTCCGTCCGTGTCCGTCCGTCCGTGTCCGTCCGTCCGTGTCCGTCCGTCCGTGTCCGTCCGTCCGTGACCGTCCGTCCGTGTCCGTCCGTCCGTGTCCGTCCGTCCGTGTCCGTCCGTCCGTGTCCGTCCGTCCGTCCGTCCGTCTGTGTCCGTCCGTCCGTGTCCGTCCATCTGTGTCCGTCCGTCCGTGTCCGTCCGTCCGTGTCCGTCCGTGTCCGTCCGTCCGTGTCCGTCCGTCCGTGTCCGTCCGTCCGTGTCCGGCCGTCCGTGTCCGTCCGTGTCCGTCCGTGTCCGTCCGTCCGTGTCCGTCCGTCCGTGTCCGTCCATGTCCGTCCGTGTCCGTCCGTCCGTCCGTGTCCGTCCGTCCGTGTCCGTCCGTCCGTGTCCGTCCGTCCGTGTCCGTCCGTCCGTGTCCGTCCGTCCGTGTCCGTCCGTGTCCGTCCGTCCGTGTCCGTCTGTCCGTGTCCGTCCGTCCGTCCGTGTCCGTCCGTCCGTGTCCGTCCGTCCGTGTCCGTCCGTCCGTGTCCGTCCGTCCGTGTCCGTCCGTCCGTGTCCGTCCGTCCGTGTCCGTCCGTCCGTGTCCGTCCGTCCGTGTCCGTGTCCGTCCGTGTCCGTCCGTGTCCGTCCGTCCGTGTCCGTCCGTGTCCGTCCGTCCGTGTCTGTCCGTCCGTGTCCGTCCGTGTCCGTCCGTCCGTGTCTGTCCGTCCGTGTCCGTCCGTGTCCGTCCGTGTCCGTCCGTCCGTGTCCGTCCGTCCGTGTCCGTCCGTCCGTGTCCGTCCGTCCGTCCGTGTCCGTCCGTGTCCGTCCGTGTCCGTCCGTGTCCGTCCGTGTCCGTCCGTGTCCGTCCGTCCGTGTCCGTCCGTGTTTGTCCGTCCGTGTTCGTCCGTGTCCGTCCGTGTCCGTCCGTGTCCGTCCGTGTCCGTCCGTGTCCGTCCGTGTCCGTCCGTGTCCGTCGGTGTCCGTCCGTCCGTGTCCGTCCGTCCGTGTCCGTCCGTGTCCGTCCGTCCGTGTCCGTCCGTCCGAGTCCGTCCGTCCGTGTCCGTCCGTCCGTGTCCGTCCGTCCGTGTCCGTCCGTCCGTGTCCGTCCGTCCGTGTCCGTCCGTCCGTGTCCGTCCGTCCGTCCGTGTCCGTCCGTCAGTCCGTCCGTGTCCGTCCGTGTCCGTCCGTGTCCGTCCGTGTCCGTCCGTGTCCGTCCGTCCGTGTCCGTCCGTCCTTGTCCGTCCGTCCATGTCCGTCCGTGTCCGTCCGTGTCCGTCCGTCCGTGTCCGTCCGTCCTTGTCCGTCCGTCCTTGTCCGTCCGTCCGTGTCCGTCCGTCTGTGTCCGTCCGTGTCCGTCCGTGTCCGTCCGTCCGTGTCCGTCCGTCCGTGTCCGTCCGTCCGTGTCCGTCCGTCTGTGTCCGTCCGTCTGTGTCCGTCCGTCCGTGTCCGTCCGTCCGTGTCCGTCCGTCCGTGTCCGTCCGTCCGTGTCCGTCCGTCCGTGTCCGTCCGTCCGTGTCCGTCCGTCCGTGTCCGTCCGTCCGTGTCCGTCCGTGTCCGTCCGTCCATGTCCGTCCGTCCGTGTCCGTCCGTGTCCGTCCGTCCGTGTCCGTCCGTCCGTGTCCGTCCGTCCGTGTCCGTCCGTCCGTGTCCGTCCGTTCGTGTCCGTCCGTCCGTGTCCGTCCGTCCGTGTCCGTCCGACCGTCCGTGTCCGTCCGTCCGTCCGTCCATCTGTGTCCGTCCGACCGTGTCCGTCCGTGTCCGTCCATCCGTGTCCGTCCGTCCGTGTCCGTCCGTCCGTGTCCGTCCGTCCGTGTCCGTCCGTCCGTGTCCGTCCGTGTCCGTCCGTGTCCGTCCGTGTCCGTCCGTGTCCGTCCGTCCGTGTCCGTCCGTCCGTGTCCGTCCGTCCGTGTCCGTCCGTCCGTGTCCGTCCGTCCGTCCGTGTCCGTCCGTCCGTCCGTCCGTGTCCGTCCGTCCGTGTCCGTCCGTCCGTGTCCGTCCGTCCGTGTCCGTCTGTGTCCGTCCGTGTCCGTCCGTCCGTGTCCGTCCGTGTCCGTCCGTCCGTGTCCGTCCGTGTCCGTCCGTGTCCGTCCGTCCGTGTCCGTCCGTGTCCGTCCGTGTCCGTCCGTCCGTCCGTGTCCGTCCGTCCGTGTCCGTCCGTCCGTGTCCGTCCTTCCGTGTCCGTCCGTCCGTGTCCGTCCGTCCGTGTCCGTCCGTCCGTGTCCGTCCGTCCGTGTCCGTCCGTCCGTGTCCGTCCGTCCGTGTCCGTCCGTCCGTGTCCGTGTCCGTCCGTGTCCGTCCGTGTCCGTCCGTCCGTGTCCGTCCGTGTCCGTCCGTCCGTGTCTGTCCGTCCGTGTCCGTCCGTGTCCGTCCGTGTCCGTCCGTCCGTGTCCGTCCGTCCGTGTCCGTCCGTCCGTGTCCGTCCGTCCGTCCGTGTCCGTCCGTGTCCGTCCGTCCGTCCGTGTCCGTCCGTGTCCGTCCGTGTCCGTCCGTCCGTGTCCGTCCGTGTTTGTCCGTCCGTGTCCGTCCGTGTCCGTCCGTGTCCGTCCGTGTCCGTCCGTGTCCGTCCGTGTCCGTCCGTGTCCGTCGGTGTCCGTCCGTCCGTGTCCGTCCGTCCGTGTCCGTCCGTGTCCGTCCGTCCGTGTCCGTCCGTCCGAGTCCGTCCGTCCGTGTCCGTCCGTCCGTGTCCGTCCGTCCGTGTCCGTCCGTCCGTGTCCGTCCGTCCGTGTCCGTCCGTCCGTGTCCGTCCGTCCGTCCGTGTCCGTCCGTCAGTCCGTCCGTGTCCGTCCGTGTCCGTCCGTGTCCGTCCGTGTCCGTCCGTCCGTGTCCGTCCGTCCTTGTCCGTCCGTCCATGTCCGTCCGTGTCCGTCCGTGTCCGTCCGTGTCCGTCCGTCCGTGTCCGTCCGTCCTTGTCCGTCCGTCCTTGTCCGTCCGTCCGTGTCCGTCCGTCTGTGTCCGTCCGTGTCCGTCCGTGTCCGTCCGTCCGTGTCCGTCCGTCCGTGTCCGTCCGTCCGTGTCCGTCCGTCTGTGTCCGTCCGTCCGTGTCCGTCCGTCCGTGTCCGTCCGTCCGTGTCCGTCCGTCCGTGTCCGTCCGTCCGTGTCCGTCCGTCCGTGTCCGTCCGTCCGTGTCCGTCCGTGTCCGTCCGTGTCCGTCCGTCCGTGTCCGTCCGTCCGTGTCCGTCCGTGTCCGTCCGTCCGTGTCCGTCCGTCCGTGTCCGTCCGTCCGTGTCCGTCCGTCCGTGTCCGTCCGTCCGTGTCCGTCCGTCCGTGTCCGTCCGTCCGTGTCCGTCCGTCCGTGTCCGTCCGTCCGTGTCCGTCCGTCCGTGTCCGTCCGACCGTCCGTGTCCGTCCGTCCGTCCGTCCATCTGTGTCCGTCCGACCGTGTCCGTCCGTGTCCGTCCATCCGTGTCCGTCCGTCCGTGTCCGTCCGTCCGTGTCCGTCCTTGTCCGTCCGTGTCCGTCCGTCTCCGTCCGTCCGTGTCCGTCCGTCCTTGTCCGTCCGTCCGTGTCCGTCCGTGTCCGTCCGTGTCCGTCCGTGTCCGTCCGTCTGTGTCCGTCTGTGTCCGTCCGTCCGTGTCCGTCCGTCCGTGTCCGTCCGTCCGTGTCCGTCCGTCCGTGTCCGTCCGTGTGTCCGTCCGTCTGTGTCCGTCCGTCCGTCCGTGTCCGTCCGTCCGTGTCCGTCCGTCCGTGTCCGTCCGTCCGTGTCCGTCCGTCCGTGTCCGTCCGTGTCCGTCCGTGTCCGTCCGTGTCCGTCCGTGTCCGTCCGTGTCCGTCCGTGTCCGTCCGTGTCCGTCCGTGTCCGTCCGTCCGTGTCCGTCCGTCCGTGTCCGTCCGTCCGTCCGTGTCCGTCCGTCCGTGTCCGTCCGTCCGTGTCCATCCGTCCGTGTCCGTCCGTCCGTGTCCGTCTGTGTCCGTCTGTGTCCGTCCGTCCGTGTCCGTCCGTGTCCGTCCGTCCGTCCGTGTCCGTCCTTCCGTGTCCGTCCGTCCGTGTCCGTCCGTCCGTGTCCGTCCGTCCGTGTCCGTCCGTCCGTGTCCGTCCGTCCGTGTCCGTCCGTGTCCGTCCGTCCGTGTCCGTCCGTGTCCGTCCGTCCGTGTCCGTCCGTCCGTGTCCGTCCGTCCGTGTCCGTCCGTGTCCGTCCGTGTCCGTCCGTGTCCGTCCGTTTCCGTCCGTCCGTCCGTGTCCGTCCGTGTCCGTCCGTGTCCGTCCGTCCGTGTCCGTCCGTCCGTGTCCGTCCGTCCGTGTCCGTCCGTCCGTGTCCGTCCGTCCGTGTCCGTCCGTCCGTGTCCGTCCGTCCGTGTCCGTCCGTCCGTGTCCGTCCGTCCGTGTCCGTCCGTCCGTGTCCGTCCGTCCGTGTCCGTCCGTCCGTGTCCGTCCGTCCGTGTCCGTCCGTGTCCGTCCGTCCGTCCGTGTCCGTCCGTGTCCGTCCGTGTCCGTCCGTCCGTGTCCGTCCGTCCGTGTCCGTCCGTCCGTGTCCGTCCGTCCGTGTCCGTCCGTCCGTGTCCGTCCGTCCGTGTCCGTCCGTCCGTGTCCGTCCGTCCGTGTCCGTCCGTCCGTGTCCGTCCGTCCGTGTCCGTCCGTCCGTGTCCGTCCGTCCGTGTCCGTCCGTGTCCGTCCGTGTCCGTCCGTGTCCGTCCGTGTCCGTCCGTCCGTCCGTGTCCGTCCGTCCGTCCGTGTCCGTCCGTGTCCGTCCGTGTCCGTCCGTCCGTGTCCGTCCGTCCGTGTCCGTCCGTCCGTCCGTGTCCGTCCGTCCGTGTCCGTCCGTCCGTGTCCGTCCGTCCGTGTCCGTCCGTCCGTGTCCGTCCGTCCGTCTGTGTCCGTCCGTCCGTGTCCGTCCGTGTCCGTCCGTCCGTGTCCGTCCGTCCGTGTCCGTCCGTCCGTGTCCGTCCGTCCGTGTCCGTCCGTCCGTGTCCGTCCGTCCGTGTCCGTCCGTCCGTGTCCGTCCGTCCGTGTCCGTCCGTCCGTGTCCGTCCGTCCGTGTCCGTCCGTCCGTGTCCGTCCGTCCGTGTCCGTCCGTCCGTGTCCGTCCGTCCGTGTCCGTCCGTCCGTGTCCGTCCGTCCGTGTCCGTCCGTCCGTGTCCGTCCGTCCGTGTCCGTCCGTCCGTGTCCGTCCGTCCGTGTCCGTCCGTCCGTGTCCGTCCGTCCGTGTCCGTCTGTGTCCGTCCGTGTCCGTCCGTCCGTGTCCGTCCGTGTCCGTCCGTCCGTGTCCGTCCGTGTCCGTCCGTGTCCGTCCGTCCGTGTCCGTCCGTGTCCGTCCGTGTCCGTCCGTCCGTCCGTGTCCGTCCGTCCGTGTCCGTCCGTCCGTGTCCGTCCTTCCGTGTCCGTCCGTCCGTGTCCGTCCGTCCGTGTCCGTCCGTCCGTGTCCGTCCGTCCGTGTCCGTCCGTCCGTGTCCGTCCGTCCGTGTCCGTCCGTCCGTGTCCGTGTCCGTCCGTGTCCGTCCGTGTCCGTCCGTCCGTGTCCGTCCGTGTCCGTCCGTCCGTGTCTGTCCGTCCGTGTCCGTCCGTGTCCGTCCGTGTCCGTCCGTCCGTGTCCGTCCGTCCGTGTCCGTCCGTCCGTGTCCGTCCGTCCGTCCGTGTCCGTCCGTGTCCGTCCGTCCGTCCGTGTCCGTCCGTGTCCGTCCGTGTCCGTCCGTCCGTGTCCGTCCGTGTTTGTCCGTCCGTGTCCGTCCGTGTCCGTCCGTGTCCGTCCGTGTCCGTCCGTGTCCGTCCGTGTCCGTCCGTGTCCGTCGGTGTCCGTCCGTCCGTGTCCGTCCGTCCGTGTCCGTCCGTGTCCGTCCGTCCGTGTCCGTCCGTCCGAGTCCGTCCGTCCGTGTCCGTCCGTCCGTGTCCGTCCGTCCGTGTCCGTCCGTCCGTGTCCGTCCGTCCGTGTCCGTCCGTCCGTGTCCGTCCGTCCGTCCGTGTCCGTCCGTCAGTCCGTCCGTGTCCGTCCGTGTCCGTCCGTGTCCGTCCGTGTCCGTCCGTCCGTGTCCGTCCGTCCTTGTCCGTCCGTCCATGTCCGTCCGTGTCCGTCCGTGTCCGTCCGTGTCCGTCCGTCCGTGTCCGTCCGTCCTTGTCCGTCCGTCCTTGTCCGTCCGTCCGTGTCCGTCCGTCTGTGTCCGTCCGTGTCCGTCCGTGTCCGTCCGTCCGTGTCCGTCCGTCCGTGTCCGTCCGTCCGTGTCCGTCCGTCTGTGTCCGTCCGTCCGTGTCCGTCCGTCCGTGTCCGTCCGTCCGTGTCCGTCCGTCCGTGTCCGTCCGTCCGTGTCCGTCCGTCCGTGTCCGTCCGTCCGTGTCCGTCCGTGTCCGTCCGTGTCCGTCCGTCCGTGTCCGTCCGTCCGTGTCCGTCCGTGTCCGTCCGTCCGTGTCCGTCCGTCCGTGTCCGTCCGTCCGTGTCCGTCCGTCCGTGTCCGTCCGTCCGTGTCCGTCCGTCCGTGTCCGTCCGTCCGTGTCCGTCCGTCCGTGTCCGTCCGTCCGTGTCCGTCCGTCCGTGTCCGTCCGACCGTCCGTGTCCGTCCGTCCGTCCGTCCATCTGTGTCCGTCCGACCGTGTCCGTCCGTGTCCGTCCATCCGTGTCCGTCCGTCCGTGTCCGTCCGTCCGTGTCCGTCCTTGTCCGTCCGTGTCCGTCCGTCTCCGTCCGTCCGTGTCCGTCCGTCCTTGTCCGTCCGTCCGTGTCCGTCCGTGTCCGTCCGTGTCCGTCCGTGTCCGTCCGTCTGTGTCCGTCTGTGTCCGTCCGTCCGTGTCCGTCCGTCCGTGTCCGTCCGTCCGTGTCCGTCCGTCCGTGTCCGTCCGTGTGTCCGTCCGTCTGTGTCCGTCCGTCCGTCCGTGTCCGTCCGTCCGTGTCCGTCCGTCCGTGTCCGTCCGTCCGTGTCCGTCCGTCCGTGTCCGTCCGTGTCCGTCCGTGTCCGTCCGTGTCCGTCCGTGTCCGTCCGTGTCCGTCCGTGTCCGTCCGTGTCCGTCCGTGTCCGTCCGTCCGTGTCCGTCCGTCCGTGTCCGTCCGTCCGTCCGTGTCCGTCCGTCCGTGTCCGTCCGTCCGTGTCCATCCGTCCGTGTCCGTCCGTCCGTGTCCGTCTGTGTCCGTCTGTGTCCGTCCGTCCGTGTCCGTCCGTGTCCGTCCGTCCGTCCGTGTCCGTCCTTCCGTGTCCGTCCGTCCGTGTCCGTCCGTCCGTGTCCGTCCGTCCGTGTCCGTCCGTCCGTGTCCGTCCGTCCGTGTCCGTCCGTGTCCGTCCGTCCGTGTCCGTCCGTGTCCGTCCGTCCGTGTCCGTCCGTCCGTGTCCGTCCGTCCGTGTCCGTCCGTGTCCGTCCGTGTCCGTCCGTGTCCGTCCGTTTCCGTCCGTCCGTCCGTGTCCGTCCGTGTCCGTCCGTGTCCGTCCGTCCGTGTCCGTCCGTCCGTGTCCGTCCGTCCGTGTCCGTCCGTCCGTGTCCGTCCGTCCGTGTCCGTCCGTCCGTGTCCGTCCGTCCGTGTCCGTCCGTCCGTGTCCGTCCGTCCGTGTCCGTCCGTCCGTGTCCGTCCGTCCGTGTCCGTCCGTCCGTGTCCGTCCGTGTCCGTCCGTCCGTCCGTGTCCGTCCGTGTCCGTCCGTGTCCGTCCGTCCGTGTCCGTCCGTCCGTGTCCGTCCGTCCGTGTCCGTCCGTCCGTGTCCGTCCGTCCGTGTCCGTCCGTCCGTGTCCGTCCGTCCGTGTCCGTCCGTCCGTGTCCGTCCGTCCGTGTCCGTCCGTCCGTGTCCGTCCGTCCGTGTCCGTCCGTCCGTGTCCGTCCGTGTCCGTCCGTGTCCGTCCGTGTCCGTCCGTGTCCGTCCGTCCGTCCGTGTCCGTCCGTCCGTCCGTGTCCGTCCGTGTCCGTCCGTGTCCGTCCGTCCGTGTCCGTCCGTCCGTGTCCGTCCGTCCGTCCGTGTCCGTCCGTCCGTGTCCGTCCGTCCGTGTCCGTCCGTCCGTGTCCGTCCGTCCGTGTCCGTCCGTCCGTGTCCGTCCGTCCGTCTGTGTCCGTCCGTCCGTGTCCGTCCGTGTCCGTCCGTCCGTGTCCGTCCGTCCGTGTCCGTCCGTCCGTGTCCGTCCGTCCGTGTCCGTCCGTCCGTGTCCGTCCGTCCGTGTCCGTCCGTCCGTGTCCGTCCGTCCGTGTCCGTCCGTCCGTGTCCGTCCGTCCGTGTCCGTCCGTCCGTGTCCGTCCGTCCGTGTCCGTCCGTCCGTGTCCGTCCGTCCGTGTCCGTCCGTCCGTGTCCGTCCGTCCGTGTCCGTCCGTCCGTGTCCGTCCGTCCGTGTCCGTCCGTCCGTGTCCGTCCGTCCGTGTCCGTCCGTCCGTGTCCGTCCGTCCGTGTCCGTCCGTCCGTGTCCGTCCGTCCGTGTCCGTGTCCGTGCGTGTCCGTGTCCGTCCGTCCGTGTCCGTCCGTGTCCGTCCGTGTCCGTCCGTGTCCGTCCGTGTCCGTCCGTGTCCGTCCGTGTCCGTCCGTGTCCGTCCTTGTCCGTCCGTGTCCGTCCGTCTCCGTCCGTCCGTGTCCGTCCGTCCTTGTCCGTCCGTCCGTGTCCGTCCGTGTCCGTCCGTGTCCGTCCGTGTCCGTCCGTCTGTGTCCGTCTGTGTCCGTCCGTCCGTGTCCGTCCGTCCGTGTCCGTCCGTCCGTGTCCGTCCGTCCGTGTCCGTCCGTGTGTCCGTCCGTCTGTGTCCGTCCGTCCGTCCGTGTCCGTCCGTCCGTGTCCGTCCGTCCGTGTCCGTCCGTCCGTGTCCGTCCGTCCGTGTCCGTCCGTCCGTGTCCGTCCGTCCGTGTCCGTCCGTGTCCGTCCGTCCGTGTCCGTCCGTCCGTGTCCGTCCGACCGTCCGTGTCCGTCCGTCCGTCCATCTGTGTCCGTCCGACCGTGTCCGTCCGTGTCCGTCCGACCGTCCGTGTCCGTCCGTCCGTGTCCGTCCGACCGTCCGTGTCCGTCCGTCCGTCCGTCCATCTGTGTCCGTCCGACCGTGTCCGTCCGTATCCGTCCATCCGTGTCCGTCCGTCCGTGTCCGTCCGTCCGTGTCCGTCCGTCCGTGTCCGTCCGTCCGTGTCCGTCCGTCCGTGTCCGTCCGTGTCCGTCCGTCCGTGTCCGTCCGTCCGTGTCCGTCCGTCCGTGTCCGTCCGTCCGTCCGTGTCCGTCCGTGTCCGTCCGTCCGTGTCCGTCCGTCCGTCCGTGTCCGTCCGTGTCCGTCCGTCCGTCCGTGTCCGTCCGTGTCCGTCCGTGTCCGTCCGTCCGTGTCCGTCCGTGTCCGTCCGTCCGTGTCCGTCCGTCCGTGTCCGTCCGTGTCCGTCCGTCCGTGTCCGTCCGTCCGTGTCCGTCCGTCCGTGTCCGTCCGTGTCCGTCCGTGTCCGTCCATCCGTGTCCGTCCGTCCGTGTCCGTCCGTCCGTGTCCGTCCGTCCGCGTCCGTCCGTCCGCGTCCGTCCGTCCGCGTCCGTCCGTCCGTGTCCGTCCGTCCGTGTCCGTCCGTCCGTGTCCGTCCGTCCGTGTCCGTCCGTGTCCGTCCGTCCGTGTCCGTCCGTGTCCGTCCGTCCGTCCGTGTCTGTCCGTGTCCGTCCGTCCGTGTCCGTCCGTGTCCGTGTCCGTCCGTCCGTGTCCGTCCGTGTCCGTCCGTCCGTGTCCGTCCGTGTCCATCCGTCCGTGTCCGTCCGTGTCCGTCCGTGTCCGTCCGTGTCCGTCCGTCCGTCCGTGTCCGTCCGTCCGTCCGTGTCCGTCCGTCCGTCCGTCCGTGTCCGTCCGTCCGTGTCCGTCCGTGTCCGTCCGTGTCCGTCCGTGTCCGTCCGTGTCCGTCCGTCCGTCCGTGTCCGTCCGTGTCCGTCCGTGTCCGTCCGTGTCCGTCCGTGTCCGTCCGTGTCCGTCCGTGTCTGTCCGTGTCCGTCCGTCCGTGTCCGTCCGTCCGTGTCCGTCCGTCCGTGTCCGTCCGTCCGTCCGTGTCCGTCCGTGTCCGTCCGTGTCCGTCCGTCCGTCCGTGTCCGTCCGTCCGTGTCCGTCCGTCCGTGTCCGTCCGTCCGTGTCCGTCCGTCCGTGTCCGTCCGTCCGTGTCCGTCCGTCCGTGTCCGTCCGTCCGTGTCCGTCCGTCCGTGTCCGTCCGTCCGTGTCCGTCCGTCCGTGTCCGTCCGTCCGTGTCCGTCCGTCCGTGTCCGTCCGTCCGTGTCCGTCCGTCCGTGTCCGTCCGTCTGTGTCCGTCCGTCCGTTCGTGTCCGTCCGTCCGTTCGTGTCCGTCCGTCCGTGTCCGTCTGTCCGTGTCCGTCCGTCCGTGTCCGTCCGTGTCTGTCCGTGTCCGTCCGTGTCTGTCCGTGTCCGTCCGTCCGTGTCCGTCCGTCCGTGTCCGTCCGTGTCCGTCCGTGTCCGTCCGTGTCCGTCCGTGTCCGTCCGTCCGTCCGTCCGTCCGTGTCCGTCCGTCCATCCGTGTCCGTCCGTCCGTCCGTGTCCGTCCGTCCGTGTCCGTCCGTGTCCGTCCGTGTCCGTCCGTGTCCGTCGGTCCGTCTGTGTCCGTCCGTGTCCGTCTGTGTCCGTCCGTGTCCGTCCGTGTCCGTCCGTGTCCGTCTGTGTCCGTCCGTGTCCGTCCGTGTCCGTCCGTGTCCGTCTGTGTCCGTCCGTGTCCGTCCGTGTCCGTCCGTGTCCGTCTGTGTCCGTCCGTGTCCGTCCGTGTTTGTCCGTCCGTGTCCGTCCGTGTCCGTCCGTCCGTGTCCGTCCGTGTCTGTCCGTGTCCGTCCGTCCGTGTCCATCCGTCCGTGTCCGTCCGTCCGTGTCCGTCCGTCCGTCCGTGTACGTCCGTCCGTCCGTGTCCGTCCGTCCGTCCGTGTCCGTCCGTCCGTCCGTCCGTGTCCGTCCGTGTCCGTCCGTGTCCGTCCGTCCGTCCGTGTTCGGCCGTGTCCGTCCGTGTCCGTCCGTGTCCGTCTGTCGGTGTCCGTCCGTGTCCGTCCGTGTCCGTCCGTGTCCGTCCGTGTCCGTCCGTCCGTCCGTGTCCGTCCGTCCGTGCCCGTCCGTCCGTGTCCGTCCGTCCGTGTCCGTCCGTCCGTCCGTGTCCGTCCGTGTCCGTCCGTCCGTCCGTCCGTGTCCGTCCGTGTCCGTCCGTCCGTGTCCGTCCGTCCGTGTCCGTCCGTCCGTGTCCGTCCGTCCGTGTCCGTCCGTCCGTGTCCGTCCGTCCGTGTCCGTCTGTCCGTGTCCGTCCGTCCGTGTCCGTCCGTGTCTGTCCGTGTCCGTCCGTCCGTGTCCGTCCGTCCGTGTCCGTCCGTCCGTGTCCGTCCGTGTCCGTCCGTGTCCGTCCGTCCGTCCGTCCGTCCGTGTCCGTCCGTCCGTCCGTGTCCGTCCGTGTCCGTCCATGTCCGTCCGTCCGTGTCCGTCCGTCCGTGTCCGTCCGTCCGTCCGTGTCCGTCCGTCCGTCCGTGTCCGTCCGTGTCCATCCGTCCGTCCGTGTCCGTCCGTGTCCGTCCGTCCGTCCGTCCGTGTCCGTCCGTGTCCGTCCGTCCGTGTCCGTCCGTCCGTGTCCGTCCGTCCGTGTCCGTCCGTCCGTGTCCGTCCGTCCATCCGTGTCCGTCCGTCCGTCCGTGTCCGTCCGTCCGTGTCCGTCCGTGTCCGTCCGTGTCCGTCCGTGTCCGTCGGTCCGTCTGTGTCCGTCCGTGTCCGTCTGTGTCCGTCCGTGTCCGTCCGTGTCCGTCCGTGTCCGTCTGTGTCCGTCCGTGTCCGTCCGTGTCCGTCCGTGTCCGTCTGTGTCCGTCCGTGTCCGTCCGTGTCCGTCCGTGTCCGTCTGTGTCCGTCCGTGTCCGTCCGTGTTTGTCCGTCCGTGTCCGTCCGTGTCCGTCCGTCCGTGTCCGTCCGTGTCTGTCCGTGTCCGTCCGTCCGTGTCCATCCGTCCGTGTCCGTCCGTCCGTGTCCGTCCGTCCGTCCGTGTACGTCCGTCCGTCCGTGTCCGTCCGTCCGTCCGTGTCCGTCCGTCCGTCCGTCCGTGTCCGTCCGTGTCCGTCCGTGTCCGTCCGTCCGTCCGTGTTCGGCCGTGTCCGTCCGTGTCCGTCCGTGTCCGTCTGTCGGTGTCCGTCCGTGTCCGTCCGTGTCCGTCCGTGTCCGTCCGTGTCCGTCCGTCCGTGCCCGTCCGTCCGTGTCCGTCCGTCCGTGTCCGTCCGTCCGTCCGTGTCCGTCCGTGTCCGTCCGTCCGTCCGTCCGTGTCCGTCCGTGTCCGTCCGTCCGTGTCCGTCCGTCCGTGTCCGTCCGTCCGTGTCCGTCCGTCCGTGTCCGTCCGTCCGTGTCCGTCCGTCCGTGTCCGTCTGTCCGTGTCCGTCCGTCCGTGTCCGTCCGTGTCTGTCCGTGTCCGTCCGTCCGTGTCCGTCCGTCCGTGTCCGTCCGTCCGTGTCCGTCCGTGTCCGTCCGTGTCCGTCCGTCCGTCCGTCCGTCCGTGTCCGTCCGTCCGTCCGTGTCCGTCCGTGTCCGTCCATGTCCGTCCGTCCGTGTCCGTCCGTCCGTGTCCGTCCGTCCGTCCGTGTCCGTCCGTCCGTCCGTGTCCGTCCGTGTCCATCCGTCCGTCCGTGTCCGTCCGTGTCCGTCCGTCCGTCCGTCCGTGTCCGTCCGTGTCCGTCCGTCCGTGTCCGTCCGTCCGTGTCCGTCCGTCCGTGTCCGTCCGTCCGTGTCCGTCCGTGTCCGTCCGTCCGTGTCCGTCCGTCCGTGTCCGTCCGTCCGTGTCCGTCCGTCCGTGTCCGTCCGTCCGTGTCCGTCCGTCCGTGTCCGTCCGTCCGTCCGTCCGTCCGTGTCCGTCCGTCCGTCCGTGTCCGTCCGTCCGTGTCCGTCCGTCCGTCCGTGTCCGTCCGTCCGTCCGTGTGCGGCCGTGTCCGTCCGTCCGTGTCCGTCCGTGTCCGTCCGTGTCCGTCCGTGTCCGTCCGTCCGTGTCCGTCCGTGTCCGTCCGTCCGTGTCCGTCCGTCCGTGTCCGTCCGTCCGTGTCCGTCCGTGTCCGTCCGTGTCCGTCCGTCCGTCCGTGTCCATCCGTCCGTGTCCGTCCGTCCGTGTCCGTCCGTCCGTGTCCGTCCGTCCGTGTCCGTCCGTCCGTGTCCGTCCGTCCGTGTCCGTCCGTCCGTCCGTCCGTCCGTGTCCGTCCGTCCGTGTCCGTCCGTGTCCGTCCGTGTCCGTCCGTGTCCGTCGGTCCGTCTGTGTCCGTCCGTGTCCGTCTGTGTCCGTCGGTGTCCGTCCGTGTCCGTCCGTGTCCGTCTGTGTCCGTCCGTGTCCGTCCGTGTCCGTCCGTGTCCGTCTGTGTCCGTCCGTGTCCGTCCGTGTCCGTCCGTGTCCGTCTGTGTCCGTCCGTGTCCGTCCGTGTTTGTCCGTCCGTGTCCGTCCGTCCGTGTCCGTCCGTGTTTGTCCGTCCGTGTCCGTCCGTCCGTGTCCGTCCGTGTCTGTCCGTGTCCGTCCGTCCGTGTCCATCCGTCCGTGTCCGTCCGTCCGTGTCCGTCCGTCCGTCCGTGTACGTCCGTCCGTCCGTGTCCGTCCGTCCGTCCGTGTCCGTCCGTCCGTCCGTCCGTGTCCGTCCGTGTCCGTCCGTGTCCGTCCGTCCGTCCGTGTTCGGCCGTGTCCGTCCGTGTCCGTCCGTGTCCGTCTGTCGGTGTCCGTCCGTGTCCGTCCGTGTCCGTCCGTGTCCGTCCGTGTCCGTCCGTCCGTCCGTGTCCGTCCGTCCGTGCCCGTCCGTCCGTGTCCGTCCGTCCGTGTCCGTCCGTCCGTCCGTGTCCGTCCGTGTCCGTCCGTCCGTCCGTCCGTGTCCGTCCGTGTCCGTCCGTCCGTGTCCGTCTGTCCGTGTCCGTCCGTCCGTGTCCGTCCGTCCGTGTCCGTCCGTCCGTGTCCGTCCGTCCGTGTCCGTCTGTCCGTGTCCGTCCGTCCGTGTCCGTCCGTGTCTGTCCGTGTCCGTCCGTCCGTGTCCGTCCGTCCGTGTCCGTCCGTCCGTGTCCGTCCGTGTCCGTCCGTGTCCGTCCGTCCGTCCGTCCGTCCGTCCGTGTCCGTCCGTCCGTCCGTGTCCGTCCGTCCGTGTCCGTCCATGTCCGTCCGTCCGTGTCCGTCCGTCCGTGTCCGTCCGTCCGTCCGTGTCCGTCCGTCCGTCCGTGTCCGTCCGTGTCCATCCGTCCGTCCGTGTCCGTCCGTGTCCGTCCGTCCGTCCGTCCGTGTCCGTCCGTGTCCGTCCGTCCGTGTCCGTCCGTCCGTGTCCGTCCGTCCGTGTCCGTCCGTCCGTGTCCGTCCGTCCGTGTCCGTCCGTCCGTGTCCGTCCGTCCGTGTCCGTCCGTCCGTGTCCGTCCGTGTCCGTCCGTCCGTGTCCGTCCGTCCGTGTCCGTCCGTCCGTGTCCGTCCGTCCGTGTCCGTCCGTCCGTCCGTCCGTCCGTGTCCGTCCGTCCGTCCGTGTCCGTCCGTCCGTGTCCGTCCGTCCGTCCGTGTCCGTCCGTCCGTCCGTGTGCGGCCGTGTCCGTCCGTCCGTGTCCGTCCGTGTCCGTCCGTGTCCGTCCGTGTCCGTCCGTGTCCGTCCGTGTCCGTCCGTGTCCGTCCGTGTCCGTCCGTCCGTGTCCGTCCGTCCGTGTCCGTCCGTCCGTGTCCGTCCGTCCGTGTCCGTCCGTGTCCGTCCGTGTCCGTCCGTCCGTCCGTGTCCATCCGTCCGTGTCCGTCCGTCCGTGTCCGTCCGTCCGTGTCCGTCCGTCCGTGTCCGTCCGTCCGTGTCCGTCCGTCCGTGTCCGTCCGTCCGTGTCCGTCCGTCCGTGTCCGTCCGTCCGTGTCCGTCCGTCCGTGTCCGTCCGTGTCCGTCCGTGTCCGTCCGTCCGTGTCCGTCCGTGTCCGTCCGTCCGTGTCCGTCCGTCCGTCCGTGTCCGTCCGTCCGTGTCCGTCCGTCCATGTCCGTCCGTCCGTGTCCGTCCGTCCGTGTCCGTGTCCGTCCGTGTCCGTCCGTGTCCGTCCGTCCGTGTCCGTCCGTCCGTGTCCGTCCGTCCGTGTCCGTGTCCGTGTCCGTGTCCGTGTCCGTGTCCGTCCGTGTCCGTGTCCGTGTCCGTCCGTCCGTGTCCGTCCGTCCGTGTCCGTCCGTCCGTGTCCGTCCGTCCGTCCGTGTCCGTCCGTCGGTGTCCGTCCGTCCGTCCGTGTCCGTCCGTGTGCGGCCGTGTCCGTCCGTCCGTGTCCGTCCGTGTCCGTCCGTGTCCGTCCATGTCCGTCCGTGTCCGTCCGTGTCCGTCCGTGTCCGTCCGTGTCCGTCCGTCCGTGTCCGTCCGTCCGTGTCCGTCCGTGTCCGTCCGTGTCCGTCCGTCCGTCCGTGTCCGTCCGTCCGTGTCCGTCCGTCCGTGTCCGTCCGTCCGTGTCCGTCCATCCGTGTCCGTCCGTCCGTGTCCGTCCGTCCGTGCCCGTCCGTCCGTGTCCGTCCATCCGTGTCTGTCTGTCCGTGTCCGTCCGTCCGTGTCCGTCCATGTCCGTCCGTCCGTGTCCGTCCGTCCGTGTCCGTCCGTCCGTCCGTGTCCGTCCGTGTCCATCCGTCCGTCCGTGTCCGTCCGTGTCCGTCCGTCCGTCCGTCCGTGTCCGTCCGTGTCCGTCCGTCCGTGTCCGTCCGTCCGTGTCCGTCCGTCCGTGTCCGTCCGTCCGTGTCCGTCCGTCCGTCCGTGTCCGTCCGTGTCCATCCGTCCGTCCGTGTCCGTCCGTGTCCGTCCGTCCGTGTCCGTCCGTGTCCGTCCGTGTCCGTCCGTGTCCGTCCGTCCGTGTCCGTCCGTCCGTCCGTGTCCGTCCGTCCGTGTCCGTCCGTCCGTGTCTGTGTCCGTCCGTCCGTGTCCGTCCGTCCGTTCGTGTCCGTCCGTCCGTGTCCGTCTAATCCGTGTCCGTCCGTCTGTGTCCGTCCGTCCGTGTCCGTCCGTCCGTGTCCGTCCGTCCGTCCGTGTCCGTCCGTCCGTCCGTGTCCGTCCGTCCGTGTCCGTCCGTCCGTGTCCGTCCGTCCGTGTCCGTCCGTCCGTCCGTGTCCGTCCGTCCGTCCGTGTGCGGCCGTGTCCGTCCGTCCGTGTCCGTCCGTGTCCGTCCGTGTCCGTCCATGTCCGTCCGTGTCCGTCCGTGTCCGTCCGTGTCCGTCCGTCCGTGTCCGTCCGTCCGTGTCCGTCCGTGTCCGTCCGTGTCCGTCCGTCCGTCCGTGTCCGTCCGTCCGTGTCCGTCCGTCCGTGTCCGTCCGTCCGTGTCCGTCCGTCCGTGTCCGTCCATCCGTGTCCGTCCGTCCGTGTCCGTCCGTCCGTGCCCGTCCGTCCGTCCGTGTCCGTCCGTCCGTGCCCGTCCGTCCGTCCGTGTCCGTCCGTCCGTCCGTGTCCGTCCGTCCGTCCGTGTGCGGCCGTGTCCGTCCGTCCGTGTCCGTCCGTGTCCGTCCGTGTCCGTCCGTGTCCGTCCGTGTCCGTCCGTGTCCGTCCGTGTCCGTCCGTCCGTGTCCGTCCGTCCGTGTCCGTCCGTCCGTGTCCGTCCGTCCGTGTCCGTCCGTGTCCGTCCGTCCGTCCGTGTCCGTCCGTCCGTGTCCGTCCGTCCGTCCGTCCGTGTCCGTCCGTCCGTGTCCGTCCGTGTCCGTCCGTCCGTCCGTGTCCGTCCGTCCGTCCGTGTCCGTCCGTCCGTGTCCGTCCGTCCGTGTCCGTCCGTCCGTGTCCGTCCGTCCGTGTCCGTCCGTCCGTCCGTGTCCGTCCGTCCGTGTCCGTCCATCCGTCCGTGTCCGTCCGTCCGTGTCCGTCCGTCCGTGTCCGTCCGTCCGTGTCCGTCCGTGTCCGTCCGTCCGTGTCCGTCCGTCCGTGTCCGTCCGTGTCCGTCGGTCCGTGTCCGTCCGTGTCCGTCCGTCCGTGTCCGTCCGTGTCCGTCCGTCCGTGTCCGTCCGTCCGTGTCCGTCCGTCCGTGTCCGTCCGTCCGTGTCCGTCCGTCCGTGTCCGTCCGTGTCCGTCCGTCCGTGTCCGTCCGTCCGTGTCCGTCCGTCTGTGTCCGTCCGTCCGTGTCCGTCCGTCCTCCGTCCGTCCTTCCGTGTCCATCCGTCCGTCCGTCCGTCCGTCCGTGTCCGTCCGTCCGTCCGTCCGTGTCCGTCCGTGTCCGTCCGTCCGTCCGTGTCCGTCCGTGTCCGTCCGTCCGTGTCCGTCCGTGTCCGTCCGTCCGTGTCCGTCCGTGTCCGTCCGTCCGTGTCCGTCCGTCCGTGTCCGTCCGTCCGTGTCCGTCCGTCCGTTTCCGTCCGCCCGTGTCCGTCCGTCCGTGTCCGTCCGTCCGTGTCCGTCCGTCCGTGTCCGTCCGTCCGTCCGTGTCCGTCCGTCCGTCCTTCCGTGTCCGTCCGTCCGTCCGTCCGTCCGTGTCCGTCCGTCCGTCCGTCCGTGTCCGTCCGTCCGTCCGTCCGTGTCCGTCCGTGTCCGTCCGTCCGTGTCCGTCCGTCCGTGTCCGTCCGTCCGTCCGTGTCCGTCCGTCCGTGTCCGTCCGTCCGTCCGTGTCTGTGTCCGTCCGTCCGTGTCCGTCCGTCCGTTCGTGTCCGTCCGTCCGTGTCCGTCTAATCCGTGTCCGTCCGTCTGTGTCCGTCCGTCCGTGTCCGTCCGTCCGTGTCCGTCCGTCCGTGTCCGTCCGTCCGTCCGTGTCCGTCCGTCCGTCCGTGTCCGTCCGTCCGTGTCCGTCCGTCCGTGTCCGTCCGTCCGTGTCCGTCCGTCCGTCCGTGTCCGTCCGTCCGTCCGTGTGCGGCCGTGTCCGTCCGTCCGTGTCCGTCCGTGTCCGTCCGTGTCCGTCCATGTCCGTCCGTGTCCGTCCGTGTCCGTCCGTGTCCGTCCGTCCGTGTCCGTCCGTCCGTGTCCGTCCGTGTCCGTCCGTGTCCGTCCGTCCGTCCGTGTCCGTCCGTCCGTGTCCGTCCGTCCGTGTCCGTCCGTCCGTCCGTGTCCGTCCGTCCGTGTCCGTCCATCCGTCCGTGTCCGTCCGTCCGTGTCCGTCCGTCCGTGTCCGTCCGTCCGTGTCCGTCCGTGTCCGTCCGTCCGTGTCCGTCCGTCCGTGTCCGTCCGTGTCCGTCCGTGTCCGTCCGTGTCCGTCCGTCCGTGTCCGTCCGTCCGTCCGTGTCCGTCCGTCCGTGTCCGTCCGTCCGTGTCTGTGTCCGTCCGTCCGTGTCCGTCCGTCCGTTCGTGTCCGTCCGTCCGTGTCCGTCTAATCCGTGTCCGTCCGTCTGTGTCCGTCCGTCCGTGTCCGTCCGTCCGTGTCCGTCCGTCCGTCCGTGTCCGTCCGTCCGTCCGTGTCCGTCCGTCCGTGTCCGTCCGTCCGTGTCCGTCCGTCCGTGTCCGTCCGTCCGTCCGTGTCCGTCCGTCCGTCCGTGTGCGGCGTGTCCGTCGTCCGTGTCCGTCCGTGTCCGTCCGTCCGTGTCCGTCCGCGTGTCCGTCCATGTCCGTCCGTGTCCGTCCGTGTCCGTCCGTGTCCGTCCGTCCGTGTCCGTCCGTCCGTGTCCGTCCGTGTCCGTCCGTGTCCGTCCGTCCGTCCGTGTCCGTCCGTCCGTGTCCGTCCGTCCGTGTCCGTCCGTCCGTGTCCGTCCGTCCGTGTCCGTCCATCCGTGTCCGTCCGTCCGTGTCCGTCCGTCCGTGCCCGTCCGTCCGTCCGTGTCCGTCCGTCCGTGCCCGTCCGTCCGTCCGTGTCCGTCCGTCCGTCCGTGTCCGTCCGTCCGTCCGTGTGCGGCCGTGTCCGTCCGTCCGTGTCCGTCCGTGTCCGTCCGTGTCCGTCCGTGTCCGTCCGTGTCCGTCCGTGTCCGTCCGTGTCCGTCCGTCCGTGTCCGTCCGTCCGTGTCCGTCCGTCCGTGTCCGTCCGTCCGTGTCCGTCCGTGTCCGTCCGTCCGTGTCCGTCCGTCCGTGTCCGTCCGTCCGTCCGTCCGTGTCCGTCCGTCCGTGTCCGTCCGTGTCCGTCCGTCCGTCCGTGTCCGTCCGTCCGTCCGTGTCCGTCCGTCCGTGTCCGTCCGTCCGTCCGTGTCCGTCCGTCCGTGTCCGTCCATCCGTCCGTGTCCGTCCGTCCGTGTCCGTCCGTCCGTGTCCGTCCGTCCGTGTCGTCCGTGTCCGTCCGTGTCCGTCCGTCCGTGTCCGTCCGTCCGTGTCCGTCCGTGTCCGTCGGTCCGTGTCCGTCCGTGTCCGTCCGTCCGTGTCCGTCCGTGTCCGTCCGTCCGTGTCCGTCCGTCCGTGTCCGTCCGTCCGTGTCCGTCCGTCCGTGTCCGTCCGTCCGTGTCCGTCCGTGTCCGTCCGTCCGTGTCCGTCCGTCCGTGTCCGTCCGTCTGTGTCCGTCCGTCCGTGTCCGTCCGTCCTCCGTCCGTCCTTCCGTGTCCGTCCGTCCGTCCGTCCGTCCGTCCGTGTCCGTCCGTCCGTCCGTCCGTGTCCGTCCGTGTCCGTCCGTCCGTCCGTGTCCGTCCGTGTCCGTCCGTCCGTGTCCGTCCGTGTCCGTCCGTCCGTGTCCGTCCGTGTCCGTCCGTCCGTGTCCGTCCGTCCGTGTCCGTCCGTCCGTGTCCGTCCGTCCGTTTCCGTCCGCCCGTGTCCGTCCGTCCGTGTCCGTCCGTCCGTGTCCGTCCGTCCGTGTCCGTCCGTCCGTCCGTGTCCGTCCGTCCGTCCTTCCGTGTCCGTCCGTCCGTCCGTCCGTCCGTGTCCGTCCGTCCGTCCGTCCGTGTCCGTCCGTCCGTCCGTCCGTGTCCGTCCGTGTCCGTCCGTCCGTGTCCGTCCGTCCGTGTCCGTCCGTCCGTCCGTGTCCGTCCGTCCGTGTCCGTCCGTCCGTCCGTGTCTGTGTCCGTCCGTCCGTGTCCGTCCGTCCGTTCGTGTCCGTCCGTCCGTGTCCGTCTAATCCGTGTCCGTCCGTCTGTGTCCGTCCGTCCGTGTCCGTCCGTCCGTGTCCGTCCGTCCGTGTCCGTCCGTCGTCCGTGTCCGTCCGTCCGTCCGTGTCCGTCCGTCCGTGTCCGTCCGTCCGTGTCCGTCCGTCCGTGTCCGTCCGTCCGTCCGTGTCCGTCCGTCCGTCCGTGTGCGGCCGTGTCCGTCCGTCCGTGTCCGTCCGTGTCCGTCCGTGTCCGTCCATGTCCGTCCGTGTCCGTCCGTGTCCGTCCGTGTCCGTCCGTCCGTGTCCGTCCGTCCGTGTCCGTCCGTGTCCGTCCGTGTCCGTCCGTCCGTCCGTGTCCGTCCGTCCGTGTCCGTCCGTCCGTGTCCGTCCGTCCGTGTCCGTCCGTCCGTGTCCGTCCATCCGTGTCCGTCCGTCCGTGTCCGTCCGTCCGTGCCCGTCCGTCCGTCCGTGTCCGTCCGTCCGTCCGTGTCCGTCCGTCCGTCCGTGTGCGGCCGTGTCCGTCCGTCCGTGTCCGTCCGTGTCCGTCCGTGTCCGTCCGTGTCCGTCCGTGTCCGTCCGTGTCCGTCCGTGTCCGTCCGTCCGTGTCCGTCCGTCCGTGTCCGTCCGTCCGTGTCCGTCCGTCCGTGTCCGTCCGTCCGTGTCCGTCCGTGTCCGTCCGTCCGTGTCCGTCCGTCCGTCCGTGTCCGTCCGTCCGTGTCCGTCCGTGTCCGTCCGTCCGTCCGTGTCCGTCCGTCCGTCTGTGTCCGTCCGTCCGTGTCCGTCCGTCCGTCCGTGTCCGTCCGTCCGTGTCCGTCCATCCGTCCGTGTCCGTCCGTCCGTGTCCGTCCGTCCGTGTCCGTCCGTCCGTGTCCGTCCGTCCGTGTCCGTCCGTGTCCGTCCGTCCGTGTCCGTCCGTCCGTGTCCGTCCGTGTCCGTCGGTCCGTGTCCGTCCGTGTCCGTCCGTCCGTGTCCGTCCGTGTCCGTCCGTCCGTGTCCGTCCGTCCGTGTCCGTCCGTCCGTGTCCGTCCGTCCGTGTCCGTCCGTCCGTTTCCGTCCGCCCGTGTCCGTCCGTCCGTGTCCGTCCGTCCGTGTCCGTCCGTCTGTGTCCGTCCGTCCGTGTCCGTCCGTCCGTCCGTGTCCGTCCGTCCGTCCTTCCGTGTCCGTCCGTCCGTCGTCCGTCCGTCCGTGTCCGTCCGTCCGTCCGTCCGTGTCCGTCCGTGTCCGTCCGTCCGTCCGTGTCCGTCCGTGTCCGTCCGTCATGTCCGTCCGTGTCCGTCCGTCGGTCCGTCCGTGTCCGTCGTCCGTCCGTCCGTCCGTGTCCGTCCGTCCGTCCGTCCGTGTCCGTCCGTGTCCGTCCGTCCGTGTCCGTCCGTCCGTGTCCGTCCGTCCGTGTCCGTCCGTCCGTGTCCGTCCGTCCGTGTCCGTCCGTCCGTGTCCGTCCGTCCGTGTCCGTCCGTCCGTCCGTCCGTCCGTCCGTCCGTCCGTCCGTGTCCCCGTCCGTCGTCGTCCGTCCGTCCGTCCGTGTCCGTCCGTCCGTCCGTCCGTGTCCGTCCGTGTCCGTCCGTCGTCGTGTCCGTCCGTGTCCGTCCGTGTCCGTCCGTCCGTCCGTCCGTGTCCGTCCGTGTCCGTCCGTCCGTCCGTGTCCGTCCGTCCGTCCGTGTCCGTCCGTGTCCGTCCGTCCGTCCGTCTCCGTCCGTCCGTCTCCGTCCATCCGTCTCCGTCCGTCCGTCTCCGTCCGTCCGTCTCCGACCGTCTCCGTCCGTCCGTCCGTCTCCGTCCGTCCGTCTCCGTCCGTCCGTCTCCGTCTGTCCGTCTCTGTCTGTCCGTCTCTGTCTGTCCGTCTCTGTCTCTCCGTCTCTGTCTGTCCGTCTCTGTCTCTCCGTCTCTGTCTGTCCGTCTCTGTCTGTCCGTCTCTGTCTGTCCGTCTCTGTCCGTCTCTGTCCGTCTCTGTCCGTCTCTGTCCGTCTCTGTCCGTCTCTGTCCGTTTCTGTCCGTCTCTGTCCGTCTCTGTCCGTCTCTGTCCGTCTCTGTCCGTCACTGTCCGTCTCTGTCCGTCTCTGTCCGTTTCTGTCCGTCTCTGTCTGTCCGTCTCTGTCTGTCCGTCTCTGTCTCTCCGTCTCTGTCTGTCCGTCTCTGTCTCTCCGTCTCTGTCTGTCCGTCTCTGTCTGTCCGTCTCTGTCTGTCCGTCTCTGTCCGTCTCTGTCCGTCTCTGTCCGTCTCTGTCCGTCTCTGTCCGTCTCTGTCCGTTTCTGTCCGTCTCTGTCCGTCTCTGTCCGTCTCTGTCCGTCTCTGTCCGTCACTGTCCGTCTCTGTCCGTCTCTGTCCGTTTCTGTCCGTCTCTGTCCGTCTCTGTCCGTCTCCGTATGTCCGTTCGTCCCCGTCCCTATATATCTTACAAGACAATCAACTCCTATGCAATTAATTAAATAACTTTTATATAAAGTAACGCTTACTTACGAAATTTTCAAGTTACGAAAAAAAAGTTCTGGAATCAAATAATTTTGTGATTGATGTGTGAATGGTTGTCTGCTACCCCACAACTCTGACAAGGATAAGCAATGTTGAAAAAGGAATGAATCTAATCTCATTTATTCTTTATCCTCATTTGGTTTTGTTAGTGGTTCTGGAGCCTATCCCAACATACCAGGCCAGAGGCATGGGACAACCTGGATGAGTAGCCAGCCGATCGCAGGGCATAAAGAGACGGACAACCATGCACACTCGCAGTCATACCTCAGGGCAATTTAGAGTCAGCCTACCATGCAAGTTTTTGGAATGTGGAAGAAAACTGGAGTACCTGGAGGAAACCCACGCAGGTCCAGGGAGAACATGTAAACGTCATACTGGTGTAGGTGACCTGGATTTGAACCCAGAAGCTGTGCCCGCTCCTGAATATATGGGTGAGCCAGAACAGACCCAACATACTTTGGTGCCGAAAACCGGGACCAAACAGGGCAGGTTCAGAATGAGTAAATTGTGTGTTCGCCCTTTGATTTCAGGCTCTGTGAAGTTTGATAATTTGAATGAGTATTATCACTGCGGTACTGTTGAATGTTTGAGGACTGGACTGACATAGGTAGAACATGAATTTCCGTGGTCTGGACCGACGTACGTAGATCATAAATAGTCAGGGACTCGGCTAAGACAACGCCAGGGACATTCTGGTCTTGGTGTGTTAATGGAGTCAGGGCCTCCGCTAAGAATAGTCAGGGACTCCCCTAAGAAAAAGTCAGGGACTTGTGTCTTGGTGTGTTAATGGAGTCACATTCCAAAAACATGCATGGTAGACTGATTGCACACTCTAAATTGCCCCTAGGTATGAGAGTGAGTGTGAATGGTTGTTTATTTCTTTGTGCCCTGCGATTGGCTGGCCACTGATTAAGGTTGTCCCCCGACTCTGAAGTCAGCTGGGATAGGCTTCAGCACACCCTGAGCCCCCTAGTGAGGATAAAGCGGTTCAGTAAATTAATTATTGAATGTTTGTAAGGTTTTGTTTTGTAGTTTTGCCCTGTTTATTAAAGCCTTAATTTGATGCACTAACACTCCCTTTGTCTCCCTATTCCTGCACTTGGGTCCAACTAAGGTATGCCAATGAGCACCTCATAACACACTGAGTGTACCGATTCTTACTCGTCTAAGGATGCACATTTCCTAGGGGTTTGACACGCATAAGGGGGGCATCGGTAATTTGGCAGCCGCTAAGAAATGTTGTAGATATATGGGTAATCAATAATATAAATGTCCTTAACTCTCCCAGCACGTGCTGCCCCCATGCAGTACATCAAGTCCCATTAACCCTCTGAATACCTCTCTGCCAGCTCTCTGTGTGCTTAACACAGTGGTGTTATCATAAATTATTATGTTAACATGACGATTAATCTGTTGAAACTGCTTTGCAGTTTAATATAGGTCTCGGGAGGCTCCACATTATTAGACAAAAAAGCCACTGAAACAGGGACATTCTTATATCTCAACGTACTTATCTTCTGTATAAAATGTATTTCTTTTTATTATAAGACGAGTCATTTAGTAGTAGAGGCACAACCTCACACTTTCAATTAATTGTTACCATTAACCTCACAACCTTCCCCCCCTAGTAAAGCATTGTAACAAGATTGAAATTATTCATTCATTCATTAATCTTCCGTACCACACATCCTTGAAAAGGTCGCAGGTGTTGCTGGAACCTAACCCATCTGACTCCGGGCAAAAGGCAGAGTACAACAGAGACTGGTCTCCAGTCAGCCATAAGACACACAGAGAGACACACTCATGCTCATACTGCCAACAGCGAGTACCAGCGCAGTCATGGTTTATACACATAAATTCACCATAAATGGCCGGACGGCGGCTGGGTGGTTAGCACGTCAGCCTCACAGTGGGGGACCTGGTTTCAAATTCAGGTCGGTACACCTGTGTGGAGTTTGCATGTTATCCCCACGCATGTGGGGGTTTTCTCAGGGTACTCCACTTTACTCCCATATTCCAAAGACATGCATGATAGGCTGAATGGATACTCTAAACTGCCCCTTTTAGGCCAGTCGTTTGGACTTCAGAGTGTTATCTTTGCAAATTATCTTTCCTTTGTCATGTTACTAAAATAAATGGGACTTGCCAGTTTGGGACCCCTGAGTTCCTTATCACAGAAAAGAGTGGTGATGTCTATCCACAGTGTTTCTCTATAGATAAATTAACAAAGTTAGCCATAAATAAACCTGATTTCTTTAATATTTTCTTGATCCTTATCGAGCTAACACCATATTAGGTATGGAAAATGTTGGAAGAGGGGATCCGTGCCGAGACCTAAAGTTAGGCATATAAAACCTGACTTCGTCTCTCACAGCCCCGATTCCTCCATTCTCTGTACATGAATAAGCAATATACAAAAACAGTGGATAGACAATAACAGGATTAAATTAGCAGCCTTAGACTTTCTTCAAACAGTTGGATTCACGGTTAATGTTAACTGTTCTTTTCTTTCTCATTACTAAGTCTTACTTACTTCTGAACCCTCTCCCTCAACAATTGTCATCCATGTTTGTCTCACCTCTTTCCATTCTTAACGCGCCTATACCCTTTTGCTTTTCCATCTAGCACTCGTTGATCACTCCTTTCCATTATGTGATTACCTGTCTGTACAGCCGTCACTCAGAATTACCTTCAATGAGCTATATATATATATATATATATATATATATATATATATATATATATATATATATATATATATATATATATATATATATATATATATATATATATATATATATATATATATATATATATATATATATATATATATATATATATATATATATATATATATATATATATATATATATATATATATATATATATATATATATATATATATATATATATATATATATATATATATATATATATATATATATATATATATATATATATATATATATATATATATATATATATATAGATATAGATATAGATATATATATATGTATATATATATATATATATATATGTATATATATATATATATATATATATATATATATATATATATATATATATATATATATATATATATATAAAATGAGATGAGATAATAATCATCAAAGTTTAATATTAAAGCTAAGCATATTCTTAATTGCAATCAAATATATAAGAATGTGAAACTAATAATCCTGACATCCACCCTGTTATTATATATTTGTACATAATCCCATTTCGTTCCTTAAACTTTCTTATGCCTTTATTTTATTAATAACGATTTTATTACAAAAACCAAAACACTTAGGGGATGTGCGTTGGCTCGATATTTACCTGAATTCACCTTACTTGCATGTATGTGTATGAAAATGGAAGAACAGTAATTCTTGGATAATTCATTTTCATAATTAGCATAATCATGGACATCAATGCTCTCACTCATAGGCTGTCCAAGATGGGGATGCAATTCTTGCAATTTGGAATTTGTTAGAGCAATTTCAGTAATTATAAGTCGGTCTAGCAAAGGGCGCAAGTAGGGGATAAGACAATTCCTAAAAAAAATGTGAAAGGAGTAGCAAAAGAGCCAAGAGATTTCTTTATACTTGCCTAAGGTCTTATCTCACCTGTCTACCCAGGCGGACATTTCCACTCCAGAATGCCTCTTCATTTCTGGTTTAGGGTCTGCACCCCTTCAATGGCTCTGGTTAGAGACCCATCAAGTGAGATGTCGTTGGGAATAAAGGTGCAACATTGATGATCACCAAACATTGCACAAACAGCCTTTACTGTGCCAGAAGTGATCATTGTTCTACATTACATGAAGCATATTTCGCATATCAGCGAAAAAGAGAATGATTTAAAACCAGATATACTCAGACACGATACAAAAAACTTGTGGTGAAGACATGAAACAGATAGGGGGGTGGTTAAATCAGCAAACCCTGTTCGAGTAAATCTTAACCCCAACATGAAACTTCCACGAACCGTGCAGTATTCATTGGGGCTGGTGGCAGAAAGGGGGATTAGACCCGCAATTGAAGGGCTTTTGAATGCAGGTGTTTTAAATGAACCTATGAGTTACTGCAAAATGCCAAAATTGCAAATAAAGAAAGCAGATAAGTCAAAATATCGGCTTATGCATGACTTAAGGGCAGTGAATAATATCATTCATGAGGGGACTGTCAGGGTGCCAAACCCACATACCTTAGTCACGAACGTTCCCCCCAAAACTAAGTTTTTCACGATTAGTAGTCTTGTGCTCAGCGTATTTTAGTGTGCAGTTACCTGACAAATCTTGACATTTGTTTACGTTCAGATACCAAGGGAAACATTATTGTTACACGCAAATGCCACAGGGGTTTGAACATAGTTCTGCATGTATTTAACCAGGTGTTGACGGAGGACCTTGGACGGATAAAAACAAATAGTACTGTTTTACTTTATTTTGACAATTTGTCTGTCTGTGCGCCGACGCTCAAAATTAACCATAGTCAATTAAACTGGCATACTTTTTTATTTGATTTAGTACTCAAAATGTTGTTTCCTGGTTGTGACAGGCTTGCATGCTTCGGGGGTTGCCCGACAAATCAATTTCTTCTTCTTCAGCCATTGTGGGTTAACAAAATCGCTACAATATATTTTCTAGTGCAGCACCAACAGATACAGTTTGCTAGCTCCAGTTAGTACATTCAAATACTAGCAGAAAATATTTTGTGAAAGCGATGATGTAACCCTATACCTGCTAGATGGCCTTAGTGTCCTCAACTCGAAATCTGATTGTTTTTTTTTCCAAGATGGCGGCGTCAGGCGGCAGCCGGTGGCAGTAGCTCTGTCCGCTCTTATTGGTTTTTTTGTGTGTTTTACAGCCTTTCTATCTTCTTACATTTTAATATTTCTTAATACATTCATTTTTACTTTACTTTGTACTGTATACCTTTTACTCTAATGATTTTACAACTTTCTTTGTTGTATAAGCTTGGTTTCTTTCTGCTAGCTGTTTTTTGGAACCATTCATCCATGCCTCCACTGTCATACATGGAATCAGCTGTGACCAATATGCAGGAGAAAGAGAAACACCCCGATGCCACTGGGAATCCAGAAGTGGACAAAAGTCGGGAGAATCAATGCTTCAGACCAATCATTCCATCAATTATTATGGAGAAATTTAGATCCCCCGATAAGATGGAAGAGCTGTCGCCGCTCACCAGGCTGGAAATGGAGTGTCAGGAGTTTTGTACCCTGTTACTGTTGATTCTTCTGCTCCAGACTACTGAGGGACTGTACGGATCTTGGGAGAGTGACTCTGCATATTTTCAACCTCGGTTTCAGTCCTTGTGGAAGACTTCCTGTGAGTGGATGAAACTAGCTCTACAATCCCCTCTTCTTGTGTCTGTATCCGTTCTTGCTACTGCAAGCAAGATGGCGCCGATCAAGTGGCAGCCGGTCGCGGTAGCTCTGTCGCTCATGCTGGTTTTGAGTTTTTCCTGCTTTTCTATCTTTTTTAATTGCATTTTTAAATTTCTTAATGCTTTCCCATTTATATTGCTTTGGACTTTGTGCTTTTTGCTTTGTTGTTGCATGGCTTGGCTTCTTTGCACTAGTCCTAGGCGTCTTTGGAGCCGTTCAGCCGTTCCTCCACTGTCATGCACGTTGGATCATCACTGAGCAGTGGATTATAGTGCCAGTAGAAGAGGCAACACTCCAGATCGAGCATTTCATTTGTTAGTTGGAGAAGCTGTCGGTGCTTGTCGGGCTGCAACAGGAGATTTCTATACTTGTGTGCTTCGAAGCCCCCCACCGGCCTCTCCCCCGCTGCTGATCGGGTGATAGGATATCTTAAGGGGATCTAAGCAAGGAAGATGATCACTGTCAGACTATTAAGGGACTATGTGGATCAGCTTGAAAGAGTGATTCTGCATATTTCACCTCAGTCTGCAGAAGGTCCCCTTCTTGTGGACTTCCTGTGTGTCTCCAGTTTTTACCACGGTCTACAACATCTTCTGTCTCTGTCTTGCTACTGCAACCAAGGAAATTTTCCAAATAAGGGATGAAATAAAGTTCTAATCTAATTGTTTTAGAAATTATGACGTCATCCAAAAAATGTAGCAAAGTGTATGGACAAAAGAGGCCACCGAAGGGATGTGTTTGAAAACGTGTTGAATCAGTACTAAGCCCAAATCGGTGGAAATGGGAATCCAGAGAACTCACACTCAGGAATAAGAGAAGCCATCTTCTACTACGTAAATGTTCAGGTGCCATTTTTTTTCTTCATGGGGCAATTCAAAAATGCAACTCTGCTTCTGACAGCATCTGTTTTTTCTCATAGTGTTAAACCATCAATATCTACATCAAAGAGAGGAAATTTACAAGTCATAAATGCATAACTTCAGACATTGTAACAAATGCAATTTGCAATCCCCTTTGAGCCTTTCGGCGCAAAACATGCTAGGCTAATCTTACCTTAAATTATCTTTAGCTATATGTAATATTTTTGCTTCCTTGTGCCCTGTGATTAACTGACAACCAGGGAATACATTTCCTCATAAGTTACTGGAGTACGCCTTGCTTTTTTTATGATTGGAAAAAATGGCTTTATTCTTTCCAGTTAAGTGTCATTCGTTATTTACTAAGATCTGTGACGCAAACTTTTTCTACAGTCGCCAGGATTTAATTACTCTCGGAAGGAGATGCAATATATCCATCACAACAGACTACCAACTGACCTACGATATCCCTGAGGAGTACTTCGGAGGCGGCGAAGGGAAAGAAAGCAAATGTGCGGATGCCAGGCGGGCCTAGCTGCTATAATAAGGCAGCAACCTCACCGGGCACCGCTTCCATCTTTTTGACCAATGCCAGATCCATCACTCACAAAATGATGACAAGATGAGTTTGAACTTCAGATTGCTACCAACTGCTTTGTTAGGAATTGCAACAAATATTCTCATCACGGAAACATGGCGACACCCACAAATCCCTGACGCAGCAGTATTGCTAGCTAGCCGAACGCTTTTTTGAAACGATTGTTCAAAAGAATTATAGGTAAAAGCTAAGGAGGGAAACTTTGCGTGTTCATACACAATAAACGGTGTTGCCACAGTAGGTTCATTAACATTCACTGCTCCCCGGATTTAAAGCCATTGTCGATACGGTGCAGGCCCTTCTATTTACCTAGAGAGCTAAGGGTTATCACAGTGGCGGTCCGTGCATTTTCTCGTAGGGCCTTCAACAAATCAATCGAACCCCCAAAAACTATTTAAAGGCTATAAAACCTTGACTGCAGCTAAAGCTGCGACACAAAAAAATAATCAATGCACAAAAATGGGGTAAAATCCACTTCCGAGCAGCATTTATTGATTACATTCAAATACTGGAGCTTTTCAGACATTGCAACCATACCAGGGGGTGATTTCCCCGGGAAATACTTTGATGGACACCAATGGCGAAATGGCAAAAATTGCACTAAAATGGGGTAAAATCCATTTCCTAGCAGCATTTAGTGATTAAATACAAACACTGGAGCTTTTCAGATATCAAAACCGGGCCCACAATTTAAACATTATTTGGGCATAGAGCCATATTTTACTCACCAAAAATCCTTTTTAACTGTACAGAATATCCATCCTCCTTTCTTTCGTCCTTCTTTTCTATCGCCGTCAAAGCTAATGATGAAGATTATACCTGTCCTGTCATATTTCTGGCATAGTCCGTCTTGAAAATGGCTTTAAATCAAGACACCAATATATTTGCTTGTGCAGTGTTAGACTTATAATTTTAACACCTGACTCCAATTTCTTAACTCTGTCTTATCCCGTCTAACAATGGAGCTTGTTCAACCTTTGGAGGGGGGTCTCAAAATCGCGACGCGCGGGCCTACTACGGCCCCGGGCCGATAATTTGCGGCCCCCGTCTTAATTTGATAGATTAGTGTTCGTGCGGCCCGCAAGATCTATATGAATGACACTGTGTTCGGGCAGGATGAACCAATCACTGTGAGGTATACGGCTCTGGAGGGCGGGACATTGGCCGGGCTGTCCAGTGCCTCGTTCACTCAGAAGCCTTGAAGCCGATGACCTCGCTCGGGATGCATCGTCCTCTACTGCTCTCAGCATAGAACTGAATGAGGCGCAATGATCCGTGATCCAGCTTGTCTGTGTCTGTAGCCATCTCCGTGAATGAAACTGAAATTTAACAGTAAGTGCGTTAACATTACACTTGAGAAAATCGGAGAGGTTGCCTGATCCAATACGATTGGAGAGCGAAAGTGTGCATGGGTGATAGGTTCATTAATAATTACCCTTGTTTGTGATTATCAATAACTGCAGGCAGACATCTTATTCAATTATTGACATTTAATTAAATAGATTGGATCACGGATAAGAAACCTTAAGGGAGGGGATCTTCAAAAGTATCCTCTCGAACAGTATTTTGCGTACGGCTTTAAGGGATTTGGGATAAAACAATCACGCCTTCATTTGACCTAACAATCATATAACAATTACATAAAGAAGCCCGAAGTGCGTCACGAGTGTTATGGACGTGGCAGAAACAACATCTTTGTTGTGGGCTCCGTTGTTGGAAATGGCAGATATGCCGAGTCCTTGCCCGATCAACAACCCTCACAGCCCGATACTGGGTGAGATGTAGCGTCAACAATCCTTGGAGAAGTCCACGTGAGAGTGGACTAGGCGGCAGTTTATGAGCTCGAGCCGAACAATAGAAAGACTTTTAATTGTTTAACAAAGAAATGAATTACTACACATATATGTATAATAGTAATACAAAATAAACCCAACAATGCGCCACAGACCTGCGCGACTGAAAGTTAAAAGTTCAATTCGAGACTCATTCCAAGTGTAATCACATATTACATTCCCAGAGAGGTCAGTTTCAAAGCCTGCAGTGAAAAGAAACGTCAGTGATGAGCAAAGACAGTTCCAATAAAAGTGTGGTGTGCAATATTTCTTTGTTGAGCACAGGGGCACCCCGACGTGTCTCATTTGCTCTGAAAAAGTTGAGGTGCACACGGAATACAATTTGAAACGTCATTATACAACGAGACATGCTGAGGAGTAAGAAAAATACCGGGGAGATGAGAGAGTCAACCAGGTTGCCAGTTTTAAAACAAGTCTTCTGAGGCAACAGGATTTATTCAAGAAGGCTACCAAAGAAAGTAATGCAGCAGTCGAAGCTAGCTTCGCCGTTTGTGAGCTGATTGCTAAAGCTGGAAAGCCATTCACAGAAGGTGAATTGATCAAAAAGTGCATATTACAGAATGCACATATTGTCTGTCCAGAAAGGAAAAGTCAGTTCAACCACATCAGCCTTCTGCCAACACCGTGGTAGAGCGCATTTCTGACCTGTCAAGTGACATTTATGATCAACTGTGAGAGAAAGCGCATTGTTTCAGTGTATATTCAGTCGCTCTTGATGAGACCACAGACATCACAGACACTGCCTAGCTCGCAATATATGTCCGTGGTGTTGATGACAATTTTGAAGTGATGGAGGAGTTGCTCACAGTAATTCAAATGCATGGCCAGACCACCGCTAATGAAATATTTCACCACCTGTGTGATGCCATTGAGAATGACGGTTTGCCATGGAAGTGCTTTGTTGGAATAACAACTGATGGAGCCCCATCAATGATGGGGAGGAAGAATGAACTGGGAGCACTAGTTAAATAAAGAGGAAGAGTGTGTGGAGGAGGCCATAGCTCTGCACTGCATTATCCATCAGCAGGCCCTTTGCAGCATATGCCTGAAGTTTGACAATGTGATGTATGTCGTTGTGAAATGCATCAACCAAATCAGATGCAGGGGCTTAAAGCACGGAAGGTTCCGTTCTTTTTTAGAGGAAATGGAGTCAGAATATGGGGATGTGCTCTACTTCACTGAGGCACGTTGGATCAGCAGGGGAAACGTGTTGAAGAGATTTTTTGAGTTGAGAGGAGAAGTAAAAGACTTAATGGAGATAGACAAGGTTGCTGTTCCTGTGCTAAGTGATCCCAAATTGCTCATGGACTTAGCTTGTCTTGTTGATATCATACATGAGCTTAATGTGCTGAACAAGAAGCTACAAGGCCAAGGGCAACTTGTCAATGCTGCCTATGACAATGTGAGATCATTCTGCACTAAACTTGTCTAATGGAAAGCCCAGCTCTCTTAGCCAAACCTTTGCCATTTCCCAGCATGCAAGGCTCTTGGGGATACAGGCACACCGTTCAGTGGTGAGAAATATTTTGAGGCCATTTCGAAGCTGCAGGAGGAATTTGATCACAGATTTGCAGACTTCAATACACATTTCAAATTTTTGCGGACCCCTTCTTCTTCAATGTGCTAGATGCCTCTCCTGAGCTTCAAATGGAGCTCATTGACCTGCATTGAAACTCTGCACTCAAAGCCAAGTTCAGGGAGGTGAGTGGAGAAGCAGAGAAGCTTGGGCAAATTTTGAGAGTTCACCCCCAGCTTCTCTGAACTTTCCCGAATGTTCAAGCGGACCATGTTGCTTTTTGGGAGCACATACTTGTGTGAGAAGCTCTTCTCCACCTTAAACTTCAAATAAGTCCAAGTATAGGGCCAGACTTACTGATGAGCATTGTTACGGCTGGCAGCCTGGACACACACTATGTAGGAGGTGTGTGCTTTCTTTTCTTTACAGGTATCTGCAGCTGTGGCTCCACCCCTGTGACAGAGCCCTGCCCAGGCCAACACAGCTGTAATTAATTCCCCAATAATCCCTCCTGCCCTTAATTAAACCCTTTTCAGTTGTCAGTTCGCCCCTTGCCTTGCCTTTGCCCTTGATGCCTTGATGCCTTGCTGAGTTGCAGGCTTGTGAGTACGTTACTCCCTGTTATATTTTGTATGTGTTGTTAATGATTTTGGGTTGCATAGGGGGACTTGAGATAAGTTTAGACACCTTTGGGTATACATAGTTTGTGCATTTAGACACAGTTATTCACCTGTCTAGATTATATTACATCAGTTTAACAGTGGCATCCTTCGGTCTTATTTCCTGTATTTTGTGGGTGTTCATTTGGACACCTGTCTGGGAGGGGGTTTTACCGTGTTTATTTGAGTGTGCCACTTTAATATCTCGTGCTTCCCCTATGTTATCCCGTAGTCTGTTTTAATGACTTTATTGAAAATAAAAATGACTGAAGGCTACTTGCAGTGTTTGTCCGACCTCATCTTTACCAGAACCTGTCTGCTGTGATAGTTGCGACTCCCTGGTAGATAATACCCCAGGGGGAGTCGTAACAAGTGGGGGCTCGTCCGGGAGATCATTAAGATCTGTTATCACAGCAGCTGTTTGGTCATTGGTGGTACGGACTGCATGTGCAGTAGGCCGGTGAAGGCTGGGCAAGCAGAGTTGAGGTAGGCACATTTAATAGCTATCATTCAGTCTAGTGTAGTGCTGTAACTAGCAGGATGGACTTTGATGCGGAAGAGTTCCTTTTTCAACTTGGCACTGTAGATCAGGTTGACCAATGTAAGAGGAGAGATCTGTTAGGTCTTGCCGCTCATCTAGGGTTCACTCTGTCCAGGACTACCAGGCTAGCTGAATTGAAGCAGGAGGTTATCAATACATTGATAACAGAGCAGTACTTAGAAGCAACAGGAGGAGCATCTGCGGGTGTTTCCTCTCAGTCTCTGGTTGATTCTGAGGAATCAGGCAGGAGGGAGAAAGATGAGGTAGGCAGGGATGGTGTCACCTTGAATGTAAAGGCTCTAGTTATAAATCCCAGGGCTGGTTTAAAAGGAAAACCAGAGGGATATGGTGCTGTATCTATTGGGGAAGATCCCCATGTTGCTCTAAAGATGTTTCGTATGCAATATGAGGCTAGGGATAGGGAGTATGCTCAACAGCTGGCCCTCAAGGAAATTAGATTGAACTAACAAGACTGGAAGCTGAACACGAGAAGCTCCAAAATGGCAGTAGGTCTATGGACGGCACTCTTTTCTCCAAACCCTGCTGGAGTCCAAGCCCGTCTTGGAAACAGAATGGTAGCCAAAAGGAGCTTGAGCGTATAGAGAAAGCACGTGTAGCTCAAGAACGGCTTAAGAAAGAAAAAGCTTTGGAGCTTGCACGTCTAAGAAAGCACGTCTTGAGCAAGAACGGCTTGAGAAAGAAAGAGTTTTGGAATTTAAGAGGCAAGAGAGAGAAAAAGCTTTGGAGCTTGCACGTCTAGAGAAAGCACGTCTTGAGCAAGAACGGCTTGAGAAAGAGAGTTTTGGAATTTAAGAGGCAAGAGAGAGAAAAAGCCTTGGAGCAAGATCGACTAGAAAGAGAAAAGGCCTTAGAGCAAGATCGACTAGAAAGAGAAAAGGCCTTGGAAGCAGAGCGAAAAGAAAAATAACTGATTGAAAGAGAAAATATTTTGGAGCAGGAAAATTTAGAAAGAAAAAAATTGGAGCAAGAGCGGCTTGAAAAAGAACAAGGCAAGAAGAAAATGTCCGCCGCGGAGATCAGCCTGCAGAAAGCACCCCAAGTTCCGGTGCCGAGGCCACGCAAAGTACTCCCGTCGCCACTCGGGCCGCCAGTCGCATCCGTGCCGAAGCCACTAACCAGGCTTCCGTTGCCGGCCGGCCTTCCAGGCACAGTTCTTCCTAGCACCGTTCAGGCCAGCTCCTGTCCGCCCAGAAGCGGTAGCAATGCTGCGGCGCCCCTGGATGATGGTGCCGGCGACTGCAAGAGCGGCAAAGCTCTAGCACCCCTGGACGAGGGAGTTGGCGACCCTCCGAACAACCAGGGTAAGGTGCCTGACCGTTCTAAAATTCTAGTGTCTCCTAAAGGAAGGGGGCTTGGCCAAGACTTAAAGGACCAGCGCGGATGCCCGCCAGATCGGCCACGGCTCATCACCGGCCGGCGCGGACGCCCGCCAGACCAGCCACGCCTTCTCACCGGTTTGCGCGGACGCCAGCCAGACCGACCACTTCCTCGTCTCGTTTCTGGTTGGCACGGACGCCCGCCAGATCGGCCACGGCTCATCGCTGGCCGGCGCGGACGCCCGCCGGACCAACCACTTCCTCGTTTCGTTTCTGGTTGGCGCGGACGCCCGCCAGATCGGCCATGGCTCATCACTGGCCGGCGCGGACGCCCGCCAGACCGGCCACGCCTTGTCACCGGTTGGCGCGGACGCCCGCCGGACCGACCACTTCCTTGTCTCGTCACTGGCCGGCGCAGAAGAGGACGCTGGCGCAGAAAAAGAGGACGACGGCGCAGAAGTGGAAATAGGCGAAAAAGAGGGCGCCCGCACAGAAGTCGGCGCAGAAATGGAAGTCGGTGCAGAAGAAGATACCGGCGCAAAAAAAAAAAAATGGAAGCCGGCGCAGAAGAAGTTATGGATGATGCCCTGTCTCGGGTTTAGGAGTTTTAGCAGGAGTGTATGGATTGATTGAGGCAGGTTGGTGGTTCGATTTCGTCAACAGGTTGACTCTTGAGGGGGGAGGTGTTAGGGCTGGCAGCCTGGACACACACTTTGTAGGAGGTGTGTGCTTTCTTTTCTTTACAGGTATCTGCAGCTGTGGCTCCACCCTTGTGACAGAGCCCTGCCCAGGCCAACACAGCTGTAATTAATTCCCCAATCATCCCTCCTGCCCTTATTTAAAGCCTTTTCAGTTGTCAGTTCGCCCCTTGCCTTGCCTTTGCCCTTGATGCCTTGCTGAGTTGCAGGCTTGTGAGTATGTTACTCCCTGTTATATTTTGTGTGTTGTTAATGATTTTGAGTTGCATAGGGGGACTTGAGATAAGTTTAGACACCTTTGGGTATACATATAGTTTGTGCATTTAGACACAGTTATTCCCCTGCCTAGATTATATTACATCAGTTTAACTGGCATCCTTCGGTCTTATTTCCTGTATTTTGTGGGTGTTTATTTGGACACCTGTCTGGGAGGGGTTTTTCCCGTGTTTATTTGAGGGTGCCACTTTAATATCTCGTGCTTCCCCTATGTTATCCCGTAGTCTGTTTTAATGACTTTATTGTAAATACAAATGACTGAAGGCTACTTGCAGTGTTTGTCCGACCCCATCTTTACCAGAACCTGTCTGCTGTGATAGTTGCGACTCCCTGGTAGATAATACCGCAGGGGGAGTCGTAACAAGCATCTTCAAGCTCTATTGAGGGTCTCCACTTTTTCCTCCCTCAAGCCAAATGTGACTCAGCTATGTGAAAAAAAGCGCTGCCAGGTCTCTAGCAACAAGAAATAGGCAAGAAAAGCAGTGTTCAGAATATTTCACATTCAATGCTACATTCAAGTTCACAAAGTTAAAGAGACATGAAATGGAATAAAAATAATTTGTTTTCTCTACTTAGCTAGACACTGTATATCTACTGTAAGCTCATTATTATTTTATTTTTTTATTACTGATTTATTTATTTTTTATTAATCTTGAAGTTGATTTATTTAATTCATTATTTTTTGTTAAAAAATAAAGATATTTGATAACGTTGGAATGTTTTATCAGCACTTTTCTTGTGGAAATCCTGATGCGGCCCTGTTTCACCCACACTCTGCCACTAGCAGCCCCCAGGTAAATTGAGTTTGAGACCCCTGCATTAAATGATTATATTAAATGACTTTACAAAACAGACAATCGTAAATGGAGGCATACACACACAATGTCTTCTCACTCCAAGTGCTGACGCATTGATCAAACACCAAGGTGCATATATCTACTGATTGAAGCTATGTCACGTGAATGATCCACCACCTAATTCCATTTTGCATCACTGTGATCTTCATGGATTGTCTTGATCTCTCCATATCACCCTATAATTCATCTTCCTCATTGCACATTGTTTTATAATTGCCTCAGTGATGAGATATATCGTCACAACTGGCTTGAACAAATGTTGTTCCAATCATTTAGGGTTTCAACATCAGCCATTATTGCTGTCAAAGAAGGTGTGGTGGCCATTGCTGACCTTAATGAGGAATTGGTCACTTGGTATTGTATGTCTGAAATGGCATATCCACATATTTCTCGTGCACTCAGTCCGGCTCATCAGGTAAACGATTTGGGACCAATGTTAAAAGAGGCGATTAAAATTATGGATTGGCAAATATCTCATTCACCCAATGTCATGTATATTGCTATTGATTAATATGTTTAAGATTTATCTGGAAGCAGTAGATTCGACCTACGCAGATGGTGATTGGCTGACTAGATCATATGGGTGTGAAAAGACTGATTCAGATAGAACAGAGGAAATGCTTTCCTCTCTTCCGCCTCATCTTTTGGTCGATTTCAAATGTCTAAATCCTTTTCCACCTGGATATCTAACCAATTGAGTATATCTCGGTGGCCAGCCAATCAAAAACACAGAAAGACAGACAAACATTCATGCTCACACTCATAATCAGACATCAGTGGGCTGCAAAATTTCATCACTGATGAAGAGCGCCATCCCAAGTCTGAGCTGAGTCTTGGCAGCTAATCACCTTTTGTTGTCCTATCACCAGTAATCATTCCCAAAGGAAATAGGTCGACGCCATTTGATTGACATCAGTTGGTGCTTATGCAATCCATATATCATTAACAACCAAATAATTCTTAATACTTGAGGTCTAATTTTCAAATTACCCCTATATTGCTAACCACCCAAGGATAGGTAAATGTACTGGCTGAATTCCTATTATATTTTTATTGACTCATCTCACCCCCACCAAAGAGATAATGTTTACTTAATATAAGAGCTATTTTCTGCAGAAGCACTGCAAACAAAATATAGTTACTCCACTCTACTCTCCTCAAGTCAAATCTCTGCACACCTTCAGCTGCTTTTGCTACCCTTTTTTTCTATTCACTTACAAAACTATTTTCTTCAACAATTCCCTTTCTACGTTCATCAAACCTTTCACATATCCTTCAACTTGGTAAAGAAACATTCCTATCCACCCATCAAGGTAGACACAGGCAACTTCCCACACTATGCATCCGCACATACCCCACATCTAGTAACCCCCCGATCTCCACTCTGCAGTCTGACAATAATCCCAATTACCTTGTCTATTTCCGGATTAATCACTTACTTAATAGTTTAAAAAACAATTCTATTCTAAATTTGCAGAAATTGATCTCTACTTCGTGATTCACCCTATATCTCTGAAAACACAAAGACCAAAAGTCCCCGACTTTTGTCTTAGGAGAGTCCCTGACTCTATTAACAGACCAAGACTGTAAGTCCCCGACTCATTCTTGTTCTTCTTATGTTGGCTTTATTCTGTATTACTATTTTACATATATGTGTAGTAATTCATTTCTTTCTTAAATCATTATTCTTATTATTCCTAAAGTGCTCGAGGTCATAAACAATCTTCAAGTCCTCTCTCACGTGGACTTTTTATCCAAGGATTGTTTATACAGCAAATCACCCAATATGGGGCTTCGAGATCGGTTGTTCTCTTTTGCAACGGAGCTAGGGTCACTGGCCAATAACAAAGATGTTGTTTCTGCCATTTCCAGCATAGTGGCCATACCTCGTGACACACTTTGGTCTTTCTTTATGTAATTGTTATATGATTGTTAGGTCAAATGAAGGTGTGATTGTTTTTAATCCAAATGTTGTTGGTTTTAGTCTCCTGCTTTGTTATTGGTAGAATACTTTGATTGTTATTATAGTTACAGATGTTGTTTTTGCTTACGCATTATGAAATAATCAACAACCTTGTAAATTGTTTTGATTCATGGCAATAAGAGTCGTACGAAAATGTCTATTCGAGGAGATTCTTCGGAGTGAAGTGGAAATCCTTGTTGCTTGATGTACCTCCCCTTAAGGTTCTTATCCGTGATCCAATCTATTTAATTGAATGTCAATAATTGAATAAGATGTCTGCCTGCAGTTATTGATAATTACAAAGAAGGGTAATTATTGATGAACCTATCAGTTGGTTCTCCCAAAAAACTACTATGTTCGACGCACGTTGGTCCCGGACCATCATAAGTTGGTCCCTGACCGCAAACTGTTAATCATACCGTAGTAATAATACTCATTCAAATTATCACACTTCACGGAGACAGAAATCAAAGGGTGGACTCACGATCTTTCTCGTCCCGAACCTGTCCTAGTTCGGGGATCCGTCACCAGATCACCGGAGCGGCGAGGGAGCGTCCACCTGGTTGACCCTTTCAATGGAGGATGCTGTCGTCGCTCCGGCAATTGTTGGCTGTTGGGTCCCGGGTTTCGGCACCAAAGTATGATAGGTTGGAAAATACAATTTCCGGAGCAGGGTAAGAAAGAGTGAGATTAATTTAAATAGGAAATAGGTTTATTACCAGACTGCAAAGTGGACAGTGAGAGCTCTAAAAGTGGAGTCCTGTTCAGCACGATGTTCTTGCAACTCTAGTTGAATGACCAGTGAGTGTGTCTTAAATACAGGCAAACTGACAGTTGTCACTGGGACTTTGGACAGATACATCTCAGTCATTTGCAGGGCAAAAAGTAATTGATCAGTTTCGGACAGTTGAGTATTTGTGCTGACATGTCAACCCAATTACAAGAATAGGGTTGATTATTCAGTCAGACAGTTGGGTGTTTATGCTGACATGTAAGCCATAAGGATGACTACGATGCTGTTATACTCACAAAAATTTATACAATATGAACAAGCAATTGCAAAGCGAATTAGTATTATCTTACACATGCTTTATGGGGATTATAGATGGCTGCCAAGGTCGTAGCCTCGCCGTCACTTTGGAATGCAAAAGATTGTGCAGCCATCTTCATGTGCTTCAATTTTTACCCCTTTCCCACTGAATACAAGATGAGATTTTTTTGGGCATAATTGGTGAAAAGAGAGCGGCCCGGTAGAACAAGTGGTTAGGACGTCGTCCCCACAGCTCTGGGGTCCTGGGTTCAAATCCATGTCAGGTCTATCTGTTTGGAGTTTGCGTGTTTTGCATTTCGATGTGGGTTTCCTCCAGGTAATCCGGTTTCCTCCTACATTCCAAAAAACATGCATGGTAGGCTGATTGGACACTCTAAATTGGCCCTTGGTATGGGTGTGAGTGTGTTGGGTTGTCCAAATCCTGGTGCCGTGCAATAGGCTGGCCAAGGATTCAGGGTGTCCCCAACATCTGGCTTCCAGTCAGCTGGGATAGGCTCCAGCACTGCTGTAAGATAATATTGTAAGAAAAAATGTCAAAGTCGCTTGGCAATTGTTTGTTCATATTGTATCAGTTTTTGTAAGTATAGAAACATTATTGTCATAGGAAACTTGTTCCGAGTTTGGTCATTTCCATGAAGACCTCACACTGATTAACCGGACTTCACCCAAAGTATCCGACTTTGCCCAGAGTTCGGTCATTGTCATAGAAACCAAACTATGCTCTGTTCTGACTATATAAAGACGAACCCACTGTTCATAAGATAGAGAGTTGCAGGAACATCACGCTGAACACCACTCCACTGTTAGAGCTTTCACTGTCCACTTTGCAGTATGAAAATAAACCTTTTTCCTATTAAATTGATCTCACTCTTTCTTAACCTGCTCCTAAAGTGTATTTCAGATCTATCATACTTTGGTGCCGAACACCCAAGACACAACAGCCAGCAATTGCCGGAGCGACAACGGAGAATGACGACAGCATCCTTCATTGAAGGGGTCAACCCGGCGGATGATCCCTCGCCGCTCCGGTGACCTGGTGACGTTCATCGGAGACCGACACAACCAGAAAACGCCCAAGCTGCTGAAATATCTTCCAACTCTCTTCTTCCAGAGGCGCCACCCACCAGTCCCATCTACCATTCCCTCGTAGTCTTGGAAGTCCCCCCCCCCCCCAATATGATACCTCCGTGTGCTGACTACACCATTTTGTCACCAGGCCAAACCAGATCCGGCAACTCCTACCAACCTCAAAACTCCGGAGAATTTTGGAACTGAAGAGGAGCTTCACAGTCTCCAATATATCTACGATGGTAACAGAAAAAACAAATGTCAGAACCTACCCAATGATGGCTGTGGCGAATCCAAGGTGTTGAGAAAAACAAAAAACACTCACCCTATTGGTCTACCGACCCTGGACCGAGGACGAATGCCTGAAAGCATGCAAGTGACTCGGAGATGTGGAAGAAAATGCAGAACAATGGGCCAGAAACTTCTGTGAGTTAGTGGCATCCTATCACCTGAATGGAACTGAAGTGGAGAAAGCCTTAAAGGACTCTCTGAAACATAGATTGGGCAGAGTCAGAGAGAGATTCGCAGGATGTGATGCAGGGGGGAACGTATTAGCCTACAACTCCCAAGCCCTAACTAGAGAAATAGAAAAGCTACTAGGAAGAGCAGTGGCAATGTTCCAGAGACCCCCTGACTACCAAAGAATAAGGACATGTACGCAGAAAGAGGGGGAGACTACAAATGATTACTATGTCAGATTAGAAAGCTGTGTCAAGTCCAACAGCCACATGATGGATGACGGCGATAAAAATGGCCCATTTTGAGTCCAGTTGAAACAATGGTTTATCGAAGGACTCAAAGTTACCATTTCTGGATTCATCAGAAAACACTTTGTCAACTACAAGACTGCCTCATCCGCAGACTTACTCCAATGGGCAAGCCACGCAGAGGAGAACATTCACTCCAAGAAGGAAAGGGCCCAGGCGACAGCCAGCGCACAAATGATAACCGAAGCGTTTGAAGCCACCACCATGTTTGTCGCAAGAGGATACAGATCCCCGAGAATTGCCCCAAAACCCAGCAACATTGACCAGCAAACCCGTGACCGAATTGAAAGACGATGCTACAACTGTCACCAGAAAGGACACTGGGCCCGAGACTGTACCGAGTCTTATCTGGAGAGACGGTTTGGATTCCATCACTCAGGACCACAGAAACAACGGGAGGACAGGGAACCCCAATACAATGAACCACAATGACGCCAGAAGTCCGTCCAAGAGGACTCCCTCGAACCATCCACGAGGGGATGGGAGGACGAGGGAAGAAGAAATTAACCTAGGTAACAGGGAACCCCTCCCCTTCCCAGTTATGGACATGTCAGTCTATGCCACGGACTCCCGATCTTTGGACAACCCCGAGTACAAATCTTGGTGGGACCTCATCGCACGCCAGTTTGGTTCCTGGTGGATTCAGGGGCCGATCGGACCGTCCTGTCCGAGAAAGTTCCAGGAGTCAAGCCCAGCACCCTGTCCCTCCCGGTTATAGGACTAGCCGGCGTCCCACAAAGAAGATTCTACTCCCAAGCCATCGTCCTAGAAGATGAAGATGGAATCAAAGTCACTGCCCCCGTTGTCCTATGCTGCGAATGTCCGATCAACCTACTGGGACGAGATATCATGGTCGAGCTTTGGTTAAGCCTAGTGGCCACTCAAAATGGCCTCCAACCCAGGAAATTACAGACCGAATATATCTTCCACACCACCACATTCAACACTTTCTACTCTCTCGACATTGTCGGGAATGATTCTGCCAAGGTACCTGAACGCCTGAGAGAACAGGTTGTAGATATATGCCCAGCAGCACCAGGACAAAAACAACAAACATGGCCGTTACATGTCACCCTGAAGTTCATGGGAGACCGGAGACCGGACGAGGAGTGGTCAAACCAATTCTCACAGTTGCCCACTCAACGAATCATAATTAACCATGTATATGCAACTGACCAAGGAGCCTGTTTTGCCACTGTAACCCTCCCACCGGCATCAGTAACGCTGATCTCAACGGGACACCGTCCTCATGTCCCACTGAACAAGTTGTTCACCATGGAATGGAAGGATTTTGGACCCTTCCCCGACTTTCTGCTGCAAACAAAAGAATCCGAGTGGCAAGACAGCGATGAAGGGGATCAGTGGTGTGAGATCCCAGAATTTGGACAACTGACTAGAAGGAGCTTGGACTGGGTCATTGAAACCATCCCCTCCACACACAAGTACGCATGACTAGACCAGCCCGTGGACCTACTCCACAGCGAGACAGATTTCCCCGCTGTACCAGCTAATCAATGGTCCAAGTCCAAAACTGATGTCGGACGGATGAATACAGCAAAACCAGTCACCATCGAAGCCAGAACCTCGTACCGCCCTCGGGTACGGCAGTACCTGCTCAAGCCAGATCAAAAAGAAGGCATTCGCCCAGTCATCCAGGAAATGCTTGATGCAGGCATACTCATTGAAAGTGATCGTGCAGAATGCAACACACCAATCTTCCCCGTAAAGAAACCAGGGGGAGGATGGTCCAAGATTTACGTTGAGTCAATGAAGCAGTAAAATCCTGTGCTCCCAACGTCCCAGACCCCTACACACTACTGAACGAACTGAAACCTACACAGAAATATTTCACCGTCATTGATCTAAGTCATGTGTTTTTCTCAATCTCACTGGATGCCACAGCACAAGGATGGTTCGGCTTCACCTTTGGCAACAGAAGGTTTATCTACACCAGATTGCCACAAGGATTCTGCGACAGCCCAACCATATTCTAGACAAAGATCCAGAGATGCATGAGTTGCCATCCAGATCCAGATACCACACAATCATCTATGTGAACGACATCCCGATTGCATGCCCAACAGTAGAAGAAAAATGAAAACAGTCCATCAGAGTGCCCCAAGACCTCGAAAAGACAGGGAACAAGGCCTTGTTATCTAAGCTTCAATTTTGCCGGATGGAAGTTGTCAGGCCTCCGACGTGACTGGTGGCTGGGTGTTCCAGTTCGACCAATCACTGGCCCAGCCCCAACGAGCAGAGTGGCGCCAGGTGGAGGCAATCAACGTTCTGCCAAGATATAAGGCCACCGGAGACTGAACCAGCTGCCGGATCGTCATTTCAGCTCGCTGAAGTAACCTCACGTATAGACCATTGTTCAATGTTAAATTCATTTGCCCTTGTATGCCCAGGAATCACCAAGCCAGAGACCAGCTAAGGAGAACGACAACCCAAGGATAATAGACCAGGATAGGAGAAGGACGACCCAAGGATATTGACAGGATAGGACAAGGACTACGCCAAGATACAGACTAATAGAAGGAAAAGGAACCGCCAGGATAGCTACCAGGACACGGACTGAATATTGTTGATGATAGAGCTTATTTAAATAAAGGTGTACTAATAACTGGACTATCTATCTCGCCTGCTTTGGGGCCATTACCAGGATCATAACAGTACGATCCGGCCACAATAAGCATGGATCCCGCGGGCGCAGATGGAGCGTCGAACAACCCAACTACAGGAGGTACGGACCAGCAATCCAGAATGATGGAGTACCTCTGTGCCGAGATGTCAAACATGGCGCAGCAAATAAGATCCTTACAGGCTCAACAGACGCCTTTGCCGATCTCTCCGGGGGCACAGCCCTACACAGTGGCTCCCGAGGTAACTCAGATATCGCCATACCACCAGCCCAAGGCTTCCCCTCCCGCCCCTTACAGTGGGGATCTGGGTGCATGCCGTCATTTTCTACTTCAATGCCGGCTGGTGTTCCAACTGGAATACCGCTTATACGCCTCTGACGAATCCAAAATAGCTTACCTGATCGGGTGTCTGCGTGGTGAAGCCCTGGCCTGGGCGAGCATGGAATGGAATCAGGGCTCGCACATATGCTCGTCCTACGAACTGTTTACAAATGAGATGTGCAGGATTTTCGATCACCCGTTGGGCGGCCGGGAGGCAGCTGAACGTTTAGAAGCCTGTAGGCAAGGGTCCAGGAGCGTCGCTAAATATGCCGTGGAGTTTCAAATCCTGGCCCCCGAGAGCACGTTTAATGATAGTGCCCTCCGGCACATATTCCGGAAGGGCCTAAATGTGGTTATGAGGGAAGAGTTGGCCATCCGAGATGAGCCAGGTTCCCTCAAAGAGCTCGTGGAGTTGGCCATACGGATCGACGGCCAACTACAGAGGCAACAGGAGCAGCGGCGGGGCGATTCATGGATGGGCGCCGGGGTTGGTCTTCGACGCTCGCTTCCGGGTTCCCCCGCAACAACGACGCCAACCCCTCCTGTGACGACGTCAGAGCCTATGCAAATAGGACGCGCTGGGTTGTCGGAGGAGGAACGCTCACGACGCCGCCAGTATTCGCTGTGTTACTATTGCGGCGAGGGAGGCCACATCTCGCGGTCATGCCCTGCCCGCCCTGTAAAAGGGAAGGCTCACCATTAGTTAGGCAGGTCATGGTGAGCCAGGCCATTGGGGAGTCCTCCCATCGTTGTATCCTGCCAGCCTCCCTTTCCTGGGGGGGAAGAATTCATGACACCACAGCCTTTGTCGACTGCGGTGCGGACGAGAGTTTCATCGACCGCTCCTTGATTGCAGAACTAGGAATTGGGACCCGGACTATCGAGAAGCCTCTTAAGATTACTGCACTGGACGGGCGTACCATTGGCAAAGTGGAACAACGCACCGACCCCGTTCTACTGCGCTTGTCCGGAAACCATCAGGAGAAGGCATGTTTCTACGTCTTGGACTGGCCGGAGGCAGCTATTGTGCTGGGTCTTCCTTGGCTAAAACGGCAAAACCCGATAATCGACTGGGAGGGTCCCAAGGTGGTGTCCTGGAGTCCCTCATGTCATACCAACTGCCTCCAGGCAGCCCAATTACCCCCGTTACCGCCACCCCAGATTGACCCACCGGATTTATCGGCAGTGCCTGATTCTTATCGGGACCTCTCACTAGTGTTTTCCAAGGACCAAGCCTCCGTGCTTCCTCCGCATCGGCCTTACGACTGTGCGATAGACTTATTACCCGGTGCTTCACTTCCTCGACGCCGGATTTATAACATCTCCAGGCCGGAGAGGAAGGCACTGGAGGATTACATCTCCGGGGCATTAGCATCGGGACAGATTCGCCCGTCCTCCTCCCCCGTTGGGGCAGGGTTTTTCTTTGTGGACAAGAAAGATGGTTCACTGCGTCCCTGCACTGATTACCGTGCCTTAAACCAAATCACGGTTAAAAGGAATTACCCGCTGCCACTCATGGACTCCGTTTTTACCCTGCTGCAGGGTTCTTGCATCTTCACCAAGTTGGACCTTCGAAACGCGTATCATCTGGTCCGGGTTCGGGAAGGGGATGAGTGGAAGACGGCCTTTTCCACCCCCCAGGGCCATTTTGAATATTTGGTCATGCCCTTTGGACTCCGTAATGCCCCGGGAGTGTTCCAATCACTGATAAATGATGTCCTCCGGGACATGCTTGATCGTTTTGTTTTCGCTTATCTTGACGACATTTTGATATTCTCCAACAGCCTGGAGGAGCACGTGCAGCACGTACGCTTAGTGCTGCAACGTTTGTTGGAGAACCGCCTTTTCGTCAAAGCAGAGAAATGTGAGTTCCACGTCTCAGAGACCACCTTTCTGGGGTTTGTGGTGGCTGCCGGGGAAATGCGGATGGACACCAGTAAGGTGGAGGCGGTGACCCAGTGGCCCAGGCCAAAGGGTAGACGGGAGTTACAACGTTTTTTGGGGTTCGCTAATTTCTATCGACGCTTCATTAGAAATTATAGCAGGGTCGCTGCACCCCTCACAACGCTAACTTCCACAAAACTCCCGTTCTGTTGGCCGGAGGCAGCAGAGGCGGCGTTTTGTGACCTAAAATCCCGTTTTACTACCGCCCCCGTCCTCGCCCACCCAGATCCTAAGTTACAGTTTCAGTTAGAGGTTGACGCCTCAGAGGTAGGCGTCGGTGCCGTCCTCTCCCAGCGCGGGCAAGCAGATGTGAAAGTGCACCCCTGCGCTTTCTTTTCCCGTAGGTTGTCCCCAGCCGAACGTAATTACGGCATTGGGGACAGGGAACTGCTCGCCGTTAAGTTGTCCCTAGAGGAATGGAGACACCACCTGGAAGGGGCTAGTTTACCATTCGTGGTGCTGACTGATCATAAGAACTTGGAGTACCTCAGGTCGGCCCGAAGGTTAAACCCTCGCCAGGCTAGATGGTCCATGTTTTTCAATAGGTTTGATTTTACCTTAACTTATATCCCTGGCTCCAGGAACGGGAAGTCAGATGCCCTGTCCCGCGTTTTTCAGTCCCCCGACTCGAGGAGAGAGTCTCCGACAATTTTACCCTCCTCCCGCATTTTGGCCAGTATGGAAATAGGGTTGGAGGCGGAGGTGTTAAGGGCCCAGGATTTGGAGCCGGACCCTAGGAGAGGTAATCGAAAGAAATTGTTTGTTCCCACACTAATACGTCCAAGGATATTGGAATGGGCCCACACCTCACGGCTTACCTGCCACCCGGGGGTTGCCCGAACACAGGCGGTGTTGCGCCAACGCTTCTGGTGGCCAACATTGAGCGCGGACACGAGATCCTTCGTATTGGCCTGCGAAGTATGTGCACGTAATAAGACCTCAAATAAGCCAAGCTCGGGTTATCTTCTCCCTCTTCAGATCCCCAGCCGTCCCTGGTCCCATATTGCGGTCGATTTCGTCACAGGCCTCCCTAGTTCCCAGGGTAACACCGTTATTCTCACAGTGGCCGATCGTTTTTCCAAAGCAGCCCATTTCATCCCCCTACCCAAATTACCTTCAGCCCTGGAAACTGCCAAGCTCCTTGTAAAACACGTTGTCCGCTTACATGGAATTCCTGCCGACGTGGTCTCCGACCGGGGGCCACAATTCACGTTGCATGTTTGGTCTGCTTTTTGTGCTGCGTTAAAGATCACCCCTAGCCTCTCCTCAGGTTACCACCCTCAATCTAATGGCCAATGTGAGCGGACTAACCAACAACTGGAGGCGGCTATCCACTGCGCCACTCATGCCGATCCTACCACCTGGAGCAAACAGCTACCATGGATCGAGTACGCGCACAACTTCCACCCCAACGCCTCCTCTAACCTGTCTCCCTTCATGTGTTCACTAGGTTACCAACCCCCCTGTTTTCCTTCGCTGGAGGCAGAGATTGCAGTGCCCTCCGTCCAGGCACACATGACCAGATGTAGCCTTATATGGGAGAAGGCCCTGGCTGCACTGCTGCGCTCCTCAAACCTTGCCCAGAAGCAGGCAAACCGCCGTCGTGTCCCAGCACCCACCTACGTTGTTGGCCAGAAGGTATAGTTATCCACCCGCGATCTTCCCCTTAAGACGGAGTCCCGTAAACTGTCTCCCCGCTTCGTGGGGCCGTACAAGATTGAGCGGATAATCAACCCTTGCGCGGTGCGTTTAAAGCTCCCACCATCCCTGCGTATCCACCCCACTTTCCACGTATCTCAGAATAACCGGTAGCCTCGAGTTCCTTGAACCCACCCAATCCCCTTCCACCCCCTCCACTAATGGTCGATGGGGGCCCGGCATATTTGGTGGAGCGGCTGGTGGACGCTCGCCGCCGGGGCCGTGGCTTGCATTACCTCGTCGACTGGAAGGGCTACGGTCCCGAGGAGCGGAGCTGGGTCCCTGCCCGCCACATCCTATGCCAGGAACTGATTGAGGATTTCCACCGTGACCACCCGGGGGCCCCTCGTAGCGGGCCAAGTGGCCCGCGTAGAGGGGGAGGTAATGTCAGGCCTCTGACGTGACTGGTGGCTGGGTGTTCCAGTTCGACCAATCACTGGCCCAGCCCCAACGAGCAGAGTGGCGCCAGGTGGAGGCAATCAACATTCTGCCAAGATATAAGGCCACCGGAGACTGAACCAGCTGCCGGATCGTCATTTCAGCTCACTGAAGTAACCTCATGTATAGACCATTGTTCAATGTTAAATTCATTTGCCCTTGTATGCCCAGGAATCACCAAGCCAGAGACCAGCTAAGGAGAACGACAACCCAAGGATAATAGACCAGGATAGGAGAAGGACGACCCAAGGATATTGACAGGATAGGACAAGGACTACGCCAAGATACAGACTAATAGAAGGAAAAGGAACTGCCAGGATAGCTACCAGGACACGGACTGAATATTGTTGATCATAGAGCTTATTTAAATAAAGGTGCACTAATAACTGGACTATCTATCTCGCCTGCTTTGGGGCCATTACCAGGATCATAACAGAAGTCTCCTTTCTGGGACATTTCTTGTCAACAAAAAGGTCGAAGGCTAACAGACAACACGAAGAAGGCCGTCAGAGATTCCTCCAGACCCAAGACCAAGAAGCAAGTCATGGCTTTTCTCGGTTTAGCCAACTACTGTCGAGGATGGATCCTTCAATTTGCACAAATCACCCAGCCACTATTGGACCTCATGAGTGACAAAGACCTCAACCTGTCAGATCCTGTAGAATGGACTCCAGCTGCTGAAGAAGCTTTCAACACCATTAAACAAGCCATACTAGACTCATCCGTCATGGGCCTGCCAGACTACACTAAGCCTTTTGTTCAAACCTGTTACGACCCCGTCGCGTAGTGCGACACGATCGAGGGGGGGAAGGTGAACCCAGATGCGGAGTCGCCGAAGCAAATGAAAAAGGGGAGGCAGATATGTTGCTCTTGATGCTTGGTTTAATAAACGGGGTAACATAACATAAACAACTTAGCTTGATCACTTATTACAACAGAAAAGAAACATGCAGCGTGGCGTGGCATCAATGTGAATGGCATGGCTACGTGGAAACACAGGGAATGAAACCAGACGATCCGACAACGTTCACAGAAAACCACAATGCTTAAATAGCATAAAAAAACCTAATCACCTAATTAGCCGCGGCTGGTAATAATAATGACATTATGCCAGGAGGGGCAATCAAGCCACTCCTGACAAAACCATTGACTGCAAGTCAGGATTTATGACGTCTGCCCTTCCCCAACAACATTGTGCTACACTACGCCCCATCGCCTTCTATTCAAAACGACTGGACGCAGTAGCACAAGCCCTCCCAACATGCGTGCAAGCAACATGTGCAGCAGCCATGGCTGTCCAAAGTTCCGGTGAACTCATACTCTTCCATCCACTAACCCTACGGGTCAGTCATGTTACGATCCCGTCGCGTAGTGCGACGCGATCAGGGGGGAAGGTGAACCCAGGTGCGGAGTCGCCGAAGCAAATGGAAAAGGGGAGGCAGATATGTTGCTCTTGTTTGCTTGGTTTAATAAACGGGAATAACATAACATAAACAACTTAGCATGATCACTTACTACTACAGAAAAGAAACATGCAGCGTGGCGTGGCGTCAAGTGAACGGCATGACAAAGTGGAAAGACAGGGAATGAAACCAGACGAACCGACAGCGTTCAACAAAAACCATAATGCTTAAATAGCATAAAAAAACCTAATCACCTAATTAGCCACGGCTGATAATAATCATGAAATCATGCCAGGAGGGGCAATCAAGCCACTTCTGACAAGTCACGCAGTTGACCCAGACCAAAATGGCATTTCTATCTCCAGCTCGACACCTGTCCCTCACCGCGACATTGCTCTCACAGCCACACCTCACCGTTCAAAGATCTAATACCCTGAACCCAGCCACACTGTTGCCCACCGAAGAAGATGGAGATCCACACACTTGTCAACTAAGAACCAAAGATAATTACAAACAGACCTAATGGACAACCCACTGCCCACCGAACACATTGTCTATGTGGATGGATCATCATCAAAAACCCCGGACGGAAAAAAACACACCGGATATGCCGTGGTGAACCAAAAAGACACCCTCAAGACAGGACGACTCCCCGGCAACCGGTCTGCACAAGCCGCAGAATTAGTGGCCCTGACAGAGACTTGTAAACTATTCCAAGGACAAGACGTGACGGTGTGGACAGACAGCCAATATGCATTCTCAACAGTCCATTTATTCGGTGGACAGTGGGCGAAACGAGAAATGAAAACGTCCAATGAATCCCCAGTCAAATATGCAGTTTCTTACAGAACTCCTCAAATCGGTACGACTACCAATGAAGCTGGCTATCTGCAAATGTAAAGCACACACAACGGACCAAGACCCCGTCTCATTGGGTAACAAGCGAGCAGATGAAGCAGCCAAAGAATCTGCAAACTGCAAACATCCAGAGGGCAATCTCCACGGTGGAAAGGCACAGCCCAATCCCTGCCGAAATCCCAAGAGACATGCGAAATCATGCCACGGAAAAAGAGAAACTACAATGGGAAATGGAAGGAGCCACTCAACATAAGAACGGCCTCTATGCATTAGAAGACAAGCCATGCGTCCCATGATCATTGTTTGAAGTCATTGCCAAAGTGAGCCATGGAAGGAACCATGTCTCAACAGGGGAGATGATCAGTATAGTACAACGAACAATGCATGTTCACAGAGGTCTTCAAACCTACTTTAATTTTTTTTGCAGAAACTGTCTCACCTGCTGTAGACACAACTCTCGAGGCAATGAATGACCCAAGCATGTGTTACGACTCCCCCTGGGGTATGATATACCAGAGAGTCGCAACTATCACAGCAGACAGGTTCGGTCAAAGATGAGTTCGGACACACACTGCAAGTAGCCTTCAGTTATTTTTATTTACAATAAAGTCAACAAAACAGACTACGGGATAACATAGGGGAAGCACGAGATATTAAAGTGGCACCCTCAAATAAACACGGTAAAACCCCCTCCCAGACAGGTGTCCAAATGAACACCCACAAAAATACAGGAAATCAGACCGAAGGATGCCACCGTTAAACTGATGTAATATAATCTAGACAGGGGAATAACTGTGTCTAAATGCACAAACTATATGTAACTATATGCTGCCTGTAGGCTTGTGAGTACGTTACTCCATGTTATATTTTGTATGTGGTGTTAATGATTTTGGGTTGCATAGGGGGACTTGAGATAAGTTTAGACACCCTTGGGTATACCCAAGGGTGTCTAAACTTATCTCAAGTCCCCCTATGCAACCCAAAATCATTAACACCACATACAAAATATAACATGGAGTAACGTACTCACAAGCCTACAGGCAGCAGTTCAGCAACAAGGGAAAGGCCATGGCAAGAAGGCAAGGTAAAAGGCAAGGGGCTAAACTGACAACTGAAAAGGCTTTAAATAAGGGCAGGAGGGATGATTGGGGAATTAATTACAGCTGTGTTTGGTCTGGGCAGGGCTCTGTCACAGGGGTGGAGCCAGAGCTGGAGATAAAACACCTCCTACTGGTGTGTCCAGGCTGCCAGCCGTAACACATGGAACAAGGCAAACAGGGACATATCCCTTCGAGGTTCTGAACATGGATTTCATCGCACTTAACCAAAGTGGCACATATTTGTACTGTCTTGTCACCCAATTTCCAAGTGGGTTGAGATATGCCCATCCAAGGAAGCTGACGCCGTGGCAGTCACAAAAGCCATATGCAAAAGGATAATTCCAAGCCATGGAATACCACGAGTCATTTGGAGTGATAATGGTGCTCACTTCGTGAACATTGTGATACAAACTATGGGACATCATCTTGGAGTCAACCTGAAATATCATTGTGCCTACCACCCCCAAAGTGCTGGACTCATTGAAAGAACCAATGTAACAGTAAAACTCAGACTCAGAAAAACCATGGAAGGCACAGGAAAACCATGGCCAGAATGCCTAAGCCTGGTAGAAACATACATGAGAATAATTCCAACAGCAAATGGGTGATAGTTGTTATGTCTGTTCCCTCATGCCCACTGTTGTAGCCCAACCACAGCTATGGGCCAACCTCCAGAACAAAAAACTCTCGAAGTACACCTACAACTGTACCCTGGGTAATCTGAAAGAATCCTGTCCGGCAGCTACGGTCAATCCTGCAACATATGTCCGGTGCAACAATCGGACAGACTGTTATCCATCCTGTTTCAAATTCAGTGGACCAGATCCCAAGAGCCTTTTAGAGGAAGTTCACGTCACCAGGTGCGCCGAGATCAGACAAGTGTATTCCCAATCATCGACAGTACTGGACAGAGTATGGTGGCTCTGCGGATGGCGAGTGTATATGATCATCCCCGCCAATTCAACTGGCCTCTGTGTCCCTACATCTGTCTCCGACCACACATACATCCTTACAACAGAGTCAATCCCCACAGTCGACGCCAACCCACATCAACGCCGTAGCCTCAACCTTCTCCCCCATGATCCAGTATGGGGATCAGATGCCCCCCTCGAACACAAACACTGGTCAGTCTCCGCCAAAATCCTGATAGCTCTGACCCCTGGGTAGGAACAGCAAAGAATACCCTACGTCTGGAAACCATCAATCACAGATTCCAGGCCTATGTCAACGCATCAATTCGACTACAACAAGGCCGAGAAGCCCAAATAACCGCCATGACCCAAATGATTATCCAGAACCGCAGGGAGGTTTGTGTGCCATGGTAGGAGACTCATGCTGCACCTTCAGCCCTGCCAATGTGTCCGACTCAGTCCATGATGCCCTACAAAGCATGAAGAACATACAGAATGCCATGACCAAAGATCCGGTTCCAAAACGAGGATGGCTTGACTGGTTCCTCACAGGCTCATGGACACAGACTCTTTTGAAAGCCCTAGTACCATTCATAAACCCAGCTAATGCTAACTCGTATACACATGCAACAATCCATATCCCAATTTGCCACTGATGTTGCGCTACCATCTAACACTGATTAATATGTCTTTACTATTCTGAGACACCAGACCATGAGGCGATCGTCCCCAGCGGGAGCTCAAGGGAGAAATTTTCCCTCAACTGCGTGAAGGTTTTTCGCCCCCTTCTGGTCGGTCTAATCTCCAGTTTGAAGTAATTTGTGAAGAATTTTGTTCAAAAGTAGCATCGCTAACAAGCGAACACGAAGTTCTGATGTTTTATACTTACAATAGGAGGGAATTGTAAGATAATATTGGAAGAAAATATGTCAAAGTCGCTTGGCAATTGTTTGTTCATATTGTATCAGTTTTGCAAGTATAGAAACATCATTGTCATAGGAAACATGCACTGAGTTTGGTCGTTTTCATGAAGACCTCACACTGATTAACCAAACTTTGCCCAAATGTGTGCCTTTGCCATGGAGACTTGTCACTGATTAGTCAGCCTTCGCCCAAAGTTGGCCTGTTGCCATGGAGTTCTGTCACTGATTAATCCGACTTTGCCCACAGTTTGGTTGTTCTCATAGAAACCACACTCTGCTCTGTTTTGCCTATAAAAAGATGAACCCACTCATCAGATAGAGAGTTGCAGGACCATCGCGCTGAACAGCACTCCACTGTTAGAGCATTCACTCTCCACTTTGCAGTTGGATATTAAACCTTTTTTTCTATTAAATTGATCTCACTCTTTCTTAACCTGTTCCTGAAGTTTTATTTTCAGACCTATCTGTGGAGTATAGAATGTATTCTTTATAGATTCATTCAGTATAGTCACTAGGATAGAATTTTGGATAGCCTTGTGGAAATTTACATCATGACACCTATGAGTTAGGGGCGCGTCATATACTAAGACACGCCCATTACTTTGTTCACCTCTTCCCACCTAAAGTTTGTACCTAGGTCACATGACCCTTTATTAATAAAACTAGCTCAACTGTTGGAGGTAGGTAGGGATTCGAACTGGTCAGGCTGGGGGATGGACACATCTCCCAGCGCTGGCTACTCTGACCCCTCCTTCAGCTGAAGTCTTTGAAAATCTCATCAAGCCGACTCTCCGTGTGTTACCTCTGATCCGAAGTTATTGAATGTATATGGTTTTAAACCTGACACTATCATATAGAAAAATTATTGTCATAGGAAACTTGCTCCGAGTTTGGTCGATTTCATGAAGACCTCACACTGATTAACCAGACTTCGCCCAAAGTATGGCCGTTGCCATGGAGACTTGCCACTGATTAATCAGCCTTTGCTCAAAGTTGGCCCGTTGCCATGGAGACCTGTCACTGATTAATCTGACTTTGCCCAGAGTTTGGTCGTTGTCATAGAAACCATACTATGCTCTGTTCTGCCTATATAAAGACGAATCCACTGTTCATCAGATAAAGAGTTGCAGTAACATCGTGCTGAACAGCACTCCACTGTTAGAGCTTTCACTCTCCACTTTGCAGTTTGGTAATAAACCTTTTTCCTATTAAATTGATTTTGCTCTTTCTTAACCTGCTCCTAAAGTGTATTTCAGCTCAATCAACCCCCACGACCTCTTGAGGATAATAGCGGTTAAGAAAATGAGATAAGATGGTGAATGGTGACAGTGCAATCGTATGCAGAGTATGCAAAAATGGTGTGACAAATTGTACCTATTTAATGCAACTTACTTCAAGCGGAAATGACTACGAAGAAGCACATCAGTGTTGTTTCCAGGTGCACATACACAAACACACTCATACATATATCACGCTTTATAAGGATTATAGAATGGATTAAGCATGATTTATGGATGGGTGGATGTTTTATAGAATGAAAAAATGTTTTTCGGGGAGAACTGGGAAACTCGCCGGAGGAAATTCTTCCGAGAATTATGTTCGTAAATGACGTGGAAAGGCGTCATACCTTTAAATTAAATTGGATCAGGGTAGCAGCAGCATCGTGTCTCACAGAGTCTTCCTGTAACGACAGGCAAAAAAAGTTTTTCTGAGAGTACCAGGAAACTCGATAGTGGAGGATTTTTTTTTCCGAAAATGCAGTTTAAATGATTATGTACAGGCTCTGAAAAGAAATGTATTGTCTGCGGACTCGGAGGACTCCAAGTGGCCTTTCCAAAAGTGCAGGTAAATATTCTCTATAAAATACTGGTCAATGGTTTTAATCAAAAATAAAAACAGTAAAATGGTTGTAATTTATAAAAAACAGGTAAATGGTTGTAATAAAAAAAGATGTAAACGGTTGTGATTAAAAAAACTGACACTTTGTTGTAATAAAAAAAACACAAGTAAATAGTTTTATTAATTAAAAAAAAGTTTTAAAAAAGAAAACAAAAACACCTTAATGGTTCTTTTAGTCCATTCAGTCCAAGTCCTCCCTCCTACCTTCTGCAATAGGTTTCCGTCGCACAAGAAACATCATGATGGTCTTTTTATTCTTGTCCTTTCTGGATGTTTGTCAGGCTTGTGGCAATATTGCATTTGCGCCAATGATACTTTTGTTCCGGTTATCCTCCTCAATTTATGAATCCCTGCATTGTGGAATGTGTGTAGACGGCCATGAAAGCATGGATAACCCCTGTTCCATAGATTTAATTTAAAAAAGTAGTGTTGGAGGACAGGAATGCCACTTGAACCCCTATAATGGCGGTTGGTCGCATTTCCTTCCCCACAGTACAATATGACCTTGAAAGGCAGCCCCCATTTAGCAAGGTACAGCTTCACGTTCAGGCAGTGGCGGGTTGTCAAGGCCTTCAAGGCCTTCTCTGCTGGCCTAAGAAATATCTGAATCATATACCATATTTCTCCATCAATACTTATTAAATAATTCCGAATTGTCTGTTAGCTTCATTTCATTGCTTTCCCCCTGTTTGCACTGCTTCCAGATGTGTGTTTTCACATTGAAGCATTTCACTAATCACATTTCAGCCATTATTTGTTGTCAGAGTCAGAAATATGCCTTGACACCTTCACAATCAGTTCTGCGGACTCTGCTGCATTAAACAAGCATTGATAAGACTGTTGCTTTAACCAATCAGAATTCGATTTGGTGACACCAAGGCCATTTTGCAGGCATAGGGATACGTCATTGCTTTCACCAACTATGATTGGCTAGTAGGCTCGCCAAAGTGACCCAGCCAAAGTGAGCCAGCCAGAGATCGCGAACTCCACCCACAATGGCCGACGGAGGAAAACAAATTGATTTGGTTGCAAATTTGCTCACAAAGCTATTTTTCAGACTGACTTTTCCAGAATAAAAATGGACATCATTAAGAAAGGGCGGTCACCTCCGAAGCTAGCAAGCCTGTTACAGTCGGGGAAAAGGGTGGGTCCGCTACTTTCAGTGCGCTAACTGAGAGAGCTACCAAACTGTATTTGGAGCGAGCTGCACAAGCAAATATATTGTTGTGTGGATTCAAAGCCATTTTCAAGACAGACTATTCCAGAAATACGCCAGGACAGGCTTGACATTCATCATTGGTGTTACGGCTGGCAGCCTGGACACACACTATGTAGGAGGTGTGTGCTTTCTTTTCTTTACAGGTATCTGCAGCTGTGGCTCCACCCCTGTGACAGAGCCCTGCCCAGGCCAACACAGCTGTAATTAATTCCCCAATCATCCCTCCTTCAATCAAGATTCACTTCCGGCCCTTATTTAAACCCTTTTCATTTGTCAGCTTGCCCTTGCCCTTGATGCCTTGATGCCTTGCTGAGTTGCAGGCTTGTGAGAACGTTACTCCCTGTTATATTTGGTATGTGTTGTTAATGATTTTTGGGATGCATAGGGGGACTTGAGATAAGATTAGACACCCCGGGGTATACATTTAGTTTGTGCATTTAGACACAGTTATTCCCCTGTCTAGATTATATTACATCAGTTTAACAGTGGCATCCTTCGGTCTTATTTCCTGTATTTTGTGGGTGTTCATTTGGACACCTGTCTGGGAGGGGGTTTTACCGTGTTTATTTGAGGGTGCCACTTTAATATCTCATGCTTCCCCTATGTTATCCCGTAGTCTGTTTTAATGACTTTATTGTAATTAAAATATAACTAAGGCTACTTGCAAAGTTTGTCCGAACTCATCTTTGACCGAACCTGTCTGCTGTGATAGTTGCGACTCCCTGGTATATCATACCCCATCATTGCCGTTTCGCCACTGACGTCCATCACTGTCTTTTCCCGGGGAAATCACCCCTGGGCTGGTTGTAATGTCTCAAAAGCTCCATCATTTGTATTCAATCAATAAATGCTCCTAGGAAGGGAATTTTACCCCATTTTAGTGCTTTTTTTGCCATTTTGCGTATTGATGTATCAACAACGTCATCGCTGTCTTTTTCCCGGGGAAATGATCTTCCGAGCCTGGTTCTGATTTCTAAAAAGATTTCATATTTGTATTTTAATCGATAATTGCTGTTTTCGGCTGGCTTTTACCCCATTTTTGGGCAATGTTTGCCTGGACGCCATTGACGTTCATTGCTGTCCTTTCCGGGGAAAATCTCCCCGCTGCCCCGGTTGAAATAGCTGAAAAGCTCCAGTATTTGTATTTAATCATTAAATGATTCAAGGAAGTGGATTTTACCCCATTTTGTGTGTGCCATAGTTGGAGAACATTGCTACTTCCCTAACTTCAATTTCAGTTCCATTCTCAGTCCAAGAGGTTCTCGCCAATTCCTGAGAATGGTTCAAATGTTCTAAATCTACTAATGATGTAATACTGAGAAGGCTTAATTGTTTTAGTCTGATGTCCTTTTAAATCCACTACAGGAGGGAATGTAAAGTTGCGTAAAACCTTAACAAGTGCATTTCAAAGGACATACATATTTCCTATTGGCTCTATGACAAATCCGCAGCCAAACAGTGACACTTAGTGACACCTATGATGGTGGTGACACTGATGATTGTAATATTGATTGAAGGTCCCTATGACATTTAACCGTGACACGGATTGAAAGATTATATGCAAGGATTTGTGACATCCAAATTCCCTATAACAAAGAACAACCTGGTCCGCAGAGCCGAGCGCGTGTCCATAATGGACTCGCGCCTCCAACCTTCCCCAGCCGCGCGGTTGCTTTAAAATATAACACAGTCTCATGTCTCGTTTTTCCTTTGTGCACGGTAGGTAAGTATGGGGTGATGATGGGTGGATAGGAATGGTTTCTGTACCAAGTTGAAGGATATGTGAAAGGTTTGATGAACGTAGAAAGGGAATTGTTGAAGAAAATAGTTTTGTAAGTGAATAGAAAAAAAGTGTAGCAAAAGCAGCTGAAGGTCTGCAGAGATTTGACTTGAGGAGAGTAGAGTGGAGTAACTATATTTTGTTTGCTTCTGCAGAAAATAGCTCTTATCTTAAATAAACATTATCTCTTTGGTGGGGGTGAGATGAGTCAATATAAATACAATAGGAATTCAGCCAGTACATTTACCTATCCTTGGGTGGTTAGCAATATAGGGGTAATTTGAAAATTAGACCCAAGTATTAAGAATTATTTGGTTGTTAATGATATATGGATTGCATAAGCACCAACTGATGTCAATCAAATGGCGTCAACCTATTTCCTTTGGGAATAATTATTGCTGATAGGACAACAAAAGGTGATTAGCTGCCAAGACTCAGCTCAGACTTGGGATGGCGCTCTTCATCAGTGATGAAATTTTGCAGACCACTGATGTCTGATTGAGTGTGAGCATGAATGTTTGTCTGTCTTTCTGTGTTTTTGATTGGCTGGCCACCGAGATATAATCAATTGGTTAGATATCCAGGTGGAAAAGGATTTAGATGTGATTAAAATGGGTCGGAAAGCGACAAGGTAAAATGGTTTGTTGCCAGACTGCAGGATGGAGATCGGAGGGTTACTGGATGTGGGGTATGTGCGGATGCGTAGTAAGGGGAGTTGCCTGTGTCTGCCACGAGGGGCGGAGAGGCATGTGTCCCAATTTGAAGGATATGGAAGGTTTGATGTGCGTAAAAAGGAATTGTTGAAGAAAAGATTTTGTTTAAGTGAATAGAAAAGATTTTGGTAAGTGAATAGAAACGATTTTGGTAAGTGAATAGAAAAGATTTTGGTGAGTGAATAGAAAATAGTTTGTAAGCATGAAGAAAAGATTGTTGCAAGTGCATATAAAAGAAAGTGTAGGAAAAGCAGCTGAAGGAGTGACGGTTCCTATCAGGCTCTTGAACACACTCTTTTGAAAGCCCTAGTACCATTTGTAACTGTTTTTGATCTTGTGCTTGTTATCCTAACCTGTTGTTTAGAAAGCTTCTCAGCTTTGAACAAACAGACCATTAATGGCACGGTCGAACTACCATGATTGTATAAACCCAGATAATGCGAATTTGTATACATACCCATGCAACAACCCATATCCCAATCTGACCCTGCTGTTGTGCTACTATCCGACATTGATTGATATGTCTTTCCTATTCTGAAACACCAGTAGATCGTCCAAAGCGGCAGGTCAAGGGAGGAATTTTCCCTCAACTGCGTGCGGGTTTTCGCCCCTTTCTGGTCGGTCTAAACTCCAGTTTGAAGTGATTTGTGAAGAATTTCATTTAAAAGTAGCGTCGGTAACGAATGATTTTTATAGTCACAAAAAGGGGGGTGGGGGGATTGTGGGGTAGACCTACCAACAGGCTTAATAATTGTTTGTTCATGACGAGCCATGTGGCCAAACTCGTTTTACAAGTGTTTGTTAAGACAGTGGATTGTAGGATAGACTAACTAGCTGGCCTTGCAATTGTTTGTTCGCACCACGGATTGTAAGATAGCTAACTAGCTGGCCTTGCAATTGTTTGTTCGCATCACAAATTGTAAGATAGCTAACTAGCTGGCCTTGCAATTGTTTGTTCGCCTGACAAAATGTAACATAGGCTGGCTAACAGGGTTTGCAATTGTTTCCTTGTATTGTGGAATGTGGCCAATTCCCTTTGGAACTGTTTGTTCAAAACGCGCAATATAAGATAGGCTGCAGCATTTTGTGTGAGCTATAAAAATATCGCACAACTTTGACCTGCAAATGTCTAACCATATTATCCTAAAGTTTTGTCTACATAAACTCTCTCCGACATTACTGTTTTATAAATATTACCCTGTCTTCCTATATAAAGACTGACCCACTGTTTATTCAGCGAGAATTGCGAGGAGGGCAGACTGTGAGCGGTTCACAGCTGTTTGAGCATACTCCCCCATTCTGCAGTCTGGTAATAAACCTATTTCCTTTTAAATTGATCTCAGTCTTTCTTTCTTTGTATTTTCAGACGTATCACCGGCCAAGAACATATACATGTAAATATGGAAGATTATAGCCACAGGTTAATACCCTTTGTGATTTCTACCTTAGACATATCTAAATTTTCTGGAATCCAAATATTTATGAGTATGAATGAGTTTTTATATTCAACCACATTTGATGCTGACCCACATTACCTAGCATGTGATAAGTAAAAATGACATAAAACAGATGAAAGTACAGGTAAGCCATCTTAAACAACCTGAGCTATTTGAGTTTTATGATTATTTTTGGCATCCTTATCTTCTCTCTGCTCGGCTCCCAATTGAAGTTTGAGAAAATGAATTATCATTCCCTGCACTTATGCATTGTCTGTATTAAATTTAGCCCCTTGCCGTCTCATAAAATGCAACACCAATTCCTTCCATTGTTTGCAGTGTGGGATGTTCTTTTCTTTGTTCTGAACGATCTGGTGAAACAAGTCTTAACACAAATATAGGCTGGGCGTTATTGAAGCTTCCATGACACATTCTCTCCATCGGCTCAAAAAAGGCAAGATTCTTGTACTGACTCCATTTCTTAAAGCCTTCATTGCCTTTGCCAAAAGTGGGGGTTAACCGAAACATTTGTTGAGGTAAAACATTCGCAGTATCATAACACATTTCTCTCAACCAAAGGAACATGATGTCTAGACAGGCCAGGAATTATCAAATTAGTAAAAGCATCAACACTGCCAGAACACCCAGAGTAACCAGCTGTTTTTTACACACTTGTGAAGACTGCTCAAACACAATGATCAAATTAGTGGCTATAACTTTGGTACACAAACCTCTCAGTTAATTTTTATAGCGAATAATTCATAACACCAGTCAGTAGTAAAACTACCAGGTTGGTCTTCTATTTTAGTCTTAACCTCTTTTGGTAGCGTTGTCATTATCACAGTTCTTAAGTTGTTTTTCATCCCATTAAAAAGAAAATGATATGCAGTTTGGGAGGGAAGAAAATGTTCCATTAGTGAAATTAACATCATTTCCCGAACAATTCCTGGGAATGGTTGTGAATATTCTAATCTCTCATCCCCTCCTCTGAAAGCAGCCACTTCTATTCATGTCAGACTCCAAGGAGGTAAATTTAGAATTGCCCTGATGTCCCCTAAGGCCAATTCCCAGCCAGCAGTCAATTCTTTAAGTTGTGCAAACCAAATCAATTGAATTCAAATTCAAAGGCCTTTATTGTCATCATACACAGCTGCATCTAATGAAATTGGTGGTGGTACTACAAGCTTTTCAAAGTGTGTTTTCCCAGTAAAAAAAAAAGAAAAATAAATAAATAATGAATAAATATTAGTATAAAATCATAAAAAGTCACATCTCGGCAAGGTGAATTCGAAAATATTGCACAGAATTCTAAAATATTGCAGATTCTGAAATATTGCAGATTCTGAAATATTGCAGATTCTGAAATATTGCAGATTCTGAAATATTGCAGATTCTGAAATATTGCAGATTCTGAAATATTGCAGATTCTGAAATATTGCACAGATTTCTAAGATATTGCACATTGTTATTGCACACCCCAAAGTTATTGCACAGAAGGGAATGTGTTGTGCCAATGCAAGTTCAGAGTCATGATGGCTGTGGGAAAAAAATGTCTTTAAGTCTATTTGTCCGTGCTTTGTGAGACCTGTAGCGTCTGTCAGAGGGCAGCAGCTGGAACAGGTTGTGACCAGGTTGGTATTGGTCCCTGACAATGTTCCTGGCTCTGCGGAGATAGCGGGGGCTGGCAATGTAATCCGGTGAGGGCAGAGAGTAGCCCATGATCTTCTGGGCAGTGTTGATCAAACTCTGCACGGCCTTTCTGTCGGCTGCCATGCTTCCAACGCACCACACGGTAATGCAGTATGCCTTGATGCTCTCCACAGTGGCTCTACAAAAGGTTACCATAAGCTTAGTGTCCAAGTTGTTTCTTCTGAGTACCCTCAGGAGATAGAGTCACTTCTGGGCCTTCTTCACCACTGCCATGGCATTGGTGGACTGGGAGAGACTGTCTGTGACGTGAACCAGGAATTTAAAAGGCTGGACACTGTCTACTCGTACTCCATGTATGAGGAGTGGGGCCAGATCTGTGCTGTGTTTACGAAAGTCCAGGATTATTTATTTAGACTTTGTGGTGATTATTGTGAGATTGTTCATCAAACACCACAAAGACAGTTTGTTGACCTCATCTCTGTAGGCCGACTCATCCCCTTCTGAGATGAGTCCGACCACAGTGGTGTCATCGGCAAATTTGATGATGGAGCTAGACTGTGTACAGGGAGTAGAAATCAATCCCCCATCCTTGATTTATGGGAGTTTACCAATCAAAATTAAAACTTCCCCTCATTTATAGGGTTTATATTGTTTTTTATCAGCATTTCCAAGGATTAGTGGAACATTTGTGATTGTCTTTATTTTTTGTTTGACTGCGCTCCTCAAAATCCAATTTGGCTACATAATGTTCTATGTCCTCATGCTTAAGCGTTTTTTTCTGTTTGAGCTTGTTAGTTGTGAGCATGCATTTTCTATTTCCAAACCGTTTGATATCCATCATCTCGACCTCATCATGTCCAGTGATCACTCTTTTCCATTCATCTACTTTTACATCCGGTTTTGTAACATTTGCAATGTCTCTAGCGCTGTGCGAAGTTGTGCTCGATGACGGCACTACCGGAGAAACCTCATTTAAGGTTCTCAGCGTCAACGGAGGAGTACAGAATGAAACATGTCTTCTCTCTTGTTCATTATTGGAGCTGAACTGTTGCAAAACATTATCTACTGTTATTGGTGAGTTCACACTCGAATTGTCTCCATCAATTTCTCCCATGGTTAAAGATCCCTTTACATCCAGTGTCAATGGCGGAAATATCAAACTTACCCTGTGGAATGGTTGGGACAACTGGCAATACGATTGTGCCGTATGGTGGGGGTTTCCCTGTTGAGGTGCTTTGGAGCGGATCTGTGAGGCAGAAGCCAAAAGGTTGTTTAACATGACCGCCTTTTGTATCTTTTTTCACACTTTTCTCTTGTGTGAAATATAATATTAGCAGTGAGGACTTTTCCTCCTTTCTCTCTCTCAAATTTGTGGTTACTTTGATTTTTAAAACCTGCGGATTCCTTTCACTGTTTCCTCTTTACCAAAACAATCCTCCTTCCTTTTTTAACTCCATTTTTTATCTCCCTAGTGACTCTGTCCCTCTCTTTTTTTTCAACAAGTCTATATCTTGTGAGAAAAATGAGAAGCGTTATTTATTCTGCTTTGCTCCATCCTTCTCCTCCAAGCCTGTCAGTAACTGTGGACAATCTGCTTAGTTTATTCCAACAGTATAATTCACTTATTCTCTCAACCCCTAAAATTTACAATTTTCAATATTTTCCTATTTATTAATTGGATTGGATTGGATATTTTTATTCATCCCATATTCGGGAAATTTTGTTGCCGCAGTAGCAAGAGGGTGAGGATGCAAAAATTGGAAAGGCATTTTAGACATGAATAAATAGGTATAAGTATATATATATATATATATATATATATATATATATATATATATATATATATATATATATATATATATATATATATATATATATATATATATATATATATATATATATATATATATATATATATATATATATATATATATATATATATATATATATATATATATATATATATATATATATATATATATATATATATATATATATATATATATATATATATATATATATATATATATATATATATATATATATATATATATATACAATTTTTTCCCTCCAACTTGAAATGAGAAAAGTCTTGATAATAATAATAAATAAATGCCATTGTGCTTGGAACTCGTTTTTTTTATTGTTACTTATTTCATTTTATTTATATTTTTGCATTCCCAGTCTCTGTTTTTAGCCGTCTCAAGCTGATTGAATTTTCCTCTGGAGGATGCCAAAATGAAGCTGAACATCACCTGCTTCTATGACTTGAAGGATGGAACCCTTTGATATTTCTCCCTACTGAGACATCAAAGTCATCTGAGCTTCTATATAATGTGCTGGTCTGGTCTTAAAGTTTATAGCAAATAAGCAGTAAATTGAGTGATAAGCCAAATAAGGTCCACATTAAATGAGAAAAAAATATTGAATTTCCAATAAGTGAGTACATTTATTCATTTTACTGCTAGAAATTTCACGATGTGGTAAAGAATCCTAATTTCTATTTGATCACCTAGGATTTTCTTCTCTATAATTTATTTCTGACATTTTTGACAGTTTCATGTGTGTCCTTGTGGCTTGGTTCTCTTTAGCATGGATTGACAGTGACGCTCCACCTGGCACGCTGTTTTATTATTATGTTTAATATGTTCCTAAATCTATTAGTGCTGGAATAGGCAGCCAGAGTAATGTCACCGCAGAAGGTCTTGGTCGACTTGCACATTTAATTACTTGCAAGGTGGTAAGAATGCCCATAAGAGTTTGCAGTGCTTTATTGACTTCAACCATTCAACCGGGTGACCTAGTGTGGATGGCAAACAGATGGATTATTCATCCAACCCGCCACCTATACCTCCTCACAAAACCACACATACACATGCATGTTTTGAAGGAGTGAACAATTCCTGTTCAATTTTCTACTTCATGTCTGTCCTATCACATATTGAATTTGGAATAATAATTGTTCAGAATTTTGAGAAAAAAATGTGCAAAACAAGAATGAAACATACATAAAAGGGGCTATGACTGCTATAAAATGAAAGGAGCAGTTAAACATGCAATACTAAGTCCACTTCTCCAAGTCGTAAGTCGTTCTCTTCCACCGTTCCTTTCCAGCTGAGTTGCCGTTTAATTAACTCTGCCTAAACATATGCACAGCATGATGCTGGGGCTGAGGGGTAGGTTACAGATTTCCGTCTTGTGGTGCTCTGTAATAGCATTGTTCCTGGGGAGGAATAAACCACACAGCCAAATGACCTTTCGTCAAAATAATTTCCCTATAGTTTACCTGCTGGCTGAGGCTGGGGATGGGGACATTAAAGCCCCATTTTCACCAACAGTGGTGCAGATAACAAAAGAACCATTCAAATCATTATATAAACATTACATATGGTACTTATATTCTGAATCCCACTTTACCAACCTCATAAAATATTAAACATAGCGTCTGCCAAATGCTCACTTCTGCGAGTAAGACGATTCTTACTGATTAATTCATTACAGTACTGGCTTGCCAATTTCATGTTTCTCACCAGTTTACTTTCAACTGATGACTGAGCCAACAATGACAATAATTAAATAATTAAATTATTATTATCGTCACAACTCTCTTTTCAAGTAGGAGGGCGAAATTGAACAGGCACAATGAGTTTTGGTCAAAACCTGGTATGAGACCCACTTTTCAAGCGTTCCAAAACGTATGAATGATCAAGAGATTGCATATACCCAATATATAACAGCTCAACCGACCTACGCAGATCAGCCAAGATGGGTGGAGCAGTGACACGCAAAAATCTGCAAATGTGACATACTCACAGTCTGCCGCCAGCCATCTGTGTGAGATGGCGATTTGTCTTATTTGCTTTTAGGGCTTTTAAGATATCTTTGCTTTCCGTCAATATCAATTGTGTTAAAAAATCAGAAATAGGATTTTGTTCTTGCCTCATTTAAACAAAAATAAAGGTTGGAATATCAGAAGAAACAATCAAGCAGATTTTTTATTTTGTTTCAAGGTGCAACACTTATTTGTCATATGAGGAACATATGAGAGTGAGTGTGTTCAGGCGTAGGTATACAGGCAGTGTTGACAGGGTTTATTTACCGTCTGATGAGGAAGGAGGGCCTGGACGCTCGAACCATTGACCAAATTCCTCGGTCGACCTCGCCCGCCGGACCGACCACTTCCTATATATATATATATATATATATATATATATATATATATATATATATATATATATATATATATATATATATATATATATATATATATATATATATATATATATATATATATATATATATATATATATATATATATATATATATATATATATATATATATATATATATATATATATATATATATATATATATATATATATATATATATATATATATATATATATATATATATATATATATATATATATATATATATATATATATATATATATATATATATATATATATATATATATATATATATATATATATATATATATATATATATATATATATATATATATATATATATATATATATATATATATATATATATATATATATATATATATATATATATATATATATATATATATATATATATATATATATATATATATATATATATATATATATATATATATATATATATATATATATATATATATATATATATATATATATATATATATATATATATATATATATATATATATATATATATATATATATATATATATATATATATATATATATATATATATATATATATATATATATATATATATATATATATATATATATATATATATATATATATATATATATATATATATATATATATATATATATATATATATATATATATATATATATATATATATATACGGAGGCGAGGACGGAGGCGAGGACGGAGGCGAGGACGGAGGCGAGGACGGAGGCGAGGACGGAGGCGAGGACGGAGGCGAGGACGGAGGCGAGGACGGAGGCGAGGACGGAGGCGAGGACGGAGGCGAGGACGGAGGCGAGGACGGAGGCGAGGACGGAGGCGAGGACGGAGGCGAGGACGGAGGCGAGGACGGAGGCGTGGACGGAGGCGAGGACGGAGGCGAGGACGGAGGCAATGACGACGGAGGCGAGGACGAGGACGGAGGCGAGGACGAGGACGGAGGCGAGGACGAGGACGGAGGCGACGACGACGGAGGCGACGACGACGGAGTCGACGACGACGGAGGCGACGAAGACTGAGGCGAAGACGACGGAGGCGAAGACGACGGAGGCGAAGACGACGGAGGCGAAGACGACGGAGGCGAAGACGACGGAGGCGAAGACGACGGAGGCGAAGACGACGGAGGCGAAGACGACGGAGGCGAAGACGACGGAGGCGAAGACGACGGAGGCGAAGACGACGGAGGCGAAGACGACAAAGGCGAAGACGACGGAGGCGAAGACGACAAAGGCGAAGACGACAAAGGCGAAGACGACGACAGGCGACGACAGCCGAGGCGAAGACGGCGACGACTTCATCTTCCGTCTTCATCTTCGCCTTTGTCGTCGTTGTCGCCTTTGCCTTCGTGGTCGTCTTTGCCTTCGTGGTCCTCTTTGCCTTCGTGGTCCTCTTTGCCTTCGTGCTCCTCTTTGCCTTCGTGGTCCTCTTTGCCTTCGTGGTCGTCTTTGCCTTCGTGGTCGTCTTTGCCGTTGTCGTCGTCTACGCCTCCGTCATCGTCATCTGAATCATCATCAGCAGTATCTTTATTGTAGACTAGCGTATTCATGGACATTAATGAAAACAATTTCAAAAAGTTTACTAGAAGGGAAATATTTCAGAAAACACTGAGTTGGTAACAGTAATAATAAGCTGTTTGACAAGCACTGCTCTTGTTGGCATATGATGTGAGTTCCTTACATCGCAGCTGGAATCCCAACTGTGGCCTGATGACAACAGGCAATTATACTAGATATAATGATTACATGCTTTCACGCTGTGCACACCGGTTTTAAATTATTTCACTTGCAGACCCAATTTGGTACAATTAAATGAGTACCACTGCTTTAGACTAAGCACTTAGCTGTGTTGTTATAAAGCCATTGTCAGCAAAAGTTAAGAAGGCTTTGAGACGTTAACTTGTATAATTAGTGTTTTTGTGTTAACATTATATTATTACCTTAAAAACATTCTCTAAATGCTACTAGTTAGTGAAACATTATGCTTCAGTCTCTTTACAGTAAATAATGAATAAATAATGCATGAGGTCTTGTTATTGCCTTATCAGACCCGCTAACAAAATTATTAATTAAATTCCTCTTGAAGGAGGTATCACACGTTTCTCAGACACTGTTTGCTGCATGCACGGCGGCGACGTCGGCGGCACCGAGCACTGCGACCACGCGGACCATGCAGACTACGGCGACCACGCGGACCACGCGGACTACGGTGACCACCGCGAATACGGCGACCACGCCGACCACGGCCCTGGCGACAACAGTGACGACGGTGAGGGATAATGACAATAATAATTTGACTTTAAATCATACTCATACTTTAGCACCAATGCCGGGACCAAGAAGTAGGTGATTGGGCCTGTAATCCAATTACAGGTCCGGCACCCAATGGGCTAAGCAGCAGCAGAAGCAGCTTAAACAACCAAGGTGCTCGGTCATCTTCATCAGTTCACTGTGAAGTGCACTCTCTCGTTACCTCTTTATTTCTGACTGCTTTGATCTTCGACCTCTTGTTTTTGCCCTAGGACCACGAGTATGATTGCAACCACAATTACGACCACCACTACGATTCTCTTCTCACGTATCCAGTACCTCTGCTCTCTACTCTTGGATCTTTTTCACAGACATCTTGGCTCTTCGACCCTTGCATCAGCCTCCCCAGCCTGCATACACTACTACCTAATGCTTTCGCTCTGTCGGAGTGAATTGCAATAAAGAGACACCATCATATCCATTAAATCTGTCTCTATGCCTGCTTTGGGCTTATTTGCCTAAAACCAAAATTGAAAAATTCTATGATGCAGGGGTGGCAAAAATGAGACTATCTAAACCAGGAGTGTCAAACTCCCTTTGGGCTGCGGGCCGAATACAGCTTAATTTGAGATCAAGTGGGCCGGACCAGTAAACTCATTGCAAAATTAAATAGAACTAACAATAAGCCCACTTTTTTTCCTTTGCATTAGTCACTAATACTAATCATTAGTGCAAAGAATTAGTAAATTATCAAAATTGATTTATTAATTATTTTTATGTGTCGCAGCTGCAACTGCAGTAGAGGTTTTATAGCCATAAATTAGTTTTTGAGGGTTGGATTGATTCATTGAAGGCGCTACGTGAAAATGCACGGACCGCCACTACGTTCAGGATATAGGAGTTGAAGAACCAGTCCTTTCAGAGAGCTTTCGTGTTGCTCATCCAGTGGACAGGGAGCATTGATTTGTTCTTGTTTATGAAAGTGTGGGGACGATCAAACTTGTAGATTAAGGCCATTAAGCCAGCAGCATTCCCACAAATGATGGGTGTCAGCGATCTTTGTACATTTTTAAATCTGGCACTTTTAGTTCATCTTTGATTAAAAATGTCAGAAAGCATTTGATAGGTCGGAAAATACAACTTGAGGAGCAGGTTAAGAAAGAGTGAGATCAATTTAAATAGTAAAATAGGTTCATTACCGGACTGCAGGATGGTTGGAGAATGCTCCGACAGCTGTGAACCTCTCACAGCCTGCCTTCATCGCAATTCTCTCTGAATGAACTCTAGCTCAGTCTTTATATAGGAACTATAGGGTAATATTTCTAAAACAGTGATGTAGGACAGAGCTTATGTAAACAAAATTTTGGGCTAATATGGTTGCACATTAGCAGGTTTAAGTTGTATGCAAACACGATATTTTTATAGCTCAAACAAACTGCCGCAGCCTATTTTATATTGCGCGTTTCAAACAAACAGTCCCAAAGCCAGTTGGCCATATCACACAATACAAGAAAACAATTGCAAGGCCAGCTAGTTAGCTATCTTACAATTTGTGATGCAAACAAACATTTGCAGGGCCAGCTAGTTGGCTTATCCTACATTCCACTGTCCTAACAAACAATTGTCTTCCACTGCCAGTTTCACCATAAAATATGACATGTGACAGTTCTTTTTTATTCTTAATATAAAAATGCAATATATTAACAGGCCTACAGGAGTCCAACTCCACTCGAAACAGATCCGACTTACTGCTGGCTACACAGAACAGGCTCTGATACTGGTCATTGAGGGCCCGGACCCTACATATTACGAATTTTGGAACCCCATACTCCCCCATTCTCCTTACACTCCTTAGGGGTGACCCGGTCAAACACTTTCTCCAAGTCCACAAAGCACACAGACTAGTTGGGAGAGATCCCATGCTCCCCTGCCAAGCTAAGATTGCTTCTTCCTTAGTGTACTGCACTACTACATGAATAAATTTATATATTTGTCATGCTTCATATTGATAAATACATTTCTTGGAATTTTCTTTTAGTTTTGACATCTTTTATACAAACGTGGGAAACCTAGATAATTATTAAAGGCTTTAGTCCATTTTTTTTCGGACCGTAGAACAAATTACTGAATTTACATGCACTGCACTACTTACGAAAAATTCAAGTTACGGAAAAAGTTCTGATACCAAATAATTTTGTCAGTAGCGGTACGATTGTAATTGGAACACCCTGTCCCTGATGTTCCTGCGTTCTAACGGATGCATGTCAACAAAAACAACCTCACAACATTCAGACCAAATTCCGAGTGGATCTCGTCCATCCCCGGGGCCTTGCCACCGAGGAGCTCTTTCATCACCTCATGACTTCAACCACAGAGACCAGAGATTCCGCCTTAAAGTGCCCGGGCTCTACTTCTTCATCGGAAGGCATGTCAGTGAAGTTGAGAAGGCCTTAAAAGTATCCTGAGTCACAGTCAGAAGCACCCCATCCCCTCTATATACCGCGTTGATGCTGAACCGGTTTCCCGACCTGAGACATAAGATGGTGGACCAAAATTTCCATGATGCCACCCAGAAGTTGTTCTCCATGGCCTTGCTGAACTACTCCCATGCCTGGGTTTTTGATTCAGAGACAACCAAATCCGTATGACGCTTGGCAAACTAATAACCATCAACTGCCTCCTTTTTCACCCTGACGACATTCTTACTGCATGTGTCCATCAAGGTGTACTGAGGTAATGCCGTTCCCACCCGATCGAAATGTTTTGCATCCTCCCCCACCATTTGAGCCAACTTACAACCAGGAGATGATCGGGTGAAAGCTCTGCCCCTCCCTTTATCCAGGTGTCGAAGACATGCAGCCACAATTCTGATGACAGAACTACAAAGTCAATCATTGAACTGTGGCCTGGGGTGACCTTGTGCATATAATGATCACCTTATGCTTGAACATGGTCCACATTATTGTTAATCTATGACGAGCGCAGAAATCTGACAATAGAACACAACTACTTTAAACAACATATTAACAATATTCATTTAAACCTTGTAAATATCCATTTTCATTCATCCATTATATTTGGTAATATTCTGACAACGATGGCAAAAAATACATATCGAATCTGCATGTATTGTAAATGTCTTTCCATCTATTGTTTTTTTTTTAATTCTAAATTTGTTTTTAAATGTTTTTGTTTTTTGAATTGCTTCTGCTCAATTAAAAAGGTAAGAAAATATGAATCCCAATAAAATTGAAATCAGTAGTTGGACACTGTTCACTTCTGATGAAGGCTTTCATTTCCTTGTGATTTTCACAGTCTTGACAGAACCACATAATTTGAAATGAAAGAGAAAAAGATGTCAAAAGTTTTCATCATTGCTTTCATTTTAATTTTTTATGATTGGCAATTTCCCAAATTTTCTTGTGCCCCTTCTCTCAGTGCTATTTTAAAGGCAGCACATATCATTTTGGCAGTGTCCAAGGTAATGCAAATATTCTTGGTTGAAGGGAATTGGCAAAGTCATTCTGAGAAAAAATAGAGCAGGCATAGTAAATGTTTCAAAGCCAAAGGAGGGGTACAAGGTGGAATTATCATGCATATATGAATAAATGCCTGAAACAGGGCTTCTCTTGACATGTTGAGATGTTGACACACAAATCACATGGGTTCAGAATGTCACATATCCAGTAAGGTGACAGGAAGGGCTGTAACAGTGATGCAAATGCATTCTCGAACACATCGGATACTCAGTGTGTCAAATGCTATTCAATTTATGAGCTGTACCAAGAGCCCTGTTCCGAAAATTCAAACTTTGCAAATGTGTTTTCTCTTTTGAGCTGGTATCTGCTTGCACTTTATCCTCACTATGGCCACAGTTTATTCTCACTATTATTAACTGAGGGGGTGTGGGGCATGTGGGCGTGTGTGCGTGTAGGCGCGGGTGTGCGCGCGCGTGTGTGCGTGCATATGAATGTATATAGGTATCAGCTATCGGAATCAAACTATTCTATGGCAATAAAACCTCTACTGCAGGTGCAGCTGCAACACATATATATCATCAATAATAACCTCATGCATTTGAAATATTATTTAGGAATATAGCCATATTTTACTTACCATTAATCATTTTTAACTATACACATTATCCATCCTCCTTTCTTTCATCCTTCTTTTCTATCGCCATCGAAGCTAATGCTGAAAGTCGATCCTGTCCTGTCGTATTTCTGGCATACCTTTTTTTATTCGATTTAGTGCTGAAAATGTTCGTTCCCGGTTGTGACAGGCTTGCGTGCTATAGAGTTGTCTGACCTTTCTTAATGACGTCCAGCCTTTTTTTTCTTGAAACGTCTGTCTTGAAAATGGCTTTGACAGTAAATCTGCAAACAAATCCATTTCATCTCCTACTTCAGCCATAGCGGGTTGACAAAACCGCTATTAAATCAACACAATATATTTTCATGTGCAGCTCGCTCCAGATAACAGATAACGCTTACAGATAACAACACTCATTTAGAATAACAAGGGCAATTATTCACGGCCAAACAAAGTATTCATAAGAGTAAGTACTATGATGACAAGAAAAAAGTAGTTATAACATTAGATGCTGTAATTTACACCAGAATAGTAAACATTGAGTTTAATCTTTGAATTAAGGTTCTCAGCAAATCATTTTGAATATATATTTCCTGAAATAATGGAAAATTATTTAAAACTAAAATATTGTTGGCACACATCACTAAAAGTAAGTGTGTTCAATAGCATTTTCTGGTATTGTTCTCAATGCCCTGTAATCTATATTTTAGTAATTCTTCTAAGTGTTTTTTTCTCACATAGCAAGAGCGTGTGTATGAGTACATATATAAGACTATTGACTATAAATTTAAGGCCAGCACATTGCACTACGTACTTGTATTTAGAAATGTGTACAGCGGGTCGCAATACGTTTCGAGATGGCTTCCACTCTAAAGTAACATGATTGTCAACATGATTGTAATTTTTGTACATAATTTGTAAGTTTTTTACAGCTTTAATAAAAACACCATCTGTGAATTTGCATTGTATTTTCAATGAAATATTTATTTTATAATGGCAGCTTATTGATAATGTATTTAATATTAAAAAGCGAGTAAAATTATTATCTTCGTACTGGCTCTTGACTAATTCATTTGAACCTATCTATTTACTCCCAAAATCCGTCGGGGCAAAGAGTACCATCCTCTGAATACAAGTTTAATGATGGGTCATTTGGGAGTAATCTCAATGTTTTTTATGCTGATGTATATTACAGCATCTACTGTTATAACTATGGGGCGAGCGCGTCGGCACAACGTCCTTCGGCTGGCTAGTCGGTCGGCTAATTAGTCATCCGGCTAATTCTACGTTCGGCCAGATGCACCCTCGGCGAGTTGGCCCTCGACCAGACATCAGTCGGCTAAATGTCTTTCGGCAAGTAGACCGGCTGTGGGGTAGACCTACCAACAGGCTTAATATTTGTTCGTTCATGTCGAGCCATGTGGCCAAACTGGTTTTAAAAGTGTTTGTTAAAACAGTGGAATGTAGGATAGGCCAACTAGCTTGCCTTGGAATTTGTTTGTTCGCACCACGAATTATAAGATAGCTAACTAGCTGGCCTTGCAATTGTTTGTTCGCCTGACAAAATGTAACAGGCTGGCTAACAGGGTTTTCATTAACAGAGTTTTCATTTTACAATATGAACAATATATTATGAACAAGAGAATAACATAAGAACATAAATAAAGTATGTGCAATTTTAACAACACTTTTACACAGTTAAACATATCTTTAAGTGTGTTGTACATAAAACTGATCACAGAAATAGTGACAATGTTTCAAAAACATTTAGTACCAGCCTTGTGGAACTTAAAAACACTGTTTTTCAACATCTGGGAAGCAATTTGAACAAATGAATAACTTTCACGGCAATTATTCGTCTTGCTTGGAATTTGCCCTTGAAACTTGACTTGTTTATCCTGCACAAGTGCATCAATATGAGGCATCATGTCCTGAGAAGCAGCCAATTTCAGAATCAAAAGCCTGACAGTACCTCCCCCTCTACGCGGGCCACTTGGCCCGCTACGAGGGGCCCCCGGGTGGTCACGGTGGAAGTCCTTGATGAGTCCCTGGCAAAGGATGTGGCGGGCAGGCACCCAGCTCCGCTCCTCGGGACCGTAACCCTTCCAGTCTACCAGGTAGTGCAGGCCACGGCCCCGGCGGCGAACGTCCACTAGTCGGTCTACCAAAAATGCCGGACCCCCATCGATCATTAGTGGGGGCGGGGGGTTCAAAGGACTCGGGGTGACTGGTTTAATCTGAGATACGTGGAAGGTGGGGTAGATGTGGAGGGATTGTGGGAGCTTGAGGCGCACCGCGCAGGGGTTGATTATCCGCTCAATCTTGTACGGGCTCACGAAGCCGGGAGACAGTTTACGGGACTCCGTCTTAAGGGGAAGATCGCGGGACAACCATACCTCCTGATCCACAACGTAGGTGGGTGCTGGGGCACGACGGCGGTTTGCCTGCTTCTGGGCAAGGTTGGAAGCGCGCTGAAGCGCCGCCCGGGCCTTCTCCCATATACGGCTACATCTGGTCATGTGCGCCTGGACGAAGGGCACAGAAATCTCCGCCTCCAGGGAAGGGAACAAGGGGGGTTGGTAGCCTAGGGAGAACATGAAGGGGGACAGGTTAGAGGAGGCGTTAGGGTGGGAGTTGTGGGCATACTCGATCCAGGGCAGCTCTTCGCTCCAGGTGGTTGGATTGGCATGAGTGGCGCAGCGGATTCCCGCCTCCAGTTGTTAGTTCGCTGCTCGCATTGGCCATTCGATTGAGGGTGGTATCCTGAGGAGAAGCTAGGGGTGATCTTTAATGCAGAACAAAAGGCAGACCACACATGAGACGTGCATTGTGGGCCCCGGTCGGAGACCATGTTGGCAGGAATTCCATGTAAGCGGACAACGTGTTTTACAAGGAGCTTGGCAGTTTCCAGGGCCGAAGGTAGTTTGGGGAGGGGAATGAAATGGGCTGCCTTGGAAAAGCGATCAACAACAGTGAGAATGACGGTGTTGCCCTGGGACTTGGGGAGCCCTGTGACAAAATTGACTGCAATATGGGACCAGGGACGGCTAGGAATCTGAAGTGGGAGGAAAAAACCCGAGCTTGGCTTATTTGAGGATTTATTACGTGCACATACTTGGCAGGCCGATATGAAGGATTTTGTGTCTGCCCTCAACGTTGGCCACCAAAACCGTTGGCGCAACTTCGCCTGTGTGCGGGCAACCCCTGGGTGGCAGGTAAGGCATGAGGTGTGGGCCCATTCCAATATCTTTGAACGCATTGGTGTGGGAACAAACAAGTTAATCTGCTCACCTCTCCTAGGGTCCGCCTCCAGATCCTGGGCCCTCAACACCTCCGCCTCCAACCCCATTCCCATACTGGCTACTATGCAGGAGGAGGGTAGGATTTTCAGAGACTCCTCCTTCGAGTCAGGGGACTGAAAAACACGGGACAGGATATCCGAATTCCCGTTCCTGGAACCAGGGATATAAGTCAGAGTAAAATCAAATCTACTAAAAAACATAGTCCATCTGGCCTGGCGGGGGTTCAACCTCCGGGCCGACCTGAGGTACTCCACGTTCTTATGGTCAGTCAGCAACACGAATGGTAGGCTCGCCGCTTCCTGGTGGTGTCTCCATTCCTCTAAGGCCAACTTAAGCAAGAGCAGTTCCCTGTCCCCTATACCGTAATTACATTCGGCTGGGGACAACCTTCGGGAAAAGAAGGAGCAGGGATGCACCTTCCCATCCGCCTGCCCGCGCTGGGAGAGGACGGCACCGACGCCCACCTCTGAGGCGTCAACCTCTACCTGAAATTGTAACTTGGGATCAGGGTGGGCGAGGACGGGAGCGGTGGTAAAACAGGACTTGAGGTCACAAAACGCGTCTCTGCCATCTCTGACCAACAGAACGGAAGTTTCATGGAGGTTAGCGCTGTGAGGGGGGCAGCTACACGGCTAAATTTCTAATGAAGCGTCTATAGAAGTTTGCAAACCCCAAAAAAATGTTGTAGCTCCCGTCTACCCTTTGGCCTGGGCCACTGCGTCACCGCCTCTACCTCACTGGTGTCCATCCGCATCTCCCCGGCGGCCAACACGAACCTCAGAAAGGTGGTCTCCGAGACGTGGAACTCACATTTCTCCGCCTTGGCGAAAAGGCGGTTCTCCAAAAGGCATTGCAGCACTAAGCGCACGTGCTGCACGTGCTTCTCCAGGCTTTGTGAAAATATCAAAATGTCATCAAGATAAACAAATACAAAACGGTCGAGCATGTCCAGGAAGAAAAAAATTCTCAGTGATTGGAACACTCCCGGGGCATTGCAAAGACTAAAAGGCATGACCAAATATTCAAAATTGTCCTGGGGAGTGGAAAAGGCCGTCTTCCATTCGTCCCCCTCCCGAACCCGGACCAGATGATAAGCATTCAGGAGGTCCAACTTAATAAAAATGTAAGAACCCTGCAGCAGGGCAAAAGCGGAGTCCATGAGTGGCAGCGGGTAATTATTCTTAACCGTGATTTCATTTAAAGCACGGTAATCAATGCACGGACGCAACGAGCCATCTTTCTTGCCCACAAAAAAAAAACCTGCCCCGACGGGGGAGGAGGAAGGGCGAATCTGCCCAGACGCTAACGCCCCGGAGATGTGGTCATCCAGTGCCTTCCTCTCCGGCCTGGATATGTTGTAGATCCGGCGTCTAGGAAGCGAAGCGCCGGGTAATAAGTCTTTCGCGCAGTCATAGGGGCGATGAGGAGGGAGCGCGGAGGCTTGGTCCTTGGAAAACACCAGTGAGAGATCCCGATAGCGATCAGGCACCGTCGATAGGTCGGTGGGTCAATCCTAGGTGGCGGCAACGGGGGCAAATGGGCTGCCTGGAGGCAGTTGGTATGGCATGCAGGGCTCCAGGCCACCACCTTGCCCCCCCCCCCCCCCCCCCCAGCCGATCACCGGGTCGTGCTGTTTTAGCCAGGGGAGACCCAGCAGAATAGTTGCCTCCGGGCAGTCCAGGACGTAGAAACATGCCATCTCCTGATGGTTTCCCGATAAGCGGAGTAGAACGGGGTCCGTCCGTTGCTCCACTCTGCCAATAGTACGCCCGTCCAGTGCAGTAATCTTAAGGGGGTTGATCTTTTCGGATAGGGCTATTTCAATGGACTGCCTGCAGGAGTTTTTGACTGTTTCCAAGGAGCAGTTTTCAGGTGCAACACATAGGGAAATTATGCTTATTTTTTTTGTCTTTTTGATCCGAACCATAACCGCAACCCCAACCATGACCCCAACCAAAACCCAAACCATAACCCCAACAGTAACCCAAACCATAACCCCAACCCAAACCATAACCCTAACCAAAACCATAACCCTAACCCAAACCACAACCCCAAACCAAACCATAACCCCAACCAAAACCATGACCCCAACCATAACCCAAACCATAACCCAAACCATAACCCAAACCATAGCCCCAACCATAACCACAACCCTAACCATAACCCCAACCATAACCCTAACCATTACCCCAACCATAACCCTAACCATAACCCCAACAATAACCCTAACCATAACCCCAACCATAACCATAACCCTAACCATAACCCCAACCATAACCACAACCCTAACCATAACCCCAACCATAACCATAACCCCAACGCCAACCATAACCCCAACGCCAACCATAACCATAACCCCAACCCAAACCGTAACCCCAGAGCCAGAGCTCCAGAGTTTCATAGAGTCAGAGAGCCAGAGAGCCAGAGCTCCAGAGTTTCATAGAGTCAGAGAGCCAGAGAGCCAGAGAGCCAGAGCTCCAGAGAGCCAGACATCCAGACATCCAGAGTACCAGAGCTCCAGAGCTCCAGAGAGCCAGAGAGCCAGAGATCCAGAGAGCCCAGAGAACCAGAGAGCCAGATATCCAGATAGCCAGAGAGCCAGAGAGCCAGAGAACCAGAGAGCCAGAGCTCCAGAGCTCCTAGAGCTCCACAGATCCAGAGATCCAGAGATCCAGAGATCCAGACACCTAGAGATCCAGACATCCAGGAGAGCCAGACATCCAGACATCCATAACTTCCAGACATCCATAACTTCCAGACATCCATAACTTCCAGACATCCATGAGATCCAGGAGAGCCAGACATCCAGACATCCATAACCTCCGGACATCCATAACTTCCATACATCCAGACATCCATAACTTCCATACATCCAGACATCCATAACTTCCAGACATCCAGAACTTCCAGACATCCATAACTTCCGGACATCCATAACTTCCAGACATCCATAACTTCCAGACATCCAGACATCCATAACTTCCATACATCCATAACTTCCAGACATCCAGCCACCCACACTTGGAGCCATGGAGGAAAATACTTCCATGGATGTTGCTAAAAAAGCCACAAAATGCACAAAATACAATTCCTGGAGCTTATATATAAATTTTGGTGCTTTTCTGACACTCAGGGGGACCGAGAGAGCAATTTTCCCGGTAAAAGACAGCCCTGGACGTCAAAAGCGGAATACCCCAAAATGTGCTTAAAATGTGCAAAAATCTCGGAGAAAACGTCATTTAATGACTAAATTCAATCTCTGGAGCTCTCCACACACTCAAATCGAACCGAGGGGACTATTTCCCACCGTAAACAACACCATGGAGGGAAATACGTCCAAATACACATGCCAAAAGCCCCAAAATGCACAAAAATGGATTTAATTCCAAGATAAAAAATCATATATGGATGAAATACAATTCCTGGAGCTTATATACAAATGCTGGAGCATTTCAGACAATCAAACAAGTACCAGGTACTGTTAAACACAGCCGCGGAGGAAAATACTTCCATGGAAGTGCCAAAAAAGCCCCAAAAATTTACAAAAATGGATTTAATTCCAATATAAAACATCATTTATGGATGAATTACAATTCCTGGAACTTATATACAAATGCTGGAGCATTTCAGACAATCAAACAAGTACCAGGTACTGTTAAACACAGCCGCGGAGGAAAATACTTCCATGGAAGTGCCGAAAAAGCCCCAAAAATTTACAAAAATGGATTTAATTCCAATATAAAACATCATTTATGGATGAATTACAATTCCTGGAACTTATTTACAAATTTTGGAGCTTATCCGACACTCAGGGGGACCGAGAGAGGAAATTTCCCGGTTAAAGACAGCTCTGGCCGTCAATGGCGGACTACCCCCAAATGTGCTAAAATGTGCAAAAATCACGGGGAAAACGTCATTCAATGACTAAATTTCATTTCTGGAGCTCTCCATACACTCAAATCGAGCTCGGGGGATTGTTTCCCCCGGTAAACACAGCCATGAAGGGAAATACGTCCAAATACACATGCGAAAAGCCCCCAAAAAATCAAAGATGGATTTAATTCAAGGATAAAACTGCATGTATAGATGAAATACAATTCCTGGAGCCTATTTACAAATGCTGGAGCTTTTCAGACCATCGAACCGGTACCATGTACCGGTAAACACACCCATGGAGGAAAATACTTCCATGGAAGTAGCGAAAACGCCCCAAAATGGACAAAAAATATTTTAATTCAAGGATGAAACATCATTTATGGATGAAATACAATTCCTGGAACTTATATACAAATTTTGGAGCTTATCCGACACTCAGGGGGACCGGGAGAGCGATTTCCCCGGTAAAAGACAGCCCTGGCTGTCAATGGAAAAATACCCTAAAATGCCCCAAAACATGCGAGAATCACGCGGAAAAAGTATTTTAAGATTAAATTCAAATTCTAGAGCTATCCAGACACTCAAACCGGTACCAGGGCACTCGTTTCCACGTCAAAACAATGTAAAACGTTTAAATAAGACAGAAAAAAAGCCCTAAAATGCAATAAAATGGCTTTAAGTCTTGTGTAAAACTGCATTTATGGATAAAATACAATTACTGGAGGTCAAATAAAAAAAACTCTGTATTTTTAAACACTTTAACTAAGCCCGGGGAGCGTAATTTCCCTATATAATTATTATAAGTATTTTTTAACCAAGTACCATACACGATTGTAGTAAAAAGATTTGTCCACAGGGTGAAAGAGTTTTCCCGATTCAAAAACAGTGTACCAGCCCGTACGGGTGTGTATTAAAAAACGGGTCCATTTCGGTTCTGGTGGATTATTTTGCACAGGGAATGTAGTCATATCCATGGGTGGATGTATTTTCAACCATTCTATGTAAAAATATTGATCCAGGGAAGTTCTGGGGCTATTTCAATCCATAAATAATGTCCAAAACAGACATATTTAATAATAGAAAGCCCCAAAAAGCAATAAAAATGCATTAAATTCCCGACTAAAACGTATTAAATGATGAAATACAATTGATGGAGCTTAAATAAAAATTCTGTGCATTTTTAAACACCTTAACCGAGCACAGGGAGCAAAATTCCTCCGTAAAAAAGGGTATTTTTTTAACCAAGTACCAGACCTAAAAAGGACAAAATGTATCCGCCAGACGGAAGAGTTTCTCCCTTTTCCAAAACAGCGTCCAGTGCCTACGGTAATGTATAAAAACCGGTCCATTTCGGTTCTGGTGGGTTATTTTGCACGGGGAATGTGGTCAGGACCGTGAGTGGGTGTATTTTTGATCATTTTATAAAAAAAATATATACTTCCAGAGACGTTCTGGGGCTATTTCATACCATAAATAGTGTCCAAAACAAGTCTATTTGTGATTAAAATAGTGGTTGTATTATAACAGGTCGGGTTCGGTTCTGGAGGGTTATTTTACCGATGGATGTGATCAGATCTCTGGGTGGGTGTATTTTTGATCATTTTGTGTAAAAAAAATTATCATCCTGGCTGGTTCTGGGGCTTTATCCGACCGCAAATAGTGTTCAAATTAGTCATTTGTCATTCAAATAGGGTTGCATTATAACAGGTCTATTTCGGTTCTGGAGGGTAATTTTACCTATGGATGTGGTCAGATCTCTGGGTAGATGTATTTTTCATCATTTTATATAAAAAATATACTTCCATGCCGGTTCTGGGGCTATTTCCATCCATAAATAGTGTCCAAGCAGGCATATTTAATAATAGAAAGCCCCTAAAACCAATAAAATTGATTAAATTCCAGACAAAAACGTATATAAATGATGAAATATAATTACTAGAGTTTAAATAAATATACCCTGCATTTTTATACACTTTAACTGAGCCCATGGAACGTAATTTAGCCACAAAAAGGTTATTTTAACCAGTTGTAATGACACAATTTGTCCGCCAGACAGAAGAGTTTCTCCCGTATTCAAACAGCGTCCAGCGTCCATTTCTTACGGTAGTGTGTAAAAACGGGTCCAAAACGGTTCTGGTGGGTCAATATACAGGGGGAAAAGTGCCTGAAACTTTCCTTGGTCTATATTACATCTTTTTATATCAAAAGAACCAGTTCTTGATGAATATTCAGCCGGGAAATGCTATTGGTACGAGGAAAAATGGATCACTGAATTGTAGGTGCCTGTATTAAAAACGGTCCATTTCGGTTCTGGAGGATTATTTTGCACTGACTCTTTTTCTTATATATAGGTAGATGTATTATTGGCTGATTTATGAAAAAAAATAAATTCCAGGGACATTCTGGTGATTTTTTACAACCATAAATAGTAGCATAAATCATGCCTATATGCGAAAAATGATGCTTGCATTATATATAACAAGGTCCAGTCGGTTCTAGTTGGTGTTTTCATTGTGTAAAGGAATGAATTTTACTTATTCTGTGTAAAAATAAAGATGCAGAAATGTTCTGGGGCTATTTTATACTATAAAATAGTGTCATAAACATGGGCACTCAATATAGCACAGTACCTGTATTAGAAACGGTCCATTTCGCTTCTGGAGGGTTATTTGGAATCAGGTTTTTGTCTTATCTCTGGGTGGATGTATAAATGACTGATGTGTGTAAAAATAATCATCCAGGGATGTTGTGGGACTATTTCTCACCATAAATAGTGTCAAAAATATGCTTATTTGCGATAAAATGTTGCCTGTATTTGAACAAGGCCCAGTTGGTTCTGGTTGGTGATTTGACCCAGAGATGGTTTTCAATGATGATAAGAAAGTCTTATTGACTAATTTGTGTACAAATTATCATCCAGGCATGTTCTGGAGCTTTATTATACCATAATCAATGACCTCCATTCTGGTACTGTATTTTTGCATGGTGGTTGCATTATAACCGGTCCATTTCGGTTCTGGAGGGTTGTTTTAACCAGGATTTTTTTTCATTGTGTGGGGAGGTGTATTTATATCATTCTGTGTAAAAATATAGATTCAAGATAGTTCTGGGGCTATTTCTCATTATAAAATGTGTCGAAAACATGTTTATTTGCGATAAAAATAGGGATTGCATTATAACCGGGCCCAGTTGGTTCTGGTTGGTATTTTAACCCGGGACTTGTGTCCAATGATGATGTGGATCTATTTTCGAATAATATGAATAAAAATTATCATCCAGTAATTTTCTGGGACTTTATTATACCATAATCAATTACCTCCATTTGGGTACTGTGTTTTTGCATGGTGGTTGCATTAAAACCGGTCCATTTCGGTTCTGGAGGGTCGTTTTAACCAGATTTTTTTTCCCATTGTGTTTGTGGATTTATATTGCTTATTCTGTGTAAAAATAAAGATCCGGGATGGTTCTGGGGTTATTTCCCACTATAAACTGTGTTCAAAACATGCATATTTGCGATAAAAATACTGCCTGCATTATAACCGAATCAATTTGGTTCTGGATTGTGTATTGACCCGAGAATGGTATCCAATGATGATGTGGATCTATTTTCTAATATTATTTTTAAAAATTATCATCCAAGCATGTTCTGGCGCTTAATTACACCATAATCAATTACCTCCATTCTGGTAGTGTATTTTTGCATGGTTGTTGTATTAGAACTGGGCCCACTCGGTTCTGGTTGAAGCTATTTACCAGGATTTTTAACAATATGTATGTGGATGTATTTTAATCATTCTGTGTAAAAACAAAGATCCAGGGTGATTCAGTAAAAGTTGGCTTGAAGATAACAACAACTGACCTGTCTGATTATTTCCCTCTGTCTTTTAAACGCATGTTTTGTTGTAGAGACCGATTGAGTGTGGGGTTTGCAAGAGAAAGTAGTTAGCATGTGAGAAAGAACATAATGTTTAGTAAGGTTTGTTTATTTTTCATGTGTGGGCGTGAATGTGCGAATCTCAGGTGGGGGACATGTATAGCCTTTAGCAAGCTACCTTCGGCCGCCATTATAGCGTTAGCATGATAGTGTGCAGTATATGACGGCCGTAGCAAAGGAAGCTATGCTATTGAGATTTCACGAGCCTTTAGTAGAGAACATGTAATAGCATTAGCAACGTACCCTCGGCCGCCGTTAGCATTAGCATTGTGATGTGTATGTGTGTATAACGGTAGTAGTGTGACAGGGTGAAGTAGTTGATGTTAGACATGAGTGCAGGTGTTAAGTTGAAAGGGGACTCTTATCAGAGACTTTCCCGCCAACCGCCGTGGCGGAACCTGAGGCGCTGACTGATGAACGGCCGAGAAGGGAGAGACACCCACCACGACGTACGACCTATGACCATCTTGGAATCCCCTCCTGTTATAGTACACAGTCACCGCAGGAGCGGCTAACTGTTTACCCTGCACCAGGAGTGGCCCCTTGGTTAGTACACCTGCATCCATATTACCTGCAGCCACTTTTTTTGTTTGGACTCCAACAAGCTTGAACATACAAGGGCGACTGTTATGGACTGTCATGGACTGTTATGGACTGTTATGACTGTGATTACTGTGCCATCCAGTAAAACGTGGACCGTACGAGTTGTGGATTATATTTGAACTGTGGCCGTGCCGCCTGGACTGTAATGAGCATCGGCTCACCAAAGTGGAAATGTTTGGGAGCATATTAATGTCGGGACGACATTTGTTTTTGTGGGGGAGAGTGTGACAGGGTGAAGTAGTTGATGTTAGACATGAGTGCAGGTGTTAAGTTGAAAGGGGACTCATGCCGCTAGCATGCGTTAAACACGGGGCGATGACGTAATGATTAACCAATGGTCATAGACCTTGGTAGGGTATAATAACGGGCTATTCAGACATTTATCTAAGTTGGTTTTGGAAATACAACAAAGAGCCTGTCTGATTATTTCACCCGTCTTTTAAAGGTATGTTGCTTTGTTTTGAATAACGACTGAGTGTGAGATGTGCAAGAGGCAATAGTAGCATGTCAGAAAGAACGTAATGCTTAGTGATGCTTGTTTACTTCTTTATGTGTGCGCGTAAATGTGCGAGTCTCGGGTATTGTTTACAGCAAGCTACCTTCGGCCGCTGGTTATTTACTTTTTCATGTGTGCGAGTAAATGTGCGAGTCTCGGGTATTGTTTGAAGCGAGCTACCTTCGACCGTGGGTTGTTTACTTTTTTTTATGTGTGTGCGCGAATGTGCGCGTCTCGGGTGCATTGTCTACAGCAGGCTACTTTCGGCCGCCGTTATAACAGTAGCATAATAGTTATGCAGTATATGACGGCCGGAAAAAAAGGTAACAAGTACAATACTCATAAGTTATAATCGTTTATGCAGCAAGTACATTGCTTTGGATTATAACGGGTTGTTAATATGTTACTATGTATATATTTGAGTGTTATTGTATATTATGTTTTGTGTGAATTGCTTAAATCACTAAAGTTGGTTTTGGAAATACAACAAAGAGCCTGTCTGATTATTTCACCCGTCTTTTAAAGGCGAAATACTACCACCCCGTGGAAAATCACGGGTACAACAGTAGCAAATGGAGCTAAGCTATCCTATTGAGATTCCTTTGTTTGCCCTGGTAACTAGCTAAGGACTTTGCTAAGTTAGAAAACAAAAGGTAACATAAGTTACAATAGTCATAAGGTATGACCGTTTATGCAATAAGTATATTGTTTTGGGTTATAACGAGTTGTTAATGTTGCACCCCTGAATTCCGGGCAATGTATTTGCCTTTAAAAGACAGGGGGAAATAATCAGACAGGTCAGTTGTTGTTAACTTCAAGCCAACCTTTAGTGATATCTCAAATCAATTCACACAAAAACACAATACACAATAACACCTAAATATATACATATAAATATATTAACAACCCGTTGTAATCCAAAACAATGTATTTGTTGCATAAACGGTCATAACTTCTGACTATGGTAAATTGTCACCTTTTGTTTTGCAACTTAGCAAAGTCCTCAACTAGTTAGCAGGGCAAACAAAGGAATCTCAATAGCATAGCTTAGCAAAGTCCTCAGCTAGTTAGCAGGGCAAACAAAGGAATCTCAATAGCATAGCTTAGCTTCATTGCTACGATCGTCATACACACATACACATCACGATGCTAACGCTAATGGCGGCCGAGGGTACATTGCTAACGCCATTACCCGTGCTCTACTCGAGGCTCGTGAAATCTCAATAACATATCTTCCTTTACTACGGCCGTCATATACTCTCCACTATCATGCTAACGCTATAATGGCGGCCGAAGGTAGCTTGCTATAAACTACACCCGAGACTCGCACATTCACGCACACACATAAAAAAGTAAACAAAAATTACTAGACATTATGTTCTCTTTCAAATGCTAACTATTGTCTCTTGCAAACACCACACTCAATCGGTGATCAAAACAAAACAACATACTTTTAAAAGACAGGGGGAAATAATCAGACAGGTCAGTTGTTGTTAACTTCAAGCCAACCTTTATTGATATGCCTGAAAACCCCCTCTGCTTTTATCTACACCCGGCTACATGACCACCACGCATCATCTGCATGTCTCCCACATGACAGCTGCATGTCTCCTGCGTGATACCTGCATGATTACCACGTGATAGCTACGTGAGTCCATTTTTACACATAAACTCGAATACCCCTCTATACCCTTGCTATTTGGCTGGAGGCATCAATAATCGAAGAATGATAAACCCCAAATCCCAAAACCATTTTTACATAACACATGCACTCATTTATAACTTAACTCACTTTACCCTGTCACATTAACATATTATATTATAAGTATATATTATATTATATGTATATATATGGGTGTTATTGTATATTATGTTTTTGTGTGAATTGATTATTTATTTTTCAGTAAAAGATGGCTTGAAGATAACAACAACTGACCTGTCCGATTATTTCCCCCTGTGTTTTAAAGGCTAATTCAGGGGTACAACACCACCATAAATAGTGTCCAAAACATGCTAATTTGCAATAAAATCAGTGCCTGTATTAGATCCGGTTCATTTCGGTTCTGGTGGGTGTATTGACGCATGGATGGTGTCCAATGATGATGTGAATCTATTTTCTTATATTCTGGATAAAAATAATGATCCAGGCATGTTCTGGGGCTTTGTAATACCATAATCAATGACCTCAAATTTTGTACTTTATTTTGCACGCTTCTTGTATTAAAACCGAGCCCACTCGGTTCTGGTTGATGTGATTAACTAGTATTTTTCACCCTGTATGGGTAGATGTATTATAATTATTCTGTGAAAAGGTAAACTTCCAGGGACGTTCTGGGGCTATTTCCCATTATAAATAGTGTCAAAAAGTGTATATTTGCGATAAAAATAGTGCCTGTATTAGAACCGGTCCATTTCGGTTTTGGTTGGTCAAATGACCCGTAGATGGTGTCCAATGATGACATGGATCTATTTCTGACTATTTTGTATAAAAATTATCATCCCGAAATGTTCTGGGGCTTTGTTATACCATTAACAATGACCTCCATTTGAGCACTATATTTTGCCATTTTCTTGTATTAGAACCGCGCCCACTCGGTTCTGGTTAGTGCATTTGACCAGGGGTTTTTACCCCGTGTAGGTGGATGTAATTTTAATATTCTGTGCAAAAATAAAGATCCAGGACGCTTCTGGGGATATTTGCCATCAGAAATAGTGTCAAAAACATGCTAATTTGCGGTAAAATCAGTGCCTGTATTATAACCGGTCCATTTCGGTTCTGATGGGTGTATTTACTCAAGACTTGTGTCGAATGTTGATGGAGATCTATTATTGACTATTCTGTATAGAAATTATCATCCATGGATGTTCTGGGGCTTTGTAATGTCCAAATCAATGACCTCTATTTGGGTACTCTATTTTTGCATGGTTGTTGAATTAGAACCGGTCCATGTCGGTTCTGGATGATGCTATTAAGTAGTATTTTTTACCCCGTATAGGTAGATCTATTTTCATTATTCTTTGAAAAAAGAAACTTCCAGGGACGTTCTGGGGCTATTTGCCATCACAAATAGTGTCAAAAAGTGTATATCAACGATAAAAATAGTGCCTGTATTAGAACCGGTACATTTCGGTTCTGGTGTGTGTATTTACTCAAAACTTGTTTCCAATGATGATGGGGATGTATTATTGACTATTCTTTATAAAAATTATCATCCAGAGATGTTCTGGGGCTTTGTTATACCATAATCAATTACCTCTATTTGATCACTGTATTTTGCCATTTTCTTGTATTAGAACTCGTCCATGTCGGTTCTGGATGATGTTAGTAGCCAGAAATATTGTCTATTATATTTGTGGATGTATTTTGCTTATTCTGTGTAAAAATGAACATCCAGTATTGTTCTGGGGCTATTTCCCCACCATAAATAGTGTCAAAAACATGTATATTTGCAATAAAAATAGTGCCTGTATTTGACCCAGTTGGTTCTAGTGGGTGTATTTAAATATGAATGGTGTCCAATGAGGATGGGGATGTATTTTTGACTATTCTGTATAAAAATGATCATCCAATTATGTTCTGGGGCTTTGTTATACCATAATCAATGACCTACATATGACTACTTTATTTTACATGCCGGTTGTATTAGAATCATATCATATCAGTTCTGGAGGGTCATTTTAACTAGGAATGTGGTCAAATGTCTGAGTGTATGTATTTATGACTAATTTTTGTCAAGATAATCATCCAGGTATATTCTGGAGCCATTTCCATCCATAAATAGTGTACAAAACATGCATATTGCCTATATTATAATCGGTCCAATTCGGTTCTGGGGGGTTATTTTACCTATTTATGTGGTCTGATTTAATTGTGGATGTATTTATGACTTAATTGTGTAAAAAATTATCATCCAGGGACATTCTGGGACTGTTTTATAGCATGAATAGTGTGTCAAATGGGGTTATTATTAGTAGTGATGAATACAACCATAAATAGTAGTCTTAATTTTTTCCTGGATGTCCTATAGACCCAAAATGTGTTTCTAAAATAAGAGTACATTTATTAGAATAGATTGAGTCCAACAGAAGCTCATCGCTAGGTCCAGGGGTTGCTTAAAACGTCCAAAAGTTCGATACCTTACGGGAGCTTTATGGATGTAATGACAAAGTTTGTCCGCTAGATAGAAGAGTTTCCCCGTTTCCAAACAGCTTCCAGTGCGTATGATAGTGTATAAAAACGGGTCCAAGCGGTTCTGGTGGCTCAATTTACACGGGGAAAAGTATTTAAAATATGGTTGGGTTATTGGGGAATATTTTGATATACTTAAAGAACCGGTTCTGGGTTGAAATTTACATGGAAAAATTGTCTCAAATGAGGAGAGATTGATTAAATACGAGTGAAAGAGTGTATTAAAACCGGTCCATGATGGTTCTGGAGGGTCAGGACGGGTGGATGTATTTATGACTATTTTGTGGAAAAAATAATCATCCAGGATGATTCTGGGGCTATTTCCATCCATAAGGCTTGGTGTGGATCTGCCTTCCACAGGCTGACTGAGGGAGGGTAAGTATAAAGACTGAGAGAGGTAAGTGATCCATCTTATTCTTGTTGGCATCGGTGAGGCAACTTGCAGTCGCCGGATTGATGGCGCGCAAGGCGGAGAGCTAACAAGTATGAATATGCCATGAATAAATGTCATAAATGTGTCTTGCCTGGGAAGACGAACTTGTGGAGAAGCACTATACAATTTCGTCATACGCTGCTGAGGGTACGATGACTACTAGGCTTTTTTGTCAGTCAATGATGACGACAATACCTATGTCTGATTTTCATTTTTTCATTTTCATTTAAATAGTGTTCAAAAAATGCCTATGTGTAATAAACACATTGCCTGTATTAAAATCGGGCCATTTCGGTTCTGAAGGGTTATTTGATCCATGAATGTGGACAACTCGCAGACAACTCGCTCTTCGGGAAAAGTCTTTGATGATCTTCAGTTCGGCAAGCTCCGATTTTACTTCCGGAGACATTTTAGATTTTTCTTCGACAGGCCGATTAGTAGGTCGCAGGTCTTTTGACTGGACGTGGTTAACTTGTCTCGCTGTCTGTGGGGTGCTAAACTTCTTTTTATTTTTCCTTTCTTCTTTATTAGTGCATGCTATATTTAACCTGTCCAATTGTTGGGTTTATTCTGTATTACTATTATACATATATGTGTAGTAATTCATTTCTTTGTTAAATAATTCTTCCCAATTGTTCGGCTCGAGGTCATAACCAGCCACCTGGTCCACTCTCACGTAGACTTCTTATCCAAGGCAACAGAGCCAGGGTCACTGGATGTTGTTTCTGCCACTTCCATAACACTCGTGACGCACTTCGGGCTTCTTTATGTAATTGTTATATGATTGTTAGGTCAAATGAAGGCGTGAGTGTTTTTATCCAAATGCCTTAAAGCCGTACGCAAAATACTGTTCGAGAGGATACTTTTGAAGATGCATCCTCACTTAAGGTTCTTATCTGTGATCCAATCTATTTAATTAAATGTCAATAATTGAATAAGATGTCTGCCTGCAGTTATTGATAATTACAATGTGAAGGGTAATTATTGATGTGATAATTCTTTTCAGCTGCTGTCAATGTGCGGTAGCCGTAGGCAATGACTCTAAGTTTACTATCCTGCTTCTGTGTTGGGTTTATTCTGTATTACTATTATACATATAGTTGTATTAATTCATTTCTTTGTTAAATCATTCTCTTATTATTCTCATAGTGTTTCGAGGTCACAAACAACCGTCCTCTCTAACCTGGACTGCTTATCCAAGGATTGTTTATACAAACAATTCACCCAATCTGGGTCTTCGAGATTCGTTGGTCCCTTTTCCAACGAGGCCAGGGCCATTTGGCCAATAACAAGAATGCTGTTCCTGTCATTTCCAACATTGTGGCTATACCTTGTGACGCACTTCGGGTTTTTCTTTATTTAATGGTTATATGATTTTTAGGTCAAATGAAGGCGTGATTGTTCTAATCCAAATGTTGTTAGGTCTAGTCTTGTTATTGGTAAAATACTTTGATTGTTATTGTAGTTCCAGATGTTGTTTTTACTCATACATGATGAAATGATCAACAACTCTGTAAATTGTTTTGATTCATGGCAATAAGAGTCGTACGAAAATGTCTATTTGGGGAGATGCTAGTTGTAGGGGGAACCCTTGCTTGTTGAATCTCCCCTCTGAGGTTTTTATCCGTGATCCAATCTATTTAATTAAATGTCAATAATTGAATAAAATGTCTGCCTGCAGTTATTGATAATTACGAACAAGGGTAATTATTAATGAACCTAACATAACACTGAACCTAACCCTTGGTGTGAGGCATCAGTGTGTACGATGAATGGCTGGGTAAAATCTGGGAACCCTAATACTGGTGGATGGAGCAGGCATTCAATCAATTGTTCAAGCGCCTGCTGGTGCTTGTTAGTCCATACGGCTTGTTTGACCGACATGGCTTGGTTTCTTTGTTTTGTTTCGGATATCACTCTGGTCTATTTTCAGAAGGTCATACAAACAACTCGCTCTTCGGGAAAAGTCTTTGATATATTGTCTATAATAAGTCAGAAGACCAAGCATCTTTCTGAGTGCACCCACAGTGTGTGGTTTGATGTCTTTCAGTAATCGAAAAGCTTCAAAATCTGCAGGATCTAACCTACTTCCCTCTGCCGAGACTATTCTGCCCAAATAGCGAACCTCAGCTTTGAAAAGGTTGCACTTACTGGGTATTAGTTTGATGCCATACTCTCTGAGGTGACACAATACTCGTCGCACATTTTCTACATGCCCTTCAAAAATCTTACTGAACACCAGCGTGTCATCCAAGTAAGGGATGCATATGTTGTCCCGGAGTCCTTTCAGGCATTCTTCCATGCAACGCTGAAACGATGCAGGAGCGTTCATGAGGCCAAAAGAGATACGGATCCACTCATATAGTCCCCAGGGGGTAACAATAGCAGTCAGTGCTCGCCATTCCTCAGACATAAATCCCTGGTGATAGGCCTTCCCCTGGTCTAGGAGGGAAAACCAAGAGTTTCCCCCCAAGCTGTCCATGATGTCTTGGACTCTGGGAATCGGCTGTCGATCGGGATGTGTCTTCCTATTTAAATCTCGGTAGTCTACGCATAACCGAAGAGTTCCATCTTTTTTCTGATACACACGACTGGCGAGGAGTATGGTGAGTTTGACTTTCTCACCCAGCCTTGTGCTATTAAGTCATGGAGATGCCCCTTCATCTCTTGGTACAATGGTCGGGGCACTGACATACACTATATACACAGTAACTATGTGTCTTTGGCAGTTTGTTTGGAAGCAGGGGAACATTTCAGTTTTTATTGCCCTAATGTGCATTTCATGCGCTGAAAATCACGTTTTGGCCAAGTATCATAATTTTAACTATAACTTAATTACTATCACTTAGAATGATGCTAAATGCGGAACCTACTTGAATTGGAGGATAATACACTATATACACAGTAAATATGTGTCTCTGACAGTTTGTTTCGCAGCAGGGGAACATTTCAGTTTTTATTGCCTTAACGTGCGTTTCATGCGATGAAAATCACGTTTTGGCCAAGTATCATAATTTTCACGATAACTTAATTTTTATCACTTAGAATGATGCTAAATGCAAAACTTACTTGAATTGGACGATTTTACACTATAAACACTGTAACTATGTGTCTCTGACAGTTTGTTTGGAAGCAGGGGAACATTTCAGTTTTTATTGCCTTAACGTGCGTTTCATGCGCTGAAAATCACGTTTTGGCCAAGTATCATAATTTTAACTATAACTTAATTTCTATCACTTAGAATGATGCTAAATGCAAAACTTACTTGAATTGGGCGATTTTATACTATATACACAGTAACTTTGTGTCTCTGACCGTTTGTTTCGCAGCAGGGGAACATTTCAGTTTTTATTGCCTTAACGTGCGTTTCATGCGCTGAAAATCACGTTTTGGCCAAGTATCATAATTTTCACTATAACTTAATTTCCATCACTTAGAATGATGCTAAATGCAAAACTTACTTGAATTGGGCGATTTTATACTATATACACAGTAACTATGTGCCTATGACAGTTTGTTTCGCAGCAGGGGAACATTTCATTTTTATTGCCTTAAAGTGCTTTTCATGCGCTGAAAATCACGTTTTGGCCAAGTATCATAATTTTCACGATAACTTAATTTTTATCAATTAGAATGATGTTAAATGCAAAACCGACTTGAATTGGACGATTTTACACTATATACACTGTAACTATGTGTCTCTGACTGTTTGTTTCGCAGCAGGAGAACATTTCAGTTTTTATTGCCCTAATGTGCGTTTCATGCGCTGAAAATCACGTTTTGGCCAAGTGTCAGGTTTAAGACCATATACATTCAATAATATCGGAGCAGAGGAAACACACAGCCAGTCGTGATGAGAATTTTAAACCATTTCATATGAAGGAGGACGCCAGTGTAGCCAGAGCAGAAAGATAGTCTATCTTCCTGAATGACCGTTTGGAATTCCTGGCGACTCCCTACAAACAACCTGGTTTTATTAGCACAGGATCATGTGACACAGACAAACTTAAGGCGGGGAAATACACAAAGGAATGGGGGTTTGAAAGAGATAGCACCCCACTAACTAAAAGAGGTAGTGACGAGAGTCACTACTAGATGGTGCAAAATTCTATTCCAGTGACTACACTATGTAAACTAAAAGACATAATAATAATAAGCATAAAATACATTCATACTTCACATTTCCCCCCTTTAGTAACTTTGAAAGAATTTTCATTTAACATCAATTTATACCCCTCCTACTAAGGCACTAGAATATAAACATCATTAACAGTTACTTATCAAAGAGTATGGAAAACAATAAAGTCATATGTGAAGGCACTTGTGAAAAACGTGAGGTAGCTATAAGAAAACAATAAAATAATTTGTGAAGGCACAGGTGAAAAACGTGAGGTAGTTTTAAGGTTATATAAGAAAATAATAAAATCATTTGTGAAGGCACAGGTGAAAAACGTGAGGTAGTTTTAAGGTTATATAAGAAAATCCCTCTGTGTCCCTCTTTATGAGCGAACACAGTTTTGAAGTTAAAACGTGTACAATTTCCCGGATGACTCAACATACCGTTACTCCTCGTATTTCAAAATGGTGGGAGAATCTTCATTGCGGCATGTCATGCGGTGATACTGTATGTCGCTGTAAGCTACCAGCGTATGCTGGATAGTATTTCGAACCACAGTTTTCATACAAGGAATTATACACATTGAAAAAATACAGAAGAGTAACATAATTGCAAGTAATGGTGTTAAAAATTTAAGCAGAATCGCGAACCACGACCCGGATATTAACCATGACCAAAGTGATGCACCTATGGCTGAGTGATCCTGGGCCATGGCGTTGGCCAAGGCTTTCATTTCCGCTATTGCATGAGTAATGTTACCTTCGTCACCGGTTTCATCTGGGATGAAAGTACAACAGTGTTCTCCGACTATGGCGCACACACCTCGATCCTTGGCTGTTATCAAATCCAAGACCATACGGTCTTGGAGCTCCATTTCTCTAAGGGCTTGTAATTCATCTGCTATGCCCTGTAGAGCCTTGATAGTTTGGTTAATAAACAGTCCCATCCGATAATTCAATGTTTCTACACGGAGCATAACTTTACCCACACCAATCTGTGTAAGTAGTGACAGTATGACTTTCTCGGAGGTGGACCATAATTTGTGATCATCAGGGACATCACTACCCCAAATTGAATCATGTGGTTTAAATTGTACAGGTGTAAATCTCTTATGTCTTACTGATATTTTCACTCCCCTTAAAAGGAATGCATTTTGAACCATCTGCACCATTGCACAGCGACCATTCCATGCTGTGGGCAAACCCAAATATACTGTATACCCACACATCCAATACCCATCCTCTTGGGGATCAGTGCCCATTACATCAGGGAGAGTGTAATAGTCCCTGCAGGTGGCACCTGGGGGCGCTCCTGTGGCATTGAACTGATCTTTGTTAGTGGTGTTTCGCGTGCATGGGGTAATTACCTGACTGCAGTACTTCATGGGGACTCCTCCTACTGGTCTGGACCTACCCCAGAATGTCATATTACTAGCGAAACACACTGCCTTAAAATTACGTGGGTATGGGATGTTGTTTAACATGACTAGATCTGTCCAATTATAGTTCAAAAGCTTTGTGAATTTTCTACCTGTTAAAGGTGGTACAGTGGCATCAACCTCGAGAACTACAGATCTTAATACACCTTCTAGGTACCGTGATCTCAGTATGTCGGGATACCATAGAGGTGTGTAGGTGTCATAGGTATAGGGGTCGATTGCCTTGGGATACACTGGTGGGGTACCTGCGGAATAAGGCATACGGCTGCACACATAACAACTTTCTTTCACACCAGTTTGTTTCTTCTGAAATACCATGAAATTATACCACATATTTTCTTCAAAATGATTTTTTGGATTGTTCTTTTCATACCACTTCACTCTTTTTTGCGACAGTAGCATGGGACCATCTCGATTTCCTGCTCGAGTCTCAGTGGGCAGGGCATCCAGCCACGCCCAAGTTGCGGCTGATAGTAGAGTCGCTGTGATGAGGGTGGCGGCAGCTTTCATTTTGGTTTCTGCGCGGGAATGCAAAGTCTACGAAATGTCAAAGTTAAAACGGGGGGCGTTTGGGGCAGGTGAGCAGACGTCTGATGATGTTCCACGGACAAGGGTTTTGGTACCGTCCGGCTTGCAGTCTACTCACAGTCCCCTATGTTTCGAACCACCTTGACCTGAGATTGGTGAATCCACGTAGACCTCTCAGCAATCTTTACCGCTGTAGGGGTGGTGAGTTGGACCACAAACGGACCTTCCCAGCGCGCACAAGACCAGGATTTCCTTTTTATGGCTCGGATCAGCATTTGGTCACCAGGCTTCACCACCTCCTGCAAGGGGGACAAAGGGGATACTGGCAGCTTACATGTATCTTGGACGAGTTTCTCTCTAAACATCTTTACCATCCACTCTGTGAGTGGATCCGCCTCGCCCTTTGCTTCTTGCCATGGTTCACCTTCCCATAGGGGGAGTTGGAATGGTCTTCCATGAACTATTTCGAAAGGTGTTAATCCCGAGCTAGTTGGTACTATCCGCATATAAATTTTAACAATTGGTAGGCATTCTGGCCATGGCTTTTTTGTTTCTTCCATGGTTTTCTTAAGTCTTAATTTTATCGTACCATTTGTTCTCTCTACCAGTCCTGCACTCTGCGGATGGTATGAGCAGTGGTTTTTTAAACTTATTCCTAGATGTTTTGCCATTTGTTGGACTATGCTGTTAACAAAATGAGCGCCATTATCGCTCCAGATAATTCTGGGGATCCCATGTTCTGGGATTATGTGTTTACAGATGGCTTTCACCACCGTTAATGCATCTGGTGATCTGGCTGGGACTATTTCAGTCCATTTAGAGAACGAGTCAATCAAGACTAAGCAGTATTTATAGTGGTTGCTTTTGGATAATTCAATAAAATCCATGTGTATAATTTCAAAAGGGTACGTACCTTTTGGGCATTGGCCCCGTTTGGGTCTGAGGTTACCTTGCACGTTATGTCTGCAACAAATTAAGCAGTTCCTACAAAAAATTTTAAAGTAGGTATTTAGACCTGTTGGCACATGGAACACACGCTGTACCATGTCCATGTTTTTGGGATTGACTCATTCTTTTGTTGTTGTGTGTACTGTGCAGTAAATGTTTGTGCTGCTTCTTTAGCTGCTGTATCTGCTCTGGCATTCCCTTTACTAATTCTGTCGTTGCCTCTAGTATGTGCCTTACATTTGCATACAGCTATATGGCTGGGAAGTAGTACTGCATTAAGCATTTGTTTTAGCAGTTCAGCATGTTCTACTGATTTGCCTGTAGATGTTTTCATCCCTCTCCTCTTCAATTGTGCAGCAAATACATGTAGAGTTGAGTGTGCGTATTGGCTGTCTGTATAAATTGTGACCTTTTTACTTTTAAACAATGTGCATGCTTTTGTTAACGCTATAATTTCTGCAGCTTGAGCTGAGAGATTAGATGGCAGTTTTTCTGCACATAAGACTTTGTTGTCTGTGACGACTGCGAATCCTACTTGATTTTTTCCTTGTTCTGATTTGGATGCTGATCCATCTACATATACATAGGTGCTGTCTGGAATAGGAGTGTCTTTAAGATCTGGTCTGGGTTTACAGCTTTCGCTGGTCCTTTCATCACATTGGTGTGGATCTCCGTCTTCTTCAGTTGGTATCAGCGTTGCTGGGTTCAAGGTATTGCATCGCTTGATAGTGAGATGGGGTTGCGATAACAGTGTAGCTGTTATGGCTAGGTGTCTTGCTGGTGACAGAAATGACATTTTAGTTTGTGTTACCAGTAGATCCACTTCATGGGGGACTAGGAGTGTGAGTGGATGGAACCGCACAAGTTTAGCTGTCATCTGGACGGCTAACGCTGCTGCACACACTGCTCATACACACGAAGGTAGAGCAGCTGCAACTGGGTCCAGTCGTTTTGAGTAGAACGCTACTGGTCTCATCTTTGTTCCATATGGTTGTAATAACACTGATGTCATGAAAGTCTCTTTGCAAGTCACCGTTTGGGTGAATGGTTTCTCGTAGTCAGGAAGTGCTAGGACTCCTGATTCCAAAATTTGCTGTTTCACTTCTAGGAATGTTCGATTCCCTTCTTCAGTCCATGTTACTGGATCCCTCATTGTCATCTCAGTAGCATAAATCATGCTTAGCAGTGGCTGAGTTAGCTCTGCATAATTTGGAATCCAGCTCCGACAGTAGTTAGTTAGGCCTAAGAAGGCCATCATTTGCTTTTTTGTCTGCGGTTTCGGACATTGTTGGATAGCTTCTCGTCTTCCATCTGTTAGCTGCCTTCCTTCCTGTGAGACCCGATGTCCCAGGAAGGTGACTGACTCCTGGCAGTACTACAGTTTTGTCAGTGACGCCTTGTTGCCAGTTCGCTCTAGATGCTTGAATAATCTGATGGATTCTTCTTTATTCTCTTCTTCTGTGGGACTGGCTACCAGTATATCGTCTACATATACTAGGATATGTGTGGTGTCTTTATGTTCATGTTGACTGATGCATGCTGCGATCTCTTGTGAGAATATTGTAGGGCTGTCACAGAACCCCTGTGGCAGCCTTGTGTATGTGTATTTGATTCCCTCAAACGTGAAACCAAACCAGCCTTGGGCCGTTTTGTGTAATGGAATAGAGAAAAATGCATTGCTTAGGTCAATTACTGTAAAGAATTTTTGATGTGGTTTTAGCTCATTCAAGAGTGTATGTGGGTCTGGAACACATGGTGCTCTTGTTTGCACTGCTGTATTGACTTGTCTTAAATCTTGGACCAATCTCCATTTACCCGTCTCTGCTTTCTTCACGGGAAAGATGGGAGTGTTGCATTCGCTTGTTGGACTTTCAATTAGAATGCCTGCTTCGAGCATTTCTTTAATTACTGGTCTGATGCCATCTATAGCATCTGGTTTGAGGGCATATTGTTTGGCTCTTGGTCGGAATGATGTCTTGGGTTGAATTCGTACCTCTTTTGCTGTGTTCATTTTTCCTACGTCTGCTTTTGATTTGGCCCACAGTGTACTTGGGACTGTAGGGAAGTCTTCAGCTTGTAGGAGTATGTAATATTGTCACGCAGTCAAATGTGTTCTTGGATTCGCTCGAGTCATCCACTTCAACTTCTGCCTTGTGACTGTCCCATATGAGGTGTTTGTTAGTATGCTGATTGTGGGAGTCTGATGCGACCACGACTCTTCACTTCTGCTCTCCAAGAATTCCACCATGCATCCCAGGTCCTTCCAGGGCCTGTGAGGTTTCCTCTTTATGGACACATGGGGCGTTATATCAAACTGTAGCAGCTTTTTTACTTGAGGTGGCAAGTCCACTGTGGCGGCTGCGTCTCCATCTGCTGTTGAGTACAGGTACTCCAATCGAACTGGTTGTGGTCCCAGTCGCTCGAATTATTTAACAAATCGGGTTCTAGCTTTCCCAAATTTCACAGTGATGTGTAATGGCCAGTGGGTTTGTGCTTGTCCATCCACATGTTCAACTTTGGATTTCAAATGTTTGACTACAGATGAGGGCTCTTGTGTTGTTAAATCCAGGGAGTAAAACGTATGAGGCTCCTCTTGACCTTCAACCACTTGAATCCCTGCTTCCTCCCACCTGTGGACTGGTTTCATGCCATCGTCTGTGGGAATAAGGCTAATTTCCAATTTACGGAGAAGATCTCTTCCCAGGAGGTTCACAGGACAGTTCTTACTCAGGACGAACTTTGCTTCATGGTTTCGCCCATTTTCATCTGTTACATTTGTTTTTCTTGACTTCCTCAACAGCTCCGTGTGTCCTCCTGCTCCTATCACAGTGATCCACTCCTTCCCTGGTATCAATCCAGGTACTTTATCTTTGATAACTGATTTATCTGCTCCAGTGTCGCATAAAAATTTTACTGGTGTTTGTGTTTGTCCTACCAGTAGGGTGTAGAATGGTTTGTTGTCTTTCTCACATAGGCTGGACATGATTTCGGTTAAGTCTAACACTTCTGCTGGCGAGCAGGGAGTTTCTTCGTCCTCCCTATCGCTTTCTTCAGTTTCCTCTTCAGTGTCAGGCTTCCGTCCCTCTTTCTTCTGGCGTCATTCTCGATATTCGTTTTCAGGGTTGTATGGTGGAGGTCTCCTGTTCCCGTTGGGTGGAAACCTGCAACTTTTACTAAAATGTCCCTTTCTACCACAGTTGTGACACCTGTCATCTTTATATGTCCGTCTTGATGGGCCAGGCCTTCCTCGACCTCTTCCCCTCCCACGCCCTCGTTGGTAGAACACTTGTGATGAGTCTTGGTCCGCCAACGAGGCCATGGCTTGGGTCAGAGCATTAACTCCTGAGCTTGCTTGTTTTTGGCGGTGTCTCTCCTCAGCATGGATCACCCACTCCATGAGTTTATCCATGGGCGAGGTTCGGTATGTGATACAGTATTTTTGTATGAAACCTTTGATTTCGGGCAGGAGCCCTTCCAGAAATGTTTGTCTTAGTTGGGCTTGGTACAGCCCTTGCTCATTCTGGTCTTCTGGAATCCCACTATGGGTTTTGAAAACTTCCTCAAATCTTGCTCTAAATCTATGGGCTCCTTCTCCTGGTTCTTGTCTTGTGGCCCTGATTTTATCATAACATGGCGTTGCGCGCCAGGTCTCTCGCACTCGGGCCAGGACTCTTTCTACTGACTGCGTTAGGTCTTCTGAGTCGTGTGGGTGAACTTTCCCTTGTTTATCTCTATCATCAAAATTTCCTCTCACTCTGGAAAAGTTGTGTCTCAGACTTATGATGAACGCTCTTTTTGTCTCTGCTCCGTTCAGGTGGAAGGTTTGTCTCAGTTGTTCAAAATTATTAGACCATTCAGTCGGGTTCTTGGTCGGGTCTCCCAGCCCTCTGCATGCTTCAGTGTAATCAGACTCAGTCCATAGACGGTGGACGAGAATGGTTCTACTTTGATCTCCATTCACCTGAAAATGTGGATTTGCTACTTCAACCATAGGATATATCTGACCTGGTGGTGCCCATTGTGGTAGGTAGGAGTGAGGCTCTTGGAACGCCACCAGTGAAGGGTAGAGTTGTCCTTCTTCCCTTCTTTCTCTTTGTGCTCTCGTCTGCATCTGTGGGGAGACAATCGAACCCAAGTGATTTTGGTTCATACCTGTAGTGGCATTTACATGCTCAGGGTCCTCTTCTCCGACTCCATCTTGGGGTAGTTTTCCATGCCATATGCTTTGTTCCTTGAGAGGTGTGAAAGGAGCAGGAGGAACACTGGGTGACCCCCCTCTTTCTGTCCGTACCAGGGGTGTTTGGAATGTTGGATGAGGAGTGTCTGCATCTGTGTAGGGGGGCTGGTCGTAAAGTGGGCTTCTTGCTGTTGTTTTATCCAAGGGCCTAACAACCACGGCGGCCATTGTATTTCTTTGTGTGGCCTTCTTGATTTTCTTTTCAGTTCTTTGTTCTTCTCGTTTAGTAGCTTGTTCAATCCAAACTTGAATATCTTCTAGCTGCTTACATATTTTTTCTTGCTTTTTCCCTTTGTTTACAGCTTTTTTTACTTCTAAATTCCTTTGAATAGTTTGCAAAGGTTCCACTAACAATTTCCCTCCCCAACCATGTGCTTGGTTCTTCTTGGTCCATTCTTCTATATGGGCGCAATTGTCAGGAAAATGTCTTTGCATGAATTTCACATCAGCTGGATATTCTTTACTATTCCCAGAGCCCATTCTGGATCAAACAATGGTCAAATGTTACTCTATTAATATATTTCTTTAGGATTTTTAGGGACGTCCCAACTAATTTATTATCTTTTTTTTTTTTAATAACGTTATTATCCTATTTATCCGTCTACGTCGACTTTGTAACAGTTATTCTTTTATTTCGCAAGGCCTGCGCGCGTCACGGCGTACTTCCATTTTTATTATATCTCTATATAATGAGTACTTTTTATTTAGCGCTTTTTACTCATCGGGTGCATTATTTTTGGAAGGTTTCCCTTATTTTGAACAATCTGTGAAATCCTTTTAACAAAAAAAGGGGGACTCTTACTCCCGCCTTAAAGTAAACGTCACGTCACCGACGTACTTCATGGAAATACTCAGTTGGCCGACCAAGCATTCATCCGTGCATACCTTACGTTTCTATTTAAATTTTAACGACATACGTAATCCTCACATGTATGCATCCCTTATCTCCCACTATTGGAGCGTTTTTCCACGACTCGTTCGAATGGAAAAACGGGATTTCACCAGCCTTGTTATATATAAATTTTAAATGCCCTTACCGTCTGCCTGTCTCCTCTTTTCTCCGGCCGGGTTCCTTTCTTCAAACGGGCCGCGATCGACCAAAATGCCCCCTCTTTCAAGGTAAGAGGGCTGACGTCAGTAATTCTTGGCCTTCAGTCCACCGCGGTCCGAGAAATTCAGAAATGAATTCCCGGGGTTTTCGGCACCAGAAAATGTCAGGTTTAAGACCATATACATTCAATAATATCGGAGCAGAGGAAACACACAGCCAGTCGTGATGAGAATTTTAAACCACTTCATATGAAGGAGGACGCCAGTGTAGCCAGAGCAGAAAGATAGTCTATCTTCCTGAATGACCGTTTGGAATTCCTGGCGACTCCCTACAAACAACCTGGTTTTATTAGCACAGGATCATGTGACACAGACAAACTTAAGGCGGGGAAATACACAAAGGAATGGGGGTTTGAAAGAGATAGCACCCCACTAACTAAAAGAGGTAGTGACGAGAGTCACCACTAGATGGTGCAAAATTCTATTCCAGTGACTACACTATGTAAACTAAAAGACATAATAATAATAAGCATAAAATACATTCATACTTCACACCAAGTATCATAGTTTTCACTATAACTTAATTACTATCACTTAGAATGATGCTAAATGCAAAACCTACTTGAATTGGAGGATAATACACTATATACACAGTAAATATGTGTCTCTGACAGTTTGTTTTGCAGCAGGGGAACATTTCAGTTTTTATTGCCTTAACGTGCGTTTCATGCGATGAAAATCACGTTTTGGCCAAGTATCATAATTTTCACTATAACTTAATTTCTATCACTTAGAATGATGCTAAATGCAAAACTTACTTGAATTGGGCGATTTTATACTATATACACAGTAACTTTGTGTCTCTGACCGTTTGTTTCGCAGCAGGGGAACATTTCAGTTTTTATTGCTTTAACGTGCGTTTCATGCGCTGAAAATCACGTTTTGACCAAGTATCATAATTTTCACTATAACTTAATTTCCATCACTTAGAATGATGCTAAATGCAAAACTTACTTGAATTGGGCGATTTTATACTATATACACAGTAACTATGTGCATCTGACAGTTTGTTTCGTAGCAGGGGAACATTTCATTTTTATTGCCTTAAAGTGCTTTTCATGCGCTGAAAATCACGTTTTGACCAAGTATCATAGTTTTCACTATAACTTAATTTCTGGCACTAAGAATGATGCCACATGAAAAACTTACTTGAAATGGACGATCTTACACTATATACACAGTGACTATGTGTCTCTGACAGTTTTTTTCGCAGCAGGGGAACATTTCAGTTTTTATTGCCTTAACATGCGTTTCATGCGCTGAAAATCACGTTTTGGCCAAGTATCATAATTTTCACGATAACTTAATTTCTATCACTTAGAATGATGCTAAATGCAAAACTTACTTGAATTGGGCGATTTTATACTATATACACAGTAACTTTGTGTCTCTGACCGTTTGTTTCGCAGCAGGGGAACATGTCAGTTTTTATTGCCTTAACGTGCGTTTCATGCGATGAAAATCACGTTTTGGCCAAGTATCATAATTTTCACTATAACTTAATTTCCATCACTTAGAATGATGCTAAATGCAAAACTTACTTGAATTGGGCGATTTTATACTATATACACAGTAACTATGTGCATCTGACAGTTTATTTCGCAGCAGGGGAACATTTCATTTTTATTGCCTTAAAGTGCTTTTCATGCGCTGAAAATCACGTTTTGGCCAAGTATCATAGTTTTCACTATAACTTAATTTCTGGCACTAAGAATGATGCCACATGAAAAACTTACTTGAATTGGACGATCTTACACTATATACACAGTGACTATGTGTCTCTGACAGTTTTTTTTCGCAGCAGGGGAACATTTCAGTTTTTATTGCCTTAACGTGCGTTTCATGCGCTGAAAATCACGTTTTGGCCAAGTATCATAATTTTCACGATAACTTAATTTCTATCAATTAGAATTATGCTAAATGCAAAATCGACTTGAATTGGACGATTGTACACTATATACACTGAAACTATAGGTCTCTGACAGTTTGTTTGGAAGCAGGGGAACATTTCAGTTTTTATTGCCTTAACGTGCGTTTCATGCGCTGAAAATCACGTTTTGGCCAAGTATCATAATTTTCACTATAACTTAATTTCCAGCACTTAGAATGATGCCAAATGAAAAACTTACTTGAATTGGACACTTATACACTATATACACAGTAACTATGTGTCTCTAACAGTTTTTTTCGCAGCAGGGGAACATTTCAGTTTTTATTGCCTTAACGTGCGTTTCATGCGCCAAAAATCACGTTTTGGCCAAGTATCATAGTTTTCACTATAACTTAATTTCTGGCACTAAGAATGATGCCACATGAAAAACTTACTTGAATTGGACGATCTTACACTATATACACAGTGACTATGTGTCTCTGACAGTTTTTTTTCGCAGCAGGGGAACATTTCAGTTTTTATTGCCTTAACGTGCGTTTCATGCGCTGAAAATCACGTTTTGGCCAAGTATCATAATTTTCACGATAACTTAATTTCTATCAATTAGAATGATGCTAAATGCAAAATCGACTTGAATTGGACGATTGTACACTATATACACTGAAACTATAGGTCTCTGACAGTTTGTTTGGAAGCAGGGGAACATTTCAGTTTTTATTGCCTTAACGTGCGTTTCATGCGCTGAAAATCACGTTTTGGCCAAGTATCATAATTTTCACTATAACTTAATTTCTAGCACTTAGAATGATGCCAAATGAAAAACTTACTTGAATTGGACACTTATACACTATATACACAGTAACTATGTGTCTCTAACAGTTTTTTTCGCAGCAGGGGAACATTTCAGTTTTTATTGCCTTAACGTGCGTTTCATGCGCCGAAAATCACGTTTTGGTCAAGTATCATAGTTTTCACTATAACTTAATTTCTATCACTCAGAATGATGCTAAATGAAAAACTTACTTGAAATGGATGATTATACACCATATACACAGTAACTATGTATCTTTGACAGTTTGTTTGGAAGCAGGGTGACATTTCAGTTTTTATTGCCTTAACGTGCGTTTCATGCGCTGAAAATCACGTTTTGGCCAAGTATCATAATTTTCACTATAACTTAATTTATAGCACTTAGAATGATGCCAAATGAAAAAAACTTACTTCAATTGGACAATAATATACTATATACACAGTAACTATGTGTCTCTGACAGTTTGTTTCGCAGCAGGGGAACATTTCAGTTTTTATTGCCCTTATGTGCGTTTCATGCGCTGAAAATCACGTTTTGGCCAAGTATCATAATTTTCACTATAACTTAATTTATAGCACTTAGAATGATGCCAAATGAAAAAACTTACTTGAATTGGACAATTATACACTATATACACAGTAACTATGTGTTTCTGACAGTTTGTTTCGCACCAGGGGAACATGTCAGTTTTTAGTGCTTTAACGTGCGTTTCATGCGATGAAAATCACTTTTTGGCCAAGTATCATAGTTTTCACTATAACTTAATTTCTAGCATTAAGAATGATGCCAAATCAAAAACTTACTTGAATTGGACAATTATACACTATATACCCAGTAACTATGTGTTTGTGACAGTTTGTTTCGCAGCAGGGGAACACTTCAGTTTTTATTGCCCTAATGTGCGTTTCATGCGCTGAAAATCACGTTTTGGCCAAGTATCATAGTTTTCACTATAACTTAATTTCTAGCACTTAGAATGATGCCAAATGAAAAACCTACTTGAATTGGACAATTATACACAATATACACAGTAACTATGTGTCTCTGACAGTTTGTCTCGCAGCAGGGGAACATTTCAGTATTTATTGCCTTAACATGCGTTTCATGCGCTGAAAATCACGTTTTGGCCAAGTATCATAGTTTTCACTATAACTTAATTTCCATAACACAGAATAATGCCAAATGAAAAACTTACTTGGATTGGACGATCATACACTATATACACAGTGACTATGTGTCTCTAACAGTTTGTTTGGAAGTAGGGGAACATTTCAGTTTTTATCGCCTTAATGTGCGTTTCATGCGCTGAAAATCACGTTTTGGCCAAGTATCATAGTTTTCACTATAACTTAAAAAACTTATTAAATTATAAAATTTGATGATATTACACTATGTATAGAGAGACATTTGTGTCTCTGACAGTTTTACACAGTTTTACAAGTTATGACTCCAGACTCTTAATTTAAAATTCATACATTGCATCACCTTCCCCTGAGTGGATCACTTACCTCTCACTGTCTTTCCCTTAGCATGTAGGTGTCAGATCACTTTGTACCTAACGTCTATTCATATTACCTCACCCGAAGTTATTACACAGAAGGGATTGTGTTGTGTTACCCCAAGTTTAGAGTCCCAACGGATGTGGTAAACTTACAGCGTCTGTCTGCCAGAGAGCAGCAGCTGGAACCGATTGTGACCAGGGTGGCATGGGTCCCTGATCATGTCCCTGGCTCTGCTGAGGTAACGAGGGCTGGCAATGTCTTCCAGTGAGGGCAGAGTAGACGACGATCTTCTGCGTAGTGGTGATACCTTTCTAAATAGCCTTTTTGTCTGCTGCCGTTCTTCCCGCGTACAAACAAATGTGCTTTTTATGCGCTGATAAGCACGTTTTGGTCGAATATGAAAGTTTTCAAGCGTGCACTTGACCCTAGATGACCTGGAAAGTGACAGTTACTCCTGAAGTTGAACCTTTTTTCATCGCACAATACAAGGAAACAATTGCAAACCCTGTTAGCCAGCCTTTCTTATATTTCGCGAGGCGAACAAATAATTGCAAGGCCAACTAGTTAGTCTATCTTACATTCCACGATCTTTTAAATCAATTGTAAAACCAGTTTGGCTAGTCTACCTTGCATTCTACGATCTTAACAAACAAAGGTAAAACCAGTATGACCACATGGTGCGACAAGAATAAACAATTATTAAGCCAATTAGCCAGTCCATCCCACAATTCCCTCCTTTTGTGTCTGTGAAAATATCAAAATATTGAAGTGGCTGTTTCCATGAGCCAGAGAAGAACCAGTCAAGCCATCCTCGTTGTGGAACCGAATCTCCGGTCACAGCTCTCTGCATGTTCCTAATAGCCTGCAGGGCATCATGGACCGAGCAGGAGATGCCGGCAGGGATGAAGGGGCAGCACGAGTCTCCCACCATGGCACACACACAGCCCCGCTGGGTGGCCACTCCGTCAAGAGCAGGGCAGCCCTGGAAAATCACCTGGGCCATGGCGGCTACCCAGCCTGACTGATGCGCCGACACAGGCCCGGAACCTGCCTTCAATGGTCTTCAAATGCAGGGCGTTCCTTGCCGCTCCCACTAAAGGGAACTGAGCCATTACGATTTTGGATGAGACTGACCAGTATTTGTGTTTGAGGGACACATCCGAGCCACACACTGGATCATGGTCGTGAGCTCCGTCAATAATGTGCCCAAATGGAGGTCATTGATTCGGGAATAACAGAACTTTTGAAGATCCCTAGATGATTATTTTTATACATAATAATCAAAAATACATCCCCATCGTCAATGGATACAATTTTTCCGGTAAATTCACTAACCAGAACAGACTGGGCCTGGTTCTAATACAACCACTATTTTAATCCCAGAATGCCTGTTTTGGACACTGTTTATGGTGGGAAAATAGCTCCAGAACCATCCTGGATCATTATTTTTTACACAGAATAGTGAAAATACATCCATCTACACATTCAACACTAATTATGGGTAGAAGCACCAACCAGAACCGACTGGGCCCGGTTCTAATACGACCACTATTTTAATCGCAAAATGCCTGTTTTGGACAATGTTTATGGTGGGAAACATTATTTTTATAGAAAATAGTGAAACTACATCCACCTACTCAACCAACACTAATTCTGGGTAAATACACCAACCAGAACCGATTGGGCCTTGTTCTAATGCAACCATATTTTTATCGCAAAATGTTTTGGACACTATTGACGGTGGGAAATATTCCCAAAACATCCCTGCATCTTTAATTTTACACATAATAGTGAAAATGCATCCATCCACACAATTGACACTAAATCTGGGTAAAAGCGCCAACCAGAACCGACTGGTCCCGGTTCTAATTCAACAACCATGCAAAATTAAGATCCATTGGAGGTTTTTGATGCTTGTATAAAAAAAGCCCCCAAACATCACTGCATGATTATTTTTAAACAGAATAGTAAAATATACATCCCAATCATCTTTGGACACAAGTTTCAGATATAAACAGCAACCAGACCCGACTGGACCCAGATATAATGCAACTACTATTTTTTGTCGCAAAATGCATGTTTTGGAGAAAATTTATGCTAGGAAATAGCCCTAGAACCATCCTGGATCTTTAATTTTAGACAGAATTGTGAAAATACATCCACCTACACAATCAATACTAACTCTGGGTATAAGACCCAACCAGAACCGACTGGGCTTGGTTCTAATACAACCACCATGCAAAATAAAGTGCCCAAATGGAGGTCATTTATTCGGACATAAAATAACTTCTGAACATCCCTAGATGACGATTTTTATACAGAATAGTGAAAAATACAACCCCATTCCCATCGGACACAAGTTACGGGTGTATACACAATTCAGAACCGACTGGGCCTGCTTCTAATACAACCACTATGCAAAATAAAGTGCCCAAAGGGAGGTCATTGATTAGGGCATACAAGAACTTCTGAAAATCCCTAGATGATTATTTTTAAAGAGAATAGTCAAAAATACATCCCCATTATCATTTGACACAAGTTCCGGCTACATACATCAACCAGAACCGACTGGGCCTGGTTCTAATAGGACCACTATTTTAATCGCAAAGTGCCTGTTATGGACACTATTGACGGTGGGAAATATTCCCTGAACATCCCTGCATCTTTAATTTCACACAGAATAGTGAAAATGCATCCATCAAATCAAATGACACTAATTCTTGGTAAAAGCACCAACCAAAACCGACTGGGCCCGGTTCTAATTCAACCACCATGCAAAATAACGATCCATAATGGAGGTTTTTGATTCTTGTATAAAAAAAGCCACAAAACATCCCTGCATGATTATGTTTAAACAGAATAGTAAAATATACATCCCCATCATCTTTGGACACAAGTTTCGGATATAAACAGCAACCAGAACCGAGATGACCCAGTTATAATGCAACTACTATTTTTTATCGCAAAATGCATGTTTTGGAGACTATTTATGGTGGCAAATACCCCTAGAACCATCCTGGATCTTTATTTTTAGACAGAATAGTGAAAATACATCCACCTACACAATCAACACTAACTCTGGGTAAAAGCACGAACCAGAACCGACTCGGCTTGGTTCTACTACAACCACCATGCAAAATAAAGTGCCCAAATGGAGGTCATTTATTCGGGCATAGAAAAACTTCTGAACATCCCTAGATGATATTTTTTAATACAGAATAGTCAAAAATACAACCCCATTCCTATTGGACACACGTTACGGGTGTAGACACAAACCAGAACCGACTGGGCCTGGTTCTAATACAACCACTATTTTTGTCGCAAAATGCATGTTTTTGACACTATTTATGGTGGGAAATAGTCTCAGAACATCCCTGGATCTTTATTCTTACAGAGAATAGTGAAAATACATCCACTCACTCAATCGACACTAATTGTGGGTAAAGCACCAACCAGAACCGACTGGGCCTGGTTCTAAACAACCACTTGTAATTAAAGTGCCCAAATTGAGGTCATTGTATAACAGAACTTCTGAACATCCCTAGATTATTATTTTTATAAAGAATAATTAAAAATACATCCCCATCATCATTGGACACAATTTCTGGGTAAAAACACGAACCAGAACCGACTGGTCCTGGTTTTAATACAACCACTACTTTAACCGCAAAATGCCTGTTTTGGACACTGTTTGTGGTGGAAAATAGCTCCAGAACCATCCTGGATCATTATTAATATACAAAATAGTGAAAATACATCCACTCACACAATAAACACAAATTCTGGGTAATAGCACCAACCAAAACCGACTGGGCCTGTTTCTAAACCACCACTTGTAAATAAAGTGACCAAATGAAAGTAATTCATTCGGGCATAACAGAACTTCTGAACATCGCTAGATGATTACTTCTATACAGAATAGTCAAGTATACATCCCCATTATATTGGACACAAGTTTCGTATAGAAACACCCACCAGAACCGACTGGACCCTGTTATAATGCAGCCACTATTTTGTATCGCAAAATGCATGTTTTGGACACTATTTATGGTGGGAAATAGCCCCAGAACATCCCTGGATCTTTATTCTTAAAGAGAATAGTGAAAATACATCCACTCACTCAATCGACACTAATTGTGGGTAAAGCACCAACCAGAACCGACTGGGCCTGGTTCTAAACAACCACTTGTAATTAAAGTGCCCAAATTGAGGTCATTGTATAACAGAACTTCTGAACATCCCTAGAATATTATTTTTATAAAGAATAATCAAAAATACATCCCCATCATCATTGGACACAATTTCTGGGTAAAAACACGAACCTGAACCGACTGGTCCTGGTTCTAATACAACCACTAGTTTAACCGCAAAATGCCTGTTTTGGACACTGTTTGTGGTGGGAAATAGCTCCAGAACCATCCTGGATCATTATTGTTTTACAAAATAGTGAAAATACATCCACTCAACAATAAACACAAATTTTGGGTAAAAGCACCAACCAAAACCGACTGGGCCTGTTTCTAAACCACCACTTGTGAATAAAGTGACCTAATGAAAGTAATTCATTCGGGCATAACAGAACTTCTGAACATCGCTAGATGATTACTTCTATACAGAATAGTCAAGTATACATCCCCATCATAATTGGACACAAGTTTCGTATACAAACACCCACCAGAACCGACTGGACCCTGTTATAATGCAGCCACTATTTTGTATCGCAAAATGCATGTTTTGGACACTATTTATGGTGGGAAATAGCCCCAGAACTGTCCTGGATCTTTATTTTTAGACAGAATAGTAAAAATACATCTACCCACACAATGGATACTATATCTGGGTAAAAGCACCAACCAGAACCGACTGGGCCTGGTTCTTAAAAACCACCACTTGTAAATAAAGTGCCCAAATTGAGGTCATTGATTCGGGCATAACAGAACTTCTGAACATCCCTTGACGATTATTTTTATACAGAATAATCAAAAATACATCCTTATCATCATTCGACACAATTTCTGGGAAAAACACCAACCAGAATCGCCTGGGCCTGGTTCTAATACAAGCACTATTTTAACCGCAAAATGCCTGTTTTGGACACTTTTTATGGTGGGAAATAGCTCCAGAATCACCTAGAATGATATCAATGAAAGACTTACATGGATAGGACGATTTTACACTATATACACAGGAACTATGTGTCTCTGACAGTGTGTTTGGCAGCAGGGGAACGTTTCAGTTTCACTATTTTTATCGCAAAATGTTTTGGACACCATTGACGGTGGGAAATATTCCCAGAACATCCCTGCATCTTTAATTTTACACATAATAGTAAAAATCCATCCATCCACACACTTGACACTAAATGTGGGTAAAAGCGGCAACCAGAAACGACTGGGCCCGGTTCTAATTCAACCACCATGCAAAATTAAGATCCATTGGAGGTTTTTGATTCTTGTATAAAAAAAAAGCCCCAAAACATCCCTGCATGATTATTTTTAAACAGAATAGTAAAATATACATCCCTATCATCTTTGGACACAAGTTTCAGATATAAACAGCAACCAGACCCGAAAGGACCCAGTTATAATGCAACTACTATTTTTTATCGCAAAATGCTTGTTTTGGAGAAAATTTATGCTGGGAAATAGCCCTACAACCATCCTGGATCTTTATTTTTAGACAGAATTGTGAAAATACATCCACCTACACAATCAATACTAACTCTGGGTATAAGCACCAACCAGAACCGACTGGGCTTGGTTCTAATACAACCACCATGCAAAATAAAGTGCCCAAATGGAGGTCATTTATTCGGGCATGAAATAACTTCTGAACATCCCTAGATGATGATTTTTATACAGAATAGTGAAAAATACAACCCCATTCCCATCGGACACAAGTTACGGGTGTATACACAAACCAGAACCGACTGGGCCTGGTTCTAATACAACCACTATGCAAAATAAAGTGCCCAAAGGGAGGTCATTGATTCGGGCATAAAAGAACTTCTGAAAATCCCTAGATGAATATTTTATAGAGAATAGTCAAAAATACATCCCCATTATCATTTGACTCAAGTTCCGGCTACATACACCAACCACAACCGACTGGTCCTGGTTCTAATAGGACCACTATTTTAATCGCAAAGTGCCTGTTTTGGACACTATTGATGGTGGGAAATATTCCCTGAACATCCCTGCATCTTTAATTTCACACAGAATAGTGAAAATGCATCCATCAACACAATTGACACTAATTCTTGGTAAAAGCACCAACCAGAACCGACTGGGCCCGGTTCTAATTCAACCACAATGCAAAATAACGATCCATAATGGAGGTTTTTGATTCTTGTATAAAAAAGCCCCAAAACATCCCCGCATTATGTTTAAACAGAATAGGAAAATATACATCCCCTTCATCTTTGGAAACAAGTTTCGGATTTAAAAGCAACCAGAACCGAGACGACCCAGTTATAATGCAACTACTATTTTTTTCGCAAAATGCATGTTTTGGAGACTATTTATGGTGGCAAATACCCCTAGAACCATCCTGGATCTTTATTTTTTGATAGAATAGTGAAAATACATCCACCTACACAATCAACACTAACTCTGGGTAAAAGCACCAACCAGAACCGACTCGGCTTGGTTCTACTACAACCACCATGCAAAATAAAGTGCCCAAATGGAGGTCATTTATTCGGGCATAGAAGAACTTCTGAACATCCCTAGATGATATTTTTTTATACAGAATAGTAAAAAATACAACCCCATTCCTATTGGACACACGTTACGGGTGTTTACACAAAACAGAACCGACTGGGCCTGGTTCTAATACAACCACTATTTTTGTCGCAAAATGCATGTTTTTGACACTATTAATGGTGGGAAATAGTCTCAGAACATCCCTGGATCTTTTTTTCTTACAGAGAATAGTGAAAATACATCCACCCACACAATCGACACTAATTGTGGGTAAAGCACCAACCAGAACCGACTGGGCCTGGTTCTAAACAACCACTTGTAAATAAAGTGTCCAAATTGAGGTCATTGATTCGGGCATAACAGAACTTCTGAACATCCCTAGAATATTATTTTTATAAAGAATAATCAAAAATACATCCCCATCATCATTGGACACAATTTCTGGGTAAAAACACGAACCTGAACCGACTGGTCCTGGTTCTAATACAACCACTAGTTTAACCGCAAAATGCCTGTTTTGGACACTGTTTGTGGTGGGAAATAGCTCCAGAACCATCCTGGATCATTATTGTTTTACAAAATAGTGAAAATACATCCACTCAACAATAAACACAAATTCTGGGTAAAAGCACCAACCAAAACCGACTGGGCCTGTTTCTAAACCACCACTTGTGAATAAAGTGACCTAATGAAAGTAATTCATTCGGGCATAACAGAACTTCTGAACATCGCTAGATGATTACTTCTATACAGAATAGTCAAGTATACATCCCCATCATAATTGGACACAAGTTTCGTATACAAACACCCACCAGAACCGACTGGACCCTGTTATAATGCAGCCACTATTTTGTATCGCAAAATGCATGTTTTGGACACTATTTATGGTGGGAAATAGCCCCAGAACTGTCCTGGATCTTTATTTTTAGACAGAATAGTAAAAATACATCTACCCACACAATGGATACTATATCTGGGTAAAAGCACCAACCAGAACCGACTGGGCCTGGTTCTTAAAAACCACCACTTGTAAATAAAGTGCCCAAATTGAGGTCATTGATTCGGGCATAACAGAACTTCTGAACATCCCTTGACGATTATTTTTATACAGAATAATCAAAAATACATCCTTATCATCATTCGACACAATTTCTGGGAAAAACACCAACCAGAATCGCCTGGGCCTGGTTCTAATACAAGCACTATTTTAACCGCAAAATGCCTGTTTTGGACACTTTTTATGGTGGGAAATAGCTCCAGAATCACCTAGAATGATATCAATGAAAGACTTACATGGATAGGACGATTTTACACTATATACACAGGAACTATGTGTCTCTGACAGTGTGTTTGGCAGCAGGGGAACGTTTCAGTTTCACTATTTTTATCGCAAAATGTTTTGGACACCATTGACGGTGGGAAATATTCCCAGAACATCCCTGCATCTTTAATTTTACACATAATAGTAAAAATCCATCCATCCACACACTTGACACTAAATGTGGGTAAAAGCGGCAACCAGAAACGACTGGGCCTGGTTCTAATTCAACCACCATGCAAAATTAAGATCCATTGGAGGTTTTTGATTCTTGTATAAAAAAAAAGCCCCAAAACATCCCTGCATGATTATTTTTAAACAGAATAGTAAAATATACATCCCTATCATCTTTGGACACAAGTTTCAGATATAAACAGCAACCAGACCCGAAAGGACCCAGTTATAATGCAACTACTATTTTTTATCGCAAAATGCTTGTTTTGGAGAAAATTTATGCTGGGAAATAGCCCTACAACCATCCTGGATCTTTATTTTTAGACAGAATTGTGAAAATACATCCACCTACACAATCAATACTAACTCTGGGTATAAGCACCAACCAGAACCGACTGGGCTTGGTTCTAATACAACCACCATGCAAAATAAAGTGCCCAAATGGAGGTCATTTATTCGGGCATGAAATAACTTCTGAACATCCCTAGATGATGATTTTTATACAGAATAGTGAAAAATACAACCCCATTCCCATCGGACACAAGTTACGGGTGTATACACAAACCAGAACCGACTGGGCCTGGTTCTAATACAACCACTATGCAAAATAAAGTGCCCAAAGGGAGGTCATTGATTCGGGCATAAAAGAACTTCTGAAAATCCCTAGATGAATATTTTATAGAGAATAGTGAAAAATACATCCCCATTATCATTTGACACAAGTTCCGGCTACATACACCAACCACAACCGACTGGGCCTGGTTCTAATAGGACCACTATTTTAATCGCAAAGTGCCTGTTTTGGAGACTATTGATGGTGGGAAATATTCCCTGAACATCCCTGCATCTTTAATTTCACACAGAATAGTGAAAATGCATCCATCAACACAATTGACACTAATTCTTGGTAAAAGCACCAACCAGAACCGACTGGGCCCGGTTCTAATTCAACCACAATGCAAAATAACGATCCATAATGGAGGTTTTTGATTCTTGTATAAAAAAGCCCCAAAACATCCCCGCATTATGTTTAAACAGAATAGGAAAATATACATCCCCTTCATCTTTGGAAACAAGTTTCGGATTTAAACAGCAACCAGAACCGAGACGACCCAGTTATAACGCAACTACTATTTTTTTTCGCAAAATGCATGTTTTGGAGACTATTTATGCTGGCAAATACCCCTAGAACCATCCTGGATCTTTATTTTTTGACTGAATAGTGAATATACATCCACCTACACAATCAACACTAACTCTGGGTAAAAGCACCAACCAGAACCGACTCGGCTTGGTTCTACTACAACCACCATGTAAAATAAAGTGCCCAAATGGAGGTCATTTATTCGGGCATAGAAGAACTTCTGAACATCCCTAGATGAAATTTTTTGATACAGAATAGTAAAAAATACAACCCCATTCCTATTGGACACACGTTACGGGTGTATACACAAAACAGAACCGACTGGGCCTGGTTCTAATGCAACCACTATTTTTGTCGCAAAATGCATGTTTTTGACACTATTAATGGTGGGAAATAGTCTCAGAACATCCCTGGATCTTTTTTTCTTACAGAGAATAGTGAAAATACATCCACCCACACAATTGACACTAATTGTGGGTAAAGCACCAACCAGAACCGACTGGGCCTGGTTCTAAACAACCACTTGTAAATAAAGTGTCCAAATTGAGGTCATTGATTCGGGCATAACAGAACTTCTGAACATCCCTAGAATATTATTTTTATAAAGAATAATCAAAAATACATCCCCATCATCATTGGACACAATTTCTGGGTAAAAACACGAACCTGAACCGACTGGTCCTGGTTCTAATACAACCACTGGTTTAACCGCAAAATGCCTGTTTTGGACACTGTTTGTGGTGGCAAATAGCTCCAGAACCATCCTGGATCATTATTGTTATACAAAATAGTGAAAATACATCCACTCAACAATAAACACAAATTCTGGGTAAAAGCACCAACCAAAACCGACTGGGCCTGTTTCTAAACCACCACTTGTGAATAAAGTGACCAAATGAAAGTAATTCATTCGGGCATAACAGAACTTCTGAACATCGCTAGATGATTATTTCTATACAAAATAGTCAAGTATACATCCCCATCATAATTGGAAAAAGGTTCCGTATACAAACACCCACCAGAACCGACTGGACCCTGTTATAATGCAACCACTATTTTGTATCGCCTGTTTTGGACACTGTTTATGGTGGGAGATCGCTCCAGTATCACCTAGAATGATGCCAATGAATGACTTACTTGAATTGGACGATTTTACACTATATATACAGGAACTGTGTCTCTGACAGTGTGATTGGCAGCAGGGGAACGTTTCAGTTTTTATAGCCTTAATGTGCTTTTCATGGCCTGATAATCACGTTTTGGCCAAGTATGATAGTTTTCATTGTAACTTAATTTCTATCACTTAGAACGATGCCAACAAAAAAACTCACTTGAATTGGACAATTTTACACTATATACACAGTAACTGTGTCTCTGACAGTTTGTTTGGCAGCAGGGAAACTTTTCAGTTTTTATTGCCTTAATGTACTTTTCATGCCCTGAAAATCACGTTTTGGCCAAGTATGATTGTTTTCATTATAACTTAATTTCTAGCCATGAGAATGATGCCAAATGGATAACTTACTTGAATTGGACGATTTTACACTATATACACAGTAACTATGTGTCTCTGACAGTTTGTTTGGCAGCAGGGGAACATGTAAGATTAGACAAAGTATCTTTGCAAATGCTTGTTCATATTGTATACATTTTTGTGAGTATAACAGCATCGTAGTCATCCTTATGGCTGACATGTCAGCATAAACACCCAACTGTCTGACTGAATAAACAATCTTAGTCTTGTGATTGGGGTGACATGTCAGCACAAATACTCAACTGTCTGACACTGATTAATTACTTTTTGCCCTGCAAATGACTGAAATGTATCTGTCCAAAGTCTTAGTGATAACTGTCAGTTTTTCCTGTATTTAAGACACACACACCGGTCATTCGACTAGAGTTGCAGGAACATCGCGTTGAGCAGGACCCTACTGTAGGAACTCTCACTGTCCACTTTGCAGTCTGGTAATAAATCAATTGGTCTGGGACCAATGAAAGTAGAACAAGAATTTGCAAGGGCTTTATAGTCTTGGTCTGTTAATAGAGTCAGGGACTTAACTAAGACAAAGTCAGGGACTTTTGGTCTTTGTGTGTTCAGAGATATTGGGTTAATCACAAAGTAGAGATCAATTTCGGGTCATTTAGAAAATAATTGTTGTTTAAACTATTAAGTAGGTGATTAATATGGGTCAGAAAGCAACAAAAGGGATGGGTTTATTGTCAGATTGCAAAATGAAAATCGGAGAGTTACCGGGACGAGATATCATGGTCCAGCTTGGGCTAAGCCTAGTGGCCACCCAAAATGGCCTCCGACCCAGGGAATTACAGACCAAAAATATCTTCCACACCACCACATCTAACAGCTTCTACTCTCTCGACATTGTCGGGAATGATTCTGCCAAGGTAGCTGAAAGTCTAAGAGAACAGTCTGAAGATATCTGCCCAGCAGCACCAGGACAGGAACAACAAACATGGCCATTACATGTCACCCTGAAGTTCATGGGAGACCGGACGACAAGTGGTTAAACCAATTCTCACAGTTGCCCACTCAACGAATCATAATTAACCACGTATATGCAACTGACCTAATGGACAACCCACTGCCCCCGGACACATTGCCTATGGGGATGGATCATCATCAAAAACCCTGAATGGAGAAAAACACAACGTATATGCCGTGGTGACTCAAAAAGACAACCTCAAGACAGGATGACTCCCCGGCGACTGGTCTGCACAAGCCGCAGAAAAAGTGGCACTGACAGAGGCATGTAGACTATTCCTAGAACAAGACGTGACGGTGGAAAGACACAGCCCAATCCCTGCTGAATTCCTAAGAGAAATGCAAAATCATGCCCCGAAGAAGAGAAACTGCAATGGGAAACAGAAGGAGCCACTCAACACAAGAATGGACTCTATGCAGTAGAAAACAAGCCATGCGTGACAAGATCATTGTTTGAAGTAATTGCCAAATTGAGCCATGGGAGGAGCCATGTCTCAACAGGAGGGATGATCAGTACAGTACAATAAACAATGCATGTTCCCAGAAGTCTCCAAACTTACTTAAATTTTTTTGGCAGAAACTGTCTGAACTGCTGTAGACACAACTCTCAAGGCAACGAACGACCCAAGCATGGAACAAGGCAAACAGGAACATATCCCTTCGAGCTTCTGAACATGGATTTCATCAAACTGAACCAAAGTGCTGGACTCGTCGAACAAACCATTAGAACAGTAAAACTCAGACTCAGAAAAACCATGGAAGACACAGGAAAACCATGGCAAGAATGCCTGAGCCTGGTAGAAACGTACATGAGAATCATTCCAACAGCACAGGGATGCACACCATTTGAGGCAGTGGACGACAGACCCTTCCACTTAACAATGTGGGAAAAAGATCTGGTGGTAGAAGAGAAAGGAGAAACAGATTCCCTCACTAAGTGGTTATGCAAAATGTTCCAAGAAATAACTGAGATGAATGCAAAATAATCTGCCGACATCTTCTCTGTCTCCCACAGAAGAGGTCCTGTCCCCAGGAGACCTGGTACTCGTCAAGGTGATAAAAAGAAAGTGCTGGTCTTCTCCACGTTGGGACGGACCTCACCGTGTGATTTTGCCCACACCCACTGCCATCAAAATCGAAGGAAGAGACACCTGGATACATCAGTCCCACAGTAAACAAAGTACAAGAATGAAGTGGGTACTCATCATCATCATCACCGCTCTGTGTTCAACCACATGGGGGGAACGTACCAGAACCTTGGTACACTCCCACTGGAGGAGAATGGCCCACTAGCTGGTTTAGGAAACGATCAGGGGCCTCCAAATCTGCATCCCATTAACCAAGACACCAATCTCGTTCAAGTCCCTTTGCTCAGCCTACAGCTTACTCACTTGGGATTACACAGGACTGACTCCAGTTATTTCTATTGGTACCTACAAGCTCCCAGAGTCTGAGTGGTCTGGCCAGACACCTGGGACCAGGTCCTCCTCCATACAGGCTACAAGACAATCACATGGCCCCTTTCCAAAGAAGCTACTACCATGACCGCTAACTTCACCAAGTTAGCCACCACCATCAAAGATGGTAAACATACGCTGGAGCTCACGACCAATATCCAACAAAAAGGCTGCATCAACCTATGCCTCCGACCGGACCGACCAGGAAAAGACCCCCTCTTTACTATCACCATCCGCACTACTAGTCCAGCCATGGTCCCCAAAGTGATTGGTGTGAACCCCTTCGTAGAACCATCCGCCACACGCCTACTCAAAATCCGTACGGCAGGAACACCTAAGCCTGAGGAGATACACCTAATTCTCGCCCATGTCCAAACACAAGAAGAAAACGAGTACAACCCGATGATGAGGAACAGTTAATACAGATACACCGCACTCACAGCCCGCGCCACAACCACAGCTATGGTCCAACCGACAGAACGAAGAACTCGCCAACCTCACCTACAACTGTATCCTGGGTAATCTGAGAAAATCCTTCCAGCAAAGCTCGACCGCCTACATACCATGGTCGCAGTACCATTAGCAGCTACAGTCAATACAGCAACGTAAGTCCAGTGCAACAACCGAACAGACTGTTATCCATCCTGTTTCAACTTCAGCGGACCGGATCCGAAGACCCCTTTAGACCAAGGTCACGTCACCAGGTGTGCCGAGATCAGACACATTCCTTCCCAATCATGGACAGTACTGGACCAAATATGGTGGCTCTGCGAATGGCAAGTGTATATGATCATCCCCGCCAATATAACTGGGCTCTGTGTCCCTACATCTGCATCCGACCACACGTACGTTCTAACAGCAGACTCGATTCCAACTGTCGACGCCAACCCACATCTACCCACCAGGCGTCAACGACGGAGCTTTGATTTCTTCCCCCATGATTCAGTGTGGGGCTCGGATGTCCCCCTCGTATACAAACACTGGTCAGTCTCCTCCAAAATCATGATGGCGGTGTTCCCCAGGGTAGGAAAAGCGAAGAACACCGTACGTCTGGAAACCATTGACTACAGATTCCAGGCCCGACACTAATCAATTACTTTTTGCCCTGCAAATGACTGAAACGTATCTGTCCAAAGTCCTAGGGACAACTGTCAGTTTTGCCTGTATTTAAGACAAACTCACTGGTCATTCAACTAGAGTTGCAGTAACATCGCAGTGAACAGGACCCCACTGTAGGAACTCTCACTGTCCACTTTGCAGTCTGGTAATACATATTTTCTATTTAAATTTAACTCACTCTTTCTTAGCCTTCTGCTGAAGTTGTATTTTCAGACCTAACAAACATTTCAGTTTTTTTGCCCTAATGTGCGTTTCATGCGCTGAAAATCACGTTTTGGCCAAGTATCATAGTTTTCACTATAACTTAACCAAACCCTAAGCCTAAGCCTAACCCTAACCCTAACCTTAACCCTAACCCTAACCCTAACCCTAATTCTAACCCTAACCCTAACCCTAACCCTAACCCTAACCCTAACCCTAACCCTAACCCTAACCCTAACTTCCATCACTTAGAATGATATCAAATGAAAAACCTACTTAATTTGGACGATTATACACTATATACACAGTAACTTTGTGTCACTGACAGTTTGTTTCGCAGCGGGGGAACATTTCAGTTTTTATTGCCTTAACGTGCGTTTCATGCGCTGAAAATTACGTTTTGGCCAAGTACCCTAGTTTTCACTATAACTTAATTTCTATCACTTAGAATGATGCTAAATGCAAAATTTACTTGAATTGGACGATTTTACACTATACACAGTAACTATGTGCCTCTGACAGTTTGTTTCGCAGCAGGGGAACATTTCAGTTTTTATTGCCTTAACGTGCGTTTCATGCGCTGAAAATCACGTTTTGGCCAAGTATCATAGTTTTCACTATAACTTAATTTCTAGCACTTAGAATGATGCCAAATGCAAAACTTACTTGAATTGGACGATTTTACACTATATACACATTAACTTTGTGCCTCTGACAGTTTGTTTCGCAGCAGGGGAACATTTCAGCTTTTATTGCCTTAACGTGCGTTTCATGCGCTGAACATCACGTTTTGGCCAAGTATCATAGTTTTCACTATAACTTAATTTCTAGCACTTAGAATGATGCTAAATGCAAAACTTACTTGAATTGGACGATTTTACACTATATACACAGTAACTTTGTGCCTCTGACAGTTTGTTTCGCAGCAGGGGAACATTTCAGTTTTTAGTGCCTTAACGTGCGTTTCATGCGCTGAAAATCACGTTTTGGCCAAGGATCATAATTTTCACTATAACTTAATTTCTATCACTTAGAATGATGCTAAATGAAAAACTTACTTGAATTGGACAATTATACACTATATACACAGTAACTATGTGTCTCTGGCAGTTTGTTTCGCAGCAGGGGAACATTTCAGTTTTTATTGCCTTAACGTGCGTTTCATGCTTTGAAAATCACGTTTTGGCCAAGTATCATAGTTTTCACTATAACTTAATTTCTATCACTTAGAATGATGCCAAATGAAAAACTTACTTGAATTGTACGATAATACACTATATACACAGTAACTATGTGTCTCTGACAGTTTGTTTCGCAGCAGGGGAACATTTCAGTTTTTATTGCCCTAATGTGCGTTTCATGCGCTGAAAATCACGTTTTGGCCAAGTATCATAATTTTACTATAACTTAATTTCCATCACTTAGAATGATGCTAAATGCAAAACTTACTTGAATTGGACGATTTTATACTATATACACAGTAACTATGTGTCTCTGACAGTTTGTTTCGCAGCAGGGGAAAATTTCAGTTTTTATTGCCTTAACGTGCGTTTCATGCGCTGAAAATCACGTTTTGGCCAAGTATCATAATTTTCACTATAACTTTAAATGCAAAACTTACTTGAATTAAACGATGTTACACTATATATACAGTAACTATGTGCCTCTGACAGTTTGTTTCGCAGCAGGGGAACATTTCAGTTTTTATTGCCTTAACGTGCGTTTCATGCGCCGAAAATCACGTTTTGGCCAAGTATCATAGTTTTCACTATAACTTAATTTCTATCACTCAGAATGATGCCAAATGAAAAACCTACTTGAATTGGACGATTATACACTATATATACAGTAACTATGTGTCTCTGACAATTTGTTTGGAAGCAGGGGAACATTTCAGTTTTTATTGCCTTAACGTGCGTTTCATGCGCTGAAAATCACGTTTTGGCCAAGTATCATAGTTTTCACTATAACTTAATTTCTAGCACTTAGAATGATGCCAAATGCAAAACTTACTTGAATTGGACGATTTCACACTATATATACAATAACTTTATGCCTCTGACAGTTTGTTTCGCAGCAGGGGAACATTTCAGTTTTTATTGCCTTAACGTGCGTTTCATGCGCTGAAAATCACGTTTTGGCCAAGTATCATAGTTTTCACTATAACTTAATTTCTATCACTTAGAATGATACTAAATGCAAAACTTACTTGAATTGGACGATTTTACACTATATACACAGTAACTTTGTGTCACTGACAGTTTGTTTCGCAGCGGGGGGACATTTCAGTTTTTATTGCCTTAATGTGCATTTCATGCGCTGAAAATCACGTTTTGGCCAAGTATCATAGTTTTCACTATAACTTAATTTATATCACTTAGAATGATGCTAAATGCAAAACTTACTTGAATTGGACGATTTTACACTATATACACAGTAACTATGTGTCTCTGACAGTTTGTTTCGCAGCAGGGGAACATTTCAGTTTTTATTGCCTTAACGTGCGTTTCATGCGCTGAAAATTACGTTTTGGCCAAGTACCCTAGTTTTCACTATAACTTAATTTCTATCACTTAGAATGATGCTAAATGCAAAATTTACTTGAATTGGACGATTTTACACTATACACAGTAACTATGTGCCTCTGACAGTTTGTTTCGCAGCAGGGGAACATTTCAGTTTTTATTGCCTTAACGTGCGTTTTATGCGCTGAAAATCACGTTTTGGCCAAGTATCATAGTTTTCACTATAACTTAATTTCTAGCACTTAGAATGATGCCAAATGCAAAATTTACTTGAATTGGACGATTTTACACTATATACACATTAACTTTGTGCCTCTGACAGTTTGTTTCGCAGCAGGGGAACATTTCAGCTTTTATTGCCTTAACGTGCGTTTCATGCGCTGAACATCACGTTTTGGCCAAGTATCATAGTTTTCACTATAACTTAATTTCTAGCACTTAGAATGATGCTAAATGCAAAACTTACTTGAATTGGACGATTTTACACTATATACACAGTAACTTTGTGCTTCTGACAGTTTGTTTCGCAGCAGGGGAACATTTCAGTTTTTAGTGCCTTAACGTGCGTTTCATGCGCTGAAAATCACGTTTTGGCCAAGGATCATAATTTTCACTATAACTTAATTTCTATCACTTAGAATGATGCTAAATGAAAAACTTACTTGAATTGGACAATTATACACTATATACACAGTAACTATGTGTCTCTGGCAGTTTATTTCGCAGCAGGGGAACATTTCAGTTTTTATTGCCTTAACGTGCGTTTCATGCTTTGAAAATCACGTTTTGGCCAAGTATCATAGTTTTCACTATAACTTAATTTCTATCACTTAGAATGATGCCAAATGAAAAACTTACTTGAATTGTACGATAATACACTATATACACAGTAACTATGTGTCTCTGACAGTTTGTTTCGCAGCAGGGGAAAATTTCAGTTTTTATTGCCTTAACGTGCGTTTCATGCGCTGAAAATCACGTTTTGGCCAAGTATCATAATTTTCACTATAACTTTAAATGCAAAACTTACTTGAATTAAACGATGTTACACTATATATACAGTAACTATGTGCCTCTGACAGTTTGTTTCGCAGCAGGGGAACATTTCAGTTTTTATTGCCTTAACGTGCGTTTCATGCGCCGAAAATCACGTTTTGGCCAAGTATCATAGTTTTCACTATAACTTAATTTCTATCACTCAGAATGATGCCAAATGAAAAACCTACTTGAATTGGACGATTATACACTATATATACAGTAACTATGTGTCTCTGACAATTTGTTTGGAAGCAGGGGAACATTTCAGTTTTTATTGCCTTAACGTGCGTTTCATGCGCTGAAAATCACGTTTTGGCCAAGTATCATAGTTTTCACTATAACTTAATTTCTAGCACTTTGAATGATGCCAAATGCAAAACTTACTTGAATTGGACGATTTCACACTATATATACAATAACTTTATGCCTCTGACAGTTTGTTTCGCAGCAGGGGAACATTTCAGTTTTTATTGCCTTAACGTGCGTTTCATGCGCTGAAAATCACGTTTTGGCCAAGTATCATAGTTTTCGCTATAACTTGATTTCTATCACTTAGAATGATGCTAAATTCAAAACTTACTTGAATTGGACGATTTCACACTATATATACAGTAACTTTGTGCCTCTGACAGTTTGTTTCGCAGCAGGGGAACATTTCAGTTTTTATTGCCTTAACGTGCGTTTCATGCGCTGAAAATCACGTTTTGGCCAAGTATCATAGTTTTCACTATAACTTGATTTCTATCACTTAGAATGATGCTAAATTCAAAACTTACTTGAATTGGACGATTTTACACTATATACACAGTAACGTTGTGCCTCTGACAGTTTGTTTCGCAGCAGGGGAACATTTCAGTTTTTATTGCCTTAACGTGCGTTTCATGCGCTGAAAATCACGTTTTGGCCAAGTATCATAGTTTTCACTATAACTTAATTTCTATCACTTAGAATGATGCTAAATGCAAAACTTACTTGAATTGGACGATTTTACACTATATACACAGTAACTATGTGTCTCTGACAATTTGTTTGGAAGCAGGGGAACATTTCAGTTTATATTGCCTTAACGTGCGTTTCATGCGCTGAAAATCACGTTTTGGCCAAGTATCATAGTTTTCACTATAACTTAATTTTTATCACTTAGAATGATGCTAAATGCAAAACTTACTTGATTTGGACGATTTTACACTATATACACAGTAACTTTGTGCCTCTGACAGTTTGTTTCGCAGCAGGGGAACATTTCAGTTTTTATTGCCTTAACGTGCGTTTCATGCGCTGAAAATCACGTTTTGGCCAAGTATCATAGTTTTCACTATAACTTGATTTCTATCACTTAGAATGATGCTTAATTCAAAACTTACTTGAATTGGACGGTTTTACACTATATACACAGTAAATTTGTGCCTCTGACAGTTTGTTTCGCAGCAGGGGAACATTTCAGTTTTTATTGCCTTAACGTGCGTTTCATGCGCTGAAAATCACGTTTTGGCCAAGTATCATAGTTTTCACTATAACTTAATTTCTATCACTCAGAATGATGCCAAATGAAAAACCTACTTGAATTGGACGATTATACACTATATATACAGTAACTATTTGTCTCTGACAATTTGTTTGGAAGCAGGGGAACATTTCAGTTTTTATTGCTTTAATGTGCATTTCATGCGCTGAAAATCATGTTTTGGCCAAGTATCATAGTTTTCATTATAACTTAATATCTAGCTATTAGAATGATGCCAAATTAAAAACTTATTAAATTATAAAATTTGATGATATTACACTACGTATAGAGAGACATTTGTGTCTCTGACAGTTTTACACAGTTTTACAAGTTATGACTCCAGACTCTTAATTTACAATTCTGTCTTTATGGATACATTGCATCACCACCCCCTGAGTGGATCACTTACCTCTCACTGTCTTTCACTTACCTTCATTCAGCATGTAGGTGTCAGATCACCTTGTACCTAATGTCTATTCATATATCCTCACCCGAAGTTATTACACAGAAGGGATTGTGTTGTGTTACCCCAAGTTTAGAGTCCAAACGGATGTGGGAAACTTACAGCGTCTGTCTGCCAGAGAGCAGCAGCTGGAACCGATTGTGAACAGGGTGGCATGGGTCCCTGATCATGTCCCTGGCTCTGCTGAGGTAACGAGGGCTGGCAATGTCTTCCAGTGAGGGCAGAGTAGCCGACGATCTTCTGCATAGTGGTGATACCTTTCTAAATAGCCTTTTTGTCTGCTGCCGTTCTTTCCGCGTACCACCAAATGTGCTTTTTATGCGCTGATAAGCACATTTTGGTCGAATATGAAAGTTTCCAAGTGTGCACTTGACCCTGGATGACCTGGAGAGTGACAGTTACTCCTGAAGTTGAACCTTTTTTTCATCCCACAATTCAAGGAAACAATTGCAAACCCTGTTAGCCAGCCTTTCTTATATTTCGCGAGGCGAACAAACAATTGCAAGGCCAACTAGTTAGTCTTTCTTACATTCCACGATCTTTTAATTCAATTTTAAAATCAGTTTGGCTAGTCTACCTAGCATTCTACGATCTTATCAAACAAAGGTAAAACCAGTATGATCACATGGTGCGACAAGAATAAACAATTATTAAGCCAGGTAGCCAATCCATCCCACAATTCCCTCCTTTTGTGTCTGTGAAAATATCGAAATATTGAAATGGCTGTTTCCATGAGCCAGAGAAGAACCAGTCAAGCCATCCTCGTTGTGGAACCGAATCTCCGGTCACAGCTCTCTGCATGTTCCTAATAGCCTGCAGGGCATCATGGACCGAGCAGGACATGCCGGCAGGGATGAAGGGGCAGCACGAGTCTTCCACCATGGCACACACACAGCCCCGCTGGGTGGCCACTCCGTCAAGAGCAGGGCAGCACTGGAAAATCACCTGGGCCATGGCGGCTACCCAGCCTGACTGATGCGCCGACACAGGCCCGGAACCTGCCTTCAATGGTCTTCAAATGCAGGGCGTTCCTTGCCGCTCCCACTCAAGGGAACTGAGCCATTACGATTTTGGATGAGACTGACCAGTATTTGTGTTTGAGGGACACATCCGAGCCACACACTGGATCATAGTCGTGAGCTCCGTCAATAATGTGCCCAAATGGAGGTCATTGATTCGGGAATAACAGAACTTCTGAAGATCCCTAGATGATTATTTTTATACATAATAATCAAAAATACATCCCCATCGTCAATGGATACAATTTTTCGGGTAAATTCACTAACCAGAACAGACTGGGCCTGGTTCTAATACAACCACTATTTTAATCCCAGAATGCCTGTTTTGGACACTGTTTATGGTGGGAAAATAGCTCCAGAACCATCCTGGATCATTATTTTTACACAGAATAGTGAAAATACATCCATCTACACATTCAACACTAATTATGGGTAGAAGCACCAACCAGAACCGACTGGGCCCGGTTCTAATACGACCACTATTTTAATCGCAAAATGCCTGTTTTGGACAATGTTTATGGTGGGAAACATTATTTTTATAGAAAATAGTGAAACTACATCTACCTACTCAATCAACACAAATTCTGGGTAAATACACCAACCAGAACCGATTGGGCCTTGTTCTAATACAACCACTATTTTTATCGCAAAATGTTTTGGACACTATTGACGGTGGGAAATATTCCCAAAACATCCCTGCATCTTTAATTTTACTCATAATAGTGAAAATGCATCCATCCACACAATTGAACCTAAATCTGGGTAAAAGCGGCAACCAGAACCGACTGGGCCCGGTTCTAATACGACCACTATTTTAATCGCAAAATGCCTGTTTTGGACAATGTTTATGGTGGGAAACATTATTTTTATAGAAAATAGTGAAACTACATCCACCTACTCAACCAACACAAATTCTGGGTAAATACACCAACCAGAACCGATTGGGCCTTGTTCTAATACAACCACTATTTTTATCGCAAAATGTTTTGGACACTATTGACGGTGGGAAATATTCCCAAAACATCCTTGCATCTTTAATTTTTTACATAATAGTGAAAATGCATCCATCCACACAATTGACACTAAATCTGGGTAAAAGCGGCAACCAGAACCGACTGGTCCCGGTTCTAATTCAACAACCATGCAAAATTAAGATCCATTGGAGGTTTTTTTATTCTTGTATAAAAAAAGCCCCAAAACATCCCTGCATGATTATTTTTAAACAGAATAGTAAAATATACATCCCAATCATCTTTGGACACAAGTTTCAGATATAAACAGCAACCAGACCCGACTGGACCCAGTTATAATGCAACTACTATTTTTTATCGCAAATTGCATGTTTTGGATAAATTTTATGCTGGGAAATAGCCCTAGAACCATCCTGGATCTTAAATTTTAGACAGAATTGTGAAAATACATCCACCTACACAATCAATACTAACTCTGGGTATAAGACCCAACCAGAACCGACTGGGCTTGGTTCTAATACAACCACCATGCAAAATAAAGTGCCCCAATGGAGGTCATTTATTCGGGCATAAAATAACTTCTGAACATCCCTAGATGACGATTTTTATACAGAATAGTGAAAAATACAACCCCATTCCCATCGGACACAAGTTACGGGTGTATACACAAACCAGAACCGACTGGGCCTGGTTCTAATACAACCACTATGCAAAATAAAGTGCCCAAAGGGAGGTCATTGATTAGGGCATAAAAGAACTTCTGAAAATCCCTAGATGATTATTTTTAAAGAGAATAGTCAAAAATACATCCCCATTATCATTTGACACAAGTTCCGGCTACATACATAAACCAGAACCGACTGGGCCTGGTTCTAATAGGACCACTATTTTAATCGCAAAGTGCCTGTTATGGACACTATTGACAGTGGGAAATATTCCCTGAACATCCCTGCATCTTTAATTTCACACAGAATAGTGAAAATGCATCCATCAAATCAAATGACACTAATTCTTGGTAAAAGCACCAACCAGAACCGACTGGGCCCGGTTCTAATTCAACCACCATGCAAAATAACGATCCATAATGGAGGTTTTTGATTCTTGTATAGAAAAGCCACAAAACATCCCTGCATGATTATGTTTAAACAGAATAGTAAAATATACATCCCCATCATCTTTGGACACAAGTTTCGGATATAAACAGCAACCAGAACCGAGACGACCCAGTTATAATGCAACTACTATTTTTTATCACAAAATGCATGTTTTGGAGACTATTTATGGTGGCAATTACCCCTAGAACCATCCTGGATCTTTATTTTTAGACAGAATAGTGAAAATACATCCACCTACACAATCAACACTAACTCTGGGTAAAAGCACCAACCAGAACCGACTCGGCTTGGTTCTACTACAACCACCATGCAAAATAAAGTGCCCAAATGGAGGTCATTTATTCGGGCATAGAAAAACTACTGAACATCCCTAGATGATATTTTTTAATACAGAATAGTCAAAAATACAACCCCATTCCTATTGGACACACGTTACGGGTGTAGACACAAACCAGAACCGACTGGGCCTGGTTCTAATACAACCACTATTTTTGTCGCAAAATGCATGTTTTTGACACTATTTATGGTGGGAAATAGTCTCAGAACATCCCTGGATCTTTATTCTTACAGAGAATAGTGAAAATGCATCCATCCACACAATTGAACCTAAATCTGGGTAAAAGCGGCAACCAGAACCGACTGGGCCCGGTTCTAATACGACCACTATTTTAATCGCAAAATGCCTGTTTTGGACAATGTTTATGGTGGGAAACATTATTTTTATAGAAAATAGTGAAACTACATCCACCTACTCAACCAACACAAATTCTGGGTAAATACACCAACCAGAACCGATTGGGCCTTGTTCTAATACAACCACTATTTTTATCGCAAAATGTTTTGGACACTATTGACGGTGGGAAATATTCCCAAAACATCCTTGCATCTTTAATTTTTTACATAATAGTGAAAATGCATCCATCCACACAATTGACACTAAATCTGGGTAAAAGCGGCAACCAGAACCGACTGGTCCCGGTTCTAATTCAACAACCATGCAAAATTAAGATCCATTGGAGGTTTTTTTATTCTTGTATAAAAAAAGCCCCAAAACATCCCTGCATGATTATTTTTAAACAGAATAGTAAAATATACATCCCAATCATCTTTGGACACAAGTTTCAGATATAAACAGCAACCAGACCCGACTGGACCCAGTTATAATGCAACTACTATTTTTTATCGCAAATTGCATGTTTTGGATAAATTTTATGCTGGGAAATAGCCCTAGAACCATCCTGGATCTTAAATTTTAGACAGAATTGTGAAAATACATCCACCTACACAATCAATACTAACTCTGGGTATAAGACCCAACCAGAACCGACTGGGCTTGGTTCTAATACAACCACCATGCAAAATAAAGTGCCCCAATGGAGGTCATTTATTCGGGCATAAAATAACTTCTGAACATCCCTAGATGACGATTTTTATACAGAATAGTGAAAAATACAACCCCATTCCCATCGGACACAAGTTACGGGTGTATACACAAACCAGAACCGACTGGGCCTGGTTCTAATACAACCACTATGCAAAATAAAGTGCCCAAAGGGAGGTCATTGATTAGGGCATAAAAGAACTTCTGAAAATCCCTAGATGATTATTTTTAAAGAGAATAGTCAAAAATACATCCCCATTATCATTTGACACAAGTTCCGGCTACATACATAAACCAGAACCGACTGGGCCTGGTTCTAATAGGACCACTATTTTAATCGCAAAGTGCCTGTTATGGACACTATTGACAGTGGGAAATATTCCCTGAACATCCCTGCATCTTTAATTTCACACAGAATAGTGAAAATGCATCCATCAAATCAAATGACACTAATTCTTGGTAAAAGCACCAACCAGAACCGACTGGGCCCGGTTCTAATTCAACCACCATGCAAAATAACGATCCATAATGGAGGTTTTTGATTCTTGTATAGAAAAGCCACAAAACATCCCTGCATGATTATGTTTAAACAGAATAGTAAAATATACATCCCCATCATCTTTGGACACAAGTTTCGGATATAAACAGCAACCAGAACCGAGACGACCCAGTTATAATGCAACTACTATTTTTTATCACAAAATGCATGTTTTGGAGACTATTTATGGTGGCAATTACCCCTAGAACCATCCTGGATCTTTATTTTTAGACAGAATAGTGAAAATACATCCACCTACACAATCAACACTAACTCTGGGTAAAAGCACCAACCAGAACCGACTCGGCTTGGTTCTACTACAACCACCATGCAAAATAAAGTGCCCAAATGGAGGTCATTTATTCGGGCATAGAAAAACTACTGAACATCCCTAGATGATATTTTTTAATACAGAATAGTCAAAAATACAACCCCATTCCTATTGGACACACGTTACGGGTGTAGACACAAACCAGAACCGACTGGGCCTGGTTCTAATACAACCACTATTTTTGTCGCAAAATGCATGTTTTTGACACTATTTATGGTGGGAAATAGTCTCAGAACATCCCTGGATCTTTATTCTTACAGAGAATAGTGAAAATACATCCACTCACACAATCGACACTAATTGTGGGTAAAGCACCAACCAGAACGACTGGGCCTGGTTCTAAACAACCACTTGTAATTAAAGTGCCCAAATTGAGGTCATTGATTCAGGCATAACAGAACTTCTGAACATCCCTAGAATATTATTTTTATAAAGAATAATCAAAAATACATCCCCATCATCATTGGACACAATTTCTGGGTAAAAACACGAACCAGAACCGACTGGTCCTGGTTCTAATACAACCACTACTTTAACCGCAAAATGCCTGTTTTGGACACTGTTTGTGGTGGGAAATAGCTCCAGAACCATCCTGGATCATTATTGTTATACAAAATAGTGAAAATACATCCACTCACACAATAAACACAAATTCTGGGTAAAAGCACCAACCAAAACCGACTGGGCCTGTTTCTAAACCACCACTTGTAAATAAAGTGACCAAATGAAAGTAATTCATTCGGGCATAACAGAACTTCTGAACACCGCTAGATGATTACTTCTATACAGAATAGTCAAGTATACATCCCCATCATAATTGGACACAAGTTTCGTGTACAAACACCCACCAGAACCGACTGGACCCTGTTATAATGCAGCCACTATTTTGTATCGCAAAATGCATGTTTTGGACACTATTTATGGTGGGAAATAGCCCCAGAACTGTCCTGGATCTTTATTTTTAGACAGAATAGTGAAAATACATCTACCCACACAATGAATACTATATCTGGGTAAAAGCACCAACCAGAACCGACTGGGCCTGGTTCTTAAAAACCACCACTTGTAAATAAAGTGCCCAAATTGAGGTCATTGATTTGGGCATAACAGAACTTCTGAACATCCCTAGATGATTATTTTTATACAGAATAATCAAAAATACATCCTTATCATCATTGGACACAATTTCTGGGAAAAACAACCAGAATCGCCTGGGCCTGGTTCTAATACAACCACTATTTTAATCGCAAAATGCCTGTTTTGGACACTTTTTATGGTGGGAAATAGCTCCAGAATCACCTAGAATGATGCCAATGAAAGACTTACATGGATAGGACGATTTTACACTATATACACAGGAACTATGTGTCTCTGACAGTGTGTTTGGCAGCAGGGGAACGTTTCAGTTCCACTATTTTTATCGCAAAATGTTTTGGACACTATTGACGGTGGGAAATATTCCCAGAACATCCCTGCATCTTTAATTTTACACATAATAGTAAAAATGCATCCATCCACACAATTGACACTAAATCTGGGTAAAAGCGACAACCAGAAACGACTGGGCCCGGTTCTAATTCAACCACCATGCAAAATTAAGATCCATTGGAGGTTTTTTATTCTTGTATAAAAAAAGCCCCAAAACATCCCTGCATGATTATTTTTAAACAGAATAGTAAAATACACACCCCAATCATCTTTGGACACAAGTTTCAGATATAAACAGCAACCAGACCCGACTGGACCCAGTTATAATGCAACTACTATTTTTTATCGCAAAATGCATGTTTTGGAGAAATTCTATGCTGGGAAATAGCCCTAGAACCATCCTGGATCTTTAATTTTAGACAGAATTGTGAAAATACATCCACCTACACAATCAATACTAACTCTGGGTATAAGACCCAACCAGAACCGACTGGGCTTGGTTCTAATACAACCACCATGCAAAATAAAGTGCCCAAATGGAGGTCATTTATTCGGGCATAAAATAACTTCTGAACATCCCTAGATGACGATTTTTATACAGAATAGTGAAAAATACAACCCCATTCCCATCGGACACAAGTTACGGGTGTATACACAAACCAGAACCGACTGGGCCTGCTTCTAATACAACCACTATGCAAAATAAAGTGCCCAAAGGGAGGTCATTGATTAGGGCATAAAAGAACTTCTGAAAATCCCTAGATGATTATTTTTAAAGAGAATAGTCAAAAATACATCCCCATTATCATTTGACACAAGTTCCGGCTACATACATCAACCAGAACCGACTGGGCCTGATTCTAATAGGACCACTATTTTAATCGCAAAGTGCCTGTTATGGACACTATTGACGGTGGGAAATATTCCCTGAACATCCCTGCATCTTTAATTTCACACAGAATAGTGAAAATGCATCCATCAAATCAAATGACACTAATTCTTGGTAAAAGCACCAACCAGAACCGACTGGGCCCGGTTCTAATTCAACCACCATGCAAAATAACGATCCATAATGGAGGTTTTTGATTCTTGTATAAAAAAAGCCACAAAACATCCCTGCATGATTATGTTTAAACAGAATAGTAAAATATACATCCCCATCATCTTTGGACACAAGTTTCGGATATAAACAGCAACCAGAACCGAGACGACCCAGTTATAATGCAACTACTATTTTTTATCGCAAAATGCATGTTTTGGAGACTATTTATGGTGGCAAATACCCCTAGAACCATCCTGGATCTTTATTTTTAGACAGAATAGTGAAAATACATCCACCTACACAATCAACACTAACTCTGGGTAAAAGCACCAACCAGAACCGACTCGGCTTGGTTCTACTACAACCACCATGCAAAATAAAGTGCCCAAATGGAGGTCATTTATTCGGGCATAGAAAAACTTCTGAACATCCCTAGATGATATTTTTTAATACAGAATAGTCAAAAATACAACCCCATTCCTATTGGACACACGTTACGGGTGTAGACACAAACCAGAACCGACTGGGCCTGGTTCTAATACAACCACTATTTTTGTCGCAAAATGCATGTTTTTGACACTATTTATGGTGGGAAATAGTCTCAGAACAACCCTGGATCTTTATTCTTACAGAGAATAGTGAAAATACATCCACTCACACAATCGACACTAATTGTGGGTAAAGCACCAACCAGAACCGACTGGGCCTGGTTCTAAACAACCACTTGTAATTAAAGTGCCCAAATTGAGGTCATTGTTTCAGGCATAACAGAACTTCTGAACATCCCTGGAATATTATATTTATTAAGAATAATCAAAAATACATCCCCATTATCATTGGACACAATTTCTGGGTAAAAACACGAACCAGAACCGACTGGTCCTGGTTTTAATACAACAACTACTTTAACCGCAAAATGCCTGTTTTGGACACTGTTTGTGGTTGAAAATAGCTCCAGAACCATCCTGGATCATTATTGTTATACAAAATAGTGAAAATACATCCACTCACACAATAAACACAAATTCTGGGTAAAAGCACCAACCAAAACCGACTGGGCCTGTTTCTAAACCACCACTTGTAAATAAAGTGACCAAATGAAAGTAATTCACTCGGGCATAACAGAACTTCTGAACATCGCTAGATGATTACTTCTATACAGAATAGTCAAGTATACATCCCCATCATAATTGGACACAAGTTTCGTGTACAAACACCCACCAGAACCGACTGGACCCTGTTATAATGCAGCCACTATTTTGTATCGCAAAATGCATGTTTTGGACACTATTTATGGTGGGAAATAGCCCCAGAACTGTCCTGGATCTTTATTTTTAGACAGAATAGTGAAAATACATCTACCCACACAATGGATACTATATCTGGGTAAAATCACCAACCAGAACCGACTGGGCCTGGTTCTTAAAAACCACCACTTTTAAATAAAGTGCCCAAATTGAGGTCATTGATTCGGGCATAACAGAACTTCTGAACATCCCTAGATGAATATTTTTATACAGAATAATCAAAAATACATCCTTATCATTGGACACAATTTCTGGGAAAAACACCAACCAGAATCGCCTGGGCCTGGTTCTAATACAACCACTATTTTAATCGCAAAATGCCTGTTTTGGACACTTTTTATGGTGGGAAATAGCTCCAGAATCACCTAGAATGATGCCAATGAAAGACTTACATGGATAGGACGATTTTACACTATATACACAGGAACTATGTGTCTCTGACAGTGTGTTTGGCAGCAGGGGAACGTTTCAGTTCCACTATTTTTATCGCAAAATGTTTTGGACACTATTGACGGTGGGAAATATTCCCAGAACATCCCTGCATCTTTAATTTTACACATAATAGTAAAAATGCATCCATCCACACAATTGACACTAAATGTGGGTAAAAGCGGAAACCAGAAACGACTGGTCCCGGTTCTAATTCAACCACCATGCAAAATTAAGATCCATTGGAGGTTTTTGATTCTTGTATAAAAAAAGCCCCAAAACATCCCTGCATGATTATTTTTAAACAGAATAGTAAAATATACATCCCTATCATCTTTGGACACAAGTTTCAGATATAAACAGCAACCAGACCCGACTGGACCCAGTTATAATGCAACTACTATTTTTTATCGCAAAATGCATGTTTTGGAGAAAATTTATGCTGGGAAATAGCCCTACAACCATCCTGGATCTTTATTTTTAGACAGAATTGTGAAAATACATCCACCTACACAATAAATACTAACTCTGGGTATAAGCACCAACCAGAACCGACTGGGCTTGGTTCTAATACAACCACCATGCAAAATAAAGTGCCCAAATGGAGGTCATTTATTCGGGCATGAAATAACTTCTGAACATCCCTAGATGATGATTTTTATACAGAATAGTGAAAAATACAACCCCATTCCCATCGGACACAAGTTACGGGTGTATACACAAACCAGAACCGACTGGGCCTGGTTCTAATACAACCACCATGCAAAATAAAGTGCCCAAATGGAGGTCATTTATTCGGGCATGAAATAACTTCTGAGCATCCCTAGATGATGATTTTTATACAGAATAGTGAAAAATACAACCCCATTCCCATCGGACACAAGTTACGGGTGTATACACAAACCAGAACCGACTGGGCCTGGTTCTAATACAACCACTATGCAAAATAAAGTGCCCAAAGGGAGGTCATTGATTCGGGCATAAAAGAACTTCTGAAAATCCCTTGATGATTATTTTTATAGAGAATAGTCAAAACTACATCCCCATTATCATTTGACACAAGTTCCGGCTACATACACCAACCACAACCGACTGGGCCTGGTTCTAATAGGACCACTATTTTAATCGCAAAGTGCCTGTTTTGGACACTATTGATGGTGGGAAATATTCCCTGAACATCCCTGCATCTTTAATTTCACACAGAATAGTGAAAATGCATCCATCAACACAATTGACACTGATTCTTGGTAAAAGCACCAACCAGAACCGACTGGGCCCGGTTCTAATTCAACCACAATGCAAAATAACGATCCATAATAGCGGTTTTTGATTCTTGTATAAAAAAGCCCCAAAACATCCCCGCATGATTAGGTTTAAACAGAATAGGAAAATATACATCCCCTTCATCTTTGGACACAAGTTTCGGATTTAAACAGCAACCAGAACCGAGACGACCCAGTTATAATGCAACTACTATTTTTTATCGCAAAATGCATGTTTTGGAGACTATTTATGGTGGCAAATACCCCTAGAACCATCCTGGATCTTTATTTTTTGACAGAATAGTGAAAATACATCCACCTACACAATCAACACTAACTCTGGGTAAAAGCACCAACCAGAACCGACTCGGCTTGGTTCTACTACAACCACCATGCAAAATAAAGTGCCCAAATGGAGGTCATTTATTCGGGCATAGAAGAACTTCTGAACATCCCTAGATGATATTTTTTTATACAGAATAGTAAAAAATACAACCCCATTCCTATTGGACACACGTTACGGGTGTATACACAAAACAGAACCGACTGGGCCTGGTTCTAAACAACCACTTGTAAATAAAGTGTCCAAATTGAGGTCATTGATTCGGGCATAACAGAACTTCTGAACATCCCTAGAATATTATTTTTATAAAGAATAATCAAAAATACATCCCCATCATCATTGGACACAATTTCTGGGTAAACACACAAACCTGAACCGACTGGTCCTGGTTCTAATACAACCACTACTTTAACCGCAAAATGCCTGTTTTGGACACTGTTTGTGGTGGGAAATAGCTCCAGAACCATCCTGGATCATTATTGTTATACAAAATAGTGAAAATACATCCACTCAACAATAAACACAAATTCTGGGTAAAAGCACCAACCAAAACCGACTGGGCCTGTTTCTAAACCACCACTTGTGAATAAAGTGACCAAATGAAAGTAATTCATTCGGGCATAACAGAACTTCTGAACATCGCTAGATGATTATTTCGATACAAAATAGTCAAGTATACATCCCCATCATAATTGGACACAAGTTCCGTATTCAAACACCCACCAGAACTGACTGGACCCTGTTATAATGCAACCACTATTTTGTATCGCCTGTTTTGGACACTGTTTATGGTGGGAGATAGCTCCGGTATCACCTAGAATGATGCCAATGAAAGACTTACTTGAATTGGACGATTTTACACTATATACACAGGAACTATGTGTCTCTGACAGTGCGTTAGCAGCAGGGGAACGTTTCAGTTTTTATTGCCTTAATGTGCTTTTCATGGCCTGATAATCACGTTTTGGCCAAGTATGATAGTTTTCATTGTAATTTAATTTCTATCACTTTGAACGATGCCAAATAAAAAACTTACTTGAATTGGACGATTTTTCACTACATACACAGTAACTGTGTCTCTGACAGTTTGTTTGGCAGCAGGGGAACTTTTCAGTTTTTATTGCCTTAATGTACTTTTCATGCGCTGAAAATCACGTTTTGGCCAAGTATGATTGTTTTCATTATAACTTAATTTCTAGCTTGAGAATGATGCCAAATGGATAACTTACTTGAATTGGACGATTTTACACTATATACACAGTAACTATGTGTCTCTGACAGTTTGTTTGGCAGCAGGGGAACATGTGAGATTAGACAAAGTATCTTTGCAAATGCTTGTTCATATTGTATAAGTTTTTGTGAGTATAACAGCATCATAGTCATCCTTATGGCTGACATGTCAGCATAAACACCCAACTGTCTGACTGAATAAACAATCTTAGTCTTGTGATTGGGGTGACATGTCAGCACAAATACTCAACTGTCCGACACTGATCAATTACTTTTTGCCCTGCAAATGACTGAAATGTATCTGTCCAAAGTCCTAGTGACAACTGTCAGTTTTTCCTGTATTTAAGACACACACACTGGTCATTCGACTAGAGTTGCAGGAACATCGCGTTGAACAGGACCCTACTGTAGGAACTCTCACTGTCCACTTTGCAGTCTGGTAATAAACCAATTGGTCCGGGACCAATGAAAGTAGAACAATAATTAGCAAGGGCTTTATAGTCTTGGTCTGTTATTGGAGTCAGGGACTTAACTCAGACAAAGTCAGGGACTTTTGGTCTTTGTGTGTTCAGAGATATTGGGTTAATCACAAAGTAGAGATCACTTTCGGGTAATTTAGAAAATAATTGTTGTTTAAACTATTAAGTAGGTGATTAATATGGGTCAGAAAGCAACAAAAGGAATGGGTTTATTGTCAGAATGCAAAATGAAAATCGGTGAGTTACCGGGACGAGATATCATGGTCCAGCTTGGGCTAAGCCTAGTGGCCACCCAAAATGGCCTCCGACCCAGGGAATTACAGACCAAAAATATCTTCCACACCACCACATCTAACAGCTTCTACTCTCTCGACATTGTCGGGAATGATTCTGCCAAGGTAGCTGAAAGTCTAAGAGAACAGTCTGAAGATATGTGCCCAGCAGCACCAGGACAGGAACAACAAACATGGCCATTACATGTCACCCTGAAGTTCATGGGAGACCGGACGACAAGTAGTTAAACCAATTCTCACAGTTGCCCACTGTTAGACTATAAATATTTGACCTGACTCCAATTCCTTAACTCTGTAGTCTCCAGTCTAACAATGGAGCGTGTTCAGCATCGGAGGAGACAAACCAGGGTTGAGCGAGGTTATCCACAGATGATTTATTCCATTCAAATTGATTCATACAGAGCTCCGGGTCTCCCTCCCATAGAATAAGCCCGCTGAGTGTTGATGTCCCAAAGCGGAGGATGGAAAAGACATTGTCCAAACCCGCGTTTGCCCAGTTATAGTCCAACAAAAATGCATATTCATTCGCTGATTAATAATGAGATGTGGGCTGGTCCAGGGCTGCTGTGAGGGGGGGTTTCTCTGGGCTCCACATCTTCCAGCCTTGAATCCACATCATCCAGACCTCTGTCTCCGCTGGTCCTATAAAGTCCTGACCCTCCGCCCTGCTCTTTGTTCCTCTGCCCTTTGAAGTCCTCCATCTGGTCTCTTATCAGTGTGGATCCCACCTTAAAATAAGAATCTCAGGAAGAGCCTTTTGTTAACGTTATAGTTGAGGAGTCTCAGACCCATCCTTCTGTTCATATTGTATTTGAGTTGGGAACCAGTGGCGACTCTAAAACAAGACCGCCACAACAAAAGGAATGAGTAAAATGTGATATCAAAATGAAACAGCTATACTAAAAAGAATGAGTAAAATATGATATCAAAATGAAACAGCTATACTAAAAAGAATGAGTAAAATATGATATCAAAATGAAACAGCTATACTAAAAAGAATGAGTAAAATATGTCATATTCTACACCACTTAACGAATCATAATTAACCACGTATATGCAACTGACCTAATGGACAACCCATTGCCCCCGGACACATTGCCTATGGGGATGGATCATCATCAAAAACCCTGGATGGAGAAAAACACAACGTATATGCCGTGGTGACTCAAAAAGACAACCTCAAGACAGGACGACTCCCCGGCGACTGGTCTGCACAAGCCGCAGAAATAGTGGCACTGACAGAGGCATGTAGACTATTCCTAGAACAAGACTTGACGGTGGAAAGACACAGCCCAATCCCTGCTGAATTCCTAAGAGAAATGCAAAATCATTCCCCAGAAAAAGAGAAACTGCAATGGGAAACAGAAGGAGACACTCAACACAAGAACGGACTCTATGCAGTAGAACAGTGTTTCCCAACCACTGTGCCGCGGCACACTGGTGTGCCATGAGCAATGGTCAGGTGTGCCGTGGGAAATTGCAAGAAGTCATACAATGTGATATTGAGAGAGAAAAATCGATATGAATATAAGGAGAGAACTATTACAAGGTTCAAATCAAAATATGATGGACGTTAAATTGTAGATTATACTATTATTTGATTCAAGTTGTCAAACAGTAATTTTTTTGCTCTTTCTCTTAGTCGAAACGGAAGTTGTCTGGTTTCTAGCGCATCAACTTTTGCCGACGTAAAGTCTGTGTGAGCACAATTTTTTTTGCGGAATATTAGGAGATTTAAGTAATATTTAGAGAAAAATCATAAAATGATGCGATCAATAGCTTTACTTGGTTATTTGCATCACTCAAACCGGAAGTTGTTCAGGGTCCACAGGCCAAATTTCTGTGACATTAGGTCATTGTGAAAAATTAGATTTTGGAATAATTTTGGATGCAATTTCTGCTGATAAAACTTCGATGAGAATAACTATTATAAATATATGAAGAGAAATAATGAAGAGACTGCTGGCAGGAGGGAATAGACCCCAACGGGGCTGGCAAGGGTTAGCTACCCTTGCTGGCAGGAGCCTTTCACTACACAGTGTCTTGGATCCACCCAATTATTGCTTTGAAGATTTCTAAAGGAAAAACACCCCTGGAGTCTGCGAGAGCGGGGGCGGAAGATGACTCATCAGCGGACCACACGGTAACGGACATTGCAAAGGAAACGACAACGAATCAGATGATCGGCACAACAGTTGACGGAGTAACAGCACTGGCAGGACACAAGATACAAAGCTGCATCTGTGGCCGGGAAAAGGTTACATCAGAGAGGGGTCTCAAGATCCACCAGGGCAGGAAAAAGTGCCTGGAAGAGCTTAGCGAGGGGCCTCGCATTGACCACTACTTCCTCAGAGGTAGGACAAATAAGTCGAGTGAAGCCCAGTGGCGGGACACTCACCACAGTCCACAGGGTATCAGAACCCCAGACGAAGCTCAACCAAGCACGGATCCACCAACGGACATGAGTCCACCGACACAGACCTTGTCCATCTTGAAGGCCTGAAAGGGAGCTATGGTTTGGAGGGATTTGGGGTGTGACCGCGTGGTTCCACCTTGCGCCACACACCTGGGGCTGATCATCCTGTGGTGGGCCAACCTCTGCAGAGGATGTCTTGTTATAAGTGGCTGAAACACCCAATGACGTGTGGGGCTAACAACTGATGATGTGGCGTGCAGGTGGCACCGCGTGATCCTAGCCAAATCCCACCCCATGTAAGACGTTATCTCCAATCTCTGTCAATTGATGTGCTGAACATTAGGGATATTTAACACCTAGTCCTATAAAGAAACCAAATATAGGCGACAAAGATTTTCAGATGGTGGTGTCCCTTGAGATTTTTTTCAATGCAAAAAGTGTGCCTCGGCTCAAAAAAGGTTGGTATACACTGCAGTAGAAAATAAGCCATGCGTGACACGATCATTGTTTGAAGTAATTGCCAAATTGAGCCATGGGGTGAGCCATGTCTCAACAGGAGGGATGATCAGTACAGTACAACAAACAATGCATGTTCCCAGAGGTCTCCAAACTTCATTTTGTTTTGGCAGAAACTGTCTGAACTGCTGTAGACACAACTCTCAAGGCAACGAACGACCCAAGCATGGAACAAGGTAAACAGGAACATATCCCTTCGAACTTCTGAACATGGATTTCATCAAACTGAACCAAAGTGCTGGAGTCGTGGAACAAACCATTAGAACAGTAAAACTCAGACTCAGAAAAACCATGGAAGACACAGGAAAACCATGGCAAGAATGCCTGAGCCTGGTAGAAACGTACATGAGAATCATTCCATCAGCACAGGGATGCACACCATTTGAGGCAGTGAACGACAGACCCTTCCACTTAACAATGTGGGAAAAAGATCTGGTGGTAGAAGAGAAAGGAGAAACAGATTCCCTCACTAAGTGGTTATGCAAAATGTTCGAAGAAAGAACTGTGATGAATGCAAAATAATCTGCCGACATCTTCTCTGTCTCCCACAGAGGAGGTCCTGTCCCCAGGAGACCTGGTACTCGTCAAGGTGATAAAAAGAAAGTGCTGGTCTTCTCCACGTTGGGACGGACCTCACCGTGTGATTTTGGCCACACCCACCGCCGTCAAAATCGAAGGAAGAGACACCTGGATACATCAGTCCCACAGTAAACAAAGTACAAGAATGAAGTGGCTACTCATCATCATCACCGCTCTGTGTTCAACCACATGGGGGGAATGTATCAGAACCTTGGTACACTCCCACTGGAGGAGAATGCCCCACTAGCTAGTTCAGGAAACAATCAGGGGCCCCCAGATCTGCATCCCATTAACCAAGACACCAATCGTCGTTCAAGTCCCTTTGCTCAGCCTACAGCTTACTCACTTGGGATTACACAGGACTGACTCGAGTTATTTCTATTGGTACCTACAAGCCAGAGTCTGAGTGGTCTGGCCAGACACATTGGACCAGGTCTTCCTCCATACAGGCTACAAGACCATCACATGACCCCTTTCCAAAGAAGCTACCACCATGACCGCTAACTTCACCAAGTTAGCCACCACCATCAAAGATGGTAAACATACGCTGGAGCTCACGACCAATATCCAACAGAAAGGCTGCATCAACCTATGCCTCTGACCGGACCGACCAGGAAAAGGCCCCCTCTTTTACTATCACCATCCGCACTACTAGTCCAGCCAAAGGTCCCCAAAGTGATTTGTGTGAACCCCTTCGTAAAACCATCCGCCACCCGCCTACTCAAAATCCGTCCGGCAGGAACACCTAAGCCTGAGGAGATACACCTAATTCTCGCCCATGTCCAAATACACGAAGAAAACGACTACAACCCGATGATGAGGAACAGTTGATACAGATACACCGCACTCACAGCCCGCGCCACAACCAATGAGTTGTTATGTCTGTTCCCTCATGCCTACTGCCGTAGCCCAACCACAGCTATGGGCCAACCGACAGAACGAAGAACTCGCCAACCTCACCTAAAACTGTATCCTGGGTAATCTGAGAGAATCCTTCCAGCAAAGCTTGACCGCCTACATACCATGGTCGCAGTACCATTAGCAGCTACAGTCAATACCGCAAATTTGTCCAGTGGAACAACCGAACGGACTGTTATCCATCCTGTTTCAACTTCAGCGGACCTGATCCGAAGACCCCTTTAGACCAAGTTCACGTCACCCGGTGCGCCGAGATCAGACACATTCCTTCCCAATCATGGACAGTACTGGACCAAATATGGTGGCTCTGCGAATGGCAAGTGTATATGATCATCCCCACCAATACAACTGGGCTCTGTGTCCCTACATCTGCATCCGACCACACGTACGTTCTAACAGCAGACTCGATTCCAACTGTCGACGCCAACCCACATCTACCCACCAGGCGTCAACGAAGGAGCTTTGATTTCTTCCCCCATGATTCAGTGTGGGGCTCGGATGTCTCGTCGAATACAAACACTGGTCAGTCTCCACCAAAATCATGATGGCGGTGTTCCCCAGGGTAGTAACAGCGAAGAACACCCTACGTCTGGAAACCATTGACTACAGATTCCAGGCCTACGTCAACGCATCAGTCCGACTGCAACAAGGCTGAGAAATCCAAATAACTGCCATGACCCAGAGGATTATCCAGAATCGCCTTGCCCTCGACAGAAGAACCGCCCAGCAGGGAGGTGTGTGTGCCATGGTAGGAGACTCATGCTGCACCTTCATTTCTGCCAACGAATCCCACTCAGTCCATGATGCCTTACAAACTATGAAGAACATACAGAACGCTATGACCAAAGATCCAGTTCCACAACAAGGATGGCTTGACTTGTTCCTCTCTGGCTCATCATGGACACATACTCTTTTGAAAGCCCTAGACCAGTCGTAACTGTTATTGCTCTCGTGCTTGTTGTCCTTACTTGTTGTTTGCCCTGCTTCTCAGCTTTAATCAAACGTACCATTAATTCCACAGTCGAACAAATCATGATTGTTGAAACCCAGCTAATGCTAACTCGTATTCACATGCAACAATCCATATCCCAATCTGACATTGATGCTGTGCTACTGTCTGACACTGATTAATATATCTTTCCTATTCTGAGACGCCTGGTACCCTTCCTGGTCGGTCTAAACTCCAGTTTGAAATAATTTGTGAAGAATTTCGTTCAAAAGTAGCGTCGCTAACAAACGATGTTCCGATGTGTTTATACTCACAAACAGGAGGGATAAGTAAAATTAGACAAATTATCTTTACAAATGCTTGTTCATATTGTATTAGTTTTTGTAAGTATAAAAGCATCGTAGTAATCCTTATGGCTGACATGTCAGCACAAACACCCAACTGTCTGACTGAATAATAAAGCTTAGTCTTGTGATTGGGTTGACATGTAATCACAAATACTCAACTGTCCGACACCGATCAATTACTTTTTGCCCTGCAAATGACTGAAACGTATCTGTCCAAAGTCTTAGGGACAACTGTAAGTTTTGCCTGTATTTAAGACACACTCACTGGTCATTCGACTAGAATTGCAGTAACATCGTGTTGAACAGGACCCCACTGTAGGAACTCTCACTGTCCACTTTGCAGTCTGGTAATACATATTTTCTTTTTATATTTATCTCACTCTTTCTTAGCTTGCTCCTGAAGTTGTATTTTTAAACCTAACAAACATTCCAGTTTTTTTTTGCCTTAGTGCTTTTCATGCGCTGAAAATCACGTTTTGGCCAAGTATGGTAATTTTCATTATAACTTAATTTCTATCACTTAGAATGATGCGAAATGAAAAAAAGTACTTGGATTGGATGATTTTACACTATATACAAAGTAACTATGTGTCTCTGACGATTTGTTTGGCAGCAGGGGAACACTTCAGTTTTTATTGCCTTATTGTGCTTTTCATGCACTGAAAATCATGTTTTGGCCGAGTATGATAGTTTTCATTGTAACTTATTTTCTATCACTAAGAATGAAAAAAAAATGAAAATCTTACTTGAATTGGACGATTTTACACTATATACACAGTAACTATGTGTCTCTGACAGTTTGTTTCGCAGCGGGGGAACATTTCAGTTTTTATTGCCTTAATGTGCTTTTCATGCGCTGAAAATCACATTTTGGCCAAGTATCATAGTTTTCACTATAATTTAATTTCTATCACTTAGAATGATGCTAAATGAAAAACTTACTTGAATTGGACGATTATACACTATATACACAGTAACTATGTGTCTCTGACAGTTTGTTTCGCAGCGGGGGAACATTTCAGTTTTTATTGCCTTAATGTGCATTTCATGCGCTGAAAATCACGTTTTGGCCAAGTATCATAGTTTTCACTATAACTTAATTTCTATCACTTAAAATGATGCCAAAGGCAAAACCTACTTGAATTGGACGATTATACACTATATACACAGTATCTATGTGTCTCTGACAATTTGTTTGGAAGCAGGGGAACATTTCAGTTTTTATTGCCCTAATGTGCGTTTCATGCGCTGAAAATCACGTTTTGGCCAAGTATCATAGTTTTCACTATAACTTAATTTCTATCACTTAGAATGATGCCAAATGAAAAACTTACTTGAATTGGACGATTATACACTATATACACATTAACTATATGTCTCTGACAGTTTGTTTCCCAGCAAGTATCATAGTTTTCACTATAACTTAATTTCTATCACTCAGAATAATGCCAAAAGAAAAACCTACTTGAATTGGACGATTATACACTATATACACAGTAACTACGTGTCTCTGACAGATTGCTTGGAAGCAGGGGAACATTTCAGTTTTTATTGCCTTAACGTGCGTTTCATGCGCTGAAAATGACGTTTTGTCCAAGTATCATAGTTTTCACAATAACTATATTTCTAGCCATTAGAATGATTTAAAATGAATAACTTACTTGAATTGGACGATTTCACACTATATACATTGTAACTAAGTGTCTCTGACAGTTTGTTTGGCAGCAGGGGAACATTTCAGTTTTTATTGCCTTAATGTGCTTTTCATGCGCTGAAAATCATGTTTTGGCCAAGTATCATAGTTTTCATTATAACTTAATATCTAGCCATTAGAATGATGCCAAATTAAAAACTTATTAAATTATAAAATTTGATGATATTACACTATGTATAGAAAGACATTTGTGTCTCTGAGAGTTTTACACAGTTTTACAAGTTATGACTCCAGACTCTTAATTTACAATTCTGCCTTTATGGATACATTGCATCACCACCCCCTGAGTGGATCACTTACCTCTCACTGTCTTGCACTTACCTTCATTCAGCATGTAGGTGTCAGATCAACTTGTACCTAATGTCTAGTCATATTACCTCACCCGAAGTTATCACACAGAAGGGATTGTGTTGTGTTACCCCAAGTTTAGAGTCCCAACGGATGTGGGAAACTTACAGCGTCTGTCTGCCAGAGAGCAGCAGCTGGAACCGATTGTGACCGGGGTGGCATGGGTTCCTGATCATGTCCCTGGCTCTGCTGATGTAACGAGGGCTGGCAATGTCTTCCAGTGAGGGCAGAGTAGCCGACGATCTTCTGCGTAGTGGTGATACCTTTCTAAATAGCCTTTTTGTCTGCTGCCGTTCTGCAGCCACTCAACACAAGAACGGACTCTATGCAGTAGAAAACACGCCATGCGTGACACGATCATTGTTTGAAGTAATTGCCAAATTGAGCCATGGGAGGAGCCATGTCTTAACAGGAGGGATGATCAGTACAGTACAACAAACAATGCATGTTCCCAGAGGTCTCCAAACTTACTTAAATCATTTTGGCAATAAACTGTCTGAACTGCTGTAGACACAACTCTCAAGGCAACGAACGACCCAAGCATGGAACAAAGCAAACAGGAACATATCCCTTCGAGCTTCTGAACATGGATTTCATCAAACTGAACCAAAGTGCTGGACTCGTCGAACAAACCATTAGAACAGTAAAACTCAGACTCAGAAAAACCATGGAAGACACAGGAAAACCATGGCAAGAATGCCTGAGCCTGGTAGAAACGTACATGAGAATCATTCCAACAGCACAGGGATACAAACCATTTGAGGCAGTGAACGACAGACCCTTCCACTCAACAATGTGGGAAAAAGATCTGGTGGTCGAAGAGAAAGGAGAAACAGATTCCCTCACTAAGTGGTTATGCAAAATGTTCCAAGAAATAACTGTGATGAATGGAAAATAATCTGCCGACATCTTCTCTGTCTCCCACAGAGGAGGTCCTGTCCCCAGGAGACCTGGTACTCGTCAAGGTGATGAAAAGAAAGTGCTGGTCTTCTCCACGTTGGGACGGACCTCACCGTGTGATTTTGCCCACACCCACCGCCATCAAAATCGAAGGAAGAGACACCTGGATACATCAGTCCCACAGTAAACAAAGTACAAGAATGAAGTGGCTACTCATCATCATCATCACCGCTCTGTGTTCAACCACATGGGGGGAACGTACCAGAACCTTGGTACACTCCCACTGGAGGAGAATGCCCCACTAGCTGGTTCAGGAAACGATTAGGGGCCCCCAGATCTGCATACCATTAACCAAGACACCAATCGTCGTTCAAGTCCCTTTGCTCAGCCTACAGCTTACTCACTTGGGATTACACAGGACTGACTCCAGTTATTTTTATTGGTACCTACAAGCTCCCAAGGTCTGAGTGGTCTGGCCAGACACCTGGGACCAGGTCCTCCTCCATACAGGCTACAAAACCATCACATGGCCCCTTTCCAAAGAAGCTACCACCATGACCGCTAACTTCACCAAGTTAGCCACCACCATCAAAGATGGTAAACATACGCTGGAGCTCACCACCAATATCCAAAAAAAAGGCTGCATCAACCTATGCCTCCGACCGGACCGACCAGGAAAAGACCCCCTCTTTACTATCACCATCCGCACCTCTAGTCCAGCCATGGTCCCCAAAGTGATTGGTGTGAACCCATTCGTAAAACCATCCGCCACACGCCTACTCAAAATCCGTCCGGCAGGAGCACCTAAGCCTGAGGAGATATACCTAATTTTCACCCATGTCCAAACACAAGAAGAAAACGAGTACAACCCGATGATGAGGAACAGTTGGTACATACACCGCACTCACAGCCCGCGCCACAACCAATGAGTTGTTATGTCTGTTCCCTCATGCATACTGCCGTAGGCCAACCACAGCTATGGGCCAACCGACAGAACGAAGAACTCGCCAACCTCACCTACAACTGTATTCTGGGTTACCTGAGAGAATCCTTCTAGCAAAGCTCGACCGCCTACATACCATGTTCGCAGTACCATTAGCAGCTACAGTCAATACCGCAACGTATGTCCAGTGCAACAACCGAACAGACTGTTATCCATCCTGTTTCAACTTCAGCGGACCGGATCCGAAGACCCCTTTGGACCAAATTCATGTCACCAGGTGCGCTGAGATCAGACACATTCCTTCCCAATCATGTACAGTACTGGACCAAATATGGTGGCTCTGCGAATGGCAAGTGTATATGATCATCCCCACCAATACAACTGGGCTCTGTGTCCCTACATCTGCATCCGACCACACGTACGTTCTAACAGCAGACTCGATTCCAACTGTCGACGCCAAACCACATCTACCCACCAGGCGTCAACGACTGAGCTTTGATTTCTTCCCCCATGATTCAGTTTGGGGCTCGGATGTCCCCCTCTAATACAAACACTGGTCAGTCTCCTCCAAAATCATGTAAACACAAGCTTTTAATGTTATCCTAGAGACAACAATGGTTCAGCTCTCAAAACCTTAAAAACCTTTCTACGGCCGGGCAAAGAGCGAAAAACCCCATAAGAAAACCTAACTATCGTTTTTTAAGACCGAGTGTTCCAGGTTTGTAAACACAAGCTTTTAATGTTATCCCAGAGACAACAATGGTTCAGCTCTCAAAACCTTAAAAACCTTTCTACGGCCGGGCAAAGAGCGAAAAACCCCATAAGAAAACCTAACTATCGTTTTTTAAAACCGAGTGTTCCAGGTTTGTAAACACAAGCTTTTAATGTTATCCTAGAGACAACAATGGTTCAGCTCTCAAAACCTTAAAAACCTTTCTACGGCCGGGCAAAGAGCGAAAAACCCCATAAGAAAACCTAACTATCGTTTTTTAAGACCGAGTGTTCCAGGTTTGTAAACACAAGCTTTTAATGTTATCCTAGAGACAACAATGGTTCAGCTCTCAAAACCTTAAAAACCTTTCTACGGCCGGGCAAAGAGCGAAAAACCCCATAAGAAAACCTAACTATCGTTTTTTAAGACCGAGTGTTCCAGGTTTGTAAACATAAGCTTTTAATGTTATCCTAGAGACAACAATGGTTCAGCTCTCAAAACCTTAAAAACCTTTCTACGGCCGGGCAAAGAGCGAAAAACCCCATAAGAAAACCTAACTATCGTTTTTTAAGACCGAGTGTTCCAGGTTTGTAAACACAAGCTTTTAATGTTATCCTAGAGACAACAATGGTTCAGCTCTCAAAACCTTAAAAACCTTTCTACGGCCGGGCAAAGAGCGAAAAACCCCATAAGAAAACCTAACTATCGTTTTTTAAGACCGAGTGTTCCAGTTTTGTAAACACAAGCTTTTAATGTTATCCTAGAGACAACAATGGTTCAGCTCTCAAAACCTTAAAAAACCTTTCTACGGCCGGGCAAAGAGCGAAAAACCCCATAAGAAAACCTAACTATCGTTTTTTAAGACCGAGTGTTCCAGGTTTGTAAACACAAGCTTTTAATGTTATCCTAGAGACAACAATGGTTCAGCTCTCAAAACCTTAAAAACCTTTCTACGGCCGGGCAAAGAGCGAAAAACCCCATAAGAAAACCTAACTATCGTTTTTTAAGACCGAGTGTTCCAGGTTTGGAAACACAAGCTTTTAATGTTATCCTAGAGACAACAACGGTTCAGCTCTCAAAACCTTAAAAACCTTTCTACGGCCGGGCAAAGAGCGAAAAACCCCATAAGAAAACCTAACTATCGTTTTTTAAGACCGAGTGTTCCAGGTTTGTAAACACAAGCTTTTAATGTTATCCTAGAGACAACAATGGTTCAGCTCTCAAAACCTTAAAAACCTTTCTACGGCCGGGCAAAGAGCGAAAAACCCCATAAGAAAACCTAACTATCGTTTTTTAAGACCGAGTGTTCCAGGTTTGTAAACACAAGCTTTTAATGTTATCCCAGAGACAACAATGGTTCAGCTCTCAAAACCTTAAAAACCTTTCTACGGCCGGGCAAAGAGCGAAAAACCCCATAAGAAAACCTAACTATCGTTTTTTAAAACCGAGTGTTCCAGGTTTGTAAACACAAGCTTTTAATGTTATCCTAGAGACAACAATGGTTCAGCTCTCAAAACCTTAAAAACCTTTCTACGGCCGGGCAAAGAGCGAAAAACCCCATAAGAAAACCTAACTATCGTTTTTTAAGACCGAGTGTTCCAGGTTTGTAAACACAAGCTTTTAATGTTATCCTAGAGACAACAATGGTTCAGCTCTCAAAACCTTAAAAACCTTTCTACGGCCGGGCAAAGAGCGAAAAACCCCATAAGAAAACCTAACTATCGTTTTTTAAGACCGAGTGTTCCAGGTTTGTAAACACAAGCTTTTAATGTTATCCTAGAGACAACAATGGTTCAGCTCTCAAAACCTTAAAAACCTTTCTACGGCCGGGCAAAGAGCGAAAAACCCCATAAGAAAACCTAACTATCGTTTTTTAAGACCGGGTGTTCCAGGTTTGTAAACACAAGCTTTTAATCTTATCCTAGAGACAACAATGGTTCAGCTCTCAAAACCTTAAAAACCTTTCTACGGCCGGGCAAAGAGCGAAAAACCCCATAAGAAAACCTAACTATCGTTTTTTAAGACCGAGTGTTCCAGGTTTGTAAACACAAGCTTTTAATGTTATCCTAGAGACAACAATGGTTCAGCTCTCAAAACCTTAAAAACCTTTCTACGGCCGGGCAAAGAGCGAAAAACCCCATAAGAAAACCTAACTATCGTTTTTTAAGACCGAGTGTTCCAGTTTTGTAAACACAAGCTTTTAATGTTATCCTAGAGACAACAATGGTTCAGCTCTCAAAACCTTAAAAAACCTTTCTACGGCCGGGCAAAGAGCGAAAAACCCCATAAGAAAACCTAACTATCGTTTTTTAAGACCGAGTGTTCCAGGTTTGGAAACACAAGCTTTTAATGTTATCCTAGAGACAACAACGGTTCAGCTCTCAAAACCTTAAAAACCTTTCTACGGCCGGGCAAAGAGCGAAAAACCCCATAAGAAAACCTAACTATCGTTTTTTAAGACCGAGTGTTCCAGGTTTGTAAACACAAGCTTTTAATGTTATCCTAGAGACAACAATGGTTCAGCTCTCAAAACCTTAAAAAACCTTTCTACGGCCGGGCAAAGAGCGAAAAACCCCATAAGAAAACCTAACTATCGTTTTTTAAGACCGAGTGTTCCAGGTTTGTAATTACAAGCTTTTAATGTTATCCTAGAGACAACAATGGTTCAGCTCTCAAAACCTTAAAAACCTTTCTACGGCCGGGCAAAGAGCGAAAAACCCCATAAGAAAACCTAACTATCGTTTTTTAAGACCGAGTGTTCCAGGTTTGTAAACACAAGCTTTTAATGTTATCCTAGAGACAACAATGGTTCAGCTCTCAAAACCTTAAAAAACCTTTCTACGGCCGGGCAAAGAGCGAAAAACCCCATAAGAAAACCTAACTATCGTTTTTTAAGACCGAGTGTTCCAGGTTTGTAAACACAAGCTTTTAATGTTATCCTAGAGACAACAATGGTTCAGCTCTCAAAACCTTAAAAACCTTTCTACGGCCGGGCAAAGAGCGAAAAACCCCATAAGAAAACCTAACTATCGTTTTTTAAGACCGAGTGTTCCAGGTTTGTAAACACAAGCTTTTAATGTTATCCTAGAGACAACAATGGTTCAGCTCTCAAAACCTTAAAAAACCTTTCTACGGCCGGGCAAAGAGCGAAAAACCCCATAAGAAAACCTAACTATCGTTTTTTAAGACCGAGTGTTCCAGGTTTGTAAACACAAGCTTTTAATGTTATCCTAGAGACAACAATGGTTCAGCTCTCAAAACCTTAAAAACCTTTCTACGGCCGGGCAAAGAGCGAAAAACCCCATAAGAAAACCTAACTATCGTTTTTTAAGACCGAGTGTTCCAGGTTTGTAAACACAAGCTTTTAATGTTATCCTAGAGACAACAACGGTTCAGCTCTCAAAACCTTAAAAACCTTTCTACGGCCGGGCAAAGAGCGAAAAACCCTATAAGAAAACCTAACTATCGTTTTTTAAGACCGAGTGTTCCAGGTTTGTAAACACAAGCTTTTAATGTTATCCTAGAGACAACAATGGTTCAGCTCTCAAAACCTGAAAAACCTTTCTACGGCCGGGCAAAGAGCGAAAAACCCCATAAGAAAACCTAACTATCGTTTTTTAAGACCGAGTGTTCCAGGTTTGTAAATACAAGCTTTTAATGTTATCCTAGAGACAACAATGGTTCAGCTCTCAAAACCTTAAAAAACCTTTCTACGGCCGGGCAAAGAGCGAAAAACCCCATAAGAAAACCTAACTATCGTTTTTTAAGACCGAGTGTTCCAGGTTTGTAAACACAAGCTTTTAATGTCATCCTAGAGACAACAATGGTTCAGCTCTCAAAACCTTAAAAACCTTTATACGGCCGGGCAAAGAGCGAAAAACCCCATAAGAAAACCTAACTATCGTTTTTTAAGACCGAGTGTTCCAGGTTTGTAAACACAAGCTTTTAATGTTATCCTAGAGACAACAATGGTTCAGCTCTCAAAACCTTAAAAACCTTTCTACGGCCGGGCAAAGAGCGAAAAACCCCATAAGAAAACCTAACTATCGTTTTTTAAGACCGAGTGTTCCAGGTTTGTAAACACAAGCTTTTAATGTCATCCTAGAGACAACAATGGTTCAGCTCTCAAAACCTTAAAAAACCTTTCTACGGCCGGGCAAAGAGCGAAAATCCCCATAAGAAAACCTAACTATCGTTTTTTAAGACCGAGTGTTCCAGGTTTGTAATTACAAGCTTTTAATGTTATCCTAGAGACAACAATGGTTCAGCTCTCAAAACCTTAAAAACCTTTCTACGGCCGGGCAAAGAGCAAAAAACCCCATAAGAAAACCTAACTATCGTTTTTTAAGACCGAGTGTTCCAGGTTTGTAAACACAAGCTTTTAATGTTATCCTAGAGACAACAATGGTTCAGCTCTCAAAACCTTAAAAACCTTTCTACGGCCGGGCAAAGAGCGAAAAACCCCATAAGAAAACCTAACTATCGTTTTTTAAGACCGAGTGTTCCAGGTTTGTAAACACAAGCTTTTAATGTTATCCTAGAGACAACAATGGTTCAGCTCTCAAAACCTTAAAAAACCTTTCTACGGCCGGGCAAAGAGCGAAAAACCCCATAAGAAAACCTAACTATCGTTTTTTAAGACCGAGTGTTCCAGGTTTGTAAACACAAGCTTTTAATGTTATCCTAGAGACAACAATGGTTCAGCTCTCAAAACCTTAAAAACCTTTCTACGGCCGGGCAAAGAGCGAAAAACCCCATAAGAAAACCTAACTATCGTTTTTTAAGACCGAGTGTTCCAGGTTTGTAAACACAAGCTTTTAATGTTATCCTAGAGACAACAACGGTTCAGCTCTCAAAACCTTAAAAACCTTTCTACGGCCGGGCAAAGAGCGAAAAACCCCATAAGAAAACCTAACTATCGTTTTTTAAGACCGAGTGTTCCAGGTTTGTAAATACAAGCTTTTAATGTTATCCTAGAGACAACAATGGTTCAGCTCTCAAAACCTTAAAAAACCTTTCTACGGCCGGGCAAAGAGCGAAAAACCCCATAAGAAAACCTAACTATCGTTTTTTAAGACCGAGTGTTCCAGGTTTGTAAACACAAGCTTTTAATGTCATCCTAGAGACAACAATGGTTCAGCTCTCAAAACCTTAAAAACCTTTATACGGCCGGGCAAAGAGCGAAAAACCCCATAAGAAAACCTAACTATCGTTTTTTAAGACCGAGTGTTCCAGGTTTGTAAACACAAGCTTTTAATGTTATCCTAGAGACAACAATGGTTCAGCTCTCAAAACCTTAAAAACCTTTCTACGGCCGGGCAAAGAGCAAAAAACCCCATAAGAAAACCTAACTATCGTTTTTTAAGACCGAGTGTTCCAGGTTTATAAACACAAGCTTTTAATGTTATCCTAGAGACAACAATGGTTCAGCACTCAAAACCTTAAAAACCTTTCTACGGCCGGGCAAAGAGCGAAAAACCCCATAAGAAAACCTAACTATCGTTTTTTAAGACCGAGTGTTCCAGGTTTGTAATTACAAGCTTTTAATGTTATCCTAGAGACAACAATGGTTCAGCTCTCAAAACTTAAAAACCTTTCTACGGCCGGGCAAAGAGCAAAAAACCCCATAAGAAAACCTAACTATCGTTTTTTAAGACCGAGTGTTCCAGGTTTGTAAACACAAGCTTTTAATGTTATCCTAGAGACAACAATGTTTCAGCTCTCAAAACCTTAAAAACCTTTCTACGGCCGGGCAAAGAGCGAAAAACCCCATAAGAAAACCTAACTATCGTTTTTTAAGACCGAGTGTTCCAGGTTTGTAAACACAAGCTTTTAATGTTATCCTAGAGACAACAATGGTTCAGCTCTCAAAACCTTAAAAAACCTTTCTACGGCCGGGCAAAGAGCGAAAAACCCCATAAGAAAACCTAACTATCGTTTTTTAAGACCGAGTGTTCCAGGTTTGTAAACACAAGCTTTTAATGTTATCCTAGAGACAACAATGGTTCAGCTCTCAAAACCTTAAAAACCTTTCTACGGCCGGGCAAAGAGCGAAAAACCCCATAAGAAAACCTAACTATCGTTTTTTAAGACCGGGTGTTCCAGGTTTGTAAACACAAGCTTTTAATGTTATCCTAGAGACAACAATGGTTCAGCTCTCAAAACCTTAAAAACCTTTCTACGGCCGGGCAAAGAGCGAAAAACCCCATAAGAAAACCTAACTATCGTTTTTTAAGACCGAGTGTTGCAGGTTTGTAAACACAAGCTTTTAATGTTATCCTAGAGACAACAATGGTTCAGCTCTCAAAACCTTAAAAAACCTTTCTACGGCCGGGCAAAGAGCGAAAAACCCCATAAGAAAACCTAACTATCGTTTTTTAAGACCGAGTGTTCCAGGTTTGTAAACACAAGCTTTTAATGTTATCCTAGAGACAACAATGGTTCGGCTCTCAAAACCTTAAAAACCTTTATACGGCCGGGCAAAGAGCGAAAAACCCCATAAGAAAACCTAACTATCGTTTTTTAAGACCGAGTGTTCCAGGTTTGTAAACACAAGCTTTTAATGTTATCCTAGAGACAACAATGGTTCAGCTCTCAAAACCTTAAAAACCTTTCTACGGCCGGGCAAAGAGCGAAAAACCCCATAAGAAAACCTAACTATCGTTTTTTAAGACCGAGTGTTCCAGGTTTGTAAACACAAGCTTTTAATGTCATCCTAGAGACAACAATGGTTCAGCTCTCAAAACCTTAAAAAACCTTTCTACGGCCGGGCAAAGAGCGAAAATCCCCATAAGAAAACCTAACTATCGTTTTTTAAGACCGAGTGTTCCAGGTTTGTAATTACAAGCTTTTAATGTTATCCTAGAGACAACAATGGTTCAGCTCTCAAAACCTTAAAAACCTTTCTACGGCCGGGCAAAGAGCAAAAAACCCCATAAGAAAACCTAACTATCGTTTTTTAAGACCGAGTGTTCCAGGTTTGTAAACACAAGCTTTTAATGTTATCCTAGAGACAACAATGGTTCAGCTCTCAAAACCTTAAAAACCTTTCTACGGCCGGGCAAAGAGCGAAAAACCCCATAAGAAAACCTAACTATCGTTTTTTAAGACCGAGTGTTCCAGGTTTGTAAACACAAGCTTTTAATGTTATCCTAGAGACAACAATGGTTCAGCTCTCAAAACCTTAAAAAACCTTTCTACGGCCGGGCAAAGAGCGAAAAACCCCATAAGAAAACCTAACTATCGTTTTTTAAGACCGAGTGTTCCAGGTTTGTAAACACAAGCTTTTAATGTTATCCTAGAGACAACAATGGTTCAGCTCTCAAAACCTTAAAAACCTTTCTACGGCCGGGCAAAGAGCGAAAAACCCCATAAGAAAACCTAACTATCGTTTTTTAAGACCGAGTGTTCCAGGTTTGTAAACACAAGCTTTTAATGTTATCCTAGAGACAACAACGGTTCAGCTCTCAAAACCTTAAAAACCTTTCTACGGCCGGGCAAAGAGCGAAAAACCCCATAAGAAAACCTAACTATCGTTTTTTAAGACCGAGTGTTCCAGGTTTGTAAACACAAGCTTTTAATGTCATCCTAGAGACAACAATGGTTCAGCTCTCAAAACCTTAAAAAACCTTTCTACGGCCGGGCAAAGAGCGAAAATCCCCATAAGAAAACCTAACTATCGTTTTTTAAGACCGAGTGTTCCAGGTTTGTAATTACAAGCTTTTAATGTTATCCTAGAGACAACAATGGTTCAGCTCTCAAAACCTTAAAAACCTTTCTACGGCCGGGCAAAGAGCAAAAAACCCCATAAGAAAACCTAACTATCGTTTTTTAAGACCGAGTGTTCCAGGTTTGTAAACACAAGCTTTTAATGTTATCCTAGAGACAACAATGGTTCAGCTCTCAAAACCTTAAAAACCTTTCTACGGCCGGGCAAAGAGCGAAAAACCCCATAAGAAAACCTAACTATCGTTTTTTAAGACCGAGTGTTCCAGGTTTGTAAACACAAGCTTTTAATGTTATCCTAGAGACAACAATGGTTCAGCTCTCAAAACCTTAAAAAACCTTTCTACGGCCGGGCAAAGAGCGAAAAACCCCATAAGAAAACCTAACTATCGTTTTTTAAGACCGAGTGTTCCAGGTTTGTAAACACAAGCTTTTAATGTTATCCTAGAGACAACAATGGTTCAGCTCTCAAAACCTTAAAAACCTTTCTACGGCCGGGCAAAGAGCGAAAAACCCCATAAGAAAACCTAACTATCGTTTTTTAAGACCGAGTGTTCCAGGTTTGTAAACACAAGCTTTTAATGTTATCCTAGAGACAACAACGGTTCAGCTCTCAAAACCTTAAAAACCTTTCTACGGCCGGGCAAAGAGCGAAAAACCCCATAAGAAAACCTAACTATCGTTTTTTAAGACCGAGTGTTCCAGGTTTGTAAATACAAGCTTTTAATGTTATCCTAGAGACAACAATGGTTCAGCTCTCAAAACCTTAAAAAACCTTTCTACGGCCGGGCAAAGAGCGAAAAACCCCATAAGAAAACCTAACTATCGTTTTTTAAGACCGAGTGTTCCAGGTTTGTAAACACAAGCTTTTAATGTCATCCTAGAGACAACAATGGTTCAGCTCTCAAAACCTTAAAAACCTTTATACGGCCGGGCAAAGAGCGAAAAACCCCATAAGAAAACCTAACTATCGTTTTTTAAGACCGAGTGTTCCAGGTTTGTAAACACAAGCTTTTAATGTTATCCTAGAGACAACAATGGTTCAGCTCTCAAAACCTTAAAAACCTTTCTACGGCCGGGCAAAGAGCAAAAAACCCCATAAGAAAACCTAACTATCGTTTTTTAAGACCGAGTGTTCCAGGTTTGTAAACACAAGCTTTTAATGTTATCCTAGAGACAACAATGGTTCAGCACTCAAAACCTTAAAAACCTTTCTACGGCCGGGCAAAGAGCGAAAAACCCCATAAGAAAACCTAACTATCGTTTTTTAAGACCGAGTGTTCCAGGTTTGTAATTACAAGCTTTTAATGTTATCCTAGAGACAACAATGGTTCAGCTCTCAAAACTTAAAAACCTTTCTACGGCCGGGCAAAGAGCAAAAAACCCCATAAGAAAACCTAACTATCGTTTTTTAAGACCGAGTGTTCCAGGTTTGTAAACACAAGCTTTTAATGTTATCCTAGAGACAACAATGTTTCAGCTCTCAAAACCTTAAAAACCTTTCTACGGCCGGGCAAAGAGCGAAAAACCCCATAAGAAAACCTAACTATCGTTTTTTAAGACCGAGTGTTCCAGGTTTGTAAACACAAGCTTTTAATGTTATCCTAGAGACAACAATGGTTCAGCTCTCAAAACCTTAAAAAACCTTTCTACGGCCGGGCAAAGAGCGAAAAACCCCATAAGAAAACCTAACTATCGTTTTTTAAGACCGAGTGTTCCAGGTTTGTAAACACAAGCTTTTAATGTTATCCTAGAGACAACAATGGTTCAGCTCTCAAAACCTTAAAAACCTTTCTACGGCCGGGCAAAGAGCGAAAAACCCCATAAGAAAACCTAACTATCGTTTTTTAAGACCGGGTGTTCCAGGTTTGTAAACACAAGCTTTTAATGTTATCCTAGAGACAACAATGGTTCAGCTCTCAAAACCTTAAAAACCTTTCTACGGCCGGGCAAAGAGCGAAAAACCCCATAAGAAAACCTAACTATCGTTTTTTAAGACCGAGTGTTGCAGGTTTGTAAACACAAGCTTTTAATGTTATCCTAGAGACAACAATGGTTCAGCTCTCAAAACCTTAAAAAACCTTTCTACGGCCGGGCAAAGAGCGAAAAACCCCATAAGAAAACCTAACTATCGTTTTTTAAGACCGAGTGTTCCAGGTTTGTAAACACAAGCTTTTAATGTTATCCTAGAGACAACAATGGTTCGGCTCTCAAAACCTTAAAAACCTTTCTACGGCCGGGCAAAGATCGAAAAACCCCATAAGAAAACCTAACTATCGTTTTTTAAGACCGAGTGTTCCAGGTTTGTAAACACAAGCTTTTAATGTTATCTTAGAGACAACAATGGTTCAGCTCTCAAAACCTTAAAAACCTTTCTACGGCCGGGCAAAGAGCGAAAAACCCCATAAGAAAACCTAACTATCGTTTTTTAAGACCGAGTGTTCCAGGTTTGGAAACACAAGCTTTTAATGTTATCCTAGAGACAACAACGGTTCAGCTCTCAAAACCTTAAAAACCTTTCTACGGCTGGGCAAAGAGCGAAAAACCCCATAAGAAAACCTAACTATCGTTTTTTAAGACCGAGTGTTGCAGGTTTGTAAACACAAGCTTTTAATGTTATCCTAGAGACAACAATGGTTCAGCTCTCAAAACCTTAAAAACCTTTCTACGGCCGGGCAAAGAGCGAAAAACCCCATAAGAAAACCTAACTATCGTTTTTTAAGACCGAGTGTTCCAGGTTTGGAAATACAAGCTTTTAATGTTATCCTAGAGACAACAATGGTTCAGCTCTCAAAACCTTAAAAAACCTTTCTACGGCCGGGCAAAGAGCGAAAAACCCCATAAGAAAACCTAACTATCGTTTTTTAAGACCGAGTGTTCCAGGTTTGGAAACACAAGCTTTTAATGTTATCCTAGAGACAACAACGGTTCAGCTCTCAAAACCTTAAAAACCTTTCTACGGCCGGGCAAAGAGCGAAAAACCCCATAAGAAAACCTAACTATCGTTTTTTAAGACCGAGTGTTCCAGGTTTGTAAACACAAGCTTTTAATGTTATCCTAGAGACAACAATGGTTCAGCTCTCAAAACCTTAAAAAACCTTTCTACGGCCGGGCAAAGAGCGAAAAACCCCATAAGAAAACCTAACTATTGTTTTTTAAGACCGAGTGTTCCAGGTTTGTAATTACAAGCTTTTAATGTTATCCTAGAGACAACAATGGTTCAGCTCTCAAAACCTTAAAAACCTTTCTACGGCCGGGCAAAGAGCGAAAAACCCCATAAGAAAACCTAACTATCGTTTTTTAAGACCGAGTGTTCCAGGTTTGTAAACACAAGCTTTTAATGTTATCCTAGAGACAACAATGGTTCAGCTCTCAAAACCTTAAAAACCTTTCTACGGCCGGGCAAAGAGCGAAAAACCCCATAAGAAAACCTAACTATCGTTTTTTAAGACCGGGTGTTCCAGGTTTGTAAACACAAGCTTTTAATGTTATCCTAGAGACAACAATGGTTCAGCTCTCAAAACCTTAAAAACCTTTCTACGGCCGGGCAAAGAGCGAAAAACCCCATAAGAAAACCTAACTATCGTTTTTTAAGACCGAGTGTTGCAGGTTTGTAAACACAAGCTTTTAATGTTATCCTAGAGACAACAATGGTTCAGCTCTCAAAACCTTAAAAAACCTTTCTACGGCCGGGCAAAGAGCGAAAAACCCCATAAGAAAACCTAACTATCGTTTTTTAAGACCGAGTGTCCCAGGTTTGTAAACACAAGCTTTTAATGTTATCCTAGAGACAACAATGGTTCGGCTCTCAAAACCTTAAAAACCTTTCTACGGCCGGGCAAAGATCGAAAAACCCCATAAGAAAACCTAACTATCGTTTTTTAAGACCGAGTGTTCCAGGTTTGTAAACACAAGCTTTTAATGTTATCCTAGAGACAACAATGGTTCAGCTCTCAAAACCTTAAAAACCTTTCTACGGCCGGGCAAAGAGCGAAAAACCCCATAAGAAAACCTAACTATCGTTTTTTAAGACCGAGTGTTCCAGGTTTGGAAATACAAGCTTTTAATGTTATCCTAGAGACAACAATGGTTCAGCTCTCAAAACCTTAAAAAACCTTTCTACGGCCGGGCAAAGAGCGAAAAACCCCATAAGAAAACCTAACTATCGTTTTTTAAGACCGAGTGTTCCAGGTTTGGAAACACAAGCTTTTAATGTTATCCTAGAGACAACAACGGTTCAGCTCTCAAAACCTTAAAAACCTTTCTACGGCCGGGCAAAGAGCGAAAAACCCCATAAGAAAACCTAACTATCGTTTTTTAAGACCGAGTGTTCCAGGTTTGTAAACACAAGCTTTTAATGTTATCCTAGAGACAACAATGGTTCAGCTCTCAAAACCTTAAAAAACCTTTCTACGGCCGGGCAAAGAGCGAAAAACCCCATAAGAAAACCTAACTATCGTTTTTTAAGACCGAGTGTTCCAGGTTTGTAATTACAAGCTTTTAATGTTATCCTAGAGACAACAATGGTTCAGCTCTCAAAACCTTAAAAACCTTTCTACGGCCGGGCAAAGAGCGAAAAACCCCATAAGAAAACCTAACTATCGTTTTTTAAGACCGAGTGTTCCAGGTTTGTAAACACAAGCTTTTAATGTTATCCTAGAGACAACAATGGTTCAGCTCTCAAAACCTTAAAAAACCTTTCTACGGCCGGGCAAAGAGCGAAAAACCCCATAAGAAAACCTAACTATCGTTTTTTAAGACCGAGTGTTCCAGGTTTGTAAACACAAGCTTTTAATGTTATCCTAGAGACAACAATGGTTCAGCTCTCAAAACCTTAAAAACCTTTCTACGGCCGGGCAAAGAGCGAAAAACCCCATAAGAAAACCTAACTATCGTTTTTTAAGACCGAGTTTTCCAGGTTTGTAAACACAAGCTTTTAATGTTATCCTAGAGACAACAATGGTTCAGCTCTCAAAACCTTAAAAAACCTTTCTACGGCCGGGCAAAGAGCGAAAAACCCCATAAGAAAACCTAACTATCGTTTTTTAAGACCGAGTGTTCCAGGTTTGTAAACACAAGCTTTTAATGTTATCCTAGAGACAACAATGGTTCAGCTCTCAAAACCTTAAAAACCTTTCTACGGCCGGGCAAAGAGCGAAAAACCCCATAAGAAAACCTAACTATCGTTTTTTAAGACCGAGTGTTCCAGGTTTGTAAACATTAGCTTTTAATGTTATCCTAGAGACAACAACGGTTCAGCTCTCAAAACCTTAAAAACCTTTCTACGGCCGGGCAAAGAGCGAAAAACCCTATAAGAAAACCTAACTATCGTTTTTTAAGACCGAGTGTTCCAGGTTTGTAAACACAAGCTTTTAATGTTATCCTAGAGACAACAATGGTTCAGCTCTCAAAACCTTAAAAACCTTTCTACGGCCGGGCAAAGAGCGAAAAACCCCATAAGAAAACCTAACTATCGTTTTTTAAGACCGAGTGTTCCAGGTTTGTAAATACAAGCTTTTAATGTTATCCTAGAGACAACAATGGTTCAGCTCTCAAAACCTTAAAAAACCTTTCTACGGCCGGGCAAAGAGCGAAAAACCCCATAAGAAAACCTAACTATCGTTTTTTAAGACCGAGTGTTCCAGGTTTGTAAACACAAGCTTTTAATGTCATCCTAGAGACAACAATGGTTCAGCTCTCAAAACCTTAAAAACCTTTATACGGCCGGGCAAAGAGCGAAAAACCCCATAAGAAAACCTAACTATCGTTTTTTAAGACCGAGTGTTCCAGGTTTGTAAACACAAGCTTTTAATGTTATCCTAGAGACAACAATGGTTCAGCTCTCAAAACCTTAAAAACCTTTCTACGGCCGGGCAAAGAGCGAAAAACCCCATAAGAAAACCTAACTATCGTTTTTTAAGACCGAGTGTTCCAGGTTTGTAAACACAAGCTTTTAATGTTATCCTAGAGACAACAATGGTTCAGCTCTCAAAACCTTAAAAAACCTTTCTACGGCCGGGCAAAGAGCGAAAATCCCCATAAGAAAACCTAACTATCGTTTTTTAAGACCGAGTGTTCCAGGTTTGTAAACACAAGCTTTTAATGTTATCCTAGAGACAACAATGGTTCAGCTCTCAAAACCTTAAAAACCTTTCTACGGCCGGGCAAAGAGCGAAAAACCCCATAAGAAAACCTAACTATCGTTTTTTAAGACCGAGTTTTCCAGGTTTGTAAACACAAGCTTTTAATGTTATCCTAGAGACAACAATGGTTCAGCTCTCAAAACCTTAAAAAACCTTTCTACGGCCGGGCAAAGAGCGAAAAACCCCATAAGAAAACCTAACTATCGTTTTTTAAGACCGAGTGTTCCAGGTTTGTAAACACAAGCTTTTAATGTTATCCTAGAGACAACAATGGTTCAGCTCTCAAAACCTTAAAAACCTTTCTACGGCCGGGCAAAGAGCGAAAAACCCCATAAGAAAACCTAACTATCGTTTTTTAAGACCGAGTGTTCCAGGTTTGTAAACATTAGCTTTTAATGTTATCCTAGAGACAACAACGGTTCAGCTCTCAAAACCTTAAAAACCTTTCTACGGCCGGGCAAAGAGCGAAAAACCCTATAAGAAAACCTAACTATCGTTTTTTAAGACCGAGTGTTCCAGGTTTGTAAACACAAGCTTTTAATGTTATCCTAGAGACAACAATGGTTCAGCTCTCAAAACCTTAAAAACCTTTCTACGGCCGGGCAAAGAGCGAAAAACCCCATAAGAAAACCTAACTATCGTTTTTTAAGACCGAGTGTTCCAGGTTTGTAAATACAAGCTTTTAATGTTATCCTAGAGACAACAATGGTTCAGCTCTCAAAACCTTAAAAAACCTTTCTACGGCCGGGCAAAGAGCGAAAAACCCCATAAGAAAACCTAACTATCGTTTTTTAAGACCGAGTGTTCCAGGTTTGTAAACACAAGCTTTTAATGTCATCCTAGAGACAACAATGGTTCAGCTCTCAAAACCTTAAAAACCTTTATACGGCCGGGCAAAGAGCGAAAAACCCCATAAGAAAACCTAACTATCGTTTTTTAAGACCGAGTGTTCCAGGTTTGTAAACACAAGCTTTTAATGTTATCCTAGAGACAACAATGGTTCAGCTCTCAAAACCTTAAAAACCTTTCTACGGCCGGGCAAAGAGCGAAAAACCCCATAAGAAAACCTAACTATCGTTTTTTAAGACCGAGTGTTCCAGGTTTGTAAACACAAGCTTTTAATGTTATCCTAGAGACAACAATGGTTCATCTCTCAAAACCTTAAAAAACCTTTCTACGGCCGGGCAAAGAGCGAAAATCCCCATAAGAAAACCTAACTATCGTTTTTTAAGACCGAGTGTTCCAGGTTTGTAATTACAAGCTTTTAATGTTATCCTAGAGACAACAATGGTTCAGCTCTCAAAACCTTAAAAACCTTTCTACGGCCGGGCAAAGAGCAAAAAACCCCATAAGAAAACCTAACTATCGTTTTTTAAGACCGAGTGTTCCAGGTTTGTAAACACAAGCTTTTAATGTTATCCTAGAGACAACAATGGTTCAGCTCTCAAAACCTTAAAAACCTTTCTACGGCCGGGCAAAGAGCGAAAAACCCCATAAGAAAACCTAACTATCGTTTTTTAAGACCGAGTGTTCCAGGTTTGTAAACACAAGCTTTTAATGTTATCCTAGAGACAACAATGGTTCAGCTCTCAAAACCTTAAAAAACCTTTCTACGGCCGGGCAAAGAGCGAAAATCCCCATAAGAAAACCTAACTATCGTTTTTTAAGACCGAGTGTTCCAGGTTTGTAATTACAAGCTTTTAATGTTATCCTAGAGACAACAATGGTTCAGCTCTCAAAACCTTAAAAACCTTTCTACGGCCGGGCAAAGAGCAAAAAACCCCATAAGAAAACCTAACTATCGTTTTTTAAGACCGAGTGTTCCAGGTTTGTAAACACAAGCTTTTAATGTTATCCTAGAGACAACAATGGTTCAGCTCTCAAAACCTTAAAAACCTTTCTACGGCCGGGCAAAGAGCGAAAAACCCCATAAGAAAACCTAACTATCGTTTTTTAAGACCGAGTGTTCCAGGTTTGTAAACACAAGCTTTTAATGTTATCCTAGAGACAACAATGGTTCAGCTCTCAAAACCTTAAAAAACCTTTCTACGGCCGGGCAAAGAGCGAAAAACCCCATAAGAAAACCTAACTATCGTTTTTTAAGACCGAGTGTTCCAGGTTTGTAAACACAAGCTTTTAATGTTATCCTAGAGACAACAATGGTTCAGCTCTCAAAACCTTAAAAACCTTTCTACGGCCGGGCAAAGAGCGAAAAACCCCATAAGAAAACCTAACTATCGTTTTTTAAGACCGAGTGTTCCAGGTTTGTAAACACAAGCTTTTAATGTTATCCTAGAGACAACAACGGTTCAGCTCTCAAAACCTTAAAAACCTTTCTACGGCCGGGCAAAGAGCGAAAAACCCCATAAGAAAACCTAACTATCGTTTTTTAAGACCGAGTGTTCCAGGTTTGTAAACACAAGCTTTTAATGTTATCCTAGAGACAACAATGGTTCAGCTCTCAAAACCTTAAAAACCTTTCTACGGCCGGGCAAAGAGCGAAAAACCCCATAAGAAAACCTAACTATCGTTTTTTAAGACCGAGTGTTCCAGGTTTGTAAATACAAGCTTTTAATGTTATCCTAGAGACAACAAAGGTTCAGCTCTCAAAACCTTAAAAACCTTTCTACGGCCGGGCAAAGAGCGAAAAACCCCATAAGAAAACCTAACTATCGTTTTTTAAGACCGAGTGTTCCAGGTTTGTAAACACAAGCTTTTAATGTTATCCTAGAGACAACAATGGTTCATCTCTCAAAACCTTAAAAAACCTTTCTACGGCCGGGCAAAGAGCGAAAATCCCCATAAGAAAACCTAACTATCGTTTTTTAAGACCGAGTGTTCCAGGTTTGTAATTACAAGCTTTTAATGTTATCCTAGAGACAACAATGGTTCAGCTCTCAAAACCTTAAAAACCTTTCTACGGCCGGGCAAAGAGCAAAAAACCCCATAAGAAAACCTAACTATCGTTTTTTAAGACCGAGTGTTCCAGGTTTGTAAACACAAGCTTTTAATGTTATCCTAGAGACAACAATGGTTCAGCTCTCAAAACCTTAAAAACCTTTCTACGGCCGGGCAAAGAGCGAAAAACCCCATAAGAAAACCTAACTATCGTTTTTTAAGACCGAGTGTTCCAGGTTTGTAAACACAAGCTTTTAATGTTATCCTAGAGACAACAATGGTTCAGCTCTCAAAACCTTAAAAAACCTTTCTACGGCCGGGCAAAGAGCGAAAAACCCCATAAGAAAACCTAACTATCGTTTTTTAAGACCGAGTGTTCCAGGTTTGTAAACACAAGCTTTTAATGTTATCCTAGAGACAACAATGGTTCAGCTCTCAAAACCTTAAAAACCTTTCTACGGCCGGGCAAAGAGCGAAAAACCCCATAAGAAAACCTAACTATCGTTTTTTAAGACCGAGTGTTCCAGGTTTGTAAACACAAGCTTTTAATGTTATCCTAGAGACAACAACGGTTCAGCTCTCAAAACCTTAAAAACCTTTCTACGGCCGGGCAAAGAGCGAAAAACCCCATAAGAAAACCTAACTATCGTTTTTTAAGACCGAGTGTTCCAGGTTTGTAAACACAAGCTTTTAATGTTATCCTAGAGACAACAATGGTTCAGCTCTCAAAACCTTAAAAACCTTTCTACGGCCGGGCAAAGAGCGAAAAACCCCATAAGAAAACCTAACTATCGTTTTTTAAGACCGAGTGTTCCAGGTTTGTAAATACAAGCTTTTAATGTTATCCTAGAGACAACAATGGTTCAGCTCTCAAAACCTTAAAAAACCTTTCTACGGCCGGGCAAAGAGCGAAAAACCCCATAAGAAAACCTAACTATCGTTTTTTAAGACCGAGTGTTCCAGGTTTGTAAACACAAGCTTTTAATGTCATCCTAGAGACAACAATGGTTCAGCTCTCAAAACCTTAAAAACCTTTATACGGCCGGGCAAAGAGCGAAAAACCCCATAAGAAAACCTAACTATCGTTTTTTAAGACCGAGTGTTCCAGGTTTGTAAACACAAGCTTTTAATGTTATCCTAGAGACAACAATGGTTCAGCTCTCAAAACCTTAAAAACCTTTCTACGGCCGGGCAAAGAGCGAAAAACCCCATAAGAAAACCTAACTATCGTTTTTTAAGACCGAGTGTTCCAGGTTTGTAAACACAAGCTTTTAATGTTATCCTAGAGACAACAATGGTTCAGCTCTCAAAACCTTAAAAACCTTTCTACGGCCGGGCAAAGAGCGAAAAACCCCATAAGAAAACCTAACTATCGTTTTTTAAGACCGAGTGTTCCAGGTTTGTAATTACAAGCTTTTAATGTTATCCTAGAGACAACAATGGTTCAGCTCTCAAAACCTTAAAAACCTTTCTACGGCCGGGCAAAGAGCAAAAAACCCCATAAGAAAACCTAACTATCGTTTTTTAAGACCGAGTGTTCCAGGTTTGTAAACACAAGCTTTTAATGTTATCCTAGAGACAACAATGGTTCAGCTCTCAAAACCTTAAAAAACCTTTCTACGGCCGGGCAAAGAGCGAAAAACCCCATAAGAAAACCTAACTATCGTTTTTTAAGACCGAGTGTTCCAGGTTTGTAAACACAAGCTTTTAATGTTATCCTAGAGACAACAATGGTTCAGCTCTCAAAACCTTAAAAACCTTTCTACGGCCGGGCAAAGAGCGAAAAACCCCATAAGAAAACCTAACTATCGTTTTTTAAGACCGAGTGTTCCAGGTTTGTAAACACAAGCTTTTAATGTTATCCTAGAGACAACAATGGTTCAGCTCTCAAAACCTTAAAAACCTTTCTACGGCCGGGCAAAGAGCGAAAAACCCCATAAGAAAACCTAACTATCGTTTTTTAAGACCGAGTGTTCCAGGTTTGTAAACACAAGCTTTTAATGTTATCCTAGAGACAACAATGGTTCAGCTCTCAAAACCTTAAAAACCTTTCTACGGCCGGGCAAAGAGCGAAAAACCCCATAAGAAAACCTAACTATCGTTTTTTAAGACCGAGTGTTCCAGGTTTGTAAACACAAGCTTTTAATGTTATCCTAGAGACAACAACGGTTCAGCTCTCAAAACCTTAAAAACCTTTCTACGGCCGGGCAAAGAGCGAAAAACCCCATAAGAAAACCTAACTATCGTTTTTTAAGACCGAGTGTTCCAGGTTTGTAAACACAAGCTTTTAATGTTATCCTAGAGACAACAATGGTTCAGCTCTCAAAACCTTAAAAACCTTTCTACGGCCGGGCAAAGAGCGAAAAACCCCATAAGAAAACCTAACTATTGTTTTTTAAGACCGAGTGTTCCAGGTTTGTAAACACAAGCTTTTAATGTTATCCTAGTGACAACAATGTTTCAGCTCTCAAAACCTTAAAAACCTTTCTACGGCCGGGCAAAGAGCGAAAAACCCCATAAGAAAACCTAACTATCGTTTTTTAAGACCGAGTGTTCCAGGTTTGTAAACACAAGCTTTTAATGTTATCCTAGAGACAACAATGGTTCAGCTCTCAAAACCTTAAAAAACCTTTCTACGGCCGGGCAAAGAGCGAAAAACCCCATAAGAAAACCTAACTATCGTTTTTTAAGACCGAGTGTTCCAGGTTTGTAAACACAAGCTTTTAATGTTATCCTAGAGACAACAATGGTTCAGCTCTCAAAACCTTAAAAACCTTTCTACGGCCGGGCAAAGAGCGAAAAACCCCATAAGAAAACCTAACTATCGTTTTTTAAGACCGAGTGTTCCAGGTTTGTAAACACAAGCTTTTAATGTTATCCTAGAGACAACAACGGTTCAGCTCTCAAAACCTTAAAAACCTTTCTACGGCCGGGCAAAGAGCGAAAAACCCCATAAGAAAACCTAACTATCGTTTTTTAAGACCGAGTGTTCCAGGTTTGTAAACACAAGCTTTTAATGTTATCCTAGAGACAACAATGGTTCAGCTCTCAAAACCCTAAAAACCTTTCTACGGCCGGGCAAAGAGCGAAAAACCCCATAAGAAAACCTAACTATCGTTTTTTAAGACCGAGTGTTCCAGGTTTGTAAATACAAGCTTTTAATGTTATCCTAGAGACAACAATGGTTCAGCTCTCAAAACCTTAAAAAACCTTTCTACGGCCGGGCAAAGAGCGAAAAACCCCATAAGAAAACCTAACTATCGTTTTTTAAGACCGAGTGTTCCAGGTTTGTAAACACAAGCTTTTAATGTTATCCTAGAGACAACATTGGTTCAGCTCTCAAAACCTTAAAAACCTTTCTACGGCCGGGCAAAGAGCGAAAAACCCCATAAGAAAACCTAACTATCGTTTTTTAAGACCGAGTGTTCCAGGTTTGTAAACACAAGCTTTTAATGTTATCCTAGAGACAACAACGGTTCAGCTCTCAAAACCTTAAAAACCTTTCTACGGCCGGGCAAAGAGCGAAAAACCCCATAAGAAAACCTAACTATCGTTTTTTAAGACCGAGTGTTCCAGGTTTGTAAACACAAGCTTTTAATGTTATCCTAGAGACAACAATGGTTCAGCTCTCAAAACCTTAAAAACCTTTCTACGGCCGGGCAAAGAGCGAAAAACCCCATAAGAAAACCTAACTATCGTTTTTTAAGACCGAGTGTTCCAGGTTTGTAAATACAAGCTTTTAATGTTATCCTAGAGACAACAATGGTTCAGCTCTCAAAACCTTAAAAAACCTTTCTACGGCCGGGCAAAGAGCGAAAAACCCCATAAGAAAACCTAACTATCGTTTTTTAAGACCGAGTGTTCCAGGTTTGTAAACACAAGCTTTTAATGTCATCCTAGAGACAACAATGGTTCAGCTCTCAAAACCTTAAAAACCTTTCTACGGCCGGGCAAAGAGCGAAAAACCCCATAAGAAAACCTAACTATCGTTTTTTAAGACCGAGTGTTCCAGGTTTGTAAACACAAGCTTTTAATGTTATCCTAGAGACAACAATGGTTCAGCTCTCAAAACCTTAAAAACCTTTCTACGGCCGGGCAAAGAGCGAAAAACCCCATAAGAAAACCTAACTATCGTTTTTTAAGACCGAGTGTTCCAGGTTTGTAAACACAAGCTTTTAATGTTATCCTAGAGACAACAATGGTTCAGCTCTCAAAACCTTAAAAACCTTTCTACGGCCGGGCAAAGAGCGAAAAACCCCATAAGAAAACCTAACTATCGTTTTTTAAGACCGAGTGTTCCAGGTTTGTAAACACAAGCTTTTAATGTTATCCTAGAGACAACAACGGTTCAGCTCTCAAAACCTTAAAAACCTTTCTACGGCCGGGCAAAGAGCAAAAAACCCCATAAGAAAACCTAACTATCGTTTTTTAAGACCGAGTGTTCCAGGTTTGTAAACACAAGCTTTTAATGTTATCCTAGAGACAACAATGGTTCAGCTCTCAAAACCTTAAAAAACCTTTCTACGGCCGGGCAAAGAGCGAAAAACCCCATAAGAAAACCTAACTATCGTTTTTTAAGACCGAGTGTTCCAGGTTTGTAAACACAAGCTTTTAATGTTATCCTAGAGACAACAATGGTTCAGCTCTCAAAACCTTAAAAACCTTTCTACGGCCGGGCAAAGAGCGAAAAACCCCATAAGAAAACCTAACTATCGTTTTTTAAGACCGAGTGTTCCAGGTTTGTAAACACAAGCTTTTAATGTTATCCTAGAGACAACAATGGTTCAGCTCTCAAAACCTTAAAAACCTTTCTACGGCCGGGCAAAGAGCGAAAAACCCCATAAGAAAACCTAACTATCGTTTTTTAAGACCGAGTGTTCCAGGTTTGTAAACACAAGCTTTTAATGTTATCCTAGAGACAACAATGGTTCAGCTCTCAAAACCTTAAAAACCTTTCTACGGCCGGGCAAAGAGCGAAAAACCCCATACGAAAACCTAACTATCGTTTTTTAAGACCGAGTGTTCCAGGTTTGTAAACACAAGCTTTTAATGTTATCCTAGAGACAACAACGGTTCAGCTCTCAAAACCTTAAAAACCTTTCTACGGCCGGGCAAAGAGCGAAAAACCCCATAAGAAAACCTAACTATCGTTTTTTAAGACCGAGTGTTCCAGGTTTGTAAACACAAGCTTTTAATGTTATCCTAGACACAACAATGGTTCAGCTCTCAAAACCTTAAAAACCTTTCTACGGCCGGGCAAAGAGCGAAAAACCCCATAAGAAAACCTAACTATCGTTTTTTAAGACCGAGTGTTCCAGGTTTGTAAATACAAGCTTTTAATGTTATCCTAGAGACAACAATGGTTCAGCTCTCAAAACCTTAAAAAACCTTTCTACGGCCGGGCAAAGAGCGAAAAACCCCATAAGAAAACCTAACTATCGTTTTTTAAGACCGAGTGTTCCAGGTTTGTAAACACAAGCTTTTAATGTTATCCTAGAGACAACAATGGTTCAGCTCTCAAAACCTTAAAAACCTTTCTACGGCCGGGCAAAGAGCGAAAAACCCCATAAGAAAACCTAACTATCGTTTTTTAAGACCGAGTGTTCCAGGTTTGTAAACACAAGCTTTTAATGTTATCCTAGAGACAACAATGGTTCATCTCTCAAAACCTTAAAAAACCTTTCTACGGCCGGGCAAAGAGCGAAAATCCCCATAAGAAAACCTAACTATCGTTTTTTAAGACCGAGTGTTCCAGGTTTGTAATTACAAGCTTTTAATGTTATCCTAGAGACAACAATGGTTCAGCTCTCAAAACCTTAAAAACCTTTCTACGGCCGGGCAAAGAGCAAAAAACCCCATAAGAAAACCTAACTATCGTTTTTTAAGACCGAGTGTTCCAGGTTTGTAAACACAAGCTTTTAATGTTATCCTAGAGACAACAATGGTTCAGCTCTCAAAACCTTAAAAACCTTTCTACGGCCGGGCAAAGAGCGAAAAACCCCATAAGAAAACCTAACTATCGTTTTTTAAGACCGAGTGTTCCAGGTTTGTAAACACAAGCTTTTAATGTTATCCTAGAGACAACAATGGTTCAGCTCTCAAAACCTTAAAAAACCTTTCTACGGCCGGGCAAAGAGCGAAAAACCCCATAAGAAAACCTAACTATCGTTTTTTAAGACCGAGTGTTCCAGGTTTGTAAACACAAGCTTTTAATGTTATCCTAGAGACAACAATGGTTCAGCTCTCAAAACCTTAAAAACCTTTCTACGGCCGGGCAAAGAGCGAAAAACCCCATAAGAAAACCTAACTATCGTTTTTTAAGACCGAGTGTTCCAGGTTTGTAAACACAAGCTTTTAATGTTATCCTAGAGACAACAACGGTTCAGCTCTCAAATCCTTAAAAACCTTTCTACGGCCGGGCAAAGAGCGAAAAACCCCATAAGAAAACCTAACTATCGTTTTTTAAGACCGAGTGTTCCAGGTTTGTAAACACAAGCTTTTAATGTTATCCTAGAGACAACAATGGTTCAGCTCTCAAAACCTTAAAAACCTTTCTACGGCCGGGCAAAGAGCGAAAAACCCCATAAGAAAACCTAACTATCGTTTTTTAAGACCGAGTGTTCCAGGTTTGTAAATACAAGCTTTTAATGTTATCCTAGAGACAACAATGGTTCAGCTCTCAAAACCTTAAAAAACCTTTCTACGGCCGGGCAAAGAGCGAAAAACCCCATAAGAAAACCTAACTATCGTTTTTTAAGACCGAGTGTTCCAGGTTTGTAAACACAAGCTTTTAATGTCATCCTAGAGACAACAATGGTTCAGCTCTCAAAACCTTAAAAACCTTTATACGGCCGGGCAAAGAGCGAAAAACCCCATAAGAAAACCTAACTATCGTTTTTTAAGACCGAGTGTTCCAGGTTTGTAAACACAAGCTTTTAATGTTATCCTAGAGACAACAATGGTTCAGCTCTCAAAACCTTAAAAACCTTTCTACGGCCGGGCAAAGAGCGAAAAACCCCATAAGAAAACCTAACTATCGTTTTTTAAGACCGAGTGTTCCAGGTTTGTAAACACAAGCTTTTAATGTTATCCTAGAGACAACAATGGTTCAGCTCTCAAAACCTTAAAAACCTTTCTACGGCCGGGCAAAGAGCGAAAAACCCCATAAGAAAACCTAACTATCATTTTTTAAGACCGAGTGTTCCAGGTTTGTAATTACAAGCTTTTAATGTTATCCTAGAGACAACAATGGTTCAGCTCTCAAAACCTTAAAAACCTTTCTACGGCCGGGCAAAGAGCAAAAAACCCCATAAGAAAACCTAACTATCGTTTTTTAAGACCGAGTGTTCCAGGTTTGTAAACACAAGCTTTTAATGTTATCCTAGAGACAACAATGGTTCAGCTCTCAAAACCTTAAAAAACCTTTCTACGGCCGGGCAAAGAGCGAAAAACCCCATAAGAAAACCTAACTATCGTTTTTTAAGACCGAGTGTTCCAGGTTTGTAAACACAAGCTTTTAATGTTATCCTAGAGACAACAATGGTTCAGCTCTCAAAACCTTAAAAACCTTTCTACGGCCGGGCAAAGAGCGAAAAACCCCATAAGAAAACCTAACTATCGTTTTTTAAGACCGAGTGTTCCAGGTTTGTAAACACAAGCTTTTAATGTTATCCTAGAGACAACAACGGTTCAGCTCTCAAAACCTTAAAAACCTTTCTACGGCCGGGCAAAGAGCGAAAAACCCCATAAGAAAACCTAACTATCGTTTTTTAAGACCGAGTGTTCCAGGTTTGTAAACACAAGCTTTTAATGTTATCCTAGTGACAACAATGTTTCAGCTCTCAAAACCTTAAAAACCTTTCTACGGCCGGGCAAAGAGCGAAAAACCCCATAAGAAAACCTAACTATCGTTTTTTAAGACCGAGTGTTCCAGGTTTGTAAACACAAGCTTTTAATGTTATCCTAGAGACAACAATGGTTCAGCTCTCAAAACCTTAAAAAACCTTTCTACGGCCGGGCAAAGAGCGAAAAACCCCATAAGAAAACCTAACTATCGTTTTTTAAGACCGAGTGTTCCAGGTTTGTAAACACAAGCTTTTAATGTTATCCTAGAGACAACAATGGTTCAGCTCTCAAAACCTTAAAAACCTTTCTACGGCCGGGCAAAGAGCGAAAAACCCCATAAGAAAACCTAACTATCGTTTTTTAAGACCGAGTGTTCCAGGTTTGTAAACACAAGCTTTTAATGTCATCCTAGAGACAACAATGGTTCAGCTCTCAAAACCTTAAAAACCTTTATACGGCCGGGCAAAGAGCGAAAAACCCCATAAGAAAACCTAACTATCGTTTTTTAAGACCGAGTGTTCCAGGTTTGTAAACACAAGCTTTTAATGTTATCCTAGAGACAACAATGGTTCAGCTCTCAAAACCTTAAAAACCTTTCTACGGCCGGGCAAAGAGCGAAAAACCCCATAAGAAAACCTAACTATCGTTTTTTAAGACCGAGTGTTCCAGGTTTGTAAACACAAGCTTTTAATGTTATCCTAGAGACAACAATGGTTCAGCTCTCAAAACCTTAAAAACCTTTCTACGGCCGGGCAAAGAGCGAAAAACCCCATAAGAAAACCTAACTATCGTTTTTTAAGACCGAGTGTTCCAGGTTTGTAAACACAAGCTTTTAATGTTATCCTAGAGACAACAACGGTTCAGCTCTCAAAACCTTAAAAACCTTTCTACGGCCGGGCAAAGAGCGAAAAACCCTATAAGAAAACCTAACTATCGTTTTTTAAGACCGAGTGTTCCAGGTTTGTAAACACAAGCTATTAATGTTATCCTAGAGACAACAATGGTTCAGCTCTCAAAACCTTAAAAAACCTTTCTACGGCCGGGCAAAGAGCAAAAAACCCCATAAGAAAACCTAACTATCGTTTTTTAAGACCGAGTGTTCCAGGTTTGTAAACACAAGCTTTTAATGTTATCCTAGAGACAACAATGGTTCAGCTCTCAAAACCTTAAAAACCTTTCTACGGCCGGGCAAAGAGCGAAAAACCCCATAAGAAAACCTAACTATCGTTTTTTAAGACCGAGTGTTCCAAGTTTGTAAACACAAGCTTTTAATGTTATCCTAGAGACAACAATGGTTCAGCTCTCAAAACCTTAAAAAACCTTTCTACGGCCGGGCAAAGAGCGAAAAACCCCATAAGAAAACCTAACTATCGTTTTTTAAGACCGAGTGTTCCAGGTTTGTAAACACAAGCTTTTAATGTTATCCTAGAGACAACAATGGTTCAGCTCTCAAAACCTTAAAAACCTTTCTACGGCCGGGCAAAGAGCGAAAAACCCCATAAGAAAACCTAACTATCGTTTTTTAAGACCGAGTGTTCCAGGTTTGTAAACACAAGCTTTTAATGTTATCCTAGAGACAACAACGGTTCAGCTCTCAAAACCTTAAAAACCTTTCTACGGCCGGGCAAAGAGCGAAAAACCCCATAAGAAAACCTAACTATCGTTTTTTAAGACCGAGTGTTCCAGGTTTGTAAACACAAGCTTTTAATGTTATCCTAGAGACAACAATGGTTCAGCTCTCAAAACCTTAAAAACCTTTCTACGGCCGGGCAAAGAGCGAAAAACCCCATAAGAAAACCTAACTATCGTTTTTTAAGACCGAGTGTTCCAGGTTTGTAAATACAAGCTTTTAATGTTATCCTAGAGACAACAATGGTTCAGCTCTCAAAACCTTAAAAAACCTTTCTACGGCCGGGCAAAGAGCGAAAAACCCCATAAGAAAACCTAACTATCGTTTTTTAAGACCGAGTGTTCCAGGTTTGTAAACACAAGCTTTTAATGTCATCCTAGAGACAACAATGGTTCAGCTCTCAAAACCTTAAAAACCTTTATACGGCCGGGCAAAGAGCGAAAAACCCCATAAGAAAACCTAACTATCGTTTTTTAAGACCGAGTGTTCCAGGTTTGTAAACACAAGCTTTTAATGTTATCCTAGAGACAACAATGGTTCAGCTCTCAAAACCTTAAAAACCTTTCTACGGCCGGGCAAAGAGCGAAAAACCCCATAAGAAAACCTAACTATCGTTTTTTAAGACCGAGTGTTCCAGGTTTGTAAACACAAGCTTTTAATGTTATCCTAGAGACAACAATGGTTCAGCTCTCAAAACCTTAAAAAACCTTTCTACGGCCGGGCAAAGAGCAAAAATCCCCATAAGAAAACCTAACTATCGTTTTTTAAGACCGAGTGTTCCAGGTTTGTAATTACAAGCTTTTAATGTTATCCTAGAGACAACAATGGTTCAGCTCTCAAAACCTTAAAAACCTTTCTACGGCCGGGCAAAGAGCGAAAAACCCCATAAGAAAACCTAACTATCGTTTTTTAAGACCGAGTGTTCCAGGTTTGTCAACACAAGCTTTTAATGTTATCCTAGAGACAACAATGGTTCAGCTCTCAAAACCTTAAAAAACCTTTCTACGGCCGGGCAAAGAGCGAAAAACCCCATAAGAAAACCTAACTATCGTTTTTTAAGACCGAGTGTTCCAGGTTTGTAAACACAAGCTTTTAATGTTATCCTAGAGACAACAATGGTTCAGCTCTCAAAACCTTAAAAACCTTTCTACGGCCGGGCAAAGAGCGAAAAACCCCATAAGAAAACCTAACTATCGTTTTTTAAGACCGAGTGTTCCAGGTTTGTAAACACAAGCTTTTAATGTTATCCTAGAGACAACAATGGTTCAGCTCTCATAACCTTAAAAACCTTTCTACGGCCGGGCAAAGAGCGAAAAACCCCATGAGAAAACCTAACTATCGTTTTTTAAGACCGAGTGTTCCAGGTTTGGAAACACAAGCTTTTAATGTTATCCTAGAGACAACAACGGTTCAGCTCTCAAAACCTTAAAAACCTTTCTACGGCTGGGCAAAGAGCGAAAAACCCCATAAGAAAACCTAACTATCGTTTTTTAAGACCGAGTGTTCCAGGTTTGTAAACACAAGCTTTTAATGTTATCCTAGAGACAACAATGGTTCAGCTCTCATAACCTTAAAAACCTTTCTACGGCCGGGCAAAGAGCGAAAAACCCCATGAGAAAACCTAACTATCGTTTTTTAAGACCGAGTGTTCCAGGTTTGGAAACACAAGCTTTTAATGTTATCCTAGAGACAACAACGGTTCAGCTCTCAAAACCTTAAAAACCTTTCTACGGCTGGGCAAAGAGCGAAAAACCCCATAAGAAAACCTAACTATCGTTTTTTAAGACCGAGTGTTCCAGGTTTGTAAACACAAGCTTTTAATGTTATCCTAGAGACAACAATGGTTCAGCTCTCAAAACCTTAAAAACCTTTCTACGGCCGGGCAAAGAGCGAAAAACCCCATAAGAAAACCTAACTATCGTTTTTTAAGACCGAGTGTTCCAGGTTTGTAAACACAAGCTTTTAATGTTATCCTAGAGACAACAATGGTTCAGCTCTCAAAACCTTAAAAAACCTTTCTACGGCCGGGCAAAGAGCGAAAAACCCCATAAGAAAACCTAACTATCGTTTTTTAAGACCGAGTGTTCCAGGTTTGTAAACACAAGCTTTTAATGTTATCCTAGAGACAACAATGGTTCAGCTCTCAAAACCTTAAAAAACCTTTCTACGGCCGGGCAAAGAGCGAAAAACCCCATAAGAAAACCTAACTATCGTTTTTTAAGACCGAGTGTTCCAGGTTTGTAAACACAAGCTTTTAATGTTATCCTAGAGACAACAATGGTTCAGCTCTCAAAACCTTAAAAAACCTTTCTACGGCCGGGCAAAGAGCGAAAAACCCCATAAGAAAACCTAACTATCGTTTTTTAAGACCGAGTGTTCCAGGTTTGTAAACACAAGCTTTTAATGTCATCCTAGAGACAACAATGGTTCAGCTCTCAAAACCTTAAAAACCTTTATACGGCCGGGCAAAGAGCGAAAAACCCCATAAGAAAACCTAACTATCGTTTTTTAAGACCGAGTGTTCCAGGTTTGTAAACACAAGCTTTTAATGTTATCCTAGAGACAACAATGGTTCAGCTCTCAAAACCTTAAAAACCTTTCTACGGCCGGGCAAAGAGCGAAAAACCCCATAAGAAAACCTAACTATCGTTTTTTAAGACCGAGTGTTCCAGGTTTGTAAACACAAGCTTTTAATGTTATCCTAGAGACAACAACGGTTCAGCTCTCAAAACCTTAAAAACCTTTCTACGGCCGGGCAAAGAGCGAAAAACCCCATAAGAAAACCTAACTATCGTTTTTTAAGACCGAGTGTTCCAGGTTTGTAAACACAAGCTTTTAATGTTATCCTAGAGACAACAATGGTTCAGCTCTCAAAACCTTAAAAACCTTTCTACGGCCGGGCAAAGAGCGAAAAACCCCATAAGAAAACCTAACTATCGTTTTTTAAGACCGAGTGTTCCAGGTTTGTAAATACAAGCTTTTAATGTTATCCTAGAGACAACAATGGTTCAGCTCTCAAAACCTTAAAAAACCTTTCTACGGCCGGGCAAAGAGCGAAAAACCCCATAAGAAAACCTAACTATCGTTTTTTAAGACCGAGTGTTCCAGGTTTGTAAACACAAGCTTTTAATGTCATCCTAGAGACAACAATGGTTCAGCTCTCAAAACCTTAAAAACCTTTATACGGCCGGGCAAAGAGCGAAAAACCCCATAAGAAAACCTAACTATCGTTTTTTAAGACCGAGTGTTCCAGGTTTGTAAACACAAGCTTTTAATGTTATCCTAGAGACAACAATGGTTCAGCTCTCAAAACCTTTAAAACCTTTCTACGGCCGGGCAAAGAGCGAAAAACCCCATAAGAAAACCTAACTATCGTTTTTTAAGACCGAGTGTTCCAGGTTTGTAAACACAAGCTTTTAATGTTATCCTAGAGACAACAATGGTTCAGCTCTCAAAACCTTAAAAAACCTTTCTACGGCCGGGCAAAGAGCGAAAATCCCCATAAGAAAACCTAACTATCGTTTTTTAAGACCGAGTGTTCCAGGTTTGTAATTACAAGCTTTTAATGTTATCCTAGAGACAACAATGGTTCAGCTCTCAAAACCTTAAAAACCTTTCTACGGCCGGGCAAAGAGCGAAAAACCCCATAAGAAAACCTAACTATCGTTTTTTAAGACCAAGTGTTCCAGGTTTGTCAACACAAGCTTTTAATGTTATCCTAGAGACAACAATGGTTCAGCTCTCAAAACCTTAAAAAACCTTTCTACGGCCGGGCAAAGAGCGAAAAACCCCATAAGAAAACCTAACTATCGTTTTTTAAGACCGAGTGTTCCAGGTTTGTAAACACAAGCTTTTAATGTTATCCTAGAGACAACAATGGTTCAGCTCTCAAAACCTTAAAAACCTTTCTACGGCCGGGCAAAGAGCGAAAAACCCCATAAGAAAACCTAACTATCGTTTTTTAAGACCGAGTGTTCCAGGTTTGTAAACACAAGCTTTTAATGTTATCCTAGAGACAACAATGGTTCAGCTCTCATAACCTTAAAAACCTTTCTACGGCCGGGCAAAGAGCGAAAAACCCCATGAGAAAACCTAACTATCGTTTTTTAAGACCGAGTGTTCCAGGTTTGGAAACACAAGCTTTTAATGTTATCCTAGAGACAACAACGGTTCAGCTCTCAAAACCTTAAAAACCTTTCTACGGCTGGGCAAAGAGCGAAAAACCCCATAAGAAAACCTAACTATCGTTTTTTAAGACCGAGTGTTCCAGGTTTGTAAACACAAGCTTTTAATGTTATCCTAGAGACAACAATGGTTCAGCTCTCATAACCTTAAAAACCTTTCTACGGCCGGGCAAAGAGCGAAAAACCCCATGAGAAAACCTAACTATCGTTTTTTAAGACCGAGTGTTCCAGGTTTGGAAACACAAGCTTTTAATGTTATCCTAGAGACAACAACGGTTCAGCTCTCAAAACCTTAAAAACCTTTCTACGGCTGGGCAAAGAGCGAAAAACCCCATAAGAAAACCTAACTATCGTTTTTTAAGACCGAGTGTTCCAGGTTTGTAAACACAAGCTTTTAATGTTATCCTAGAGACAACAATGGTTCAGCTCTCAAAACCTTAAAAACCTTTCTACGGCCGGGCAAAGAGCGAAAAACCCCATAAGAAAACCTAACTATCGTTTTTTAAGACCGAGTGTTCCAGGTTTGTAAACACAAGCTTTTAATGTTATCCTAGAGACAACAATGGTTCAGCTCTCAAAACCTTAAAAAACCTTTCTACGGCCGGGCAAAGAGCGAAAAACCCCATAAGAAAACCTAACTATCGTTTTTTAAGACCGAGTGTTCCAGGTTTGTAAACACAAGCTTTTAATGTTATCCTAGAGACAACAATGGTTCAGCTCTCAAAACCTTAAAAACCTTTCTACGGCCGGGCAAAGAGCGAAAAACCCCATAAGAAAACCTAACTATCGTTTTTTAAGACCGAGTGTTCCAGGTTTGTAAACACAAGCTTTTAATGTCATCCTAGAGACAACAATGGTTCAGCTCTCAAAACCTTAAAAACCTTTATACGGCCGGGCAAAGAGCGAAAAACCCCATAAGAAAACCTAACTATCGTTTTTTAAGACCGAGTGTTCCAGGTTTGTAAACACAAGCTTTTAATGTTATCCTAGAGACAACAATGGTTCAGCTCTCAAAACCTTAAAAACCTTTCTACGGCCGGGCAAAGAGCGAAAAACCCCATAAGAAAACCTAACTATCGTTTTTTAAGACCGAGTGTTCCAGGTTTGTAAACACAAGCTTTTAATGTTATCCTAGAGACAACAATGGTTCAGCTCTCAAAACCTTAAAAAACCTTTCTACGGCCGGGCAAAGAGCGAAAATCCCCATAAGAAAACCTAACTATCGTTTTTTAAGACCGAGTGTTCCAGGTTTGTAATTACAAGCTTTTAATGTTATCCTAGAGACAACAATGGTTCAGCTCTCAAAACCTTAAAAACCTTTCTACGGCCGGGCAAAGAGCGAAAAACCCCATAAGAAAACCTAACTATCGTTTTTTAAGACCGAGTGTTCCAGGTTTGTCAACACAAGCTTTTAATGTTATCCTAGAGACAACAATGGTTCAGCTCTCAAAACCTTAAAAAACCTTTCTACGGCCGGGCAAAGAGCGAAAAACCCCATAAGAAAACCTAACTATCGTTTTTTAAGACCGAGTGTTCCAGGTTTGTAAACACAAGCTTATAATGTTATCCTAGAGACAACAATGGTTCAGCTCTCAAAACCTTAAAAACCTTTCTACGGCCGGGCAAAGAGCGAAAAACCCCATAAGAAAACCTAACTATCGTTTTTTAAGACCGAGTGTTCCAGGTTTGTAAACACAAGCTTTTAATGTTATCCTAGAGACAACAATGGTTCAGCTCTCATAACCTTAAAAACCTTTCTACGGCCGGGCAAAGAGCGAAAAACCCCATGAGAAAACCTAACTATCGTTTTTTAAGACCGAGTGTTCCAGGTTTGGAAACACAAGCTTTTAATGTTATCCTAGAGACAACAACGGTTCAGCTCTCAAAACCTTAAAAACCTTTCTACGGCTGGGCAAAGAGCGAAAAACCCCATAAGAAAACCTAACTATCGTTTTTTAAGACCGAGTGTTCCAGGTTTGTAAACACAAGCTTTTAATGTTATCCTAGAGACAACAATGGTTCAGCTCTCATAACCTTAAAAACCTTTCTACGGCCGGGCAAAGAGCGAAAAACCCCATGAGAAAACCTAACTATCGTTTTTTAAGACCGAGTGTTCCAGGTTTGGAAACACAAGCTTTTAATGTTATCCTAGAGACAACAACGGTTCAGCTCTCAAAACCTTAAAAACCTTTCTACGGCTGGGCAAAGAGCGAAAAACCCCATAAGAAAACCTAACTATCGTTTTTTAAGACCGAGTGTTCCAGGTTTGTAAACACAAGCTTTTAATGTTATCCTAGAGACAACAATGGTTCAGCTCTCAAAACCTTAAAAACCTTTCTACGGCCGGGCAAAGAGCGAAAAACCCCATAAGAAAACCTAACTATCGTTTTTTAAGACCGAGTGTTCCAGGTTTGTAAACACAAGCTTTTAATGTTATCCTAGAGACAACAATGGTTCAGCTCTCAAAACCTTAAAAAACCTTTCTACGGCCGGGCAAAGAGCGAAAAACCCCATAAGAAAACCTAACTATCGTTTTTTAAGACCGAGTGTTCCAGGTTTGTAAACACAAGCTTTTAATGTTATCCTAGAGACAACAATGGTTCAGCTCTCAAAACCTTAAAAACCTTTCTACGGCCGGGCAAAGAGCGAAAAACCCCATAAGAAAACCTAACTATCGTTTTTTAAGACCGAGTGTTCCAGGTTTGTAAACACAAGCTTTTAATGTTATCCTAGAGACAACAACGGTTCAGCTCTCAAAACCTTAAAAAACCTTTCTACGGCCGGGCAAAGAGCGAAAAACCCCATAAGAAAACCTAACTATCGTTTTTTAAGACCGAGTGTTCCAGGTTTGTAAACACAAGCTTTTAATGTTATCCTAGAGACAACAATGGTTCAGCTCTCAAAACCTTAAAAACCTTTCTACGGCCGGGCAAAGAGCGAAAAACCCCATAAGAAAACCTAACTATCGTTTTTTAAGACCGAGTGTTCCAGGTTTGTAAACACAAGCTTTTAATGTTATCCTAGAGACAACAACGGTTCAGCTCTCAAAACCTTAAAAACCTTTCTACGGCCGGGCAAAGAGCGAAAAACCCTATAAGAAAACCTAACTATCGTTTTTTAAGACCGAGTGTTCCAGGTTTGTAAACACAAGCTTTTAATGTTATCCTAGAGACAACAATGGTTCAGCTCTCAAAACCTTAAAAACCTTTCTACGGCCGGGCAAAGAGCGAAAAACCCCATAAGAAAACCTAACTATCGTTTTTTAAGACCGAGTGTTCCAGGTTTGTAAATACAAGCTTTTAATGTTATCCTAGAGACAACAATGGTTCAGCTCTCAAAACCTTAAAAAACCTTTCTACGGCCGGGCAAAGAGCGAAAAACCCCATAAGAAAACCTAACTATCGTTTTTTAAGACCGAGTGTTCCAGGTTTGTAAACACAAGCTTTTAATGTCATCCTAGAGACAACAATGGTTCAGCTCTCAAAACCTTAAAAACCTTTATACGGCCGGGCAAAGAGCGAAAAACCCCATAAGAAAACCTAACTATCGTTTTTTAAGACCGAGTGTTCCAGGTTTGTAAACACAAGCTTTTAATGTTATCCTAGAGACAACAATGGTTCAGCTCTCAAAACCTTAAAAACCTTTCTACGGCCGGGCAAAGAGCGAAAAACCCCATAAGAAAACCTAACTATCGTTTTTTAAGACCGAGTGTTCCAGGTTTGTAAACACAAGCTTTTGATGTTATCCTAGAGACAACAATGGTTCAGCTCTCAAAACCTTAAAAAACCTTTCTACGGCCGGGCAAGGAGCGAAAATCCCCATAAGAAAACCTAACTATCGTTTTTTAAGACCGAGTGTTCCAGGTTTGTAAACACAAGCTTTTAATGTTATCCTAGAGACAACAATGGTTCAGCTCTCAAAACCTTAAAAAACCTTTCTACGGCCGGGCAAAGAGCGAAAAACCCCATAAGAAAACCTAACTATCGTTTTTTAAGACCGAGTGTTCCAGGTTTGTAAACACAAGCTTTTAATGTTATCCTAGAGACAACAATGGTTCAGCTCTCAAAACCTTAAAAACCTTTCTACGGCCGGGCAAAGAGCGAAAATCCCCATAAGAAAACCTAACTATCGTTTTTTAAGACCGAGTGTTCCAGGTTTGTAATTACAAGCTTTTAATGTTATCCTAGAGACAACAATGGTTCAGCTCTCAAAACCTTAAAAACCTTTCTACGGCCGGGCAAAGAGCGAAAAACCCCATAAGAAAACCTAACTATCGTTTTTTAAGACCGAGTGTTCCAGGTTTGTAAACACAAGCTTTTAATGTTATCCTAGAGACAACAATGGTTCAGCTCTCAAAACCTTAAAAACCTTTCTACGGCCGGGCAAAGAGCGAAAAACCCCATAAGAAAACGATAACTATCGTTTTTTAAGACCGAGTGTTCCAGGTTTGTAAACACAAGCTTTTAATGTTATCCTAGAGACAACAATGGTTCAGCTCTCAAAACCTTAAAAACCTTTCTACGGCCGGGCAAAGAGCGAAAAACCCCATAAGAAAACCTAACTATCGTTTTTTAAGACCGAGTGTTCCAGGTTTGTAATTACAAGCTTTTAATGTTATCCTAGAGACAACAATGGGTCAGCTCTCAAAACCTTAAAAACCTTTCTACGGCCGGGCAAAGAGCAAAAAACCCCATAAGAAAACCTAACTATCGTTTTTTAAGACCGAGTGTTCCAGGTTTGTAAACACAAGCTTTTAATGTTATCCTAGAGACAACAATGGTTCAGCTCTCAAAACCTTAAAAACCTTTCTACGGCCGGGCAAAGAGCGAAAAACCCCATAAGAAAACCTAACTATCGTTTTTTAAGACCAAGTGTTGCAGGTTTGTAAACACAAGCTTTTAATGTTATCCTAGAGACAACAATGGTTCAGCTCTCAAAACCTTAAAAAACCTTTCTACGGCCGGGCAAAGAGCGAAAAACCCCATAAGAAAACCTAACTATCGTTTTTTAAGACCGAGTGTTCCAGGTTTGTAAACACAAGCTTTTAATGTCATCCTAGAGACAACAATGGTTCAGCTCTCAAAACCTTAAAAACCTTTATACGGCCGGGCAAAGAGCGAAAAACCCCATAAGAAAACCTAACTATCGTTTTTTAAGACCGAGTGTTCCAGGTTTGTAAACACAAGCTTTTAATGTTATCCTAGAGATAACAATGGTTCAGCTCTCAAAACCTTAAAAACCTTTCTACGGCCGGGCCAAAGCGAAAAACCCAATAAGAAAAGAAAGCCACACTTTTAGAACTACCGTTTCAGACAACACAAGGCAGGACAGTGAGTTTTTTTGCAGTACTCTAATTAAGAAGTACTATAAGCCAATTTGACACTTTTGACTTATTTTCAGTATTAGGGAGTGTCTTACCTTTTTGTTGTGGTCAACCTTTTCATTGTCCCGGCCTGGATCGCCGTTCACGTATCTGCAACTCCTCCAATTAATCCTGTGTCCGTGACGCCAATTGAAATAGAAAGTTTGTTGTTGCTGTTAGTTAATTTAAATATTAGCCTGTTTCTACTTCCACAAGTTCTTTTAATTCATAAATGGAAAAAGTCAGCCGAGTCTCGTTCAAAAGGCGTATAAGGCGTATTTATATAACAGATCGATCTGGACCTAACACCTCATACAAAAGTAAGAGGAAGAAAGGTAACTCAATACATTTTACAAAGCACATATATAGCAATGATCTCCGCCCCTCTGAGGATGTGTGTGTGTGTGTTTGAAAAAACCTCCTATGACCCCACACATGGGTGTCCCCCAGCTCATGTCTGTCGGCAGTAACTTCTCTTTCTCTGAGCCGAGAGGGCCATAACTTCTGGTAACACATCCAAAACTGGAAAAAGGAGTGAGAAACTAGGGTTCACATTGATCATTCTAAGATAGCAGAACTGAATGTAACTTCAGCGTCTACGCCATAAAGTATAGATAGCTCATTATTTACGCAATAAATCATACAGGGTTCATCAAGCGGCTATGTTCCACATAGTGAAGTCGTAAAAACACTATTAAACATATATAGTGGTTCAGCCTTAGTTTCATTTGCTTAGTTATTAATGTATTAGTAAGTTGCATAATTGTAGTTAGTTAACATTTTAATATATAATTCCAACAACTACCACTGGAGGAGAATGCCCCACTAGCTGGTTCAGGAAACGATCAGGGGCCCCCAGATCTGCATCCCATTAACCAAGACACCAATCGTCGTTCAAGTCCCTTTGCTCAGCCTACAGCTTACTCACTTGGGATTACACAGGACTGACTCCAGTTATTTCTATTGGTACCTACAAGCTCCCAGAGTCTGAGTGGTCTGGCCAGACACCTGGGACCAGGTCCTCCTCCTCACAGGCTACAAGACCATCACATGGCCCCTTTTCAAAGAAGCTACCACCATGACCGCTAACTTCACCAAGTTAGCCACCACCATCAAAGATGGTAAACATACGCTGGAGCTCACGACCAATATCCAACAGAAAGGCTGCATCAACCTATGCCTCTGACCGGACCGACCAGGAAAAGGCCCCCTCTTTTACTATGACCATCCGCACTACTAGTCCAGCCAGAGAATAGTGAAAATACATCTACCCACACAATGGATAAAGCACCAACCAGAACCGACTGGGCCTGGTTCTAAACAACCACTTGTAAATAAAGTGCCCAAATTGAGGTCATTGATTCGGGCATAACAGAACTTCTGAACATCCCTAGATGATTATTTTTATACAGAATAATCAAAAATACATCCTTATCATCATTGGACACAATTTCTGGGTAAAAACACCAAACAGAATCGCCTGGGCCTGGTTCTAATACAACCACTATTTTAATCGCAAAATGCCTGCTTTGGACACTGTTTATGGTGGGAAATAGCTCCAGAATCACCTGGAATGATGCCAATGAATGACTTACTTGAATTGGACGATTTTACACTATATACACAGGAACTATGTGTCTCTGACAGTGTGTTTGGCAGCAGGGGAACGTTTCAGTTTTTATTGCCTTAATGTGCTTTTCATGGCCTGATAATCACGTTTTGGCCAAGTATGATAGTTTTCATTGTAACTTAATTTTTATCACTTTGAACGATGCCAAATAAAAAACTTACTTGAATTGGACGATTTTTCACTACATACACAGTAACTGTGTCTCTGACAGTTTGTTTGGCAGCAGGGGAACTTTTCAGTTTTTATTGCCTTAATGTACTTTTCATGCCCTGAAAAATCACGTTTTGGCCAAGTATGATTGTTTTCATTATAACTTAATTTCTAGCTTGAGAATGATGCCAAATGGATAACTTACTTGAATTGGACGATTTTTCACTTTATACACAGTAACTATGTGTCTCTGCTAGTTTGTTTGGCAGCAGGGGAACATGTGAGATTAGACAAAGTATCTTTGCAAATGCTTGTTCATATTGTATAAGTTTTTGTGAGTATAACAGCATCATAGTCATCCTTATGGCTGAAATGTCAGCATAAACACCCAACTGTCTGACTGAATAAACGATCTTAGTCTTGTGATTGGGGTGACATGTCATCACAAATACTCAACTGTCCGACACTGATCAATTACTTTTTGCCCTGCAAATGACTGAAATGTATCTGTCCAAAGTCCTAGTGACAACTGTCAGTTTTTCCTGTATTTGAGACACACACACTGGTCATTCGACTAGAGTTGCAGGAACATCGCGTTGAACAGGACCCTGCTGTAGGAACTCTCACTGTCCACTTTGCAGTCTGGTAATAAACCAATTGGTCCGGGACCAATGAAAGTAGAACAAGAATTAGCAAGGGCTTTATAGTCTTGGTCTGTTAACAGAGTCAGGGACTTAACTAAGACAAAGTCAGGGACTTTTGGTCTTTGTGTGTTTAGAGATATTGGGTTAATCACAAAGTGGAGATCAATTTCGGGTCATTTAGAAAATAATTGTTGTTTAAACTATTAAGTAAGTGATTAATATGGGTCAGAAAGCAACAAAAGGGATGGGTTTATTGTCAGACTGCAAAATGAAAATCGGAGAGTTACCGGGACGAGATATCATGGTCCAGCTTGGGCTAAGCCTAGTGGCCACCCAAAATGGCCTCCGACCCAGGGAATTACAGACCAAAAATATCTTCCACACCACCACATCTAACAGCTTCTACTCTCTCGACATTGTCGGGAATGATTCTGCCAAGGTAGCTGAAAGTCTAAGAGAACAGTCTGAAGATATCTGCCCAGCAGCCCCAGGACAGGAACAACAAACATGGCCATTACATGTCACCCTGAAGTTCATGGGAGACCGGACGACAAGTAGTTAAACCAATTCTCACAGTTGCCCACTGTTAGACTATAAATATTTTACCTGACTCCAATTCCTTAACTCTGTAGTCTCCAGTCTAACAATGGAGCGTGTTCAGCATCGGAGGAGACAAACCAGGGTTGAGCGAGGTTATCCACAGATGATTTATTCCATTCAAATTGATTCATACAGAGCTCCGGGTCTCCCTCCCATAGAATAAGCCCGCTGAGTGTTGATGTCCCAAAGCGGAGGATGGAAAAGACATTGTCCAAACCCGCGTTTGCCCAGTTATAGTCCAACAAAAATGCATATTCATTCGCTGATTAATAATGAGATGTGGGCTGGTCCAGGGCTGCTGTGAGGGGGGGTTTCTCTGGGCTCCACATCTTCCAGCCTTGAATCCACATCATCCAGACCTCTGTCCCCGCTGGTCCTATAAAGTCCCGACCCTCCGCCCTGCTCTTTGTTCCTCTGCCCTTTGAAGTCCTCCATCTGGTCTCTTATCAGTGTGGATCCCACCTTGAAATAAGAATCTCAGGAAGAGCCTTTTGTTAACATTATAGTTGAGGAGTCTCAGACCCATCCTTCTGTTCATATTGTATTTGAGTTGGGAACCAGTGGCGACTCTAAAACAAGACCGCCACAACAAAAGGAATGAGTAAAATGTGATATCAAAATGAAACAGCTATACTAAAAAGAATGAGTAAAATATGATATCAAAATGAAACAGCTATACTAAAAAGAATGAGTAAAATATGATATCAAAATGAAACAGCTATACTAAAAAGAATGAGTAAAATATGTCATATTCTTCACCACTCAACGAATCATAATTAACCACGTATATGCAACTGACCTAATGGACAACCCATTGCCCCCGGATACATTGCCTATGGGGATGGATCATCATCAAAAACCCTGGATGGAGAAAAACACAACGTATATGCCGTGGTGACTCAAAAAGACAACCTCAAGACAGGACGACTCCCCGGCGACTGGTCTGCACAAGCCACAGAAAAAGTGGCACTGACAGAGGCATGTAGACTATTCCTAGAACAAAACGTGACGGTGGAAAGACACAGCCCAATCCCTGCTGAATTCCTAAGAGAAATGCAAAATCATGCCCCGAAGAAGAGAAACTGCAATGGGAAACAGAAGGAGCCACTCAACACAAGAATGGACTCTATGCAGTAGAAAACAAGCCATGCGTGATCATTGTTTGAAGTAATTGCCAAATTGAGCCATGGGAGGAGCCATGTCTCAACAGGAGGGATGATCAGTACAGTACAATAAACAATGCATGTTCCCAGAAGTCTCCAAACTTACTTCAATTTTTTTGGCAGAAACTGTCTGAACTGCTGTAGACACAACTCTCAAGGCAACGAACGACCCAAGCATGGAACAAGGCAAACAGGAACATATCCCTTCGAGCTTCTGAACATGGATTTCATCAAACTGAACCAAAGTGCTGGACTCGTCGAACAAACCATTAGAACAGTAAAACTCAGACTCAGAAAAACCATGGAAGACACAGGAAAACCATGGCAAGAATGCCTGAGCCTGGTAGAAACGTACATGAGAATCATTCCAACAGCACAGGGATGCACACCATTTGAGGCAGTGGACGACAGACCCTTCCACTTAACAATGTGGGAAAAAGATCTGGTGGTAGAAGAGAAAGGAGAAACAGTTTGCCTCACTAAGTGGTTATGCAAAATGTTCCAAGAAATAACTGAGATGAATGCAAAATAATCTGCCGACATCTTCTCTGTCTCCCACAGAGGAGGTCCTGTCCCCAGGAGACCTGGTACTCGTCAAGGTGATAAAAAGAAAGTGCTGGTCTTCTCCACGTTGGGACGGACCTCACCGTGTGATTTTGCCCACACCCACTGCCATCAAAATCGAAGGAAGAGACACCTGGATACATCAGTCCCACAGTAAACATAGTACAAGAATGAAGTGGGTACTCATCATCATCATCACCGCTCTGTGTTCAACCACATGGGGGGAACGTACCAGAACCTTGGTACACTCCCACTGGAGGAGAATGGCCCACTAGCTGGTTCAGGAAACGATCAGGGGCCTCCAAATCTGCATCCCATTAACCAAGACACCAATCTCGTTCAAGTCCCTTTGCTCAGCCTACATCTTACTCACTTGGGATTACACAGGACTGACTCCAGTTATTTCTATTGGTACCTACAAGCTCCCAGAGTCTGAGTGGTCTGGCCAGACACCTGGGACCAGGTCCTCCTCCATACAGGCTACAAGACAATCAGATGGCCCCTTTCCAAAGAAGCTACTACCATGACCGCTAACTTCACCAAGAAAGCCACGACCATCAAAGATGGTAAACATACACTGGAGCTCACGACCAATATCCAACAAAAAGGCTGCATCAACCTATGCCTCCGACCGGACCGACCAGGAAAAGACCCCCTCTTTACTATCACCATCCGCACTACTAGTCCAGCCATGGTCCCCAAAGTGATTGGTGTGAACCCCTTCGTAGAACCATCCGCCAAGCGCCTACTCAAAATCCGTACGGCAGGAACACCTAAGCCTGAGGAGATACACCTAATTCTCGCCCATGTCCAAACACAAGAAGAAAACGAGTACAACCCGAAGATGAGGAACAGTTAATACAGATACACCGCACTCACAGCCCGCGCCACAACCACAGCTATGGTCCAACCGACAGAACGAAGAACTCGCCAACCTCACCTACATCTGTATCCTGGATAATCTGAGAGAATCCTTCCAGCAAAGCTCGACCGCCTACATACCATGGTCGCAGTACCATTATCAGCTACAGTCAATACCGCAACGTAAGTCCAGTGCAACAACCGAACAGACTGTTATCCATCTTATTTCAACTTCAGCAGACCGGATCCGAAGACCCCTTTAGACCAAGTTCACGTCACCAGGTGTGCCGAGATCAGACACATTCCTTCCCAATCATGGACAAAACTGGACCAAATATGGTGGCTCTGCGAATGGCAAGTGTATATGATCATCCCCGCCAATATAACTGGGCTCTGTGTCCCTACATCTGCATCCGACCACACGTACGTTATAACAGCAGACTCGATTCCAACTGTCGACGCCAACCCACATCACCCACCAGGCGTCAACGACGGAGCTTTGATTTCTTCCCCCATGATTCAGTGTGGGGCTCGGATGTCCCCCTCGTATACAAACACTGGTCAGTCTCCTCCAAAATCATGATGGCGGTGTTCCCCAGGGTAGGAACAGCGAAGAACACCCTACGTCTGGAAACCATTGACTACAGATTCCAGGCCCGACACTAATCAATTACTTTTTGCCCTGCAAATGACTGAAACGTATCTGTCCAAAGTCCTAGGGACAACTGTCAGTTTTGCCTGTATTTAAGACAAACTCACTGGTCATTCGACTAGAGTTGCAGTAACATCGCAGTGAACAGGACCCCACTGTAGGAACTCTCACTGTCCACTTTGCAGTCTGGTAATACATATTTTCTATTTAAATTTAACTCACTCTTTCTTAGCCTTCTCCTGAAGTTGTATTTTCAGACCTAACAAACATTTCAAATTTTTTGCCCTAATGTGCGTTTCATGCGCTGAAAATCACGTTTTGGCCAAGTATCATAGTTTTCACTATAACTTAACCTAACCCTAACCCTAACCCTAACCCTAACCCTAAATCTAACCCTAACCCTAACCCTAACCCTAACTTCCATCACTTAGAATGATATCAAATGAAAAACCTAATTAATTTGGACGATTATACACTATATACACAGTAACTATGTGTCACTGACAGTTTGTTTCGCAGCAGGGGAACATTTCAGTTTTTATTGCCTTAACCTGCGTTTCATGCGCTGAAAATCACGTTTTGGCCAAGTATCATAGTTTTCACTATAACTTAATTTCTATCACTTAGAATGATGCTAAATGAAAAACTTACTTGAATTGGACGATAATACACTACATACACAGTAAATATGTGTCTCTGACAGTTTGTTTCGCAGCAGGGGAACATTTCAGTTTTTATTGCCCTAATGTGCGTTTCATGCGCTGAAAATCACGTTTTGGCCTAGTATCATAGTTTTACTATAACTTAATTTCCATCACTTAGAATGATGCTAAATGCAAAACTTACTTGAATTGGACGATTTTACACTATATACACAGTAACTATGTGCCTCTGACAGTTTGTTTCGCAGCAGGGGAACATTTCAGTTTTTATTGCCTTAACGTGCATTTCATGCGCTGAAAATCACGTTTTGGCCAAGTATCATAGTTTTCAATATAACTTAATTTCTAGCACTTAGAATGATGCCAAATGCAAAACTTACTTGAATTGGACGATTTTACACTATATACACAGTAACTTTGTGCCTCTGACAGTTTGTTTCGCAGCAGGGGAACATTTCAGTTTTTATAGCCTTAACGTGCGTTTCATGCGCTGAAAAACACGTTTTGGCCAAGTATCATAGTTTTCACTATAACTTAATTTCTATCACTTAGAATGATGCTAAATGCAAAACTTACTTGAATTGGATGATTTTATACTATATACATAGTTACGATGTGTCTCTGACAGTTTGTTTGGAAGCAGGGGAACATTTCAATTTTTATTGCCTTAACGTGCGGTTCATGCGCTGAAAATCACGTTTTGGCCAAGTATCATAGTTTTCACTATAACTTAATTTCTAGCACTTAGAATGATGCCAAATGCAAAACTTACTTGAATTGGACGATAATACACTACATACACAGTAACTATGTGTCTCTGACAGTTTGTTTCGCAGCAGGGGAACATTTCAGTTTTTATTGCCCTAATGTGCGTTTCATGCGCTGAAAATCACGTTTTGGCCAAGTATCATAGTTTTACTATAACTTAATTTCCATCACTTAGAATGATGCTAAATGCAAAACTTACTTGAAGTGGACGATTTTACACTATATTCACAGTAACTATGTGCCTCTGACAGTTTGTTTCGCAGCAGGGGAACATTTCAGTTTTTATTGCCTTAACGTGCGTTTCATGCGCTGAAAATCACGTTTTGGCCAAGTATCATAGTTTTCAATATAACTTAATTTCTAGCACTTAGAATGATGCCAAATGCAAAACTTACTTGAATTGGACGATTTTACACTATATACACAGTAACTTTGTGCCTCTGACAGTTTGTTTCGCAGCAGGGGAACATTTCAGTTTTTATAGCCTTAACGTGCGTTTCATGCGCTGAAAAACACGTTTTGGCCAAGTATCATAGTTTTCACTATAACTTAATTTCTATCACTTAGAATGATGCTAAATGCAAAACTTACTTGAATTGGATGATTTTATACTATATACACAGTTACTATGTGTCTCTGACAGTTTGTTTGGAAGCAGGGGAACATTTCAGTTTTTATTGCCTTAACGTGCGTTTCATGCGCTGAAAATCACGTTTTGGCCAAGTATCATAGTTTTTACTATAACTTAATTTCTAGCACTTAGAATGATGCCAAATGCAAAACTTACTTGAATTGGACGATTTCACACTATATACACAGTAACTTTGTGCCTCTGATAGTTTGTTTCGCAGCAGGGGAACATTTCAGTTTTTATTGCCTTAACGTGCGTTTCATGCGCTGAAAATCACGTTTTGGCCAAGTATCATAGTTTTCACTATAACTTAATTTCTAGCACTTAGAATGATGCCAAATGCAAAAGTGACTTGAATTGAACGATTTCACACTATATACACGGTAACTTTGTGCCTCTGACAGTTTGTTTCGCAGCAGGGGAACATTTCAGTTTTTATTGCCTTAACGTGCGTTTCATGCGCTGAAAATCACGTTTTGGCCAAGTATCATAGTTTTTTCACTATAACTTAATTTCTATCACTTAGAATGATGCTAAATGCAAAACATACTTGAATTGGACGATTTTACACTATAAACACTGTAACTATGTGCCTCTGACAGTTTGTTTCGCAGCAGGGGAACATTTCAGTTTTTATTGCCTTAACGTGCGTTTGATGCGCTGAAAATCACGTTTTGGGCAAGTATCATAGTTTTCACTATAACTTAATTTCTATCACTTAGAATGATGCTAAATGAAAAACTTACTTGAATTGGACGATAATACACTACATACACGGTAAATATGTGTCTCTGACAGTTTGTTTCGCAGCAGGGGAACATTTCAGTTTTTATTGCCCTAATGTGCGTTTCATGCGCTGAAAATCACGTTTTGGCCAAGTATCATAGTTTTACTATAACTTAATTTCCATCACTTAGAATGATGCTAAATGCAAAACTTACTTGAATTGGACGATTTTACACTATATACACAGTAACTATGTGCCTCTGACAGTTTGTTTCGCAGCAAGGGAACATTTCAGTTTTTATTGCCTTAACGTGCGTTTCATGCGCTGAAAATCACGTTTTGGCCAAGTATCATAGTTTTCAATATAACTTAATTTCTAGCACTTAGAATGATGCCAAATGCAAAACTTACTTGAATTGGACGATTTTACACTATATACACAGTAACTTTGTGCCTCTGACAGTTTGTTTCGCAGCAGGGGAACATTTCAGTTTTTATAGCCTTAACGTGCGTTTCATGCGCTGAAAATCACGTTTTGGCCAAGTATCATAGTTTTCACTATAACTTAATTTCTATCACTTAGAATGATGCTAAATGCAAAACTTACTTGAATTGGATGATTTTATACTATATACACAGTTACTATGTGTCTCTGACAGTTTGTTTGGAAGCAGGGGAACATTTCAGTTTTTTATTGCCTTAACGTGCGTTTCATGCGCCGAAAATCACGTTTTGGCCAAGTATCATAGTTTTCACTATAACTTAATTTCTATCACTGAGAATGATGCCAAAGTAAAAACTTACTTGAATTGGACGATTATACACTATCTACACAGTAACTATGTGTCTCTGACAAGTTGTTTGGAAGCAGGGGAACATTTCAGTTTTTATTGCCTTAACGTGCGTTTCATGCGCTGAAAATCACGTTTTGGCCAAGTATCATAGTTTTCACTATAACTTAATTTCTAGCACTTAGAATGATGCCAAATGCAAAACTTACTTGAATTGGACGATTTCACACTATATACATGGTAACTTTGTGCCTCTGACAGTTTGTTTCGCAGCAGGGGAACATTTCAGTCTTTATTGCCTTAACGTGCGTTTCATGCGCTGAAAATCACGTTTTGGCCAAGTATCATTGTTTTCACTATAACTTAATTTCTATCACTTAGAATGATGCTAAATGCAAAACTTACTTGAATTGGACAATTTTACACTATATACACAGTAACTATGTGTCTCTGACAGTTTGTTTCGCAGCAGGGGAACATTTCAGTTTTTATTGCCTTAACGTGCGTTTCATGCGCTGAAAATCACGTTTTGGCCAAGTTTCATAGTTTTTACTATAACTTAATTTCTAGCACTTAGAATGATGCCAAATGCAAAACTCACTTGAATTGGACGATTTCACACTATATACACAGTAACTTTGTGCCTCTGATAGTTTGTTTCGCAGCAGGGGAACATTTCAGTTTTTATTGCCTTAACGTGCGTTTCATGCGCTGAAAATCACGTTTTGGCCAAGTATCATAGTTTTCACTATAACTTAATTTCTAGCACTTAGAATGATGCCAATGCAAAACTGACTTGAATTGGACGATTTCACACTATATACACGGTAACTTTGTGCCTCTGACAGTTTGTTTCGCAGCAGGGGAACATTTCAGTCTTTATTGCCTTAATGTGCGTTTCATGCGCTGAAAATCACGTTTTGGCCAAGTATCATTGTTTTCACTATAACTTAATTTCCATCACTTAGAATGATGCCAAATGCACAACTTACTTGAATTGGACGATTTCACACTATATACACAGTAACTTTGTGCCTCTGACAGTTTGTTTCGCAGCAGGGGAACATTTCAGTTTTTATTGCCTTAACGTGCGTTTCATGCGCTGAAAATCACGTTTTGGCCAAGTATCATAATTTTCACTATAACTTAATATCTAGCCATTAGAATGATGCCAAATGAAAAACTTATTAAATTATAAAATTTGTTGATATTACACTATGTATAGAGAGACATTTGTGTCTCTGACAGTTTTACACAGTTTTACAAGTTATGACTCCAGACTCTTAATTTACAATTCTGCCTTTATGGATACATTGCATCACCACCCCCTGAGTGGATCACTTACCTCTCACTGTCTTTCACTTACCTTCATTTAGCATGTAGGTGTCAGATCACCTTGTACCTAATGTCTATTCATATTACCTCACCCGAAGATATTACACAGAAGGGATTGTGTTGTGTTACCCCAAGTTTAGAGTCCCAACGGATGTGGGAAACTTACAGCGTCTGTCTGCCAGAGAGCAGCAGCTGGAACCGATTGTGACCAGGGTGGCATGGGTCCCTGATCATTTCCCTGGCTCTGCTGAGGTAACGAGGGCTGGCAATGTCTTCCAGTGAGGGCAGAGTAGCCGACGATCTTATGCGTAGTGGTGATACCTTTCTAAATAGCCTTTTTGTCTGCTGCCGTTCTTTCCGCGTACCACCAAATGTGCTTTTTATGCGCTGATAAGCACATTTTGGTCGAATATGAAAGTTTCCAAGTGTGCACTTGACCCTGGATGACCTGGAGAGTAACAGTTACTCCTGAAGTTGAACCTTTTTTCATCGCACAATTCAAGGAAACAATTGCAAACCCTGTTAGCCAGCCTTTCTTATATTTCGCGAGGCGAACAAACAATTGAAAGGCCAACTAGTTAGTCTTTCTTACATTCCACGATCTTTTAAATCAATTGTAAAACCAGTTTGGCTAGTCTACCTTGCATTCTACGATCTTATCAAACAAAGGTAAAACCAGTATGACCACATGGTGCGACAAGAATAAACAATTATTAAGCCAGTTAGCCAGTCCATCCCACAATTCCCTTCTTTTGTGTCTGTGAATATATCGAAATATTGAAGTGGCAGCACGAGTCTCCAACCATGGCACACACACAGCCCCGCTGGGTGGCCACTCCGTCAAGAGCAGGGCAGCCCTGGAAAATCACCTGGGCCATGGCGGCGACCCAGCCTGACTGATGCGCCGACACAGGCCCGGAACCTGCCTTCAATGGTCTTCAAATGCAGGGCGTTTCTTGCCGCTCCCACTCAAGGGAGTTGAGCCATTACGATTTTGGATGAGACTGACCAGTATTTGTGTTTGAGGGACACATCCGAGCCACACACTGGATCATGGTCGTGAGCTCCGTCAATAATGTGCCCAAATGGAGGTCATTGATTCGGGAATAACAGAACTTCTGAAGATCCCTAGATGATTATTTTTATACATAATAATCAAAAATACATCGTCAATGGATACAATTTTTTGGGTAAATTCACTAACCAGAACAGACTGGGCCTGGTTCTAATACAACCACTATTTTAATCCCAGAATGCCTGTTTTGGACACTATTGGCGGTGGGAAATATTCCCAAAACATCCCTGCATCTTTAATTTTACACATAATAGTGAAAATGCATCCATCCACATAATTGACACTAAATCTGGGTAAAAGCGGCAACCAGAACCGACTGGGCCCGGTTCTAATACGACCACTATTTTAATCGCAAAATGCCTGTTTTGGACAATGTTTATGGTGGGAAACTTTATTTTTATAGAAAATAGTGAAACTACATCCACCTACTCAACCAACACAAATTCTGGGTAAATACACCAACCAGAACCGATTGGGCCTTGTTCTAATACAACCACTATTTTTATCGCAAAATGTTTTGCACACTATTGACGGTGGGAAATATTCCCAAAACATCCCTGCATCTTTAATTTTACACATAATAGTGAAAATGCATCCATCTACACAATTGACACTAATTCTGGGTAAAAGCACCAACCAGAACCGACTGGGCCCGGTTCTAATTCAACCACCTTGCAAAATAAAGATCCATAATGGAGGTTTTTGATTCTTGTATAAAAAAAGCCCCAAAACATCCCTGCATGATTATGTTTAAACAGAATAGTAAAATATACATCCCCATCATCTTTGGACACAAGTTTCGGATATAAACAGCAACCAGAACCGAGACAACCCAGTTATAATGCAACTACTAATTTTTATCGCAAAATGCATGTTTTGGAGACTATTTATGGTGGCAAATACCCCTAGAACCATCCTGGATCTTTATTTTTAGACAGAATAATGAAAATACATCCACCTACACAATCAGCACTAACTCTGGGTAAAAGCACCAACCAGAACCGACTGGGCTTGGTTCTACTACAACCACGATGCAAAATAAAGTGCCCAAATGGAGGTCATTTATTCGGGCATAGAAGACCTTCTGAACATCCCTAGATGATAATTTTTTATACAGAATAGTCAAAAATACAACCCCATTCCTATTGGACACACGTTACGGGTGTATACACACACCAGAACCGACTGGGCCTGGTTCTAATACAACCACTATTTTTGTCGCAAAAGGCATGTTTTTGACACTATTTATGGTGGGAAATAGTCTCAGAACATCCCTGGATCTTTATTCTTAAAGAGAATAGTGAAAATACATCCACCCACACAATCGACACTAATTGTGGGTAAAGCACCAACCAGAACCGACTGGGCCTGGTTCTAAACAACCACTTGTAAATAAAGTGCCCAAATTGAAGTCATTGATTCGGGCATAACAGAACTTCTGAACATCCCTAGAATATTATTTTTATAAAGAATAATCAAAAATACATCCCCATCATCATTGGACACAATTTCTGGGTAAAAACACGAACCAGAACCGACTGGTGGAACATTTTGCATAACCACTTAGTGAGGGATTCTGTTTCTCCTTTCTCTTCTACCACCAGATCTTTTTCCCACATTGTTAAGTGGAAGGGTCTGTCTTTCACTGCCTCAAATGGTGTGCATCCCTGTGCTGTTGGAATGATTCTCATGTACGTTTCTACCAGGCTCAGGCATTCTTGCCATGGTTTTCCTGTATCTTCCATGGTTTTTCTGAGTCTGAGTTTTACTGTTCTAATGGTTTGTTCGACGAGTCCAGCACTTTGGTTCAGTTTGATGAAATCCATGTTCAGAAGCTCGAAGGGATATGTTCCTGTTTGCCTTGTTCCATGCTTGGGTCGTTCATTGCCTTGAGAGTTGTGTCTACAGCAGTTCAGACAGTTTATTGCCAAAAAAACTTAAGTAAGTTTGGAGACCTCTGGGAACATGCATTGTTTGTTGTACTGTACTGATCATCCCTCCTGTTGAGACATGGCTCCTCCCATGGCTCAATTTGGCAATTACTTCAAACAATGATCGTGTCACGCATGGCGTGTTTTCTACTGCATAGAGTCCGTTCTTGTGTTGAGTGGCTCCTTCTGTTTCCCATTGCAGTTTCTCTTTTTCTGGGGAATGATTTTGCATTTCTCTTAGGAATTCAGCAGGGATTGGGCTGTGTCTTTCCACCGTCACGTCTTGTTCTAGGAATAGTCTACATGCCTCTGTCAGTGCCACTTTTTCTGCGGCTTGTGCAGACCAGTCGCCGGGGAGTCATCCTGTCTTGAGGTTGTCTTTTTGAGTCACCACGGCATATACGTTGTGTTTTTCTCCATCCAGGGTTTTTGATGATGATCCATCCCCATAGGCAATGTGTCCGGGGGCAATGGGTTGTCCATTAGGTCAGTTGCATATACGTGGTTAATTATGATTCGTTGAGTGGGCAACTGTGAGAATTGGTTTAACCACTTGTCGTCCGGTCTCCCATGAACTTCAGGGTGACATGTAATGGCCATGTTTGTTGTTGTTGTTGTTGTTGTTGCACTACAAGCGCCTGAGGATTGCCCTCAGATAGCGCTAGAGTTGCCACTGGAACGCGGGTTATTTCATCCGGGGGGTAGTCGGAGGTGAGGGGCAGTCAAATGTCTCCGGCTGGATGAAAAACGTAGGGTGCCACGTTCCTTGTTGGCAGCTCTGAGTGGTATTTGTTGGAATTCGCAGGCCGCGGCGAGCGGCCTCTCAGGAGACACCACGTGAAGGTTTCCAACTGTGTCTCCCCATGTTTGTTGTTCCTGTCTTGGTGCTGCTGGGCAGATATCTTCAGACTGTTCTCTTAGACTTTCAGCTACCTTGGCAGAATCATTCCCGACAATGTCGAGAGAGTAAAAGCTGTTAGATGTGGTGGTGTGGAAGATATTTTTGGTCTGTAATTCCCTGGGTCGGAGGCCATTTTGGGTGGCCACTAGGCTTAGCCCAAGCTGGACCATGATATCTCGTCCCGGTAACTCTCCGATTTTCATTTTGCATTCTGACAATAAACCCATTCCTTTTGTTGCTTTCTGACCCATATTAATCACCTACTTAATAGTTTAAACAACAATTATTTTCTAAATTACCCGAAAGTGATCTCTACTTAGTGATTAACCCAATATCTCTGAACACACAAAGACCAAAAGTCCCTGACTTTGTCTTAGTTAAGTCCCTGACTCTATTAACAGACCAAGACTATAAAGCCCTTGCTAATTATTGTTCTACTTTCATTGGTCCCGGACCAATTGGTTTATTACCAGACTTCAAAGTGGACAGTGAGAGTTCCTACAGTAGGGTCCTGTTCAACGCGATGTTCCTGCAACTCTAGTCGAATGACCAGTGTGTGTGTCTCAAATACAGGAAAAACTGACAGTTGTCACTAGGACTTTGGACAGATACATTTCAGTCATTTGCAGGGCAAAAAGTAATTGATCAGTGTCGGACAGTTGAGCATTTGTGCTGACATGTCACCCTAATTACAAGACTAAGATTGTTTATTCAGTCAGACAGTTGGGTGTTTATGCTGACATGTCAGCCATAAGGATGACTATGATGCTGTTATACTCACAAAAACTTATACAATATGAACAAGCATTTGCAAAGATACTTTGTCTAATCTCACATGTTTCCCTGCTGCCAAACAAACTGTCAGAGACACATAGTTACTGTGTATAAAGTGAAAAATCAAGTAAGTTAAAGGAAGTTATCCATTTGGCATCATTCTCAAGATAGAAATTAAGCTATAATGAAAACAATCATACTTGGCCAAAACGTGATTTTCAGGGCATAAAAAGTACATTAAGGCAATAAAAACTGAAAAGTTCCCCTGCTGCCAAACAAAATGTCAGAGACACAGTTACTGTGTATGTAGTGAAAAATCGTCCAATTCAAGTAAGTTTTTTATTTGGCATCGTTCAAAGTGATAGAAATTAAGTTACAATGAAAACTATCATGTTGAGTGGATGTATTTTCACTATTTTGTATAACAATAATGATCCAGGATGGTTCTGGAGCTATTTCCCACCACAAACAGTGTCCAAAACAGGCATTTTGCGGTTAAAGTAGTGGTTGTATTAGAACCAGGACCAGTCGGTTCAGGTTTGTGTTTTTACCCAGAAATTGTGTCCAATGATGATGGGGATGTATTTTTGATTATTCTTTATAAAAATAATATTCTAGGGATGTTCAGAAGTTCTGTTATGCCCGAATCAATGACCTCAATTTGTACACTTTATTTACAAGTGGTTGTTTAGAACCAGGCCCAGTCGGTTCTGGTTGGTGCTTTACCCACAATTAGTGTCGATTGTGTGGGTGGATGTATTTTCACTATTCTCTGTAAGAATAAAGATCCAGGGATGTTCTGAGACTATTTCCAACCATTAATAGTGTCAAAAACATGCATTTTGCGACAAAAATAGTGGTTGTATTAGAACCAGGCCCAGTCGGTTCTGTTTTGTGTATACACCCGTAACGTGTGTCCAATAGGAATGGGGTTGTATTTTTTTTTTAAATCTGAAACTTGTGTCCAAAGATGAAGGGGATGTATATTTTCCTATTCTGTTTAAACATAATCATGCGGGGATGTTTTGGGGCTTTTTTATACAAGAATCAAAAACCTCCATTATGGATCGTTATTTTCAACTTCCCCTCCGATCGCGTCGCACTACGCGGCGAGATCGTAACACCCAGATTTAGTGTCAATTGTGTGGATGGATGCATTTTTACTATTATGTGTAAAATTAAAGATGCAGGGATGTTCTGGGAATATTTCCCACCGTCAATAAGGTCCAAAACATTTTGCGATAAAAATAGTGGAACTGAAACGTTCCCCTGCTGCCAAACACACTGTCAGAGACACATAGTTCCTGTGTATATAGTGTAAAATCGTCCTATCCATGTAAGTCTTTCATTGGCATCATTCTAGGTGATTCTGGAGCTATTTCCCACCATAAAAAGTGTCCAAAACAGGCATTTTGCGATTAAAATAGTGGTTGTATTAGAACCAGGCCCAGGCGATTCTGGTTGGGGTTTTTCCCAGAAATTGTGTCCAATGATGATAAGGATGTATTTTTGATTATTCTGTATAAAAATAATCATCTAGGGATGTTCAGAAGTTCTGTTATGCCCGAATCAATGACCTCAATTTGGGCACTTTATTTACAAGTGGTGGATTTTAAGAACCAGGCCCAGTCGGTTCTGGTTGGTGCTTTTACCCAGATATAGTATTCATTGTGTGGGTAGATGTATTTACACTATTCTGTCTAAAAATAAAGATCCAGGACAGTTCTGGGGCTATTTCCCACCATAAATAGTGTCCAAAACATGCATTTTGCGATGCAAAATAGTGGCTGCATTATAACAGGGTCCAGTCGGTTCTGGTGGGTGTTTGTATACGAAACTTGTGTCCAATTATGATGGGGATGTATACTTGACTATTCTGTATAGAAGTAATCATCTAGCGATGTTCAGAAGTTCTGTTATGCCCGAATGAATTACTTTCATTTGGTCACTTTATTTACAAGTGGTGGTTTAGAAACAGGCCCAGTCGGTTTTGGTTGGTGCTTTTACCCAGAATTTGTGTTTATTGTGTGAGTGGATGTATTTTCACTATTTTGTATAACAATAATGATCCAGGATGGTTCTGGAGCTATTTCCCACCACAAACAGTGTCCAAAACAGGCATTTTGCGGTTAAAGTAGTGGTTGTATTAGAACCAGGACCAGTCGGTTCTGGTTCGTGTTTTTACCCAGAAATTGTGTCCAATGATGATGGGGATGTATTTTTGATTATTCTTTATAAAAATAATATTCTAGGGATGTTCAGAAGTTCTGTTATGCCTGAATCAATGACCTCAATTTGGGCACTTTAATTACAAGTGGTTGTTTAGAACCAGGCCCAGTCGTTCTGGTTGGTGCTTTACCCACAATTAGTGTCGATTGTGTGAGTGGATGTATTTTCACTATTCTCAGTAAGAATAAAGATCCAGGGATGTTCTGAGACTATTTCCCACCATAAATAGTGTCAAAAACATGCATTTTGCGACAAAAATAGTGGTTGTATTAGAACCAGGCCCAGTCGGTTCTGGTTTGTGTCTACACCCGTAACGTGTGTCCAATAGGAATGGGGTTGTATTTTTGACTATTCTGTATTAAAAAATATCATCTAGGGATGTTCAGTAGTTTTTCTATGCCCGAATAAATGACCTCCATTTGGGCACTTTATTTTGCATGGTGGTTGTAGTAGAACCAAGCCGAGTCGGTTCTGGTTGGTGCTTTTACCCAGAGTTAGTGTTGATTGTGTGGGTGGATGTATTTTCACTATTCTGTCTAAAAATAAAGATCCAGGATGGTTCTAGGGGTAATTGCCACCATAAATAGTCTCCAAAACATGCATTTTGTGATAAAAAATAGTAGTTGCATTATAACTGGGTCGTCTCGGTTCTGGTTGCTGTTTATATCCGAAACTTGTGTCCAAAGATGATGGGGATGTATATTTTACTATTCTGTTTAAACATAATCATGCAGGGATGTTTTGTGGCTTTTTTATACAAGAATCAAAAACCTCCATTATGGATCATTATTTTGCATGGTGGTTGAATTAGAACCGGGCCCAGTCGGTTCTGGTTGGTGCTTTTACCAAGAATTAGTGTCATTTGATTTGATGGATGCATTTTCACTATTTTGTGTGAAATTAAAGATGCAGGGATGTTCAGGGAATATTTCCCACCGTCAATAGTGTCCATAACAGGCACTTTGCGATTAAAATAGTGGTCCTATTAGAACCAGGCCCAGTCGGTTCTGGTTGATGTATGTAGCCGGAACTTGTGTCAAATGATAATGGGGATGTATTTTTGACTATTCTCTTTAAAAATAATCATCTAGGGATTTTCAGAAGTTCTTTTATGCCCTAATCAATGACCTCCCTTTGGGCACTTTATTTTGCATAGTGGTTGTATTAGAACCAGGCCCAGTCGGTTCTGGTTTGTGTATACACCCGTAACTTGTGTCCGATGGGAATGGGGTTGTATTTTTCACTATTCTGTATAAAAATCGTCATCTAGGGATGTTCAGAAGTTATTTTATGCCCGAATAAATGACCTCCATTGGGGCACTTTATTTTGCATGGTGGTTGTATTAGAACCAAGCCCAGTCGGTTCTGGTTGGGTCTTATACCCAGAGTTAGTATTGATTGTGTAAGTGGATGTATTTTCACAATTCTGTCTAAAATTAAAGATCCAGGATGGTTCTAGGGCTATTTCCCAGCATAAAATTTCTCCAAAACATGCAATTTGCGATAAAAAATAGTAGTTGCATTATAACTGGGTCCAGTCGGGTCTGGTTGCTGTTTATATCTGAAACTTGTGTCCAAAGATGATTGGGATGTATATTTTACTATTCTGTTTAAAAATAATCATGCAGGGATGTTTTGGGGCTTTTTTTATACAAGAATAAAAAACCTCCAATGGATCTTAATTTTGCATGGTTGTTGAATTCGAACCGGGACCAGTCGGTTCTGGTTGCCGCTTTTACCCAGATTTAGTGTCAATTGTGTGGATGGATGCATTTTCACTATTATGTAAAAAATTAAAGATGCAGGGATGTTTTGGTAATATTTCCCACCGTCAATAGTGTCCAAAACATTTTGCGATAAAAATAGTGGTTGTATTAGAACAAGGCCCAATCGGTTCTGGTTGGTGTATTTACCCAGAATTTGTGTTGGTTGAGTAGGTGGATGAAGTTTCACTATTTTCTATAAAAATAATGTTTCCCACCATAAACATTGTCCAAAACAGGCATTTTGCGATTAAAATAGTGGTCGTATTAGAACCGGGCCCAGTCGGTTCTGGTTGCCGCTTTTACCCAGATTTAGTGTCAATTGTGTGGATGGATGCATTTTCACTATTATGAGTAAAATTAAAGATGCAGGGATGTTTTGGGAATATTTCCCACCGTCAATAGTGTCCAAAACATTTTGCGATAAAAATAGTGGTTGTATTAGAACAAGGCCCAATCGGTTCTGGTTGGTGTATTTACCCAGAATTTGTGTTGATTGAGTAGGTAGATGTAGTTTCACTATTTTCTATAAAAATAATGTTTCCCACCATAAACATTGTCCAAAACAGGCATTTTGCGATTAAAATAGTGGTCGTATTAGAACCGGGCCCAGTCGGTTCTGGTTGGTGCGTCTACCCATAATTAGTGTTGAATGTGTAGATGGATGTATTTTCACTATTCTGTGTAAAAATAATGATCCAGGATGGTTCTGGAGCTATTTTCCCACCATAAACAGTGTCCAAAACAGGCATTCTGGGATTAAAATAGTGGTTGTATTAGAACCAGGCCCAGTCTGTTCTGGTTAGTGAATTTACCCGAAAAATTGTATCCATTGACGATGGGGATGTATTTTTGAATATTATGTATAAAAATAATCATCTAGGGATCTTCAGAAGTTCTGTTATTCCCGAATCAATGACCTCCATTTGGGCACATTATTGACGGAGCTCACGACCATGATCCAGTGTGTGGCTCGGATGTGTCCCTCAAACACAAATACTGGTCAGTCTCATCCAAAATCGTAATGGCTCAGTTCCCTTGAGTGGGAGCGGCAAGGAACGCCCTGCATTTGAAGACTATTGAAGGCAGGTTCCGGGCCTGTGTCGGCGCATCAGTCAGGCTGGGTAGACGCCATGGCCCAGGTGATTTTCCAGTGCTGCCCTGCTCTTGACGGAGTGGCCACCCAGCGGGGCTGTGTGTGTGCCATGGTGGAAGACTCGTGCTGCCCCTTCATCCCTGCCGGCATGTCCTGCTCGGTCCATGATGCCCTGCAGGCTATTAGGAACATGCAGAGAGCTGTGACCGGAGATTCGGTTCCACAACGAGGATGGCTTGACTGGTTCTTCTCTGGCTCATGGAAACAGCCATTTCAATATTTCGATATTTTCACAGACACAAAAGGAGGGAATTGTGGGATGGACTGGCTAACTGGCTTAATAATTGTTTATTCTTGTCGCACCATGTGATCATACTGGTTTTACCTTTGTTTGATAAGATCGTAGAATGCAAGGTAGACTAGCCAAACTGGTTTTAAAATTGAATTAAAAGATCGTGGAATGTAAGAAAGACTAACTAGTTGGCCTTGCAATTGTTTGTTCGCCTCGCGAAATATAAGAAAGGCTGGCTAACAGGGTTTGCAATTGTTTCGTTGAATTGTGGGATGAAAAAAAGGTTCAACTTCAGGAGTAACTGTCACTCTCCAGGTCATCCAGGGTCAAGTGCACACTTGGAAACTTTCATATTCGACCAAAATGTGCTTATCAGCGCATAAAAAGCACATATGGTGGTACGCGGAAAGAACGGCAGCAGACAAAAAGGCTATTTAGAAAGGTATCACCACTACGCAGAAGATCGTCGGCTACTCTGCCCTCACTGGAAGACATTGCCAGCCCTCGTTACCTCAGCAGAGCCAGGGACATGATCAGGGACCCATGCCACCCTGGTCACAATCGGTTCCAGCTGCTTCTCTCTGGCAGACAGACGCTGTAAGTTTCCCACATCCGTTGGGACTCTAAACTTGGGGTAACACAACACAATCCCTTCTGTGTAATAACTTCGGGTGAGGTAATATGAATAGACATTAGGTACAAGGTGATCTGACACCTACATGCTGAATGAAGGTAAGTGAAAGACAGTGAGAGGTAAGTGATCCACTCAGGGGGTGGTGATGCAATGTATCCATAAAGGCAGAATTGTAAATTAAGAGTCTGGAGTCATAACTTGTAAAACTGTGTAAAACTGTCAGAGACACAAATGTCTCTCTATACATAGTGTAATATCATCAAATTTTATAATTTAATAAGTTTTTAATTTGGCATCATTCTAATGGCTAGATATTAAGTTATAGTGAAAACTATGATACTCGGCCAAAACGTGATTTTCAGCGCATGAAATGCACATTAAAGAAATAAAATCTGAAATGTTCCCCTGCTTCCAAACAAATTGTCAGAGACACATAGTTACTGTGTATATAGTGTATAATCGTCCAATTCAAATAGGTTTTTCATTTGGCATCATTCTGAGTGATAGAAATTAAGTTATAGTGAAAACTATGATACTTGGCCAAAACGTGATTTTCGGCGCATGAAACGCACGTTAAGGCATTAAAAACTGAAATGTTCCCCTGCTGCGAAACAAACTGTCAGAGGCACAAAGTTACTGTGTATATAGTGTGAAATCGTCCAATTCAAGTAAGTTTTGCATTTGGCATCATTCTAAGTGCTAGAAATTAAGTTATAGTGAAAACTATGATACTTGGCCAAAACGTGATTTTCAGCGCATGAAACGCACGTTAAGGCAATATAAACTGAAATGTTCCCCTGCTTCCAAACAAATTGTCAGAGACACATAGTTACTGTGTATATAGTGTAAAATCGTCCAATTCAAGTAAGTTTTGCATTTAGCATCATTCTAAGTGATAGAAATTAAGTTATAGTGAAAACTATGATACTTGGCCAAAACGTGATTTTCGGCGCATGAAACGCATGTTAGGGCAATAAAAACTGAAATGTTCCCCTGCTGCGAAACAAACTGTCAGAGGCACAAAGTTACTGTGTATATAGTGTAATATCGTCCAATTCAAGTAAGTTTTGCATTTAGCATCATTCTAAGTGATAGAAATCAAGTTATAGTGAAAACTATGATACTTGGCCAAAACGTGATTTTCAGCGCATGAAACGCACGTTAAGGCAATAAAAACTGAAATGTTCCCCTGCTTCCAAACAAACTGTCAGAGACACATAGTTACTGTGTATATAGTGTAAAATCGTCCAATTCAAGTAAGTTTTGCATTTGGCATCATTCTAAGTGCTAGAAATTAAGTTATAGTGAAAACTATGATACGTTGCCAAAACGTGATTTTCAGCCCATGAAATGCACATTAAGGCAATAAAAACTGAAATGTCCCCCCGCTGCGAAACAAACTGTCAGTGACACATAGTTACTGTGTATATAGTGTATAATCGTCCAAATTAAGTAAGTTTAGCATTTAGCATCATTCTAAATGATAGAAATTAAGTTATAGTGAAAACTATGATACTTGGCCAAAACGTGATTTTCAGCGCATGAAACGTGTGACAGGGTGAAGTAGTTGATGTTATACATGAGTGCAGGTGTTAAGTTAAAAAGGGACTCATGCCGCTAGCATGCGTTAAACACGGGGCGATGACGTAATGATTAACCAATGGTCGTTAAACACGGGGCGATGGCGTAATGATTAACCAATGGTCATAGATATGGTATAATAACGGGCTATTCAGACATTTCTCTAAGTTGGTTTGAAATACAACAAAGGACCTGTCTGATTATTTCACCCGTCTTTTAAAGGTATGTTGCTTTGTTTTGAATATCGATTGAGTGTGAGATGTGCAAGAGGCAATAGTAGCATGTGAGAAAGAACGTAATGCTTAGTGATGCTTGTTAACTTTTTTATGTGTGCGCGTAAATGTGCGAGTCTCGGGTATTGTTTACAGCAAGCTACCTTCGGCCGCTGGTTATTTACATTTTCATGTGTGCGAGTCTCGGGTATTGTTTAAAGCGAGCTACCTTCGGCCGCTGGTTGTTTACTTTTTTTATGTGTGTGCGTGAATGTGCGAGTCTCGGGTGCATTGTTTACAGCAGGCTACTTTCGGCCGCCGTTATAACAGTAGCATAATAGTATGCAGCATATGACGGCCGGAACAAAAGGTAACAAGTTACAATACTCATAAGTTATAATCGTTTATGCAGCAAGTACATTGCTTTGGATTATAACGGGTTGTTAATATGTTACTATGTATATATTTGAGTGTTATTGTATATTATGTTTTGTGTGAATTGCTTTGATATAACTGAAGTTGGTTTGAAATACAACAAAGGACCTGTCTGATTATTTCACCCGTCTTTTAAAGGCGAAATACTACCACCCCGTGGAAAATCACGGGTACAACATTTTTGGAGGCACCGCTGGGATTGCTGCTTAGATGACCAGTATTCACAACCTGACTACTGAATGCTGAGCCAGCAGAACCAACCACATCCAGGAACAAGACAGTGAGGAGAGGCGTTGTGGTGAAAAGGGACGTGAAGTTGGCAGAGTACTCGTCATCTGAGGCCAGTAGAGATCATCAGAGACACGGTAAAAACGTGCCAGTTCAGTGCTCACACTTTTGCATCATAAACCAAACTCCTACTGTGTTGAGAAAATGGAAATGGAACAGGAGCAGTTACGCCTGGAAGTAGAAGGAATGTTGCACAAGCTAACAGTTAATGACCTGTTAGAAATATGTGATTTCCTTAACATAGGGAGTCCGAAACGCATATCAAAATTCAAATTGTTGTGTCACATCGCTAACCACCTGGAAAGGAACGAACTCAAAGACGAGGACCAAGGTATGTCTGAGTTGTTAAAATTAAAAGAGGGGATAAGGGTGTTGTATGAAGACAGAAGACTGGGGTGGCAGAGACTTTTTGGGGCAAAGCAGGCAATAAATAGTGAACACTTGGCCTCTCTTGAGCGCGAAAAAATTCTCAAGAGGGACCTTGAAGCCATGAAACAAGAACAAGCTAGGCATAATGAAGAGAGCGATAAGCAAAGAAGAGATTTGTTGGAGCAGCTCTCTGCGAGAAATGAAGCTATAGAAATTTACAAAGCTGAGAGAGAAAATCTGCGGTGCGAAAATGCAGAGTTGAAGAACCAGCTTGACAAAACAGTTGGCTGTTTAGCAAAGGCAGCAACAGATGTGGAGGCAAAAGAATTGAAACTTTTATCTTATGAAGAGGAAATAGCCCAACAGAAAAAACTCTTGGCGCTAGAAAACTTGCATACTGATGAAATTGTTCAATCTAAAGATCACATCATCAAAAAACTGGAAGAGGACATATTGCAACAGAGAGAAGCCTTTCAGAAAAAGATTGACCATCTTGAACTTCAGTTTGAACAAGCTGAGCAGCAGAAAACTGATGAGATTAGCGTACTGCAAGAAGAGAAAATGGCTCTGGAGAAACAGGTGGACATGTTTGTTGTGGAGAAGGAGAAACTTTTTCAGACCAAGCAAGCAACAGAAAGAGAGATTATGGCATCTCTCCAGAGGGAGGAAGTACTGAAAGAGGAGCTTGAATTATTGAAGCTGCAAAAAGTTACATTCTTGAAAGAAAGGGAACAAGAACAGGCGAATGAGAGGTTAAAGATAGAATCAACTAGAGCTTTGACCCAATATGGTAGAGACACTGACAAGTCTCCCCTTGAATGTCAAAAATCTAGTGAATCAATTCCTACTCAACAGACAAAGACGAGTAGATTCCCAAAGGTCAAACCAAAACCAGACAACCTGACACCAAGAGGAGGACCTGGGAAACTCTGTGACTTCTGGGAAGATACAGTTCACACAGTGGTGAAGCAAATGGGATCTGGCCTACTAATTTATGAAGTTAGCCAGAAAGAGGTAAAGATCGTTCCAGAATTCTGCACAGAAATCTACTAATGTCTTGTGACCATTTGCCCGTTGAGATAACACCAGAAGAAGGGAAAATCGGCACGAGGACGCCGAGAAAGAAACAGCAGCCGGCATCTCATCAGGAGTCAGACGAAGAAAGCGATGACGAAGATGACTTCCACTATGAGCTATGCCAGCTAAATGAGAGAGGTACCCAAGAGATGGAGCCGGAGCACAGGCCACTGCCTGTGGACCAGACACACGAAGTGAGGGGCCCTACTTCCGGACCAGTACAAGTAGAAGAGGACCATCAGCTGGAGGACCTGCCTGGTGAGGGAGCAAACCCTCCTCTTGAAGGTCCTAGTGCTGAACAGTTATCAGAGACTTTCCCGCCAACCGCCGTGACGGAACCTGAGGCGCTGACTGATGAACGGCCGAGAAGGGAGAGACACCCACCACGACGTACGACCTATGACCATCTTGGAATCCCCTCCTGTTATAGTACACAGTCACCGCAGGAGCGGCTAACTGTTTACCCTGCACCAGGAGTGGCCCCTTGGTTAGTACACCTGCATCCATATTACCTGCAGCCACCTTTTTTGTTTGGACTCCAACAAGCTTGAACCTACAAGGACGACGTGCATGATGCGGTCATGGACTGTCATGGACTGTTATGGACTGTCATGGACTGTTATGGACTGTTATGGACTGTTATGGACTGTGATTACTGTGCCATCCAGTAAAACGTGGACCGTACGAGTTGTGGATTATATTTGAACTGTGGCCCGTGCCGCCTGGACTTTAATGAGCATCGGCTCACCAAAGTGGAAATGTTGGGGAGCATATTAATGTCGGGACGACATTTGTTTTTGTGGGGGAGAGTGTGACAGGGTGAAGTAGTTGATGTTATACATGAGTGCAGGTGTTAAGTTAAAAAGGGACTCATGCCGCTAGCATGCGTTAAACACGGGGCGATGACGTAATGATTAACCAATGGTCGTTAAACACGGGGCGATGACGTAATGACTAACCAATGGTCATAGACCTTGGTATGGTATAATAACGGGCTATTCAGACATTTCTCTAAGTTGGTTTGAAATACAACAAAGGACCTGTCTGATTATTTCACCCGTCTTTTAAAGGTATGTTGCTTTGTTTTGAATATCGATTGAGTGTGAGATGTGCAAGAGGCAATAGTAGCATGTGAGAAAGAACGTAATGCTTAGTGATGCTTGTTAACTTTTTTATGTGTGCCCATAAATGTGCGAGTCTCGGGTATTGTTTACAGCAAGCTACCTTCGGCCGCTGGTTATTTACTTTTTCATGTGTGCGAGTCTCGGGTATTGTTTAAAGCGAGCTACCTTCGGCCGCTGGTTGTTTACTTTTTTTATGTGTGTGCGTGAATGTGCGAGTCTCGGGTGCATTGTTTACAGCAGGCTACTTTCGGCCGCCGTTATAACAGTAGCATAATAGTATGGAGCATATGACGGCCGGAACAAAAGGTAACAAGTTACAATACTCATAAGTTATAATCGTTTATGCAGCAAGTACATTGCTTTGGATTATAACGGGTTGTTAATATGTTACTATGTATATATTTGAGTGTTATTGTATATTATGTTTTGTGTGAATTGCTTTGATATAACTGAAGTTGGTTTGAAATACAACAAAGGACCTGTCTGATTATTTCACCCGTCTTTTAAAGGCAATATACTACCATCCCGTGGAAAATCACGGGTACAACAAACGCACGTTAAGGCAATAAAAACTGAAATGTTCCCCTGCTGCGAAACAAACTGTCAGAGACACATAGTTACTGTGTATATAGTGTAAAATCGTCCAATTCAAGTAAGTTTTGCATTTAGCATCCTTCTAAGTGATATAAATTAAGTTATAGTGAAAACTATGATACTTGGCCAAAACGTGATTTTCAGCGCATGAAATGCACATTAAGGCAATATAAACTGAAATGTCCCCCCGCTGCGAAACAAACTGTCAGTGACACATAATAACTGTGTATATAGTGTATAATCCTCCAAATTAAGTAGGTTTTTCATTTGATATCATTCTAAGTGATGGAATTTAGGGTTAGGGTTAGGGTTAGGGTTAGGGTTAGGGTTAGAATTAGGGTTAGGGTTAGGGTTAGGGTTAGGTTAAGTTATAGTGAAAACTATGATACTTGGCCAAAACGTGATTTTCAGCGCATGAAACGCACATTAGGGCAAAAAAACTGAAATGTTTGTTAGGTCTGAAAATACAACTTCAGGAGCAGGCTAAGAAAGAGTGAGTTAAATTTAAATAGAAAATATGTATTACCAGACTGCAAAGTGGACAGTGAGAGTTCCTACAGTGGGGTCCTGTTCACTGCGATGTTACTGCAACTCTAGTTGAATGACCAGTGAGTTTGTCTTAAATACAGGCAAAACTGACAGTTGTCCCTAAGACTTTGGACAGATACGTTTCAGTCATTTGCAGGGCAAAAAGTAATTGATTAGTGTCGGGCCTGGAATCTGTAGTCAATGGTTTCCAGACGTAGGGTGTTCTTCGCTGTTCCTACCCTGGGGAACACCGCCATCATGATTTTGGAGGAGACTGACCAGTGTTTGTATACGAGGGGGACATCCGAGCTCCACACTGAATCATGGGGGAAGAAATCAAAGCTCCGTCGTTGACGCCTGGTGGGTAGATGTGGGTTGGCGTCTACAGTTGGAATCGAGTCTGCTGTTAGAACGTTCGTGTGGTCGGATGCAGATGTAGGGACACAGAGCCCAGTTGTATTGGCGGGGATGATCATATACACTTGTCATTCGCAGAGCCACCATATTTGGTCCAGTACTGTCCATGATTGGGAAGGAATGTGTCTGATCTCGGCGCACCTGGTGACGTGAACTTGGTCCAAAGGGGTCTTCGGATCCGGTCCGCTGAAGTTGAAACAGGATGGATAACAGTCTGTTCGGTTGTTGCACTGGACATACGTTGCGGTATTGACTGTAGCTGCTAATGGTACTGCGACCATGGTATGTAGGCGGTCGAGCTTTGCTGGAAGGATTCTCTCAGATTACCCAGGATACAGTTGTAGGTGAGGTTGACGAGTTCTTCGTTCTGTCGGTTGGACCATAGCTGTGGTTGGGCTACGGCAGTAGGCATGAGGGAACAGACATAACAACTCATTGGTTGTGGCGCGGGCTGTGAGTGCGGTGTATCTGTACCAACTGTTCCTCATCATCGGGTTGTAGTCGTTTTCTTCCTGTGTTTGGACATGGGCGAGAATAAGGTGTATCTCCTCAGGCTTAGGTGTTCCTGCCGGACGGATTTTGAGTAGGCGTGTGGCGGATGGTTTTACGAAGGGGTTCACACAAATCACTTTGGGGACCTTTGGCTGGACTAGTAGTGCGGATGGTCATAGTAAAAGAGGGGGCCTTTTACTGGTCGGTCCGGTTAGAGGCATAGGTTGATGCAGCCTTTCTGTTGGATATTGGTCGTGAGCTCCAGCGTATGTTTACCATCTTTGATGGTGGTGGCTAACTTGGTGAAGTTAGCGGTCATGGTGGTAGCTTCTTTGGAAAGGGGCCATGTGATGGTTTTGTAGCCTGTATGGAGGAGGACCTAGTCCAAGGTGTCTGGCCAGACCACTCAGACTCTGGGAGCTTGTAGGTACCAATAAAAATAACTGGAGTCAGTCCTGTGTAATCCCAAGTGAGTAAGCTGTAGGCTGAGCAAAGGGACTTGAACGACGATTGGTGTCTTGGTTAATGGGATGCAGATCTGGGGGCCCCTGATTGTTTCCTGAACTAGCTAGTGGGGCATTCTCCTCCAGTGGGAGTGTACTAAGGTTCTGGTACATTCCCCCCATGTGGTTGAACACAGAGCGGTGATGATGATGGCCAAAATCACACGGTGAGGTCCGTCCCAACGTGGAGAAGACCAGCACTTTCTTTTCATCACCTTGACCAGTACCAGGTCTCCTGGGGACAGGACCTCCTCTGTGGGAGACAGAGAAGATGTCGGCAGATTATTTTGCATTCATCACAGTTCTTTCTTGGAACATTTTGCATAACCACTTAGCGAGGGATTCTGTTTCTCCTTTCTCTTCTACCACCAGATCTTTTTCCCACATTGTTAAGTGGAAGGGTCTGTCTTTCACTGCCTCAAATGGTGTGCATCCCTGTGCTGTTGGAATGATTCTTAGTATGTTTTTACCAGGCTCAGGCATTCTTGCCATGGTTTTCCTGTATCTTCCATGGTTTTTCTGAGTCTGAGTTTTACTGTTCTAATTGTTTGTTCAACGAGTCCAGCACTTTGGTTCAGTTTGATGAAATCCATGTTCAGAAGCTCGAAGGGATATGTTCCTGTTTGCCTTGTTCCATGCTTGGGTCGTTCATTGCCTTGAGAGTTGTGTCTACAGCAGTTTAGACTGTTTCTGCAAAAAAAATTGAAGTAAGTTTGGAGACCTCTGGGAACATGCATTGTTTGTTGTACTGTACTGATCATCCCTTCTGTTGAGACATGGCTCCTCCCATGGCTCAATTTGGCAATTACTTCAAACAATGATCGTGGGACGCATGGCTTGTTTTCTACTGCATAGAGTCCGTTCTTGTACTGAGTGGCTCCTTCTGTTTCCCATTGCAGTTTCTCTTTTTCTGGGGCATGATTTTGCATTTCTCTTAGGAATTCAGCAGGGATTGGGCTGTGTCTTTCCACCGTCACGTCTTGTTCTAGGAATAGTCTACATGCCTCTGTCAGTGCCACTATTTCTGCGGCTTGTGCAGACCAGTCGCCGGGGAGTCGTCCTGTCTTGAGGTTGTCTTTTTGAGTCACCACGGCATATACGTTGTGTTTTTCTCCATCCAGGGTTTTTGATGATGATCCATCCCCATAGGCAATGTGTCCGGGGGGCAATGGGTTGTCCATTAGGTCAGTTGCATATACGTGGTTAATTATGATTCGTTGAGTGGGCAACTGTGAGAATTGGTTTAACCACTTGTCGTCCGGTCTCCCATGAACTTCAGGGTGACATGTAATGGCCATGTTTGTTGTTCCTGTCCTGGTGCTGCTGGGCAGATATCTTCAGACTGTTCTCTTAGACTTTCAGCTACCTTGGCAGAATCATTCCCGACAATGTCGAGAGAGTAGAAGCTGTTAGATGTGGTGGTGTGGAAGATATTTTTGGTCTGTAATTCCCTGGGTCGGAGGCCATTTTGGGTGGCCACTAGGCTTAGCCCAAGCTGGACCATGATATCTCGTCCCGGTAACTTTCCGATTTTCATTTTGCAATCTGACAATAAACCCATCCCTTTTGTTGCTTTCTGACCCATATTAATCACCTACTTAATAGTTTAAACAACAATTATTTTCTAAATGACCCGAAATTGATCTCTACTTTGTGATTAACCCAATATCTCTGAACACACAAAGACCAAAAGTCCCTGACTTTGTCTTAGTTAAGTCCCTGACTCTATTAACAGACCAAGACTATAAAGCCCTTGCTAATTCTTGTTCTACTTTCATTGGTCCCGGACCAATTGATTTATTACCAGACTGCAAAGTGGACAGTGAGAGTTCCTACAGTAGGGTCCTGCTCAACGCGATGTTCCTGCAACTCTAGTCGAATGACCGGTGTGTGTGTCTTAAATACAGGAAAAACTGACAGTTGTCACTAAGACTTTGGACAGATACATTTCAGTCATTTGCAGGGCAAAAAGTAATTAATCAGTGTCAGACAGTTGAGTATTTGTGCTGACATGTCACCCCAATCACAAGACTAAGATTGTTTATTCAGTCAGACAGTTGGGTGTTTATGCTGACATGTCAGCCATAAGGATGACTACGATGCTGTTATACTCACAAAAATGTATACAATATGAACAAGCATTTGCAAAGATACTTTGTCTAATCTTACATGTTCCCCTGCTGCCAAACAAACTGTCAGAGACACATAGTTACTGTGTATATAGTGTAAAATCGTCCAATTCAAGTAAGTTATCCATTTTGCATCATTCTCATGGCTAGAAATTAGGTTATAATGAAAACAATCATACTTGGCTAAAACGTGATTTTCAGGGCATGAAAAGTACATTAAGGCAATAAAAACTGAAAAGTTTCCCTGCTGCCAAACAAACTGTCAGAGACACAGTTACTGTGTATATAGTGTAAAATCGTCCAATTCAAGTGAGTTTTTTATTTGGCATCGTTCTAAGTGATAGAAATTAAGTTACAATGAAAACTATCATACTTGGCCAAAACGTGATTATCAGGCCATGAAAAGCACATTAAGGCAATAAAAACTGAAACGTTCCCCTGCTGCCAAACACACTGTCAGAGACACATAGTTCCTGTGTATATAGTGTAAAATCGTCCAATTCAAGTAAGTCTTTCATTGGCATCATTCTAGGTGATACTGGAGCTATCTCCCACCATAAACAGTGTCCAAAACAGGCGATACAAAATAGTGGTTGCATTATAACAGGGTCCAGTCGGTTCTGGTGGGTGTTTGTTCACTTTATTCACAAGTGGTGGTTTAGAAACAGGCCCAGTCGGTTTTGGTTGGTGCTTTTACCCAGAATTTGTGTTTATTGTGTGAGTGGATGTATTTTCACTATTTTGTATAACAATAATGATCAAGGATGGTTCTGGAGCTATTTCCCACCACAAACAGTGTCAAAAACAGGCATTTTGCGGTTAAAGTAGTGGTTGTATTAGAACCAGGACCAGTCGGTTCTGGTTCGTGTTTTTACCCAGAAATTGTGTCCAATGATGATGGGGATGTATTTTTGATTATTCTTTATAAAAATAATATTCTAGGGATGTTCAGAAGTTCTGTTATGCCCGAATCAATGACCTCAATTTGGACACTTTATTTACAAGTGGTTGTTTAGAACCAGGCCCAGTCGGTTCTGGTTGGTGCTTTACCCACATCTAGTGTCGATTGTGTGAGTGGATGTATTTTCACTATTCTCTGTAAGAATAAAAATCCAGGGATGTTCTGAGACTATTTCCCACCAGAAATAGTGTCAAAAACATGCATTTGCGTTTGCAATTGTTTCCTTGAATTGTGGGATGAAAAAAAGGTTCAACTTCAGGAGTAACTGTCACTCTCCAGGTCATCCAGGGTCAAGTGCACACTTGGAAACTTTAATATTCGACCAAAATGTGCTTATCAGCGCATAAAAAACACATTTGGTGGTACGCGGAAAGAACGGCAGCAGACAAAAAAGCTATTTAGAAAGGTATCACCACTACGCAGAAGATCGTCGGCTACTCTGCCCTCACTGGAAGACATTGCCAGCCCTCGTTACCTCAGCAGAGCCAGGGACATGATCAGGGACCCATGCCACCCTGGTCACAATCGGTTCCAGCTGCTGCTCTCTGGCAGACAGACGCTGTAAGTTTCCCACATCCGTTGGGACTCTAAACTTGGGGTAACACAAAACAATCCCTTCTGTGTAATAACTTCGGGTGAGGTAATATGAATAGACATTAGGTACAAGTTGATCTGACACCTACATGCTGAATGAAGGTAAGTGCAAGACAGTGAGTGGTAAGTGATCCACTCAGGGGGTGGTGATGCAATGTATCCATAAAGGCAGAATTGTAAATTAAGAGTCTGGAGTCATAACTTGTAAAACTGTGTAAAACTGTCAGAGACACAAATGTCTCTCTATACATAGTGTAATATCATCAAATTTTACAATTTAATAAGTTTTTCATTTGGCCTCATTCTAAGTGCTAGAAATTAAGTTATAGTGAAAACTATGATACTTGGCCAAAACATGATGTTCAGCGCATGAAAAGCACATTAAGGCAAAAAAACTGAAATGTTCCCCTGCTGCCAAACAAACTGTCAGAGACACTTAGTTACAGTGTATATAGTGTGAAATCGTCCAATTCGAGTACGTTATTAATTTTAAATCATTCTAATGGCTAGAAATTAAGTTATTGTGAAAACTATGATACTTGGCCAAAACGTCATTTTCAGCGCATGAAACGCACGTTAAGGCAATAAAAACTGAAATGTTCCCCTGCTTCCAAACAAACTGTCAGAGACACATAGTTACTGTGTATATAGTGTATAATCGTCCAATTCAAGTAGGTTTTTCTTTTGGCATTATTCTGAGTGATAGAAATTAAGTTATAGTGAAAACTATGATACTTGGCCAAAACGTGATTTTCATCGCATGAAATGCACATTAAGGCTGTTACGATCGCCGCCGCGTAGTGCGAGACGATCGCAGGGGAAGTTGAACCCAGATGCAGAGTCGCCGAAGGAATGGAAAGGTGAGGCAGATCTGTAGCTCTTGTAGGTTGATTTATTGAACGGGGTAACATAACTTCAACAACTTAGCTTGTCCACTCATTACAAACGAAAAGTACATGCGGCGTGGCATCATTGGAAACAGCAATGACTACGAGGATTAACAGGAAACGAAACCAGAACTTAACCAGTACTACACCAGACGATCCAACGGCGTCCACAGAAAATCACAATGCTTAAATACCAAAAATAATCTAATCACGTAATTAGTCACAGCTGGTAATTATCGTGACGTCATGTCAGGAGAGGCAATCCAGCGACTCCTGACAGTACACCCCCTCTAAGGTACGGATTCTAGACGTCCCAAGGTCAATTACAACATGAGAAACGGGAACAAGCAGGGAGGGTGGGTGGGAGATCTAGAATTGTCCGGTGGTCTTCCACACCAACCCAAGAACAGACGGAGAGGTCGCTCCGGCGGGCGTCCGCGCCAGCCAGAAACGAGACAAGTCAGTGGCAGGTCTGGCGGGCGTCCGTGCCGGTCAGAAACAAGACGGGGCAGAGGCAAGTCTGGCGGGCGTCCGTGTCGGCCAGAAACAAGACGAGGCTGTGGTCGATCCGGTGGGCGTCCGCGCCGGCCAGAAACGAGACGAGTCAGTGGCAGGTCTGGCGGGCGTCCGCGCCGGCCAGAAACGAAACGAGGCTGAGGTCGATCCGGCGGGCGTCCGCGCCGGCCAGAAACGAGACGAGGCGGTGGTCGATCCGGCGGGCGTCCGCGCCGGCCAGAAACAAGACGAGGTTGTGGTCGGTCCGGCGGGCGTCCGCGCCGGCCAGAAACGAGACGAGGCAGTGGTCGATCCGGCGGGCGTCCGCGCCGGCCAGAAACGAGACGAGGCAGTGGTCGATCCGGCGGGCGTCCGCGCAGGCCGGATACAAGACGAGGCTGAGGTCGATCCGGCGGGCGTCCGCGCCAGCCAGAAACGAGACGAGGCAGTGGTCGGTCCGGCAGGCATCCCAGCTGGTCCCTTAAGTCTTTGCCAAACTGCCTGCCTTCAGGAAATATTAGAAGTTTAGTACGGTCGGGCACCTTACCCTGTTTGCTCGAGGGGTGGACAGCCCTCTTCTCCCAGGAACCCGGATCATTGCTTCTCTGGACGTCGCCGGCCCCGTCCTCCAGGGGCACCGGCGAATTGCCACTCTCGACGTCGCCGGCTTCTTCATCCAGGGACTCCGGCGAATTACCACATTTGACGTCGCCAGTCCCTTCCTCCAGGAGCACCGGCGAATTGGCACTCTCGACGTCGCCAGCCCCTTCCTCCAGGGACTCCGGCGAATTGCCTCTCTCGACGTCACCGGCTTCTTCCTCCAGGGGCACCGGCGAATTGGCACTCTCAACGTCGCCAGCCCCTTCCTCCAGGGACTCCGGCGAATTGCTTCTCTCGACGTCGCCAGTCCCTTCTTCCAGGGACTCCGGCGAATTACCACTCTTGACCTCGCCAGCCCCTACTGCCAGGGACTCCGGCGCATTACCACTCTCGACGTCACCGGCTTCCTCCTCCAGGGGCACCAGCGAATTACCACTCTCGACGTCACCGGCTTCTTCCTCCAGGGGGACCGGCGAATTGGCACTCTCGACATCGCCAGCCCCTTCCTCCAGGGACTCCGGCGAATTGCCTCTCTCGACGTCACCGGCTTCTTCCTCCAGGGGCACCGGCGAATTGGCACTCTCGACATCGCCAGCCCCTTCCTCCAGGGACTCCGGCGAATTGCCTCTCTCGACGTCACCGGCTTCTTCCTCCCGGGGCACCGGCGAATTGGCACTCTCGACGTCGCCAGCCCCTTCCTCCAGGGACTCCGGCGAAATACCACTCTCGACGTCGCCGGCCCCGTCTTCATCGAGCGCCGGAGCATCGTCGCCACTTCTGGGCGGGCAGGCGCTGGACGGGCAGGCGCTTGGGAGAGCGGTGCTTGGGAGAGCGGTGCTTGGGAGAGCGGTGCTTGGGAGAGCGGTGCTTGGGAGAGCGGTGCTTGGGAGAGCGGTGCTTGGGAGAGCGGTGCTTGGGAGAGCGGTGCTTGGGAGAGCGGTGCTTGGGAGAGCGGTGCTTGGGAGAGCGGTGCTTGGGAGAGCGGTGCTTGGGAGAGCGGTGCTAGGGAGAGCGGTGCTTGGGAGAGCGGTGCTTGGGAGAGCGGTGCTTGGGAGAGCGGTGCTAGATTGGCCGTCCGTCACCAGAAACCTGATCCGTGGCTTCGGTACGGGTGCGACCGGCGACCCCAAGGGCAACGGGAGTAATTTGCGTGGCCTTGGCACAGGAGCTTGGGGCACTTGAAACGGCGCGCTGGGCCGAGTAACTTCGGCCACTTGGACAGGCGTGGTCGGCCGAGTGACTTCGGGCACTTGGAACGGGGAGGGCTGCATAGTCCTTAGGAGCTGCTGGTACAGCGGGGTCGGCCGAGTAACTTCGGGCACTTGGAAAAGCGTGGTCGGCCGAGTGACTTCGGCCACTTGGATCGGGGAGGACTGCATAGTCCTTAGGAGCTGCTGGTACAGCGGGGTCGGCCGAGTAACTTCGGGCACTTGGAAAGGCGTGGTCGGCCGAGTTACTTCGGGCACTTGGAAAGGCGTGGTCGGCCGAGTAACTTCGGGCACTTGGAAAGGAGCTTGGAGGAACGTGGTCGGAAAAGGAGCTTGGAGGGACGTGGTCGGAAAAGGAGCTTGGAGGGACGTGGTCGGAAAAGGAGCTTGGAGGGACGTGGTCGGAAAAGGAGCTTGGAGGGACGTGGTCGGAAAAGGAGCTTGGAAGGACGTGGGCGGGCGCGTAACTTGGACAGTGGTTAGTGTGTCCAGGCATTGCTTTCGCTTCGCTCTACGGCGTGGCGCTCGGCGCCTCCTCTGGGAGGACTGCACAGCACCCCCGCCACCACGCCGCGCCCCACAATTGGTGGCCAGCCCACTCTGCAATTGCTGGTCGGGGTATTTGTAATAGGAATTATCGGGGGAACAATCGGGATAATCCTCCTCCAGTGGAAGGTCTCGGGGTCCGAATTGGTCAAAGAATTCATCATCGGATTCCGAAACGCCAGCGAAAAAATCAATTTCCTCAATGATGTCCTCCTCACCAGACTCTTCAGGCTCCCTCCATGGTGAATCAATTCCTCTGGGCATAGGCATAAGATAACTTGGGCGCTCTCTGGTGGTTGTACGCACCTGGGCATCATGATGAAACGGTAAAGGCTTCCCAGGGCGACGTGCATAGCAGTGGTGGGGCGTATGAGTACGCTGCGGCTCTAACTTTTCTACCAGTTGTGGCTCATCTCTACTAATGATGTGCCTGAGAGCCCCGCACCACGGTGTGTCCATTACAAAATTCCTAAACGATTCTGAGGGGTTTCTTATACATTCCAAGCAGTCCGGTGTCTTCGAGGTGGATGGTTTGCGTCGCCGAGTGCGTCGGCGCGAGCGTGGGTGGCGCTCCGCTGGGTCCATATTGGTTGGATCGTGCTGTTTTCGTCCTGGTGTAGTACTGGTTTAGTTCTGGTTTCGTTTCCTGTTAATCCTCGTAGTCATTGCTGTTTCCATGACGCCCCGCCGCATGTTGTTTTCGTTTGTAATGAGTGGTCAAGCTAAGTTGTTGAAGTTATGTTACCCCGTTCAATAAATCAACCTACAAGAGCTACAGACCTGCCTCACCTTTCCATTCCTTCGGCGACTCTGCATCTGGGTTCAACTTCCCCTGCGATCGTCTCGCACTACGCGGCGGCGATCGTAACAAAGGCAATGAAAACTGAAATGTTCCCCCGCTGCGAAACAAACTGTCAGAGACACATAGTTACTGTGTATATAGTGTATTATCGTCCAATTCAAGTAAGTTTTTCATTTGTTATCATTCTGAGTGATAGAAACTAAGTTACAGTGAAAACTATGATACTTGGCCAAAACGTGATTTTCAGCGCATGAAATGCACATTAAGGCAATAAAAACTGAAATGTTCCCCCGCTGCGAAACCAACTGTCAGAGACACATAGTTACTGTGTATATAGTGTATTATCGTCCAATTCAAGTAAGTTTTTCATTTGTTATCATTCTGAGTGATAGAAACTAAGTTACAGTGAAAACTATGATACTTGGCCAAAACGTGATTTTCAGCGCATGAAAAGCACTTTAAGTCAATAAAAACTGAAATGTTCCCCTGCTGAGAAACAAACTGTCAGAGACACATAGTTAATGTGTATATAGTGTATAATCGTCCATTTCAAGTAAGATTTTCATTTTTTTTTCATTCTTAGTGATAGAAAATAAGTTATAATGAAAACTATCATACTCGGCCAAAACATGATTTTCAGTGCATGAAAAGCACATTAAGGCAATAAAAACTGAAGTGTTCCCCTGCTGCCAAACAAATCGTCAGAGACACATAGTTACTTTGTATATAGTGTAAAATTGTCCAATCCAAGTACTTTTTTTCATTTCGCATCATTCTAAGTGATAGAAATTAAGTTATAATGAAAATTACCATACTTGGCCAAAACGTTGTTTTCAGCGCATGAAAAGCACTAAGGCAAAAAAAAACTGAAATGTTTGTTAGGGCTGAAAATGCAACTTCAGGAGCAGGCTAAGAAAGAGTGAGATAAATATAAAAAGAAAATATGTATTACCAGACTGCAAAGTGGACAGTGAGAATTCCTGCAGTGGGGTCCTGTTCAACGCGATGTTACTGCAATTCTAGTCGAATGACCAGTGAGTGTGTCTTAAATGCAGGCAAAACTGACAGTTGTCCCTAAGACTTTGGACATATACGTTTCAGTCATTTGCAGGGCAAAAAGTAATTGATCAGTGTCGGACAGTTGAGTATTTGTGATTACATGTCAACCCAATCACAAGACTAAGCTTTATTATTCAGTCAGACAGTTTGGTGTTTATGCTGACAGGTCAGCCATAAGGATTACTACGATGCTGTTATACTTACAAAAACTAATACAATATGAACAAGCATTTGTAAAGATACTTTGTCTAATTTTACATATCCCTCCTATTTGTGAGTATAAACACATCGGAACATCGTTTGTTAGCGACGCTACTTTTGAACAAAATTCTTCACAAATTATTTCAAACTGGAGTTTAGACCGACCAGGAAGGGTACCAGGCGTCTCAGAATAGCAAAGATATATTAATCAGTGTCAGACAGTAGCACAGCATCAATGTCAGATTGGGATATGGATTGTTGCATGTGAATACGAGTTAGCATTAGCTGGGTTTCAACAATCATGATTTGTTCGACTGTGGGATTAATGGTACGTTTGATTAAAGCTGAGAAGCAGGGCAAACAACAAGTAAGGACAACAAGCACGAGAGCAATAACAGTTACGACTGGTCTAGGGCTTTCAAAAGAGTATGTGTCCATGATGAGCCAGAGAGGAACAAGTCAAGCCATCCTTGTTGTGGAACTGGATCTTTGGTCATAGCGTTCTGTATGTTCTTCATAGTTTGTAAGGCATCATGGACTGAGTGGGATTCGTTGGCAGGAATGAAGGTGCAGCATGAGTCTCCTACCATGGCACACACACCTCCCTGCTGGGCGGTTCTTCTGTCGAGGGCAAGGCGATTCTGGATAATCCTCTGGGTCATGGCAGTTATTTGGATTTCTCAGCCTTGTTGCAGTCGGACTGATGCGTTGACGTAGGCCTGGAATCTGTAGTCAATGGTTTCCAGACGTAGGGTGTTCTTCGCTGTTCCTACCCTGGGGAACACCGCCATCATGATTTTGGTGGAGACTGACCAGTGTTTGTATTCGACGGGGACATCCGAGCCCCACACTGAATCATGGGGGAAGAAATCAAAGCTCCGTCATTGACGCCTGGTGGGTAGATGTGGGTTGGCGTCGACAGTTGGAATCGAGTCTGCTGTTAGAACGTTCGTGTGGTCGGATGCAGATGTAGGGACACAGAGCCCAGTTGTATTGGCGGGGATGATCATATACACTTGCCATTCCCAGAGCCACCATATTTGGTCCAGTACTGTCCATGATTGGGAAGGAATGTGTCTGATCTCGGCGCACCTGGTGACGTGAACTTGGTCTAAAGGGGTCTTCGGATCAGGTCCGCTGAAGTTGAAACAGGATGGATAACAGTCTGTTCGGTTGTTCCACTGGACATATGTTGCGGTATTGACTGTAGCTGCTAATGGTACTGCGACCATGGTATGTAGGCGGTCAAGCTTTGCTGGAAGGATTCTCTCAGATTACCCAGGATACAGTTTTAGGTGAGGTTGGCGAGTTCTTCGTTCTGTCGGTTGGCCCATAGCTGTGGTTGGGCTACGGCAGTAGGCATGAGGGAACGACATAACAACTCATTGGTTGTGGCGCGGGCTGTGAGTGCGGTGTATCTGTATCAACTGTTCCTCATCATCGGGTTGTAGTCGTTTTCTTCGTGTGTTTGGACATGGGCGAGAATTAGGTGTATCTCCTCAGGCTTAGGTGTTCCTGCCGGACGGATTTTGAGTAGGCGTGTGGCGGATGGTTTTACGAAGGGGTTCACACAAATCACTTTGGGGACCTTTGGCTGGACTAGTAGTGCGGATGGTCATAGTAAAAGAGCGGGCCTTTTCCTGGTCGGTCCGGTCAGAGGCATAGGTTGATGCCGCCTTTCTGTTGGATATTGGTCGTGAGCTCCAGCGTATGTTTACCATCTTTGATGGTGGTGGCTAACTTGGTGAAGTTAGCGGTCTTGGTGGTAGCTTCTTTGGAAAGGGGTCATGTGATGGTCTTGTAGCCTGTATGGAGGAGGACCTGGTCCCAGGTGTCTGGCCAGACCACTCAGACTCTGGGAGCTTGTAGGTACCAATAGAAATAACTGGAGTCAGTCCTGTGTAATCCCAAGTGAGTAAGCTGTAGGCTGAGCAAAGGGACTTGAACGACGATTGTTGTCTTGGTTAATGGTATGCAGAACTGGGGGCCCCTGATCGTTTCCTGAACCAGCTAGTGGGCATTCTCCTCTAGTGGGAGTGTACCAAGGTTCTGATACATTCCCCCCATGTGGTTGAACACAGAGCGGTGATGATGATGAGTAGCCACTTCATTCTTGTACTTTGTTTACTGTGGGACTGATGTATCCAGGTGTCTCTTCCTTCGATTTCGACGGCGGTGGGTGTGGCCAAAATCACACGGTGAGGTGCGTCCCAACGTGGAGAAGACCAGCACTTTCTTTTCATCACCTTGACCAGTACCAGGTCTCCTGGGGACAGGACCTCCTCTGTGGGAGACAGAGAAGATGTCGGCAGATTATTTTCCATTCATCACAGTTATTTCTTGGAAGATTTTGCATAACCACTTAGTGAGGGAATCTGTTTCTCCTTTCTCTTCGACCACCAGATCTTTTTCCCACATTGTTAAGTGGAAGGGTCTGTCGTTCACTGCCTCAAATGGTGTGTATCCCTGTGCTGTTGGAATGATTCTCATGTACGTTTCTACCAGGCTCAGGCATTCTTGCCATGGTTTTCCTGTGTCTTCCATGGTTTTTCTGAGTCTGAGTTTTACTGTTCTAATGGTTTGTTCGACGAGTCCAGCACTTTGGTTCAGTTTGATGAAATCCATGTTCAGAAGCTCGAAGGGATATGTTCCTGTTTGCTTTGTTCCATGCTTGGGTCGTTCGTTGCCTTGAGAGTTGTGTCTACAGCAGTTCAGACAGTTTATTGCCAAAAAAATTTAAGTAAGTTTGGAGACCTCTGGGAACATGCATTGTTTGTTGTTGTTGGGTTTATTCTGTTTTACTATTATAATAGTTATATTAATTCATTTCTTTATTAAATCATTCTCTTTCTTTTCTCTGTATTAATTCATTACTTTGTTAAATCATTCTCTTTCTGTTTTCAAAAGTGTTGCGAGGTCACGCCAAGTCATCTTTAACCTGGACGGCCTGTTCCAGGATGGTTATACAAACAATCCACCCAATCTGGGTCCTTGAGATTTGGTGGGCCCTTGGTGACGAGGCCAGGGCTATTCGGCCAATAACAAGAATATTGTTATCGTTATGTAACCGTGCACTTCGGGTTTTTTCTGTATGTAACGATTATATGATTATGATTATATTATATGATTCTTAGGTCAAGGAGGTTGTATAATTACTCTAATCTAAATGTTGTTAGGTCTAGTCTCCTGTTTTTGTTATTAGTAAAATACTTTGATTGTTATTGTAGTCCCAGATGTTGTTTTTACTCATTACGTGATGGAATGATCAACAACTCTCTAACTTGTTTTGATTCATGACTATAAGAGTGGGACGAAAACGTCTATTCGAGGAGACGTTCGGAAGTTGTAAGGTGACACTTGCTGTAACGCTCCCCTCCGGAGGCTTTTATCTGTTGTATCCATTTCTATTTAATTAAATGTCAATAATTGAAGAAGATGTCTTCCTGCAGTTATTGATAATTACGGACGAAGGTAATTATTAATGAACCTAACATTTTGGTCCTTCTGAGCCATGGAGGTCAATATACCGTAGCGAGAACCCAGGCGCTGCTGTTCGACATCTGGTAAGTGACCGTGCGCACAGCGTCTTCAAAACCCTTGGTGGGCCGGAGTTTTTCGACGGGGGCGCCTGGATTCTCGGCGGTTGAAGACTTTTCCTGCTGGAGGGAGACATCTGATGGATCTCGGGTAAGTCCACATTAATGTCTGCATGTTGTGACGGTGTTTCCAAATGCGTTAAAGGGACATTGTATGTGAGGTCCATTGTGGGCTGGTTTCGCGTCCTGGGTGACGGCGACAAAACCCTGTGTTTATACTAGTCAATGGCAGGTACGGTGGGGCACTTTGCTGGAAAGTGTCCTGTGTCTCAGGGGTAGGCACGAATATATTGTACTGGAGGTACAATGTTGGGGCTGGAAAGGGTCCTGTGTCTAAAGGGTAGGCACGAATATGTTGTAAATGTTGTATGGTGTTTGTGTGGTTTCTGCAGTAAAATTAAGATAAGCCTAGGAAATACAGTCGAAGGAGTGATAATAATAAAAATAGATATAATAAAGTTAACTGTGTGAGGCACACGAACTCACTACAAAAAAGTAAAATATGGGAAACACGTGTTGTAAGGCGGGTTTGGATGACGATCCAAAAAATACGTCTAACTTGTAAGGATTGGAAAAAATTGGAAAGACAAAGCGCTTTAAAATTATTACACAGCTATATTTATGGATAAATAAAAATGGGTTTGCTGGCCAGCTTAAAATGCATAGAATGCAGGATAATATATGCACTAATGCATAGAGGTAATATACATATATAAATAATATGTGAGTGGATAAAAGTGTAACAGCTTGTTCCACAGACACTAATGGCAAAATAAGGCCGGGGAGAAGTTGAAAATACTATTTTTGGGAAAATAGTGGGGGCTCCCTCGGATAACGGGGATATATATTTAAGACCGTGGCGGCGGGAAAGCACTGTTTGGTAAGGAAAAATAGCGGGGCCTCCTCGGCTGACGGGGAAAATATTTACCGAGATAGGTGACGGGCGCGTAGGAAGTTTAACAAAAATAAAGGGAGCTAGAAAATTAATGGGGACACTGGTATTTGATTTGGTTAATCCGGGTATGACGTTTTGTGATTACAATAAATTGGGTTTTTTTTGTGATGCTTGGGCTTGTATAACAACAATTAGAATGGTTATTTCCAAGTGCTGGTGGTGCTTTGTTAATATAACCTATATGTACTGTCAATTTACAGCAATGTGATGGCTTATTGCAGCTTGGTTTTTGATCCCGTCCGCTAACGGGAAGATGGTGTTTAAAAAGACAAAAGCATATATACAAAATGATCATTTAAATGTTTAGCAGGGAATGTCACCTGTGTTTTTATTATGCTCTAGACTTGCAAAAAAAAAAAAAAATGTGTCGACTGCGGGGGAAGCGTTTCTGGTGCAGCGGCTGCTGATTAGATGGGAGTGAAACATGTGGGCCGCGGGGCAGACGATTTAACTGTGTTGGGCTTTCGGGAGCGTTCGGACCGTGTAAACGACTAAAATTTTGTGATCCCTTCCGTGAAGACATTATAATAATAATAATTGGCCTTGGGGGTGCTGAAGCAAACATGAGGGCAGAAAATGGGTTTTTGCCATATTGTTGTGCTTGCAGCATACATATTCTGGATATATGGGGTCTTGGAAAAAATATTGTGATGTAGTTGAATATCGGAAGAGGGGTTAATTTGACGTTTTAATGGTTGTCTTCTCTAAAAAGCGTTGTATTTGGGCACAGGGAAAAAGCTGGTTTGTAAACATAAGATAACAATGCTGTTTTCGCAGCAAGAGTGGAGGTCATAGTTAACGGCTAATTGCGTTTTCTGTTTGGACTTTTCAGAATAAGAACAATACATGGGCTGCAAGAAATGCAAGGTTATGCGAATGCTTTCGCATTGATATTTTGGGTTTTAAAATGAAATTTATTAAGAGGATAGAAAATCTGTTCAGTAAAAGGTTGATTTGGTAAAAAGCTTTGGATTTGGGAAATAGACCAAAATAGTCATTTTTGAGCAATTGTGGATTTCAAAGGGCTCTTAGTTAAAGGAAACTAGCTTTTGGAGGATAAAATTTTATTAATACTATTTCAGAATATTTTGATTGTTCAAAATACTTTAATCCAGGAGGTTGGCTGGTTAAAGAAAAGGCCAGGGTGACAAAATTTACAATATTATGGTATATTGGTGACAATAAGGTTTTTAAAACATTAAAGTTTGTAATTAGGAATTGCCTAACAAAAGGTTGATTTCTCTAATTTAATTGTTGTAGATTTTTGTTTTGGTAACAGGCTATGGGAAATGACTCTTGTCTTAAGTAAACATCATATGAGGTGATTTACAAAGTATAGTAGGTATTGAATTATTTGGCTGTTAACGACATCAGATGGGAAATTTACAATGCAATAGTGGCATGATAAAATTCATGGCATTCATCCAAATAATTAGGTGAATTGTAAATAAAATAATTGGTTTAGGATGAGCGTATTTTCCCTAAGAATGGAGTAACATGGAATGTTTTTCAAAGTGCACTTGAAAGAACATTGTCTGTTGTCCTGGCGGGAGGAAATATGCTTTGTCACAGGTCATATTGATGACTTTAAGGATATTACGGATTGGATAATCATTGGTCAATTGATACAACCAAATAACGTTGCCTTTACGGCTTTAAGGGCATGCAAATTGGTGAGAACTTTAGCAACGATGGGGTTAATACGCCTGAATGTTACAGTGATAACGAGTGGCAATAACAAGCTTAGATAAGGGAGGGAAAGGAGAAATTCTCCAAATTCCAGAATCTGGCTTAGAAACAGGTTGTTAGTCGTTTTGGGTTTTTGACAGGATGTGGTGGTACATGAATTCTGGGAAATTTTGGGAAATTGGGGACCCCATATCTAAAACAAATTTGAGACAAATGTTTAAATAGGCTCTATTTGGCGCTGGATGCACGAATTCTAGTGGGGCCTTTCATGTTTTGAAACAAGTGACGCTTTAGGTAGATGGGTTGTCTATGAACAAAATGGGATGGGCGAAATTCGCTTACAAATTCGCCGTGTTATCTTGGTTCATAGAATTTGGAGTCAAGGCGACGTAATAAAGGCCATAGGCGTCATGTTGTATAAAATAGGCGTGGATGAATTAGTTTTACAAATGGGGGAGATTATCTTATCACCTGAAACAAGTGGAAACAAAATTGGATGGCCGCATTAAAAGGTGATTGGCATGCTATTAAAGGGAATTGGGATTTTCCAAAAACCTGATAGGGGGCCATTAGGTCATGGCGGCTGTGAAAATAAAAACCTTAGATGTGAAACTATTGCCACCTCAATTCGGGGAACAAACAGCTAAACTGATAGCATTAAAAAGGATATAACTTTGTGTGAAACTTGAAGGTAATTTTTTTACAAACGGTTAAAATGCTAGAGTGGGGGTGTGTATATTAAAGGATCTACTAATGAATGCGGGATGGATCCAGACCTTCCGGAATGTGGGGTATTCATGGCGTCCTCGAGAATTTGTGGATTTTCTCCGGGTACTCCAGTTTACTCCCACAAAATGAAATTATGGATCCTAGACTGGTTGAACACACTAAATTCTTCTTTTTATGAGTGTGAGCGTGAATGATAGTTTGTCTTTTTGTGTTTTTTGATTGGCAGACCACCGAGACATAATCTATCAATAAAAGATCAATAAAGAAAATAATTTTGGCTTGAGTCAAGGGAAGACCTATGTCTCGACAAGGGGGAGGTGGCCTTGCTACAACGGCACTACAAGGCTTAGGGTTTAAATCTATATGCATACCCACATATCCATTTCAAAAAAATACATATAGATTTTATTTTATTTTTATTAGATCATATGGATATCATTCCACGATATGGAATTCCAGAAACTATTTATAGCGATAATGGCTCCCATTTTGTTAATATAATAGTTGTCTACCATCCACAATTGGCGGACCTTATATGAAGTCCTGTTTGGTAGACCTTACAAATTGTTATTATTCACTACACAATGACAATTGGATGATGAGGCGAATCTATCAGAGAAAAAAAAACACACACACCAAATTTAGACTATCAGAGGGAGATTTTGCTTCTCAACAGGAAACGGACGAAGCGACGGTGATTCTTGAAGACTGGATGCTGATAAGCAGCATAAAAGAAGAAACATCGGAGCAACGCAAAGTGGGAGGGTCCTTGTTACTGAAAGGGGACACGGATGCACCTTTCCCACAGTAAGAAGGTTGTCTAAATTGAAACGTTTCAAGAGGAAAACTCCCTAAACAAAGACAAAAAGTCATGTTGAAAACAATTATTGCTTTTGGGGCAATGAGATTAATGATGATTGTGATTCTATTCCTTTCCACAGTAGGGTTGTTTTCTCCAGTTGGAGAAAAAGGCGGAGGCGTTTCAATTGAGGATACACCTTCTTACGGGAGGGTAAACCGAGAAACATACACATTTACATTTAATTAACATTACCTACTAAATCAAATTTCCACATTGAAAATATATATTTGGACTCGGCGACGTCCCGGTTGCCGTACAAGGTGTCAATCTATGGTGGGAAATATGTGTGGTACATTAACAGCAAAAAATTGAAGATTGGGAAAAGCCTTGTTGCAGAAATTGGTCAAGATTGGAAAGCTTGGACTGACATATTAACCTGTGAAATTTATTTCTGAAACAGGGATTTCCCAAACGGGGGATAATTGGGCGCTGTTAATGGAGTGTAAAGAGGACAAGCACTTGGTGGAGCTACTTTGGTAAAAGGGTGGTCTCAATTGAAACATTGAGGGGACGGGTAAGATAAACTTTCTGACTTAATAAAATACGGGAAACACCAATATTAATTGAAAAGATTATTGCTCAGCAAGCAATACCATAAAACTATAGGGAACTCTTTTATATTGGGTTTGACGTCTCCATATGGTTTCAATTGAGACTAAACCATCTTACAAAGGATTAGGATAACCTACCAGACAAGGGAAAATACGATGGGGTCTAACCACTCCCTCAATCACCATTCTTTTGGGGAAAAGTGTTTTTACAAATGAAAAAACGTGTCCTACTTGGCAAGGAAAAATATTGAAACAGTGTTTATCCTGTTACGCAGTAAATAGGAAGTCAATTTTTCCACTGTTTAATCATTTTACCTGCTTAAACCTTACAGGGCATGGTCTGAAGCTGGGGGCGATAAATGAGACGTGGTGTACCGGCGTTCTAAAACAAACTACACCCCTGATACCACGTTCTGGCCTATGGTGGCGGGGTGGTAGATAAATTATACGACTCCTGCCGAAACGTGGCAGGAGTAGGTACTTTGGTCTCACTGCTCTTACCGGTGTCTGTTTTTCCATCCACAGTAGAGGAGATACAATTGGCGGCTCAGAATTCGGAGGTGAAGGGTCGACCCTCCCGACATCGTCGAGAGGCATGGAGGGAAGGAGATCCAACATACATTGATGCGATTGGCATCCCCTGGGGCGTACCAGATGAGTATAAGCTGGCTAATCAGATCGCAGCAGGTTGGGAGTCTATCTTCCTTCTAATCACCCCAAACAAAAATGTGGATAGAATAAATTACTTACATTACAATGTCCAAAACTTGGAAATTATACTGAACAGGGATTTGTGGCCATGAAGGAACAACTGGCAGCTACCAGTCTGATGGCGTTCCAGAATCGCATAGCGGTGGATATGATCCTTGAAACAGGGGGCGTGTGTGCAATGTTTGTAAAACAATGTTGCACCTTCATACCGAACAACACGTCACCCAGTGGATCTCTCACCAGGGCCATTACTGGCCTGCAAACACTGAACCGCAATATGCAAGAGCACTCTGGAGTAGATACGTCCGCATTGTCAGATTGGTGGGATAAGACCTTTGGAAAATCTAAAGATTTGGCTACATCCTTCGTGGTGACTATAGGCACAATTACCGCTATCCTAACATTGTGTGGGTGATGTAGTATCCCCTGTTTGCGCTCCTTGCTAAGCCGACTTATAACTACTGCAATTGCCCCTACAAATTCTAAAGTACATGAGTTGTATCTTATGGGACGGTTTGGGGAAAGCAGTGAGGTCCAGGAGTACGGTAAATCCGAGGACCAATTGGACGAATATAATTATGTTCTTTCTCTTTCAGACCAGCCATGGGAGTAAGGAGTAGGCGGGAAAAATCACAGTCACCCGACATTACCATTTAGTGATTACTAAGAAATGACTAATAACATACATATTATAAAAACGGGGGAATGTTGGGTTTATTCTGTTTTACTATTATAATAGTTATATTAATTCATTTCTTTATTAAATCATTCTCTTTCTTTTCTCTGTATTAATTCATTACTTTGTTAAATCATTCTCTTTCTGTTTTCAAGTGTTGCGAGGTCACGCCAAGTCATCTTTAACCTGGACGGCCTGTTCCAGGATGGTTATACAAACAATCCACCCAATCTGGGTCCTTGAGATTTGGTGGGCCCTTGGTGACGAGGCCAGGGCTATTCGGCCAATAACAAGAATATTGTTATCGTTATGTAACCGTGCACTTCGGGTTTTTTCTGTATGTAAAGATTATATGATTATGATTATATTATATGATTCTTAGGACAAGGAGGTTGTATAATTACTCTAATCTAAATGTTGGTAGGTCTAGTCTCCTGTTTTTGTTATTAGTAAAATACTTTGATTGTTATTGTAGTCCCAGATGTTGTTTTTACTCATACGTGATGGAATGATCAACAACTCTCTAACTTGTTTTGATTCATGACTATAAGAGTGGGACGAAAACGTCTATTCGAGGAGACGTTCGGAAGTTGTAAGGTGACACTTGCTGTAACGCTCCCCTCCGGAGGCTTTTATCTGTTGTATCCATTTCTATTTAATTAAATGTCAATAATTGAATAAGATGTCTTCCTGCAGTTATTGATAATTACGGACGAAGGTAATTATTAATGAACCTAACAGTTGTACTGTACTGATCATCCCTCCTGTTGAGACATGGCTCCTCCCATGGCTCAATTTGGCAATTACTTCAAACAATGATCATGTCACGCATGGCTTGTTTTCTACTGCATAGAGTCCGTTCTTGTGTTGAGTGGCTCCTTCTGTTTCCCATTGCAGTTTCTCTTTTTCTGGGGAATGATTTTGCATTTCTCTTAGGAATTCAGCAGGGATTGGGCTGTGTCTTTCCACCGTCACGTCTTGTTCTAGGAATAGTCTACATGCCTCTGTCAGTGCCACTTTTTCTGCGGCTTGTGCAGACCAGTCGCCGGGGAGTCATCCTGTCTTGAGGTTGTCTTTTTGAGTCACCACGGCATATACGTTGTGTTTTTCTCCATCCAGGGTTTTTGATGATGATCCATCCCCATAGGCAATGTGTCCGGGGGCAATGGGTTGTCATTAGGTCAGTTGCATATACGTGTTTAATTATGATTCGATGAGTGGTGAAGAATATGACATATTTTACTCATTCTTTTTAGTATAGCTGTTTCATTTTGATATCATATTTTACTCATTCTTTTTAGTATAGCTGTTTCACTTTGATATCATATTTTACTCATTCTTTTTAGTATAGCTGTTTCATTTTGATATCACATTTTACTCATTCCTTTTGTTGTGGCGGTCTTGTTTTAGAGTCGCCACTGGTTCCCAACTCAAATACAATATGAACAGAAGGATGGGTCTGAGACTCCTCAACTATAATGTTAACAAAAGGCTCTTCCTGAGATTCTTATTTCAAGGTGGGATCCACACTGATAAGAGACCAGATGGAGGACTTCAAAGGGCAGAGGAACAAAGAGCAGGGCGGAGGGTCGGGACTTTATAGGACCAGCGGAGACAGAGGTCTGGATGATGTGGATTCAAGGCTGGAAGATGTGGAGCCCAGAGAAACCCCCCCCTCACAGCAGCCCTGGACCAGCCCACATCTCATTATTAATCAGCGAATGAATATGCATTTTTGTTGGACTATCACTGGGCAAACGCGGGTTTGGACAATGTCTTTTCCATCCTCCGCTTTGGGACATCAACACTCAGCGGGCTTATTCTATGGGAGGGAGACCCGGAGCTCTGTATGAATCAATTTGAATGGAATAAATCATCTGTGGATAACCTCGCTCAACCCTGGTTTGTCTCCTCCGATGCTGAACACGCTCCATTGTTAGACTGGAGACTACAGAGTTAAGGAATTGGAGTCAGGTAAAATATTTATAGTCTAACAGTGGGCAACTGTGAGAATTGGTTTAACTACTTGTCGTCCGGTCTCCCATGAACTTCAGGGTGACATGTAATGGCCATGTTTGTTGTTCCTGTCCTGGTGCTGCTGGGCAGATATCTTCAGACTGTTCTCTTAGACTTTCAGCTACCTTGGCAGAATCATTCCCGACAATGTCGAGAGAGTAGAAGCTGTTAGATGTGGTGGTGTGGAAGATATTTTTGGTCTGTAATTCCCTGGGTCGGAGGCCATTTTGGGTGGCCACTAGGCTTAGCCCAAGCTGGACCATGATATCTCGTCCCGGTAACTCTCCGATTTTCATTTTGCATTCTGACAATAAACCCATTCCTTTTGTTGCTTTCTGACCCATATTAATCACCTACTTAATAGTTTAAACAACAATTATTTTCTAAATTACCCGAAAGTGATCTCTACTTTGTGATTAACCCAATATCTCTGAACACACAAAGACCAAAGGTCCCTGACTTTGTCTTAGTTAAGTCCCTGACTCTATTAACAGACCAAGACTATAAAGCCCTTGCTAATTATTGTTCTACTTTCATTGATCCCGGACCAATTGGTTTATTACCAGACTGCAAAGTGGACAGTGAGAGTTCCTACAGTAGGGTCCTGTTCAACGCGATGTTCCTGCAACTCTAGTCGAATGACCAGTGTGTGTGTCTCAAATACAGGAAAAACTGACAGTTGTCACTAGGACTTTGGACAGATACATTTCAGTCATTTGCAGGGCAAAAAGTAATTGATCAGTGTCGGACAGTTGAGTATTTGTGCTGACATGTCACCCCAATCACAAGACTAAGATTGTTTATTCAGTCAGACAGTTGGGTGTTTATGCTGACATGTCAGCCATAAGGATGACTATGATGCTGTTATACTCACAAAAACTTATACAATTTGAACAAGCATTTGCAAAGATACTTTGTCTAATCTCACATGTTCCCCTGCTGCCAAACAAACTGTCAGAGACACATAGTGTCAGGCCTCAGACGTGACTGGTGGCGGGGTGTTCCAGACCGACCAATCACTGGCCCAGCTCCAACGAGCGGAGTGGCGCCAGGTGGAGGCAATCAAGGTTCTGCCAGGATATAAGGCCACCGGATACCCAACCAGCTGCCGGATCGTAATCTCAGCTCGCACGCTGAAGCAACCCCTGGTACAGGCCATTGTTCTATGTTGATTCATTGCCCTTTTTCGCCCAGGAACTACCAAGTCTGAGACCGCAAGGAGATCAAAAAACCAAAGGATAATCGACCCGGATTGGAGGAGAACTACCCAGGACATCGACAGGATTGGACTTGAACTACGGCAAGAGACAGACTGGTAAAAGGAAGAAGGAACAGCCAGGAGTACCACCAGGACACGAACTGTATATAGTTGAATTGAGCACGTATCAATAAAGGTGAACAAAGAACTGGACTTCTATCTCGCCTGCTTTGGGGCCATTTACAAGATCATAACACATAGTTACTGTGTATAAAGTGAAAAATCGTCCAATTCAAGTAAGTTATCCATTTGGCATCATTCTCAAGCTAGAAATTAAGTTATAATGAAAACAATCATACTTGGCCAAAACGTGATTTTCAGGGCATGAAAAGTACATTAAGGCAATAAAAACTGAAAAGTTCCCCTGCTGCCAAACGAACTGTCAGAGACACAGTTACTGTTATGTAGTGAAAAATCGTCCAATTCAAGTAAGTTTTTTATTTGGCATCGTTCAAAGTGATAGAAATTAAGTTACAATGAAAACTATCATACTTGGCCAAAACGTGATTATCAGGCCATGAAAAGCACATTAAGGCAATAAAAACTGAAACGTTCCCCTGCTGCCAAACACACTGTCAGAGACACATAGTTCCTGTGTATATAGTGTAAAATCGTCCAATTCAAGTAAGTCATTCATTGGCATCATTCCAGGTGATTCTGGAGCTATTTCCCACCATAAACAGTGTCCAAAGCAGGCATTTTGCGATTAAAATAGTGGTTGTAATAGAACCAGTCCCAGGCGGTTCTGGCTGGTTGGTGTTTTTACCCAGAAATTGTGTCCAATGATGATAAGGATGTATTTTTGATTATTCTGTATAAAAATAATCATCTAGGGATGTTCAGAAGTTCTGTTATGCCCAAATCAATGACCTCAATTTGGGCACTTTATTTACAAGTGGTGGTTTTTAAGAACCAGGCCCAGTCGGTTCTGGTTGGTGCTTTATCCATTGTGTGGGTAGATGTATTTTCACTATTCTGTCTAAAAATAAAGATCCAGGACAGTTCTGGGGCTATTTCCCACCATAAATAGTGTCCAAACCATGCATTTTGCGATACAAAATAGTGGTTGCATTATAACAGGGTCCAGTCGGTTCTGGTGGGTGTTTGTATACGGAACTTGTGTGCAATTATGATGGGGATGTATACTTGACTATTCTGTATAGAAATAATCATCTAGCGATGTTCGGAAGTTCTGTTATGCCCGAATGAATTACTTTCATTTGGTCACTTTATGTACAAGTGGTGGTTTAGAAACAGGCCCAGTCGGTTTTGTTTGGTGCTTTTACCCAGAATTTGTGTTTATTGTGTGAGTGGATGTATTTTCACTATTTTGTATAACAATAATGATCCAGGATGGTTCTGGAGCTATTTCCCACCACAAACAGTGTCCAAAACAGGCATTTTGCGGTTAAAGTAGTGGTTGTATTAGAACCAGGACCAGTCGGTTCTGGTTCGTGTTTTTACCCAGAAATTGTGTCCAATGATGATGGGGATGTATTTTTGATTATTCTTTATAAAAATAATATTCTAGGGATGTTCAGAAGTTCTGTTATGCCCGAATCAATGACCTCAATTTGGGCACTTTATTTACAAGTGGTTGTTTAGAACCAGGCCCAGTCGGTTCTGGTTGGTGCTTTACCCACAATTAGTGTTGATTGTGTGGGTGGATGTGATTTCACTATTCTCTTTAAGAATAAAGATCCAGGGATGTTCTGAGACTATTTCCCACCATAAATAGTGTCAAAAACATGCATTTTGCGACAAAAATAGTGGTTGTATTAGAACCAGGCCCAGTCGGTTCTGGTGTGTGTATACACCTGTAACGTGTGTCCAATAGGAATGGGGTTGTATTTTTCACTATTCTGTATAAAAATCGTCATCTAGGGATGTTCAGAAGTTATTTTATGCCCGAATAAATGACCTCCATTTGGGAACTTTATTTTGCATGGTGGTTGTATTAGAACCAAGCCCAGTCGGTTCTGGTTGGTGCTTTTACCCAGAGTTAGTGTTGATTGTGTAGGTGGATGTATTTTCACTATTCTGTCTAAAAATAAAGATCCAGGATGGTTCTAGGGGTATTTGCCACCATAAATAGTCTCCAAAACATGCATTTCGTGATAAAAAATAGTAGTTGCATTATAACTGGGTCGTCTCGGTTCTGGTTGCTGTTTATATCCGAAACTTGTGTCCAAAGATGATGGGGATGTATATTTTACTATTCTGTTTAAACATAATCATGCAGGGATGTTTTGTGGCTTTTTTTATACAAGAATCAAAAACCTCCATTATGGATCGTTATTTTGCATGGTGGTTGAATTAGAACCGGGCCCACTCGGTTCTGGTTGGTGCTTTTACCAAGAATTAGTGTCATTTGATTTGATGGATGCATTTTCACTATTCTGTGTGAAATTAAAGATGCAGGGATGTTCAGGGAATATTTCCCACCGTCAATAGTGTCCATACCAGGCACTTTGCGATTAAAATAGTGGTCCTATTAGAACCAGGCCCAGTCGGTTCTGGTTGATGTATGTAGCCGGAACTTGTGTCAAATGATAATGGGGATGTATTTTTGACAATTTTCTATAAAAATAATCATCTAGGGATTTTCAGAAGTTCTTTTATGCCCTAATCAATGACCTCCCTTTGGGCACTTTATTTTGCATAGTGGTTGTATTAGAACCAGGCCCAGTCGGTTTTTGGTTTGTGTATACACCCGTAACTTGTGTCCGATGGGAATGGGGTTGTATTTTTCACTATTCTGTATAAAAATCGTCATCTAGGGATGTTCAGAAGTTATTTTATGCCCGAATAAATGACCTCCATTTGGGAACTTTATTTTGCATGGTGGTTGTATTAGAACCAAGCCCAGTCGGTTCTGGTTGGTGCTTTTACCCAGAGTTAGTGTTGATTGTGTAGGTGGATGTATTTTCACAATTCTGTCTAAAACTAAAGATCCAGGATGGTTCTAGGGCTATTTCCCAGCATAAATTTTCTCCAAAACATGCATTTTGCGATAAAAAATAGTAGTTGCATTATAACTGGGTCCAGTCGGGTCTGGTTGCTGTTTATATCTGAATTTTGTGTCCAAAGATGATTGGGATGTATATTTTACTATTCTGTTTAAAAATAATCATGCAGGGATGTTTTGGGGCTTTTTTTATACAAGAATAAAAAACCTCCAATGGATCTTAATTTTGCATGGTTGTTGAATTAGAACCGGGACCAGTCGGTTCTGGTTGCCGCTTTTACCCAGATTTAGTATCCATTGTGTGGATGGATGCATTTTCACTATTATGTGTAAAATTAAAGATGCAGGGATGTTTTGGGAAGATTTCCCATCGACAATAGTGTCCAAAACATTTTGCGATAAAAATAGTGGTTGTATTAGAACAAGGCCCAATCGGTTCTGGTTGGTGTATTTACCCAGAATTTGTGTTGGTTGAGTAGGTGGATGTAGTTTCACTATTTTCTATAAAAATAATGTTTCCCACCATAAACATTGTCCAAAACAGGCATTTTGCGATTAAAATAGTGGTCGTATTAGAACCGGGCCCAGTCGGTCCTGGTTGCCGCTTTTACCCAGATTTAGTGTCAATTGTGTGGATGGATGCATTTTCACTATTATGAGTAAAATTAAAGATGCAGGGATGTTTTGGGAATATTTCCCACCATAAACATTGTCCAAAACAGGCATTTTGCGATAAAAATAGTGGTCGTATTAGAACCGGGCCCAGTCAGTTCTGGTTGGTGCTTCTACCCATAATTAGTGTTGAATGTGTAGATGGATGTATTTTCACTATTCTGTGTAAAAATAATGATCCAGGATGGTTCTGGAGCTATTTTCCCACCATAAACAGTGTCCAAAACAGGCATCCTGGGATTAAAATAGTGGTTGTATTAGAACCAGGCCCAGTCTGTTCTGGTTAGTGAATTTAACCGAAAAATTGTATCCATTGACGATGGGGATGTATTTTTGATTATTATGTATAAAAATAATCATCTAGGGATCTTCAGAAGTTCTGTTATTCCCGAATCAATGACCTCCATTTGGGCACATTATTGACGGAGCTCACGACCATGATCCAGTGTGTGGCTCGGATGTGTCCCTCAAACACAAATACTGGTCAGTCTCATCCAAAACCCTAATGGCTCAGTTCCCTTGAGTGGGAGCGGCAAGGAACGCCCTGCATTTGAAGACCATTGAAGGCAGGTTCCGGGCCTGTGTCGGCGCATCAGTCAGGCTGGGTAGCCGCCATGGCCCAGGTGATTTTCCAGGGCTGCCCTGCACTTGACGGAGTGGCCACCCAGCGGGGCTGTGTGTGTGCCATGGTGGGAGACTCGTGCTGCCCCTTCATCCCTGCCGGCATGTCCTGCTCGGTCCATGATGCCCTGCAGGCTATTAGGAACATGCAGAGAGCTGTGACCGGAGATTCGGTTCCACATTGGGAATGGCTTGACTGGTTCTTCTCTGGCTCATGGAAACAGCCATTTCAATATTTCGATATTTTCACAGACACAAAAGAAGGGAATTGTGGGATGGACTGGCTAACTGGCTTAATAATTGTTTATTCTTGTCCCACCATGTGGTCATACTGGTTTTACCTTTGTTTGATAAGATCGTAGAATGCAAGGTAGACTAGCCAAACTGGTTTTACAATTGAATAAAGATCGTGGAATGTAAGAAAGACTAACTAGTTGGCCTTGCAATTGTTTGTTCGCCTCGCAAAATATAAGAAAGGCTGGCTAACAGGGTTTGCAATTGTTTCCTTGAATTGTGGGATGAAAAAAAGGTTCAACTTCAGGAGTAACTGTCACTCTCCAGGTCATCCAGGGTCAAGTGCACACTTGGAAACTTTCATATTCGACCAAAATGTGCTTATCAGCGCATAAAAAGCACATTTGGTGGTACGCGGAAAGAACGGCAGCAGACAAAAAGGCTATTTAGAAAGGTATCACCACTACGCAGAAGATCGTCGGCTACTCTGCCCTCACTGGAAGACATTGCCAGCCCTCGTTACCTCAGCAGAGCCAGGGACATGATCAGGGACCCATGCCACCCTGGTCACAATCGGTTCCAGCTGCTGCTCTCTGGCAGACAGACGCTGTAAGTTTCCCACATCCGTTGGGACTCTAAACTTGGGGTAACATAACACAATCCCTTCTGTGTAATAACTTCAGGTGAGGTAATATGAATAGACATTAGGTACAAGGTGATCTGACACCTACATGCTGAATGAAGGTAAGTGAAAGACAGTGAGAGGTAAGGTATCCACTCAGGGGGTGGTGATGCAATGTATCCATAAAGGCAGAATTGTAAATTAAGAGTTTGGAGTCATAACTTGTAAAACTGTGTAAAACTGTCAGAGACACAAATGTCTCTCTATATATAGTGTAATATCATCAAATTTTATAATTTAATAAGTTTTTAATTTGGCATCATTCTAATGGCTAGATATTAAGTTATAATGAAAACCGTGATACTTGGCCTAAACTTTGGACAGATACATTTCAGTCATTTGCAGGGCAAAAAATAATTAATCAGTGTCAGACAGTTGAGTATTTGTGCTGACATGTCACCCCAAACACAAGACTAAGTGGTCGTATTAGAACCGGGCCCAGTCGGTCCTGGTTGCCGCTTTTACCCAGATTTAGTGTCAATTGTGTGGATGGATGCATTTTCACTATTATGAGTAAAATTAAAGATGCAGGGATGTTTTGGGAATATTTCCCACCATAAACATTGTCCAAAACAGGCATTTTGCGATAAAAATAGTGGTCGTATTAGAACCGGGCCCAGTCAGTTCTGGTTGGTGCTTCTACCCATAATTAGTGTTGAATGTGTAGATGGATGTATTTTCACTATTCTGTGTAAAAATAATGATCCAGGATGGTTCTGGAGCTATTTTCCCACCATAAACAGTGTCCAAAACAGGCATCCTGGGATTAAAATAGTGGTTGTATTAGAACCAGGCCCAGTCTGTTCTGGTTAGTGAATTTACCCGAAAAATTGTATCTATTGACGATGGGGATGTATTTTTGATTATTATGTATAAAAATAATCATCTAGGGATCTTCAGAAGTTCTGTTATTCCCGAATCAATGACCTCCATTTGGCCACATTATTGACGGAGCTCACGACCATGATCCAGTGTGTGGCTCGGATATGTCCCTCAAACACAAATACTGGTCACTCTCATCCAAAATCCTAATGGCTCAGTTCCCTTGAGTGGGAGCGGCAAGGAACGCCCTGCATTTGAAGACCATTGAAGGCAGGTTCCGGGCCTGTGTCGGCGCATCAGTCAGGCTGGGTAGCCGCCATGGCCCAGGTGATTTTCCAGGGCTGCCCTGCTCTTGACGGAGTGGCCACCCAGCGGGGCTGTGTGTGTGCCATGGTGGGAGACTCGTGCTGCCCCTTCATCCCTGCCGGCATGTCCTGCTCGGTCCATGATGCCCTGCAGGCTATTAGGAACATGCAGAGAGCTGTGACCGGAGATTCGGTTCCACATTGAGAATGGCTTGACTGGTTCTTCTCTGGCTCATGGAAACAGCCTGTGAAGTATGAATGTATTTTATGCTTATTATTATGTCTTTGGGTTTATATAGTGTAGTAACTAGAATAGAATTTTGCATGACCCAGTGGAAACTTCCATCATGACACCTTTTAGTTAAGGGGGTGTCATCTTTCACGACACCCACTTCTTTGTCTACTTCTTCCCGCCTTATGTTTGTACCTAGGTCACATGACCCTTTGTTAATAAAACCAGCTCAACTGTTGGAGGGAGGCAGGGATTGGAACTGGTCAGGCAAGGAGATGGACTCGTCTCCAAGCGCTGGCACCTCCCGACCCCTCCCTCAGCTGATGTCTTTGAAAATCTCATCAAGCCGACTCTGCGTGTGCTACCTCTGATCCGAATTATTGAATGTATATGGTTCTAAACCTGACATTTTCTGGTGCCGAAAAACCCGGGGATTCATTTCTGAATTTCTCGGACCGCGGTGGACTGAAGGCCAAGAATTACTGACGTCAGCCCTCTTACTTTGAAAGAGGGGGCTTTTCGGTCGATCGCGGCCCGTTTGAAGAAGGAACCCGGCCGGAGAGAGGATGCACGTACAAGAGACGGTAGGGCTGTTTAAAATTTATATATAACAAGGCTGGTGAAAATCCCGTTTTTCCTCTCGTGAAAAAGTCGAAGAAAAACGTTCCATAAATAGGAAATATTTGCATATCGTTGGGGAGTATGTATGTCAAAAAAATAAAGGGAATACACAAGATATGCGGCGAATGTACACTTCGGCCATAGGTGACATTCGTAAGGAAAACTGGTGACGCGGTTTAGACTAGAGGGTGAAAGAATCCCTCGTAAAGGATTTTTGGAGATTGTTAAAAATAAGGGAAACCTTCCAAAAATACAGCACCTGATGAGTAAAAGCGCTTGATAAAAGTAATCTTCATATGAAGTATATATATATATATCAACCAGAAGGATATATATATGAACCTGAAATATGCCGTGACGCAGTCATAAATCTCGACGATTGCCGCGCAAAATAAGAGTATAAACGATTATCTAGGCGGGTAAATAAGATAATAAATTAGTTGGGACGTCCCTAAAAAATCCTAAAGAAATATATTAATAGAGTAACATTTGAGCATTGTTTGGAAAAAGTTCAAAAACAAAGCACATGGTTTGGGGGAAATTGTTAGTGGAACCTTTGCAAACTATTCAAAGGAATTTAGAAGAAAAAAAGCTGTAAACAAAGGAAAAAAGCAAGGAAAAATATGTAAGCAGCTAGACGATATTTAAGTTTGGATAGAACAAGCTACTAAACGAGAAGAACAAAGATTTGAGAAGAAAGTTAAAATGGCTGAACAAAGGCCGCCGTGGTTGTTGGGCCCGTTGAAGAAACAACAGCAAGAAGCCCACTTTACGACCAGCCCCCCTTCACAGATGCAGACACTCCTCACCTAACATTCCAGGCACCTTTTTTACAAACAAACCACACAAGGGGGTTTGCGGGGGCTCCTGGAATGCCAGGCCAGAGACGTCTCAAATTACCTCCGCACCAAGTAAAGAGCAGAGGGAGATAAGAATTTAGAGGCAGAGGAGACAGAAATGACATTCATCCAAATCATTAATGATATCAAACGAGAAGTTTACAATGCAGAAATGGCATTCATCCAAATTATTAATGATATCAAACGAGAAGAAAACAATGCAGAAATGGCATTGATCCAAATTATTAGGTAAAGTTTAGATAAAATAATTAATTTAGGAAAAGCATGATTTCTCTGGGATTATGTGAGCATCATAGATCATTCAGTGCACGGAATGATGTGTCTCGCTCGCCTATCATTAGATGAGATATGCTTTAGTGTGAGTCATATTAATGACTATTAACCTAGTTCTTTTGAGAATGACTAGTGCTGATAGGACAGCAAAAGATGGTTAGCTGCCAATAAGCCCTTTTCAGGGATGGCGCTCTCCACTAGTGATAAAAAAAAATGCAGACCACTGATGTCTGATTATGAATGCGTGTGAGCGTGAATGGTTGTTTGTCTTTTTGTGTGTTTGTGTTTTTGATTGGCCAACCACCAAGATATAATTGATCCCTTAGATATCAAGGTGGAAAAGGATTTAGCAAATTGGAATCAATTTCTGAAACTGCCAATAAGCCCTTTTCAGGGATGGCAGCGAAGGATTGGAAATTTGAAATCAATTTCTGAAATCGCCAATAAGCCTTTTTGGATGGCGATGAAAAATCAAGGAAAATTGTTTAGTCCAAAGAATTTTTTTTGATGATAATGCATTGAATTGGAGGAACAAATCTGCAATGCGAAATTTTGAGCACTGAGAAAAACAAAAACAGTGCATCATATGAAATTTCAAAGTACCATTGATGTATAGGGATAATGGCATCCAAATTGTGTTAACAGATTAATTGACTGAATTGACAAAATGTTCCATATTTCGTTACCATACCAAACGCCATTATTCACTACACGATTGGAGCTGATTGATGAATCTAATCTGACTATCTGTATAAAAGAAAAACTTTAAAGAAACGCACTAATTTTGAGTTAGCAGAAGAAGACTGTGTTTTTCAACAGGAAACATGGAGAAGACGCATGAGCAACCCAAAATGAGAACGTCCGTACAACTGTTGCTGACCAAACAGCAGACATGAAAATAGCGGAGGATGCAGATCCATCTTTGCACTGTAAGGAGGTTCTCTCAGTTGAAACGTTTGAGGAGACAGGTAAGATAAGCTTATTGATGCGATCAGACGTAATGGAAAGCATCCAATATTGATTGGAAAGATTATTGCTCGAGGAGCAATGCCATAAACCATAAGGAACTTTTGTATTGGTTTTATTGTCTCCATAAAAAGTGAAAGCGTTTCAATTGAGAACAAACCTTACAGATTTTTAAAGTAAACAATTAGAGAGAAAAGAGAGACTACAATGGATAGATATGTAACGAAATTTTGATTTTATGCCAGACTATTGGAAAATGATGATTAAGAAAGTTTTAAAGGAGATGATTGGCAAACTCCAAAGACAATGGAATATTACATTTGATAAAAAAGACTACTAGTTTGGGATATTTTAGAATTTCAAACAATTGAGTTTAATATGCATCGCAATACACATTGTTAATTGAATTGGGACTTGATTACTAAGCTTTTTATAAGTAATGAATTTTAATTGCCCTAAAGGAAAATTATGCTAGAAAATATTAACCCTGATAAACAAGGGGTGGTTACAGTTTAGTGGGTTCAATTCTTTTCAGAATTATAAATGTTTACATTTGTTTCTGGATATTAATTGATGTGAATGTAACTGTTGCAGAGAGCGGGAAAGCTGTTTTCCTGAGGAGAAGGCAGCCTGGTTTGCTCTTTGTATTTTTCCTATTTTTAGCATGATTAGTTAATTTGTGTAATTGCAGGAAAGGAAAAATCAAATATAGTTTTTGATCTTAACAAGGAAGCAGCAATCACAATAGAATAACAGCTAGTATATCTACTTTTGAATGATAAGTCATTTAGATTTTCGCAAACAAAGTGATTGAATAAGTAAGATTGTTGTGATTTTTGTTCATTTGAGAATTAAGCCCAACCAAGTGGCCGTATGCAGGTGTTGAGCACGCGCTAAAGACAACAGCAGCTAAAGCAGCAGCGCAAACACTTACTGCACAGTATTCACAACAACAAAAACTGAGTCAAAAACAGTATTAATTGATAGGCAAAACATTGCATCACATAAGGTAGAGATGCATCTATACAGAAAGAACACAGAACAGTCTGCAGAAGACCTGTACACAGCTAAAGGCTTAGCGTGCCTCCCAAAAATTATTCCAAAATTGACCCATGGATTGAACCATGTCTCAACAGGGGGGATGATGGACATGGTACAGTGTGTGTTCCATGTCCCAGAGGTCTAAATACCTACTTTTAATTTTTTGGTGTTTGATTTGTTGCAGTCATGGTGTGCAAGGTAACCTCAGGCCCAAACGAGGACAACGTCCAAAGAGTGTGGGACTGGTAGAGCAAACAAATGTTCATGGAAGACCATTTCAACATCCTCTATGGGAAGGTGAAACATGACAAAAGGCTAAGGGCAAGGCAGACCTAATCACAGAATGGATGGTAACATGTCTGGAGAAACTTGTCCAAAGAACATGCAAGCTGCCGTGATCCCCTTTTGTCTACTTTGCAGGAGGTGGTGAAGCCAGGTGACTGGATGCTGATCCGAGTCTTAAAAAGGAAGTCCTGGTTCTCTCCACGATGGGAAGACCCATTCGTGGCCCAACTCACCAACCTCCACTGCTGCAAAGATTGCTGAGAGGTATACGTAGATTCACCAATCTCAGGTCAAGGTGGTTCGAAACATAGGGGACTGTGAGTAGACTGCAAGCCGGACGGTACCAAAACCCTTGTCCGTGGAACATCATCAGACGTCTACTCACCTGCCCCGAGCGCCCCTCGCTTAACTTTGACATTTCGTAGACTTAGCATTCCCGCGCAGAAGCCAAAATGAAAGCTGCCTCCACCCTCATCACAACGACTCTACTATCAGCCACAACCTGGGCGTGGCTGGATGCCCTGCCCACTGAGACTCGAGCAGGAAATAGATGGTCCCATGCTACTGTCGCAAAAAAGAGTGAGGTGGTATGAAAAGAGTGATCAAAAGAATTATTATGAAGAAAATGTGTGGTATAATTTCATGATGTTTCAGAAGAAATTGTCCGGTGTGAATGAAAATTGTTGTGTGTAGTCGTATACCTATTTCCACAGGCACCCCGCCAGTTTATCTTAAGCCAATTAATCCCTACGACTATGACACCAACACACCTCCATGGTACCTAGAAGCTGCAATTAGAGCTACAGTTCCCCAAATTAATCCGACTGTACCACATTTGGCGGGTAGACATTTTACAAGACTCCCAAATTACAATTGGACAGATCTTGCTATGTTGAACGACGTCCCATACCCACGTGGTTTTAAAGCCGTGTGTTTTGCCAGTATCATGTCCCTTTTTGGCCACTCCATGCCGTTGGGGGAAGTGCCCATGAAGTACTGCAGTCAGGTAATTACCCCGTGCACACGAAACACCACTAACAAAGACCAGTTCAATGCCACAGGAGCGCCCCCGGGTGCCACCTGCAGGGATTATTACACTCTCCCTGATGTATTGGGCACTAATCCTCAAGATGATGGGTATTGGCTATGCGGCCATACAGTGTTTTTGAGTTTGCCCACAGCATGGACAGGTCGGTGTGCAATGGTTCAGATGGTCCAGGATGCCTTCCTTCTAAGGGGAGTAAAGGCAAGGGATAAGAGATCAGTGCAATTCAAACCACATGACTCAATTTGGGGCAGTGATGTTCCTGATGACCATAAACTATGGTCCACCCTCCAAAAAATTCATACTGTCACTACTTCCTCAGCTTAGAATTTGTAAAGTTATGCTCCGAGTGGAGACATTGAATTATCGTATGGGACTGTTCATTAACCAAACTTTCAAGGCTCTACAGGGCATAGCAGATGAATTACAAGCCCTTAGAGAAATGGAGCGCCAAGACCATATGGTCTTGGATTTGATAACAGCCAAGGATGGAGGTGTGTGCGCCATGGTCGGAGAACACGGTTGTACTTTCATCCCAGATGAAATCGGTGACGTAGGTAACATTATTCGTGCAATAGCTGAAATGAAAGCCTTGGCCAACGCCATGGCCCAGGATCACTCAGCTATAGGTGCATCACTTTGGTCGTGGTGAATATCCGGGTCGTGGTTCGCGATCCTGGTTAAATCTTTAACACCGTTACTTGCAATTATGTTACTCTTCTGTATTTTCTCAATGTGTATAATCCCTTGCATGAAAGCTATGGTTTGAAATACTATCCAGCATACGCTGGTAGCTTACAGTGACATACAGTATCACCGCATGACATGCCGCAATGAAGATTCTCCCACCATTTTGAAATGCGATGAGTAACGGTACGTTGAGTCATCCGGGTAATTGTGCATGTCTTAACTTCAAAACTGTGTTCGCTCATAAAGAGGGACACAGAGGGGTTTTCTTATATAACCTTAAAGCTACCTCATGTTTTTCACCTGTGCCTTCACAAATGATTTTATTGTTTTCCTATATAACCTTAAAACTATCTCACGTTTTTCACCTTTGCCTTCACAAATGACTTTATTGTTTTCCATACTTTTTGATAAGTACCTGCTGATGATGTTTGTATTCTAATACCTAGATAGGAGGGATATAACTTGATGTTTAATGAAAATTCTTTCAAAGTTACTAAAGGGGGGAAATGTGAAGTATGAATGTATTTTATGCTTATTATTATGTCTTTGGGTTTATATAGTGTAGTAACTAGAATAGAATTTTGCATGACCCAGTGGAAACTTCCATCATGACACCTTTTAGTTAAGGGGGTGTCATCTTTCACGACACCCACTTCTTTGTCTACTTCTTCCCGCCTTATGTTTGTACCTAGGTCACATGACCCTTTGTTAATAAAACCAGCTCAACTGTTGGAGGGAGGCAGGGATTGGAACTGGTCAGGCAAGGAGATGGACTCGTCTCCAAGCGCTGGCACCTCCCGACCCCTCCCTCAGCTGATGTCTTTGAAAATCTCATCAAGCCGACTCTGCGTGTGCTACCTCTGATCCGAATTATTGAATGTATATGGTTCTAAACCTGACACAGGCATTTCAATATTTCGATATTTTCACAGACACAAAAGAAGGGAATTGTGGGATGGACTGGCTAACTGGCTTAATAATTGTTTATTCTTGTCCCACCATGTGGTCATACTGGTTTTACCTTTGTTTGATAAGATTGTAGAATGCAAGGTAGACTAGCCAAACTGGTTTTACAATTGAATAAAGATCGTGGAATGTAAGAAAGACTAACTAGTTGGCCTTGCAATTGTTTGTTCGCCTCGCGAAATATAAGAAAGGCTGGCTAACAGGGTTTGCAATTGTTTCCTTGAATTGTGGGATGAAAAAAAGGTTCAACTTCAGGAGTAACTGTCACTCTCCAGGTCATCCAGGGTCAAGTGCACACTTGGAAACTTTCATATTCGACCAAAATGTGCTTATCAGCGCATAAAAAGCACATTTGGTGGTACGCGGAAAGAACGGCAGCAGACAAAAAGGCTATTTAGAAAGGTATCACCACTACGCAGAAGATCGTCGGCTACTCTGCCCTCACTGGAAGACATTGCCAGCCCTCGTTACCTCAGCAGAGCCAGGGACATGATCAGGGACCCATGCCACCCTGGTCACAATCGGTTCCAGCTGCTGCTCTCTGGCAGACAGACGCTGTAAGTTTCCCACATCCGTTGGGACTCTAAACTTGGGGTAACATAACACAATCCCTTCTGTGTAATAACTTCAGGTGAGGTAATATGAATAGACATTAGGTACAAGGTGATCTGACACCTACATGCTGAATGAAGGTAAGTGAAAGACAGTGAGAGGTAAGGTATCCACTCAGGGGGTGGTGATGCAATGTATCCATAAAGGCAGAATTGTAAATTAAGAGTTTGGAGTCATAACTTGTAAAACTGTCAGAGACACAAATGTCTCTCTATATATAGTGTAATATCATCAAATTTTATAATTTAATAAGTTTTTAATTTGGCATCATTCTAATGGCTAGATATTAAGTTATAATGAAAACCATGATACTTGGCCTAAACATGATTTTCAGCGCATGAAAAGCACATTCAGGCAATAAAAACTCAAATGTTCCCCTGCTGCCAAACAAACTGTCAGAGACACATAGTTACTGTGTATATAGTGTAAAATCGTCCAATTCAAGTAAGTTTTGCATTTAGCATCATTCTAAGTGATGGAAATTAAGTTATAGTGAAAAATTTGATACTTGGCCAAAACGTGATTTTCAGCACATGAAACGCACGTTAAGGCAATAAAAACTGAAATGTTCCCCGGCTGCCAAACAAACTGTCGGAGGCACATAGTTACTGTGTGTATAGTGTAAAATCGTCCAATTCAAGTAAGTTTTGCATCTAGCATCATTCTAAGTGATAGAAATTAAGTTATAGTGAAAATTATGATACTTGCCCAAAACGTGATTTTCAGCGCATGAAACGCACGTTAAGGCAATAAAAACTGAAATGTTCCCCCTGCTGCGAAACAAACTGTCAGAGACACATAGTTACTGTGTATGTAGTGTACAATTGTCCAATTCAAGTAAGTTTTTCACTTGGCCTCATTCTAAGTGCTAGAAATTAAGTTATAGTGAAAACTATGATACTTGGCCAAAACGTGATTTTCAGCGCATGAAACGCACATTAAGGCAATAAAAACTGAAATGTTCCCCTGCTGCGAAACTAACTGTCAGAGACACATAGTTACTGTGTATATAGTGTATTATCGTCCAATTCAAGTATGTTTTGCATTTAGCATCATTCTAAGTGATAGAAATTAAGTCATAGTGAAAACTATGATACTTGGCCAAAACGTGATTTTCAGCGCATGAAACGCACGTTAAGGCAATAAAAACTGAAATGTTCCCCTGCTGCGAAACAAACTGTCAGAGACACATAGTTACTGTGTATATAGTGTAAAATCGTCCAATTCAAGTGGGTTTTTCATTTGGCATCATTCTAAGTGATAGAAATTAAGTTATAGTGGAAAATTATGATACTTGGCCAAAACGTGATTTTCAGCGCATGAAAACGCACGTTAAGGCAATAAAAACTGAAATGTTCCCCTGCTGCGAAACAAACTGTCAGAGACACATAGTTACTGTGTATATAGTGTATAATTGTCCAATTCAAGTAAGTTTTTCATTTGGCATCATTCTAAGTGATAGAAATTAAGTTAAAGTGAAAATTATGATACGTGTCCAAAACGTGATTTTCAGCGCATGAAACGCACGTTAAGGCAATGAAAACTGAAATGTTCCCCTGCTGCGAAACAAACTGTCAGAGACACATAGTTACTGTGTATATAGTGTTTTATCGTCCAATTCAAGTAAGTTTTTCATTTGGCATCATTCTAAGTGATAGAAATTAAGTTATAGTGAAAACTATGATACTTGGCCAAAACGTGATTTTCAGCGCATGAAATGCACATTAAGGCAATAAAAACTGAAATGTTGCCCCGCTGCGAAACAAACTGTCAGTGACACATAGTTACTGTGTATATAGTGTATAATCGTCCAAATTAAGTCGGTTTTTCATTTGATATCATTCTAAGTGATGGAAGTTAGGGTTAGGGTTAGGGTTTGGGTTAGGGTTAGGGTTAGGGTTAGGGTTTGGGTTTGGGTTAGGGAGGGTTAGGGAGGGTTAGGGTTAGGGTTAGGGTTAGGGTTATGGTAAGGGTTAGGGTTAGGGTTAGGGTTAGGGTTAGGTTAAGTTATAGTGAAAACTATGATACTTGGCCAAAACGTGATTTTCAGCGCATGAAACGCACATTAGGGCAAAAAAACTGAAATGTTTGTTAGGTCTGAAAATACAACTTCAGGAGCAGGCTAAGAAAGAGTGAGATAAATTTAAATAGAAAATATGTATTACCAGACTGCAAAGTGGACAGTGAGAGTTCCTACAGTGGGGTCCTGTTCACTGCGATGTTACTGCAACTCTAGTCGAATGACCTGTGAGTGTGTCTTAACTACAGCCAAAACTGACAGTTGTCCCTAAGACTTTGGACACATACGTTTCAATCATTTGCAGGGCAACAAGTAATTGATTAGTGTCGGGCCTGGAATCTGTAGTCAATGGTTTCCAGACGTAGGGTGTTCTTCGCTGTTCCTACCCTGGGGAACACCGCCATCATGATTTTGGAGGAGACTGACCAGTGTTTGTATTAGAGTGGGACATCCGAGCCCCAAACTGAATCATGGGGGAAGAAATCAAAGCTCCGTCGTTGACGCCTTGTGGGTAGATGTGGGTTGGCGTCGACAGTTGGAATCGAGTCTGCTGTTAGAAGGTACGTGTGGTCGGATGCAGATGTAGGGACACAGAGCCCAGTTGGATTGGTGGGGATGATCATATACACTTGCCATTCGCACAGCCATCATATTTGGTCCAGTACTGTCCATGATTGGGAAGGAATGTGTCTGATCTCGGCGCACCTGGTGACGTGAACTTGGTCTAAAGGGGTCTTCGGATCCGGTCCGCTGAAGTTGAAACAGGATGGATAACAGTCTGTTCGGTTGTTGCACTGGACATACGTTGCGGTACTGACTGTAGCTGCTAATGGTACTGCGACCATGGTATGTAGGCGGTCGAGCTTTGCTGGAAGGATTCTCTCAAATTACCCAGGATACAGTTGTAGGTGAGGTTGGCGAGTTCTTCGTTCTGTCGGTTGGACCATAGCTGTGGTTGGGCTATGGCAGTAGGCATGAGGGAACAGACATAACAACTCATTGGTTGTGGCGCGGGCTGTGAGTGCGGTGTATCTGTACCAACTGTTCCTCATCATCGGGTTGTAGTCGTTTTCTTCCTGTGTTTGGACATGGGCGAGAATAAGGTGTATCTACTCAGGCTTAGGTGTTCCTGCCGGACGGATTTTGAGTAGGCGTGTGGCGGATGGTTGTACGAAGGGGTTCACACCAATCACTTTGGGGACCATGGCTGGACTAGTAGTGCCGATGGTGATAGTAAAGAGGGGGCCTTTTCCTGGTCGGTCCGGTCGGAGGCATAGGTTGATGCAGCCTTTTTGTTGGATATTTGTTGTGAGCTCTAGCATATGTTTACCATCTTTGATGGTGGTGGCTAACTTGGTGAAGTTAGCGGTCATGGTGGTAGCTTCTTTGGAAAGGGGCCATGTGATGGTTTTGTAGCCTGTATGGAGGAGGACCTGGTCCAAGGTGTCTGGCCAGACCACTCAGACTCTGGGAGCTTGTAGGTACCAGCCCTACACAGTGGCTCCCGAGGTAACTCAGATATTGCCATACCACCAGCCCAAGGCTTCCCCTCCCGCCCCTTACAGTGGGGATCTGGGCGCATGCCGTCATTTTCTATTTCAATGCCGGCTGTTGTTCCAACTGGAATACCGCTCATACCCCTCTGACGAATCCAAAATAGCTTACCTGATCGGGTGTCTTCGCGGTGAAGCCCTGGCGTGGGCGAACATGGTATGGAATCAGGGCTCACACATATGCTCGTCCTACGAACTGTTTACAAATGAGATGTGCAGGATTTTCGATCACCCGGTGGGCGACCGGGAGGCAGCTGATCGTTTAGAAGCCTGTAGGCAAGGGTCCAGGAGCGTCGCTAAATATGCCGTGGAGTTTCAAATCCTGGCCCCCGAGAGCACGTTTAATGATAGTGCCCTCAGGCACATATTCCGGAAGGGCCTAAATGTGGTTATGAGGGAGGAGTTGGCAATCCGAGATGAACCAGGTTCCCTAAAAGAGCTTGTGGAGTTGGCCATACGGATCGACGGCCAACTACAGAGACAACAGGAGCAGCGACGGGGCGATTCATGGAGGGGCGCCGGGGTTGGTCTTCGACGCTCGCTTCCGGGTTCCCCCGCAACAACGACGCCAACCCCTCCTGTGACGACGTCAGAGCCTATGCAAATAGGACGTGCTGGTTTGTCGGAGGAGGAACGCTCACGACGCCGCCAGTATTCGCTGTGTTACAATTGCGGCCAGGGAGGCCACTTCTCGCGGTCATGCCCTGCCCGCCCGGTAAAAGGGAGGGCTCACCATTAGTTAGGCAGGTCATGGTGAGCCAGGCCATTGGGGAGTCCTCCCATCGTTGTATCCTGCCAGCCTCCCTTTCCTGGGGGGGAAGAATTCTTGACACCACAGCCTTTGTCGACTGCGGTGCGGACGAGAGTTTCATCGACCGCTCATTGATTGCAGAACTAGGAATTGGGACCCGGACTATCGAGAAGCCTCTTAAGATTACTGCACTGGACGGGCGTACCATTGGCAAAGTGGAACAACGCACCGACCCCGTTCTACTGCGCTTGTCCGGAAACCATTAGGAGAAGGCATGCTTCTACGTCTTGGACTGCCCGGAGGCGGCTATTGTGCTGGGTCTTCCTTGGCTAATACGGCAAGACCCAAGAATCGACTGGGAGGTTCCCAAATTGGTGTCCTGGAGTCCATCATGTCATACCAACTGCCTCCAGGCAGCCCAATTGCCCCCGTTACCGCCACCCCAGATTGAACCACCGGATTTATCGGCAGTGCCTGATTCTTATCGGGACCTCTCACTAGTGTTTTCCAAGGACCAAGCCTCCGTGCTTCCTCCGCATCGGCCTTACGACTGTGCGATAGACTTATTACCCGGTGCTTCACTTCCTCGACGCCGGATTTATAACATCTCCCGGCCGGAGAGGAAGGCACTGGAGGATTACATCTCCGGGGCATTAGCATCGGGACAGATCCGCCCGTCCTCCTCCCCTGTTGGGGCAGGGTTTTTCTTTGTGGACAAGAAAGATGGGTCACTGCGTCCCTGCATTGATTACCATGCCTTAAACCAAATCACGGTTAAAAGGAATTACCCTCTGCCACTCATGGACTCCGTTTTTACCCTGCTGCAGGGTTCTTGCATCTTCACCAGGTTGGGCCTTCGAAACGCTTATCATCTGGTCCGGGTTCGGGAGGGGGATGAGTGGAAGACGGCTTTTTCCACCCCCAGGGCCATTTTGAATATTTGGTCATGCCCTTTGGACTCCGTAATGCCCCGGGAGTGTTCCAATCACTGATAAATGATGTCCTCCGGGACATGCTTGATCGTTTTGTTTTCGCTTATCTGGACGACATTTTGATATTCTCCAACAGCCTGGAGGAGCACGTGCAGCACGTATGCTTAGTGCTGCAACGTTTGTTGGAGAACCGCCTTTTCGTCAAAGCAGAAAAATGTGAGTTCCACGTCTCTGAGACTACCTTTCTCGGGTTTGTGGTGGCTGCCGGGGAGATGCGGATGGACACCAGTAAGGTGGAGGCGGTGACCCAGTGGCCCAGGCCAAAGGGTAGAAGGGAGTTACAACGTTTTTTGGGGTTCGCTAATTTCTATCGACGCTTCATTAGAAATTATAGCAGGGTCGCTGCACCCCTCACGACGCTAACTTCCACAAAGCTCCCGTTCTATTGGTCGGAGGCAGCAGAGGCGGCTTTTTGTGACCTAAAATCCCGTTTTACTACCGCCCCCGTCCTCGCCCACCCAGATCCTAAGTTACAGTTTCAGTTAGAGGTTGACGCCTCAGAGGTAGGCGTCGGTGCCGTCCTCTCCCAGCGCGGGCAAGCAGATGGGAAAGTACACCCCTGCGCTTTTTTTTCCCGTAGGTTGTCCCCAGCCGAACGTAATTACGGCATTGGGGACAGGGAACTGCTCGCCGTTAAATTGGCCCTAGAGGAATGGAGACACCACCTTGAAGGGGCTAGTTTACCCTTCGTGGTGCTGACTGATCATAAGAACTTGGAATACCTCAGGTCGGCCCGAAGGTTAAACCCTCGCCAGGCTAGATGCTCCATGTTTTTCAATAGGTTTGATTTTACCCTGACTTATATTCCTGGCTCCAAGAACGGGAAGTCAGATGCCCTGTCCCGCGTTTTTCAGTCCCCTGACTCGAGGAGAGAGTCTCCGACAATTTTACCCTCCTCCCGCATTCTGGCCAGTATGGAAATAGGGTTAGAGGCGGAGGTGTTAAGGGCCCAGGATGTGGAGCCGGACCCTAGGAGAGGTAATCGAAAGAAATTGTTTGTTCCCACACCAATGCGTCCAAGGATATTGGAATGGGCCCACACCTCACGGCTTACCTGCCACCCGGGGGTTGCCCGCACACAGGCGGTGTTGCGCCAACGCTTCTGGTGGCCAACATTGAGAGCGGACACAAGATCCTTCGTATTGGCCTGCGAAGTATGTGCACGTAAGAAGACCTCAAATAAGCCAAGCTCGGGTTATCTTCTCCCTCTCCAGATCCCCAGCCGTCCCTGGTCCCATATTGCGGTCGATTTCGTCACAGGCCTCCCTAAGTCCCAGGGTAACACCGTTATTCTCACAGTGGTCGATCGTTTTTCCAAAGCAGCCCATTTCATCCCCCTACCCAAGTTACCTTCAGCCCTGGAAACTGCCAAGCTCCTTGTAAAACACGCTGTCCGCTTACATGGAATTCCTGCCGACGTGGTCTCCGACCGGGGGCCACAATTCACGTCGCATGTTTGGTCGGCTTTTTGTGCTGCGTTAAAGATCACCCCTAGCCTCTCCTCAGGTTACCACCCTCAATCTAATGGCCAATGTGAGCGGACTAACCAACAACTGGAGGCGGCTATCCGCTGCGCCACTCATGCCGATCCTACCACCTGGAGCGAACAGCTACCATGGATCGAGTATGCGCACAACTTCCACCCCAACGCTTCCTCTAACCTGTCTCCCTTCATGTGTTCACTAGGTTACCAACCCCCCTGTTTTCCTTCGCTGGAGGCAGAGATTGCAGTTCCCTCCGTCCAGGCACAGATGACCATATGTAGCCTTATATGGGAGAAGGCCCGGGCTGCACTGCTGCGCTCCTCAAACCTTGCCCAGAAGCAGGCAAACCGCCGTCGTGCCCCAGCACCCACCTATGTTGTTGGCCAGAAGGTATGGTTGTCCACCCGCGATCTTCCCATTAAGACAGAGTCCCGGAAGCTGTCTCCCCGCTTCGTGGGGCCGTATAAGATTGAGCGGATAATCAACCCTTGCGCAGTGCGTTTAAAGCTCCCACCATCCCTCCGTATCCACCCCACTTTCCACGTATCTCAGATTAAACCGGTAGCCTCGAGTTCCTTGAACCCACCCAATCCCCCTCCACCCCCTCCACTAATGGTCGATGGAGGCCCGGCATATTTGGTGGAGAGGCTGGTGGACGCTCGCCGCCGGGGCCGTGGCTTGCATTACCTCTTCGACTGGAAGGGCTACGGTCCCGAGGAGCGGAGCTGGGTCCCTGCCCGCCACATCCTATGCCGGGAACTGATTGAGGATTTCCACCGTGACCACCCGGGGGCCCCTCGTGGCGGGCCAAGTGGCCCGCGTAGAGGGGGAGGTAATGTCAGGCCTCAGACGTGACTGGTGGCGGGGTGTTCCAGACCGGCCAATCACTGGCCCAGCTCCAACGAGCGGAGTGGCGCCAGGTGGAGGCAATCAAGGTTCTGCCAGGATATAAGGCCACCGGATACCCAACCAGCTGCCGGATCGTAATCTCAGCTCGCACGCTGAAGCAACCCCTGGTACAGGCCATTGTTCTATGTTGATTCATTGCCCTTTTTCGCCCAGGAACTACCAAGTCTGAGACCGCAAGGAGACCAAAGGATAATCGACCCGGATTGGAGGAGAACTACCCAGGACATCGACAGGATTGGACTTGAACTACGGCAAGAGACAGACTGGTAAAAGGAAGAAGGAACAGCCAGGAGTACCACCAGGACACGAACTGTATATAGTTGAATTGAGCACGTATCAATAAAGGTGAACAAAGAACTGGACTTCTATCTCGCCTGCTTTGGGGCCATTTACAAGATCATAACACATAGTTACTGTGTATAAAGTGAAAAATCGTCCAATTCAAGTAAGTTATCCATTTGGCATCATTCTCAAGCTAGAAATTAAGTTATAATGAAAACAATCATACTTGGCCAAAACGTGATTTTCAGGGCATGAAAAGTACATTAAGGCAATAAAAACTGAAAAGTTCCCCTGCTGCCAAACGAACTGTCAGAGACACAGTTACTGTTATGTAGTGAAAAATCGTCCAATTCAAGTAAGTTTTTTATTTGGCATCGTTCAAAGTGATAGAAATTAAGTTACAATGAAAACTATCATACTTGGCCAAAACGTGATTATCAGGCCATGAAAAGCACATTAAGGCAATAAAAACTGAAACGTTCCCCTGCTGCCAAACACACTGTCAGAGACACATAGTTCCTGTGTATATAGTGTAAAATCGTCCAATTCAAGTAAGTCATTCATTGGCATCATTCCAGGTGATTCTGGAGCTATTTCCCACCATAAACAGTGTCCAAAGCAGGCATTTTGCGATTAAAATAGTGGTTGTAATAGAACCAGTCCCAGGCGGTTCTGGCTGGTTGGTGTTTTTACCCAGAAATTGTGTCCAATGATGATAAGGATGTATTTTTGATTATTCTGTATAAAAATAATCATCTAGGGATGTTCAGAAGTTCTGTTATGCCCAAATCAATGACCTCAATTTGGGCACTTTATTTACAAGTGGTGGTTTTTAAGAACCAGGCCCAGTCGGTTCTGGTTGGTGCTTTATCCATTGTGTGGGTAGATGTATTTTCACTATTCTGTCTAAAAATAAAGATCCAGGACAGTTCTGGGGCTATTTCCCACCATAAATAGTGTCCAAACCATGCATTTTGCGATACAAAATAGTGGTTGCATTATAACAGGGTCCAGTCGGTTCTGGTGGGTGTTTGTATACGGAACTTGTGTGCAATTATGATGGGGATGTATACTTGACTATTCTGTATAGAAATAATCATCTAGCGATGTTCGGAAGTTCTGTTATGCCCGAATGAATTACTTTCATTTGGTCACTTTATGTACAAGTGGTGGTTTAGAAACAGGCCCAGTCGGTTTTGTTTGGTGCTTTTACCCAGAATTTGTGTTTATTGTGTGAGTGGATGTATTTTCACTATTTTGTATAACAATAATGATCCAGGATGGTTCTGGAGCTATTTCCCACCACAAACAGTGTCCAAAACAGGCATTTTGCGGTTAAAGTAGTGGTTGTATTAGAACCAGGACCAGTCGGTTCTGGTTCGTGTTTTTACCCAGAAATTGTGTCCAATGATGATGGGGATGTATTTTTGATAATTCTTTATAAAAATAATATTCTAGGGATGTTCAGAAGTTCTGTTATGCCCGAATCAATGACCTCAATTTGGGCACTTTATTTACAAGTGGTTGTTTAGAACCAGGCCCAGTCGGTTCTGGTTGGTGCTTTACCCACAATTAGTGTTGATTGTGTGGGTGGATGTGATTTCACTATTCTCTTTAAGAATAAAGATCCAGGGATGTTCTGAGACTATTTCCCACCATAAATAGTGTCAAAAACATGCATTTTGCGACAAAAATAGTGGTTGTATTAGAACCAGGCCCAGTCGGTTCTGGTGTGTGTATACACCTGTAACGTGTGTCCAATAGGAATGGGGTTGTATTTTTCACTATTCTGTATAAAAATCGTCATCTAGGGATGTTCAGAAGTTATTTTATGCCCGAATAAATGACCTCCATTTGGGAACTTTATTTTGCATGGTGGTTGTATTAGAACCAAGCCCAGTCGGTTCTGGTTGGTGCTTTTACCCAGAGTTAGTGTTGATTGTGTAGGTGGATGTATTTTCACTATTCTGTCTAAAAATAAAGATCCAGGATGGTTCTAGGGGTATTTGCCACCATAAATAGTCTCCAAAACATGCATTTCGTGATAAAAAATAGTAGTTGCATTATAACTGGGTCGTCTCGGTTCTGGTTGCTGTTTATATCCGAAACTTGTGTCCAAAGATGATGGGGATGTATATTTTACTATTCTGTTTAAACATAATCATGCAGGGATGTTTTGTGGCTTTTTTTATACAAGAATCAAAAACCTCCATTATGGATCGTTATTTTGCATGGTGGTTGAATTAGAACCGGGCCCACTCGGTTCTGGTTGGTGCTTTTACCAAGAATTAGTGTCATTTGATTTGATGGATGCATTTTCACTATTCTGTGTGAAATTAAAGATGCAGGGATGTTCAGGGAATATTTCCCACCGTCAATAGTGTCCATAACAGGCACTTTGCGATTAAAATAGTGGTCCTATTAGAACCAGGCCCAGTCGGTTCTGGTTGATGTATGTAGCCGGAACTTGTGTCAAATGATAATGGGGATGTATTTTTGACAATTTTCTATAAAAATAATCATCTAGGGATTTTCAGAAGTTCTTTTATGCCCTAATCAATGACCTCCCTTTGGGCACTTTATTTTGCATAGTGGTTGTATTAGAACCAGGCCCAGTCGGTTTTTGGTTTGTGTATACACCCGTAACTTGTGTCCGATGGGAATGGGGTTGTATTTTTCACTATTCTGTATAAAAATCGTCATCTAGGGATGTTCAGAAGTTATTTTATGCCCGAATAAATGACCTCCATTTGGGAACTTTATTTTGCATGGTGGTTGTATTAGAACCAAGCCCAGTCAGTTCTGGTTGGTGCTTTTACCCAGAGTTAGTGTTGATTGTGTAGGTGGATGTATTTTCACAATTCTGTCTAAAACTAAAGATCCAGGATGGTTCTAGGGCTATTTCCCAGCATAAATTTTCTCCAAAACATGCATTTTGCGATAAAAAATAGTAGTTGCATTATAACTGGGTCCAGTCGGGTCTGGTTGCTGTTTATATCTGAATTTTGTGTCCAAAGATGATTGGGATGTATATTTTACTATTCTGTTTAAAAATAATCATGCAGGGATGTTTTGGGGCTTTTTTTATACAAGAATAAAAAACCTCCAATGGATCTTAATTTTGCATGGTTGTTGAATTAGAACCGGGACCAGTCGGTTCTGGTTGCCGCTTTTACCCAGATTTAGTATCCATTGTGTGGATGGATGCATTTTCACTATTATGTGTAAAATTAAAGATGCAGGGATGTTTTGGGAAGATTTCCCATCGTCAATAGTGTCCAAAACATTTTGCGATAAAAATAGTGGTTGTATTAGAACAAGGCCCAATCGGTTCTGGTTGGTGTATTGACCCAGAATTTGTGTTGGTTGAGTAGGTGGATGTAGTTTCACTATTTTCTATAAAAATAATGTTTCCCACCATAAACATTGTCCAAAACAGGCATTTTGCGATTAAAATAGTGGTCGTATTAGAACCGGGCCCAGTCGGTTCTGGTTGCCGCTTTTACCCAGATTTAGTGTCAATTGTGTGGATGGATGCATTTTCACTATTATGAGTAAAATTAAAGATGCAGGGATGTTTTGGGAATATTTCCCACCGTCAATAGTGTCCAAAACATTTTGCGATAAAAATAGTGGTTGTATTAGAACAAGGCCCAATCGGTTCTGGTTGGTGTATTTACCCAGAATTTGTGTTGGTTGAGTAGGTGGATGTAGTTTCACCATTTTCTATAAAAATAATGTTTCCCACCATAAACATTGTCCAAAACAGGCATTTTGCGATTAAAATAGTGGTCGTATTAGAACCGGGCCCAGTCGGTTCTGGTTGCCGCTTTTACCCAGATTTAGTGTCAATTGTGTGGATGGATGCATTTTCACTATTATGAGTAAAATTAAAGATGCAGGGATGTTTTGGGAATATTTCCCACCGTCAATAGTGTCCAAAACATTTTGCGATAAAAATAGTGGTTGTATTAGAACAAGGCCCAATCGGTTCTGGTTGGTGTATTTACCCAGAATTTGTGTTGATTGAGTAGGTAGATGTAGTTTCACTATTTTCTATAAAAATAATGTTTCCCACCATAAACATTGTCCAAAACAGGCATTTTGCGATTAAAATAGTGGTCGTATTAGAACCGGGCCCAGTCGGTTCTGGTTGGTGCTTCTACCCATAATTAGTGTTGAATGTGTAGATGGATGTATTTTCACTATTCTGTGTAAAAATAATGATCCAGGTTGGTTCTGGAGCTATTTTCCCACCATAAACAGTGTCCAAAACAGGCATTCTGGGATTAAAATAGTGGTTGTATTAGAACCAGGCCCAGTCTGTTCTGGTTAGCGAATTTACCCGAAAAATTGTATCCATTGACGATGGGGATGTATTTTTGATTATTATGTATAAAAATAATCATCTAGGGATCTTCAGAAGTTCTGTTATTCCCGAATCAATGACCTCCATTTGGGCACATTATTGACGGAGCTCACGACCATGATCCAGTGTGTGGCTCGGATGTGTCCCTCAAACACAAATACTGATCAGTCTCATCCAAAATCGTAATGGCTCAGTTCCCTTGAGTGGGAGCGGCAAGGAACGCCCTGCATTTGAAGACCATTGAAGGCAGGTTCCGGGCCTGTGTTGGCGCATCAGTCAGGCTCGGTAGCCGCCATGGCCCAGGTGATTTTCCAGGGCTGCCCTGCTCTTGACGGAGTGGCCACCCAGCGGGGCTGTGTGTGCCATGGTGGGAGACTCGTGCTGCCCTTTCATCCCTGCCGGCATGTCCTGCTCGGTCCATGATGCCCTGCAGGCTATTAGGAACATGCAGAGAGCTGTGACCGGAGATTCGGTTCCACAACGAGGATGGCTTGACTGGTTCTTCTCTGGCTCATGGAAACAATCATTTCAATATTTCGATATTTTCACAGACACAAAAGGAGGGAATTGTGGGATGGACTGGCTAACTGGCTGAATAATTGTTTATTCTTGTCGCACCATGTGATCATACTGGTTTTACCTTTGTTTGATAAGATCATAGAATGCAAGGTAGACTAGCCAAACTGGTTTTACAATTGAATTAAAAGATCGTGGAATGTAAGAAAGACTAACTAGTTGGCCTTGCAATTGTTTGTTCGCCTCGCGAAATATAAGAAAGGCTGGCTAACAGGGTTTGCAATTGTTTCCTTGAATTGTGGGATGAAAAAAGGTTCAACTTCAGGAGTAACTGTCACTCTCCAGGTCATCCAGGGTCAAGTGCACACTTGGAAACTTTCATATTCGACCAAAATGTGCTTATCAGCGCATAAAAAGCACATTTAGTGGTACGCGGAAAGAACGGCAGCAGACAAAAAGGCTATTTAGAAAGGTATCACCACTACGCAGAAGATCGTCGGCTACTCTGCCCTCACTGGAAGACATTGCCAGCCCTCGTTACCTCAGCAGAGCCAGGGACATGATCAGGGACCCATGCCACCCTGGTCACAATCGGTTCCAGCTGCTGCTCTCTGGCAGACAGACGCTGTAAGTTTCCCACATCCGTTGGGACTCTAAACTTGGGGTAACACAACACAATCCCTTCTGTGTAATAACTTCGGGTGAGGTAATATGAATAGACATTAGGTACAAGGTGATCTGACACCTACATGCTGAATGAAGGTAAGTGAAAGACAGTGAGAGGTAAGTGATCCAATCTGGGGGTGGTGATGCAATGTATCCATAAAGGCAGAATTGTAAATTAAGAGTCTGGAGTCATAACTTGTAAAACTGTGTAAAACTGTCAGAGACACAAATGTCTCTCTATTTATAATGTAATATCATCAAATTTTATAATTTAATAAGTTTTAATTTGGCATCATTCTAATGGCTAGATATTAAGTTATAATGAAAACTATGATACTTGGCCTTAACATGATTTTCAGCGCATGAAAAGCACATTCAGGCAATAAAAACTGAAATGTTCCCCTGCTGCCAAACAAACTGTCAGAGACACATAGTTACTGTGTATATAGTGTATAATCGTCCAATTCAAGTAGGTTTTTCATTTGGCATCATTCTGAGTGATAGAAATTAAGTTATAGTGAAAACTATGATACTTGGCCAAAACGTGATTTTCGGCGCATTAAACGCACGTTAAGGCAATAAAAACTGAAATGTTCCCCTGCTGCGAAACAAACTGTCAGAGGCACATAGTTACTGTGTATATAGTGTAACATCGTCCAATTCAAGTAAGTTTTGCATTTAGCATCATTCTAAGTGATAGAAATTAAGTTATAGTGAAAATTATGATACTTGGCCAAAACGTGATTTTCAGCGCATGAAACGCACATTAGGGCAATAAATACTGAAATGTTCCCCTACTGCAAAACAAACTGTCAGAGACACATAGTTACTGTGTATATAGTGTATTATCGTCCAATTTAAGTAAGTTTTTCATTTAGCATCATTCTAAGTGATAGAAATTAAGTTAGAGTGAAAATTGTGATACTTGGCCAAAACGTGATTTTCAGCACATGAAACGCACGTTAAGGCAATAAAAACTGAAATGTTCCCCGGCTGCGAAACAAACTGTCTGAGGCACATAGTTACTGTGTATATAGTATAAAATCGTCCAATTCAAGTATGTTTTGCATTTAGCATCATTCTAAGTGATAGAAATTAAGTTATAGTGAAAACTATGATACTTGGCCAAAACGTGATTTTCAGCGCATGAAACGCACGTTAAGGCAATAAAAACTGAAATGTTCCCCTGCTGCGAAACAAACTGTGAGAGACACATAGTTACTGTGTATATAGTGTAAAATCGTCCAATTCAAGTAAGTTTTTCATTTGGCATCATTCTGAGTGATAGAAATTAAGTTATAGTGAAAATTATGGTACTTGGCCAAAACGTGATTTTCAGCGCATGAAACGCACGTTAAGGCAATAAAAACTGAAATGTTCCCCTGCTGCGAAACAAACTGTCAGAGGCACATAGTTACTGTGTATATAGTGTAAAATCGTCCAATTCAAGTAAGTTTTGCATTTGGCATCATTCTAAGTGCTAGAAATTAAGTTATAGTGAAAACTATGATACTTGGCCAAAACGTGATTTTCAGCGCATGAAATGCACATTAAGGCAATAAAAACTGAAATGTTCCCCCGCTGCGAAACAAACTGTCAGTGACACATAGTTACTGTGTATATAGTGTATAATCGTCCAAATTAAGTCGGTTTTTCATTTGATATCATTCTAAGTGATGGAAGTTAGGGTTAGGGTTAGGGTTAGGGTTAGGGTTTGGGTTAGGGAGGGTTAGGGTTAGGGTTAGGGTTATGGTAAGGGTTATGGTAAGGGTTAGGGTTAGGGTTAGGGTTAGGTTAAGTTATAGTGAAAACTATGATACTTGGCCAAAACGTGATTTTCAGCGCATGAAACGCACATTAGGGCAAAAAAACTGAAATGTTTGTTAGGTCTGAAAATACAACTTCAGGAGCAGGCTAAGAAAGAGTGAGATAAATTTAAATAGAAAATATGTATTACCAGACTGCAAAGTGGACAGTGAGAGTTCCTACAGTGGGGTGCTGTTCACTGCGATGTTACTGCAACTCTAGTCGAATGACCTGTGAGTGTGTCTTAACTACAGCCAAAACTGACAGTTGTCCCTAAGACTTTGGACACATACGTTTCAATCATTTGCAGGGCAACAAGTAATTGATTAGTGTCGGGCCTGGAATCTGTAGTCAATGGTTTCCAGACGTAGGGTGTTCTTCGCTGTTCCTACCCTGGGGAACACCGCCATCATGATTTTGGAGGAGACTGACCAGTGTTTGCATTAGAGGGGGACATCCGAGCCCCAAACTGAATCATGGGGGAAGAAATCAAAGCTCCGTCGTTGACGCCTTGTGGGTAGATGTGGGTTGGCGTCGACAGTTGGAATCGAGTCTGCTGTTAGAAGGTACGTGTGGTCGGATGCAGATGTAGGGACACAGAGCCCAGTTGTATTGGTGGGGATGATCATATACACTTGCCATTCGCAGAGCCATCATATTTGGTCCAGTACTGTCCATGATTGGGAAGGAATGTGTCTGATCTCGGCGCACCTGGTGACGTGAACTTGGTCCAAAGGGGTCTTCGGATCCGGTCCGCTGAAGTTGAAACAGGATGGATAACAGTCTGTTCGGTTGTTGCACTGGACATACGTTGCGGTATTGACTGTAGCTGCTAATGGTACTGCGACCATGGTATGTAGGCGGTCGAGCTTTGCTGGAAGGATTCTCTCAGATTACCCAGGATACAGTTGTAGGTGAGGTTGGCGAGTTCTTCGTTCTGTCGGTTGGACCATAGCTGTGGTTGGGCTATGGCAGTAGGCATGAGGGAACAGACATAACAACTCATTGGTTTTTGCGCGGGCTGTGAGTGCGGTGTATCTGTACCAACTGTTCCTCATCATCGGGTTGTAGTCGTTTTCTTCCTGTGTTTGGACATGGGCGAGAATAAAGTGTATCTACTCAGGCTTAGGTGTTCCTGCCGGACGGATTTTGAGTAGGCGTGTGGCGGATGGTTGTACGAAGGGGTTCACACCAATCACTTTGGGGACCATGGCTGGACTAGTAGTGCCGATGGTGATAGTAAAGAGGGGGCCTTTTCCTGGTCGGTCCGGTCGGAGGCATAGGTTGATGCAGCCTTTTTGTTGGATATTTGTCGTGAGCTCTAGCATATGTTTACCATCTTTGATGGTGGTGGCTAACTTGGTGAAGTTAGCGGTCATGGTGGTAGCTTCTTTGGAAAGGGGCCATGTGATGGTTTTGTAGCCTGTATGGAGGAGGACCTGGTCCAAGCTGTCTGGCCAGACCACTCAGACTCTGGGAGCTTGTAGGTACCAATAAAAATAACTGGAGTCAGTCCTGTGTAATCCCAAGTGAGTAAGCTGTAGGCTGAGCAAAGGGACTTGAACGACGATTGGTGTCTTGGTTAAAGGGATGCAGATCTGGGGGCCCCTGATGTTTCCTGAACTAGGTAGTGGGGCATTCTCCTCCAGTGGGAGTGTACCAAGGTTCTGGTACGTTCCCCCCATGTGGTTGAACACAGAGCGGTGATGATGATGGCCAAAATCACATGGTGAGGTCTGTCCCAACGTGGAGAAGACCAGCACTTTCTTTTCATCACCTTGACCAGTACCAGGTCTCCTGGGGACAGGACCTCCTCTGTGGGAGACAGAGAAGATGTCGGCAGATTATTTTGCATTCATCACAGTTCTTTCTTGGAACATTTTGCATAACCACTTAGTGAGGGATTCTGTTTTTCCTTTCTCTTCTACCACCAGATCTTTTTCCCACATTGTTAAGTGGAAGGGTCTGTCTTTCACTGCCTCAAATGGTGTGCATCCCTGTGCTGTTGGAATGATTCTCATGTACGTTTTTACCAGGCTCAGGCATTCTTGCCATGGTTTTCCTGTATCTTCCATGGTTTTTCTGAGTCTGAGTTTTACTGTTCTAATGGTTTGTTCGACGAGTCCAGCACTTTGGTTCAGTTTGATGAAATCCATGTTCAGAAGCTCGAAGGGATATGTTCCTGTTTGCCTTGTTCCATGCTTGGGTCGTTCTTTGCCTTGAGAGTTGTGTCTACAGCAGTTTAGACAGTTTCTGCAAAAAAAATTGAAGTAAGTTTGGAGACCTCTGGGAACATGCATTGTTTGTTGTACTGTACTGATCATCCCTTCTGTTGAGACATGGCTCCTCCCATGGCTCAATTTGGCAATTACTTCAAACAATGATCGTGGGACGCATGGCTTGTTTTCTACTGCATAGAGTCCGTTCTTGTACTGAGTGGCTCCTTCTGTTTCCCATTGCAGTTTCTCTTTTTCTGGGGCATGATTTTGCATTTCTCTTAGGAATTCAGCAGGGATTGGGCTGTGTCTTTCCACCGTCACGTCTTGTTCTAGGAATAGTCTACATGCCTCTGTCAGTGCCACTATTTCTGCGGCTTGTGCAGACCAGTCGCCGGGGAGTCGTCCTGTCTTGAGGTTGTCTTTTTGAGTCACCACGGCATATACGTTGTGTTTTTCTCCATCCAGGGTTTTTGATGATGATCCATCCCCATAGGCAATGTGTCTGGGGGGCAATGGGTTGTCCATTAGGTCAGTTGCATATACGTGGTTAATTATGATTCGTTGAGTGGGCAACTGTGAGAATTGGTTTAACCACTTGTCGTCCGGTCTCCCATGAACTTCAGGGTGACATGTAATGGCCATGTTTGTTGTTCCTGTCCTGGTGCTGCTGGGCAGATATCTTCAGACTGTTCTCTTAGACTTTCAGCTACCTTGGCAGAATCATTCCCGACAATGTCGAGAGAGTAGAAGCTGTTAGATGTGGTGGTGTGGAAGATATTTTTGGTCTGTAATTCCCTGGGTCGGAGGCCATTTTGAGTGGCCACTAGGCTTAGCCCAAGCTGGACCATGATATCTCGTCCCGGTAACTCTCCGATTTTCATTTTGCAATCTGACAATAAACCCATCCCTTTTGTTGCTTTCTGACCCATATTAATCACCGACTTAATAGTTTAAACAACAATTATTTTCTAAATAACCCGAAATTGATCTCTACTTTGTGATTAACCCAATATCTCTGAACACACAAAGACCAAAAGTCCCTGACTTTGTCTTAGTTAAGTCCCTGACTCTATTAACAGACCAAGACTATAAAGCCCTTGCTAATTCTCATTCTACTTTCGTTGGTCCCGGACCAATTGATTTATTACCAGACTGCAAAGTGGACAGTGAGACTTCCTACAGTAGGGTCCTGCTCAACGCGATGTTCCTGCAACTCTAGTCGAATGACCGGTGTGTGTGTCTTAAATACAGGAAAAACTGACAGTTGTCACTAAGACTTTGGACAGATACATTTCAGTCATTTGCAGGGCAAAAAGTAATTAATCAGTGTCAGACAGTTGAGTATTTGTGCTGACATGTCACCCCAATCACAAGACTAAGATTGTTTATTCAGTCAGACAGTTGGGTGTTTATGCTGACATGTCAGCCATAAGGATGACTACGATGCTGTTATACTCACAAAAATGTATACAATATGAACAAGCATTTGCAAAGATACTTTGTCTAATCTTACATGTTCCCCTGCTGCCAAACAAACTGTCAGAGACACATAGTTACTGTGTATATAGTGTAAAATCGTCCAATTCAAGTAAGTTATCCATTTGGCATCATTCTCATGGCTAGAAATTAGGTTATAATGAAAACAATCATACTTGGCTAAAACGTGATTTTCAGGGCATGAAAAGTACATTAAGGCAATAAAAACTGAAAAGTTTCCCTGCTGCCAAACAAACTGTCAGAGACACAGTTACCGTGTATATAGTGTAAAATCGTCCAATTCAAGTGAGTTTTTTATTTGGCATCGTTCTAAGTGATAGAAATTAAGTTACAATGAAAACTATCATACTTGGCCAAAACGTGATTATCAGGCCATGAAAAGCACATTAAGGCAATAAAAACTGAAACGTTCCCCTGCTGCCAAACACACTGTCAGAGACACATAGTTCCTGTGTATATAGTGTAAAATCGTCCAATTCAAGTAAGTCTTTCATTGGCATCATTCTAAGTGATACTGGAGCTATCTCCCACCATAAACAGTGTCCAAAACAGGCGGTACAAAATAGTGGTTGCATTATAACAGGGTCCAGTCGGTTCTGGTGGGTGTTTATATACGGAACTTGTGTCCAATTATGATGGGGATGTATACTTGACTATTTTGTATAGAAATAATCATCTAGCGATGTTCAGAAGTTCTGTTATGCCCGAATTTTGCGGTTAAACTAGTGGTTGTATTAGAACCAGGACCAGTCGGTTCTGGTTCGTGTTTTTACCCAGAAATTGTGTCCAATGATGATGGGGATGTATTTTTGATTATTCTTTATAAAAATAATATTCTAGGGATGTTCAGAAGTTCTGTTATGCCCGAATCAATGACCTCAATTTGGACACTTTATTTACAAGTGGTTGTTTAGAACCAGGCCCAGTCGGTTCTGGTTGGTGCTTTACCCACAATTAGTGTCGATTGTGTGAGTGGATGTATTTTCACTATTCTGTGTAAGATTAAAGATCCAGAGATGTTCTGAGACTATTTCCCACCATAAATAGTGTCAAAAACATGCATTTTGCGACAAAAATAGTGGTTGTATTAGAACCAGGCCCAGTCGGTTCTGGTTTGTGTCTACACCCGTAACGTGTGTCCAATAGGAATGGGGTTGTATTTTTGACTATTCTGTATTAAAAATACCATCTAGGGATGTTCAGAAGTTTTTCTATGCCCGAATAAATGACCTCCATTTGGGCACTTTATTTTGCATGGTGGTTGTAGTAGAACCAAGCCGAGTCGGTTCTGGTTGGTGCTTTTACCCAGAGTTAGTTTTGATTGTGCAGGTGGATGTATTTTCACTATTCTGTCTAAAAATAAAGATCCAGGACGGTTCTAGGGGTATTTGCCACCATAAATAGTCTCCAAAACATTCATTTTGCGATAAAAAATAGTAGTTGCATTATAACTGGGTCGTCTCGGTTCTGGTTGCTGTTTATATCCGAAATTTGTGTCCAAAGATGATGGGGATGTATATTTTACTATTCTGTTTAAACATAATCATGCAGGGATGTTTTGGGGCTTTTTTATACAAGAATAAAAAACCTCCAATGGATCTTAATTTTGCATGGTTGTTGAATTAGAACTGGGACCAGTCGGTTCTGGTTGCCGCTTTTACCCAGATTTAGTGTCAATTGTGTGGATGGATGCATTTTGACTATTATGTGTAAAATGAAAGATGCAGGGATGTTTTGGGAATATTTCCCACCGTCAATAGTGTCCAAAACATTTTGCGATAACAATAGTGGTTGTATTAGAACAAGGCCCAATCGGTTCTGGTTGGTGTATTTACCCAGAATTTGTGTTGGTTGAGTAGGTGGATGTAGTTTCACTATTTTCTATAAAAATAATGTTTCCCACCATAAACATTGTCCAAAACAGGCATTTTGCGATTAAAATAGTGGTCGTATTAGAAACGGGCCCAGTCGGTCCTGGTTGCCGCTTTTACCCAGATTTAGTGTCAATTGTGTGGATGGATGCATTTTCACTATTATGAGTAAAATTAAAGATGCAGGGATGTTTTGGGAATATTTCCCACCATAAACATTGTCCAAAACAGGCATTTTGCGATAAAAATAGTGGTCGTATTAGAACCGGGCCCAGTCAGTTCTGGTTGGTGCTTCTACCCATAATTAGTGTTGAATGTGTAGATGGATGTATTTTCACTATTCTGTGTAAAAATAATGATCCAGGATGGTTCTGGAGCTATTTTCCCACCATAAACAGTGTCCAAAACAGGCATCCTGGGATTAAAATAGTGGTTGTATTAGAACCAGGCCCAGTCTGTTCTGGTTAGTGAATTTACCCGAAAAATTGTATCCATTGACGATGGGGATGTATTTTTGATTATTATGTATAAAAATAATCATCTAGGGATCTTCAGATGTTCTGTTATTCCCGAATCAATGACCTCCATTTGGGCACATTATTGACGGAGCTCACGACCATGATCCAGTGTGTGGCTCGGATGTGTCCCTCAAACACAAATACTGGTCAGTCTCATCCAAAATCCTAATGGCTCAGTTCCCTTGAGTGGGAGCGGCAAGGAACGCCCTGCATTTGAAGACCATTGAAGGCAGGTTCCGGGCCTGTGTCGGCGCATCAGTCCGGCTGGGTAGCCGCCATGGCCCAGGTGATTTTCCAGGGCTGCCCTGCTCTTGACGGAGTGGCCACCCAGCGGGGCTGTGTGTGTGCCATGGTGGGAGACTCGTGCTGCCCCTTCATCCCTGCCGGCATGTCCTGCTCGGTCCATGATGCCCTGCAGGCTATTAGGAACATGCAGAGAGCTGTGACCGGAGATTCGGTTCCACATTGAGAATGGCTTGACTGGTTCTTCTCTGGCTCATGGAAACAGCCATTTCAATATTTCGATATTTTCACAGACACAAAAGAAGGGAATTGTGGGATGGACTGGCTAACTGGCTTAATAATTGTTTATTCTTGTCCCACCATGTGGTCATACTGGTTTTACCTTTGTTTGATAAGATCGTAGAATGCAAGGTAGACTAGCCAAACTGGTTTTACAATTGAATAAAGATCGTGGAATGTAAGAAAGACTAACTAGTTGGCCTTGCAATTGTTTGTTCGCCTCGCGAAATATAAGAAAGGCTGGCTAACAGGGTTTGCAATTGTTTCCTTGAATTGTGGGATGAAAAAAAGGTTCAACTTCAGGAGTAACTGTCACTCTCCAGGTCATCCAGGGTCAAGTGCACACTTGGAAACTTTCATATTCGACCAAAATGTGCTTATCAGCGCATAAAAAGCACATTTGGTGGTACGCGGAAAGAACGGCAGCAGACAAAAAGGCTATTTAGAAAGGTATCACCACTACGCAGAAGATCGTCGGCTACTCTGCCCTCACTGGAAGACATTGCCAGCCCTCGTTACCTCAGCAGAGCCAGGGACATGATCAGGGACCCATGCCACCCTGGTCACAATCGGTTCCAGCTGCTGCTCTCTGGCAGACAGACGCTGTAAATTTCCCACATCCGTTGGGACTCTAAACTTGGGGTAACATAACACAATCCCTTCTGTGTAATAACTTCAGGTGAGGTAATATGAATAGACATTAGGTACAAGGTGATCTGACACCTACATGCTGAATGAAGGTAAGTGAAAGACAGTGAGAGGTAAGGTATCCACTCAGGGGGTGGTGATGCAATGTATCCATAAAGGCAGAATTGTAAATTAAGAGTTTGGAGTCATAACTTGTAAAACTGTGTAAAACTGTCAGAGACACAAATGTCTCTCTATATATAGTGTAATATCATCAAATTTTATAATTCAATAAGTTTTTAATTTGGCATCATTCTAATGGCTAGATATTAAGTTATAATGAAAACCATGATACTTGGCCTAAACATGATTTTCAGCGCATGAAAAGCACATTCAGGCAATAAAAACTCAAATGTTCCCCTGCTGCGAAACTAACTGTCAGAGACACATAGTTACTGTGTATATAGTGTATTATCGTCCAATTCAAGTATGTTTTGCATTTAGCATCATTCTAAGTGATAGAAATTAAGTTATAGTGAAAACTATGATACTTGGCCAAAACGTGATTTTCAGCGCATGAAACGCACGTTAAGGCAATAAAAACTGAAATGTTCCCCTGCTGCGAAACAAACTGTCAGAGACACATAGTTACTGTGTATATAGTGTAAAATCGTCCAATTCAAGTAAGTTTTTCATTTGGCATCATTCTAAGTGATAGAAATTAAGTTATAGTGAAAATTATGATACTTGGCCAAAACGTGATTTTCAGCGCATGAAACGCACGTTAAGGCAATAAAAACTGAAATGTTCCCCTGCTGCGAAACAAACTGTCAGAGACACCTAGTTACTGTGTATATAGTGTATAATTGTCCAATTCAAGTAAGTTTTTCATTTGGCATCATTCTAAGTGATAGAAATTAAGTTAAAGTGAAAATTATGATACTTGTCCAAAACGTGATTTTCAGCGCATGAAACGCACGTTAAGGCAATGAAAACTGAAATGTTCCCCTGCTGCGAAACAAACTGTCAGAGACACATAGTTACTGTGTATATAGTGTTTTATCGTCCAATTCAAGTAAGTTTTTCATTTGGCATCATTCTAAGTGATAGAAATTAAGTTATAGTGAAAACTATGATACTTGGCCAAAACGTGATTTTCAGCGCATGAAATGCACATTAAGGCAATAAAAACTGAAATGTTCCCCCGCTGCGAAACAAACTGTCAGTGACACATAGTTACTGTGTATATAGTGTATAATCGTCCAAATTAAGTCGGTTTTTCATTTGATATCATTCTAAGTGATGGAAGTTAGGGTTAGGGTTTGGGTTAGGGTTAGGGTTAGGGTTTGGGTTAGGGAGGGTTAGGGTTAGGGTTATGGTAAGGGTTAGGGTTAGGGTTAGGGTTAGGGTTAGGGTTAGGTTAAGTTATAGTGAAAACTATGATACTTGGCCAAAACGTGATTTTCAGCGCATGAAACGCACATTAGGGCAAAAAAACTGAAATGTTTGTTAGGTCTGAAAATACAACTTCAGGAGCAGGCTAAGAAAGAGTGAGATAAATTTAAATAGAAAATATGTATTACCAGACTGCAAAGTGGACAGTGAGAGTTCCTACAGTGGGGTCCTGTTCACTGCGATGTTACTGCAACTCTAGTCGAATGACCTGTGAGTGTGTCTTAACTACAGCCAAAACTGACAGTTGTCCCTAAGACTTTGGACACATACGTTTCAATCATTTGCAGGGCAACAAGTAATTGATTAGTGTCGGGCCTGGAATCTGTAGTCAATGGTTTCCAGACGTAGGGTGTTCTTCGCTGTTCCTACCCTGGGGAACACCGCCATCATGATTTTGGAGGAGACTGACCAGTGTTTGTATTAGAGGGGGACATCCGAGCCCCAAACTGAATCATGGGGGAAGAAATCAAAGCTCCGTCGTTGACGCCTTGGGGGTAGATGTGGGTTGGCGTCGACAGTTGGAATCGAGTCTGCTGTTAGAAGGTACGTGTGGTCGGATGCAGATGTAGGGACACAGAGCCCAGTTGTATTGGTGGGGATGATCATATACACTTGCCATTCGCAGAGCCATCATATTTGGTCCAGTACTGTCCATGATTGGGAAGGAATGTGTCTGATCTCGGCGCACCTGGTGACGTGAACTTGGTCCAAAGGGGTCTTCGGATCCGGTCCGCTGAAGTTGAAACAGGATGGATAACAGTCTGTTCGGTTGTTGCACTGGACATACGTTGCGGTATTGACTGTAGCTGCTAATGGTACTGCGACCATGGTATGTAGGCGGTCGAACTTTGCTGGAAGGATTCTCTCAGATTACCCAGGATACAGTTGTAGGTGAGGTTGGCGAGTTCTTCGTTCTGTCGGTTGGACCATAGCTGTGGTTGGGCTATGGCAGTAGGCATGAGGGAACAGACATAACAACTCATTGGTTTTTGCGCGGGCTGTGAGTGCGGTGTATCTGTACCAACTGTTCCTCATCATCGGGTTGTAGTCGTTTTCTTCCTGTGTTTGGACATGGGCGAGAATAAAGTGTATCTACTCAGGCTTAGGTGTTCCTGCCGGACGGATTTTGAGTAGGCGTGTGGCGGATGGTTGTACGAAGGGGTTCACACCAATCACTTTGGGGACCATGGCTGGACTAGTAGTGCCGATGGTGATAGTAAAGAGGGGGCCTTTTCCTGGTCGGTCCGGTCGGAGGCATAGGTTGATGCAGCCTTTTTGTTGGATATTTGTCGTGAGCTCTAGCATATGTTTACCATCTTTGATGGTGGTGGCTAACTTGGTGAAGTTAGCGGTCATGGTGGTAGCTTCTTTGGAAAGGGGCCATGTGATGGTTTTGTAGCCTGTATGGAGGAGGACCTGGTCCAAGCTGTCTGGCCAGACCACTCAGACTCTGGGAGCTTGTAGGTACCAATAAAAATAACTGGAGTCAGTCCTGTGTAATCCCAAGTGAGTAACCTGTAGGCTGAGCAAAGGGACTTGAACGACGATTGGTGTCTTGGTTAAAGGGATGCAGATCTGGGGGCCCCTGATTGTTTCCTGAACTAGGTAGTGGGGCATTCTCCTCCAGTGGGAGTGTACCAAGGTTCTGGTACGTTCCCCCCATGTGGTTGAACACAGAGCGGTGATGATGATGGCCAAAATCACATGGTGAGGTCTGTCCCAACGTGGAGAAGACCAGCACTTTCTTTTCATCACCTTGACCAGTACCAGGTCTCCTGGGGACAGGACCTCCTCTGTGGGAGACAGAGAAGATGTCGGCAGATTATTTTGCATTCATCACAGTTCTTTCTTGGAACATTTTGCATAACCACTTAGTGAGGGATTCTGTTTTTCCTTTCTCTTCTACCACCAGATCTTTTTCCCACATTGTTAAGTGGAAGGGTCTGTCTTTCACTGCCTCAAATGGTGTGCATCCCTGTGCTGTTGGAATGATTCTCATGTACGTTTTTACCAGGCTCAGGCATTCTTGCCATGGTTTTCCTGTATCTTCCATGGTTTTTCTGAGTCTGAGTTTTACTGTTCTAATGGTTTGTTCGACGAGTCCAGCACTTTGGTTCAGTTTGATGAAATCCATGTTCAGAAGCTCGAAGGGATATGTTCCTGTTTGCCTTGTTCCATGCTTGGGTCGTTCTTTGCCTTGAGAGTTGTGTCTACAGCAGTTTAGACAGTTTCTGCAAAAAAAATTGAAGTAAGTTTGGAGACCTCTGGGAACATGCATTGTTTGTTGTACTGTACTGATCATCCCTTCTGTTGAGACATGGCTCCTCCCATGGCTCAATTTGGCAATTACTTCAAACAATGATCGTGGGACGCATGGCTTGTTTTCTACTGCATAGAGTCCGTTCTTGTACTGAGTGGCTCCTTCTGTTTCCCATTGCAGTTTCTCTTTTTCTGGGGCATGATTTTGCATTTCTCTTAGGAATTCAGCAGGGATTGGGCTGTGTCTTTCCACCGTCACGTCTTGTTCTAGGAATAGTCTACATGCCTCTGTCAGTGCCACTATTTCTGCGGCTTGTGCAGACCAGTCGCCGGGGAGTCGTCCTGTCTTGAGGTTGTCTTTTTGAGTCACCACGGCATATACGTTGTGTTTTTCTCCATCCAGGGTTTTTGATGATGATCCATCCCCATAGGCAATGTGTCTGGGGGGCAATGGGTTGTCCATTAGGTCAGTTGCATATACGTGGTTAATTATGATTCGTTGAGTGGGCAACTGTGAGAATTGGTTTAACCACTTGTCGTCCGGTCTCCCATGAACTTCAGGGTGACATGTAATGGCCATGTTTGTTGTTCCTGTCCTGGTGCTGCTGGGCAGATATCTTCAGACTGTTCTCTTAGACTTTCAGCTACCTTGGCAGAATCATTCCCGACAATGTCGAGAGAGTAGAAGCTGTTAGATGTGGTGGTGTGGAAGATATTTTTGGTCTGTAATTCCCTGGGTCGGAGGCCATTTTGAGTGGCCACTAGGCTTAGCCCAAGCTGGACCATGATATCTCGTCCCGGTAACTCTCCGATTTTCATTTTGCAATCTGACAATAAACCCATCCCTTTTGTTGCTTTCTGACCCATATTAATCACCGACTTAATAGTTTAAACAACAATTATTTTCTAAATAACCCGAAATTGATCTCTACTTTGTGATTAACCCAATATCTCTGAACACACAAAGACCAAAAGTCCCTGACTTTGTCTTAGTTAAGTCCCTGACTCTATTAACAGACCAAGACTATAAAGCCCTTGCTAATTCTCATTCTACTTTCGTTGGTCCCGGACCAATTGATTTATTACCAGACTGCAAAGTGGACAGTGAGACTTCCTACAGTAGGGTCCTGCTCAACGCGATGTTCCTGCAACTCTAGTCGAATGACCGGTGTGTGTGTCTTAAATACAGGAAAAACTGACAGTTGTCACTAAGACTTTGGACAGATACATTTCAGTCATTTGCAGGGCAAAAAGTAATTAATCAGTGTCAGACAGTTGAGTATTTGTGCTGACATGTCACCCCAATCACAAGACTAAGATTGTTTATTCAGTCAGACAGTTGGGTGTTTATGCTGACATGTCAGCCATAAGGATGACTACGATGCTGTTATACTCACAAAAATGTATACAATATGAACAAGCATTTGCAAAGATACTTTGTCTAATCTTACATGTTCCCCTGCTGCCAAACAAACTGTCAGAGACACATAGTTACTGTGTATATAGTGTAAAATCGTCCAATTCAAGTAAGTTATCCATTTGGCATCATTCTCATGGCTAGAAATTAGGTTATAATGAAAACAATCATACTTGGCTAAAACGTGATTTTCAGGGCATGAAAAGTACATTAAGGCAATAAAAACTGAAAAGTTTCCCTGCTGCCAAACAAACTGTCAGAGACACAGTTACTGTGTATATAGTGTAAAATCGTCCAATTCAAGTGAGTTTTTTATTTGGCATCGTTCTAAGTGATAGAAATTAAGTTACAATGAAAACTATCATACTTGGCCAAAACGTGATTATCAGGCCATGAAAAGCACATTAAGGCAATAAAAACTGAAACGTTCCCCTGCTGCCAAACACACTGTCAGAGACACATAGTTCCTGTGTATATAGTGTAAAATCGTCCAATTCAAGTAAGTCTTTCATTGGCATCATTCTAAGTGATACTGGAGCTATCTCCCACCATAAACAGTGTCCAAAACAGGCGGTACAAAATAGTGGTTGCATTATAACAGGGTCCAGTCGGTTCTGGTGGGTGTTTATATACGGAACTTGTGTCCAATTATGATGGGGATGTATACTTGACTATTTTGTATAGAAATAATCATCTAGCGATGTTCAGAAGTTCTGTTATGCCCGAATTTTGCGGTTAAACTAGTGGTTGTATTAGAACCAGGACCAGTCGGTTCTGGTTCGTGTTTTTACCCAGAAATTGTGTCCAATGATGATGGGGATGTATTTTTGATTATTCTTTATAAAAATAATATTCTAGGGATGTTCAGAAGTTCTGTTATGCCCGAATCAATGACCTCAATTTGGACACTTTATTTACAAGTGGTTGTTTAGAACCAGGCCCAGTCGGTTCTGGTTGGTGCTTTACCCACAATTAGTGTCGATTGTGTGAGTGGATGTATTTTCACTATTCTGTGTAAGATTAAAGATCCAGAGATGTTCTGAGACTATTTCCCACCATAAATAGTGTCAAAAACATGCATTTTGCGACAAAAATAGTGGTTGTATTAGAACCAGGCCCAGTCGGTTCTGGTTTGTGTCTACACCCGTAACGTGTGTCCAATAGGAATGGGGTTGTATTTTTGACTATTCTGTATTAAAAATACCATCTAGGGATGTTCAGAAGTTTTTCTATGCCCGAATAAATGACCTCCATTTGGGCACTTTATTTTGCATGGTGGTTGTAGTAGAACCAAGCCGAGTCGGTTCTGGTTGGTGCTTTTACCCAGAGTTAGTTTTGATTGTGCAGGTGGATGTATTTTCACTATTCTGTCTAAAAATAAAGATCCAGGATGGTTCTAGGGGTATTTGCCACCATAAATAGTCTCCAAAACATTCATTTTGCGATAAAAAATAGTAGTTGCATTATAACTGGGTCGTCTCGGTTCTGGTTGCTGTTTATATCCGAAATTTGTGTCCAAAGATGATGGGGATGTATATTTTACTATTCTGTTTAAACATAATCATGCAGGGATGTTTTGGGGCTTTTTTATACAAGAATAAAAAACCTCCAATGGATCTTAATTTTGCATGGTTGTTGAATTAGAACTGGGACCAGTCGGTTCTGGTTGCCGCTTTTACCCAGATTTAGTGTCAATTGTGTGGATGGATGCATTTTGACTATTATGTGTAAAATGAAAGATGCAGGGATGTTTTGGGAATATTTCCCACCGTCAATAGTGTCCAAAACATTTTGCGATAACAATAGTGGTTGTATTAGAACAAGGCCCAATCGGTTCTGGTTGGTGTATTTACCCAGAATTTGTGTTGGTTGAGTAGGTGGATGTAGTTTCACTATTTTCTATAAAAATAATGTTTCCCACCATAAACATTGTCCAAAACAGGCATTTTGCGATTAAAATAGTGGTCGTATTAGAAACGGGCCCAGTCGGTCCTGGTTGCCGCTTTTACCCAGATTTAGTGTCAATTGTGTGGATGGATGCATTTTCACTATTATGAGTAAAATTAAAGATGCAGGGATGTTTTGGGAATATTTCCCACCATAAACATTGTCCAAAACAGGCATTTTGCGATAAAAATAGTGGTCGTATTAGAACCGGGCCCAGTCAGTTCTGGTTGGTGCTTCTACCCATAATTAGTGTTGAATGTGTAGATGGATGTATTTTCACTATTCTGTGTAAAAATAATGATCCAGGATGGTTCTGGAGCTATTTTCCCACCATAAACAGTGTCCAAAACAGGCATCCTGGGATTAAAATAGTGGTTGTATTAGAACCAGGCCCAGTCTGTTCTGGTTAGTGAATTTACCCGAAAAATTGTATCCATTGACGATGGGGATGTATTTTTGATTATTATGTATAAAAATAATCATCTAGGGATCTTCAGATGTTCTGTTATTCCCGAATCAATGACCTCCATTTGGGCACATTATTGACGGAGCTCACGACCATGATCCAGTGTGTGGCTCGGATGTGTCCCTCAAACACAAATACTGGTCAGTCTCATCCAAAATCCTAATGGCTCAGTTCCCTTGAGTGGGAGCGGCAAGGAACGCCCTGCATTTGAAGACCATTGAAGGCAGGTTCCGGGCCTGTGTCGGCGCATCAGTCCGGCTGGGTAGCCGCCATGGCCCAGGTGATTTTCCAGGGCTGCCCTGCTCTTGACGGAGTGGCCACCCAGCGGGGCTGTGTGTGTGCCATGGTGGGAGACTCGTGCTGCCCCTTCATCCCTGCCGGCATGTCCTGCTCGGTCCATGATGCCCTGCAGGCTATTAGGAACATGCAGAGAGCTGTGACCGGAGATTCGGTTCCACATTGAGAATGGCTTGACTGGTTCTTCTCTGGCTCATGGAAACAGCCATTTCAATATTTCGATATTTTCACAGACACAAAAGAAGGGAATTGTGGGATGGACTGGCTAACTGGCTTAATAATTGTTTATTCTTGTCCCACCATGTGGTCATACTGGTTTTACCTTTGTTTGATAAGATCGTAGAATGCAAGGTAGACTAGCCAAACTGGTTTTACAATTGAATAAAGATCGTGGAATGTAAGAAAGACTAACTAGTTGGCCTTGCAATTGTTTGTTCGCCTCGCGAAATATAAGAAAGGCTGGCTAACAGGGTTTGCAATTGTTTCCTTGAATTGTGGGATGAAAAAAAGGTTCAACTTCAGGAGTAACTGTCACTCTCCAGGTCATCCAGGGTCAAGTGCACACTTGGAAACTTTCATATTCGACCAAAATGTGCTTATCAGCGCATAAAAAGCACATTTGGTGGTACGCGGAAAGAACGGCAGCAGACAAAAAGGCTATTTAGAAAGGTATCACCACTACGCAGAAGATCGTCGGCTACTCTGCCCTCACTGGAAGACATTGCCAGCCCTCGTTACCTCAGCAGAGCCAGGGACATGATCAGGGACCCATGCCACCCTGGTCACAATCGGTTCCAGCTGCTGCTCTCTGGCAGACAGACGCTGTAAATTTCCCACATCCGTTGGGACTCTAAACTTGGGGTAACATAACACAATCCCTTCTGTGTAATAACTTCAGGTGAGGTAATATGAATAGACATTAGGTACAAGGTGATCTGACACCTACATGCTGAATGAAGGTAAGTGAAAGACAGTGAGAGGTAAGGTATCCACTCAGGGGGTGGTGATGCAATGTATCCATAAAGGCAGAATTGTAAATTAAGAGTTTGGAGTCATAACTTGTAAAACTGTGTAAAACTGTCAGAGACACAAATGTCTCTCTATATATAGTGTAATATCATCAAATTTTATAATTCAATAAGTTTTTAATTTGGCATCATTCTAATGGCTAGATATTAAGTTATAATGAAAACCATGATACTTGGCCTAAACATGATTTTCAGCGCATGAAAAGCACATTCAGGCAATAAAAACTCAAATGTTCCCCTGCTGCGAAACTAACTGTCAGAGACACATAGTTACTGTGTATATAGTGTATTATCGTCCAATTCAAGTATGTTTTGCATTTAGCATCATTCTAAGTGATAGAAATTAAGTTATAGTGAAAACTATGATACTTGGCCAAAACGTGATTTTCAGCGCATGAAACGCACGTTAAGGCAATAAAAACTGAAATGTTCCCCTGCTGCGAAACAAACTGTCAGAGACACATAGTTACTGTGTATATAGTGTAAAATCGTCCAATTCAAGTAAGTTTTTCATTTGGCATCATTCTAAGTGATAGAAATTAAGTTATAGTGAAAATTATGATACTTGGCCAAAACGTGATTTTCAGCGCATGAAACGCACGTTAAGGCAATAAAAACTGAAATGTTCCCCTGCTGCGAAACAAACTGTCAGAGACACCTAGTTACTGTGTATATAGTGTATAATTGTCCAATTCAAGTAAGTTTTTCATTTGGCATCATTCTAAGTGATAGAAATTAAGTTAAAGTGAAAATTATGATACTTGTCCAAAACGTGATTTTCAGCGCATGAAACGCACGTTAAGGCAATGAAAACTGAAATGTTCCCCTGCTGCGAAACAAACTGTCAGAGACACATAGTTACTGTGTATATAGTGTTTTATCGTCCAATTCAAGTAAGTTTTTCATTTGGCATCATTCTAAGTGATAGAAATTAAGTTATAGTGAAAACTATGATACTTGGCCAAAACGTGATTTTCAGCGCATGAAATGCACATTAAGGCAATAAAAACTGAAATGTTCCCCCGCTGCGAAACAAACTGTCAGTGACACATAGTTACTGTGTATATAGTGTATAATCGTCCAAATTAAGTCGGTTTTTCATTTGATATCATTCTAAGTGATGGAAGTTAGGGTTAGGGTTTGGGTTAGGGTTAGGGTTAGGGTTTGGGTTAGGGAGGGTTAGGGTTAGGGTTATGGTAAGGGTTAGGGTTAGGGTTAGGGTTAGGGTTAGGGTTAGGTTAAGTTATAGTGAAAACTATGATACTTGGCCAAAACGTGATTTTCAGCGCATGAAACGCACATTAGGGCAAAAAAACTGAAATGTTTGTTAGGTCTGAAAATACAACTTCAGGAGCAGGCTAAGAAAGAGTGAGATAAATTTAAATAGAAAATATGTATTACCAGACTGCAAAGTGGACAGTGAGAGTTCCTACAGTGGGGTCCTGTTCACTGCGATGTTACTGCAACTCTAGTCGAATGACCTGTGAGTGTGTCTTAACTACAGCCAAAACTGACAGTTGTCCCTAAGACTTTGGACACATACGTTTCAATCATTTGCAGGGCAACAAGTAATTGATTAGTGTCGGGCCTGGAATCTGTAGTCAATGGTTTCCAGACGTAGGGTGTTCTTCGCTGTTCCTACCCTGGGGAACACCGCCATCATGATTTTGGAGGAGACTGACCAGTGTTTGTATTAGAGGGGGACATCCGAGCCCCAAACTGAATCATGGGGGAAGAAATCAAAGCTCCGTCGTTGACGCCTTGGGGGTAGATGTGGGTTGGCGTCGACAGTTGGAATCGAGTCTGCTGTTAGAAGGTACGTGTGGTCGGATGCAGATGTAGGGACACAGAGCCCAGTTGTATTGGTGGGGATGATCATATACACTTGCCATTCGCAGAGCCATCATATTTGGTCCAGTACTGTCCATGATTGGGAAGGAATGTGTCTGATCTCGGCGCACCTGGTGACGTGAACTTGGTCCAAAGGGGTCTTCGGATCCGGTCCGCTGAAGTTGAAACAGGATGGATAACAGTCTGTTCGGTTGTTGCACTGGACATACGTTGCGGTATTGACTGTAGCTGCTAATGGTACTGCGACCATGGTATGTAGGCGGTCGAACTTTGCTGGAAGGATTCTCTCAGATTACCCAGGATACAGTTGTAGGTGAGGTTGGCGAGTTCTTCGTTCTGTCGGTTGGACCATAGCTGTGGTTGGGCTATGGCAGTAGGCATGAGGGAACAGACATAACAACTCATTGGTTTTTGCGCGGGCTGTGAGTGCGGTGTATCTGTACCAACTGTTCCTCATCATCGGGTTGTAGTCGTTTTCTTCCTGTGTTTGGACATGGGCGAGAATAAAGTGTATCTACTCAGGCTTAGGTGTTCCTGCCGGACGGATTTTGAGTAGGCGTGTGGCGGATGGTTGTACGAAGGGGTTCACACCAATCACTTTGGGGACCATGGCTGGACTAGTAGTGCCGATGGTGATAGTAAAGAGGGGGCCTTTTCCTGGTCGGTCCGGTCGGAGGCATAGGTTGATGCAGCCTTTTTGTTGGATATTTGTCGTGAGCTCTAGCATATGTTTACCATCTTTGATGGTGGTGGCTAACTTGGTGAAGTTAGCGGTCATGGTGGTAGCTTCTTTGGAAAGGGGCCATGTGATGGTTTTGTAGCCTGTATGGAGGAGGACCTGGTCCAAGCTGTCTGGCCAGACCACTCAGACTCTGGGAGCTTGTAGGTACCAATAAAAATAACTGGAGTCAGTCCTGTGTAATCCCAAGTGAGTAACCTGTAGGCTGAGCAAAGGGACTTGAACGACGATTGGTGTCTTGGTTAAAGGGATGCAGATCTGGGGGCCCCTGATTGTTTCCTGAACTAGGTAGTGGGGCATTCTCCTCCAGTGGGAGTGTACCAAGGTTCTGGTACGTTCCCCCCATGTGGTTGAACACAGAGCGGTGATGATGATGGCCAAAATCACATGGTGAGGTCTGTCCCAACGTGGAGAAGACCAGCACTTTCTTTTCATCACCTTGACCAGTACCAGGTCTCCTGGGGACAGGACCTCCTCTGTGGGAGACAGAGAAGATGTCGGCAGATTATTTTGCATTCATCACAGTTCTTTCTTGGAACATTTTGCATAACCACTTAGTGAGGGATTCTGTTTCTCCTTTCTCTTCTACCACCAGATCTTTTTCCCACATTGTTAAGTGGAAGGGTCTGTCTTTCACTGCCTCAAATGGTGTGCATCCCTGTGCTGTTGGAATGATTCTCATGTACGTTTTTACCAGGCTCAGGCATTCTTGCCATGGTTTTCCTGTATCTTCCATGGTTTTTCTGAGTCTGAGTTTTACTGTTCTAATGGTTTGTTCGACGAGTCCAGCACTTTGGTTCAGTTTGATGAAATCCATGTTCAGAAGCTCGAAGGGATATGTTCCTGTTTGCCTTGTTCCATGCTTGGGTCGTTCTTTGCCTTGAGAGTTGTGTCTACAGCAGTTTAGACAGTTTCTGCAAAAAAAATTGAAGTAAGTTTGGAGACCTCTGGGAACATGCATTGTTTGTTGTACTGTACTGATCATCCCTTCTGTTGAGACATGGCTCCTCCCATGGCTCAATTTGGCAATTACTTCAAACAATGATCGTGGGACGCATGGCTTGTTTTCTACTGCATAGAGTCCGTTCTTGTACTGAGTGGCTCCTTCTGTTTCCCATTGCAGTTTCTCTTTTTCTGGGGCATGATTTTGCATTTCTCTTAGGAATTCAGCAGGGATTGGGCTGTGTCTTTCCACCGTCACGTCTTGTTCTAGGAATAGTCTACATGCCTCTGTCAGTGCCACTATTTCTGCGGCTTGTGCAGACCAGTCGCCGGGGAGTCGTCCTGTCTTGAGGTTGTCTTTTTGAGTCACCACGGCATATACGTTGTGTTTTTCTCCATCCAGGGTTTTTGATGATGATCCATCCCCATAGGCAATGTGTCTGGGGGGCAATGGGTTGTCCATTAGGTCAGTTGCATATACGTGGTTAATTATGATTCGTTGAGTGGGAAACTGTGAGAATTGGTTTAACCACTTGTCGTCCGGTCTCCCATGAACTTCAGGGTGACATGTAATGGCCATGTTTGTTGTTCCTGTCCTGGTGCTGCTGGGCAGATATCTTCAGACTGTTCTCTTAGACTTTCAGCTACCTTGGCAGAATCATTCCCGACAATGTCGAGAGAGTAGAAGCTGTTAGATGTGGTGGTGTGGAAGATATTTTTGGTCTGTAATTCCCTGGGTCGGAGGCCATTTTGAGTGGCCACTAGGCTTAGCCCAAGCTGGACCATGATATCTCGTCCCGGTAACTCTCCGATTTTCATTTTGCAGTCTGACAATAAACCCATCCCTTTTGTTGCTTTCTGACCCATATTAATCACCGACTTAATAGTTTAAACAACAATTATTTTCTAAATTACCCGAAATTGATCTCCACTTTGTGATTAACCCAATATCTCTGAACACACAAAGACCAAAAGTCCCTGACTTTGTCTTAGTTAAGTCCCTGACTCTATTAACAGACCAAGACTATAATGCCTTTGCTAATTCTTGTTCTACTTTCATTGGTCCCGGACCAATTGGTTTATTACCAGACTGCAAGGTGGACAGTGAGAGTTCCTACAGTAGGGTCCTGTTCAACGCGATGTTCCTGAAACTCTAGTCGAATGACCAGTGTGTGTGTCTTAAATACAGGAAAAACTGACAGTTGTCATTAGGACTTTGGACAGATACATTTCAGTCATTTGCAGGGCAAAAAGTAATTGATCAGTGTCAGACAGTTGAATATTTGTGCTGACATGTCACCCCAATCACAAGACTAAGATTGTTTATTCAGTCAGACAGTTGGGTGTTTATGCTGCTATGTCAGCCGTAAGGATGACTACAATGCTGTTATACTCACAAAAACTTATACAATATGAACAAGCATTTGCAAAGATACTTTGTCTAATCTTACATATTCCCCTGCTGCCAAAAAAACTGTCAGAGACACATAGTTACTGTGTATATAGTGTAAAATCGTCCAATTCAAGTAAGTTATCCATTTGGCATTATTCTCATTGCTAAAAATTAAGTTACAATGAAAACAATCATACTTGGCCAAAACGTGATTTTCAGGGTATGAAAAGTACATTAAGGCAATAAAAACTGAAAAGTTCCCCTGCTGCCAAACAAACTGTCAGAGACACAGTTACTGTGTATATAGTGTAAAATCGTCCAATTCAAGTAAGTTTTTTATTTGGCATCGTTCAAAGTGATAGAAATTAAGTTACAATGAAAACTATCATACTTGGCCAAAACGTGATTATCAGGCCATGAAAAGCACATTAAGGCAATAAAAACTGAAACGTTCCCCTGCTGCCAACGCACTGTCAGAGACACATAGTTCCTGTGTATATAGTGTAAAATCGTCCTATCCATGTAAGTCTTTCATTGGCATCATTCTAGGTGATTCTGGAGCTATTTCCCACCATAAAAAGTGTCCAAAACAGGCATTTTGCGATTAAAATAGTGGTTGTATTAGAACCAGGCCCAGGCGATTCTGGTTGGTGTTTTTACCCTGAAATTGTGTCCAATGATGATAAGGATGTATTTTTGATTATTCTGTATAAAAATAATCATCTAGGGATGTTCAGAAGTTTTGTTACGCCCGAATCAATGACCTCAATTTGGGCACTTTATTTACAAGTGGTGGTTTTTAAGAACCAGGCCCAGTCGGTTCTGGTTGGTGCTTTTACCCAGATATAGTATCCATTGTGTGGGTAGATGTATTTTCACTATTCTGTCTAAAAATAAAGATCCAGGACAGTTCCGGGGCTATTTCCCTCCATAAATTGTGTCCAAAACATGCATTTTGCGATACAAAATAGTGGCTGCATTATAACAGGGTCCAGTCGGTTCTGGTGGGTGTTTGTATACGAAACTTGTGTCCAATTATGATGGGGATGTATACTTGACTATTCTGTATAGAAGTAATCATCTAGCGATGTTCAGAAGTTCTGTTATGCCCGAATGAATTACTTTCATTTGGTCACTTTATTTACAAGTGGTGGTTTAGAAACAGGCCCAGTCGGTTTTGGTTGGTGCTTTTACCCAGAATTTGTTTATTGTGTGAGTGGATGTATTTTCACTATTTTGTATAACAATAATGATCCAGGATGATTCTGGAGCTATTTCCCACCACAAACAGTGTCCAAAACAGGCATTTTGCGGTTAAAGTAGTGGTTGTATTAGAACCACGCCCAGTCGGTTCTGGTTCGTGTTTTTACCCAGAAATTGTGTCCAATGATTATGGGGATGTATTTTTTATTATTCTTTATAAAAATAATATTCTAGGGATGTTCAGAAGTTCTGTTATGCCCTAATCAATGACCTCAATTTGGGCACTTTATTTACAAGTGGTTGTTTAGAACCAGGCCCAGTCGGTTCTGGTTGGTGCTTTACCCACAATTAGTGTCGATTGTGTGGGTTTGATGTATTTTCACTATTCTCTGTAAGAATAAAGATCCAGGGATGTTCTGAGACTATTTCCCACCAGAAATAGTGTCAAAAACATGCATTTTGCGACAAAAATAGTGGTTGTATTAGAACCAGGCCCAGTCGGTTCTGGTTTGTGTATACCCCCTTAACGTGTGTCCAATAGGAATGGGGTTGTATTTTTGACTATTCTGTATAAAAATGATCATCTAGGGATGTTCAGAAGTTCTTCTATGCCCGAATAAATGACCTCCGTTTGGGCACTTTATTTTGCATGGTGGTTGTAGTAGAACCAAGCCCAGTCGGTTCTGGTTGGTGCTTTTACCCAGAGTTAGTGTTGATTGTGTAGGTGGATGTATTTTCACTATTCTGTCTAAAAATAAAGATCCAGGATGGTTCTAGGGGTATTTACCACCATAAATAGTCTCCAAAACATGCATTTTGCGATAAAAAATAGTAGTTGAAAAAAGGAAAAAATGAAAATCAGACATAGGCATTGTCGTCATCATTGACTTGACAAAAAGCTTAGTAGTCATCATACCCTCAGCAGCGTATGACAAAATTGTATAGTGCTTCACCACAAGTTCGTCTTCCCAGGCCAGACACATTTATGACATTTATTTATGACATATTCATACTTGTTAGCTCTCCGCCTTGAGCGCCATTTTGCGGCGACTGCAAGATGCCTCACCGATGCCAACAAGAATAAGGTGGATCACTTACCTCTCAGTCTTTATACTTACCCTCCCTCAGTCAGCCTTTGGAAGGCAGATCTGCGCCAAACGACCTTCCTGTTACTTCATTTCGACTTGACTTAATTTCATAGTAGGGATATGTGTAGTCGTCACGTCACGTGTTGCTGCAGGTTCAGAGACCTGATGGCTGTTGGGAAAAAGCTGTCCTTGAGCCTGTTTGTCCGTGCTTTGTAGGACCTGTAGCGTCTGCCAGATGGAAGCAACTGGAACAGGCCGTGTCCAGGGTGGTATGGGTCTCCAACAATGGACCCGGCTCTTCTAAGGTATCGGGGGTTGGCAATGTCTTCTAGTGATGGCAGAGAGCAGCCGACGATCTTCTGGGCAGTGTTTATCACCCTCTGTATGGCTTTTTTGTCTGCTGCCGTGCTTCCGGTATACCACACTGTAATGCCGTAAGTCAGGATGCTCTCCACAGTGGCTCTGTAGAAGGTTGCCAGAAGCTTGGTGTCCAATTTGTCCCTTCTCAGTACCCTGAGAAAGTGGAGTCGTTTCTGGGCCTTCTTTACTAACACTGTGGTGTTTGTGGACAAGGAGAGCCTATCCGTGACGTGGACTCCCAGAAATTTGAAGGATTGGACCCTGTCTACACATACTCCGTTAATGAGGAGTGGGGCCAGGTCTGTGCTGCGCTTGCGAAAGTCCAGGATTATTTCTTTAGTCTTTGCGGTATTTAGTGTAAGATTGTTCGCCGAGCACCAAGAAGACAGTTTGTCGACCTCGTCTCTGTAAGCTGACTCATCCCCGCCTGAGATGAGTCCGATCACAGTGGTGTCATCGGCGAATTTGATGATAGAGTTTGACTGGTGGGCTGGTGTGCAGTCGTATGTGTACAAGGAGTACAGGACAGGACTCAGTACACAGCCTTGTGGTGAGCCAGTGTTCAGTGTAATGGCGGAAGAGAGGTGTGGACCCATTCTGACAGTTTGTGGTCGACCAGTCAAGAAGTTCTTTACCCAGCAGCAGATTGAAGAGGATAGTCCAAGATGGTAGAGTTTGTCCTTCAGGATGTCCGGCTTGATGGTGTTAAAGGCTGAGCTATAGTCTATGAAAAGCATCGTCACATAGTTCCCCCGGTGCTCCAGGTGGCTCAGTGCTGTGTGAAGAGCCACAGCGATAGCATCCTCAGTGGACCTGTTTTCTCTATAAGCAAACTGGTGAGGGTCAACTGAGGGGGGGATTGTCCTTCTGATGTGTCGGGCCACCAACTTTTCAAAGCACTTCATGATCACAGGCGTGAGAGCAACTGGCCTGTAATCGTTCAAGCTGCAGATGGTTGGCGTTTTTGGGGACAGGAATGATGGTGGCAGATTTTAGGCAGGCAGGAACGATGGATAGTTGCATTATAACTGGGTAGTCTCGGTTCTGGTTGCTGTTTATATCCGAAACTTGTGTCCAAAGAGGATGGGGATGTATATTTTACTATTCTGTTTAAAAATAATCATGCAGGGATGTTTTGGGGCTTTTTTTACACAAGAATCAAAAACCTCCAATGGATCTTTATTTTGCACGGTGGTTGAATTAGAACCGGGCCCAGTCGGTTCTGGTTGCCGCTTTTACCCAGATTTAGTGTCAATTGTGTGGATGGATGCATTTTCACCATTATGTGTAAAATTAAAGATGCAGGGATGTTCTGGGAATATTTCACACCGTCAATAGTGTCCAAAACATTTTGCGATAAAAATAGTGGTTGTATTAGAACAAGGCCCAATCGGTTCTGGTTGGTGTATTTACCCAGAATTTGTGTTGATTGAGTGGGTGGATGTAGTTTCACTATTTTCTATAAAAATAATGTTTCCCACCATAAACATTGTCCAAAACAGGCATTTTGCGATTAAAAAAGAGGTCGTATTAGAACCAGGCCCAGTCGGTTCTGGTTGGTGCTTCTACCCATAATTAGTGTTGAATGTGTAGATGGATGTATTTTCACTATTCTGTGTAAAAATAATGATCCAGGATGGTTCTGGAGCTATTTTCCCACCATAAACAGTGTCCAAAACAGGCATTCTGCGATTAAAATAGTGGTTGTATTAGAACCAGGCCCAGTCTGTTCTGGTTGGTGAATTTACCCGAAAAATTGTATCCATTGACGATGGGGATGTATTTTTGATTATTATGTATAATAATAATCATCTAGGGATCTTCAGAAGTTCTGTTATTCCCGAATCAATGACCTCCATTTGGGCACATTATTGACGGAGCTCACGACCATGATCCAGTGTGTGGCTCGGATGTGTCCCTCAAACAGAAATACTGGTCAGTCTCATCCAAAATCCTAATGGCTCAGTTCCCTTGAGTGGGAGCGGCAAGGAACGCCCTGCATTTGAAGACCATTGAAGGCAGGTTCCGGGCCTGTGTCGGCGCATCAGTCAGGCTGGGTAGCCGCTATGGCCCAGGTGATTTTCCAGGGCTGCCCTGCTCTTGACGGAGTGGCCACCCAGCGGGGCTGTGTGTGTTTCATGGTGGGAGACTCGTGCTGCCCCTTCATCCCTGCCGGCATGTCCTGCTCGGTCCATGATGCCCTGCAGGCTATTAGGAACATGCAGAGAGCTGTGACCGGAGATCCGGTTCCACAACGAGAATGGCTTGACTGGTTCTTCTCTGGCTCATGGAAACAGCCACTTCAATATTTCGATATTTTCACAGACACAAAAGGAGGGAATTGTGGGATGGACTGGCTAACTGGCTTAATAATTGTTTATTCTTGTCGCACCATGTGGTCATACTGGTTTAACTTTGTTTTTTAAGATCGTAGAATGCAAGGTAGACTAGCCAAACTGGTTTTACAATTGAATTAAAAGATGGTGGAATGTAAGAAAGACTAACTAGTTGGCCTTGCAATTGTTTGTTCGCCTCGCGAAATGTAAGAAAGGCTGGCTAACAGGGTTTGCAATTGTTTCCTTGAATTGTGCGATGAAAAAAGGTTCAACTTCAGGAGTAACTGTCACTCTCCAGGTCATCCAGGGTCAAGTGCACACTTGGAAACTTTCATATTCGACCAAAATGTGCTTATCAGCTCATAAAAAGCACATTTGGTGGTACGCGGAAAGAACGGCAGCAGACAAAAAGGCTATTTAGAAAGGTATCACCACTACGCAGAAGATCGTCGGCTACTCTGTCCTCACTGGAAGACATTGCCAGCCCTCGTTACCTCAGCAGAGCCAGGGACATGATCAGGGACCCATGCCACCCTGGTCACAATCGGTTCCAGCTGCTGCTCTCTGGCAGACAGACGCTGTAAGTTTCCCACATCCGTTGGGACTCTAAACTTTGGGTAACACAACACAATCCCTTCTGTGTAATAACTTCGGGTGAGGTAATATGAATAGACATTAGGTACAAGGTGATCTGACACCTACATGCTGAAGGAAGGTAATTGAAAGACCGTGAGAGGTAAGTGATCCACTCAGGGGGTGGTGATGCAATGTATCCATAAAGGCAGAATTGTAAATTAAGAGTCTGGAGTCATAACTTGTAAAACTGTGTAAAACGGTCAGAGACACAAATGTCTCTCTATACATAGTGTAATATCATCAAATTTTCTAATTTAATAAGTTTTTCATTTGGCATCATTCTAATGGCTAGATATTAAGTTATAATGAAAACTATGATACCTGGCCAAAACATGATTTTCAGCGCATGAAAAGCACATTCAGGCAATAAAAACTGAAATGTTCTCCTGCTGCCAAACAAACTGTCAGAGACACATAGTTACTGTGTATATAGTGTAAAATCGTCCAATTCAAGTAAGTTTTGCATTTAGCATCATTCTAAGTGATAGAAATTAAGTTATAGTGAAAACTATGATACTTGGCCAAAACGTGATTTTCAGCGCATGAAACGCACGTTAAGGCAATAAAAACTGAAATGTTCCCCTGCTGCGAAACAAACTGTCAGAGACACATAGTTACTGTGTATATAGTGTATAATTGTCCAATTCAAGTAAGTTATTCATTTGGCATCATTCTAAGTGATAGAAATTAAGTTACAGTGAAAATTATGATACTTGGCCAAAACGTGATTTTCAGCGCATGAAACGCACGTTAAGGCAATAAAAACTGAAATGTTCCCCTGCTGCGAAACAAACTGTCACAGACATATAGTTACTGTGTATATAGTGTATTATCGTCCAATTGAAGTAAGTTTTTCATTGTTGGGTTTATTCTGTATTACTATTATAAATATATTTGTATTAATTCATTTCTTTGTTAAATCATTCTCTTTCTATTTTCAAAGTGTTGCGAGGTCACGAGTATTGCCAAGTCATCTTTAACCTGGACGGCCTGTTCCAGGATGGTTATACAAACAATCCACCCAATCTGGGTCCTTGAGATTTGGTGGGCCCTTGGTAACGAGGCCAGGGCTATTCGGCCAATAACAAGAATGCTGTTATCGTTATGTAACCGTGCACTTCGGGTTTTTCTGTATGTAACAATTATATGATTATGATTATATTATATGATTCTTAGGTCAAGGAAGTTGTATAATTACTCTAATCTAAATGTTGTTAGGTCTAGTCTCCTGTTTTTGTTATTCGTAAAATACTTTGATTGTTATTGTAGTCCCAGATGTTGTTTTTACTCATACGTGATGGAATGATCAACAACTCTGTAAATTGTTTTGATTCATGGCAATAAGAGGCGTACGAAAACGTCTATTCGAGGAGACGTTCGGAAGTTGTAAGGTGACACTTGCTGACTCTCCCCTTCGGAGGCTTTTACCCATTGTTATCCATTTCTATTTAATTAAATGTCAATAATTGAATAAGATGTCTGCCTGCAGTTATTGATAATTACGGACGAAGATAATTATTAATGAACCTAACATTTTGGTCCTTCTGAGCCATGGAGGTCAATATACCGGAGCGAGAACCCAGGCGCTGCTGTTCGACATCTGGTAAGTGACCGTGCGCACGGCGTCTTCAAAACCCTTGGTGGGCCGGAGTTTTTGACGGGGGCGCCTGGATTCTCGGCGGTTGAAGACTTTTCCTGCTGGAGGGAGACATCTGATGGATCTCGGGTAAGTCCACATTAATGTCTGCATGTTGTGACGGTGTTTCCAAATGCGTTAAAGGGACATTGTATGTGAGGTCCATTGTGGGCTGGTTTCAGGTCCTGGGTGACGGCGACAAAACCCTGTGTTTATACTAGTCAATGGCAGGTACGGTGGGGCACTTTGCTGGAAAGTGTCCTGTGTCTCAGGGGTAGGCACGAATATATTGTACTGGAGGTACAATGTTGGGGCTGGAAAGTGTCCTGTGTCTCAAGGGTAGGCACGAATATGTTGTAAATGTTGTATGGTGTTTGTGTGGTTTCTGCAGTAAAATTAAGACAAGCCTAGGAAATACAGACGAAGAGGTAATAATAATAATAATAATAAATATAATAAAGTTAACTGTGTGAGGCACACAAACTCACTACAAAAAAGTAAAATATGGGAAACACGTGTTGTAAGGCGGGTTTGGATGACGATCCAAAAAAATACGTCTAACTTGTAAGGATTGAAAAAAAATTGATAAGACAAAGCGCTTTAAAAATATTACACAGCTATATTTATGGATAAATAAATATGGGTTTGCTGGCCAGCTTAAAATGCATAAAATGCAGGATAATATATGCACTAATGCATAGAGGTAATATACATATATAAATAATATGTGCGTGGATAAAAGTGTAACAGCTTGTTCCACAGACACTAATGGCAAAATAAGGCCGGGGAGAAGTTAAAAATACTATTTTGGAAAATAGTGGGGGCTCCCTCGGATAACGGGGATCTATTTAAGACCGTGGCGGCGGGAAAGTACTGTTTGGTAAGGAAAAATAGCGGGGCCTCCTCGGCTGACGGGGAAAATATTTACCGAGATAGGTGACGGGATAGGAAGTTTAACAAAAATAAAGGGAGCTAGAAAATTAATGGGGACACTGGTATTTGATTTGGTTAATCCGGGTATGACGTTTTGTGATTACAATAAATTGTTTTTTTTTGTGATGCTGGGGCTTGTATAACAACAATTAGAATGGTTATTTCCAAGTGCTGGTGGTGCTTTGTTAATATAACCTATATGTACTGTCAATTTACAGCAATGTGATGGCTTATTGCAGCTTGGTTTTTGATCCCGTCCGCTAGCGGGAAGATGGTGTTTAAAAAGACAAAAGAATATATACAAAATGATCATTTAAATGTTTAGCAGGGAATGTCACCTGTGTTTTTATTATGCTCTAGACTTGCCAAATAATGTGTCGACTGCGGGAGAAGCGTTCTGGTGCAGCGGCTGCTGATTAGATGGGAGTGAAACATGTGGGCCGCGGGGCAGACGATTTAACTGTGTTGGGCTTTCGGGAGCGTTCGGACCGTGTAAACGACTAAAATTTTGTGATCCCTTCCGTGAAGACATTATAATAATAATAATTGGCCTTGGGGGTGCTGAAGCAAACTTGAGGGCAGAAAATGGGTTTTTGCCATATTGTTGTGCTTGCAGCATACATATTCTGGATATATGGGGTCTTGGAAAAATATTGTGATGTAGTTGAATATCGGAAGAGGGGTTAATTTGACTGTTTAATGGTTGTCTTCTCTAAAAAGCGTTATATTTGGGCACAGGGAAAAAGCTGGTTTGTAAACATAAGATAACAATGCTGTTTTCGCAGCAAGAGTGGAGGTCATAGTTAACGGCTTATGGCGTTTTCTGTTTGGACTTTTCAGAATAAGAACAATACATGGTCTGCAAGAAATGCAAGGTTATGCGAATGCTTTCACATTCATTTTTTGGGTTTTAAAATGAAATGTATATTAAGAGGATAGAAAATCCGTCTAGTAAAAGGTTGATTTTGGTAAAAAGCTTTGGATTTGGGAATAGACCAAAATAGTCATTTTTGAGCAATTGTGGATTTCAAAGGGCTCTTAGTTAAAGGAAACTAGCTTTTGGAGGATAAAATAATATTAATACTATTTCAGAATATTTTGATTGTTCAAAATACTTTAATCCAGGAGGTTGGCTGGTTAAAAAAAAAAAGGCCAGGATGACAAAATTTACAATATTATGGTATATTGGTGACAATAAGGTTTTTAAAACATTGAAGTTTGTAATTAGGAATTGCCTAACAAAAGGTTGATTTCTCTAATTTAATTGTTGTAGATTTTTGTTTTGGTAACAGGCTATGGGAAATGACTCTTGTCTTAAGTAAACATCATATGAGGTGATTTACAAAGTATAGTAGGTATTGAATTATTTGGCTGTTAACGACATCAGATGGGAAATTTACAATGCAATAGTGGCATGATAAAATTCATGGCATTCATCCAAATAATTAGGTGAATTGTAGATAAAATAATTGGTTTAGGATGAGCATATTTTCCCTAAGAATGGAGTAACATGGAATGTTTTTCAAAGTGCACTTGAAAGAACATTGTCTGTTGTCCTGGCGGGAGGAAATATGCTTTGTCACAGGTCATATTGATGACTTTAAGGATATTACGGATTGGATAAGCATTGGTCAATTGATACAACCAAATAACGTTGCTTTTTACTGCTTTAAGGGCATGCAAATTGGTGAGAACTTTAGCAACGATGGGGTTAATACGCCTGAATGTTACAGTGATAACGAGTGGCAATAACAAGCTTAGATAAGGGAGGGAAAGGAGAAATTCTCCAAATTCCAGAATCTGGCTTAGAAACAGGTTATGTTAGTCGTTTTGGGTTTTTGACAGGATGTGGTAGTACATGAATTCTGGGAAATTTCGGGAAATTGGGGACCCATATCTAAAACAAATTTGAGAAAAAATGTGTAAATAGGCTCTATTTGGCGCTGGATGCACAAATTCTAGTGGGGCCTTTCATGTTTTGAAACAAGTGACGCTTTAGGTAGATGGGTTGTCTATGAACAAAATGGGATGGGCGAAATTCGCTTACAAATTCGGCGTGTTATCTTGGTTCATAGAATTTGGAGTCAAGGCGACGTAATAAAGGCCATAGGCGTCATGTTGTATAAATTAGGCGTGGATGAATTTGTTTTACAAATGGGGGAGATTATTTTATCACCTGGAAAATAAAAAAGTGGAAACAAAATTGGATGGCCGCATTAAAAGGTGATTGGCATGCTATTAGAGGAAATTGGGATTTTCCAAAAACCTGATAGGGGGCCATTAGGTCATGGCGGCTGTGAAAATAAAAACCTTAGATGTGAAACTATTGACACCTCAATTCGGGGAACAAACAGCTAAACTGATAGCATTAAAAAGGATATAACTTTGTGTGAAACTTGAAGGTAATTTTTTACAAACGGTTAAAATGCTAGAGTGGGGGTGTGTATATTAAAGGATCTACTAATGAATGCGGGGTGGATCCAGACCTTCCGGAATGTGGGGTATTCATGGCGTCCTCGAGAATTTGTGGATTTTCTCCGGGTACTCCAGTTTACTCCCACAAAATGAAATTATGGATGCTAGACTGGTTGAACACACTAAATTCTTCTTTTTATGAGTGTGAGCGTGAATGATAGTTTGTCTTTTTGTGTTTTTTGATTGGCAGACCACCAAGACATAATCTATCAATAAAAGATCAATAAAGAAAATAATTTGGGCTTGAGTCAAGGGAAGTCCTATGTCTCGACAAGGGGGAGGTGGCCTTGCTACAACGACACTACAAGGCTTATGGTTTAAATCTATATGCATACCCACATATCCATCTCAAAAAATACATATAGATTTTATTTTATTAGATCACATAGATATCATTCCACGATATGGAATTCCAGAAACTATTTATAGTGATAATGGCTCCCATTTTGTTAAAATAATAGTTGTCTACCATCCACAATTGGCGGACCTTATATGAAGTCCTGTTTGGTAGACCTTACAAATTGTTATTATTCACTACACAATGACAATTGGATGATGAGGCGAATCTATCAGAGAAAAAAACGCACACACCAAATTTAGACTATCAGAGGGAGATGTTGCTTCTCAACAGGAAACGGACGAAGCGACGGTGATTCTTGAAGACTGGATGCTGATACGCAGCATAAAAGAAGAAACATCGGAGCAACGCAAAGTGGGAGGGTCCTTGTTACTGAAAGGGGACACGGATGCACCTTTCCCACAGTAAGAAGGTTGTCTAAATTGAAACGTTTCAAGAGGAAAAATGCCTAAACAAAGACAAAAAGTCATGTTGAAAACAATTATTGCTTTTGAGGCAAGGAGATTAATGATGATTGTGATTCTATTCCTTTCCACAGTAGGGTTGTTTTCTCCAGTTGGAGAAAAAGGCGGAGGCGTTTCAATTGAGGATACACCTTCTTACGGGAGGGTAAACCGAGAAACATACACATTTACATTTAATTAACATTACCTACTAAATCAAATTTCCAAATTGAAAATATATATTTGGACTCGGGGACGTCCCGGTTGCCATACAAGGGGTCAATCTATGGTGGGAAATATGTGTGGTACATTAACAGCAAAACATTGAAGATTGGGAAAAGCCTTGTTGCAGAAATTGGTCAAGATTGGAAAGCTCGGACTGACATATTAACCTGTGAAATTTACTTCTGAAACAGGGATTTCCCAAACGGGGGATAATTGGGCGCTGTTAATGGAGTGTAAAGAGGACAAGCACTAGGTGGAGCTACTTTGGTAAAAGGGTGGTCTCAATTGAAACATTGAGGGGACGGGTAAGATAAACTTTCTGACTTAATAAAATACGGGAAACACCAATATTAATTGAAAAGATTATTGCTCAGCAAGCAATACCATAAAACTATAGGGAACTCTTTTATATTGGGTTTGACGTCTCCATATGGTTTCAATTGAGACTAAACCATCTTACAAAGGATTAGGATAACCTACCAGACAAGGGAAAATACGATGGGATCTAACAACTCCCTCAATCACCATTCTTTTGGGGAAAAGTGTTTTTACAAATGAAAAAACGTGTCCTACTTGGCAAGAAAAAAAGAATATTGAAACAGTGTTTATCCTGTTACGCAGTAAATAGGAAGTCAATTTTTCCACTGTTTAATCATTTTACCTGCTTAAACCTTACAGGGCATGGTCTGAAGCTGGGGGCGATAAATGAGACGTGGTGTACCGGCATTCTAAAACAAACTACACCCCTGATACCACGTTCTGGCCTATGGTGGCGGGGTGGTAGATAAATTATACGACTCCTGCCGAAACGCGGCAGGACTAGGTACTTTGGTCTCACTGCTCTTACCGGTGTCTGTTTTTCCATCCACAGTGGAGGAGATACAATTGGCGGCTCAGAATTCGGAGGTGAAGGGTCGACCCTCCCGACATGGTCGAGAGGCATGGAGGGAAGGAGATCCAACATACATTGATGCGATTGGCATCCCCCGGGGCGTACCAGATGAGTATAAGCTGGCTAATCAGATCGCAGCAGGTTGGGAGTCCATCTTCCTTCTAATCACCCCAAACAAAAATGTGGATAGAATAAATTACTTACATTACAATGTCCAAAACTTGGAAATTATGTTAAACAGGGATTTGTGGGCATGAAGGAACAACTGGCAGCTACCAGTCTGATGGCGTTCCAGAATCGCATAGCGGTGGATATGATCCTTGAAACAGGGGGCGTGTGTGCAATGTTTGGAAAACAATGTTGCACCTTCATACCGAACAACACGTCACCCAGTGGATCTCTCACCAGGGCCATTACTGGCCTGCAAACACTGAACCGCAATATGCAAGAACACTCTGGAGTAGATACGTCCGCATTGTCAGATTGGTGGGATAAGACCTTTGGAAAATCTAAAGATTTGGCTACATCCTTCGTGGTGACTATAGGCACAATTACCGCTATCCTAACATTGTGTGGGTGATGTAGTATCCCCTGTTTGCGCTCCTTGCTAAGCCGACTTATAACTACTGCAATTGCCCCTACAAATTCTAAAGTACATGAGTTGTATCTTATGGGACGGTTTGGGGAAAGCAGTGAGGTCCAGGAGTACGGTAAATCCGAGGACCAATTGGACGAATATAATTATGTTCTTTCTCTTTCAGACCAGCCATGGGACTAAGGAGTAGGCGGGAAAAATCCCAGTCACCCGACATTTCCATTCGTGATTACTAAAAAATGATTAATAACATACATATTATAAAAACGGGGGAATGTTGGGTTTATTCTGTATTACTATTATAAATATATTTGTATTAATTCATTTCTTTGTTAAATCATTCTCTTTCTATTTTCAAAGTGTTGCGAGGTCACGAGTATTGCCAAGTCATCTTTAACCTGGACGGCCTGTTCCAGGATGGTTATACAAACAATCCACCCAATCTGGGTCCTTGAGATTTGGTGGGCCCTTGGTGACGAGGCCAGGGCTATTCAGCCAATAAGAAGAATGCTGTTATCGTTATGTAACCGTGCACTTCGGGTTTTTCTGTATGTAACCATTATATGATTATGATTATATTATATGATTCTTAGGTCAAGGAAGTTGTATAATTACTCTAATCTAAATGTTGTTAGGTCTAGTCTCCTGTTTTTGTTATTCGTAAAATACTTTGATTGTTATTGTAGTCCCAGATGTTGTTTTTACTCATTCGTGATGGAATGATCAACAACTCTGTAAATTGTTTTGATTCATGGCAATAAGAGGCATACGAAAACGTCTATTCGAGGAGACGTTCGGAAGTTGTAAGGTGACACTTGCTGACTCTCCCCTTCGGAGGCTTTTACCCATTGTTATCCATTTCTATTTAATTAAATGTCAATAATTGAATAAGATGTCTGCCTGCAGTTATTGATAATTACGGACGAAGGTAATTATTAATGAACCTAACATTCATTTAGCATCATTCTAAGTGATAGAAATTAAGTTATAGTGAAAACTATCATACAGGGCCAAAACATGATTTTCAGCGCATGAAACGCACGTTAAGGCAATAAAAACTGAAATGTTCCCCTGCTGCGAAACAAACTGTCAGAGACACATAGTTACTGTGTATATAGTGTAAAATAGTCCAATTCAAATAAGTTTTGCATTTAGCATCATTCTAACTGATAGAAATTAAGTTATAGTGAAAACTATGATACTTGGCCAAAACGTGATTTTCAGCGCATGAAACGCACGTTAAGGCAATAAAAACTGAAATGTTCCCCTGCTGCGAAACAAACTGTCAAAGACACATAGTTACTGTGTATATAGTGTATAATTGTCCAATTCAAGTAAGTTTTTCATTTGGCATCATTCTAAGTGATAGAAATTAAGTTATAGTGAAAATTATGATACTTGGCCAAAACGTGATTTTCCGCGCATGAAACGCACGTTAAGGCAATAAAAACTGAAATGTTCCCCTGCTGCGAAACAAACTGTCAGAGGCACATAGTTACTGTGTATATAGTGTAAAATCGTCCAATTCAAGTAAGTTTTCCATTTAGCATCATTCTAAGTGATAGAAATTAAGTTATAGGGAAAATTATGATACTTGGCCAAAACGTGATTTTCAGCGCATGAAACGCACGTTAAGGCAATAAAATCTGAAATGTTCCCCTGCTGCGAAACAAACTGCCAGGGGCATATAGTTACTGTGTCTATAGTGTAAAATCATCCAATTCAAGTAAGTATTGCATTTAGCATCATTTTAAGTGCTAGAAATTAAGTTATACGGAAAATTATGATACTTGGCCAAAACGTGATTTTCAGCGCATGAAACGCACGTTAAGGCAATAAAAACTGAAATGTTCCCCTGCTGCGAAACAAACTGTCAGAGACATATAGTTACTGTGTATATAGTGTATTATCGTCCAATCCAAGTAAGTTTTTCATTTAGCATCATTCTAAGTGATAGAAATTAAGTTATAGTGAAAATTATGATACTTGGCCAAAACGTGATTTTCAGCGCATGAAACGCACGTTAAGGCAATAAAAACTGAAATGTTCCCCTGCTGCGAAACGAACTGCCAGAGGCACATAGTTACTGTGTCTATAGTGTAAAATCATCCAATTCAAGTAAGTATTGCATTTAGCATCATTTTAAGTGCTAGAAATTAAGTTATACGGAAAATTATGATACTTGGCCAAAACGTGATTTTCAGCGCATGAAACGCACGTTAAGGCAATAAAAACTGAAATGTTCCCCTGCTGCGAAACAAACTGTCAGAGACATATAGTTACTGTGTATATAGTGTATTATCGTCCAATCCAAGTAAGTTTTTCATTTAGCATCATTCTAAGTGATAGAAATTAAGTTATAGTGAAAATTATGATACTTGGCCAAAACGTGATTTTCAGCGCATGAAACGCACGTTAAGGCAATAAAAACTGAAATGTTCCCCTGCTGCGAAACGAACTGCCAGAGGCACATAGTTACTGTGTCTATAGTGTAAAATCATCCAATTCAAGTAAGTATTGCATTTAGCATCATTCTAAGTGCTAGAAATTAAGTTATAGTGAAAACTATGATACTTGGCCAAAACGTGATTTTCAGCGCATGAAACGCACGTTAAGGCAATAAAAACTGAAATGTTCCCCTGCTGCGAAACAAACTGTCAGAGGCACATAGTTACTGTGTATATAGTGTATAATTGTCCAATTCAAGTAAGTTTTTCATTTTGCATCATTCTAAGTGCTAGAAATTAAGTTATAGTGAAAACTATGATACTTGGCCAAAACGTGATTTTCAGCGCATGAATTGCACATTAAGGCAATAAAAACTGAAATGTTCCCCCGCTGCGAAACAAACTGTCAGTGACACATAGTTACTGTGTATATAGTGTATAATCGTCCAAATAAAGTAGATTTTTCATTTGATATCATTCTCAGTGATGGAAGTTAGGGTTAGGGTTAGGATTAGGGTTAGGTTAAGTTATAGTGAAAACTATGATACTTGGCCAAAACGTGATTTTCAGTGCATGAAACGCACATTAGGGCAAAAAAACTGAAATGTTTGTTAGGTCTGAAAATACAACTCAGGAGCAGGCTAAGAAAGAGTGAGATAAATTTAAATAGAAAATAAGTATTACCAGACTGCAAAGTGGACAGTGAGAGTTCCTACAGTGGGGTCCTGTTCACTGCGATGTTACTGCAACTCTAGTCGAATGACCAGTGAGTGTGTCTTAAATACAGGCAAAACTGACAGTTGTCCCTAAGACTTTGGACAGATACGTTTCAGTCATTTGCAGGGAAACAAGTAATTGATTAGTGTCGGGCCTGGAATCTGTAGTAAATGGTTTCCAGACGTAGGGTGTTATTCGCTGTTCCTACCCTGGGGAACACCGCCATCATGATTTTGGAGGAGACTGACCAGTTTTTGTATTAGAGGGGGATATCCGAGCCCCAAACTGAATCATGGGGGAAGAAATCAAAGCTCCGTCGTTGACGCCTGGTGGGTAGATGTGGGTTGGCGTCGACAGTTGGAATGGAGTCTGCTGTTAGAACGTACGTGTGGTCGGATGCAGATGTAGGGACACAGAGCCCAGTTGTATTGGTGGGGATGATCATATACACTTGCCATTCGCAGAGCCACCATATTTGGTCCAGTACTGTCCATGATTGGGAAGGAATGTGTCTGATCTCGGCGCACCTGGTGACGTGAACTTGGTCCAAAGGGGTCTTCGGATCCGGTCCGCTGAAGTTGAAACAGGATGGATAACAGTCTGTTCGGTTGTTGCACTGGACATACGTTGCGGTGTTGACTGTAGCTGCTAATGGTACTGCGACCATGGTATGTAGGCGGTCGAGCTTTGCTGGAAGGATTCTCTCAGATTACCCAGGATACAGTTGTAGGTGAGGTTGGCGAGTTCTTCGTTCTGTCGGTTGGACCATAGCTGTGGTTGTTGTTGTTGTTGTTGTTGTTGTTGCACTACAAGCGCCTGAGGATTGCCCTCAGATAGCGCTAGAGCTGCCACTGGAACGCGGATTATTTCATCCGGGGGGTAGTCGGAGGTGGGGGGCAGTCAAATGTCTCCGGCTGGATGAAAAACGTAGGGTGCCACGGTCCTTGTTGGCAGCTCTGAGTGGTATTTGTTGGAATTCGCAGGCCGCGGCGAGCGGCCTCTCAGGAGACACCACGGGAAGGTTTCCATAGCTGTGGTTGGGCTACGGCAGTAGGCATGAGGGAACAGACATAACAACTCATTGGTTGTGGCGCGGGCTGTGAGTGCGGTGTATCTGTACCAACTGTTCCTCATCATCAGGTTGTAGTCGTTTTCTTCCTGTGTTTGGACATGGGCGAGAATAAGGTGTATCTACTCAGGCTTAGGTGTTCCTGCCGGACGGATTTTGAGTAGGCGTGTGGCGGATGGTTGTACGAAGGGGTTCACACCAATCACTTTGGGGACCATGGCTGGACTAGTAGTGCGGATGGTGATAGTAAAGAGGGGGCCTTTTCCTGGTCGGTCCGGTCGGAGGCATAGGTTGATGCAGCCTTTTTGTTGGATATTGGTCGTAAGGTCTAGCATATGTTTACCGTCTTTGATGGTGGTGGCTAACTTGGTGAAGTTAGCGGTCATGGTGGTAGCTTCTTTGGAAAGGGGCCATGTGATGGTTTTGTAGCCTGTATGGAGGAGGACCTGGTCCAAGGTGTCTGGCCAGACCACTCAGACTCTGGGAGCTTGTAGGTACCAATAAAAATAACTGGAGTCAGTCCTGTGTAATCCCAAGTGAGTAAGCTGTAGGCTGAGCAAAGGGACTTGAACGACGATTGGTGTCTTGGTTGATGGGATGCAGATCTGGGGGCCCCTGATCGTTTCCTGAACAAGCTAGTGGGGCATTCTCCTCCAGTGGGAGTGTACCAAGGTTCTGGTACGTTCCCCCCATGTGGTTGAACACAGAGCGGTGATGATGATGGCCAAAATCACACGGTGAGGTCCGTCCCAACGTGGAGAAGACCAGCACTTTCTTTTTATCACCTTGACGAGTACCAGGTCTCCTGGGGACAGGACCTCCTCTGTGGGAGACAGAGAAGATGTCGGCAGATTATTTTGCATTCATCACAGTTCTTTCTTGGAACATTTTGCATAACCACTTAGTGATTCTGTTTCTCTTTTCTCTTCTACCACCAGATCTTTTTCCCACATTGTTCAGTGGAAGGGTCTGTCTTTCACTGCCTCAAATGGTGTGCATCCCTGTGCTGTTGGAATGATTCTCATGTACGTTTCTACCAGGCTCAGGCATTCTTGCCATCGTTTTCCTGTATCTTCCATGGTTTTTCTGAGTCTGAGTTTTACTGTTCTAATGGTTTGTTCGACGAGTCCAGCACTTTGGTTCAGTTTGATGAAATCCATGTTCAGAAGCTCGAAGGGATATGTTCCTGTTTGCCTTGTTCCATGCTTGGGTCGTTCATTGCCTTGAGAGTTGTGTCTACAGCAGTTTAGACAGTTTCTGCAAAAAAATTGAAGTAAGTTTGGAGACCTCTGGGAACATGCATTGTTTGTTGTACTGTACTGATCATCCCTTCTGTTGAGACATGGCTCCTCCCATGGCTCAATTTGGCAATTACTTCAAACAATGATCGTGGGACGCATGGCTTGTTTTCTACTGCATAGAGTCCGTTCTTGTGTTGAGTGGCTCCTTTTGTTTCCCATTGCAGTTTCTCTTTTTCTGGGGCATGATTTTGCATTTCTCTTGGGAATTCAGCAGGGAGTGGGCAGTGTCTTTCCACCGTCACGTCTTGTTCTAGGAATAGTCTACATGTCTCTGTCAGTGCCACTATTTCTGCGGCTTGTGCAGACCAGTCGCCGGGGAGTCGTCCTGTCTTGAGGTTGTCTTTTTGAGTCACCACGGCATATACGTTGTGTTTTTCTCCATCCAGGGTTTTTGATGATGATCCATCCCCATAGGCAATGTGTCCGGGGGGCAATGGGTTGTCCATTAGGTCATTTGCATATACGTGGTTAATTATGATTCGTTGAGTGGTGAAGAATATGACATATTTTACTCATTCTTTTTAGTATAGCTGTATCATTTTGATATCATATTTTACTCATTCTTTTGAGTATAGCTGTTTCATTTTGATATCATATTTTACTCATTCTTTTTAGTATAGCTGTTTCATTTTGATATCACATTTTACTCATTCCTTTTGTTGTGGCGGTCTTGTTTTAGAGTCGCCACTGGTTCCCAACTCAAATACAATATGAACAGAAGGATGGGTCTGAGACTCCTCAACTATAATGTTAACAAAAGGCTCTTCCTGAGATTCTTATTTCAAGGTGGGATCCACACTGATAAGAGACCAGATGGAGGACTTCAAAGGGCAGAGGAACAAAGAGCAGGGCGGAGGGTCGGGACTTTATAGGACCAGCGGAGACAGAGGTCTGGATGATGTGGATTCAAGGCTGGAAGATGTGGAGCCCAGAGAAACCCCCCCTCACAGCAGCCCTGGACCAGCCCACATCTCATTATTAATCAGCGAATGAATATGCATTTTTGTTGGACTATAACTGGGCAAACGTGGGTTTGGACAATGTCTTTTCCATCCTCCGCTTTGGGACATAAACACTCAGCGGGCTTATTCTATGGGAGGGAGACCCGGAGCTCTGTATGAATCAATTTGAATGGAATAAATCATCTGTGGATAAACTCGCTCAACCCTGGTTTGTCTCCTCCGATGCTGAACACGCTCCATTGTTAGACTGGAGACTACAGAGTTAAGGAATTGGAGTCAGGTAAAATATTTATAGTCTAACAGTTTTGGTGACCCAGTCCGTGAGTCGGTTGCGTAGACAGATAGGGGTTAAGGCCGATAACTCCGTCCGTGAACCAGGGAGGAGACTGCGTAGACATATGGGTTAAGGCCAGCCGCGGACTCTAAAACACGTCGGCGAACGTGGAGTCGCGGTTATCGAAACACGTCAGCGAACGTGGGAATAAGGAAAAGTTAAACACGTCAGCGAACGTGGGAATAAGGAAAAGTTAAAACACGTCAGCGAACGTGGGAATAAGGAAAAGTTAACCACGTCAGCGAACGTGAGGGAGCGCCGGCGAGCGTGAGACCTTTCTCTTGGGACTTCTCCGACAGGCGCCTGATCAACTGAAAGGTAAGCAGAATACCAATTACTGAAACGTTAAAATTCTGCTATTGGATTTTCAAATTATGGAGAAGTGACTATAGAAAGGGGATATCGGGAATAGGAGATTCCGAAAAGGTTGTAATATACCTAGAGTCGGAATTGATGACGATCCCAGAACGGTCGTTTTGAGATAGAGAAAACGGTCGTATGAAACAAAGGAACAAGAGATTCCGGAAAGAGTTGTATGCAGGAGTTATTTTAAAGTCTTCAGCAGGGAAACGACTGGGTCCACAGATGTTTGATTCCTAGAATTGATTCTAAAAAAAAAAAAAAAAAAAAGTAACAATAATTCCTAGAATTGAACATACTAAAATTCCAAATTTATCCGGAGACTTGATCTAGATTGAATTGGTGAAAATAGAAGGATGTGAGAGTGCGGGAGAATGTGGAGAATGGAATGAATTGACAATTTTGTATGCAGATGTGGAAGCACAGGTTCTGAGTGGTGTTCAAGTTAAAAAAACAACCAAAAATAAGACGCGAGTTGGTGAAACAATTTAGTACTTTAAAAGAAAATGTACATTTTGTAGGTCAAAAGCATGAATGGAATATGAATAACTTGTCCATTGCTTTGCGGAAAGTAGAGCATGACGTCACAGCTAAGGAGGTGGAACTCCGAAGGAGAAAAGAGGAGGTGTGGAGGTGGAGGCGGGGGTCGATCCTGAGAAAGGAGGAGGAGTTGGAACAGCATAGATTGGCAATACACAACCTGGTAATTGCGTCAATAGCTTTGGCTGCGGTGAGGGCCCCCACCTAGATCGAACCAACTTTGACTCTTGTACCTTCAGCGCCTCCACTGAATAATAAAGCTCCATTAAAACCTCACGGTATACCCATACAAGCACCAATAGTGACTTTAGGTGCACGATTGATCCTTGACGTTGAGAATGAGGAGGAAGCTATGTCCTCCGAGGCAAAAGGCCTCATAGGAAAAGCATGTAATCTCGAACACGCGAAAGATAGGACAGAACGATCCTGAGTTGACTTGACTGACCGAGAGGACAATGATGAAAAAGAAATGACTAAAGGGACTCGACAGAAAAATGAAATAAAGAAAGGTAGGAAAAAAGGAAAAGATGACTTGACTGACAATCTTATACTGTTTGAGGACGCGAATCGACAATCAGACTATAACTCAGATAATGATTCAGACATTGCAGGTGAACAGGAGAATGAGAGTGTGGACATGTATAAACAGGCTCTACCAGATTTGGGATCTCATTACGCCCTTCGCCCACGTAACAATGGGGCAAAAGAGACACCAGACAAGACTGCCGCGCCAAAACCAAAGCCCAGCGCAAAGCGGGTACAAGCTACATCTGGAGGTATGTATCCCCTCCACCCTCAGGGAGCAGAAATGATATTTGAACCTCTTGGTCTTAGAGATGTGGCTACATTGGCTGACCAACTCCCTCCAATGGCAAATGGAGGAAGTACATGGCTGATGAAGTTTTTGGCCCTAATGAGCGGACAGAATTGTGCGCTTGGTGACATGAGACAGGCCATATCAGCTTCCTGCTCTCATCATCAATTACAAATGATAGAGGAGGAAGCAGAAACTATCAGGTACCCACACGAAACCCCATTGTCCCAGGTATCGGGCGCCTTATTTACGGCAATTAAAAATACCTTCCCAAGATCCCATGACATGGCTCCAACCTTTGTTTCCATACATCGATGGAGTGGGAGGTCCGGTACACTATGAAAAGTGCAGTAATGCCTGGATAGATAGTACCGGCCGACACCCATCGGGCAGATTAGATAATATCCTCTTATTCCGAACAGCTGTTGTCGAGGGTCTTCCAGAACCTGTGAAAAAGGAGTTGAAAAAGGACCCTGACTTGTTGACTGGTGATGAACCAAGGTTTAAACGTCACCTGTCTCACCATTGTAAGATGTATGATAACGAGAAGGTAAAAGAAAAAGCCGAGTCGCTAAATATGAATTCTGCTCTGGTAAAATTACAACTTTCCAAATTTTATAGTGAATCCAAAAAATCTAAACAGGAAAAGACAAACCAATCTGCCCAGATGTTCCAGGGCCATGGTCGGGCTCGAGATGGTGGTCAGTTCCATGATGGATACGGTGGTCGCAGGGGTGGTTTCTCTGGTGGCCGGGGAAAAGGGTACTCGAGACCGGGCCAACAAGACAACTGTTTTACATGTGGCCGTCCTGGACACTGGAGACATGAGTGTCCCAGTCAGCGACAGTACCCGCGGCAACCCCCAACACAACAGGGGGGGCCACCACATCAACAGTGGCCCACGCGCGGAGGAGCAAGAGGCACTGGCAGACCATGGCGGTCACAGCAGCCAGCTCAGTCAACTGGACAATATTACCAGGGTGGAGATGATCCTCACAGTCCATGGGATCCTCCACACTCCGAATAGGGGTGCCCGAGAGGCTCGGTAAGCAGGGGAATGGCAGACCCAATGCTTCATATGAGAATCAACGGCGTCCAAACATCAGCTTTGGTGGACACGGGAGCAACATACTCATCTTTGAACATGCCGCTCACAGCCGGTTGTCTCTCCTCTTCAACCATAACTTTGGTCGGCTTCTCGGGATCTCCTCAAGCTCTGCCTATTACCAGACCGCTGCAAACGGAAATACCCCACCTAAAACAGACTCTATTTCATTCCTACGTCCATTCACCCCAAACACCTGTGAATTTAATGGGAAGAGACTTGTTGATGTCTATTGGAGCTACCATCTTATGTGGGCCGGATGGCCTCACAGTGACTTTACCAAATGGTGCAAAGATTCCGTGTTCGCAACCAGTACGAACATGTGGACAATGGTTGATGTGTCCCTTGCAACAAGACACCGAGGTAGCAACAATCTATTGGTCATGTCTTGAGCCTGAAACTCCGGCCACTGGGGGACTGTTGTTTGTTTATCACCAGTGGAAATCATTCATTGATTCACTCCGGCCTTACCATCCGCCCAAGGATGACTTTCATTGTACTTTGTTTTATGACACAGAAGATGACTTAGTCTATCGAGACCGTTTTCAGAAGGTTCTTGGAACACCCTGGCAATTGAAATCCACCAAAATATTTGTGGGTCCAGAAGGCGTAGCTTCATATGTTGATTTGGACGAATCGCAAAAAGTGTGGTACAAAATGTCGGATACAGCCGACCCCCACATTTCTTTGGCTCTGTCTTATGGTCACGAAGCTCGTCAACTCGGTCCCATGGTCAAGAAACTTCTTAAAGTCACTGACTGGCAGTCCACTGACCTACCAGGGCTGACTTATTCCAAATTGCATGACTCTTATCAGATTGACCCACATGCCCCATTGATAAACTCCTCCATTTTGGAGGAACAAATCTTGACTCGAGAACATGGTAGGGAATTGACTGATCACCACCAGACAGAGGAGTTACTGAAAACTATTCCGGACACATTGTGGTCATCAGGACCATTTGATGTAGGACATTGTGTTAAAATTCCACCTGTAATGTTAAAAATAGATGAGAGTGCCATCATCCACAGGCCACAATATAGATGGACTCCAGATGCGGACAAAGGTATGGAAGACACTCTAGGTGGACTGTGGGACGCAGGTGTGATAGAACTTTCTAACTCACGATGGAACACGGCATTGCGACCAGTACTTAAGGCGGATGGACAGAGTTACCGTATGGCACATGACCTTAGACCTGTGAACGACGCGACGCTGACTCCGATCCTACCAGTACCCGACCCCCATAGAATGTTGACTTCGCTCAGTCCAGTGTATCAATGGTTTACTTGTATTGATCTAGCTAACGCCTTTTTCTGTGTACCTTTGCATCCTTCAGCCAGACAGTACTTTGCGTTCACCTATCGTGGTGTCCACATGCAGTATCAGCGCCTGCCACAAGGGTTTAAAAACTCACCTGGTATTTTAATCAGTGTCTGAAGGACCTGTTACAAGACCTAACGTTACCTGAAAACTCTCTTCTTTTACAGTATGTGGATGACCTTTGCATTGCGACAACCACTTCTGAAATCTGTCTGGCGGTCACTAGGATGGTCCTGCTAAAACTTCATAATATTGGTTTCAAAGTGTCAAAGAAGAAGCTTCGGTGTTGTCGAAGAGAAGTAACTTTTCTAGGCCGTGTTGTGTCAGCCAAAGGACTGTCCATGTCACCTGAACATCGAAAAACCATTTTGTCTCATTCCAGGCCCCAAACCGTCAAAGACATGTTGTAATTTCTGGGTCTCTGTGGCTACAGTAGGACCTATATACCATGTTATGTGGACAAGACACATACACTTCGCGTTCTGGTAAAAGACAAAGGTGTTAAGAATCTTAGATCACAACTTGATTGGACGTAAGAAGCAGATGAAACCTTTGTGTCTCTGGTTCAAGAACTGGCCTCTGCGGCTGCCCTGGCCAACCCTGATTTTGACAAACCTTTTCATTTTGATGTGTCTAACTCGGCGACTACAGTAAATGCTGTTTTATTTCAGAAGGTTTCGACGACTAGGCGGGTATTGATGTATTGTAGCGTAACACTAGATGGTGTTGAGCTTCGTCAACCAGAGTGTACTCGTTATGCAGCAGGGCTCGCTAAAGTGCTTCTTAAAACAGCTCATACAGTGATGGGACATCCCATATATGTTCTGACTGATCATGGGGTATCGGCGTATGTGGCTTCATCAGCATTTACCTTATCATCGCTTCGACAGTCTAGACTTTTACGTATTCTCACAGCTCCAAACATCAATTACGTTCACACAGGTATCAATATGGCGGATAACATTCAGCTAGGACCACATGAATGTGCTATGAGGGTTAATCACCAAAGGTACGTTCGGCCTGATCTCAATACTAAACCGCTTACATTTGGTTGCATCATGTTTACAGATGGTTGTTGTTGGAGAGACCATTCAGGACGTCTCCGTGCGGCGGCTGCCGTATTGGAGAGCAAGGGGGATGACTTCGTGCCTTGTGCATCTTCTATACAGACCACTAACCAGTCTGCCCAAGCGGCTGAACTGTTGGCACTCTGTTTGGCCTTGGAGACCGCAACAGGTCATCCAGTTACTATTTATAGTGACTCGGCTTATGCCGTTTTGGCCGCTGTCATTGACCTCCCTGAATGGGAACGCAATGCTTAGACCACGGCCAAAGGTCGAATCATTGCACACAAAGATATCATTTTGCGTTTGCGCAAAGCCATGTTACTTCCGTCTCAATTGGCGATTGTTAAAGTTCCTGGTCACTCCAAATCTACATCGTTTGCATCTAGGGGTAATCATGCGGCTGATCAATTAGCAAAATCAATAGCGGGGTACGGGGTAGATAATCCTTCTAATATGGTTGTATTGACATCGGACCACCACCACTCAGAGCCGGTGCATGAGAGTTTGTCTGTGGATGTGATTCTGGAAGCCCAGCAGTCTGCTTCTCCGGAGGAACGGACTGTGTGGGCGCATGCGGGTGCTGTGAAACGTGTGGATGGTGTATGGGTGGGTCCCACGGGATGTCCGGTAATTCCCATGGGACCATTATCTGTGTCTGTCTTGACGGAGGCCCACTCACCTGCTCATGTGGGCCCCCAGGCAATGATGACTAAATTGACTAACTGGTGGCACCCACACTTGTCTTCCCTTGTGTGGCGGCACGTTAACGACTGTAAGACATGTATGTTTTTTAACGCCAAACCGACCCTTAAACCCAGACCTGGTGATTTTCATCCAGCCCTCTGGCCAGGGGCTGAGATCACCATTGACTTTACGGACATGACTCAACGAGCAAACGGGAAAAGATATCTTCTGGTCATTGTAGACTCATTCTCTCATTGGCCAGAGGCGTACCCGTGTGCTAAAGAGGACTCAACAGCAGTCATTAAGGCTTTAGTGACTCATTATATTCCTTCACATGGTTTTCCTGCACTCATTAGATCGGATAATGGTACTCACTTTAACAATAAGGCCCTACAGAAGGTTGAAAGCATGCTGGGCCTTAAACATCGTTTCGGTTGTGTTTACCACAAAGCCAAGGTAAAGTTGAACGAATGAACCGTACATTGAAAGAGAAATTGGCGAAAATAATGTACAACACCAAAATGTCTTGGCTTCAAGCCCTCCCATTGGCTTTACTCTCTATCCGTCGAACCATCAACAAAACCACAAATTTTGCCCCATTCGAATTGCTTACGGGCCAGTTGATGCCCGGTCCCAGTTCCTCACTCACCCCGTACGAAGAAGTACCGTTACCCGATCTCTCACACGCAGCATATTGGTCTCAATTGCATTCTCTGGTATCTAGTATTTCTGCACAGGTGGAGGGGACTACTGTGGCTGCACAGGATCACCCACAGGAGGAACCCACAATTTCAACCCACGTTCTTCTCAAAGTTCTATCCCGGAAGTGGTCTGAGCCCAAGTGGACAGGTCCCTTCAAAGTGACTGCACGTACATCAAAGGCGGTTCAACTTGAACATAAGGGAAAGAAGTGGTTTCATTATTCCCAGACTAGACCTGTGGATCCACCTAACCCATAACTACACACTCCACCACAGGATCCTCCAAAGGGGAATTTTGATTCTCCCGGGATCCGGACACGCATATATCTAAGCATGAAACCTAGTTCCTGCTCTGGACTGGGCTTAACCCAGTCCAAGAGAGGGAAGTGTTGTATAGGATGTGTTTGCTTAGTGATTATTGTTTGAATCTTTCTCTTGTTATTTTTTGAAGGAGCACTTCATATGTGTATGTCATACACCTGTTGGGCAATCTACAATCAGACGGATGCGGCTCCAATGACATTGACATCTCCAACGAAAGGGACACCATTGGTACACAAGCGATTTAAAAGACCTGCAACCTCAGTACGGTATGGAGGTCTTAGAAGACGCCCATCCAAAGTAGTGTTTGGGAATTTTTCGCTGGTAAGCTATGATCCGTGTGCCCCGGGTCGGACAAGATACTGGACGGACACAGTAAATCAAAGGATATTATATGACAATAGGCTATGGTTTTGTTACAACGGTACGTTCGAAATTCGCATGTTTATTCCATACGCAGCGTTATACACAACAAATAATGGAAGAGGTTCGGATTGGGGAAACAGATACCAACGGTATTTTGATGCTAGGCCGTACCAGGACACAGGGGGTAATTGGGCACACACCTTTGTAATGGATCAGTCGACCCGCTGGTCACCTGGTACTTATGGCTGGTCAAAAACAGCTAAAGAATGGCAAAAGAGGGTTTCAAATTTTTCTGTTGATAATTCTGGTTTGTATCTCAGGATAAATGAGTCGGAAGGCACTTTACCTCTGTGGAGGGAGGGGGACTGGACTTCATCGTCCACAAAGTGTAGCTTCCTGAACCTGTGTGTATGGTGTTCGGACAACGATCCATGCTGGTCAGTGGGGATATGTAAAAACCCCAATATTACTCAGGCGACAACCGGCAAGGTGATTCCGTCATTTGTATCCCCTAGATCGAGTAAAGTCCAGATAATTCATGGCAAACCATCAGTGGACGAGTGGTTTAGAATGACTACAGGTGTTTCAGCGTTATCTAACAATTGGCTGTTAATGGCGGAACAAGCTGCCAGCGAAACCCGAAATGATTGTCTCGTATGTATGGGTGCCCGACCCGTACTCCGTATCATTTCGGCCCCAATTGATAAAGAATGTATTGTGGACCTCCTAAAAAACACCAATCCAACCTTTAAGTGCTCTAAATACGATTCGATATTCCCACTTACCCGAGAGAACAAAGAAAAACCAATTTTTGACAAATCAGTAGCACGCCAAAATTTTACCTGCCTCAAATTACAAGGGACTGGGACATCATTGGGAAGCATTCCGTCTGACTGGTGTGTATCAAACATGTTCTTTCCGGTACCATACCCCTTATCCCGAGCTGACATCTGGTTATGGTGTGGAAGTGATAAGTTGTATGATAGATTGCCCACAAATGCTGCGGGTGTGTGTTCTGTGGTGTCTCTGTTACTTCCTGTTTCTGTTTCCTCAGTGAATCTCACAGCTGAAATAAGGTTACCTCCAAACCTGAAGGAGGTCTTGCATCACCAAAAGAGAGCACCACACACCTGGATGGGTAACTCCTATCCCACCTATATTGACGCCATAGGCGTCCCCCGTGGCGTTCCTAATGAGTATAAACTTGCTAATCAGGTTTCAGCGGGATTCGAAAGTATTTTAATTTGGGTAACTCCCAACAAAAATGTTGATCGCATCAATTATATTCATTACAATGTCCAGCGACTTGGCAATTACACGGTTGAGTCGTTAGAGGCGGTACGTGACCAGCTAGCGGCAACATCCCTCATGGCCTTCCAAAATCGTATAGCATTAGACATGTTATTGGCTGAGAAGGGTGGTGTGTGTGCTATCTTTGGTGATGCCTGTTGTACTTTCATTCCTAATAACACTGCTCCAAATGGACGTCTCACCAAAGCTTTAGAAGGCCTCCGAACCCTGACTAATAAGTCAGGTGTGGACACCTCAATCTGGGACCAATGGATGGATTATTTTGGTGCCTGGAAAGGTTTGATAGGCAACATCCTCATATCTGCTGGAGTGCTCATTACTCTGCTTATTCTCTGTAGCTGTTGTATCTTCCCCTTAGCTCGTACTCTAGTCACTCGACTGATCGATAAAGCAGTGGGACCAGGCCCTAGAGGTCAGTATGTCCAGTTGCGCCAAACTGACCCCTCTGGACCCCCCGCTGGGCACGTGTTCATGGATATACTAATGTAGTCCTTCTTTGTTTTTATACTAATATAGTTTTACATTTCATTTGACACTAACCTGTGTGGTGTTGTTGATGTGGTCTCTTTAGGAGACCAAGAGAGGGAATGAAGAATATGACATATTTTACTCATTCTTTTTAGTATAGCTGTTTCATTTTGATATCATATTTTACTCATTCTTTTTAGTATAGCTGTTTCATTTTGATATCACATTTTACTCATTCCTTTTGTTGTGGCGGTCTTGTTTTAGAGTCGCCACTGGTTCCCAACTCAAATACAATATGAACAGAAGGATGGGTCTGAGACTCCTCAACTATAATGTTAACAAAAGGCTCTTCCTGAGATTCTTATTTCAAGGTGGGATCCACACTGATAAGAGACCAGATGGAGGACTTCAAAGGGCAGAGGAACAAAGAGCAGGGCGGAGGGTCGGGACTTTATAGGACCAGCGGAGACAGAGGTCTGGATGATGTGGATTCAAGGCTGGAAGATGTGGAGCCCAGAGAAACCCCCCCTCACAGCAGCCCTGGACAGCCCACATCTCATTATTAATCAGCGAATGAATATGCATTTTTGTTGGACTATAACTGGGCAAACGCGGGTTTGGACAATGTCTTTTCCATCCTCCGCTTTGGGACATCAACACTCAGCGGGCTTATTCTATGGGAGGGACACCCGGAGCTCTGTATGAATCAATTTGAATGGAATAAATCATCTGTGGATAAACTCGCTCAACCCTGGTTTGTCTCCTCCGATGCTGAACACGCTCCATTGTTAGACTGGAGACTACAGAGTTAAGGAATTGGAGTCAGGTAAAATATTTATAGTCTAACATTGGGCAACTGTGAGAATTGGTTTAACTACTTGTCGTCCGGTCTCCCATGAACGTCAGGGTGACATGTAATGGCCATGTTTGTTGTTCCTGTCCTGGTGCTGCTGGGCAGATATCTTCAGACTGTTCTCTTTGACTTTCAGCTACCTTGGCAGAATCATTACCGACAATGTCGAGAGAGTAGAAGCTGTTAGATGTGGTGGTGTGGAAGATATTTTTGGTCTGTAATTCGCTGGGTCGGAGGCCATTTTGGGTGGCCACTAGGCTTAGCCCAAGCTGGACCATGATATCTCGTCCCGGTAACTCTCCGATTTTCATTTTGCATTCTGACAATAAACCCATTCCTTTTGTTGCTTTCTGACCCATATTAATCACCTACTTAATAGTTTAAACAACAATTATTTTCTAAATTACCCGAAAGTGATCTCTACTTTGTGATTAACCCAATATCTCTGAACACACAAAGACCAAAAGTCCCTGACTTTGTCTTAGTTAAGTCCCTGACTCTATTAACAGACAGAGACTATAAAGCCCTTGCTAATTATTGTTCTACTTTCATTGGTCCCGGACCAATTGGTTTATTACCAGACTGCAAAGTGGACAGTGAGAGTTCCTACAGTAGGGTCCTGTTCAACGCGATGTTCCTGCAACTCTAGTCGAATGACCAGTGTGTGTGTCTCAAATACAGGAAAAACTGACAGTTGTCGCTAGGACTTTGGACAGATACATTTCAGTCATTTGCAGGGCAAAAAGTAATTGATCAGTGTCGGACAGTTGAGTATTTGTGCTGACATGTCACCCCAATCACAAGACTAAGATTGTTTATTCAGTCAGACAGTTGGGTGTTTATGCTGACATGTCAGCCATAAGGATGACTATGATGCTGTTATACTCACAAAAACTTATACAATATGAACAAGCATTTGCAAAGATACTTTGTCTAATCTCACATGTTCCCCTGCTGCCAAACAAACTGTCAGAGACACATAGTTACTGTGTATAAAGTGAAAAATCGTCCAATTCAAGTAAGTTATCCATTTGGCATCATTCTCAAGCTAGAAATTAAGTTATAATGAAAACAATCATACTTGGCCAAAACGTGATTTTCAGGGCATGAAAAGTACATTAAGGCAATAAAAACTGAAAAGTTCCCCTGCTGCCAAACAAACTGTCAGAGACACAGTTACTGTGTATGTAGTGAAAAATCGTCCAATTCAAGTAAGTTTTGCATTTAGCATCATTCTAAGTGATAGAAATTAAGTTATAGTGAAAATTATGATACTTGGCCAAAACGTGATTTTCAGCGCATGAAACGCACGTTAAGGCAATAAAAACTGAAATGTTCCCCTGCTGCGAAACAAACTGTCAGAGACACATAGTTACTGTGTATATAGTGTATAATTGTCCAATTCAAGTAAGTTTTTCATTTGACATCATGCTAGGTGATTCTGGAGCTATCTCCCACCATAAACAGTGTCCAAAACAGGCGATACAAAATAGTGGTTGCATTATAACAGGGTCCAGTCGGTTCTGGTGGGTGTTTGTATACGAAACTTGTGTCCAATTATGATGGGGATGTATACTTGACTATTTTGTATAGAAATAATCATCTAGCGATGTTCAATAGTTCTGTTATGCCCGAATTAATTACTTTCATTTAATCACTTTATTCACAAGTGGTGGTTTAGAAACAGGCCCAGTCGGTTTTGGTTGGTGCTTTTACCAAGAATTTGTGTTTATTGTGTGAGTGGATGTATTTTCACTATTTTGTATAACAATAATGATCCAGGATGGTTCTGGAGCTATTTCCCACCACAAACAGTGTCCAAAACAGGCATTTTGCGATTAAATTAGTGGTTGTATTAGAACCAGGACCAGTCGGTTCAGGTTCGTGTTTTTACCCAGAAATTGTTTCCAATGATGATGGGGATGTATTTTTGATTATTCTTTATAAAAATAATATTCTAGGGATGTTCAGAAGTTCTGTTATGCCCGAATCAATGACCTCAATTTGGGCACTTTATTTACAAGTGGTTGTTTAGAACCAGGCCCAGTCGGTTCTGGTTGGTGCTTTACCCACAATTAGTGTCGATTGTGTGGGTGGATGTATTTTCACTATTCTCTGTAAGAATAAAGATCCAGGGATGTTCTGAGACTATTTCCCACCATTAATAGTGTCAAAAACATGCATTTTGCGACAAAAATAGTGGTTGTATTAGAACCAGGCCCAGTCGGTTCTGTTTTGTGTATACACCCGTAACGTGTGTCCAATAGGAGTGGGGTTGTATTTTTTACTATTATGTATAAAAAAATATCATCTAGGGATGTTCAGAAGTTCTTCTATGCCCGAATAAATGACCTCCATTTGGGCACTTTATTTTGCATGGTGGTTGTAGTAGAACCAAGCCGAGTCGGTTCTGGTTGGTGCTTTTACCCAGAGTTAGTGTTGATTGTGTAGGTAGATGTATTTTCACTATTCTGTCTAAAAATAAAGATCCAGGATGGTTCTAGGGGTATTTGCCACCATAAATAGTCACCAAAACATGCATTTTGCGAAAAAAATAGTAGTTGCATTATAACTGGGTCGTCTCGGTTCTGGTTGCTGTTTAAATCCGAAACTTGTGTCCAAAGATGAAGGGGATGTATATTTTACTATTCTGTTTAAACATAATCATGCAGGGATGTTTTGGGGCTTTTTTTATACAAGAATCAAAAACCTCCATTATGGATCGTTATTTTGCATGGTGGTTGAATTAGAACCGGGCCCAGTCGGTTCTGGTTGGTGCTTTTACCAAGAATTAGTGTCAATTGTGTTGAAGGATGCATTTTCACTATTCTGTGTGAAATTAAAGATGCAGGGATGTTCAGGGAATATTTCCCACCATCAATAGTGTCCCAAACAGGCACTTTGCGATTAAAATAGTGGTCCTATTAGAACCAGGCCCAGTCGGTTCTGGTTGGTGTATGTAGCCGGAACTTGTGTCAAATGATAATGGGGATGTATTTTTGACTATTCTCTATAAAAATATTCATCTAGGGATTTTCAGAAGTTCTTTTATGCCCGAATCAATGACCTCCCTTTGGGCACTTTATTTTGCATAGTGGTTGTATTAGAACCAGGCCCAGTCGGTTCTGATTTGTGTATACACCCGTAACTTGTGTCCGATCGGAATGGGGTTGTATTTTTCACTATTCTGTATAAAAATCATCATCTAGGGATGTTCAGAAGTTATTTTATGCCCGAATAAATGACCTCCATTTGGGCACTTTATTTTGCATGGTGGTTGTATTAGAACCAAGCCCAGTCGGTTCTGGTTGGGTCTTATACCCAGAGTTAGTAATGATTGTGTAGGTGGATGTATTTTCACAATTCTGTCTAAAATTAAAGATCCAGGATGGTTCTAGGGCTATTTCCCAGCATAAATTTTCTCCAAAACAGGCATTTTGCGATAAAAAATAGTAGTTGCATTATAACTGGGTCCAGTCGGGTCTGGTTGCTGTTTATATCTGAAACTTGTGTCCAAAGATGATTGGGATGTATATTTTACTATTCTGTTTAAAAATAATCATGCAGGGATGTTTTGGGGCTTTTTTTATACAAGAATAAAAAACCTCCAATGGATCTTAATTTTGCATGGTTTTTGAATTAGAACCGGGACCAGTCGGTTCTGGTTGCCGCTTTTACCCAGATTTAGTGTCAATTGTGTGGATGGATGCATTTTCACTATTATGAGTAAAATTAAAGATGTAGGGATGTTTTGGGAATATTTCCCACCGTCAATAGTGTCCAAAACATTTTGCGATAAAAATAGTGGTTGTATTAGAACAAGGCCCAATCGGTTCTGGTTGGTGTATTTACCCAGAATTTGTGTTGGTTGAGTAGGTGGATGTAGTTTCACTATTTCTATAAAAATAATGTTTCCCACCATAAACATTGTCCAAAACAGGCATTTTGCGATTAAAATAGTGGTCGTATTAGAACCGGGCCCAGTCGGTTCTGGTTGCCGCTTTTACCCAGATTTAGTGTCAATTGTGTGGATGGATGCATTTTCACTATTATGTGTAAAATTAAAGATGCAGGGATGTTTTGGGAATATTTCCCACCGTCAATAGTGTCCAAAACATTTTGCGATAAAAATAGTGGTTGTATTAGAACAAGGCCCAATCGGTTCTGGTTGGTGTATTTACCCAGAATTTGTGTTGATTGAGTAGGTAGATGTAGTTTCACTATTTTCTATAAAAATAATGTTTCCCACCATAAACATTGTCCAAAACAGGCATTTTGCGATTAAAATAGTGGTCGTATTAGAACCGGGCCCAGTCGGTTCTGGTTGGTGCTTCTACCCATAATTAGTGTTGAATGTGTAGATGGATGTATTTTCACTATTCTGTGTAAAAATAATGATCCAGGATGGTTCTGGAGCTATTTTCCCACCATAAACAGTGTCCAAAACAGGCATTCTGGGATTAAAATAGTGGTTGTATTAGAACCAGGCCCAGTCTGTTCTGGTTAGTGAATTTACCCGAAAAATTGTATCCATTGACGATGGGGATGTATTTTTGATTATTATGTATAAAAATAATCATCTAGGGATCTTCAGAAGTTCTGTTATTCCCGAATCAATGACCTCCATTTGGGCACATTATTGACGGAGCTCACGACCATGATCCAGTGTGTGGCTCGGATGTGTCCCTCAAACACAAATACTGGTCAGTCTCATCCAAAATTGTAATGGCTCAGTTCCCTTGAGTGGGAGCGGCAAGGAACACCCTGCATTTGAAGACCATTGAAGGCAGGTTCCGGGCCTGTGTCGGCGCATCAGTCAGGCTGGGTAGCCGCCATGGCCCAGGTGATTTTCCAGGGCTGTCCTGCTCTTGACGGAGTGGCCACCCAGCGGGGCTGTGTGTGTGCCATGGTGGGAGACTCCTGTTGCCCCTTCATCCCTGCCGGCATGTCCTGCTCGGTCCATGATGCCCTGCAGGCTATTAGGAACATGCAGAGAGCTGTGACCGGAGATTCGGTTTCACAACGAGGATGGCTTGACTGGTTCTTCTCTGGCTCATGGAAACAGCCATTTCAATATTTCGATATTTTCACAGACACAAAAGGAGGGAATTGTGGGATGGACTGGCTAACTGGCTTAATAATTGTTTATTCTTGTCTTACCATGTGGTCATACTGGTTTTACCTTAGTTTGATAAGATCGTAGAATGCAAGGTAGACTAGCCAAACTGGTTTTACAATTGAATTAAAAGATCGTGGAATGTAAGAAAGACTAACTAGTTGGCCTTGCAATTGTTTGTTCGCCTCGCGAAATATAAGAAAGGCTGGCTAACAGGGTTTGCAATTGTTTCCTTGAATTGTGGGATGAAAAAAAGGTTCAACTTCAGGAGTAACTGTCACTCTCCAGGTCATCCAGGGTCAAGTGCACACTTGGAAACTTTCATATTCGACCAAAATGTGCTTATCAGCGCATAAAAAGCACATTTGGTGGTACGCGGAAAGAACGGCAGCAGACAAAAAGGCTATTTAGAAAGATATCACCACTACGCAGAAGATCGTCGGCTACTCTGCCCTCACTGGAAGACATTGCCAGCCCTCGTTACCTCAGCAGAGCCAGGGACATGATCAGGGACCCATGCCACCCTGGTCACAATCGGTTCCAGCTGCTGCTCTGGCAGACAGACGCTGTAAGTTTCCCACATCCGTAGGGACTCTAAACTTGGGGTAACACAACACAATCCCTTCTGTGTAATAACTTCGGGTGAGGTAATATGAATAGACATTAGGTACAAGGTGATCTGACACCTACATGCTGAATGAAGGTAAGTGAAAGACAGTGAGAGGTAAGAGATCCACTCAAGGGGTGGTGATGCAATGTATCCATAAAGGCAGAATTGTAAATTAAGAGACTGGAGTCATAACTTGTAAAACTGTGTAAAAATGTCAGAGACACAAATGACATAGTGTAATATCATCAAATTTTATAATTTAATAAGTTTTTCATTTGGCATCATTCTAATGGCTAGATATTAAGTTATAATGAAAACTATGATACTTGGCCAAAACGTGATTTTCAGCGCATGAAACGCACGTTAAGGCAATAAAAACTGAAATATTCCCCTGCTGCGAAACAAACTGTCAGAGACATATAGTTACTGTGTATATAGTGTATTATCGTCCAATTCAAGTAAGTTTTTCATTTAGCATCATTCTAAGTGATAGAAATTAAGTTATAGTGAAAACTATCATACTCGGCCAAAACATGATTTTCAGCGCATGAAACGCACGTTAGCAATAAAAACTGAAATGTCCCCCTGCTGCGAAACAAACTGTCAGAGACACATAGTTACTGTGTATATAGTGTAAAATAGTCCAATTCAAGTAAGTTTTGCATTTAGCATCATTCTAAGTGATAGAAATTAAGTTATAGTGAAAACTATGATACTTGGCCAAAACGTGATTTTCAGCGCATGAAACGCACGTTAAGGCAATGAAAACTGAAATGTTCCCCTGCTGCGAAACAAACTGTCAGAGACACATAGTTAATGTGTATATAGTGTATTATTGTCCAATTCAAGTAAGTTTTTCATTTGGCATCAGGTACAAGGTGATCTGACACCTACATGCTGAATGAAGGTAAGTGAAAGACAGTGAGAGGTAAGTGATCCACTCAGAGGGTGGTGATGCAATGTATCCATAAAGGCAGAATTGTAAATTAAGAGTCTGGAGTCATAACTTGTAAAACTGTGTAAAACTGTCAGAGACACAAATGTCTCTCTATATATAGTGTAAAATCATCAAATTTTATAATTTAATAAGTTTTTAATTTGGCATCATTCTAATGGCTAGATATTAAGTTATAATGAAAACTATGATACTTGGCCTAAACATGATTTTCAGCGCATGAAAAGCACATTCAGAAAATAAAAACTGAAATGTTCCCCTGCTGCCAAACAAACTGTCAGAGACACATAGTTACTGTGTATATAGTGTATTATCGTCCAATTCAAGTAAGTTTTTCATTTAGCATCATTCTAAGTGATAGAAATTAAGTTATAGTGAAAATTGTGATACTAGCCCAAAACGTGATTTTCAGCGCATGAAACGCACGTTAAGGCAATAAAAACTGAAATGTTCCCCTGCTGCGAAATAAACTGTCAGAGACACATAGTTACTCTGTATATAGTGTAAAATCGTCCAATTCAAGTAAGTTTTTCATTTAGCATCATTCTAAGTGATAGAAATTAAGTTATAGTGAAAACTATGATACTTGGCCAAAACGTGATTTTCAGCGCATGAAACGCACGTTAAGGCAATAAAACTGAAATGTTCCCCTGCTTCGAAACAAACTGTCAGAGACACATAGTTACTCTGTATATAGTGTATTATCGTCCAATTCAAGTAAGTTTTTCATTTAGCATCATTCTAAGTGATAGAAATTAAGTTATAGTGAAAATTATGATACTAGCCCAAAACGTGATTTTCAGCGCATGAAACGCACGTTAAGGCAATAAAAACTGAAATGTTCCCCTGCTTCGAAACAAACTGTCAGAGACACATAGTTACTCTGTATATAGTGTATTATCGTCCAATTCAAGTAAGTTTTTCATTTAGCATCATTCTAAGTGATAGAAATTAAGTTATAGTGAAAATTATGATACTAGCCCAAAACGTGATTTTCAGCGCATGAAACGCACGTTAAGGCAATAAAAACTGAAATGTTCCCCTGCTGCGAAACAAACTGTCAGAGACACATAGTTACTGTGTATATAGTGTAAAATCGTCCAATTCAAGTAAGTTTTTCATTTAGCATCATTCTAAGTGATAGAATTTAAGTTATAGTGAAAATTGTGATACTTGGCCAAAACGTGATTTTCAGCACATGAAACGCACGTTAAGGCAATAAAAACTGAAATATTCCCCTGCTGCGAAACAAACTGTCAGAGGCAGATAGTTACTGTGTATATAGTGTAAAATCGTCCAATCCAAGTAACTTTTGCATTTAGCATCATTCAAAGTGATAGAAATTAAGTTATAGTGAAAACTATGTTACTTGGCCAAAACGTGATTTTCAGCGCATGAAACGCACGTTAAGGCAAAAAAAACTGAAATGTTCCCCTGCTGCGAAACAGACTGTCAGAGACACATAGTTACTGTGTATATCGTGTATTATCGTCCAACTCAAGTAAGTTTTTCATTAAGCATCATTCTAAGTGATAGAAATTAAGTTATAGTGAAAATTGTGATACTTGGCCAAAACAAGATTTTCAGCACATGAAACGCACGTTAGGGCAATAAAAACTGAAATGTTCCCCTGCTGCGAAACAAACTGTCTGAGGCACAAAGTTGCTGTGTATATAGTGTAAAATCGTCCAATTCAAGTAAGTTTTTCATTTGGAATCATTCTAAGTGATAGAAATTAAGTTATAGTGAAAATTATGACACTTGGCCAAAACGTGGTTTTCAGCGCATAAAACGCACGTTAAGGCAATAAAAACTGAAATGTTCCCCTGCTGCGAAATAAACTGTCAGAGGCACATAGTTACTGTGTATATAGTGTAAAATCGTCCAATTCAAGTAAGATTTGCATTTAGCATTATTCTAAGTGATAAAAATTAAGTTATAGTGAAAATTATGATACTTGGCCAAAACGTGATTTTCAGCGCATGAAACGCACGTTAAGGAAATAAAAACTGAAATGTTCCCCTGCTGCGAAACAAACTGTCAGAGACACATAGTTACTGTGTATATAGTTTAAATCGTCCAATTCAAGTAAGTTTTTCATTTAGCATCATTCTAATTGATAGAATTTAAGTTATAGTGAAAATTGTGATACTTGGCCAAAACGTGATTTTCAGCACATGAAACGCACGTTAAGGCAATAAAAACTGAAATGTTCCCCTGCTGCGAAACAAACTGTCTGAGGCACAAAGTTGCTGTGTATATAGTGTAAAATCGTCCAATTTAAGTAAGTTTTTCATTTGGAATCATTCTAAGTGATAGAAATTAAGTTATAGTGAAAATTATGACACTTGGCCAAAACGTGATTTTCAGCGCATGAAACGCACGTTAAGGAAATAAAAACTGAAATGTTCCCCTGCTGCGAAACAAACTGTCAGAGGCACATAGTTACTGTGTATATAGTTTAAATCGTCCAATTCAAGTAAGTTTTTCATTTAGCATCATTCTAATTGATAGAATTTAAGTTATAGTGAAAATTGTGATACTTGGCCAAAACGTGATTTTCAGCACATGAAACGCACGTTAAGGCAATAAAAACTGAAATGTTCCCCTGCTGCGAAACAAACTGTCTGAGGCACAAAGTTGCTGTGTATATAGTGTAAAATCGTCCAATTTAAGTAAGTCTTTCATTTGGAATCATTCTAAGTGATAGAAATTAAGTTATAGTGAAAATTATGATACTTGGCCAAAACGTGATTTTCAGCGCATGAAACGCACGTTAAGGCAATAAAAACTGAAATGTTCCCCTGCTGCGAAACAAACTTCCAGAGGCACATAGTTACTGTGTATATAGTGTAAAATCATCCAATTCAAGTAAGTTTTGCATTTGGCATCATTCTAAGTGATAGAAATTAAGTTATAGTGAAAATTATGATACTTGGCCAAAACGTGATTTTCAGCGCATAAAACGCACGTTAAGGCAATAAAAACTGAAATGTTCCCCTGCTGCGAAACAAACTCTCAGAGGCACATAGTTATTGTGTATATAATGTAAAATCGTCCAATTCAAGTAAGTTTTGCATTTAGCATCATTCTTAGTGATAAAAATTAAGTTATAGTGAAAATTATGATAATTGGCCAAAACGTGATTTTCAGCGCATGAAACGCACGTTAAGGAAATAAAAACTGAAATGTTCCCCTGCTGCGAAACAAACTGCCAGAGGCACATAGTTCCTGTGTATATAGTGTAAAATCATCCAATTCAAGTAAGCTTTGCATTTGGCATCATTCTAACTGCTAGAAATTAAGTTATAGTGAAAACTATGATACTTGGCCAAAACGTGATTTTCAGCGCATGAGACGCACGTTAAGGCAATAAAAACTGAAATGTTCCCCTGCTGCGAAACAAACTTCCAGAGGCACATAGTTACTATGTATATAGTGTAAAATCATCCAATTCAAGTAAGTTTTGCAATTAGCATTATTCTAAGTGATAGAAATTAAGTTATAGTGAAAATTATGATACTTGGCCAAAACGTAATTTTTAAGCGCAAAAAACGCACGTTAAGGCAATAAAAACTGAAATGTTCCCCTGCTGCGAAACAAACTGTCGGAGGCACATAGTTATTGTGTATATAGTGTAAAATCGTCCAATTCAAGTAAGTTTTGCATTTGGCATCATTCTAAGTGATAGAAATTAAGTTATAGTGAAAATTGTGATACTTGGCCATAACGTGATTTTCAGCGCATGAAACGCACGTTAAGGCAAAAAAACTGAAATGTTCCCCTGCTGCGAAACAAACTGCCAGAGGCACATAGTTACTGTGTCTATAGTGTAAAATCATCCAATTCAAGTAAGTATTGCATTTAGCATCATTCTAAGTGCTAGATATTAAGTTATAGTGAAAACTATGATACTTGGCCAAAACGTGATTTTCAGCGCATGAAACGCATGTTAAGGCAATAAAAACTGAAATGTTCCCCTGCTGCGAAACAAACTTTCAGAGGCACATAGTTACTGTGTATATAGTGTATAATTGTACAATTCAAGTAAGTTTTTCATTTAGCATCATTCTAAGTGATAGAAATTTAGTTATAGTGAAAATTGTGATCCTTGGCCAAAACAAGATTTTCCGCACATGAAACGCACGTTAAGGCAATAAAAACTGAAATGTTCCCCTGCTGCGAAACAAACTGTCTGAGGCACAAAGTTGCTGTGTATATAGTGTAAAATCGTCCAATTTAAGTAAGTTTTTCATTTGGAATCATTCTAAGTGATAGAAATTAAGTTATAGTGAAAATTATGACACTTGGCCAAAACGTGATTTTCAGCGCATGAAACGCACGTTAAGGCAATAAAAACTGAAATGTTCCCCTGCTGCGGAACAAACTGTCAGAGGCACATAGTTACTGTGTATATAGTGTAAAATCATCCAATTCAAGTAAGTTTTGCATTTAGCATCATTCTAAGTGATAGAAATTAAGTTATAGTGAAAATTATGATACTTGGCCAAAACGTGATTTTCAGCGCATAAAACGCACGTTAAGGCAATAAAAACTGAAATGTTCCCCTGCTGCGAAACAAACTCTCAGAGGCACATAGTTATTGTGTATATAATGTAAAATCGTCTAATTCAAGTAAGTTTTGCATTTAGCATCATTCTAAGTGATAGAAATTAAGTTATAGTGAAAATTATGATACTTGGCCAAAACGTGATTTTCAGCGCATGAAACGCACGTTAAGGCAATAAAAACTGAAATGTTCCCCTGCTGCGAAACAAACTTCCAGAGGCACATAGTTACTGTGTATATAGTGTAAAATCATCCAATTCAAGTAAGTTTTGCATTTGGCATCATTCTAAGTGATAGAAATTAAGTTATAGTGAAAATTATGATACTTGGCCAAAACGTGATTTTCAGCGCATAAAACGCACGTTAAGGCAATAAAAACTGAAATGTTCCCCTGCTGCGAAACAAACTCTCAGAGGCACATAGTTATTGTGTATATAATGTAAAATCGTCCAATTCAAGTAAGTTTTGCATTTAGCATCATTCTAAGTGATAAAAATTAAGTTATAGTGAAAATTATGATACTTGGCCAAAACGTGATTTTCAGCGCATGAAACGCACGTTAAGGAAATAAAAACTGAAATGTTCCCCTGCTGCGAAACAAACTGCCAGAGGCACATAGTTCCTGTGTATATAGTGTAAAATCATCCAATTCAAGTAAGCTTTGCATTTGGCATCATTCTAACTGCTAGAAATTAAGTTATAGTGAAAACTATGATACTTGGCCAAAACGTGATTTTCAGCGCATGAAACGCACGTTAAGGCAATAAAAACTGAAATGTTCCCCTGCTGCGAAACAAACTGTCAAATGCACATAGTTACTGTGTATATAGTGTAAAATTGCCCAATTCAAGTAAGTTTTGCAAATAGCATCATTCTAAGTGATAGAAAGTAAGTTATAGTGAAAATTATGATACTTGGCCAAAACGTGATTTTCAGCGCAAAAAACCCACGTTAAGGCAATAAAAACTGAAATGTTCCCCTGCTACGAAACAAACTGTCAGAGGCACAAAGTTATTGTGTATATAGTGTAAAATCGTCCAATTCAAGTAAGTTTTGCATTTGGCATCATTCTAAGTGATAGAAATTAAGTTATAGTGAAAATTATGATACTTGGCCAAAACGTGATTTTCAGCGCATGAAACGCACGTTAAGGCAAAAAAACTGAAATGTTCCCCTGCTGCGAAACAAACTGCCAGAGGCACATAGTTACTGTGTCTATAGTGTAAAATCATCCAATTCAAGTAAGTATTGCATTTAGCATCATTCTAAGTGCTAGATATTAAGTTATAGTGAAAACTATGATACTTGGCCAAAACGTGATTTTCAGCGCATGAAACGCATGTTAAGGCAATAAAAACTGAAATGTTCCCCTGCTGCGAAACAAACTTTCAGAGGCACATAGTTACTGTGTATATAGTGTATAATTGTACAATTTAAGTAAGTTTTTCATTTAGCATCATTCTAAGTGATAGAAATTAAGTTATAGTGAAAATTGTGATACTTGGCCAAAACAAGATTTTCAGCACATGAAACGCACGTTAAGGCAATAAAAACTGAAATGTTCCCCTGCTGCGAAACAAACTGTCTGAGGCACAAAGTTGCTGTGTATATAGTGTAAAATCGTCCAATTTAAGTAAGTTTTTCATTTGGAATCATTCTAAGTGATAGAAATTAAGTTATAGTGAAAATTATGACACTTGGCCAAAACGTGATTTTCAGCGCATGAAACGCACGTTAAGGCAATAAAAACTGAAATGTTCCCCTGCTGCGAAACAAACTGTCAGAGGCACATAGTTACTGTGTATATAGTGTAAAATCGTCCAATTCAAGTAAGTTTTGCATTTAGCACATTCTAAGTGATAGAAATTAAGTTATAGTGAAAATTATGATACTTGGCCAAAACGTGATTTTCAGCGCATGAAACGCACGTTAAGGCAATAAAAACTGAAATGTTCCCCTGCTGCGAAACAAACTTCCAGAGGCACATAGTTACTGTGTATATAGTGTAAAATCATCCAATTCAAGTAAGTTTTGCATTTGGCATCATTCTAAGTGATAAAAATTAAGTTATAGTGAAAATTATGATACTTGGCCAAAACGTGATTTTCAGCGCATGAAACGCACGTTAAGGCAAAAAAACTGAAATGTTCCCCTGCTGCGAAACAAACTGCCAGAGGCACATAGTTACTGTGTCTATAGTGTAAAATCATCCAATTCAAGTAAGTATTGCATTTAGCATCATTCTAAGTGCTAGATATTAAGTTATAGTGAAAACTATGATACTTGGCCAAAACGTGATTTTCAGCGCATGAAACGCATGTTAAGGCAATAAAAACTGAAATGTTCCCCTGCTGCGAAACAAACTTTCAGAGGCACATAGTTACTGTGTATATAGTGTATAATTGTACAATTTAAGTAAGTTTTTCATTTAGCATCATTCTAAGTGATAGAAATTAAGTTATAGTGAAAATTGTGATACTTGGCCAAAACAAGATTTTCAGCACATGAAACGCACGTTAAGGCAATAAAAACTGAAATGTTCCCCTGCTGCGAAACAAACTGTCTGAGGCACAAAGTTGCTGTGTATATAGTGTAAAATCGTCCAATTTAAGTAAGTTTTTCATTTGGAATCATTCTAAGTGATAGAAATTAAGTTATAGTGAAAATTATGACACTTGGCCAAAACGTGATTTTCAGCGCATGAAACGCACGTTAAGGCAATAAAAACTGAAATGTTCCCCTGCTGCGAAACAAACTGTCAGAAGCACATAGTTACTGTGTATATAGTGTAAAATCGTCCAATTCAAGTAAGTTTTGCATTTAGCATCATTCTAAGTGATAGAAATTAAGTTATAGTGAAAATTATGATACTTGGCCAAAACGTGATTTTCAGCGCATGAAACGCACGTTAAGGCAATAAAAACTGAAATGTTCCCCTGCTGCGAAACAAACTTCCAGAGGCACATAGTTACTGTGTATATAGTGTAAAATCATCTAATTCAAGTAAGTTTTGCATTTGGCATCATTCTAAGTGATAGAAATTAAGTTATAGTGAAAATTATGATACTTGGCCAAAACGTGATTTTCAGCGCATAAAACGTACGTTAAGGCAATAAAAACTGAAATGTTCCCCTGCTGCGAAACAAACTCTCAGAGGCACATAGTTATTGTGTATATAATGTAAAATCGTCCAATTCAAGTAAGTTTTGCATTTAGCATCATTCTAAGTGATAAAAATTAAGTTATAGTGAAAATTATGATACTTGGCCAAAACGTGATTTTCAGCGCATGAAACGCACGTTAAGGAAATAAAAACTGAAATGTTCCCCTGCTGCGAAACAAACTGCCAGAGGCACATAGTTCCTGTGTATATAGTGTAAAATCATCCAATTCAAGTAAGCTTTGCATTTGGCATCATTCTAACTGCTAGAAATTAAGTTATAGTGAAAACTATGATACTTGGCCAAAACGTGATTTTCAGCGCATGAAACGCACGTTAAGGCAATAAAAACTGAAATGTTCCCCTGCTGCGAAACAAACTGTCAAATGCACATAGTTACTGTGTATATAGTGTAAAATTGCCCAATTCAAGTAAGTTTTGCAATTAGCATCATTCTAAGTGATAGAAATTAAGTTATAGTGAAAATTATGATACTTGGCCAAAACGTGATTTTCAGCGCATGAAACGCATGTTAAGGCAATAAAAACTGAAATGTTCCCCTGCTGCGAAACAAACTTTCAGAGGCACATAGTTACTGTGTATATAGTGTATAATTGTACAATTCAAGTAAGTTTTTCATTTTGCATCATTCTAAGTGCTAGAAATTAAGTTATAGTGAAAACTATGATACTTGGCCAAAACGTGATTTTCAGCGCATGAAATGCACATTAAGGCAATAAAAACTGAAATGTTCCCCTGCTGCGAAACAAACTGTCAGTGACACATAGGTACTGTGTATATAGTGTATAATCGTCCAAATTAAGTAGGTTTTTCATTTGATATCATTCTAAGTGATGGAAGTTAGGGTTAGGGTTAGGGTTAGAGTTAGGGTTAGGGTTAAGGTTAGGGTTAGGGTTAGGGTTAGGGTTAGGGTTAGGGTTAGGTTAAGTTGAGTTATAGTGAAAACTATGATACTTGGCCAAAACGTGATTTTCAGCGCATGAAACGCACATTAGGGCAAAAAAACTGAAATGTTTGTTAGGTCTGAAAATACAACTTCAGGAGCAGGCTAAGAAAGAGTGAGATAAATTTAAATAGAAAATATGTATTACCAGACTGCAAAGTGGACAGTGAGAGTTCCTACAGTGGGGTCCTGTTCACTGCGATGTTACTGCAACTCTAGTCGAATGACCAGTGAGTGTGTCTTAAATACAGGCAAAACTGACAGTTGTCCCTAAGACTTTGGACAGATACGTTTCAGTCATTTGCAGGGCAACAAGTAATTGATTAGTGCCGGGCCTGGAATCTGTAGTCAATTGTTTCCAGACGTAGGGTGTTCTTCGCTGTTCCTACCCTGGGGAATACCGCCATCATGATTTTGGAGGAGACTGACCAGTGTTTGTATTAGAGGGGGACATCCGAGCCCCAAACTGAATCATGGGGGAAGGAATCAAAGCTCCGTCGTTGACGCCTGGTGGGTAGATGTGGGTTGGCGTCGACAGTTGGAATCGAGTCTGCTGTTAGAACGTACGTGTGGTCGGATGCAGATGTAGGGACACAGAGCCCAGTTGTATTGGTGGGGATGATCATATACACTTGCCATTCGCAGAGCCACCATATTTGGTCCAGTACTGTCCATGATTGGGAAGGAATGTGTCTGATCTCGGCGCACCTGGTGACGTGAACTTGGTCCAAAGGGGTCTTCGGATCCGGTCCGCTGAAGTTGAAACAGGATGGATAACAGTCTGTTCGGTTGTTGCACTGGACATACGTTGCGGTATTGACTGTAGCTGCTAATGGTACTGCGACCATGGTATGTAGGCGGTCGAGCTTTGCTGGAAGGATTCTCTCAGATTACCCAGGATACAGTTGTAGGTGAGGTTGGCGAGTTCTTCGTTCTGTCGGTTGGACCATAGCTGTGGTTGGGCTACGGCAGTAGGCATGAGGGAACAGACATAACAACTCATTGGTTGTGGCGCGGGCTGTGAGTGCGGTGTATCTGTACCAACTGTTCCTCATCATCAGGTTGTAGTCGTTTTCTTCCTGTGTTTGGACATGGGCGAGAATAAGGTGTATCTACTCAGGCTTAGGTGTTCCTGCCGGACGGATTTTGAGTAGGCGTGTGGCGGATGGTTGTACGAAGGGGTTCACACCAATCACTTTGGGGACCATGGCTGGACTAGTAGTGCGGATGGTGATAGTAAAGAGGGGGCCTTTTCCTGGTCGGTCCGGTCGGAGGCATAGGTTGATGCAGCCTTTTTGTTGGATATTGGTCGTAAGGTCTAGCATATGTTTACCATCTTTGATGGTGGTGGCTAACTTGGTGAAGTTAGCGGTCATGGTGGTAGCTTCTTTGGAAAGGGGCCATGTGATGGTTTTGTAGCCTGTATGGAGGAGGACCTGGTCCAAGGTGTCTGGCCAGACCACTCAGACTCTGGGAGCTTGTAGGTACCAATAAAAATAACTGGAGTCAGTCCTATGTAATCCCAAGTGAGTAAGATGTAGGCTGAGCAAAGGGACTTGAACGACGATTGGTGTCTTGGTTGATGGGATGCAGATCTGGGGGCCCCTGATCGTTTCCTGAACAAGCTAGTGGGGCATTCTCCTCCAGTGGGAGTGTACCAAGGTTCTGGTACGTTCCCCCCATGTGGTTGAACACAGAGCGGTGATGATGATGGCCAAAATCACACGGTGAGGTCTGTCCCAACGTGGAGAAGACCAGCACTTTCTTTTTATCACCTTGACGAGTACCAGGTCTCCTGGGGACAGGACCTCCTCTGTGGGAGACAGAGAAGATGTCGGCAGATTATTTTGCATTCATCACAGTTCTTTCTTGGAACATTTTGCATAACCACTTAGTGAGGGATTATGTTTCTCTTTTCTCTTCTACCACCAGATCTTTTTCCCACATTGTTCAGTGGAAGGGTCTGTCTTTCACTGCCTCAAATGGTGTGCATCTCTGTGCTGTTGGAATGATTCTCATGTACGTTTCTACCAGGCTCAGGCATTCTTGCCATCGTTTTCCTGTATCTTCCATGGTTTTTCTGAGTCTGAGTTTTACTGTTCTAATGGTTTGTTCGACGAGTCCAGCACTTTGGTTCAGTTTGATGAAATCCATGTTCAGAAGCTCGAAGGGATATGTTCCTGTTTGCCTTGTTCCATGCTTGGGTCGTTCATTGCCTTGAGAGTTGTGTCTACAGCAGTTTAGACAGTTTCTGCAAAAAAATTGAAGTAAGTTTGGAGACCTCTGGGAACATGCATTGTTTGTTGTACTGTACTGATCATCCCTTCTGTTGAGACATGGCTCCTCCCATGGCTCAATTTGGCAATTACTTCAAACAATGATCGTGGGACGCATGGCTTGTTTTCTACTGCATAGAGTCCGTTCTTGTGTTGAGTGGCTCTTTTTGTTTCCCATTGCAGTTTCTCTTTTTCTGGGGCATGATTTTGCATTTCTCTTAGGAATTCAGCAGGGATTGGGCTGTGTCTTTCCACCGTCACGTCTTGTTCTAGGAATAGTCTACATGCCTCTGTCAGTGCCACTATTTCTGCGGCTTGTGCAGACCAGTCGCCGGGGAGTCGTCCTGTCTTGAGGTTGTCTTTTTGAGTCACCACGGCATATACGTTGTGTTTTTCTCCATCCAGGGTTTTTGATGATGATCCATCCCCATAGGCAACGTGTCCGGGGGGCAATGGGTTGTCCATTAGGTCATTATGCATATACGTGGTTAATTATGATTCGTTGAGTGGTGAAGAATATGACATATTTTACTCATTCTTTTTAGTATAGCTGTTTCATTTTGATATCATATTTTACTCATTCTTTTGAGTATAGCTGTTTCATTTTGATATCATATTTTACTCATTCTTTTTAGTATAGCTGCTTCATTTTGATATCACATTTTACTCATTCCTTTTGTTGTGGCGGTCTTGTTTTAGAGTCGCCACTGGTTCCCAACTCAAATACAATATGAACAGAAGGATGGGTCTGAGACTCCTCAACTATAATGTTAACAAAAGGCTCTTCCTGAGATTCTTATTTCAAGGTGGGATCCACACTGATAAGAGACCAGATGGAGGACTTCAAAGGGCAGAGGAACAAAGAGCAGGGCGGAGGGTCGGGACTTTATAGGACCAGCGGAGACAGAGGTCTGGATGATGTGGATTCAAGGCTGGAAGATGTGGAGCCCAGAGAAACCCCCCCTCACAGCAGCCCTGGACCAGCCCACATCTCATTATTAATCAGCGAATGAATATGCATTTTTGTTGGACTATAACTGGGCAAACGCGGGTTTGGACAATGTCTTTTCCATCCTCCGCTTTGGGACATCAACACTCAGCGGGCTTATTCTATGGGAGGGAGACCCGGAGCTCTGTATGAATCAATTTGAATGGAATAAATCATCTGTGGATAAACTCGCTCAACCCTGGTTTGTCTCCTCCGATGCTGAACACGCTCCATTGTTAGACTGGAGACTACAGAGTTAAGGAATTGGAGTCAGGTAAAATATTTATAGTCTAACAGTTTTGGTGACCCAGTCCGTGAGTCGGTTGCGTAGACAGATAGGGGTTAAGGCCGATAACTCCGTCCGTGAACCAGGGAGGAGACTGCGTAGACATATGGGTTAAGGCCAGCCGCGGACTCTAAAACACGTCGGCGAACGTGGAGTCGCGGTTATCGAAACACGTCAGCGAACGTGGGAATAAGGAAAAGTTAAACACGTCAGCGAACGTGGGAATAAGGAAAAGTTAAAACACGTCAGCGAACGTGGGAATAAGGAAAAGTTAACCACGTCAGCGAACGTGAGGGAGCGCCGGCGAGCGTGAGACCTTTCTCTTGGGACTTCTCCGACAGGCGCCTGATCAACTGAAAGGTAAGCAGAATACCTATTACTGAAACGTTAAAATTCTGCTATTGGATTTTTAAATCATGGAGAAGTGACTATAGAAAGGGGATATCGGGAAGAGGAGATTCCGAAAAGGTTGTAATATATCTACAGTCGGAATTAATGACGATCCCAGAACGGTCGTTTTGAGATAGAGAAAACGGTCGTATGAAACAAAGGAACAAGAGATTCCGGAAAGAGTTGTATGCAGGAGTTATTTTAAAGTCTTCAGCAGGGAAACGACTGGGTCCACAGATGTTTGATTCCTAGAATTGATTCTAAAAAAAAAAAAAAAAAAAAAAAAAAGTAACAATAATTCCTAGAATTGAACATACTAAAATTCCAAATTTATCCGGAGACTTGATCTAGATTGAATTGGTGAAAATGGAAGGATGTGAGAGTGCGGGAGAATGTGGAGAATGGAATGAATTGACAATTTTGTATGCAGATGTGGAAGCACAGGTTCTGAGTGGTGTTCAAGTTAAAAAAACAACCAAAAATAAGACGCGAGTTGGTGAAACAATTTAGTACTTTAAAAGAAAATGTACATTTTGTAGGTCAAAAGCATGAATGGAATATGAATAACTTGTCCAATGCTTTGCGGAAAGTAGAGCATGACGTCACAGCTAAGGAGGTGGAACTCCGAAGGAGAAAAGAGGAGGTGTGGAGGTGGAGGCGGGGGTCGATACTGAGAAAGGAGGAGGAGTTGAAACAGCATAGATTGGCAATACACAACCTGGTAATTGCGTCAATAGCTTTGGCTGCGGTGAGGGCCCCCACCTAGATCGAACCAACTTTGACTCTTGTACCTTCAGCGCCTCCACTGAATAATAAAGCTCCATTAAAACCTCACGGTATACCCATACAAGCACCAATAGTGACTTTAGGTGGACGATTGATCCTTGACGTTGAGAATGAGGAGGAAGCTATGTCCTCCGAGGCAAAAGGCCTCATAGGAAAAGCATGTAATCTCGAACACGCGAAAGATAGGACAGAACGATCCTGAGTTGACTTGACTGACCGAGAGGACAATGATGAAAAAGAAATGACCAAAGGGACTCGACAGAAAAATGAAATAAAGAAAGGTAGGAAAAAAGGAAAAGATGACTTGACTGACAATCTTATACTGTTTGAGGACGCGAATCGACAATCAGACTATAACTCAGATAATGATTCAGACATTGCAGGTGAACAGGAGAATGAGAGTGTGGACATGTATAAACAGGCTCTACCAGATTTGGGATCTCATTACGCCCTTCGCCCACGTAACAATGGGGCAAAAGAGACACCAGACAAGACTGCCGCGCCAAAACCAAAGCCCAGCGCAAAGCGGGTACAAGCTACATCTGGAGGTATGTATCCCCTCCGCCCTCAGGGAGCAGAAATGATATTTGAACCTCTTGGTCTTAGAGATGTGGCTACATTGGCTGACCAACTCCCTCCAATGGCAAATGGAGGAAGTACATGGCTGATGAAGTTTTTGGCCCTAATGAGCGGACAGAATTGTGCGCTTGGTGACATGAGACAGGCCATATCAGCTTCCTGCTCTCATCATCAATTACAAATGATAGAGGAGGAAGCAGAAACTATCAGGTACCCACACGAAACCCCATTGTCCCAGGTATCGGGCGCCTTATTTACGGCAATTAAAAATACCTTCCCAAGATCCCATGACATGGCTCCAACCGTGTTTCCATACATCGATGGAGTGGGAGGTCCGGTACACTATGAAAAGTGCATAAATGCCTGGATAGATAGTACCGGCCGACACCCATCGGGCAGATTAGATAATATCCTCTTATTCCGAACAGCTGTTGTCGAGGGTCTTCCAGAACCTGTGAAAAAGGAGTTGAAAAAGGACCCTGACTTGTTGACTGGTGATGAACCAAGGTTTAAACGTCACCTGTCTCACCATTGTAAGATGTATGATAACGAGAAGGTAAAAGAAAAAGCCGAGTCGCTAAATATGAATTCTGCTCTGGTAAAATTACAACTTTCCAAATTTTATAGTGAATCCAAAAAATCTAAACAGGAAAAGACAAACCAATCTGCCCAGATGTTCCAGGGCCATGGTCGGGCTCGAGATGGTGGTCAGTTCCATGATGGATACGGTGGTCGCAGGGGTGGTTTCTCTGGTGGCCGGGGAAAAGGGTACTCGAGACCGGGCCAACAAGACAACTGTTTTACATGTGGCCGTCCTGGACACTGGAGACATGAGTGTCCCAGTCAGCGACAGTACCCGCGGCAACCCCCAACACAACAGGGGGGGCCACCACATCAACAGCGGCCCACGCGCGGAGGAGCAAGAGGCACTGGCAGACCATGGCGGTCACAGCAGCCAGCTCAGTCAACTGGACAATATTACCAGGGTGGAGATGATTGTGAAATATATTTGTATTCTTATATTTAGTCTTGCACCCTTTTCACTATGATGTATTAAAAGTTACTAGAATAGAATTTAACTTACACCTATTGGTTAAAATGTGCACTACACCTTTTGCACTCCACCTCCTTCATTTGTATTAACGCCTCCCATTTTTATGACTTGTCTTATCTCTAATAAAACCACCGTTGAAGCAGCTTTTCGGCGGGAGATAGCTTAGAGGAGCTTGGAGAGTAGTCACACTCTCGGGCCTCAGGATGGCCCACTCCCCCGCCTCTGCAGACGCGGCCTTCAACTTTCATTCCATCTGCCTCAGTGTGTGTTCCTGTGTTCGAGTTTATTTAAGTGTTGGCTGGTAGCCCCTACATTCTGGTGCCGAAACTCCGGGAGGTTTGGCCTCCTGCTTTTGGATCGCGAAAAATTAATCCAAAAATCTGACGTCAGCTGTCTCCCCATTGAGGAGAAGGGTGATCGATTTTCCGCTATCCAGAAGAAGGAAGCAAATCCATCCCACCGGACGCAGAGCACATCTGAGCGGTAAGGCACTTTTAAAATTAATTTGTAGAATCCAATCCAGTATTGAGACCCCGTCTTTCTAGAGAAGAAAGATGCTCCGTGTGTCGGAGAAAAATGTTTCTTTACCGCTCCCCGTAAGTCAGGGGAAACGTTCTCGGGATTTGAGAAGTTAGGTAAATTAAACGGGAGATCAAGGTAAGGATCTCCAGATTTCTGGTTTGAGTTCTAATGCGTGAATCACCAGACAAAGAGGAGGAGGTCGCAACTCTCCGCCAGGGACTCCGAGGATTGCGTTAAAGATATAGAAAAAATATTATTATACTGTGCCAAGAGAATGAAAGCTAAAAATAAAGAAAAAATATATATATAGAATAATAAATATAAAACTTGCAAGTAATCTTCATAAGGAGAAATTTAAACCAGAGCACTTGTGACACGCTCGTAAATCACGTCGTTTGCCGCGCAAAATAAGAGTATAAACGACTATCTAGGCGGGAAAATAAGATAGTAAATTAAACGGGACGTCCCTAGAGAAGGTGAGTAAACACTAAATTAGATTTCTTTATAGGACTAGGTGTTAAATATCCCTAATGTTCAGCACATCAATTGACAGAGATTGGAGATAACGTCTTACATGGGGTGGGATTTGGCTAGGATCACGCGGTGCCACCTGCACGCCACATCATCAGTTGTTAGCCCCACACGTCATTGGGTGTTTCAGCCACTTATAACAAGACACCCTCTGCAGAGGTTGGCCCACCACAGGATGATCAGCCCCAGGTGTGTGGCGCAAGGTGGAACCACGCGGTCACACCCCAAATCCCTCCGAACCATAGCTCCCTTTCAGGCCTTCAAGATGGACAAGGTCTGTGTCGGTGGACTCATGTCCGTTGGTGGATCCGCGCTTGGTTGAGCTTCGTCTGGGGTTCTGATACCCTGTGGACTGTGGTGAGTGTCCCGCCACTGGGCTTCACTCGACTTATTTGTCCTACCTCTGAGGAAGTAGTGGTCAATGCGAGGCCCCTCGCTAAGCTCTTCCAGGCACTTTTTCCTGCCCTGGTGGATCTTGAGACCCCTCTCTGATGTAACCTTTTCCCGGCCACAGATGCAGCTTTGTATCTTGTGTCCTGCCAGTGCTGTTACTCCGTCAACTGTTGTGCTGATCATCTGATTCGTTGTCGTTTCCTTTGCAATGTTCGTTACCGTGTGGTCCGCTGATGAGTCATCTTCCGCCCCCGCTCTCGCAGACTCCAGGGGTGTTTTTCCTTTAGAAATCTTCAAAGCAATAATTGGGTGGATCCAAGACACTGTGTAGTGAAAGGCTCCTGCCAGCAAGGGTAGCTAACCCTTGCCAGCCCCGTTGGGGTCTATTCCCTCCTGCCAGCAGTCTCTTCAGGCCGTCACCAGGTCTTTCCCAGGTTGTCAGCTGCCCTTTCGCAGCGGCCACTGGTTTTGACACCAGACATCAGATTTCTTTATAGGACCCTAATAAAAACTAATAAATACATTATAAGAATAACGGAATATATCAATATCATTTTTGAATAAGAAAAAATCTTCAAACAAAAGAAAAGTTGCAAAAATGGGTTTAACAAACAGCAAAGAACTCTCAACCGACATGAAGTTTATGCTGAAGCATTTTCCTGGATAATTGCACATCTTTGAGAGAATGGAGGAAGAATAAAGACAGAGAGAGGAGTGGGGTGGGAGAATGTTGGAGGAGCCATTACAGGCCATAAAGCGTAAATTACAAGTTGAGAAGGTTATTGAAAAAAAAAAAAAGGAGAAGATATGTAGAGAATTTCAATATATTCAAGTTTAGATCGTTCAGGCCAAATTAAGCATAAAATATGTATTTAAGAGATGGCGGATTGGGACGGGACATCCCGAGAGAGAACAAGATAAGGGCGGGGAGTGAAAAGGGCAAAGCACATGTGAAGAAAAAATGGCTGAGCCGAGGACAAAGGAAAAATGGCGGCCAAATGGGGTGAAAAAAGCCTTCTTTCCCTAACCCATCCCAAAACTCGCCAGCATGACAGGTTTGATTGATGCCAGGCCTCCTCCTATCCCCCCTCTCGTACCAGGCACGGGGGGGGGGGGGGGGGGGCTGCTCCTGGAATGCCAGACAAGATGTCTCAGTTTACCTCGCATCAACAAGAGCAGAGGGAGATAAGAATTTAGAAGCAGAGGAGACAGAAATGGCATTCATCCAAATTATTAATGATATCAAACGAGAAGAAAACAATGCAGAAATGGCATTGATCCAAATTATTAGGAAAAGTTTAGATAAAAGTTTAGATAAAATAATTAATTTAAGAAAAGCATGATTTCTCTGGGATTATGTGAGCATCATAGATCATTCAGTGCACGGAATGTGTCTCGCTCGCCTATCAACAGATGAGATATGCTTTAGCGCAAGTCATATTAATGACTATTAGAATATAACGGATTGCATAGGCTTCAAACAATTGATGTCAATCAAATGCCATTAACCTAGTTCTTTTGAGAATGATTAGTGCTGATAGGACAGCAAAAGGTGGTTAGCTGCCAATAAGCCCTTTTCAGGGATGGCGCTCTCCACTAGTGATAAAAAAAATGCAGACCACTGATGTCTGATTATGAATGCGTGTGAGCGTGAATGGTTGTTTGTCTTTTTGTGTTTTTGTGTTTTTGATTGGCCATCCACCAAGATATAATTGATCAGTTAGATATCAAGGTGGAAAAGGATTTAGCAAATTGGAATCAATTTCTGAAACTGCCAATAAGCCTTTTTGGATGGCGATGAAAAATCAAGGAAAATAGTTTAGTCCAAAGAAATTTTTTGATGATAATGCATTGGATTGGAGGAACAAATCTGCAATGCGAAATTTTGAAGCACTGAGAAAAACAAAAACAGTGGATCATATGAAATTCCAAAGTACCATTGATGTATAGGGATAATGGCATCCAAATTGTGTTAACAGATTAATTGACTGAATTGACAAAATGTTCCATATTTCGTTACCATACCATACGCCATTATTCACTACACGATTGGAGCTGAAGGATGACTCTAATCTGGCTATCTGTATAAAAGAAAAACTTTAAAGAAACACACTAATTTTGAGTTAGCAGAAGAAGACTGTGTTTTTCAACAGGAAACATGGAGAAGACGCACGAGCAACCCAAAATGAGAACGTCCGTACAACTCTTGCTGACCAAACGGCAGACATGAAAATAGCGGAGGATGCAGATCCATCTTTGCACTGTAAGGAGGTTCTCTCAGTTGAAACGTTTGAGGAGACAGGTAAGATAAGCTTATTGACGAGATCAGACGTAATGGAAAGCATCCAATATTGATTGGAAAGATTATTGCTCGAGGAGTAATGCGATAAACCATAAGGAACTTTTATATTGGTTTTATTGTCTCCATAAAAAGTGAAAGCGTTTCAATTGAGAACAAACCTTCTTACAGATTTTTAAAAGTAAACAATTAGAGAGAAAAAGAGACTACAATGAATAGATATGTAACTAAATTTTAATTTTATGCCTGACTATTGGAAATTGTTGATGAAGAAAGTTTTAAAGGAGATGATTGGCAAACTCCAAAGACAATGGAATGTTACATTTGATAAAAAAGACTACTAGTTTGGGATATTTTAGAATTTTCAAACAGCTGAGATAAATGTGCAACGCAATACACATTGTTAATTGAATTGGGACTTGATCAGTATGCAATTCATAAGTAATGAGTTTTAATGGCTCTAAAAGACAATTATGCTAGAAAATATTAACCCTAATAAACAAGGGGTGGTTACAGTTTAGTGGGTTCAATTCTTTTCAGAATTATAAATGTCTACATTTGTTTCTGGATATTAATTGATGTGAATGTAACTGTTGCAGAGAGCGGGAAAGCTGTTTTCCTGAGGAGAAGGCAGCCTGGTTTGCTCTATGTATTCTTCATATTTTTAGCATGATTAGTTAATTTGTGTAATTGCAGGAAAGGAAAAAACAAATATACTTTTAACACTTTTAACAAGGAAGCAGTGATCAAAATAGAATACCAGCTAGCATATTTAATTTTGACTGATAAGGCATATAGTTAGAAATTAAGTAAGATTGTTATGATTTTTGTCCATTGGGATTTTAAGCCCAACCACATAGCGGTAAGAAAATGTTGAGCACACGCTGAAGACAACGACAGAATACAGCAGCTAAAGCAGCAGCAGAAAACACCAAACAGCATACACAACAACAAAAACTGAGTCGATCTAAAAACTGTGTTAATTGATTTAAAAACACTGCACCATAGAAAGAAAAGATGCATAGATACATGAAGAAGCAGAACAGTCAGCCTATTCACAGCTAAAGGCCTAGCAGGCCTACCAAAAAATATTCCAAAATTGAGCCATGGAAGGAGCCATGTCTCAACAGGGGGGAAGATGGACATGGCAGAGCATGTGTTCCATGTCCCAGAGGTCTAAATACCTACTTTAAAAATTTTTGTAGGAACTGTTTAATTTGTTACAGAGGGTGTGCGGGATAGCCTCAGGCCCAAGCAGGTGCAACGGGGAGACAAAGTTGGAACCTTCACGAGGTGTCTCCTGAGAGGCCGCCCGTCGCCACCTTCGAATTCGACTACTACACACCTTCGGCTAGCCCCCGGATGAACTAATGTGACTGAGGGTAACCCCTAGACGCCTGGATGGCCTAACAACAACAATAACAACAACAAGTGCAACGTCCAAAAGAGCGTGGGACTTGAAGAGGGGACAAATGGTACAATAAGACCAAGAAACCGATAAACTTGTCCAAAGAACATGTAAGCTGCCGTGATCTTTTTGTCTATCCTGCAGGAGGTGGTGAAGTCTGGTGACCAGAGCCTGATTTGAGTCATAAATAGAAAGTCCTGGTCCTCTCCACGTTGGGAAGGCCCCTTCGTGGTTTAACTCACCACCCCCACCGCAGTAAAGATTGCTGAGAGGTCGACGAGGATTCACCAATCCCAAATCAAAGTAGTTCGAGACAACGGTGACTCTGAGTAGACTGGAAATCGGGCGGTCCCAAAACCCTTGTCCGTGAAAAAATCATCTGACGTCTACTCACCTGCCACGAGCACCTTTCACCTAACCTTGACCTCTCATAGTTTTTACACCCTCACGCAGAAGCCAAAATGAAATCAGTTGCCACCCCCATTCCTGTGACTGTACTATCAGTGGCAGCCTGGGTGTGGCTGAATGCCCCGCCCCCAGAGATTCGAGTCGAAAAACGAGACAATGCCGTGCTGCTGTCACAGAGGAAAGTGAAGTGGTATGAAAAGAGCAATCCAAATAACCACTTTGAAGAAAATATGTGGTATCATTTTATGGCATTTCAGACAAAAACTAACTGGTGTGAATGAAAGTTGTTATGTGTGTAGCCATTTCCACAGGTATCCTGATATCCTGAATTCACTGGGTCTAGGTGTCACATTTAGATCTGCAGTGATGTTCCTGGTGACCGTAAGTTGTGGTCCACCCCCCCAGAAAATCATTTTGTCACTAATTACCCAACTTGGACATTGAATTGTTACATGAGTGTTCATTAACCAAACTTTCAAACCCCTACAAGGTATAGCAGATGAATTAAAAGCCCTTAGAGAAATGAAGTTGCAAGACCGGACGGTCCTAGATTTGATAACAGCCAAGGATGGAGGTGAGTGTGCCATAGTTGGAGAGCACTGTTGCACCTTCATCCAAGATGGAACCGGTGACAAAGGTAACATAACTCGTGCCATAGCTGAAATGAAAATCTTAGCCAACACCATGGCCCAAGATCACTCAGCCGTAATTGGGTATCACTGTGGTCGTGGTTACCAACCGGATCATGGTTCTCTATTCAGATTAAATTTGCAACTCCCTTTCTTGCGGTTTTACTTCTATACTGTATCTTTTCAATGTGTGTAATCCTTGGTATGAAAGTTATGATTCAAAAACCTAACCAGCACACGCTGGTAGCTTACAGCGACATACAGTATCACCGCGTGACATGCCGTGATGAAGATTCTCCCATCATTTTACGAGTGCCGGTATGTCGAGTCCTCCGGGTAATTGTACATGTCTTAACTTCAAAACTGTGTTCGCTCATAAAGAGGGACGCAGAGGAATTTTCTTAGATAACCTTGAATTACCTCACGTTTTTCACCTTTGCCTTCACAAGTGATTTTGTTATTTTCCATACCCTGTTGAGTGACTATTGATGATATTTGTTTTCTAAAACCTGCAGAGGAGGGATATAGATTGATGAAAATGAAAATTCTTTCAAAGTAACTTCAGGGGCGAAATGTGAAATATATTTGTATTCTTATATTTAGTCTTGCACCCTTTTCACTATGATGTATTAAAAGTTACTAGAATAGAATTTAACTTACACCTATTGGTTAAAATGTGCACTACACCTTTTGCACTCCACCTCCTTCATTTGTATTAACGCCTCCCATTTTTATGACTTGTCTTATCTCTAATAAAACCACCGTTGAAGCAGCTTTTCGGCGGGAGATAGCTTAGAGGAGCTTGGAGAGTAGTCACACTCTCGGGCCTCAGGATGGCCCACTCCCCCGCCTCTGCAGACGCGGCCTTCAACTTTCATTCCATCTGCCTCAGTGTGTGTTCCTGTGTTCGAGTTTATTTAAGTGTTGGCTGGTAGCCCCAACAATGATCCTCACAGTCCATGGGATCCTCCACACTCCGAATAGGGGTGCCCGAGAGGCTCGGTAAGCAGGGGAACGGCAGACCCAATGCTTCATATGAGAATCAACGGCGTCCAAACATCAGCTTTGGTGGACACGGGAGCAACATACTCATCTTTCAACATGCCGCTCACAGCCGGTTGTCTCTCCTCTTCAACCATAACTTTGGTCGGCTTCTCGGGATCTCCTCAAGCTCTGCCTATTACCAGACCGCTGCAAACGGAAATACCCCACCTAAAACAGACTCTATTTCATTCCTACGTCCATTCACCCCAAACACCTGTGAATTTAATGGGAAGAGACTTGTTGATGTCTATTGGAGCTACCATCTTATTTGGGCCGGATGGCCTCACAGTGACTTTACCAAATGGTGCAAAGATTCCGTGTTCGGAACCAGTACGAACATGTGGACAATGGTTGATGTGTCCCTTGCAACAAGACACCGAGGTAGCAACAATCTATTGGTCATGTCTTGAGCCTGAAACTCCGGCCACTGGGGGACTGTTGTTTGTTTATCACCAGTGGAAATCATTCATTGATTCACTCCGGCCTTACCATCCGCCCAAGGATGACTTTCATTGTACTTTGTTTTATGACACAGAAGATGACTTAGTCTATCGAGACCGTTTTCAGAAGGTTCTTGGAACACCCTGGCAATTGAAATCCACCAAAATATTTGTGGGTCCAGAAGGCGTAGCTTCATATGTTGATTTGGACGAATCGCAAAAAGTGTGGTACAAAATGTCGGATACAGCCGACCCCCACATTTCTTTGGCTCTGTCTTATGGTCACGAAGCTCGTCAACTCGGTCCCATGGTCAAGAAACTTCTTAAAGTCGAATTAAGTAGGTTTTTCATTTGATATCATTCTAAGTGATGAAAGTTAGGGTTAGGGTTAGGGTTAGGTTAAGTTATAGTGAAAACTAGGATACTTGGCCAAAACATGATTTTCAGCGCATGAAACGCACATTAGGGCAAAAAAACTGAAATGTTTGTTAGGTCTGAAAATACAACTTCAGGAGCAGGCTAAGAAAGAGTGAGATAAATTTAAATAGAAAATATGTATGACCAGACTGCAAAGTGGACAGAGAGTTCCTACAGTGGGCTCCTGTTCACTGCGATGTTACTGCAACTCTAGTCGAATGACCAGTGAGTGTGTCTTAAATACAGGCAAAACTGACAGTTGTCCCTAAGACTTTGGACAGATACGTTTCAGTCATTTGCAGGGCAACAAGTAATTGATTAGTGTCGGGCCTGGAATCTGTAGTCAATGGTTTCCAGACGTAGGGTGTTCTTCGCTGTTCCTACCCTGGGGAATACCGCCATCATGATTTTGGAGGAGACTGACCAGTGTTTGTATTAGAGGGGGACATCCGAGCCCCAAACTGAATCATGGGGGAAGAAATCAAAGCTCCGTCGTTGACGCCTGGTGGGTAGATGTGGGTTGGCGTCGACAGTTGGAATCGAGTCTGCTGTTAGAACGTACGTGTGGTCGGATGCAGATGTAGGGACACAGAGCCCAGTTGTATTGGTGGGGATGATCATATACACTTGCCATTCGCAGAGCCACCATATTTGGTCCAGTACTGTCCATTATTGGGAAGGAATGTGTCTGATCTCGGCGCACCTGGTGACGTGAACTTGGTCCAAAGGGGTCTTCGGATCCGGTCCGCTGAAGTTGAAACAGGATGGATAACAGTCTGTTCGGTTGTTGCACTGGACATACGTTGCGGTATTGACTGTAGCTGCTAATGGTACTGCGACCATGGTATGTAGGCGGTCGAGCTTTGCTGGAAGGATTCTCTCAGATTACCCAGGGTACAGTTGTAGGTGAGGTTGGCGAGTTCTTCGTTCTGTCGGTTGGACCATAGCTGTGGTTGGGCTACGGCAGTAGGCATGAGGGAACAGACATAACAACTCATTGGTTGTGGCGCGGGCTGTGAGTGCGGTGTATCTGTACCAACTGTTCCTCATCATCAGGTTGTAGTCGTTTTCTTCCTGTGTTTGGACATGGGCGAGAATAAGGTGTATCTACTCAGGCTTAGGTGTTCCTGCCGGACGGATTTTGAGTAGGCGTGTGGCGGATGGTTGTACGAAGGGGTTCACACCCATCACTTTGGGGACCATGGCTGGACTAGTAGTGCGGATGGTGATAGTAAAGAGGGGGCCTTTTCCTGGTCGGTCCGGTCGGAGGCATAGGTTGATGCAGCCTTTTTGTTGGATATTGGTCGTAAGGTCTAGCATATGTTTACCATCTTTGATGGTGGTGGCTAACTTGGTGAAGTTAGCGGTCATGGTGGTAGCTTCTTTGGAAAGGGGCCATGTGATGGTTTTGTAGCCTGTATGGAGGAGGACCTGGTCCAAGGTGTCTGGCCAGACCACTCAGACTCTGGGAGCTTGTAGGTACCAATAAAAATAACTGGAGTCAGTCCTGTGTAATCCCAAGTGAGTAAGCTGTAGGCTGAGCAAAGGGACTTGAACGACGATTGGTGTCTTGGTTGATGGGATGCAGATCTGGGGGCCCCTGATCGTTTCCTGAACAACCTAGTGGGGCATTCTCCTCCAGTGGGAGTGTACCAAGGTTCTGGTACGTTCCCCCCATGCGGTTGAACACAGAGCGGTGATGATGATGGCCAAAATCACACGGTGAGGTCCGTCCCAACGTGGAGAAGACCAGCACTTTCTTTTTATCACCTTGACGAGTACCAGGTCTCCTGGGGACAGGACCTCCTCTGTGGGAGACAGAGAAGATGTCGGCAGATTATTTTGCATTCATCACAGTTCTTTCTTGGAACATTTTGCATAACCACTTAGTGAGGGATTCTGTTTCTCTTTTCTCTTCTACCACCAGATCTTTTTCCCACATTGTTCAGTGGAAGGGTCTGTCTTTCACTGCCTCAAATGGTGTGCATCCCTGTGCTGTTGGAATGATTCTCATGTACGTTTCTACCAGGCTCAGGCATTCTTGCCATCGTTTTCCTGTATCTTCCATGGTTTTTCTGAGTCTGAGTTTTACTGTTCTAATGGTTTGTTCGACGAGTCCAGCACTTTGGTTCAGTTTGATGAAATGTTCAGAAGCTCGAAGGGATATGTTCCTGTTTGCCTTGTTCCATGCTTGGGTCGTTCATTGCCTTGAGAGTTGTGTCTACAGCAGTTTAGACAGTTTCTGCAAAAAAATTGAAGTAAGTTTGGAGACCTCTGGGAACATGCATTGTTTGTTGTACTGTACTGATCATCCCTTCTGTTGAGACATGGCTCCTCCCATGGCTCAATTTGGCAAATACTTCAAACAATGATCGTGGGACGCATGGCTTGTTTTCTACTGCATAGAGTCCGTTCTTGTGTTGAGTGGCTCCTTTTGTTTCCCATTGCAGTTTCTCTTTTTCTGGGGCATGATTTTGCATTTCTCTTAGGAATTCAGCAGGGATTGGGCTGTGTCTTTCCACCGTCACGTCTTGTTCTAGGAATAGTCTACATGCCTCTGTCAGTGCCACTATTTCTGCGGCTTGTGCAGACCAGTCGCCGGGGAGTCGTCCTGTCTTGAGGTTGTCTTTTTGAGTCACCACGGCATATACGTTGTGTTTTTCTCCATCCAGGGTTTTTGATGATGATCCATCCCCATAGGCAATGTGTCCGGGGGGCAATGGGTTGTCCATTAGGTCATTTGCATATACGTGGTTAGTTATGATTCGTTGAGTGGTGAAGAATATGACATATTTTACTCATTCTTTTTAGTATAGCTGTTTGATTTTGATATCATATTTTACTCATTCTTTTGAGTATAGCTGTTTCATTTTGATATCATATTTTACTCATTCTTTTTAGTATAGCTGTTTCATTTTGATATCACATTTTACTCATTCCTTTTGTTGTGGCGGTCTTGTTTTAGAGTCGCCACTGGTTCCCAACTCAAATACAATATGAACAGAAGGATGGGTCTGAGACTCCTCAACTATAATGTTAACAAAAGGCTCTTCCTGAGATTCTTATTTCAAGGTGGGATCCACACTCATAAGAGACCAGATGGAGGACTTCAAAGGGCAGAGGAACAAAGAGCAGGGCGGAGGGTCGGGACTTTATAGGACCAGCGGAGACAGAGGTCTCAATTTTGTATGCAGATGTGGAAGCACAGGTTCTGAGTGGTGTTCAAGTTAAAAAAACAACCAAAAATAAGACGCGAGTTGGTGAAACAATTTAGTACTTTAAAAGAAAATGTACATTTTGTAGGTCAAAAGCATGAATGGAATATGAATAACTTGTCCAATGCTTTGCGGAAAGTAGAGCATGACGTCACAGCTAAGGAGGTGGAACTCCGAAGGAGAAAAGAGGAGGTGTGGAGGTGGAGGCGGGGGTCGATACTGAGAAAGGAGGAGGAGTTGAAACAGCATAGATTGGCAATACACAACCTGGTAATTGCGTCAATAGCTTTGGCTGCGGTGAGGGCCCCCACCTAGATCGAACCAACTTTGACTCTTGTACCTTCAGCGCCTCCACTGAATAATAAAGCTCCATTAAAACCTCACGGTATACCCATACAAGCACCAATAGTGACTTTAGGTGGACGATTGATCCTTGACGTTGAGAATGAGGAGGAAGCTATGTCCTCCGAGGCAAAAGGCCTCATAGGAAAAGCATGTAATCTCGAACACGCGAAAAAACTGGGCTCTGTGTCCCTACATCTGCATCCGACCACACGTACGTTCTAACAGCAGACTCGATTCCAACTGTCGACGCCAACCCACATCTACCCACCAGGCGTCAACGACGGAGCTTTGATTTCTTCCCCCATGATTCAGTTTGGGGCTCCGATGTCCCCCTCTAATACAAACACTGGTCAGTCTCCTCCAAAATCATGATGGCGGTGTTCCCCAGGGTAGGAACAGCGAAGAACACCCTACGTCTGGAAACCATTGACTACAGATTCCAGGCCCGACACTAATCAATTACTTGTTGCCCTGCAAATGACTGAAACGTATCTGTCCAAAGTCTTAGGGACAACTGTCAGTTTTGCCTGTATTTAAGACACACTCACTGGTCATTCGACTAGAGTTGCAGTAACATCGCAGTGAACAGGACCCCACTGTAGGAACTCTCACTGTCCACTTTGCAGTCTGGTAATACATATTTTCTATTTAAATTTATCTCACTCTTTCTTAGCCTGCTCCTGAAGTTGTATTTTCAGACCTAACAAACATTTCAGTTTTTTGCCCTAATGTGCGTTTCATGCACTGAAAATCACGTTTTGGCCAAGTATCATAGTTTTCACTATAACTTAACCTAACCCTAACCCTAACCCTAACTTCCATCACTTAGAATGATATCAAATGAAAAATCTACTAAATTTGGACGATTATACACTATATATACAGTAACTATGTGTCACTGACAGTTTGTTTCGCAGCGGAGGAACATTTCAGTTTTTATTGCCTTAATGTGCAATTCATGCGCTGAAAATCACGTTTTGGCCAAGTATCATAGTTTTCACTATAACTTAATTTCTAGTACTTAGAATGATGCAAAATGAAAAACTTACTTGAATTGGACAATTATACACTATATACACAGTAACTATGTGCCTCTGACAGTTTGTTTCGCAGCAGGGGAAAATTTCAGTTTTTATTGCCTTAACGTGCGTTTCATGCGCTGAAAATCACGTTTTGGCCAAGTATCATAATTTTCTCTATAACTTAATTTCTAGCACTTAGAATGATGCTAAATGCAATACTTACTTGAATTGGATAATTTTACACTATAGACACAGTAACTATGTGCCTCTGGCAGTTTGCTTCGCAGCAGGGGAACATTTCAGATTTTATTGCCTTAACGTGCGTTTCATGCGCTGAAAATCACGTTTTGGCCAAGTATCATAATTTTCACTATAACTTAATTTCTATCACTTAGAATGATGCTAAATGCAAAACTTTTTTGAATTGGACGATTTTACACTATATACACAGTAACTATGTGCCTATGACAGTTTGTTTCGCAGCAGGGGAACATTTCAGTTTTTATCGCCTTAACGTGCGTTTCATGCGCTGAAAATCATGTTTTGGCCGAGTATGATAGTTTTCATTATAACTTAATTTCTATCACTTAGAATGATGCTAAATGAAAAACTTGCTTGAATTGGACGATAATACACTATATACACAGTAACTATATGTCTCTGACAGTTTGTTTCGCAGCAGGGGAACATTTCAGTTTTTATTGCCTTAACGTGCGTTTCATGCGCTGAAAATCACGTTTTGGCCAAGTATCATAATTTTCACTATAACTTAATTTTTAGCACTTAGAATGATGCTAAATGCAATACTTACTTTAATTGGATGATTTTACACTATAGACACAGTAACTATGTGCCTCTGGCAGTTTGTTTCGCAGCAGGGGAACATTTCAGATTTTATTGCCTTAACGTGCGTTTCATGCGCTGAAAATCACGTTTTGGCCAAGTATCATAATTTTCACTATAACTTAATTTCTATCACTTAGAATGATGCTAAATGCAAAACTTTTTTGAATTGGACGATTTTACACTATATACACAGTAACTATCTGCCTCTGACAGTTTGTTTCGCATCAGGGGAACATTTCAGTTTTTATTGCCTTAACGTGCGTTTCATGCGCGGAAAATCACGTTTTGGCCAAGTATCATAGTTTTCACTATAACTTAATTTCTATCACTTAGAATGATGCTAAATGCAAAACTTACTTGAATTGGACTATTTTACACTATATACACAGTAACTTTGTGTCTCTGACAGTTTGTTTCGCAGCAGGGGAACATTTCAGTTTTTATTGCCTTAACGTGCGTTTCATGCGCTGAAAATCATGTTTTGGCCCTGTATGATAGTTTTCACTATAACTTAATTTCTATCACTTAGAATGATGCTAAATGAATGTTAGGTTCATTAATAATTACCTTCGTCCGTAATTATCAATAACTGCAGGCAGACATCTTATTCAATTATTGACATTTAATTAAATAGAAATGGAAAACAATGGGTAAAAGCCTCCGAAGGGGAGAGTCAGCAAGTGTCACCTTACAACTTCCGAACGTCTCCTCGAATAGACGTTTTCGTACGCCTCTTATTGCCATGAATCAAAACAATTTACAGAGTTGTTGATCATTCCATCACGTATGAGTAAAAACAACATCTGGGACTACAATAACAATCAAAGTATTTTACCAATAACAAAAACAGGAGACTAGACCTAACAACATTTAGATTAGAGTAATTATACAACTTCCTTGACCTAAGAATCATATAATATAATCATAATCATATAATGGTTACATACAGAAAAACTCGAAGTGCACGGTTACATAACGATAACAGCATTCTTGTTATTGGCCGAATAGCCCTGGCCTCGTCACCAAGGGCCCACCAAATCTCAAGGACCCAGATTGGGTGGATTGTTTGTATAACCATCCTGGAACAGGCCGTCCAGGTTAAAGATGACTTGGCAATACTCGTGACCTCGCAACACTTTGAAAATATAAAGAGAATGATTTAACAAAGAAATGAATTAATACAAATATATTTATAATAGTAATACAGAATAAACCCAACAATGAAAAACTTACTTGAATTGGACGATAATACACTATATACACTATAATACACTATATTCAGAACCGATTGGGCCTTGTTCTAATACAACCACTATTTTTATCGCAAAATGTTTTGGACACTATTGACGGTGGGAAATATTCCCAAAACATCCCTGCATCTTTAAATTTTACACAAAATAGTGAAAATGCATCCATCCACACAATTGACACTAAATGTGGGTAAAAGCGGCAATCAGAACCGACTGGTCCCGGTTCTAATTCAACAACCATGCAAAATTAAGATCCATTGGAGGTTTTTGATTCTTGTATAAAAAAGCCCCAAAACATCCCTGCATGATTATTTTTAAACAGAATAGTAAAATATACATCCCTATCATCTTTGGACACAAGTTTCAGATATAAACAGCAACCAGACCCGACTGGACCCAGTTATAATGCAACTACTATTTTTTATCGCAAAATGCATGTTTTGGAGAAAATTTATGCTGGGAAATAGCCCTAGAACTATCCTGGATCTTTAATTTTAGACAGAATTGTGAAAATACATCCACCTACACAATCAATACTAACTCTGGGTATAAGACCCAACCAGAACCGACTGGGCTTACTTCTAATACAACCACCATGCAAAATAAAGTGTCCAAATAGAGGTCATTTATTCGGGCATAAAATAACTTCTGAACATCCCTAGATGACGATTTTCATACAGAATAGTAAAATATACAACCCCATTCCCATCGGACACAAGTTACGGGTGTATACACAAACCAGAACCGACTGGGCCTGTTTCTAATACAACCACTATGCAAAATAAAGTGCCCAAAGGGAGGTCATTGATTAGGGCATAAAAGATTTTCTGAAAATCCCTAGATGATTATTTTTATAGAGAATAGTCAAAAATACATCCCCATTATCATTTGACACAAGTTCCGGCTACATACATCAACCAGAACCGACTGGGCCTGGGTCTAATAGGACCACTATTTTAATCGCAAAGTGCCTGTTATGGACACTATTGACGGTGGGAGATATTCCCTGCATCTTTAATTTCACACAGAATAGTGAAAATGCATCCATCAAATCAATTGACACTAATTCTTGGTAAAAGCACCAACCAGAACCGACTGGGCCCGGTTCTAATTCAACCACCATGCAAAATAACGATCCATAATGGAGGTTTTTGATTCTTGTATAAAAAAAGCCACAAAACATCCCTGCATGATTATGTTTAAACAGAATGGTAAATTATACATCCCGATCATCTTTGGACACAAGTTTCGGATATAAACAGCAACCAGAACCGAGACGACCCAGTTATGATGCAACTACTATTTTTTTATCGCAAAATGCATGTTTTGGAGACTATTTATGGTGGCAAATACCCCTAGAACCATCCTGGATCTTTATTTTTAGACAGAATAGTGAAAATAAATCCACCTACACAATCAACACTAACTCTTGGTAAAAGCACCAACCAGAACCGACTCGGCTTGGTTCTACTACAACCACCATGCAAAATAAAGTGTCCAAATGGAGGTCATTTATTCGGGCATAGAAAAACTTCTGAACATCCCTAGATGATATTTTTTAATACGGAATAGTCAAAAATACAACCCCATTCCTATTGGACACACGTTACGGGTGTAGACACAAACCAGAACCGACTGGGCCTGGTTCTAATACAACCACTATTTTTGTCGCAAAATGCATGTTTTTGACACTATTTATGGTGGGAAATAGTCTCAGAACATCCCTGGATCTTTATTCTTACCGAGAATAGTGAAAATACATCCACTCACACAATCGACACTAATTGTGGGTAAAGCACCAACCAGAACCGACTGAGCCTGGTTCTAAACAACCACTTGTAATTAAAGTGCCCAAATTGAGGTCATTGATTCAGGCATAACAGAACTTCTGAACATCCCTAGAATATTATTTTTATAAAGAACAATCAAAATTACATCCCCATCATCATTGGACACAATTTCTGGGTAAAAACACGAACCAGAACCGACTGGTCCTGGTTCTAATACAACCACTACTTTAACCGCAAAATGCCTGTTTTGGACATTTTCTGGTGGGAAATAGCTCCAGAACCATCCTGGATCATTATTGTTATACAAAATAGTGAAAATACATCCACTCGCACAATAAACACAAATTCTGGGTAAAAGCACCAACCAAAACCGACTGGGCCTGTTTCTAAACCACCACTTGTAAATAAAGTGACCAAATGAAAGTAACTCATTCGGGCATAACAGAACTTCTGAACATCGCTAGATGATTACTTCTATACAGAATAGTCAAGTATACATCCCCATCATAATTGGACACAAGTTTCGTATACAAACACCCACCAGAACCGACTGGACCCTGTTATAATGCAGCCACTATTTTGTATCGCAAAATGCATGTTTTGGACACTATTTATGGTGGGAAATAGCCCCAGAACTGTCCTGGATCTTTATTTTTAGACAGAATAGTGAAAATACATCTACCCACACAATGGATACTATATCTGGGTAAAAGCACCAACCAAAACCGACTGAGCCTGGTTCTTAAAAACCACCACTTGTAAATAAAGTGCCCAAATTGAGGTCATTGATTCGGGCATAACAGAACTTCTGAACATCCCTAGATGATTATTTTTATACAGAATAATCAAAAATACATCCTTATCATCATTGGACACAATTTCTGGGTAAAAACACCAACCAGAATCGCCTGGGCCTGGTTCTAATACAACCACTATTTTAATCGCAAAATGCCTGTTTTGGACACTTTTTATGGTGGGAAATAGCTCCAGAATCACCTAAAATGATGCCAATGAAAGACTTACATGGATAGGACGATTTTACACTATATACACAGGAACTATGTGTCTCTGACAGTGTGTTTGGCAGCAGGGGAACGTTTCAGTTCCACTATTTTTATCGCAAAATGTTTTGGACACTATTGACGGTGGGAAATATTCCCAGAACATCGCTGCATCTTTATTTTTACACATAATAGTAAAAATGCATCCATCCACACAATTGACACTAAATCTGGGTAAAAGCAGCAACCAGAAACGACTGGGCCCGGTTCTAATTCAACCACCATGCAAAATTAAGATCCATTGGAGGTTTTTGATTCTTGTATTAAAAAAAAGCCCCAAAACATCCCTGCATGATTATTTTTAAACAGAATAGTAAAATATACATCCCTATCATCTTTGGACACAAGTTTCAGATATAAACAGCAACCAGACCCGACTGGACCCAGTTATAATGCAACTACTATTTTTTATCGCAAAATGCATGTTTTGGAGAAAATTTATGCTTGGAAATAGCCCTACAACCATCCTGGATCTTTATATTTAGACATAATTGTGAAAATACATCCACCTACACAATCAATACTAACGCTGGGTATAAGCACCAACCATAACCGACTGGGCTTGCTTCTAATACAACCACCATGCAAAATAAAGTGCCCAAATGGAGGCATTAACCACCACTTGTAAATAAAGTGACCAAATGAAAGTAATTCATTCGGGCATAACAGAACTTCTGAACATCGCTAGATGATTACTTCTATACAGAATAGTCAAGTATACATCCCCATCATAATTGGACACAAGTTTCGTATACAAACACCCACCAGAACCGACAGGACCCTGTTATAATGCAGCCACTATTTTGTATCGCAAAATGCATGTTTTGGACACTATTTATGGTGGGAAATAGCCCCAGAACTGTCCTGGATCTTTATTTTTAGACAGAATAGTGAAAATACATCTACCCACACAATGGATACTATATCTGGGTAAAAGCACCAACCAAAACCGACTGAGCCTGGTTCTTAAAAACCACCACTTGTAAATAAAGTGCCCAAATTGAGGTCATTGATTCGGGCATAACAGAACTTCTGAACATCCCTAGATGATTATTTTTATACAGAATAATCAAAAATACATCCTTATCATCATTGGACACAATTTCTGGGTAAAAACACCAACCAGAATCGCCTGGGCCTGGTTCTAATACAACCACTATTTTAATCGCAAAATGCCTGTTTTGGACACTTTTTATGGTGGGAAATAGCTCCAGAATCACCTAAAATGATGCCAATGAAAGACTTACATGGATAGGACGATTTTACACTATATACACAGGAACTATGTGTCTCTGACAGTGTGTTTGGCAGCAGGGGAACGTTTCAGTTCCACTATTTTTATCGCAAAATGTTTTGGACACTATTGACGGTGGGAAATATTCCCAGAACATCCCTGCATCTTTAATTTTACACATAATAGTAAAAATGCATCCATCCACACAATTGACACTAAATCTGGGTAAAAGCAGCAACCAGAAACGACTGGGCCCGGTTCTAATTCAACCACCATGCAAAATTAAGATCCATTGGAGGTTTTTGATTCTTGTATTAAAAAAAAGCCCCAAAACATCCCTGCATGATTATTTTTAAACAGAATAGTAAAATATACATCCCTATCATCTTTGGACACAAGTTTCAGATATAAACAGCAACCAGACCCGACTGGACCCAGTTATAATGCAACTACTATTTTTTATCGCAAAATGCATGTTTTGGAGAAAATTTATGCTGGGAAATAGCCCTACAACCATCCTGGATCTTTATATTTAGACATAATTGTGAAAATACATCCACCTACACAATCAATACTAACTCTGGGTATAAGCACCAACCAGAACCGACTGGGCTTGGTTCTAATACAACCACCATGCAAAATAAAGTGCCCAAATGGAGGCATAAACCACCACTTGTAAATAAAGTGACCAAATGAAAGTAATTCATTCGGGCATAACAGAACTTCTGAACATCGCTAGATGATTACTTCTATACAGAATAGTCAAGTATACATCCCCATCATAATTGGACACAAGTTTCGTATACAAACACCCACCAGAACCGACTGGACCCTGTTATAATGCAACCACTATTTTGTATCGCCTGTTTTGGACACTGTTTATGGTGGGAGATAGCTCCAGAATCACCTAGAATGATGCCAAATGAAAAACTTACTTGAATTGGACAATTATACACTATATACACAGTAACTATGTGTCTCTGACAGTTTGTTTCTCAGCAGGGGAACATTTCAGTTTTCATTGCCTTAACGTGCGTTTCATGCGCTGAAAATCACGTTTTGGCCAAGTATCATAATTTTCACTATAACTTAATTTCTATCACTTAGAATGATGCTAAATGCAAAACTTACTTGAATTGGACGATTTTACACTATATACACAGTAACTATGTGCCTCTGAATGTTTCTTTCGCAGCAGGGGAACATTTCAGTTTTTATTGCCTTAACGTGCGTTTCATGTGCTGAAAATCACGTTTTGGCCCAGTATCAGAATTTTCACTATAACTTAATTTCTATCACTTAGAATGATGCTAAATGAAAAACTTACTTGAATTGGACGATTTTTCACTACATACACAGTAACTGTGTCTCTGACAGTTTGTCTGGCAGCAGGGGAAATTTTCAGTTTTTATTGCCTTCATGTACTTTTCATGCCCTGAAAATCACGTTTTGGCCAAGTATGATTGTTTTCATTATAACTTAATTTCTAGCTTGAGAATGATGCCAAATGGATAACTTACTTGAATTGGACGATTTTTCACTTTATACACAGTAACAATGTGTCTCTGACAGTTTGTTTGGCAGCAGGGGAACATGTGAGATTAGACAAAGTATCTTTGCAAATGCTTGTTCATATTGTATAAGTTTTTGTGAGTATAACAGCATCATAGTCATCCTTATGGCTGACATGTCAGCATAAACACCCAACTGTCTGACTGAATAAACAATCTTAGTCTTGTGATTTGGGTGACATGTCAGCACAAATACTCAACTGTCCGACACTGATCAATTAATTTTTGCCCTGCAAATGACTGAAATGTATCTGTCCAAAGTCCTAGTAACAACTGTCAATTTTTCCTGTATTTGAGACACACACACTGGTCATTCGACTAGAGTTGCAGGAACATCGCGTTGAAAAGGACCCTACTGTAGGAACTCTCACTGTCCACTTTGCAGTCTGGTAATAAACCAATTGGTCCGGGACCAATGAAAGTAGTACAATAATTAGCAAGGGCTTTATAGTCTTGGTCTGTTAATAGAGTCAGGGACTTAACTAAGACAAAGTCAGGGACTTTTGGTCTTTGTGTGTTCAGAGATATTGGGTTAATCACAAAGTAGAGATCACTTTCGGGTAATTTAGAAAATAATTGTTGTTTAAACTATTAAGTAGGTGATTAATATGGGTCAGAAAGCAACAAAAGGAATGGGTTTATTTTCAGACTGCAAAATGAAAATCGGAGAGTTACCGGGACGAGATATCATGGTCCAGCTTGGGCTAAGCCTAGTGGCCACCCAAAATGGCCTCCGACCCAGCGAATTACAGACCAAAAATATCTTCCACACCACCACATCTAACAGCTTCTACTCTCTCGACATTGTCGGGAATGATTCTGCCAAGGTAGCTGAAAGTCTAAGAGAACAGTCTGAAGATATCTGCCCAGCAGCACCAGGACAGGAACAACAAACATGGCCATTACATGTCACCCTGAAGTTCATGGGAGACCGGACGTCAAGTGGTTAAACCAATTCTCACAGTTGCCCACTCAACGAATCATAATTAACCACGTATATGCAACTGACCTAATGGACAACCCATTGCCCCCCGGACACATTGCCTATGGGGATGGATCATCATCAAAAACCCTGGATGGAGAAAAACACAACGTATATGCCGTGGTGACTCAAAAAGACAACCTCAAGACAGGACGACTCCCCGGCTACTGGTCTGCACAAGCCGCAGAAATAGTGGCACTGACAGAGTCATGTAGACTATTCCTAGAACAAGACGTGACGGTGGAAAGACACAGCCCAATCCCTGCTGAATTCCTAAAAGAAATGCAAAATCATTCCCCAGAAAAAGAGAAACTGCAATGGGAAACAGAAGGAGCCACTCAACACAAGAACGGACTCTATGCAGTAGAAAATAAGCCATGCGTGACACGATCATTGTTTGAAGTAATTGCCAAATTGAGCCATGGGAGGAGCCATGTCTCAACAGGAGGGATGATTAGTACAGTACAACAAACAATGCATGTTCCCAGAGGTCTCCAAACTTCAATTTTTTTGGCAGAAACTGTCTGAACTGCTGTGGACACAACTCTCAAGGCAATGAACGACCCAAGCATGGAACTAGGCAAACAGGAACATATCCCTTTGAGCTTCTGAACATGGATTTCATCAAACTGAACCAAAGTGCTGGACTCGTCGAACAAACCATTAGAACAGTAAAACTTAGACTCAGAAAAACCATGGAAGACACAGGAAAACCATGGCAAGAATGCCTGAGCCTGGTAGAAACGTACATGAAAATCATTCCAACAGCACAGGGATGCACACCATTTGAGGCAGTGAACGACAGACCCTTCCACTTAACAATGTGGGAAAAAGATCTGGTGGTAGAAGAGAAAAGAGAAACAGATTCCCTCACTAAGTGGTTATGCAAAATGTTCCAAGAAAGAACTGTGATGAATGCAAAATAATCTGCCGACATCTTCTCTGTCTCCCACAGAGGAGGTCCTGTCCCCAGGAGACCTGGTACTCGTCAAGGTGATAAAAAGAAAGTGCTGGTCTTCTCCACGTTGGGACGGACCTCACCGTGTGATTTTGGCCATCATCATCACCGCTCTGTGTTCAACCACATGGGGGGAACGTACCAGAACCTTGGTATACTCCCACTGGAGGAGAATGCCCCACTAGCTGGTTCAGGAAACGATCAGGGGCCCCCAGATCTGCATCCCATTAACCAAGACACCAATCGTCGTTCAAGTCCCTTTGCTCAGCCTACAGCTTACTCACTTGGGATTACACAGGACTGACTCCAGTTATTTTTATTGGTACCTACAAGCTCCCAGAGTCTAAGTGGTCTGGCCAGACACCTTGGACCAGGTCCTCCATACAGGCTACAAAACCATCACATGGCCCCTTTCCAAAGAAGCTACCACCATGACCGCTAACTTCACCAAGTTAGCCACCACCATCAAAGATGGTAAACATATGCTAGAGCTCACGACCAATATCCAACAAAAAGGCTGCATCAACCTATGCCTCTGACCGGACCGACCAGGAAAAGGCCCCCTCTTTACTATCACCATCCGCACTACTAGTCCAGCCATGGTCCCCAAAGTGATTGGTGTGAACCCCTTCGTACAACCATCCGCCACACGCCTACTCAAAATCTGTCCGGCAGGAACACCTAAGCCTGAGTAGATACACCTTATTCTCGCCCATGTCCAAACACAGGAAGAAAACGACTACAACCCGATGATGAGGAACAGTTGGTACAGATACACCGCACTCACAGCCCGCGCCACAACCAATGAGTTGTTATGTCTGTTCCCTCATGCCTACTGCCGTAGCCCAACCACAGCTATGGTCCAACCGACAGAACGAAGAACTCGCCAACCTCACCTACAACTGTATCCTGGGTAATCTGAGAGAATCCTTCCAGCAAAGCTCGACCGCCTACATACCATGGTCGCAGTACCATTAGCAGCTACAGTCAATACCGCAACGTATGTCCAGTGCAACAACCGAACAGACTGTTATCCATCCTGTTTCAACTTCAGCGGACCGGATCCGAAGACCCCTTTGGACCAAGTTCACGTCACCAGGTGCGCGGAGGTCAGACACATTCCTTCCCAATCATGGACAGTACTGGACCAAATATGGTGGCTCTGCGAATAGCAAGTGTCTATGATCATCCCCACCAATACAACTGGGCTCTGTGTCCCTACATCTGCATCCGACCACACGTACGTTCTAACAGCAGACTCGATTCCAACTGTCGACGCCAACCCACATCTGCCCACCAGGCGTCAACGACGGAGCTTTGACTTCTTCCCCCATGATTCAGTTTGGGGCTCGGATGTCCCCCTCTAATACAAACACTGGTCAGTCTCCTCCAAAATCATGACCGCGGTGTTCCCCAGGGTAGGAACAGCGAAGAACACCCTACGTCTGGAAACCATTGACTACAGATTCCAGGCCCGACACTAATCAATTACTTGTTGCCCTGCAAATGACTGAAAGGTATCTGTCCAAAGTCTTAGGGACAACTGTCAGTTTTGCCTGTATTTAAGACACACTCACTGGTCATTCGACTAGAGTTGCAGTAACATCGCAGTGAACAGGACCCCACTGTAGGAACTCTCACTGTCCACTTTGCAGTCTGGTAATACATATTTTCTATTTTAATTTATCTCACTCTTTCTTAGCCTGCTCCTGAAGTTGTATTTTCAGACCTAACAAACATTTCAGTTTTTTTGCCCTCATGTGCGTTTCATGCGCTGAAAATCACGTTTTGGCCAAGTATCATAGTTTTCACTATAACTTAACCTAACCCTAACCCTAACCCTAACTTCCATCACTTAGAATGATATCAAATGAAAAACCTACTTAATTTGGACAATTATACACTATATACACAGTTACTATGTGTCACTGACAGTTTGTTTCGCAGCGGGGGAACATTTCAGTTTTTATTGCCTTAATGTGCATTTCATGCGCTGAAAATCTCGTTTTGGCCAAGTATCATAGTTTTCACTATAACTTAATTTCTATCAATCAGAATGATGTCAAATGAAAAACTTACTTGAATTGGATAATTATACACAGTAACTATGTGCCTCTGACAGTGTGTTTCGCAGCAGGGGAACATTTTAGTTTTTATTGCCTTAACGTGCGTTTCATGCGCTGAAAATCACGTTTTGGCCAAGTATCATAGTTTTCACTATAACTTAATTTCTAGCACTTAGAATGATGCCAAATGCAAAACTCACTTGAATTGGATGATTTTACACTATATACACAGTAACTATGTGCCTCTGGCAGTTTGTTTCGAAGCAGGGGAACATTTCAGTTTTTATCGCCTTAACGTGCGTTTCATGCGCTGAAAATCACGTTTTGGCCAAGTATCATAATTTTCACTATAACTTAATTTTTATTACTTAGAATGATGCTAGATGCAAAACTTACTTGAATTGGACGATTTTTCACTATATACACAGTAACTATGTGTCTCTGACAGTTTGTTTCGCAGCAGGGGAACATTTCAGTTTTTATTGCCTTAACGTGCGTTTCATGCGCTGAAAATCACGTTTTGGCCAAGTATCATAGTTTTCACTATAACTTAATTTCTATCACTTTGAATGATGCTAAATGCAAAAGGTACTTGGATTGCACGATTTTACACTATATACACAGTAACTATGTGCCTCTGACAGTTTGTTTCGCAGCAGGGGAACATTTCAGTTTTTATTGCCTTAACGTGCGTTTCATGCGCTGAAAATCACGTTTTGGCCAAGTATCATAGTTTTCACTATAACTTAATTTCTAGCACTTAGAATGATGCCAAATCCAAAACTTACTTGAATTGGACGATTTTACACTATATACACAGTAACTATGTGCCTATGACAGTTTGTTTCGCAGCAGGGGAACATTTCAGTTTTTATCGCCTTAACGTGCGTTTCATGCGCTGAAAATCATGTTTTGGCCGAGTATGATAGTTTTCATTATAACTTAATTTCTATCACTTAGAATGATGCTAAATGCAAAACTTACTTGAATTGGACGATTTTACACTATATACACAGCAACTTTGTGCCTCAGACAGTTTTTTTCGCAGCAGGGGAACATTTCAGTTTTTATTGCCTTAACGTGCGTTTCATACGCTGAAAATCACGTTTTGGCCAAGTATCATAGTTTTCACTATAACTTAATTTCTATCACTTTGAATGATGCTAAATGCAAAAGTTACTTGAATTGGACGATTTTACACTATATACACAGTAACTATGTGCCTCTGACAGTTTGTTTCGCAGCAGGGGAACATTTCAGTTTTTATTGCCTTAACGTGCGTTTCATGTGCTGAAAATCACGTTTTGGCCAAGTATCACAATTTTCACTATAACTTAATTTCTATCACTTAGAATGATGCTAAATGAAAAACTTACTTGAATTGGACGATAATACACTATATACACAGTAACTATGTGTCTCTGACAGTTTGTTTCGCAGCAGGGGAACATTTCAGTGTTTATTGCCTTAATGTGCATTTCATGCGATGAAAATCACGTTTTGGCCAAGTATCATAGTTTTCACTATAACTTAATTTCTATGACTCAGAATGATGCCAAATGAAAAACCTACTTGAATTGGACGATTATACACTATATACACAGTAACTATGTGTCTCTGACAGTTTGTTTGGAAGCAGGGGAACATTTCAGTTTTTATTGCCTTAACGTGCGTTTCATGTGCTGAAAATCACGTTTTGGGCAAGTATCATAATTTTCACTATAACTTATTTTCTATCACTTAGAATGATGCTAAATGAAAAACTCACTTGAATTAGACGATAATACACTATATACACAGTAATTATGTGTCTCTGACAGTTTGTTTGGCAGCAGGGGAACATTTCAGTTTTTATTGCCTGAATGTGCTTTTTATGCGCTGAAAATCATGTTTAGACCAAGTATCATAGTTTTCATTATAACTTAATATCTAGCCATTAGAATGATGCCAAATTAAAAACTTATTAAATTATAAAATTTGATGATATTACACTATATAGAGAGAGACATTTGTGTCTCTGACAGTTTTACACAGTTTTACAAGTTATGACTCCAGACTCTTAATTTACAATTCTGCCTTTATGGATAAATTGCATCACCACCCCCTGAGTGGATCACTTACCTCTCACTGTCTTTCACTTACCTTCATTCAGCATGTAGGTGTCAGATCACCTTGTACCTAGTGTCTATTCATATTACCTCACCCGAAGTTATTACACAGAAGGGATTGTGTTGTGTTACCCCAAGTTTAGAGTCCCTACGGATGTGGGAAACTTACAGCGTCTGTCTGCCAGAGAGCAGCAGCTGGAACCGATTGTGACCAGGGTGGCATGGGTCCCTGATCATGTCCCTGGCTCTGCTGAGGTAACGAGGGCTGGCAATGTCTTCCAGTGAAGGCAGAGTAGCCGACGATCTTCTGCGTAGTGGTGATACCTTTCTAAATAGCCCTTTTTGTCTGCTGCCGTTTTTTCCGCGTACCACCAAATGTGCTTTTTATGTGCTGATAAGCACATTTTGGTCGAATATGAAAGTTTCCAAGTGTGCACTTGACCCTGGATGACCTGGAGAGTGACAGTTACTCCTGAAGTTGAACTCTTTTTCATCGCACAATTCAAGGAAACAATTGCAAACCCTGTTAGCCAGCCTTTCTTATATTTTGCGAGGCGAACAAACAATTGCAAGGCCAACTAGTTAGTCTTTCTTACATTCCACGATCTTTTAAATCAATTGTAAAACCAGTTTGGCTAGTCTACCTTGCATTCTAGATCTTAAAAAAACAAAGGTAAAACCAGTATGACCACATGGTGCGACAAGAATAATTAATTATTAAGCCAGTTAGCCAGTCCATCCCACAATTCCCTCCTTTTGTGTCTGTGAAAATATCAAAATATTGAAGTGGCTGTTTCCATGAGCCAGAGAAGAACCAGTCAAGCCATCCTCGTTGTGGAACCGAATCTCCGGTCACAGCTCTCTGCATGTTCCTAATAGCCTGCAGGGCATCATGGACCGAGCAGGACATGCCGGCAGGGATGAAGGGGCAGCACGAGTCTCCCACCATGGCGCACACACAGCCCCGCTGGGTGGCCATTCCGTCAAGAGCAGGGCAGCCCTGGAAAATCACCTGGGCCATAGCGGCTACCCAGCCTGACTGATGCGCCGACACAGGCCCGGAACCTGCCTTCAATGTTCTTCAAATGCAGGGTGTTCCTCGCCGCTCCCACTCAAGGGAACTGAGCCATTAGGATTTTGGATGAGACTGACCAGTATTTGTGTTTGAGGGACACATCCGAGCCACACAATGGATCATGGTCGTGAGCTCCGTCAATAATGTGCCCAAATGGAGGTCATTGATTCGGGAATAACAGAACTTCTGAAGATCCCTAGATCAGGGGTGGCCAACCAGACAAACTCTCAGTTCAACCAAGTCCACAAACAAAAATATTATAATTTACAATAGCGTTTTTCTTTTACTATGCATGTTACTTAGTGGGACTTCTGTCATAAAATCAGAGCCTATTTTTGCGCAACATTCGCTCCTTGTGAGCTGTCATTTATTATGAATGGCTTTTAACTAGCGCGCCCACCACGTGGGTGTACACCTCGCTCTCCTATTGGCTGCTCCCGGCTGAGCACTCTCGCCTTGGTCTGCCTCGCAGGGGGTGTGGCTTTTTCAGCCGACGCTCGATCTTTGGGATACTTTTTGTTTGCGAGACGCCGTTCATTGTCGCTTCTGGTTCACGGGAGCTCTCCCACTCTGTTAAAAACGTTTAATCAAATGACCTTGCTCCTACTGGGAAACTTTGAGGTATTTTCATCCCAAGCACATGCGCATTGGACGAAAATACCGTATTGAACTCAAGCGAAGCGCACACGCAAATAAAAATAAAACACAAATACAAACTTTGATATGGACGTAAGAGCCGCATGCGGCTCGGGAGCCGCGGGTTGGCCACCCCTGCCCTAGATGATTATTTTTATACATAATATTCAAAAATACATCCCCATCGTCAATGGATACAATTTTTCGGGTTAATTCACCAACCAGAACAGACTGGGCCTGGTTCTAATACAACCACTATTTTAATCCCAGAATGCCTGTTTTGGACACTGTTTATGGTGGGAAAATAGCTCCAGAACCATCCTGGATCATTATTTTTCCACAGAATAGTGAAAATACATCCATCTACACATTCAACACTAATTATGAGTAGAAGCACCAACCAGAACCGACTGGGCCTGGTTCTAATACGACCACTATTTTAATCGCAAAATGCCTGTTTTGGACAATGTTTATGGTGGGAAACTTTATTTTTATAGAAAATAGTGAAACTACATCCACGCACTCAATCAACACAAATTCTGGGTAAATACACCAACCAGAACCGATTGGGCCTTGTTCTAATACAACCACTATTTTTATCGCAAAATGTTTTGGACACTATTGACGGTGGGAAATATTCCCAGAACATCCCTGCATCTTTAATTTTACACATAATAGTGAAAATGCATCCATCCACACAATTGACACTAAATCTGGGTAAAAGCGGCAACCAGAACCGACTGGGCCCGGTTCTAATTCAACCACCATGCAAAATAAAGATCCATTGGAGGTTTTTGATTCTTGTATAAAAAAGCCCCAAAACATCCCTGCATGATTATTTTTAAACAGAATAGTAAAATATACATCCCTATCATCTTTGGACACAAGTTTCAGATATAAACAGCAACCAGACCCGACTGGACCCAGTTATAATGCAACAACTATTTTTTATTGCAAAATGCATGTTTTGGAGAAAATTTACGCTGGGTGTGAAATATATTTGCATGCATATATATTTAATCTTGCACCCATTTCACTTACACCTATTGGTTAAAATGTGCACTACACCTTTTGTACTCCACCTCCTTCATTTGTATTGACGCCTACCATTTTTATGACTTGTCTTATCTCTAATAAAACCACCGTTGAAGCAACTTTTCAGCGGGAAACAGCCTTGAGGAGCTTGGAGAGTAGTCACACTCTCAGGCCTCTGATTTGTCCACTCCCCCGCCTCTGCAGACGCGGGCTTTAAGTTTCATTCCATCCGCATCAGTGTGTGTTCCTGTGTTCGAGTTTATTTAAGTGTTGGCTGGTAGCTCCAACATTCTGGTGCCCGAAACCCGGTAGGTTTCGCATCCTGATTTTGGATCGCGAATAATTAATCCAAAAATCTGACGTCAGCTGTCTCCCCATTGGGGAGAAGGGTGATCGATTCTCCGCTGTTCAGAAGAAGGAAGCGAATCCATCCCACCGGACACAGAGCACATCTGAGCGGTAAGGCACTTTTAAAATTAATTTGTAGAATCCAATCCAGTATTGAGACCCTGTCTTTCTAGAGAAGAAAGATGCTCCGTGTGTCGGAGAAAAATGTTTCTTTACCGCTCCCCGTAAGTTAGGGGAAACGTTCTCGGGATTTGAGAAGTTAGGTAAATTAAACGGGAGATCAAGTAAGGATCTCGAGATTTCTGGTTTGAGTTCTAATGCGTGAATCACCAGACAAAGAGGAGGAGGTCGCAACTCTCCGCCAGGGACTCCGAGGATTGCGTTAAAGATATAGAAAAAATATTATTACACTGTGCCAAGAGAATGAAAGCTCAAAATAAAGAATATATATATATATATTTATATATATATATATATATATATATATATATATATATATATATATATATATATATATATATATATATATATATATATATATATATATATATATATATATATAGAATAATAAATATAAAACTTGCAAGTAATCTCCCTAAGGAGAAATTTAAACCACAGCACTTGTGACACCCTCGTAAATCACGTCGTTTGCCGCGCAAAATAAGAGTATAAATGACTATCTAGGCGGGAAAATAAGATAGTAAATTAAACGGGACGTCCCTAGAGAAGGTGAGTAAACACTAAATAAAAACTAATGAATACATTATAAGAATAACGGAATATATCAATATAATTTTTGAATAAGCAAAAATCTTCAAACAAAAGAAAAGTTGCAAAAATGGGTTTAACAAACAGCAAAGAACTCTCAACCGACATGAAATGTATGCTGAAGCATTTTCCTGATAATTGCACATATATGAAAGAATGGAGGAAGAATAAAGACAAAGAGTGGGATGGGAGACTGTTGGAGGAGCCATTACAGGCCATAAAGCGTAAATTACAAGTCGAGAAGGCTATTGAAAGAGGAAAAAAAGAGAAGATATGTAAAGAACTTCAAGATATTCAAGTTTGGATCGGTCAAGCCCAATTAAGACAGAAACAAAAAATTATGAAGAAAATTAAACAAGCTGAACGAAAAACAAGTATGGCAGCTTTGATTAATATTAGGCCCCACGAAGAGACACTGGCCCCCTCCAGTGCACTCACTTCGGACAGGCTGTGCCAGGCACCTTTTACGAGCCAAGGGCACAAAGAGGGAGGGGGACCTGAGATGCACACACAAGAACAACATCTCAAGTTACAAAGGGCCTCTTACAATCCACACGACGAAGAAGGAGGGGTGAGCCAGAGTCCACAGGTGCCGCTGCAGAACCAGCAGGAGTAATCAAAATGCAGACAAGAGCACAAAGAGAAAAAATGGGAGGAGGACAACTCTATCCTCCCTTGATAGCATTTCAAGGACCTTACACTGGCCCACAGCCATGGGCACCACCAAGCCAAATGTATCCCATGGTTGAAGTTGCAAACCCACACTTCCAAGTGAATGGAGATCGTGATCAAACCATTCTCGTCCACCGTCCATGGACCGAGTCTGAATGTACTGAAGCATGAAAGGGACTGGGAGACCCAATAAAAAACCCAACTGAATGGTCCAATAATTTTGAACAGCTAAGGCAAAGTTTTCACCTGAATGGAGCTGAGACAAGAAAAGCGTTCACCATGAGTCTGGGACACAACTGGGCAAGAGTGAGAGGAAACTTCGATGAAAAAAACAACCAAGGAAAAATTCACCCCCATGATTCACCAGACCTAACAATGCTAGTAGAAAGAGTCCTGAGTCAAGTTCGAGAGACGTGGCGCCCAACACCATGTTATGACAAAATTAGAGCCACAAGACAGGAACAAGGAGAAGGAATTCATAAATTCAGAGCAAGATTTGAAGAAGTGTTCAAAGCCCACAGTGGGATAACGGAAGACCAAAATGAGCAAGGGGCGTACCAAGCCCAACTGAGACAAGGGTTCCTGGAAGGCCTCCAGCCCCACATCAAAGGGTTCGTGCAGAAGTACTGTGTCACATACCGAACCATGCCAATGAACCAACTCATGGAGTGGGCGATTCATGCTGAGGAGAGACACTGCCAAAAACAGGTAAGTTCAGGAGTTAACGCTCTGACCCAAGCCATGGCCTCATCGGTGGACGAAGAGTCATCAGAAGTATACTACCAACGAGGACATGGAAGAGTAAGTGGCCGAGGAAGACACGGCCGACCAAGAAGAAGAAGCCCAGATGACAAGTGTTTCAAGTGTCAAGAGAGAGGACATTTTGCTCGAGACTGCAAAAATACACACAGGTGGAACCAGAGACCCCCACCGTTCAACCCTGAAAATCAATATCAAGAATGACGCCAGAAGAAATGGAAGTCTAACACAGAAGAGGAAACTGAAGAAAGCGTTTGGGAGGACGAAGAAACCCCCTGCTCGCCAGTAGAAGTGTTAGACTTAACCAAAATCATGTCCACCCTCTGGGAGAGAGATAGCAAACCATACTACACCTTACTGGTGGGACAAAGTCAAACACCAGTAAGATTCTTATGCGACACTGGAGCAGATAAATCAGTCATCAAAGACAAAGTGCCAGGATTGATACCAGGAAAGGAGTGGATCACTGTGATAGGAGCAGGAGGACACATGGAGCTATTGAAGAAGTCGAAGAAAACAAAAATAACTGATGAAAATGGACAAAATCATGAAGCAAAATTTGTCCTGAGTAAAAACTGTCCTGTGAACCTCATGGGAAGAGATCTACTCCGTAAACTGGGAATCAGCCTTATCCCCACAGACGATGGTATGAAACCAGTACACAGATGGGAGGAAGCGGAAATCCAAATAGTTGAAGATCAAGAGGAACCTCATACGTTCTACTCCCTAGATTTAGCAACACAAGGGCCCTCATCCGTAATCCGACAGTTAAAATCCAAAGTCGAAAATATTAATGGCCAAACACAAACCCACTGGCCACTACACAACACCATGAAATTTGGATAAGCCAGACCAGAATTTGTTAAACACTTCGAGCGACTGGGACCCCAACTAGTCCGACTGGAGTACCTGTATTCCACAGCAGAGAGAGATGCAGCCACTTCGGTGGACTTGCCGCCACAAGCGAAAAAACTACTACAGTTTGAGATAACACCTCATGTGTCCATAAAGAGAAAACACCACAGGTCCTGGAAAGACCTAGGACGCATGGTGCAATTTTTGAAGACCAGAAACGAGGAGTCGTGGTCACATCAGACTCCCACAGTCAGCGTACTAACAAACACCCCATATGGAACAGTGACAAGACAGAAGCTGAAGTGGATGACCCAAGCAAGTCCGAAGACGCATTTAACTGCATGACAAGACTACATACTACTACAAGCTGAAGATTTCCCTACAGTACCGAGTTCACTGTGGCCCAAATCAAAAGCAGATGTAGGAAAAATGACCACAGCAAGAGAAGTAAGAATTGAGCCCAAGACATCATTTCGACCACGGGCTAAACAATACCCCCTTAAACCAGATGCTATAAATGGCATCAGACCAGTAATTAAAGAAATGCTCGAAGCAGGCATTCTAATTGAAAGTCCATCAAGCGAATGTAACACACCTATCTTTCCCGTGAAGAAAACGGAGACGGGAACGTGGAGATTGGTCCAAGACCTAAGACGGGTCAATGAAGCAGTGAAGTCCAGAGCACCCTGCGTACCCGACCCACACATACTGTTGAACGAGTTAAAGCCAAATCAGAAATTCTTTACAGTAATTGACCTAAGCAATGCATTTTTTCTCTATACCATTACACAAAACAGCACAAGACTGGTTTGGTTTCACATTCGAAGGAACCAAATACACATACACAAGGCTGCCACAGGGATTCTGCGACAGCCCCACAATATTCTCACAAGAGATTGCAGCATGTATAAATCAGCATGAACACAGACACCACACAGATCCTAGTATATGTAGACGATATACTGATAGCCAGCCCCACCGAAGAGGAAAACAAAGAGGAAGCAATCAGATTATTCAAACATCGAGAGCAAACTGGGAACAAGGCGTCGCTGAAGAAACTGCAGTACTGTCAGGAGTCAGTCATCTTCTTGGGACACTGAGTCTCACAGAAAGGAAGGGAACTAACGGATGGAAGACGAGAAGCCATCCAGCAATGTCCGAAACCACAGACGAAAAAACAAATGATGGCCTTCTTAGGCCTAACTAACTACTGCAGGAGTTGGATTCCAAATTATGCAGAACTAACTCAGCCACTTCTAGACATGATCTATGCCACTGAGATGACAATGAGATACCCAGTGACATGGACTGAAGAAGGAAACCGAACATTCATGTAAGTGAAGCAACACATCTTGGAATCAGGAGTCCTAGCATTTCCTGACTATGAAAAACCATTCACCCAAACAGTGACTTGCAAAGCAGCGTTCATGACATCAGTGTTACTACAACCACATGGAACAAAGATTAAACCAGTAGCGTTCTACCCAAAACGACTGGACCCAGTTGCAGCTGCCCTACCCCCGTAAGTACGAGCAGTGTGCGCAGCAGCATTAGCGGTCCAGATGACAGCTGAACTTGTACTGTTCCATCCACTCACACTCCAAGTCCCCCATGAAGTGGATCTACTGATAACACAAACCAAAATGTCGTTCCTGTCACCAGCAAGACACCTGGCCGTAACAGCCACATTGTTATCGCAACCCCATCTCACGATTAAGCGATGCAATACCTTGAACCCAGCAACGTTAATACAAACTGAAGAAGACGGAGATCCACACCAATGTGATGAAAGAACCAGTGAAAGCTGTAAACCAAGACCAGATCTAAAAGACACTCCAATTCCAGACAGCACTTATGTATACGTAGATGGATCCGCATCCAAATCAGAACAAGGAAAAAATCAAGTAGGATTTGCAGTCGTCACAGACAACAAAGTCTTATGTGCAGAAAAATTGCCATCTAATCTCTCAGCGCAAGATGCAGAAATTATAGCATTGACAAAGGCGTGCACATTGTTTAAAGGTAGGAAGGTCACGATTTATACAGACAGCCAATATGCACACTCCACTCTACATGTATTTGCTGCACAATGGATTAGAAGAGGGATGAAAACATCCACAGGCAAATCAGTAGAGCATGCCGAACTGCTGAAACAATTACTTAATGCAGTACTACTTCCCAGCCACATAGCTGTATGCAAATGTAAGGCACATACTAACAGCAGCGACAGAATTAGTAGAGGAAATACTAAAGCAGATACAGCAGCTAAAGGAGCAGCACAAACACTGAGTGCTCAGTATACACAACAACAACATGAGTCAATCCCAAAAACAGTATTAATTGAAATGCAAAACATTGCACCACAGAATGAAAAAGATGCATGGATACTCAAAGGCACAGAACAGTCTGCGGACGGCCTATATACAATAAAAGGCCTACCCTGCTTGCCAAAAAAATTATTCCAAATGGTAGCAAAATTGAGCCATGGAAAGTCTCATGTCTCAACAAGGGGGATGATAGACATGGTACAGCGTGTTTTCCATGTGACAACAGGTCTAAATACCTATTTTAAAATTTTTTGTAGAGACTGTTTAACTTGCTGCAAACATAATGTGCAAGGTAACCTCAGACCCAAACGAGGCCAATGCCCAAAAGGTACCTACCCATTTGAAATTATACACATGGATTTCATTGAATTATCCAGAAGCAACCAGTATAAATACTGTTTAGTCTTGATTGACTCATTCTCGAAATGGACTGAAATAGTCCCCTCAAAAACACCAGACGCATTGACGGTGGCTAAAGCCATCTGTAAACACATAATCCCAGAACATGGGATCCCCAGAATCATCTGGAGCGACAATGGAACTCATTTTGTAAACAGCATAATACAATACATAGCAAACCACCTAGGAATAAGTCTAAAAAATCACTGCTCGTACCATCCGCAAAGCGCGGGACTGGTAGAGAGAACAAATGGTACAATAGAACTAAGGCTTAAAAAAACCATGGAAGAAACAAAAAAACCATGGCCAGAATGCTTACCACTGGTCAAAACATATATGAGAATTGTACCAACTAGCTCAGGATTAACACCTTTTGAGATAGTTCATGGAAGACCATTCCAACTTCCCCTATGGGAAGGTGAACCATGGCAAGAGACTAAGGGCGAGGCAGATCCACTCACAGAGTGGATGGTAAAAATGTTTAGAGAAAAACTTGTCCAAAATACATGTAAGCTGCCGTTATCCCCTTTGTCTCCCCTACAGGAGGTGGTGAAGCCTGGTGACCAGATCCTGATTCGAGTCATAAAAAGGAAATCCTGGTCCTCGCCATGTTGGGAAGGCCCATTCGTGGTTCAACTCACCACCCCCACCGCAGTAAAGATTGCCGAGAGGTCGACGTGGATTCACCAATCCCAAGTCAAAATAGTTCGAGACATCGGCAACCCTGAGTAGATTGCAAATCGGACGGTACCAAAACCCTTGTCCGCGAAGGAATCATCTGACGTCTGCTCACCTGCCCCAAACACCCCCCTAACCTAACCTTGACCTCTCACAGGTTTTACACCCTCACACAGAAGCCAAAATGAAAGCCACTGCCACCCTCATCACTGTGACTGTACTATCAGTGGCAGCATGGGTGTGGCTGAGTGCCCCGCCCCCAGACATTCGAGTTGAAAAACGAGACGATGCCGTGCTACTGTCACAGAGGAAAGTGAAGTGGTATGAAAAGAACAATCCAAAGAATCATTTTGAAGAAAATATGTGGTATAATTTCATGGTATTTCAGAAAAAAATAACTGGTGTGAAAGAAAGTTGTTATTTGTGTAGTCGTATGCCTTATTCCACATGTACCCCACCAGTGTATCCCAAGCCAATCAACCCCTATACCTATAATGCCTACACACCTCTATGGTATCCCGACATACTGAGATCACAGTGTCTAGAAGGTGCATTTAGATCTGTAGTTCCCGAGGTTGATGCCACTGTACCACCTTTAACAGGTAGAAAATTCACAAGGCTTTTGAACTATGATTGGACAGATCTAGTTATGTTAAGCAACGTCCCATACCCAAGTGATTTTACGGCTGTGTGTTTCGCTAGTAATATGACATTCTGGGGTAAGTCCAGACCAGTAGGAGAAGTCCCCATGAAATTCTGTAGGGATATACTTACCCCGTGCAGACGAGACACCACTAACAAAGCCAGGTTCAATGCCACAGGAGTACCCATGGGTGCCACCTGCAGGGACTATTACACTCTCCCTGATGTAATGGGCACTGATCCCCAAGATGATGGGTATTGGATGTGTGGGCATACAGTGTATTTGGGTTTGCCCACAGTATGGAATGGTCGCTGTGCAATGGTGCAGATGGTTCAAGATGCATTCCTTTTAAGGGGAGTGAAAATACCAGTAAGATATAAGAGATTTATACCTGTACAATTTAAACCACATGATTCAATTTGGGGTAGTAATGTCCCTGATGATCACAAATTATGGTCCACCTCCGAGAAAGTCATATTGTCACTACTTCCACAGATTGGAGTGGGTAAAGTTATGCTCCGTGTAGAACCATTGAATTATCGGATGGGATTGTTCATTAACCAAACTATCAAAGCCCTACAAGGTATAGCAGAGGAATTAAAAGCCTTTAGAGAAATGGAGTTGCAAGACCGCATGGTCCTAGATTTGATAACAGCCAAGGATGGAGGTGTGTGTGCCATAGTTGGAGAACACTGTTGCACCTTCATCCCAGATGAAACCGGTGACGAAGGTAACATAACTCGTGCCATAGCTGAAATGAAAGCCTTAGCCAACACCATGGCCCAAGATCACTCAGCCATAGGTGCATCACTGTGGTCGTGGTTGACAACCGGATCATGGTTCTCTATTCTGATTAAATTTGCAACTCCCTTTTTTGCGGTTTTAATTCTATTCTGCATCTTTTCAATGTGTGTAATCCCTTGTATGAAAGTTATGATTCAAAAAAATATCCAGCACACGCTGGTAGCTTACAGTGACATACAGTTTCACAGCATGACAAACCTTGCCGGAGATTCTAGCACTCTTCCAAAGTGTGATGAATCCCCGGATGTCGAGTCGTCTGGGTAAATGTACTTGTCTTGACTTAAAAAATTGTGTTCGCTCATTAAGGGGGACGCAGAGGAATTTTCCTCAAGTACCCCTGAGTAAACTTGAGTTTTTCGCCTCTGCCTTGACAAGTGATTTAGTTATTTTTCATACCGTGTTGAGTGACTATTAATGATATTTGTATTCTAAAACCTGCAAAGGAGGGATATAGATTGATGAAAATGAAAATTCTTTCAAAGTAACTTCAGGGGGGATATGTGAAATATATTTGCATGCATATATATATAATCTTGCACCCATTTCACTATGATATATTAAAGGTTACTAGAATAAAATATTAATTTACACCTATTGGTTAAAATGTGCACTAAACCTTTTGTACTCCACTTCCTGCATTTGTATTGACGCCTCCCATTTTTATGACTTGTCTTATCTCTAATAAAACCACAGTTGAAGCAACTTTTCAGCGGGAAACAGCCTTGAGGAGCTTGGAGAGTAGTCACACTATCGGGCCTCTGATTTGTCCACTCCCCCGCTTCTGCAGACGTGGCCTATAACTTTCATTCCATCCGCATCAGTGTGTGTTCCTGTGTTCGAGTTTATTTAAGTGTTGGCTGGTAGCCCCAACACTGGGAAATACCCCTAGAACCATCCTGGATCTTTATTTTTAGAGAGAATAGTGAAAATACATCCACCTACACAATCAACACTAACTCTGGGTAAAAGCACGAACCAGAACTGACTGGGCTTGGTTTTACTACAACCACCATGCAAAATAAAGTGCCCAAATGGAGGTCATTTATTCGGGCATAGAAGAACTTCTGAACATCCCCAGATGATAATTTTTATACAGAATAGTCAAAACATCAACCCCATTCCTATTGGACACACGTTACGGGTGTAGACACAAACCAGAACCGACTGGGCCTGGTTCTAATAAAACCACTATTTTTGTCGCAAAATGCATGTTTTTGACACTATTTATGGTGGGAAATCGTCTCAGAACATCCCTGGATCTTTATTCTTACAGAGAATAGTGAAAATACATCCACCCATACAATCGACACTGATTGTGGGTAAAGCACCAACCAGAACCGACTGGGCCTGGTTCTAAACAACCACTTGTAAATAAAGTGCCCAAATTGAGGTCATTGATTCGGGCATAACAGAATTTCTGAACATCCCTAGAATATTATTTTTATAAAGAATAATCAAAAATACATCCCCATCATCATTGGACACAATTTCTGGGTAAAAACCCGAACCAGAACCGACTGGGCCTGGTTTTAATACAACCACTACTTGAACCGCAAAATGCCTGTTTTGGACACTGTTTGTGGTGGGAAATAGCTCCAGAACCATCCTGGATCATTATTGTTATACAAAATAGTGAAAATACATCCACTCACACAATAAACACAAATTCTGGGTAAAAGCACCAACCAAAACCGACTGGGCCTGTTTCTAAACCACCACTTGTAAATAAAGTGACCAAATGAAAGTAATTCATTCGGGCATAACAGAACTTCTGAACATCGCTAGATGATTACTTCTATACAGAATAGTCAAGTATACATCCCCATCATAATTGGACACAAGTTTCGTATACAAACACCCACCAGAACCGACTGGACCCTGTTATAATGCAACCACTATTTTGTATCGCCTGTTTTGGACACTGTTTATGGTGGGTTATAGCTCCAGAATCCCCTAGAATGATGCCAATGAATGACTTACTTGAAATGGACGATTTTTTGGTCCGGGACCAATGAAAGTAGAACAAGAATTAGCAAGGGCTTTATAGTCTTGGTCTGTTAATAGAGTCAGGGACTTAACTAAGACAAAGTCAGGGACTTTTAGTCTTTGTCTGTTCAGAGATATTGGGTTAATCACAAAGTGGATATCAATTTCGGGTAATTTAGAAAATAATTCTTGTTTAAACTATTAAGTAGGTGATTAATATGGGTGAGAACGCAACAAAAGGGATGGGTTTATTGTCAGACTGCAAAAGGAAATCGGAGAGTTACCGGGACGAGATATCATGGTCCAGCTTGGGCTAAGCCTAGTGGCCACCCAAAATGGCTTCCAACCCAGGGAATTACAGACCAAAAATATCTTCCACTCGACCACATCTAACAGCTTCTACGCTCTCGACATTGTCGGGAATGATTCTGCCAAGGTAGCTGAAAGTCTAAGAGAACAGTCTGAAGATATCTGCCCAGCAGCACCAGGACAGGAACAACAAACATGGCCATGACGTGTCACCCTGAAGTTCATGGGAGACCGGACGACAAGTGGTTAAACCAATTCTCACAGTTGCCCACTCAACGAATCATAATTAACCACGTATATGCAACTGACCTAATGGACAACCCATTGCCCCCTGGACACATTGCCTATGGGGATGGATCATCATCAAAAACCCTGGATGGAGAAAAACACAACGTATATGCCGTGGTGACTCAAAAAGACAACCTCAAGACAGGACGACTCCCCGGCGACTGGTCCGCACAAGCCGCAGGAATAGTGGCACTGACAGAGGCATGTAGACTATTCCTAGAACAAGACGTGACGGTGGAAAGACACAGCCCAATCCCTGCTGAATTCCTAAGAGAAATGCAAAATCATGCCCCAGAAAAAGAGAAACTGCAATGGGAAACAAAAGGAGCCACTCAACACAAGAACGGACTCTATGCAGTAGAAAACAAGCCATGCGTGACACGATCATTGTTTGAAGTAATTGCCAAATTGAGCCATGTGAGGAGCCATGTCTCAACAGGAGGGATGATCAGTACAGTACAACAAACAATGCATGTTCCCAGAGGTCTCCAAACTTACTTCAATTTTTTGGGCAGAAACTGTCTGAACTGCTGTAGACACGACTCTCAAGGCAACGAACGACCCAAGCATGGAACAAGGCAAACAGGAACATATCCCTTCGAGCTTCTGAACATGGATTTCATCAAACTGAACCAAAGTGCTGGACTCGTCGAACAAACCATTAGAACAGTAAAACCCAGACTCAGAAAAAACATGGAAGACCAACCACAGCTATGGGCCAACCGACAGAACGAAGAACTCGCCAACCTCACCTACAACTGTATTCTGGGTAATTTGAGAGAATCCTTCCAGCAAAGCTCGACCGCCTACATACCATGGTCGCAGTACCATTAGCAGCTACAGTCAATACCGCAACGTATGTCCAGTGCAACAACCGAACAGACTGTTATCCATCCTGTTTCAACTTCAGCGGACCGGATCCGAAGACCCCTTTAGACCAAGTTTACGTCACCAGGTGTGCCGAGATCAGACACATTCCTTCCCAATCATGGACAGTACTGGACCAAATATGGTGGCTCTGCGAATGGCAAGTGTATATGATCATCCCCACCAATACAACTGGGCTCTGTGTCCCTACATCTGCATCCGACCACACGTACGTTCTAACAGCAGACTCGATTCCAACTGTCGACGCCAACCCACATCTACCCACCAGGCGTCAACGACGGAGCTTTGATTTCTTCCCCCATGATTCAGTTTGGGGCTCGGATGTCCCCCTCTAATACAAACAATGGTCAGTCAGTCTCCTCCAAAATCATGATGGCGGTGTTCCCCAGGGTAGGAACAGCGAAGAACACCCTACGTCTGGAAACCATTGACTACAGATTCCAGGCCCGACACTAATCAATTACTTGTTGCCCTGCAAATGACTGAAACGTATCTGTCCAAAGTCTTAGGGACATCTGTCAGTTTTGCCTGTATTTAAGATACACTCACTGGTCATTCAACTAGAGTTGCAGTAACATCGCAGTGAACGGGACCCCACTGTAGGAACTCTCACTGTCCACTTTGCAGTCTGGTAATACATATTTTCTATTTAAATTTATCTCACTCTTTCTTAGCCTGCTCCTGAAGTTGTATTTTCAGACCTAACAAACATTTCAGTTTTTTTGCCCTAATGTGCGTTTCATGCGCTGAAAATCACGTTTTGGCCAAGTATCATAGTTTTCACTATAACTTAACTTAACCTAACCCTAACCCTAACCCTAACCCTAACCCTAACCCTAACCCTAACCCTAACCCTAACCCTAACCCTAACCCTAACCCTAACTCTAACCCTAACCCTAACCCTAACCCTAACTTCCATCACTTAGAATGATATCAAATGAAAAACCTACTTAATTTGGACGATTATACACTATATACACAGTAACTATGTGTCACTGACAGTTTGTTTCGCAGCGGGGGAACATTTCAGTTTTTATTGCCTTAATGTGCATTTCATGCGCTGAAAATCACGTTTTGGCCAAGTATCATAGTTTTCACTATAACTTAATTTCTAGCTTGAGAATGATGCCAAATGGATAACTTACTTGAATTGGACGATTTTTCACTTTATACACAGTAACTATGTGTCTCTGACAGTTTGTTTGGCAGCAGGGGAACATGTGAGATTAGACAAAGTATCTTTGCAAATGCTTTTTCATATTGTATAAGTTTTTGTGAGTATAACAGCATCATAGTCATCCTTATGGCTTACATGTCAGCATAAACACCCAACTGTCTGACTGAATAAACAATCTTAGTCTTGTGATTGGGGTGACATGTCAGCACAAATACTCAACTGTCCGACACTGATCAATTACTTTTTGCCCTGCAAATGACTGAAATGTATCTGTCCAAAGTCCTAGTGACAACTGTCAGTTTTTCCTGTATTTGAGACACACACACTGGTCATTCGACTAGAGTTGCAGGAACATCGCGTTGAACAGGACCCTACTGTAGGAACTCTCACTGTCCACTTTGCAGTCTGGTAATAAACCAATTGGTCCGGGACCAATGAAAGTAGAACAATAATTAGCAAGGGCTTATAGTCTTGGTCTGTTAATAGAGTCAGGGACTTAACTAAGACAAAGTCAGGGACTTTTGGTCTTTGTGTGTTCAGAGATATTGGGTTAATCACAAAGTAGAGATCACTTTCGGGTAATTTAGAAAATAATTGTTGTTTAAACTATTATGGAAGGTGATTAATATGGGTCGGAAAGCAACAAAAGGAATGGGTTTATTGTCAGAATGCAAATGAAAATCGGAGAGTTACCGGGACGAGATATCATGGTCCAGCTGGGGCTAAGCCTAGTGGCCACCCAAAATGGCCTCCGACCCAGCGAATTACAGACCAAAAATATCTTCCACACCACCACATCTAACAGCTTCTACTCTCTCGACATTGTCGGTAATGATTCTGCCAAGGTAGCTGAAAGTCTAAGAGAACAGTCTGAAGATATCTGCCCAGCAGCACCAGGACAGGAACAACAAACATGGCCATTACATGTCACCCTGAAGTTCATGGGAGACCGGACGACAAGTAGTTAAACCAATTCTCACAGTTGCCCACTGTTAGACTATAAATATTTTACATGACTCCAATTCCTTAATTCTGTAGTCTCCAGTCTAACAATGGAGCGTGTTCAGCATCGGAGGAGACAAACCAGGGTTGAGCGAGTTTATCCACAGATGATTTATTCCATTCAAATTGATTCATACAGAGCTCCGGGTCTCCCTCCCATAGAATAAGCCCGCTGAGTGTTGATGTCCCAAAGCGGAGGATGGAAAAGACATTGTCCAAACCCGCGTTTGCCCAGTTATAATCCAACAAAAATGCATATTCATTCGCTGATTAATAATGAGATGTGGGCTGGTCCAGGGCTGCTGTGAGGGGGGGTTTCTCTGGGCTCCACATCTTCCAGCCTTGAATCCACATCATCCAGACCTCTGTCTCCGCTGGTCCTATAAAGTCCCGACCCTCCGCCCTGCTCTTTGTTCCTCTGCCCTTTGAAGTCCTCCATCTGGTCTCTTATCAGTGTGGATCCCACCTTGAAATAAGAATCTCAGGAAGAGCCTTTTGTTAACATTATAGTTGAGGAGTCTCAGACCCATCCTTCTGTTCATATTGTATTTGAGTTGGGAACCAGTGGCGACTCTAAAACAAGACCGCCACAACAAAAGGAATGAGTAAAATGTGATATCAAAATGAAACAGCTATACTAAAAAGAATGAGTAAAATATGATATCAAAATGAAACAGCTATACTAAAAAGAATGAGTAAAATATGATATCAAAATGAAACAGCTATACTAAAAAGAATGAGTAAAATATGTCAAATATCTGCTTGTATGGGTATACCGTGAGGTTTTAATGGAGCTTTATTATTCAGTGGAGGCGCTGAAGGTACAAGAGTCAAAGTTGGTTCGATCTGGGTGGGGGCCCTCACCGCAGCCAAAGCTATTGAAGCAATTACCAGGTTGTGTATTGCCAATCTATGCTGTTCCAACTCCTCCTCCTTTCTCAGTATCGACCCCCGCCTCCACCTCCACACCTCCTCTTTTCTCCTTCGGAGTTCCACCTCCTTAGCTGTGACGTCACGCTCTACTTTCCGCAAAGCAATGGACAAGTTATTCATATTCCATTCATGCTTTTGACCTACAAAATGTACATTTTCTTTTAAAGTTCTAAATTGTTTCACCAACTCGCGGATTATTTTTGGTTGTTTTTTTTAACTTGAACACCACTCAGAACCTGTGCTTCCACATCTGCATACAAAATTGTCAATTCATTCCATTCTCCACATTCTCCCGCACTTTCACATCCTTCCATTTTCACCAATTCAATCTAGATCAAGTCTCCGGATAAATTTGGAATTTTAGTATGTTCAATTCTAGGAATTATTGTTACTTTTTATTTTTTTTTTATTTTTTTTTTTAGAATCAATTCTAGGAATCAAACATCTGTGGACCCAGTCGTTTCCCTGCTGAAGACTTTAAAATAACTCCTGCATACAACTCTTTCCGGAATCTCTTGTTCCTTTGTTTCATACGACCGTTTTCTCTATCTCAAAACGACCGTTCTGGGATCGTCATTAATTCCGACTCTAGGTATATTACAACCTTTTCGGAATCACCTATTCCCGATATCCCCTTTCTATAGTCACTTCTCCATAATTTAAAAATCCAATAGCAGAATTTTAACGTTTCAGTAATAGGTATTCTGCTTACCTTTCAGTTGATCAGGCGCCTGTCGGAGAAGTCCCAAGAGAAAGGTCTCACGCTCGCCGGCGTGCCCTCACGTTCGCTGACGTGGTTAACTTTTCTTTATTCCCACGTTCGCTGACGTGTTTTAACTTTTCCTTATTCCCACGTTCGCTGACGTGTTTAACTTTTCCTTATTCCCACGTTCGCTGACGTGTTTCGATAACCGCGACTCCACGTTCGCCGACGTGTTTTAGAGTCCGCGGCTGGCCTTAACCCATATGTCTACGCAGTCTCCTCCCTGGTTCACGGACGGAGTTATCGGCCTTAACCCCTATCTGTCTACGCAACCGACTCACGGACTGGGTCACCAAAACTGTTAGACTATAAATATTTTACCTGACTCCAATTCCTTAACTCTGTAGTCTCCAGTCTAACAATGGAGCGTGTTCAGCATCGGAGGAGACAAACCAGGGTTGAGCGAGTTTATCCACAGATGATTTATTCCATTCAAATTGATTCATACAGAGCTCCGGGTCTCCCTCCCATAGAATAAGCCCGCTGAGTGTTGATGTCCCAAAGCGGAGGATGGAAAAGACATTGTCCAAACCCGCGTTTGCCCAGTTATAGTCCAACAAAAATGCATATTCATTCGCTGATTAATAATGAGATGTGGGCTGGTCCAGGGCTGCTGTGAGGGGGGGTTTCTCTGGGCTCCTCATCTTCCAGCCTTGAATCCACATTATCCAGACCTCTGTCTCCGCTGGTCCTATAAAGTCCCGACCCTCCGCCCTGCTCTTTGTTCCTCTGCCCTTTGAAGTCCTCCATCTGGTCTCTTATCAGTGTGGATCCCACCTTGAAATAAGAATCTGAGGAAGAGCCTTTTGTTAACATTATAGTTGAGGAGTCTCAGACCCATCCTTCTGTTCATATTGTATTTGAGTTGGGAACCAGTGGCGACTCTAAAACAAGACCGCCACAACAAAAGGAATGAGTAAAATGTGATATCAAAATGAAACAGCTATACTAAAAAGAATGAGTAAAATATGATATCAAAATGAAACAGCTATACTCAAAAGAATGAGTAAAGTATGATATCAAAATCAAACAGCTATACTAAAAAGAATGAGTAAAATATGTCATATTCTTCACCACTCAACGAATCATAATTAACCACGTATATGCAAATGACCTAATGGACAACCCAATGCCCCCCGGACACATTGCCTATGGGGATGGATCATCATCAAAAACCCTGGATGGAGAAAAACACAACGTATATGCCGTGGTGACTCAAAAAGACAACCTCAAGACAGGATGACTCCCCGGCGACTGGTCTGCACAAGCCGCAGAAAAAGTGGCACTGACAGAGGCATGTAGACTATTCCTAGAACAAGACGTGACGGTGGAAAGACACAGCCCAATCCCTGCTGAATTCCTAAGAGAAATGCAAAATCATGCCCCAGAAGAAGAGAAACTGCAATGGGAAACAAAAGGAGCCACTCAACACAAGAATGGACTCTATGCAGTAGAAAACAAGCCATGCGTGACAAGATCATTGTTTGAAGTAATTGCCAAATTGAGCCATGGGAGGAGCCATGTCTCAACAGGAGGGATGATCAGTACAGTACAACAAACAATGCATGTTCCCAGAGGTCTCCAAACTTTATTTTTTTTGGCAGAAACTGTCTGAACTGCTGTGGACACAACTCTCAAGGCAATGAACGACCCAAGCATGGAACTAGGCAAACAGGAACATATCCCTTCGAGCTTCTGAACATGGATTTCATCAAACTGAACCAAAGTGCTGGACTCGTCGAACAAACCATTAGAACAGTAAAACTCAGACTCAGAAAAACCATGGAAGACACAGGAAAACCATGGCAAGAATGCCTGAGCCTGGTAGAAACGTACATGAAAATCATTCCAACAGCACAGGGATGCACACCATTTGAGGCAGTGAACGACAGAACCTTCCACTTAACAATGTGGGAAAAAGATCTGGTGGTAGAAGAGAAAAGAGAAACAGATTCCCTCACTAAGTGGTTATGCAAAATGTTCCAAGAAAGAACTGTGATGAATGCAAAATAATCTGCCGACATCTTCTCTGTCTCCCACAGAGGAGGTCCTGTCCCCAGGAGACCTGGTACTCGTCAAGGTGATAAAAAGAAAGTGCTGGTCTTCTCCACGTTGGGACGGACCTCACCGTGTGATTTTGGCCATCATCATCACCGCTCTGTGTTCAACCACATGGGGGGAACGTACCAGAACCTTGGTACACTCCCACTGGAGGAGAATGCCCCACTAGCTGGTTCAGGAAACGATCAGGGGCCCCCAGATCTGCATCCCATTAACCAAGACACCAATCGTCGTTCAAGTCCCTTTGCTCAGCCTACAGCTTACTCACTTGGGATTACACAGGACTGACTCCAGTTATTTTTATTGGTACCTACAAGCTCCCAGAGTCTGAGTGGTCTGGCCAGACACCTTGGACCAGGTCCTCCTCCATACAGGCTACAAAACCCTCACATGGCCCCTTTCCGAAGAAGCTACCACCATGACCGCTAACTTCACCAAGTTAGCCACCACCATCAAAGATGGTAAACATATGCTAGACCTTACGACCAATATCCAACAAAAAGGCTGCATCAACCTATGCCTCCGACCGGACCGACCAGGAAAAGGCCCCCTCTTTACTATCACCATCCGCACTACTAGTCCAGCCATGGTCCCCAAAGTGATTGGTGTGAACCCCTTCGTACAACCATCCGCCACACGCCTACTCAAAATCCGTCCGGCAGGAACACCTAAGCCTGAGTAGATACACCTTATTCTCGCCCATGTCCAAACACAGGAAGAAAACGACTACAACCTGATGATGAGGAACAGTTGGTACAGATACACCGCACTCACAGCCCGTGCCACAACCAATGAGTTGTTATGTCTGTTCCCTCTTGCCTACTGCCGTAGCCCAACCACAGCTATGGGCCAACCGACAGAACAAAGAACTCGCCAACCTCACCTACAACTGTATTCTGGGTAATTTGTGAGAATCCTTCCAGCAAAGCTCGACCGCCTACATACCATGGTCGCAGTACCATTAGCAGCTACAGTCAATACCGCAACGTATGTTCAGTGCAACAACCGAACAGACTGTTATCCATCCTGTTTCAACTTCAGCGGACCGGATCCGAAGACCCCTTTAGACCAACTTCACGTCACCAGGTGTGCCGAGATCAGACACATTCCTTCCCAATCATGGACAGTACTGGACCAAATATGGTGGCTCTGCGAAAGGCAAGTGTATATGATCATCCCCACCAATACAACTGGGCTCTGTGTCCCTACATCTGCATCCGACCACACGTACGTTCTAACAGCAGACTCGATTCCAACTGTCGACGCCAACCCACATCTACCCACCAGGCGTCAACGACGGAGCTTTGATTTCTTCCCCCATGATTCAGTTTGGGGCTCGGATGTCCCCCTCTAATACAAACAATGGTCAGTCTCCTCCAAAATCATGATGGCGGTGTTCCCCAGGGTAGGAACAGCGAAGAACACCCTACGTCTGGAAACCATTGACTACAGATTCCAGGCCCGACACTAATCAATTACTTGTTTCCCTGCAAATGACTGAAACGTATCTGTCCAAAGTCTTAGGGACAACTGTCAGTTTTGCCTGTATTTAAGACACACTCACTGGTCATTCGACTAGAGTTGCAGTAACATCGCAGTGAACAGGACCCCACTGTAGGAACTCTCACTGTCCACTTTGCAGTCTGGTAATACATATTTTCTATTTAAATTTATCTCACTCTTTCTTAGCCTGCTCCTGAAGTTGTATTTTCAGACCTAACAAACATTTCAGTTTTTTTGCCCTAATGTGCGTTTCATGTGCTGTTAATCACGTTTTGGCCAAGTATCATAGTTTTCACTATAACTTAACCTAACCCTAACCCTAACCCTAACTTCCATCACTTAGAATGATATCAAATGAAAAACCTACTTAATTTGGACGATTATACACTATATACACAGTAACTATGTGTCACTGACAGTTTGTTTCGCAGCGGGGGAACATTTCAGTTTTTATTGCCTTAATGTGCATTTCATGCGCTGAAAATCACGTTTTGGCCAAGTATCATAGTTTTCACTATAACTTAATTTCTAGCACTTAGAATTATGCAAAATGAAAAACTTACTTGAATTGGACAATTATACACTATATACACAGTAACTATGTGCCTCTGACAGTTTGTTTCGCAGCAGGGGAACATTTCAGTTTTTATTGCCTTAACGTGCGTTTCATGCGCTGAAAATCACGTTTTGGCCAATTATCATAGTTTTCACTATAACTTAATTTCTAGCACTTAGAATGATGCTAAATGCAATACTTACTTGAATTGGATGATTTTACACTATAGACACAGTAACTATGTGCCTCTGGCAGTTTGTTTCGCAGCAGGGAACATTTCAGTTTTTATTGCCTTAACGTGCATTTCATGCGCTGAAAATCACGTTTTGGCCAAGTATCATAATTTTCACTATAACTTAATTTCTATCACTTAGAATGATGCTAAATGAAAAACTTACTTGAATTGGAGTATTATACACTATATACACAGTAACTATGTGTCTCTGACAGTTTGTTTCGCAGCAGGGGAACATTTCAGTTATTATTGCCTTAACGTGCGTTTCATGCGCTGAAAATCACGTTTTGGCCAAGTATCATAGTTTTCACTATAACTTAATTTCTATCACTTAGAATGATGCCAAATAAAAAACTTACTTGAATTGGACAATTATACACTATATACACAGTAACTATGTGTCTCTGACAGTTTGTTTCGCAGCAGGGGAACATTTCAGTTTTTATTGCCTTAACGTGCGTTTCATGCGCTGAAAATCACGTTTTGGCCAAGTATCATAGTTTTCACTATAACTTAATTTCTATCACTTAGAATGATGCTAAATTATTAGGTTCATTAATAATTACCTTCGTCCGTAATTATCAATAACTGCAGGAAGACATCTTATTCAATTATTGACATTTAATTAAATAGAAATGGATACAACAGATAAAAGCCTCCGAAGGGGAGAGTCAGCAAGTGTCACCTTACAACTTCCGAACGTCTCACCGAATAGACGTTTTCGTCCCACTCTTATGGTCATGAATCAAAACAAGTTACAGAGTTGTTGATCATTCCATCACGTATGAGTAAAAACAACATCTGGGACTACAATAACAATCAAAGTTTTTTACTAATAACAAAAACAGGAGACTAGACCTAACAACATTTAGATTAGAGTAATTATACAACCTCCTTGACCTAATGAATCATATAATAAAATCATAATCATATAATGGTTACATACAGAAAAACCCGAAGTGCACGGTTACATAACGATAACAACATTCTTGTTATTGGCCGAATAGCCCTGGCCTCGTCACCAAGGGCCCACCAAATCTCAAGGACCCAGATTGGGTGGATTGTTTTTATAACCATCCTGGAACAGGCCGTCCAGGTTAAAGATGACTTGGCAATACTCGTGACCTCGCAACACTTTTGAAAACAGAAAGAGAATGATTTAACAAAGTAATGAATTAATACAGAGAATAGAAAGAGAATGATTTAATAAAGAAATGAATTAATATAACTATTATAATAGTAAAACAGAATAAACCCAACATTCCCCCGTTTTTATAATATGTATGTTATTAGTCATTTCTTAGTAATCACTAAATGGTAATGTCGGGTGCCTGTGATTTTTCCCGCCTACTCCTTACTCCCATGGCTGGTCTGAAAGAGAAAGAACATAATTATATTCGTCCAATTGGTCCTCGGATTTACCGTACTCCTGGACCTCACTGCTTTCCCCAAACCGTCCCATAAGATACAACTCATGTACTTTAGAATTTGTAGGGGCAATTGCAGTATTTATAAGTCGGCTTAGCAAGGAGCGCAAACAGGGGATAATACAGCACCCACACAATGTTAGGATAGCGGTTATTGTGCCAATAGTCACCATGAAGGATGTAGCCAAATCTTTATATTTTCCAAAGGTCTTATCCCACCAATCTGACAATGCGGACGTATCTACTCCAGAATGCTCTTGCATATTGCTGTTCAGTGTTTGCAGGCCAGTAATGGCCCTGGTGAGAGATCCACTGGGTGACGTGTTGTTCGGTATGAAGGTGCAACATTGTTTTCCAAACATTGCACACACGCCCCCTGTTTCAAGGATCATATCCACCGCTATGCGATTCTGGAACGCCATCAGACTGGTAGCTGCCAGTTGTTCCTTCATGGCCACAAATCCCTGTTTAACATAATTTCCAAGTTTTGGACATTGTAATGTAAGTAATTTATTCTATCCACATTTTTGTTTGGGGTGATTAGAAGGAAGATGGACTCCCAACCTGCTGCGATCTGATTAGCCAGCTTATACTCATCTGGTACGCCCCGGGGGATGCCAATCGCATCAATGTATGTTGGATCTCCTTCCCTCCATGCCTCTCGACGATGTCGGGAGGGTCGACCCTTCACCTCCGAATTCTGAGCCGCCAATTGTATCTCCTCCACTGTGGATGGAAAAACAGACACCGGTAAGAGCAGTGAGACCAAAGTACCTAGTCCTGCCGCGTTTTGGCAGGAGTCGTATAATTTATCTACCACCCCGCCACCATAGGCAAGAACGTGGTATCAGGGGTGTAGCTTGTTTTAAAACGCCGGTACACCACGTCTCATTTATCGCCCCCAGCTTCAGACCATGCCCTGTAAGGTTTAAGCAGGTAAAATGATTAAACAGTGGAAAAATTGACTTCCTATTTACTGCGTAACAGGATAAACACTGTTTCAATATTTTTTTTTCTTGCCAAGTAGGACACGTTTTTTCATTTGTAAAAACACTTTTCCCCAAAAGAATGGTGATTGAGGGAGTTGTTAGATCCCATCGTATTTTCCCTTGTCTGGTAGGTTATCCTAATCCTTTGTAAGATGGTTTAGTCTCAATTGAAACCATATGGAGACGTCAAACCCAATATAAAAGAGTTCCCTATAGTTTTATGGTATTGCTTGCTGAGCAATAATCTTTTCAATTAATTATTATATGACAATAGGCTATGGTTTTGTTACAACGGTACGTTCGAAATTCGCATGTTTATTCCATATGCAGCATTATACTCAACAAATAATGGAAATGGGAAACAGATACCAATGGTATATTGATGCTAGGCCGTACCAGGACACAGGGGGTAATTGGGCACACACCTTTGTAATGGATCAGTCGACCCGCTGGTCACCTGGTACTTATGGCTGGTCAAAAACAGCTAAAGAATGGCAAAAGAGGGTTTCAAATTTTTCTGTTGATAATTCTGGTTTGTATCTCAGGATAAATGAGTCGGAAGGCACTTTACCTCTGTGGAGGGAGGGGGACTGGACTTCATCGTCCACAAAGTGTAGCTTCCTGAACCTGTTGTATGGTGTTCGGACAACGATCCATGCTGGTCAGTGGGGATATGTAAAAACCCCAATATTACTCAGGCGACAACCGGCAAGGTGATTCCGTCATTTGTATCCCCTAGATCGAGTATAGTCCAGATAATTCATGGCAAACCATCAGTGGACGAGTGGTTTAGAATGACTACAGGTGTTTCAGCGTTATCTAACAATTGGCTGTTAATGGCGGAACAAGCTGCCAGCGAAACCCGAAATGATTGTCTCGTATGTATGGGTGCCCGACCCGTACTCCGTATCATTTCGGCCCCAATTGATAAAGAATGTATTGTGGACCTCCTAAAAAACACCAATCCAACCTTTAAGTGCTCTAAATACGATTCGATATTCCCACTTACCCGAGAGAACAAAGAAAAAACAATTTTTGACAAATATGTAGCACGCCAAAATTTTACCTGCCTCAAATTACAAGGGACTGGAACATCATTGGGAAGCATTCCGTCTGACTGGTGTGTATCAAACATGTTCTTTCCGGTACCATACCCCTTATCCCGAGCTGACATCTGGTTATGGTGTGGAAGTGATAAGTTGTATGATAGATTGCCCACAAATGCTGCGGGTGTGTGTTCTGTGGTGTCTCTGTTACTTCCTGTTTCTGTTTCCTCAGTGAATCTCACAGCTGAAATAAGGTTACCTCCAAACCTGAAGGAGGTCTTGCATCGCCAAAAGAGAGCACCACACACCTGGATGGGTAACTCCGATCCCACCTATATTGACGCCATAGGCGTCCGCCGTGGCGTTCCTAATGAGTATAAACTTGCTAATCAGGTTTCAGCGGGATTCGAAAGTATTCTAATTTGGGTAACTCCCAACAAAAATGTTGATCGCATCAATTATATTCATTACAATGTCCAGCGACTTGGCATTTACACGGTTGAGTCGTTAGAGGCGGTACGTGACCAGCTAGCGGCAACATCCCTCATGGCCTTCCAAAATCGTATAGCATTAGACATGTTATTGGCTGAGAAGGGTGGTGTGTGTGCTATCTTTGGTGATGCCTGTTGTACTTTCATTCCTAATAACACTGCTCCAAATGGACGTCTCACCAAAGCTTTAGAAGGCCTCCGAACCCTGACTAATAAGATGGCCGATCAGTCAGGTGTGGACACCTCAATCTGGGACCAATGGATGGATTATTTTGGTGCCTGGAAAGATTTGATAGGCAACATCCTCATATCTGCTGGAGTGCTCATTACTCTGCTTATTCTCTGTAGCTGTTGTATCTTCCCCTTAGCTCGTACTCTAGTCACTCGACTGATCGATAAAGCAGTGGGACCAGGCCCTAGAGGTGGGTATGTCCAGTTGCGCCAAACTGACCCCTCTGGACCCCCCGCTGGGCACGTGTTCATGGATATACTAATGTAGTGCTTCTTTGTTTTTATACTAATATAGTTTTACATTTCATTTGACACTAACCTGTGTGGTGTTGTTGATGTGGTCTCTTTAGGAGACCAAGAGAGGGAATGAAGAATATAACATATTTTACTCATTCTTTTTAGTATAGCTGTTTCATTTTGATATCATATTTTACTCATTCTTTTTAGTATAGCTGTTTCATTTTGATATCACATTTTACTCATTCCTTTTGTTGTGGCGGTCTTGTTTTAGAGTCGCCACTGGTTCCCAACTCAAATACAATATGAACAGAAGGATGGGTCTGAGACTCCTCAACTATAATGTTAACAAAAGGCTCTTCCTGACATTCTTATTTCAAGGTGGGATCCACACTGATAAGAGACCAGATGGAGGACTTCAAAGGGCAGAGGAACAAAGAGCAGGGCGGAGGGTCGGGACTTTATAGGACCAGCGGAGACAGAGGTCTGGATGATGTGGATTCAAGGCTGGAAGATGTGGAGCCCAGAGAAACCCCCCCTCACAGCAGCCCTGGACCAGCCCACATCTCATTATTAATCAGCGAATGAATATGCATTTTTGTTGGACTATAACTGGGCAAACGCGGGTTTGGACAATGTCTTTTCCATCCTCCGCTTTGGGACATCAACACTCAGCGGGCTTATTCTATGGGAGGGAGACCCGGAGCTCTGTATGAATCAATTTGAATGGAATAAATCATCTGTGGATAAACTCGCTCAACCCTGGTTTGTCTCCTCCGATGCTGAACACGCTCCATTGTTAGACTGGAGACTACAGAGTTAAGGAATTGGAGTCAGGTAAAATATTTATAGTCTAACATTGGGCAACTGTGAGAATTGGTTTAACTACTTGTCGTCCGGTCTCCCATGAACTTCAGGGTGACATGTAATGGCCATGTTTGTTGTTCCTGTCCTGGTGCTGCTGGGCAGATATCTTCAGACTGTTCTCTTAGACTTTCAGCTACCTTGGCAGAATCATTACCGACAATGTCGAGAGAGTAGAAGCTGTTAGATGTGGTGGTGTGGAAGATATTTTTGGTCTGTAATTCGCTGGGTCGGAGGCCATTTTGGGTGGCCACTAGGCTTAGCCCAAGCTGGACCATGATATCTCGTCCCGGTAACTCTCCGATTTTCATTTTGCATTCTGACAATAAACCCATTCCTTTTGTTGCTTTCTGACCCTTATTAATCACCTACTTAATAGTTTAAACAACAATTATTTTCTAAATTACCCGAAAGTGATTTCTACTTTGTGATTAACCCAATATCTATGAACACACAAAGACCAAAAGTCCCTGACTTTGTCTTAGTTAAGTCCCTGACTCTATTAACAGACCAAGACTAGAAAGCCCTTGCTAATTATTGTTCTACTTTCATTGGTCCCGGACCAATTGGTTTATTACCAGACTGCAAAGTGGACAGTGAGAGTTCCTACAGTAGGGTCCTGTTCAACGCGATGTTCCTGCAACTCTAGTCGAATGACCAGTGTGTGTGTCTCAAATACAGGAAAAACTGACAGTTGTCGCTAGGACTTTGGACAGATACATTTCAGTCATTTGCAGGGCAAAAAGTAATTGATCAGTGTCGGACAGTTGAGTATTTGTGCTGACATGTCACCCCAATCACAAGACTAAGATTGTTTATTCAGTCAGACAGTTGGGTGTTTATGCTGACATGTCAGCCATAAGGATGACTATGATGCTGTTATACTCACAAAAACGTATACAATATGAACAAGCATTTGCAAAGATACTTTGTCTAATCTCACATGTTCCCCTGCTGCCAAACAAACTGTCAGAGACACATAGTTACTGTGTATAAAGTGAAAAATCGTCCAATTCAAGTAAGTTATCCATTTGGCATCATTCTCAAGCTAGAAATTAAGTTATAATGAAAACAATCATACTTGGCCAAAACTTGATTTTCAGGGCATGAAAAGTACATGAAGGCAATAAAAACTGAAAAGTTCCCCTGCTGCCAAACAAACTGTCAGAGACACAGTTATTGTGTATGTAGTGAAAAATCGTCCAATTCAAGTAAGTTTTTCATTTAGCATCATTCTAATTGATAGAAATTAAGTTATAGTGAAAATTCTGATACTTGGCCAAAACGTGATTTTTAGCACATGAAACGCACGTTAAAGCAATAAAAACTGAAATGTTCCCCTGCTGCGAAAGTAACATTCAGAGGCACATAGTTACTGTGTATATAGTGTAAAATCGTCCAATTCAAGTAAGTTTTGCATTTAGCATCATTCTAAGTGATAGAAATTAAGTTATAGTGAAAATTATGATACTTGGCCAAAACGTGATTTTCAGCGCATGAAACGCACGTTAAGGCAATAAAAACTGAAATGTTCCCCTGCTGCGAAAAAAACTGTCAGAGACACATAGTTACTGTGTATACAGTGTATAATTGTCCAATTCAAGTAAGTTTTTCATTTGACATCATTCTAGGTGATTCTGGAGCTATCTCCCACCATAAACAGTGTCCAAAACAGGCGATACAAAATAGTGGTTGCATTATAACAGGGTCCAGTCGGTTCTGGTGGGTGTTTGTTTTCGAAACTTGTGTCCAATTATGATGGGGATGTATACTTGACTATTTTGTAAAGAAATAATCATCTAGCGATGTTCAGAAGTTCTGTTATGCCCGAATGAATTACTTTCATTTGGTCACTTTATTCACAAGTGGTGGTTTAGAAACAGGCCCAGTCGGTTTTGGTTGGTGCTTTTACCCAGAATTTGTGTTTATTGTGTGAGTGGATGTATTTTCACTATTTTGTATAACAATAATGATCCAGGATGGTTCTGGAGCTATTTCCCACCACAAACAGTGTCCAAAACAGGCATTTTGCGGTTAAATTAGTGGTTGTACTAGAACCAGGACCAGTCGGTTCAGGTTCGTGTTTTTACCCAGAAATTGTGTCCAATGATGATGGGGATGTATTTTTGATTATTCTTTATAAAAATAATATTCTAGGGATGTTCAGAAGTTCTGTTATGCCCGAATCAATGACCTCAATTTGGGCACTTTATTTACAAGTGGTTGTTTAGAACCAGGCCCAGTCGGTTCTGGTTGGTGCTTTACCCACAATTAGTGTCGATTGTGTGGGTGGATGTATTTTCACTATTCTCTGTAAGAATAAAGATCCAGGGATGTTCTGAGACTATTTCCCACCATTAATAGTGTCAAAAACATGCATTTTGCGACAAAAATAGTGGTTGTATTAGAACCAGGCCCAGTCGGTTCTGTTTTGTGTATACACCCGTAACGTGTGTCCAATAGGAATGGGGTTGTATTTTTTACTATTCTGTATAAAAAATATCATCTAGGGATGTTCAGAAGTTCTTCTATGCCCGAATAAATGACCTCCATTTGGGCACTTTATTTTGCATGGTGGTTGTAGTAGAACGAAGCCGAGTCGGTTCTGGTTGGTGCTTTTACCCAGAGTTAGTGTTGATTGTGTAGGTGGATGTATTTTCACTATTCTGTCTAAAAATAAAGATCCAGGATGGTTCTAGGGGTATTTGCCGCCATAAATAGTCTCCAAAACATGCATTTTGCGAAAAAAAATAGTAGTTGCATTATAACTGGGTCGTCTCGGTTCTGGTTGCTGTTTAAATCCGAAACTTGTGTCCAAAGATGAAGGGGATGTATATTTTACTATTCTGTTTAAACATAATCATGCAGGGATGTTTTGGGGCTTTTTTTATAAAAGAATCAAAAACCTCCATTATGGATCGTTATTTTGCATGGTGGTTGAATTAGAACCGTGCCCAGTCGGTTCTGGTTGGTGCTTTTACCAAGAATTAGTGTCAATTGTGTTGAAGGATGCATTTTCACTATTCTGTGTGAAATTAAAGATGCAGGGATGTTCAGGGAATATTTCCCACCATCAATTGTGTCCAAAACAGGCACTTTGCATTTAAAATAGTGGTCCTATTAGAACCAGGCCCAGTCGGTTCTGGTTGGTGTATGTAGCCGGAACTTGTGTCAAATGATAATGGGGATGTATTTTTGACTATTCTCTATAAAAATATTCATCTAGGGATTTTCAGAAGTTCTTTTATGCCCGAATCAATGATCTCCCTTTGGGCACTTTATTTTGCATAGTGGTTGTATTAGAACCAGGCTCAGTCGGTTCTGGTTTGTGTATAAACCCGTAACTTGTGTCCGATCGGAATGGGGTTGTATTTTTCACTATTCTGTATAAAAATCATCATCTAGGGATGTTCAGAAGTTATTTTATGCCCGAATAAATGACCTCCATTTGGGCACTTTATTTTGCATGGTGGTTGTATTAGAACCAAGCCCAGTCGGTTCTGGTTGGGTCTTATACCCAGAGTTAGTATTGATTGTGTAGGTGGATGTATTTTCACAATTCTGTCTAAAATTAAAGATCCAGGATGGTTCTAGGGCTATTTCCCAGCATAAATTTTCTCCAAAACATGCATTTTGCGATAAAAAATAGTAGTTGCATTATAACTGGGTCCAGTCGGGTCTGGTTGCTGTTTATATCTGAAACTTGTGTCCAAAGATGATTGGGATGTATATTTTACTATTCTGTTTAACAATAATCATGCAGGGATGTTTTGGGGCTTTTTTTATACAAGAATAAAAAACCTCCAATGGATCTTAATTTTGCATGGTTGTTGAATTAGAACCGGGACCAGTCGGTTCTGGTTGCCGCTTTTACCCAGATTTAGTGTCAATTGTGTGGATGGATGCATTTTCACTATTATGTGTAAAATTAAAGATGTAGGGATGTTTTGGGAATATTTCCCACCGTCAATAGTGTCCAAAACATTTTGCGATAAAAATAGTGGTTGTATTAGAACAAGGCCCAATCGGTTCTGGTTGGTGTATATACCCAGAATTTGTGTTGGTTGAGTAGGTGGATGTAGTTTCACTATTTTCTATAAAAATAATGTTTCCCACCATAAACATTGTCCAAAACAGGCATTTTGCGATTAAAATAGTGGTCGTATTAGAACCAGGCCCAGTCGGTTCTGGTTGCCGCTTTTACCCAGATTTAGTGTCAATTGTGTGGATGGATGCATTTTCACTATTATGTGTAAAATTAAAGATGCAGGGATGTTTTGGGAATATTTCCCACCGTCAATAGTGTCCAAAACATTTTGCGATAAAAATAGTGGTTGTATTAGAACAAGGCCCAATCGGTTCTGGTTGGTGTATTTACCCAGAATTTGTGTTGATTGAGTAGGTAGATGTAGTTTCACTATTTTCTATAAAAATAATGTTTCCCACCATAAACATTGTCCAAAACAGGCATTTTGCGATTAAAATAGTGGTCGTATTAGAACCGGGCCCAGTTGGTTCTGGTTGGTGCTTCTACCCATAATTAGTGTTGAATGTGTAGATGGATGTATTTTCACTATTCTGTGTAAAAATAATGATCCAGGATGGTTCTGGAGCTATTTTCCCACCATAAAGAGTGTCCAAAACAGGCATTCTGGGATTAAAATAGTGGTTGTATTAGAACCAGGCCCAGTCTGTTCTGGTTAGTGAATTTACCCGAAAAATTGTATCCATTGACGATGGGGATGTATTTTTGATTATTATGTATAAAAATAATCATCTAGGGATCTTCAGAAGTTCTGTTATTCCCGAATCAATGACCTCCATTTGGGCACATTATTGACGGAGCTCACGACCATGATCCAGTGTGTGGCTCGGATGTGTCCCTCAAACACAAATACTGGTCAGTCTCATCCAAAATCGTAATGGCTCAGTTCCCTTGAGTGGGAGCGGCAAGGAACGCCCTGCATTTGAAGACCATTGAAGGCAGGTTCCGGGCCTGTGTCGGCGCATCAGTCAGGCTGGGTAGCCGCCATGGCCCAGGTGATTTTCCAGGGCTGCCCTGCTCTTGACGGAGTGGCCACCCAGCGGGGCTGTGTGTGTGCCATGGTGGGAGACTCCTGCTGCCCCTTCATCCCTGCCGGCATGTCCTGCTCGGTCCATGATGCCCTGCAGGCTATTAGGAACATGCAGAGAGCTGTGACCGGAGATTCGGTTTCACAACGAGGATGGCTTGACTGGTTCTTCTCTGGCTCATGGAAACAGCCATTTCAATATTTCGATATTTTCACAGACACAAAAGGAGGGAATTGTGGGATGGACTGGCTAACTGGCTTAATAATTGTTTATTCTTGTCTTACCATGTGGTCATACTGGTTTTACCTTTGTTTGATAAGATCGTAGACTGCAAGGTAGACTAGCCAAACTGGTTTTACAATTGAATTAAAAGATCGTGGAATGTAAGAAAGACTAACTAGTTGGCCTTGCAATTGTTTGTTCGCCTCGCGAAATATAAGAAAGGCTGGCTAACAGGGTTTGCAATTGTTTCCTTGAATTGTGGGATGAAAAAAAGGTTCAACTTCAGGAGTAACTGTCACTCTCCAGGTCATCCAGGGTCAAGTGCACACTTGGAAACTTTCATATTCGACCAAAATGTGCTTATCAGCGCAAAAAAAGCACATTTGGTGGTACGCGGAAAGAACGGCAGCAGACAAAAAGGCTATTTAGAAAGATATTACCACTACGCAGAAGATTGTCGGCTACTCTGCCCTCACTGGAAGACATTGCCAGCCCTCGTTACCTCAGCAGAGCCAGGGACATGATCAGGGACCCATGCCACCCTGGTCACAATCGGTTCCATGCTGCTCTCTGGCAGACAGACGCTGTAAGTTTCCCACATCCGTAGGGACTCTAAACTTGGGGTAACACAACACAATCCCTTCTGTGTAATAACTTCGGGTGAGGTAATATGAATAGTCATCAGGTGATCTGACACCTACATGCTGAATGAAGGTAAGTGAAAGACAGTGAGAGGTAAGTGATCCACTCAGGGGGTGGTGATGCAATGTATCCATAAAGGCAGAATTGTAAATTAAGAGTCTGGAGTCATAACTTGTAAAACTGTCAGAGACACAAATGTCTCTCTATATATAGTGTAATATCATCAAATTTTATAATTTAATAAGTTTTTAATTTGGCATCATTCTAATGGCTAGATATTAAGTTATAATGAAAACTATGATACTTGGCCTAAACATGATTTTCAGCGCATGAAAAGCACATTCACGCAATAAAAACTGAAATGTCCAAAACGTTATTTTCAGCACATGAAACGCACGTTAAGGCAATAAAAACTGAAATGTTCCCCTGCTTAGAAACAAACTGTCAGAGACACATAGTTACTGTGTATATAGTGTAAAATCGTCCAATTCAAGTAAGTTTTGCATTTAGCATCATTCTAAGTGATAAAAATTAAGTTATAGTGAAAATTATGATACTAGCCCAAAACGTGATTTTCAGCGCATGAAACGCACGTTAAGGCAATAAAAACTGAAAGGTTCCCCTGCTGCGAAACAAACTGTCAGAGACACATAGTTACTGTGTATATAGTGTATTATCGTCCAATTCAACTAAGTTTTTCATTTAGCATCATTCTAAGTGATAGAAATTAAGTTATAGTGAAAATTGTGATACTTGGACAAAACGTGATTTTTTTAACCCCTTGTTAAGGCAATAAAAACTGAAATGTTCCCCTGCGACACAAACTGTCAGAGGCACATAGTTACTGTGTATATAGTGTATTATCGTCCAATTCAAGTAAGTTTTTCATTTAGCATCATTCTAAGTGATAGAAATTAAGTTCTGGTGAAAATTATGATACTAGCCCAAAACGTGATTTTCAGCGCATGAAACGCACGTTAAGGCAATAAAAACTGAAATGTTCCCCTGCTGCGAAACAAACTGTCACAGACACATAGTTACTGTGTATATAGTGTAAAATCGTCCAATTCAAGTAAGTTTTTCATTTAGCATCATTCTAAGTGATAGAATTTAAGTTATGGTGAAAATTGTGATACTTGGCCAAAACGTGATTTTCAGCACATGAAACGCACGTTAAGGCAATAAAAACTGAAATATTCGCCTGCTGCGAAACAAACTGTCAGAGGCACATAGTTACTGTGTATATAGTGTAAAATCGTCCAATCCAAGTAACTTTTGCATTTAGCATCATTCAAAGTGATAGAAATTAAGTTATAGTGAAAATTATGATACTTGGCCAAAACGTGATTTTCAGCGCATAAAACGCACGTTAAGGCAATAAAAACTGAAATGTTCCCCTGCTGCAAAACAAACTGTCAGAGGCACATAGTTATTGTGTATATAATGTAAAATCGTCCAATTCAAGTAAGTTTTGCATTTAGCATCATTCTAAGTGATAGAAATTAGGTTATAGTGAAAACTATGATACTTGGCCAAAACGTGATTTTCAGCGCATGAAACGCACGTTAAGGCAATAAAAACTGAAATGTTCCCCTGCTGCGAAACAAACTGTCAGAGACACATAGTTACTGTGTATATGGTGTATTATCGTCCAATTCAAGTAAGTTTTGCATTTCGCATCATTCTAAGTGATAGAAATTAAGTTATAGTGAAAATTGTGATACTTGGCCAAAACGTGATTTTCAGCACATGAAACGCACGTTAAGGCAATAAAAACTGAAATGTTCCCCTGCTGCGAAACAAATGTCAGAGGCACATAGTTATTGTATATATAGTGTAAAATCGTCCAATTCAAGTAAGTTTTTCATTTAGCATCATTCTAAGTGATAGAAATTAAGTTATAGTGAAAACTATCATACTCGGCCAAAACATGATTTTCAGGGCATGAAACGCACGTTAAGGCAATAAAAACTGAAATGTTCCCCTGCTGCGAAACAAACTGTCAGGGGCACATAGTTACTGTGTATATAGTATAAAATCGTCCAATTCAAGTAAATTTTGCATTTAGCATCATTCTAAGTGATAGAAATTAAGTTGTAGTGAAAATTATGATACTTGGCCAAAACGTGATTTTCAGCGCATGAAACGCACGTTAAGGCAATAAAAACTGAAATGTTCCCCTGCTGCGAAACAAACTGTCAGAGACATATAGTTACTGTGTATATAGTGTATTATCGTCCAATTCAAGTAAGTTTTTCATTTAGCATCATTCTAAGTGATAGAAATTAAGTTATAGTGAAAACTATCATACTCGGCCAAAACATGATATTTAGCGCATGAAACGCACGTTAAGGCAATAAAAACTGAAATGTTCCCCTGCTGAAAAACAAACTGTCAGAGGCACATAGTTATTGTGTATATAGTGTAAAATCGTCCAATTCAAGTAAGTTTTGCATTTAGCATCATTCTAAGTGATAGAAATTAAGTTATAGTGAAAATTGTGATACTTGGCCAAAACGTGATTTTCAGCGCATGAAACGCACGTTAAGGCAATAAAAACTGAAATGTTCCCCTGCTGCGAAACAAACTGTCAGAGGCACATAGTTACTGTGTATATAGTATAAAATCGTCCAATTCAAGTAAATTTTGCATTTAGCATCATTCTAAGTGATAGAAATTAAGTTATAGTGAAAATTGTGATACTTGGCCAAAACGTGATTTTCAGCACATGAAACGCACGTTAAGGCAATAAAAACTGAAATGTTCCCCTGCTGCGAAACAAACTGTCAGAGGCACATAGTTACTGTGTATATATTGTAAAATCGTCCAATTCAAGTAACTTTTGCATTTAGCATCATTCAAAGTGATAGAAATTAGGTTATAGTGAAAACTATGATACTTGGCCAAAACGTGATTTTCAGCGCATGAAACGCACGTTAAGGCAATAAAAACTGAAATGTTCCCCTGCTGCGAAACAAACTGTCAGAGACACATAGTTACTGTGTATATGGTGTATTATCGTCCAATTCAAGTAAGTTTTGCATTAAGCATCATTCTAAGTGATAGAAATTAAGTTATAGTGAAAATTGTGATACTTGGCCAAAACGTGATTTTCAGCACATGAAACGCACGTTAAGGCAATAAAAACTGAAATGTTCCCCTGCTGCGAAACAAACTGCCAGAGGCACATAGTTACTGTGTCTATAGTGTAAAATCATCCAATTCAAGTAAGTTTTGCATTTGGCATCATTCTAAGTGCTAGAAATTAAGTTATAGTGAAAACTATGATACTTGGCCAAAACGTGATTTTCAGCGCATGAAACGCACGTTAAGGCAATAAAACTGAAATGTTCCCCTGCTGCGAAACAAACTGTCAGTGACATATAGTTACTGTGTATATAGTGTATAATCGTCCAAATTAAGTAGGTTTTTCATTTGATATCATTCTAAGTGATGGAAGTTAGGGTTAGGGTTAGGGTTAGGGTTAGAGTTAGGGTTAGGGTTAGGGTTAGGGTTAGGGTTAGGTTAAGTTAAGTTATAGTGAAAACTATGATACTTGGCCAAAACGTGATTTTCAGCGCATGAAACGCACATTAGGGCAAAAAAACTGAAATGTTTGTTAGGTCTGAAAATACAACTTCAGGAGCAGGCTAAGAAAGAGTGAGATAAATTTAAATAGAAAATATGTATTACCAGACTGCAAAGTGGACAGTGAGAGTTCCTACAGTGGGGTCCTGTTCACTGCGATGTTACTTCAACTCTAGTCGAATGACCAGTGAGTGTGTCTTAAATACAGGCAAAACTGACAGTTGTCCCTAAGACTTTGGACAGATACGTTTCAGTCATTTGCAGGGAAACAAGTAATTGATTAGTGTCGGGCCTGGAATCTGTAGTCAATGGTTTCCAGACGTAGGGTGTTCTTCGCTGTTCCTACCCTGGGGAACACCGCCATCATGATTTTGGAGGGGACTGACCATTGTTTGTATTAGAGGGGGACATCCGAGCCCCAAACTGAATCATGGGGGAAGAAATCAAAGCTCCGTCGTTGACGCCTGGTGGGTAGATGTGGGTTGGCGTCGACAGTTGGAATCGAGTCTGCTGTTAGAACGTACGTGTGTTCGGATGCAGATGTAGGGACACAGAGCCCAGTTGTATTGGTGGGGATGATCATATACACTTGCCATTCGCAGATCCACCATATTTGGTCCAGTACTGTCCATGATTGGGAAGGAATGTGTCTGATCTCGGCACACCTGGTGACGTGAACTTGGTCTAAAGGGGTCTTCGGATCCGGTCCGCTGAAGTTGAAACAGGATGGATAACAGTCTGTTCGGTGTTTGCACTGGACATACGTTGCGGTATTGACTGTAGCTGCTAATGGTACTGCGACCATGGTATGTAGGCGGTCGAGCTTTGCTGGAAGGATTCTCTCAGATTACCCAGGATACAGTTGTAGGTGAGGTTGGCGAGTTCTTCGTTCTGTCGGTTGGACCATAGCTGTGGTTGGGCTACGGCAGTAGGCAAGAGGGAACAGACATAACAACTCATTGGTTGTGGCGCGGGCTGTGAGTGCGGTGTATCTGTACCAACTGTTCCTCATCATCGGGTTGTAGTCGTTTTCTTCCTGTGTTTGGACATGGGCGAGAATAAGGTGTATCTACTCAGGCTTAGGTGTTCCTGCCGGACGGATTTTGAGTAGGCGTGTGGCGGATGGTTGTACGAAGGGGTTCACACCAATCACTTTGGGGACCATGGCTGGACTAGTAGTGCGGATGGTTATAGTAAAGAGGGGGCCTTTTCCTGGTCGGTCCGGTCGGAGGCATAGGTTGATGCAGCCTTTTTGTTGGATATTGGTCGTAAGGTCTAGCATATGTTTACCATCTTTGATGGTGGTAGCTTGGTGAAGTTAGCGGTCATGGTGGTAGCTTCTTTGGAAAGGGGCCATGTGATGGTTTTGTAGCCTGTATGGAGGAGGACCTGGTCCAAGGTGTCTGGCCAGACCATTCAGACTCTGGGAGCTTGTAGGTACCAATAAAAATAACTGGAGTCAGTCCTGTGTAATCCCAAGTGAGTAAGCTGTAGGCTGAGCAAAGGTACTTGAACGACGATTGGTGTCTTGGTTAATGGGATGCAGATCTGGGGGCCCCTGATCGTTTCCTGAACCAGCTAGTGGGGCATTCTCCTCCAGTGGGAGTGTACCAAGTTTCTGGTACGTTCCCCCCATGTGGTTGAACACAGAGCGGTGATGATGATGGCCAAAATCACACGGTGAGGTCCGTCCCAACGTGGAGAAGACCAGCACTTTCTTTTTATCACCTTGACGAGTACCAGGTCTCCTGGGGACAGGACCTCCTCTGTGGGAGACAGAGAAGATGTCGGCAGATTATTTTGCATTCATCACAGTTCTTTCTTGGAACATTTTGCATAACCACTTATTGAGGGATTCTGTTTCTCCTTTCTCTTTTACCACCAGATCTTTTTCCCACATTGTTAGTGGAAGATTCTGTCTTTCACTGCCTCAAATGGTGTGCATCCCTGTGCTGTTGGAATGATTCTCATGTACGTTTCTACCAGGCTCAGGCATTCTTGCCATGGTTTTCCTGTATCTTCCATGGTTTTTCTGAGTCGGAGTTTTACTGTTCTAATGGTTTGTTCGACGAGTCCAGCACTTTGGTTCAGTTTGATGAAATCCATGTTCAGAAGCTCGAAGGGATATGTTCCTGTTTGCCTTGTTCCATGCTTGGGTTGTTCATTGCCTTGAGAGTTGTGTCTACAGCAGTTTAGACAGTTTCTGCAAAATAATTGAAGTAAGTTTGGAGACCTCTGGGAACATGCATTGTTTGTTGTACTGTACTGATCATCCCTCCTGTTGAGACATGGCTCCTCCCATGGCTCAATTTGGCAATGACTTCAAACAATGATCGTGTCACGCATGGCTTGTTTTCTACTGCATAGAGTCCGTTATTGTGTTGAGTGGCTCCTTCTGTTTCCCATTGCAGTTTCTCTTTTTCTGGGGAATGATTTTGCATTTCTCTTAGGAATTCAGCAGGGATTGGGCTGTGTCTTTCCACCGTCACGTCTTGTTCTAGGAATAGTCTACATGCCTCTGTCAGTGCCACTATTTCTGCGGCTTGTGCAGACCAGTCGCCGGGGAGTCGTCCTGTCTTGAGGTTGTCTTTTTGAGTCACCACGGCATATACGTTGTGTTTTTCTCCATCCAGGGTTTTTGATGATGATCCATCCCCATAGGCAATGTGTCCGGGGGGCAATGGGTTGTCCATTAGGTCAGTTGCATATACGTGGTTAATTATGATTCGTTGAGTGGGCAACTGTGAGAATTGGTTTAACCACTTGTCGTCCGGTCTCCCATGAACTTCAGGGTGACATGTAATGGCCATGTTTGTTGTTCCTGTACTGGGGCTGCTGGGCAGATATCTTCAGACTGTTCTCTTAGACTTTCAGCTACCTTGGCAGAATCATTCCCGACAATGTCGAGAGAGTAGAAGCTGTTAGATGTGGTGGTGTGGAAGATATTTTTGGTCTGTAATTCCCTGGGTCGGAGGCCATTTTGGGTGGCCACTAGGCTTAGCCCAAGCTGGACCATGATATCTCGTCCCGGTAACTCTCCGATTTTCATTTTGCAGTCTGACAATAAACCCATCCCTTTTGTTGCTTTCTGACCCATATTAATCACTTACTTAATAGTTTAAACAACAATTATTTTCTAAATTACCCGAAATTGATCTCCACTTTGTGATTAACCCAATATCTCTGAACACACAAAGACCAAAAGTCCCTGACTTTGTCTTAGTTAAGTCCCTGACTCTATTAACAGACCAAGACTATAATGACTTTGCTAATTATTGTTCTACTTTCATTGGTCCCGGACCAATTGGTTTATTACCAGACTGCAAAGTGGACAGTGAGAGTTCCTACAGTAGGGTCCTGTTCAACGCGATGTTCCTGCAACTCTAGTCGAATGACCAGTGTGTGTGTCTCAAATACAGGAAAAACTGACAGTTGTCGCTAGGACTTTGGACAGATACATTTCAGTCATTTGCAGGGCAAAAAGTAATTGATCAGTGTCGGACAGTTGAGTATTTGTGCTGACATGTCACCCCAATCACAAGACTAAGATTGTTTATTCAGTCAGACAGTTGGGTGTTTATGCTGACATGTCAGCCATAAGGATGACTATGATGCTGTTATACTCACAAAAACGTATACAATATGAACAAGCATTTGCAAAGATACTTTGTCTAATCTCACATGTTCCCCTGCTGCCAAACAAACTGTCAGAGACACATAGTTACTGTGTATATAGTGTAAAATCGTCCAATTCAAGTAAGTTATCCATTTGGCATCATTCTCATTGATAAAAATTAAGTTACAATGAAAACAATCATACTTGGCCAAAACGTGATTTTCAGGGTATGAAAAGTACATTAAGGCAATAAAAACTGAAAAGTTCCCCTGCTGCCAAACAAACTGTCAGAGACACAGTTACTGTGTATATAGTGTAAAATCGTCCAATTCTAGTAAGTTTTTTATTTGGCATCGTTCAAAGTGATAGAAATTAAGTTACAATGAAAACTATCATACTTGGCCAAAACGTGATTATCAGGCCATGAAAAGCACATTAAGGCAATAAAAACTGAAATGTTCCCCTGCTGCCAACGCACTGTCAGAGACACATAGTTCCTGTGTATATAGTGTAAAATCGTCCTATCCATGTAAGTCTTTCATTGGCATCATTCTAGGTGATTCTGGAGCTATTTCCCACCATAAAAAGTGTCCAAAACAGGCATTTTGCGATTAAAATAGTGGTTGTATTAGAACCAGGCCCAGGCGATTCTGGTTGGTGTTTTTACCCTGAAATTGTGTCCAATGATGATAAGGATGTATTTTTGATTATTCTGTATAAAAATAATCATCTAGGGATGTTCAGAAGTTTTGTTACGCCCGAATCAATGACCTCAATTTGGGCACTTTATTTACAAGTGGTGGTTTTTAAGAACCAGGCCCAGTCGGTTCTGGTTGGTGCTTTTACCCAGATATAGTATCGATTGTGTGGGTAGATGTATTTTCACTATTCTGTCTAAAAATAAAGATCCAGGACAGTTCCGGGGCTATTTCCCTCCATAAATAGTGTCCAAAACATGCATTTTGCGATACAAAATAGTGGCTGCATTATAACAGGGTCCAGTCGGTTCTGGTGGGTGTTTGTATACGAAACTTGTGTCCAATTATGATGGGGATGTATACTTGACTATTCTGTATAGAAGTAATCATCTAGCGATGTTCAGAAGTTCTGTTATGCCCGAATGAATTACTTTCATTTGGTCACTTTATTTACAAGTGGTGGTTTAGAAACAGGTCCTGTCGGTTTTGGTTGGTGCTTTTACCCAGAATTTGTGTTTATTGTGTGAGTGGATGTGTTTTCACTATTTTGTATAACAACAATGATCCAGGATGATTCTGGAGCTATTTCCCACCACAAACAGTGTCCAAAACAGGCATTTTGCGGTTAAAGTAGTGGTTGTATTAGAACCACGCCCAGTCGGTTCTGGTTCGTGTTTTTACCCAGAAATTGTGTCCAATGATTATGGGGATGTATTTTTTATTATTCTTTATAAAAATAATATTCTAGGGATGTTCAGAAGTTCTGTTATGCCCTAATCGATGACCTCAATTTGGGCACTTTATTTACAAGTGGTTGTTTAGAACCAGGCCCAGTCGGTTCTGGTTGGTGCTTTACCCACATTTAGTGTCGATTGTGTGGGTTTGATGTATTTTCACTATTCTCTGTAAGAATAAAGATCCAGGGATGTTCTGAGACTATTTCCCACCAGAAATAGTGTCAAAAACATGCATTTTGCGACAAAAATAGTGGTTGTATTAGAACCAGGCCCAGTCGGTTCTGGTTTGTGTATACCCCCTTAACGTGTGTCCAATAGGAATGGGGTTGTATTTTTGACTATTCTGTATAAAAATTATCATCTAGGGATGTTCAGAAGTTCTTCTATGCCCGAATAAATGACCTCCATTTGGGCACTTTATTTTGCATGTTGGTTGTAGTAGAACCAAGCCCAGTCGGTTCTGGTTGGTGCTTTTACCCAGAGTTAGTGTTGATTGTGTAGGTGGATGTATTTTCACTATTCTGTCTAAAAATAAAGATCCAGGATGGTTCTAGGGGTATTTACCACCATAAATAGTCTCCAAAACATGCATTTTGTGATAAAAAATAGTTGAAAAAATGAAAAAATGAAAATCAGACATAGGCATTGTCGTCATCATTGACTTGACAAAAATCCTAGTAGTCATCATACCCTCAGCAGCGTATGACGAAATTGTATAGTGCTTCTCCACAAGTTCGTCTTCCCAGGCCAGACACATTTATGACATTTATTTATGACATATTCATACTTGTTAGCTCTCTGCCTTGAGCGCCATTTTGCGGCGACTGCAAGATGCCTCACCGATGCCAACAAGAATAAGGTGGATCACTTACCTCTCAGTCTTTATACTTACCCTCCCTCAGTCAGCCTTTGGAAGGCAGATCTGCGCCAAACGACCTTCCTGTTACTTCATTTCGACTTGACTTAATTTCATAGTAGGGATATGTGTAGTCGTCACGTCACGTGTTGCTGCAGGTTCAGAGACCTGATGGCTGTTGGGAAAAAGCTGTCCTTGAGCCTGTTTGTCCGTGCTTTGTAGGACCTGTAGCGTCTGCCAGATGGAAGCAACTGGAACAGGCCGTGTCCAGGGTGGTATGGGTCTCCAACAATGGACCCGGCTCTTCTAAGGTATCGGGGGTTGGCAATGTCTTCTAGTGATGGCAGAGAGCAGCCGACGATCTTCTGGGCAGTGTTTATCACCCTCTGTATGGCTTTTTTGTCTGCTGCCGTGCTTCCGGTATACCACACTGTAATGCCGTAAGTCAGGATGCTCTCCACAGTGGCTCTGTAGAAGGTTGCCAGAAGCTTGGTGTCCAATTTGTCCCTTCTCAGTACCCTGAGAAAGTGGAGTCGTTTCTGGGCCTTCTTTACTAACACTGTGGTGTTTGTGGACCAGGAGAGCCTATCCGTGACGTGGACTCCCAGAAATTTGAAGGATTGGACCCTGTCTACACATACTCCGTTAATGAGGAGTGGGGCCAGGTCTGTGCTGCGCTTGCGAAAGTCCAGGATTATTTCTTTAGTCTTTGCGGTATTTAGTGTAAGATTGTTCGCCGAGCACCAAGAAGACAGTTTGTCGACCTCGTCTCTGTAAGCTGACTCATCCCCGCCTGAGATGAGTCCGATCACAGTGGTGTCATCGGCGAATTTGATGATAGAGTTTGACTGGTGGGCTGGTGTGCAGTCGTATGTGTACAAGGAGTACAGGACAGGACTCAGTACACAGCCTTGTGGTGAGCCAGTGTTCAGTGTAATGGCGGAAGAGAGGTGTGGACCCATTCTGACAGTTTGTGGTCGACCAGTCAAGAAGTTCTTTACCCAGCAGCAGATTGAAGAGGATAGTCCAAGGTGGTAGAATTTGTCCTTCAGGATGTCCGGCTTGATGGTGTTAAAGGCTGAGCTATAGTCTATGAAAAGCATCGTCACATAGTTCCCCCGGTGCTCCAGGTGGCTCAGTGCTGTGTGAAGAGCCACAGCGATAGCATCCTCAGTGGACCTGTTTTCTCTATAAGCAAACTGGTGAGGGTCAACTGAGGGGGGGGATTGTCCTTCTGATGTGTCGGGCCACCAACTTTTCAAAGCACTTCATGATCACAGGCGTGAGAGCAACAGGCCTGTAATCGTTCAAGCTGCAGATGGTTGGCCTTTTTGGGGACAGGAATGATGGTGGCAGATTTTAGGCAGGCAGGAACGATGGATAGTTGCATTATAACTGGGTAGTCTCGGTTCTGGTTGCTGTTTATATCCGAAACTTGTGTCCAAAGAGGATGGGGATGTATATTTTACTATTCTGTTTAAAAATAATCATGTAGGGATGTTTTGGGGCTTTTTTTACACAAGAATCAAAAACCTCCAATGGATCTTTATTTTGCACGGTGGTTGAATTAGAACCGGGCCCAGTCGGTTCTGGTTGCCGCTTTTACCCAGATTTAGTGTCAATTGTGTGGATGGATGCATTTTCACTATTCTGTGTAAAATAAAAGATGCAGGGATGTTCTGGGAATATTTCACACCGTCAATAGTGTCCAAAACATTTTGCGATAAAAATAGTGGTTGTATTAGAACAAGGCCCAATCGGTTCTGGTTGGTGTATTTACCCAGAATTTGTGTTGATTGAGTGGGTGGATGTAGTTTCACTATTTTCTATAAAAATAATGTTTCCCACCATAAACATTGTCCAAAACAGGCATTTTGCGATTAAAAAAGAGGTCGTATTAGAACCAGGCCCAGTCGGTTCTGGTTGGTGCTTCTACCCATAATTAGTGTTGAATGTGTAGATGGATGTATTTTCACTATTCTGTGTAAAAATAATGATCCAGGATGGTTCTGGAGCCATTTTCCCACCATAAACAGTGTCCAAAACAGGCATTCTGCGATTAAAATAGTGGTTGTATTAGAACCAGGCCCAGTCTGTTCTGGTTGGTGTTTTTACCCTGAAATTGTGTCCAATGATGATAAGGATGTATTTTTGATTATTCTGTATAAAAATAATCATCTAGGGATGTTCAGAAGTTTTGTTACGCCCGAATCAATGACCTCAATTTGGGCACTTTATTTACAAGTGGTGGTTTTTAAGAACCAGGCCCAGTCGGTTCTGGTTGGTGCTTTTACCCAGATATAGTATCCATTGTGTGGGTAGATGTATTTTCACTATTCTGTCTAAAAATAAAGATCCAGGACAGTTCCGGGGCTATTTCCCTCCATAAATAGTGTCCAAAACATGCATTTTGCGATACAAAATAGTGGCTGCATTATAACAGGGTCCAGTCGGTTCTGGTGGGTGTTTGTATACGAAACTTGTGTCCAATTATGATGGGGATGTATACTTGACTATTCTGTATAGAAGTAATCATCTAGCGATGTTCAGAAGTTCTGTTATGCCCGAATGAATTACTTTCATTTGGTCACTTTATTTACAAGTGGTGGTTTAGAAACAGGTCCAGTCGGTTTTGGTTGGTGCTTTTACCCAGAATTTGTGTTTATTGTGTGAGTGGATGTATTTTCACTATTTTGTATAACAATAATGATCCAGGATGATTCTGGAGCTATTTCCCACCACAAACAGTGTCCAAAACAGGCATTTTGCGGTTAAAGTAGTGGTTGTATTAGAACCACTCCCAGTCGGTTCTGGTTCGTGTTTTTACCCAGAAATTGTGTCCAATGATTATGGGGATGTATTTTTTATTATTCTTTATAAAAATAATATTCTAGGGATGTTCAGAAGTTCTGTTATGCCCTAATCGATGACCTCAATTTGGGCACTTTATTTACAAGTGGTTGTTTAGAACCAGGCCCAGTCGGTTCTGGTTGGTGCTTTACCCACAATTAGTGTCGATTGTGTGGGTTTGATGTATTTTCACTATTCTCTGTAAGAATAAAGATCCAGGGATGTTCTGAGACTATTTCCCACCAGAAATAGTGTCAAAAACATGCATTTTGCGACAAAAATAGTGGTTGTATTAGAACCAGGCCCAGTCGGTTCTGGTTTGTGTATACCCCCTTAACGTGTGTCCAATAGGAATGGGGTTGTATTTTTGACTATTCTGTATAAAAGTTATCATCTAGGGATGTTCAGAAGTTCTTCTATGCCCGAATAAATGACCTCCATTTGGGCACTTTATTTTGCATGTTGGTTGTAGTAGAACCAAGCCCAGTCGGTTCTGGTTGGTGCTTTTACCCAGAGTTAGTGTTGATTGTGTAGGTGGATGTATTTTCACTATTCTGTCTAAAAATAAAGATCCAGGATGGTTCTAGGGGTATTTACCACCATAAATAGTCTCCAAAACATGCATTTTGTGATAAAAAACAGTTGAAAAAATGAAAAAATGAAAATCAGACATAGGCATTGTCGTCATCATTGACTTGACAAAAATCCTAGTAGTCATCATACCCTCAGCAGCGTATGACGAAATTGTATAGTGCTTCTCCACAAGTTCGTCTTCCCAGGCCAGACACATTTATGACATTTATTTATGACATATTCATACTTGTTAGCTCTCTGCCTTGAGCGCCATTTTGCGGCGACTGCAAGATGCCTCACCGATGCCAACAAGAATAAGGTGGATCACTTACCTCTCAGTCTTTATACTTACCCTCCCTCAGTCAGCCTTTGGAAGGCAGATCTGCGCCAAACGACCTTCCTGTTACTTCATTTCGACTTGACTTAATTTCATAGTAGGGATATGTGTAGTCGTCACGTCACGTGTTGCTGCAGGTTCAGAGACCTGATGGCTGTTGGGAAAAAGCTGTCCTTGAGCCTGTTTGTCCGTGCTTTGTAGGACCTGTAGCGTCTGCCAGATGGAAGCAACTGGAACAGGCCGTGTCCAGGGTGGTATGGGTCTCCAACAATGGACCCGGCTCTTCTAAGGTATCGGGGGTTGGCAATGTCTTCTAGTGATGGCAGAGAGCAGCCGACGATCTTCTGGGCAGTGTTTATCACCCTCTGTATGGCTTTTTTGTCTGCTGCCGTGCTTCCGGTATACCACACTGTAATGCCGTAAGTCAGGATGCTCTCCACAGTGGCTCTGTAGAAGGTTGCCAGAAGCTTGGTGTCCAATTTGTCCCTTCTCAGTACCCTGAGAAAGTGGAGTCGTTTCTGGGCCTTCTTTACTAACACTGTGGTGTTTGTGGACCAGGAGAGCCTATCCGTGACGTGGACTCCCAGAAATTTGAAGGATTGGACCCTGTCTACACATACTCCGTTAATGAGGAGTTGGGCCAGGTCTGTGCTGCGCTTGCGAAAGTCCAGGATTATTTCTTTAGTCGTTGCGGTCTTTAGTGTAAGATTGTTCGCCGAGCACCAAGAAGACAGTTTGTCGACCTCGTCTCTGTAAGCTGACTCATCCCCGCCTGAGATGAGTCCGATCACAGTGGTGTCATCGGCGAATTTGATGATAGAGTTTGACTGGTGGGCTGGTGTGCAGTCGTATGTGTACAAGGAGTACAGGACAGGACTCAGTACACAGCCTTGTGGTGAGCCAGTGTTCAGTGTAATGGCGGAAGAGAGGTGTGGACCCATTCTGACAGTTTGTGGTCGACCAGTCAAGAAGTTCTTTACCCAACAGCAGATTGAAGAGGATAGTCCAAGGTGGTAGAGTTTGTCCTTCAGGATGTCCGGCTTGATGGTGTTAAAGGCTGAGCTATAGTCTATGAAAAGCATCGTCACATAGTTCCCCCGGTGCTCCAGGTGGCTCAGTGCTGTGTGAAGAGCCACAGCGATAGCATCCTCAGTGGACCTGTTTTCTCTAAAAGCAAACTGGTGAGGGTCAACTGAGGGGGGGGATTGTCCTTCTGATGTGTCGGGCCACCAACTTTTCAAAGCACTTCATGATCACAGGCGTGAGAGCAACAGGCCTGTAATCGTTCAAGCTGCAGATGGTTGGCCTTTTTGGGGACAGGAATGATGGTGGCAGATTTTAGGCAGGCAGGAACGATGGATAGTTGCATTATAACTGGGTAGTCTCGGTTCTGGTTGCTGTTTATATCCGAAACTTGTGTCCAAAGAGGATGGGGATGTATATTTTACTATTCTGTTTAAAAATAATCATGTAGGGATGTTTTGGGGCTTTTTTTACACAAGAATCAAAAACCTCCAATGGATCTTTATTTTGCACGGTGGTTGAATTAGAACCGGGCCCAGTCGGTTCTGGTTGCCGCTTTTACCCAGATTTAGTGTCAATTGTGTGGATGGATGCATTTTCACTATTATGTGTAAAATTAAAGATGCAGGGATGTTCTGGGAATATTTCACACCGTCAATAGTGTCCAAAACATTTTGCGATAAAAATAGTGGTTGTATTAGAACAAGGCCCAATCGGTTCTGGTTGGTGTATTTACCCAGAATTTGTGTTGATTGAGTGGGTGGATGTAGTTTCACTATTTTCTATAAAAATAATGTTTCCCACCATAAACATTGTCCAAAACAGGCATTTTGCGATTAAAAAAGAGGTCGTATTAGAACCAGGCCCAGTCGGTTCTGGTTGGTGCTTCTACCCATAATTAGTGTTGAATGTGTAAATGGATGTATTTTCACTATTCTGTGTAAAAATAATGATCCAGGATGGTTCTGGAGCCATTTTCCCACCATAAACAGTGTCCAAAACAGGCATTCTGCGATTAAAATAGTGGTTGTATTAGAACCAGGCCCAGTCTGTTCTGGTTGGTGAATTTACCCGAAAAATTGTATCCATTGACGATGGGGATGTATTTTTGATTATTATGTATAAAAATAATCATCTAGGGATCTTCAGAAGTTCTGATATTCCCGAATCAATGACCTCCATTTGGGCACATTATTGACGGAGCTCACGACCATGATCCAGTGTGTGGCTCGGATGTGTCCCTCAAACACAAATACTGGTCAGTCTCATCCAAAATCCTAATGGCTCAGTTCCCTTGAGTGGGAGCGGCAAGGAACGCCCTGCATTTGAAGACCATTGAAGGCAGGTTCCGGGCCTGTGTCGGCGCATCAGTCAGGCTGGGTAGCCGCTATGGCCCAGGTGATTTTCCAGGGCTGCCCTGCTCTTGACGGAGTGGCCACCCAGCGGGGCTGTGTGTGTTTCATGGTGGGAGACTCGTGCTGCCCCTTCATCCCTGCCGGCATTTCCTGCTCAGTCCATGATGCCCTGCAGGCTATTAGGAACATGCAGAGAGCTGTGACCGGAGATCCGGTTCCACAACGAGGATGGCTTGACTGGTTCTTCTCTGGCTCATGGAAACAGCCACTTCAATATTTCGATATTTTCACAGACACAAAAGGAGGGAATTGTGGGATGGACTGGCTAACTGGCTTAATAATTGTTTATTCTTGTCGCACCATGTGGTCATACTGGTTTAAATTTGTTTTTTAAGATCGTAGAATGCAAGGTAGACTAGCCAAACTGGTTTTACAATTGAATTAAAAGATCGTGGAATGTAAGAAAGACTAACTAGTTGGCCTTGCAATTGTTTGTTCGCCTCGAGATATATAAGAAAGGCTGGCTAACAGGGTTTGCAATGTTTTCCTTGTATTGTGCGATGAAAAGAGGTTCAACTTTAGGAGTAACTGTCACTCTCCAGGTCATCTAGGGTCAAGTGCACACTTGAAAACTTTCATATTCGACCAAAACGTGCTTATCAGCACATAAAAAGCACATTTGGTGGTACGCGGGAAGAACGGCAGCAGACAAAAAGGCTATTTAGAAAGGTATCACCACTACGCAGAAGAACGTCGGCTACTCTGCCCTCACTGGAAGACATTGCCAGCCCTCGTTACCTCAGCAGAGCCAGGGACATGATCAGGGACCCATGCCACCCTGGTCACAATCGGTTCCAGCTGCTGCTCTCTGGCAGACAGACGCTGTAAGTTTCCCACATCCGTTGGGACTCTAAACTTGGGGTAACACAACACAATCCCTTCTGTGTAATAACTTCGGGTGAGGTAATATGAATAGACATTAGGTACAAGGTGATCTGACACCTACATGCTGAATGAAGGTAAGTGAAAGACAGTGAGAGGTAAGAGATCCACTCAAGGGGTGGTGATGCAATGTATCCATAAAGGCAGAATTGTAAATTAAGAGTCTGGAGTCATAACTTGTAAAACTGTGTAAAAATGTCAGAGACACAAATGACATAGTGTAATATCATCAAATTTTATAATTTAATAAGTTTTTCATTTGGCATCATTCTAATGGCTAGATATTAAGTTATAATGAAAACTATGATACTTGGCCAAAACGTGATTTTCAGCGCATGAAACGCACGTTAAGCCAATAAAAACTGAAATGTTCCCCTGCTGCGAAACAAACTGTCAGAGACACATAGTTACTGTGTATATAGTGTATAATTGTCCAATTCAAGTAAGTTTTTCATTTGGCATCATTCTAAGTCAGTGGTTTTCAAAGTGGGCGGTACCGCCCCCCGGGGGGTGGTGTGAACTTTCAGGGGGGCGCTGACGAATAAACAGGCGAATGGGGGGCGTTGAAATAGTGAAGGGGGCGATGGAGCAATTACAGTAAAATGTGACGTTGGTGTTTGTAGAAAGACCGGAAAAATTGATTGTCTGTAATAAAAAGTCGACAAAAAAACAAGCTTTATTGAAACAAGAAACGTTGTCTGCTCGAGCGCTCACGAGCAGCGCGCATATACCGTATATCACTAATTGTCGCGAGTTTATCGTCGATGCAGGCGACTGGGGAAACCACCACCATCCAGTCAGCCGCAGAGGAGCACACAATAGCGCGCCGGCAACGCTTAACCACAGACGTATGCGCACAGCGACCGGCTTAATGCATCAGCTATCAATTTTTATGATTCGAGGTGAAGAATAAATGATAACCATTTTTGTTTATTAAAATTGTTTTTTTTAGTCTTCAAACTGTTTGTGATTGAAGAATCAACCAATTCTTGTGACATTTAGCAATAAAGTCGTTCTAGCGTTCGTTGGAAAGGGGTAAAGAGGGGGGCGTTGGCATTTTGGCCCGGCGGTGAAGGGGGCGGTGGCCAAAAAAAGTTTGAAAATCACTGACCTAGAGTGACAGTTACTCCTGAAGTTGAACCTTTTTTCATCCCACAATTCAAGGAAACAATTGCAAACCCTGTTAGCCAGCCTTTCTTATATTTCGCGAGGCGAAAAAACAATTGCAAGGCCAACTAGTTAGTCTTTCTTACATTCCACGATCTTTTAATTCAATTGTAAAACCAGTTTGGCTAGTCTACCTTGCATTCTACGATCTTATCAAACAAAGGTAAAACCAGTATGACCACATGGTGCGACAAGAATAAACAATTATTAAGCCAGTTAGCCAGTCCATCCCACAATTCCCTCCTTTTGTGTCTGTGAAAATATCGAAATATTGAAATGGCTGTTTCCATGAGCCAGAGAAGAACCAGTCAAGCCATCCTCGTTGTGGAACCGAATCTCCCGTCACAGCTCTCTGCATGTTCCTAATAGCCTGCAGGGCATCATGGACCGAGCAGGACATGCCGGCAGGGATGAAGGGACAGCACGAGTCTCCCACCATGGCACACACACAGCCCCGCTGGGTGGCCACTCCGTCAAGAGCAGGGCAGCCCTGGAAGATCACCTGGGCCATGACGGCTACCCAGCCTGACTGATGCGCCGACACAGGCCCGGAACCTGCCTTCAATGGTCTTCAAATGCAGGGCGTTCCTTGCCGCTCCCACTCAAGGGAACTGAGCCATTAGGATTTTGGATGAGACTGACCAGTATTTGTGTTTGAGGGACACATCCGAGCCACACACTGGATCATGGTCGTGAGCTCCGTCAATAATGTGCCCAAATGGAGGTCATTGATTCGGGAATAACAGAACTTCTGAAGATCGCTAGAGGATTATTTTAATACATAATAATCAAAAATACATCCCCATCGTCAATGAATACAATTTTTCGGGGAAATTCAGTAACCAGAACAGACTGGGCCTGGTTCTAATACAACCACTATTTTAATCGCAGAATGCCTGTTTTGGACACTGTTTATGGTGGGAAAATAGCTCCAGAACCATCCTGGATCATTATTTTTACACAGAATAGTGAAAATACATCCATCTACACATTCAACACTAATTATGGGTAGAAACACCAACCAGAACCGACTGGGCCCGGTTCTAATACGACCACTATTTTAATCGCAAAATGCCTGTTTTGGACAATGTTTATGGTGGGAAACATTATTTATATAGAAAATAGTGAAACTACATCCACCTACTCAACCAACACAAATTATGGGTAAATACACCAACCAGAACCGATTGGGCCTTGTTCTAATACAACCACTATTTTTATCGCAAAATGTTTTGGACACTATTGACGGTGGGAAATATTCCCAAAACATCCCTGCATCTTTAATTTTACACATAATAGTAAAAATGCATCCATCCACACAATTGACACTAAATCTGCGTTAAAAGCGGCAACCAGAACCGACTGGGCCCGGTTCTAATACGACCAATATTTTAATCACAAAATGCCTGTTTTGGACAATGTTTATGGAGGGAAACATTATTTTTATAGAAAATAGTGAAACTACATCCACCTACTCAACCAACACAAATTCTGGGTAAATACACCAACCAGAACCGATTGGGCCTTGTTCTAATACAACCACTATTTTTATCGCAAAATGTTTTGGACACTATTGACGGTGGGAAATATTCCCAAAACATCCCTGCATCTTTAATTTTACACATAATAGTGAAAATGCATCCATCCACACAATTGACACTAAATCTGGGTAAAAGCGGCAACCAGAACCGACTGGAACCCGGTTCTAATTCAACCACCATGCAAAATTAAGATCCATTGGAGGTTTTTGATTCTTGTATAAAAAAAGCCCCAAAACATCCCTGCATGATTATTTTTAAATAGATTACTAAAATAGTAAAATTAGAATAGTACTAGAATAGTAAAATATACATCCCAATCATCTTTGGACACAAGTTTCAGATATAAACAGCAACCAGACCCGACTGGACCCAGTTATAATGCAAATACTATTTTTTATCGCAAAATGCATGTTTTGGAGATAATTTATGCTGGGAAATAGCCCTAGAACCATCCTGGATCTTTAATTTTAGACAGAATTGTGAAAATACATCCACCTACACAATCAATACTAACTCCGGGTATAAGCACCAACCAGAACCGACTGGGCTTGGTTCTAATACAACCACCATGTAAAATAAAGTGCCCAAATGGAGGTCATTTATTCGGGCATAAAATAACTTCTGAACATCCCTAGATGACGATTTTTATACAGAATATTGAAAAATACAACCCCATTCCCATCGGACACAAGTTACGGGTGTATACACAAACCAGAACCGACTGGGCCTGGTTCTAATACAACCACTATGGAAAATAAAGTGCCCAAAGGGAGGTCATTGATTCGGGCATAAAAGAACTTCTGAAAATCCCTAGATGATTATTTTTATAGAGAATAGTCAAAAATACATCCCCATTATCATTTGACACAAGTTCCGGCTACATACATCAACCAGAACCGACTGGGCCTGGTTCAAATAGGATCACTATTTTAATCGCAAAGTGCCTGTTTTGGACACTATTGACGGTGGGAAATATTCCCTGAACATCCCTGCATCTTTAATTTCACACAGAATAGTGAAAATGCATCCATCAACACAATTGACACTAATTATTGGTAAAAAGCACCAACCAGAACCGACTGGGCCCGGTTCTAATTCAACCACCATGCAAAATAACGATCCATAATGGAGGTTTATGATTCTTGTATAAAAAAAGCCACAAAACATCCCTGCATGATTATGTTTAAACAGAATAGTAAAATATACATCCCAATCATCTTTGGACACAAGTTTCGGATATAAACAGCAACCAGAACCGAGACGACCCAGTTATAATGCAACTACTATTTTTTATTGCAAAATGCATGTTTTGGAGACTATTTATGGTGGCAAATACCCCTAAAACTATCCTGGATCTTTATTTTTAGACAGAATAGTGAAAATACATCCACCTACACAATCAAAACTAACTCTGGGTAAAAGCACCAACCAGAACCGACTCGGCTTGGTTTTACTACAACCACCATGCAAAATAAAGTGCCCAAATGGAGGTCATTTATTCGGGCATAGAAGAACTTCTGAACATCCCTAGATGATATTTTTTAATAGAGAATAGTCAAGTATACATCCCCATCATAATTGGACACAATTTCCGTATACAAACACCCACCAGAACCGACTGGACCCTGTTATAATGCAACCACTATTTTGTATCGCAAAATGCATGTTTTGGACACTATTTATGGTGGCAAATAGCCCCAGAACTGTCCTGGATCTTTATTTTTAGACAGAATAGTGAAAATACATCTACCCACACAATGGATACTAAATCTGGGTAAAAGCACCAACCAGAACCGACTGGGCCTGGTTCTTAAAAACAACCACTTGTAAATAAAGTGCCCAAATTGAGGTCATTGATTCGGGCATAACAGAACTTCTGAACATCCCTAGATGATTATTTTTATTCAGAATAATCAAAAATACATCCTTATCATCATTGGACACAATTTCTGGGTAAAAACACCAACCAGAACCGCCTGGGCCTGGTTCTAATACAACCACTATTTTAATCGCAAAATGCCTGTTTTGGACACTGTTTATGGTGGGAGATAGCTCCAGAATTACCTAGAATGATGCCAATGAAAGACTTACTTGAATTGGATGATTTTACACTATATACACACAGGAACTATGTGTCTCTGACAGTATGTTTGGCAGCAGGGGAACGTTTCAGTTTTTATTGCCTTAATGTGCTTTTCATGGCCTGATAATCACGTTTTGGCCAAGTATGATAGTTTTCATTGTAACTTAATTTCTATCACTTAGAACGATGCCAAATAAAAAACTTACTTGAATTGGACGATTTTACACTATATACACAGTAACTGTGTCTCTGACAGTTTGTTTGGCAGCAGGGAAACTTTTCAGTTTTTATTGCCTTAATGTACTTTTCATGCCCTCAATAATGTGCCCAAATGGAGGTCATTGATTCGGGAATAACAGAACTTCTGAAGATCCCTAGATCAGGGGTGGCCAACCAGTCAGAGACCAAGAGCCACATTTTTTACTATTACCGCAAAGAGCCACATTTTTTACTGTGTTACCGCAAAGAGCCACATCACACACATACCTTTGCTCAGCCAGATTTATTGTAAATGTCACACACCAGCATAGTAATGACATAAATTGACTCCTACAGTACTAACAGCACAGGCCAGTCATTATCAACAATGAATATTGTGTGCACTGTCTCACACAGACAAACTCTCAGTTCAACCAAGTCCACACCAAAAATATTATAATTTACAATAGCGTTTTTCTTTTACTATGCATGTTACTTAGTGGGACTTCTGTCATAAAATCAGAGCCTATTTTTGCGCAACATTCGCTCCTTGTGAGCTGTCATTTATTATGAATGGCTTTTAACTAGCGCGCCCACCACGTGGGTGTACACCTCGCTCTCCTATTGGCTGCTCCTGGCTGAGCACTCTCGCCTTGGTCTGCCTCGCAGGGGGTGTGGCTTTTTCAGCCGACGCTCGATCTTTGGGATACTTTTTGTTTGCGAGACGCCGTTCATTGTCGCTTCTGGTTCACGGGAGCTCTCCCACTCTGTTAAAAACGTTTAATCAAATGACCTTGCTCCTACTGGGAAACTTTTCATCCCAAGCACATGCGCATTGGACGAAAATACCGTATTGAACTCAAGCGAAGCGCACACGCAAATAAAAATAAAACACAAATACAAACTATGATATGGACGTAAGAGCTGCATGAAACCGGGCAAAGAGCCGCATGCGGCTCGGGAGCCGCGGGTTGGCCACCCCTGCCCTAGATGATTATTTTTATACATAATATTCAAAAATACATCCCCATCGTCAATGGATACAATTTTTCGGGTAAATTCACCAACCAGAACAGACTGGACCCGGTTCTAATTCAACCACAATGCAAAATAAAGATCCATTGGAGGTTTTTGATTCTTGTATAAAAAAGCCCCAAAACATCCCTGCATGATTATTTTTAAACAGAATAGTAAAATATACATCCCTATCATCTTTGGACACAAGTTTCAGATATAAACAGCAACCAGACCCGACTGGACCCAGTTATAATGCAACAACTATTTTTTATTGCAAAATGCATGTTTTGGAGAAAATTTACGCTGGGTGTGAAATATATTTGCATGCATATATATATATATAATCTTGCACCCATTTCACTATGATATATTAAAGGTTACTAGAATAGAATATTAATTTACACCTATTGGTTAAAATGTGCACTACACCTTTTGTACTCCACCTCCTTCATTTGTATTGACGCCTACCATTTTTATGACTTGTCTTATCTCTAATAAAACCACCGTTGAAGCAACTCTTCAGCGGGAAACAGCCTTGAGGAGCTTGGAGAGTAGTCACACTCTCGGGCCTCTGATTTGTCCACTCCCCCGCCTCTGTAGACGCGGCCTTTAACTTTCATTCCATCCACATCAGTGTGTGTTCCTGTGTTCGAGTTTATTTAAGTGTTGGCTGGTAGCTCCAACATTCTGGTGCCCGAAACCCAGAAGGTTTCGCATCCTGATTTTGGATCGCGAATAATTAATCCAAAAATCTGACGTCAGCTGTCTCCCCATTGAGGAGAAGGGTGATCGATTCTCCGCTGTTCAGAAGAAGGAAGCGAATCCATCCCACCGGACACAGAGCACATCTGAGCGGTAAGGCACTTTTAAAATTAATTTAATTAATCCAATCCAGTATTGAGACCCTGTCTTTCTAGAGAAGAAAGATGCTCCGTGTGTCGGAGAAAAATGTTTCTTTACCGCTCCCCGTAAGTTAGGGGAAACGTTCTCGGGATTTGAGAAGTTAGGTAAATTAAACGGGAGATCAAGTAAGGATCTCGAGATTTCTGGTTTGAGTTCTAATGCGTGAATCACCAGACAAAGAGGAGGAGGTCGCAACTCTCCGCCAGGGACTCCGAGGATTGCGTTAAAGATATAGAAAAAATATTATTATACTGTGCCAAGAGAATGAAAGAATATATATATATATATATATATATATATATATATATATATATATATATATATATATATATATATATATATATATATATATATATATATATATATATATATATATATATATATATATATATATATATATATATATATATATATATATATATATATATATATATATATTTATATATATATGTAGAATAATAAATATAAAACTTGCAAGTAATCTCCCTAAGGAGAAATTTAAACCAGAACACTTGTGACACGCTCGTAAATCACGTCGTTTGCCGCGCAAAATAAGAGTATAAATGACTATCTAGGCGGGAAAATAAGATAGTAAATTAAACGGGACGTCCCTAGAGAAGGTGAGTAAACACTAAATAAAAACTAATGAATACATTATAAGAATAACGAAATATATCAATATAATTTTTGAATAAGCAAAAATCTTCAAACAAAAGAAAAGTTGCAAAAATGGGTTTAACAAACAGCAAAGAACTCTCAACCGACATGAAGTCTATGCTGAAGCATTTTCCTGATAATTGCACATATATGAAAGAATGGAGGAAGAATAAAGACAAAGAGTGGGATGGGAGACTGTTGGAGGAGCCATTACAGGCCATAAAGAGTAAATTACAAGTCGAGAAGGCTATTGAAAGAGGAAAAAAAGAGAAGATATGTAAAGAACTTCAAGATGTTCAAGTTTGGATCGGTCAAGCCCAATTAAGACAGAAACAAAAAATTATGAAGAAAATTAAACAAGCTGAAAAAAAAACAAGTATGGCAGCTTTGATTAATATTAGGCCCCACGAAGAGACACTGGCCCCTTCCAGTGCACTCACTTCGGACAGGCTGTGCGAGGCAACTTTTACGAGCCAAGGGCACAAAGAGGGAGGGGGACCTGAGATGCAGACACAAGAACAACATCTCAAGTTACAAAGGGCCTCTTACAATCCACACGATGAAGAAAGGAGGGGTGAGCCAGAGTCCACAGGTGCCGCTGCAGAACCAGCAGGAGTAATCAAAATGCAGACAAGAGCACAAAGAGAAAAAATGGGAGGAGGACAACTCTATCCTCCCTTGATAGCATTTCAAGGACCTTACACTGGCCCACAGCCATGGGCACCACCAAGCCAAATGTATCCCATAGTTGAAGTTGCAAACCCACACTTCCAAGTGAATGGAGATCGTGATCAAACCATTCTCGTCCACCGTCCATGGACCGAGTCTGAATGTACTGAAGCATGAAAGGGACTGGGAGACCCAATAAAAAACCCAACTGAATGGTCCAATAATTTTGAACAGCTAAGGCAGTTTTCACCTGAATGGAGCTGAGACAAGAAAAGCGTTCACCATGAGTCTGGGACACAACTGGGCAAGAGTGAGAGGAAACTTCGATGAAAAAAACAACCAAGGAAAAATTCACCCCCATGATTCACCAGACCTAACGATGCTAGTAGAAAGAGTCCTGAGTCGAGTTCGAGAGACGTGGCGCCCAACACCATGTTATGACAAAATTAGAGCCACAAGACAGGAACAAGGAGAAGGAATTCATAAATTCAGAGCAAGATTTGAAGAAGTGTTCAAAGCCCACAGTGGGATAACGGAAGACCAAAATGAGCAAGGGGCGTACCAAGCCCAACTGAGACAAGGGTTCCTGGAAGGGCTCCAGCCCCATATCAAAGGGTTCGTGCAGAAGTACTGTGTCACATACCGAACCATGCCAATGAACCAACTCATGGAGTGGGCGATTCATGCTGAGGAGAGACACTGCCAAAAACAGGTAAGTTCAGGAGTTAACGCTCTGACCCAAGCCATGGCCTCATTGGTGGACGAAGAGTCATCAGAAGTATACTACCAACGAGGACATGGAAGAGTAAGTGGCCGAGGAAGACACGGGCGACCAAGAAGAAGAAGCCCAGATGACAAGTGTTTCAAGTGTCAAGAGAGAGGACATTTTGCTCGAGACTGCAAAAATACACACAGGTGGAACCAGAGACCCCCACCGTTCAACCCTGAAAATCAATATCAAGAATGACGCCAGAAGAAATGGAAGTCTAACACAGAAGAGGAAACTGAAGAAAGCGTTTGGGAGGACGAAGAAACCCCCTGCTCGCCAGTAGAAGTGTTAGACTTAACCGAAATCATGTCCACCCTCTGGGAGAGAGATAGCAAACCATACTACACCTTACTGGTGGGACAAAGTCAAACACCAGTAAGATTCTTATGCGACACTGGAGCAGATAAATCAGTCATCAAAGACAAAGTGCCAGGATTGATACCAGGAAAGGAGTGGATCACTGTGATAGGAGCAGGAGGACACATGGAGCTATTGAAGAAGTCGAAGAAAACAAAAATAACTGATGAAAATGGACAAAATCATGAAGCAAAATTTGTCCTGAGTAAAAACTGTCCTGTGAACCTCATGGGAAGAGATCTACTCCGTAAACTGGGAATCAGCCTTATCCCCACAGACGATGGTATGAAACCAGTACACAGATGGGAGGAAGCGGAAATCCAAATAGTTGAAGATCAAGAGGAACCTCATACGTTCTACTCCCTAGATTTAGCAACACAAGGGCCCTCATCCGTAATCCGACAGTTAAAATCCAAAGTCGAAAATATTAATGGCCAAACACAAACCCACTGGCCACTACACATCACCATGAAATTTGGAAAAGCCAGACCAGAATTTGTTAAACAGTTCGAGCGACTGGGACCCCAACTAGTCCGACTGGAGTACCTGTATTCCACAGCAGAGGGAGATGCAGCCACTTCGGTGGACTTGCCGCCACAAGCGAAAAAACTACTACAGTTTGAGATAACACCTCATGTGTCCATAAAGAGAAAACACCACAGGTCCTGGAAAGACCTAGGACGCATGGTGCAATTTTTGGAGACCAGAAACGAGGAGTCGTGGTCACATCAGACTCACACAGTCAGCGTACTAATAAACACCCCATATGGAACAGTGACAAGACAGAAGCTGAAGTGGATGACCCAAGCAAGTCCGAAGACGCATTTAACTGCATGACAAGACTACATACGACTACAAGCTGAAGATTTCCCTACAGTACCGAGTTCACTGTGGTCCAAATCAAAAGCAGATGTAGGAAAAATGACCACAGCAAGAGAAGTAAGAATTGAGCCCAAGACATCATTTCGACCACGAGCTAAACAATACCCCCTTAAACCAGATGCTATAAATGGCATCAGACCAGTAATTAAAGAAATGCTCGAAGCAGGCATTCTAATTGAAAGTCCATCAAGCGAATGTAACACACCTATCTTTCCCGTGAAGAAAACGGAGACGGGAACGTGGAGATTGGTCCAAGACCTAAGACGGGTCAATGAAGCAGTGAAGTCCAGAGCACCCTGCGTACCCGACCCACACATACTGTTGAACGAGTTAAAGCCAAATCAGAAATTCTTTACAGTAATTGACCTAAGCAATGCATTTTTCTCTATACCATTACACAAAACAGCACAAGACTGGTTTGGTTTCACATTCGAAGGAACCAAATACACATACATAAGGCTGCCACAGGGATTCTGCGACAGCCCCATAATATTCTCACAAGAGATTGCAGTATGTATAAATCAGCATGAACACAGACACCACACAGATCCTAGTATATGTAGACGATATACTGATAGCCAGCCCCACCGAAGAGGAAAACAAAGAAGAAGCAATCAGATTATTCAAACATCAAGAGCAAACTGGGAACAAGGCGTCGCTGAAGAAACTGCAGTACTGTCAGGAGTCAGTCATCTTCTTGGGACACCGAGTCTCACAGAAAGGAAGGGAACTAACGGATGGAAGACGAGAAGCCATCCAGCAATGTCCGAAACCACAGACGAAAAAACAAATGATGGCCTTCTTAGGCCTAACTAACTACTGCAGGAGTTGGATTCCAAATTATGCAGAACTAACTCCGCCACTTCTAGACATGATCTATGCCACTGAGATGACAATGAGAGACCCAGTGACATGGACTGAAGAAGGAAACCGAACATTCATGGAAGTGAAGCAACACATCTTGGAATCAGGAGTCCTAGCATTTCCTGACTATGAAAAACCATTCACCCAAACAGTGACTTGCAAAGGAGCGTTCATGACATCAGTGTTACTACAACCACATGGAACAAAGATTAAACCAGTAGCGTTCTACCCAAAACGACTGGACCCAGTTGCAGCTGCCCTACCCCCGTAAGTACGAGCAGTGTGCGCAGCAGCATTAGCGGTCCAGATGACAGCTGAACTTGTACTGTTCCATCCACTCACACTCCAAGTCCCCCATGAAGTGGATCTACTGATAACACAAACCAAAATGTCGTTCCTGTCACCAGCAAGACACCTGGCCGTAACAGCCACATTGTTATCGCAACCCCATCTCATGATTCAGCGATGCAATACCTTGAACCCAGCAACGTAAATACCAACTGAAGAAGACGGAGATCCACACCAATGTGATGAAAGAACCAGTGAAAGCTGTAAACCAAGACCAGATCTAAAAGACACTCCAATTCCAGACAGCACTTATGTGTACGTAGATGGATCCGCATCCAAATCAGAACAAGGAAAAAATCAAGTAGGATTTGCAATCGTCACAGACAACAAAGTCTTATGTGCAGAAAAATTGCCATCTAATCTCTCAGCGCAAGATGCAGAAATTATAGCATTGACAAAGGCGTGCACATTGTTTAAAGGTAGGAAGGTCACGATTTATACAGACAGCCAATATGCACACTCCACTCTACATGTATTTGCTGCACAATGGATTAGAAGAGGGATGAAAACATCCACAGGCAAATCAGTAGAGCATGCCGAACTGCTGAAACAATTACTTAATGCAGTACTACTTCCCAGCCACATAGCTGTATGCAAATGTAAGGCACATACTAACAGCAGCGACAGAATTAGTAGAGGAAATACTAGAGCAGATACAGCAGCTAAAGGAGCAGCACAAACACTGAGTGCTCAGTATACACAACAACAACATGAGTCAATCCCAAAAACAGAAATTATTGAAATGCAAAACATTGCACCACAGAATGAAAAAGATGCATGGATACTCAAAGGCACAGAACAGTCTGCGGACGGCCTATATACAATAAAAGGCCTACCCTGTTTGCCAAAAAAATTATTCCAAATGGTAGCAAAATTGAGCCATGGAAAGTCTCATGTCTCAACAAGGGGGATGATAGACATGGTACAGCGTTTTTTCCATGTGACAACAGGTCTAAATACCTATTTTAAAATTTTTTGTAGAGACTGTTTATTTTGCTGCAAACATAATGTGCAAGGTAACCTCAGACCCAAACGAGGCCAATGCCCAAAAGGTACCTACCCATTTGAAATTATACACATGGATTTCATTGAATTATCCAGAGGCAACCAGTATAAATACTGTTTAGTCTTGATTGACTCATTCTCGAAATGGACTGAAATAGTCCCCTCAAAAACACCAGACGCATTGACGGTGGCTAAAGCCATCTGTAAACACATAATCCCAGAACATGGGATCCCCAGAATCATCTGGAGTGACAATGGAACTCATTTTGTAAACAGCATAATACAATACATGGCAAACCACCTAGGAATAAGTCTAAAAAATCACTGCTCGTACCATCCGCAAAGCGCGGGACTGGTAGAGAGAACAAATGGTACAATAGAACTAAGGCTTAAAAAAACCATGGAAGGAACAAAAAAAACATGGCCAGAATGCTTACCACTAGTCAAAACATATATGAGAGTTGTACCAACTAGCTCAGGATTAACACTTTTTGAGATAGTTCATGGAAGACCATTCCAACTTCCCCTATGGGAAGGTGAACCATGGCAAGAGACTAAGGGCGAGGCAGATCCACTCACAGAGTGGATGGTAAAAATGTTTAGAGAAAAACTTGTCCAAAATACATGTAAGCTGCCGTTATCCCCTCTGTCTCCCCTACAGGAGGTGGTGAAGCCTGGTGACCAGATCCTGATTCGAGTCATAAAAAGGAAATCCTGGTCCTCGCCACGTTGGGAAGGCCCATTCGTGGTTCAACTCACCACCCCCACCGCAGTAAAGATTGCCGAGAGGTCGACGTGGATTCACCAATCCCAAGTCAAAATAGTTCGAGACATCGGCAACCCTGAGTAGATTGCAAATCGGACGGTACCAAAACCCTTGTCCGCGAAGGAATCATCTGACGTCTGCTCACCTGCCCCAAACACCCCCCTAACCTAACCTTGACCTCTCACAGTTTTTACACCCTCACACAGAAGCCAAAATGAAAGCCGCTGCCACCCTCATCACTGTGACTGTACTATCAGTGGCAGCATGGGTGTGGCTGAGTGCCCCGCCCCCAGACATTCGAGTTGAAAAACGAGACGATGCCGTGCTACTGTCACAGAGGAAAGTGAAGTGGTATGAAAAGAACAATCCAAAGAATCATTTTGAAGAAAATATGTGGTATAATTTCATGGTATTTCAGAAAAAAATAACTGGTGTGAAAGAAAGTTGTTATGTGTGTAGTCGTATGCCTTATTCCACATGTACCCCACCAGTGTATCCCAAGCCAATCGACCCCTATACCTATAATGCCTACACACCTCCATGGTATCCCGACATACTGAGATCACAGTGTCTAGAAGGTGCATTTAGATCTGTAGTTCCCGAGGTTGATGCCACTGTACCACCTTTAACAGGTAGAAAATTCACAAGGCTTTTGAACTATGATTGGACAGATCTAGTTATGTTAAGCAACGTCCCATACCCAAGTGATTTTACGGCTGTGTGTTTCGCTAGTAATATGACATTCTGGGGTAAGTCCAGACCAGTAGGAGAAGTCCCCATGAAATTCTGTAGGGATATACTTACCCCGTGCAGACGAGACACCACTAACAAAGCCAGGTTCAATGCCACAGGAGTACCCATGGGTGCCACCTGCAGGGACTATTACACTCTCCCTGATGTAATGGGCACTGATCCCCAAGATGATGGGTATTGGATGTGTGGGCATACAGTGTATTTGGGTTTGCCCACAGTATGGAATGGTCGCTGTGCAATGGTGCAGATGGTTCAAGATGCATTCCTTTTAAGGGGAGTGAAAATACCAGTAAGATATAAGAGATTTATACCTGTACAATTTAAACCACATGATTCAATTTGGGGTAGTAATGTCCCTGATGATCACAAATTATGGTCCACCTCCGAGAAAGTCATATTGTCACTACTTCCACAGATTGGAGTGGGTAAAGTTATGCTCCGTGTAGAAACATTGAATTATCGGATGGGATTGTTCATTAACCAAACTATCAAAGCCCTACAAGGTATAGCAGAGGAATTAAAAGCCCTTAGAGAAATGGAGTTGCAAGACCGCATGGTCCTAGATTTGATAACAGCCAAGGATGGAGGTGTGTGTGCCATAGTTGGAGAACACTGTTGCACCTTCATCCCAGATGAAACCGGTGACGAAGGTAACATAACTCGTGCCATAGCTGAAATGAAAGCCTTAGCCAACACCATGGCCCAAGATCACTCAGCCATAGGTGCATCACTGTGGTCGTGGTTGACAACCGGATCATGGTTCTCTATTCTGATTAAATTTGCAACTCCCTTTTTTGCGGTTTTAATTCTATTCTGCATCTTTTCAATGTGTGTAATCCCTTGTATGAAAGTTATGATTCAAAAAAATATCCAGCACACGCTGGTAGCTTACAGTGACATACAGTTTCACAGCATGACAAACCTTGCCGGAGATTCTAGCACTCTTCCAAAGTGTGATGAATCCCCGGATGTCGAGTCGTCTGGGTAAATGTACTTGTCTTGACTTAAAAAATTGTGTTCGCTCATTAAGGGGGACGCAGAGGAATTTTCCTCAAGTACCCCTGAGTAAACTTGAGTTTTTCGCCTCTGCCTTGACAAGTGATTTAGTTATTTTCCATACCCTGTTGAGTGACTATTAATGATATTTGTATTCTAAAACCTGCAAAGGAGGGATATAGATTGATGAAAATGAAAATTCTTTCAAGGTAACTTCAGGGGGGATATGTGAAATATATTTGCATGCATATATAGATAATCTTGCACCCATTTCACTATGATATATTAAAGGTTACTAGAATAGAATATAAATTTACACCTATTGGTTAAAATGTGCACTACACCTTTTGTACTCCACTTCCTGCATTTGTATTGACGCCTCCCATTTTTATGACTTGTCTTATCTCTAATAAAACCACAGTTGAAGCAACTTTTCAGCGGGAAACAGCCTGGAGGAGCTTGGAGAGTAGTCACACTATCGGGCCTCTGATTTGTCCACTCCCCCGCTTCTGCAGACGCGGCCTATAACTTTCATTCCATCCGCATCAGTGTGTGTTCCTGTGTTCGAGTTTATTTAAGTGTTGGCTGGTAGCCCCAACACTGGGAAATACCCCTAGAACCATCCTGGATCTTTATTTTTAGACAGAATAGTGAAAATACATCCACCTACACAATCAACACTAACTCTGGGTAAAAGCACGAACCAGAACTGACTGGGCTTGGTTTTACTACAACCACGATGCAAAATAAAGTGCCCAAATGGAGGTCATTTATTCGGGCATAAAAAAACTTCTGAACATCCCTAGATGATATTTTTTAATACAGAATAGTCAAAAATACAACCCCATTCCTATTGGACACACGTTACGGGTGTAGACACAAACCAGAACCGACTGGGCCTGGTTCTAATACAACCACTATTTTTGTCGCAGAATGCATGTTTTTGACACTATTTATGGTGGGAAATAGTCTCAGAACATCCCTGGATCTTTATTCTTACAGAGAATAGTGAAAATACATCCACCCACACAATCGACACTGATTGTGGGTAAAGCACCAACCAGAACCGACTGGGCCTGGTTCTAAACAACCACTTGTAAATAAAGTGCCCAAATTGAGGTCATTGATTCGGGCATAACAGAATTTCTGAACATCCCTAGAATATTATTTTTATAAAGAATAATCGAAAATACATCCCCATCATCATTGGACACAATTTCTGGGTAAAAACACGAACCAGAACCGACTGGGCCTGGTTTTAATACAACCACTACTTGAACCGCAAAATGCCTGTTTTGGACACTGTTTGTGGTGGGAAATAGCTCCAGAACCATCCTGGATCATTATTGTTATACAAAATAGTGAAAATACATCCACTCACACAATAAACACAAATTCTGGGTAAAAGCACCAACCAAAACCGACTGGACCTGTTTCTAAACCACCACTTGTAAATAAAGTGACCAAATGAAAGTAATTCATTCGGGCATAGCAGAACTTCTGAACATCGCTAGATGATTATTTCTTTACAGAATAGTCAAGTATACATCCCCATCATAATTGGACACAAGTTCCGTATACAAACACCCACCAGAACCGACTGGACCCTGTTATAATGCAACCACTATTTTGTATCGCCTGTTTTGGACACTGTTTATGGTGGGTGATAGCTCCAGAATCACCTAGAATGATGCCAATGAATGACTTACTTGAAATGGACGATTTTACACTATATACACAGGAACTATGTGTCTCTGACAGTGTGTTTGGCAGCAGGGGAACGTTTCAGTTTTTATTGCCTTAATGTGCTTTTCATGGCCTGATAATCACATTTTGGCCAAGTGTGATAGTTTTCATTGTAACTTAATTTCTATCACTTTGAACGATGCCAAATAAAAAACTTACTTGAATTGGACGATTTTTCACTATATACACAGTAACTGTGTCTCTGACAGTTTGTTTGGCAGCAAGGGAACTTTTCAGTTTTTATTGCCTTAATGTACTTTTCATGCCCTGAAAATCACGTTTTGGCCAAGTATGATTGTTTTCATTATAACTTAATTTCTAGCCATGAGAACGATGCCAAATGGATAACTTACTTGAATTGGACGATTTTACACTATATACACAGTAACTATGTGTCTCTGACAGTTTGTTTGGCAGCAGGGGGACATGTAAGATTAGACAAAGTATCTTTGCAAAGGCTTGTTCATATTGTATACGTTTTTGTGAGTATAACAGCATCGTAGTCATCCTTATGGCTGACATGTTAGCATAAACACCCAACTGTCTGACTGAATAAACAATCTTAGTCTTGTGATTGGGGTGACATGTCAGCACAAATACTCAACTGTCCGACACTGATCAATTACTTTTTGCGCTGCAAATGCAAATGTATCTGTCCAAAGTCCTAGTGAAAACTGTCAGTTTTTCCTGTATTTAAGACACACACACTGGTCATTCGACTAGAGTTGCAGGAACATCGCGTTGAACATGACCCTACTGTAGGAACATTACATGTCACCCTGAAGTTCATGGGAGACCGGACGACAAGTGGTTAAACCAATTCTCACAGTTGCCCACTCAACGAATCATAATTAACCACATATATGCAAATGACCTAATGGACAACCCATTGCCCCCCGGACACATTGCCTATGGGGATGGATCATCATCAAAAACCCTGGATGGAGAAAAACACAACGTATATGCCGTGGTGACTCAAAAAGACAACCTCAAGACAGGACGACTCCCCGGCGACTGGTCTGCACAAGCCGCAGAAATAGTGGCACTGACAGAGGCATGTAGACTATTCCTAGAACAAGACTTGACGGTGGAAAGACACCTAAGAGAAATGCAAAATCATGCCCCAGAAAAAGAGAAACTGCAATGGGAAACAGAAGGAGCCACTCAACACAAGAACGGACTCTATGCAGTAGAAAACAAGCCATGCGTGACACGATCATTGTTTGATGTAATTGCCAAATTGAGCCATGGGAGGAGCCATGTCTCAACAGAAGGGATGATCAGTACAGTACAACAAACAATGCATGTTCCCAGAGGTCTCCAAACTTACTTCAATTTTTTTGCAGAAACTGTCTAAACTGCTGTAGACACAACTCTCAAGGCAACAAACGACCCAAGCATGGAACAAGGCAAACAGGAACATATCCCTTCGAGCTTCTGAACATGGATTTCATCAAACTGAACCAAAGTGCTGGACTTGTCGAACAAACCATTAGAACAGTAAAACTCAGACTCAGAAAAACCATGGAAGACAGGAAAACCATGGCAAGAATGCCTGAGCCTGGTACAAACGTACATGAAAACAGCACAGGGATGCACACCATTTGAGGCAGTGAACGACAGACCCTTCCACTTAACAATGTGGGAAAAAGATCTGGTGGTAGAAGAGAAAGGAGAAACAGAATCCTTCACTAAGTGGTTAAGCAAAATGTTCCAAGAAAGAACTGTGATGAATGCAAAATAATCTGCCGACATCTTCTCTGTCTCCCACAGAGGAGGTCCTGTCCCCAGGAGACCTGGTACTCGTCGAGGTGATAAAAAGAAAGTGCTGGTCTTCTCCACGTTGGGACGGACCTCACCGTGTGATTTTGGCCATCATCATCACCGCTCTGTGTTCAACCACATGGGGGGAACGTACCAGAACCTTGGTACACTCCCACTGGAGGAGAATGCCCCACTAGCTGGTTCAGGAAACGATCAGGGGCCCCCAGATCTGCATCCCATTAACCAAGACACCAATCGTCGTTCAAGTACCTTTGCTCAGCCTACAGCTTACTCACTTGGGATTACACAGGACTGACTCCAGTTATTTTTATTGGTACCTACAAGCTCCCAGAGTCTGAATGGTCTGGCCAGACACCTTGGACCAGGTCCTCCTCCATACAGGCTACAAAACCATCACATGGCCCCTTTCCAAAGAAGCTACCACCATGACCGCTAACTTCACCAAGTTAGCCACCACCATCAAAGATGGTAAACATATGCTAGACCTTACGACCAATATCCAACAAAAAGGCTGCATCAACCTATGCCTCTGACCGGACCGACCAGGAAAAGGCCCCCTCTTTACTATCACCATCCGCACTACTAGTCCAGCCATGGTCCCCAAAGTGATTGGTGTGAACCCCTTCGTACAACCATCCGCCACACGCCTACTCAAAATCCGTCCGGCAGGAACACCTAAGCCTGAGTAGATACACCTTATGCTCGCCCATGTCCAAACACAGGAAGAAAACGACTACAACCTGATGATGAGGAACAGTTGGTACAGATACACCGCACTCACAGCCCGCGCCACAACCAATGAGTTGTTATGTCTGTTCCCTCTTGCCTACTGCCGTAGCCCAACCACAGCTATGGGCCAACCGACAGAACGAAGAACTCGCCAACCTCACCTACAATTGTATTCTGGGTAATTTGAGAGAATCCTTCCAGCAAAGCTCGACCGCCTACATACCATGGTCGCAGTACCATTAGCAGCTACAGTCAATACCGCAACGTATGTCCAGTGCAACAACCGAACAGACTGTTATCCATCCTGTTTCAACTTCAGCGGACCGGATCCGAAGACCCCTTTAGACCAAGTTTACGTCACCAGGTGTGCCGAGATCAGACACATTCCTTCCCAATCATGGACAGTACTGGACCAAATATGGTGGCTCTGCGAATGGCAAGTGTATATGATCATCCCCACCAATACAACTGGGCTCTGTGTCCCTACATCTGCATCCGACCACACATACGTTCTAACAGCAGACTCGATTCCAACTGTCGACGCCAAACCACATCTACCCACCAGGCGTCAACGACGGAGCTTTGATTTCTTCCCCCATGATTCAGTTTGGGGCTCGGATGTCCCCCTCTAATACAAACAATGGTCAGTCTCCTCCAAAATCATGATGGCGGTGTTCCCCAGGGTAGGAACAGCGAAGAACACCCTACGTCTGGAAACCATTGACTACAGATTCCAGGCCCGACACTAATCAATTACTTGTTGCCCTGCAAATGACTGAAACGTATCTGTCCAAAGTCTTAGGGACAACTGTCAGTTTTGCCTGTATTTAAGACACACTCACTGGTCATTCGACTAGAGTTGCAGTAACATCGCAGTGAACAGGACCCCACTGTAGGAACTCTCACTGTCCACTTTGCAGTCTGGTAATACATATTTTCTATTTAAATTTATCTCACTCTTTCTTAGCCTGCTCCTGAAGTTGTATTTTCAGACCTAACAAACATTTCAGTTTTTTTGCCCTAATGTGCGTTTCATGTGCTGTTAATCACGTTTTGGCCAAGTATCATAGTTTTCACTATAACTTAACCTAACCCTAACCCTAACTTCCATCACTTAGAATGATATCAAATGAAAAACCTACTTAATTTGGACGATTATACACTATATACACAGTAACTATATGTCACTGACAGTTTGTTTCGCAGCAGGGGAACATTTCAGTTTTATTGCCTTAACGTGCGTTTCATGCGCTGAAAATCACGTTTTGGCCAAGTATCATAGTTTTCACTATAACTTAATTTCTAGCACTTAGAATGATGCAAAATGAAAAACTTACTTGAATTGGACAATTATACACTATATACACAGTAACTATGTGCCTCTGACAGTTTGTTTCGCAGCAGGGGAACGTTTCAGTTTTTATTGCCTTAACGTGCGTTTCATGCGCTGAAAATCACGTTTTGGCCAAGTATCATAGTTTTCACTATAACTTAATTTCTAGCACTTAGAATGATGCTAAATGCAATACTTACTTGAATTGGATGATTTTACACTATAGACACAGTAACTATGTGCCTCTGGCAGTTTGTTTCGCAGCAGGGAACATTTCAGTTTTTATTGCCTTAACGTGCATTTCATGCGCTGAAAATCACGTTTTGGCCAAGTATCATAATTTTCACTATAACTTAATTTCTATCACTTAGAATGATGCTAAATGAAAAACTTACTTGAATTGGAGAATTATACACTATATACACAGTAACTATGTGTCTCTGACAGTTTGTTTCGCAGCAGGGGAACATTTCAGTTTTTATTGCCTTAACGTGCGTTTCATGCGCTGAAAATCACGTTTTGGCCAAGTATCATAGTTTTCACTATAACTTAATTTCTATCACTTAGAATGATGCCAAATAAAAAACTTACTTGAATTGGACAATTATACACTATATACACAGTAACTATGTGTCTCTGACAGTTTGTTTCGCAGCAGGGGAACATTTCAGTTTTTATTGCCTTAACGTGCGTTTCATGCGCTGAAAATCACGTTTTGGCCAAGTATCATAGTTTTCACTATAACTTAATTTCTATCACTTAGAATGATGCTAAATTATTAGGTTCATTAATAATTACCTTCGTCCGTAATTATCAATAACTGCAGGAAGACATCTTATTCAATTATTGACATTTAATTAAATAGAAATGGATACAACAGATAAAAGCCTCCGAAGGGGAGAGTCAGCAAGTGTCACCTTACAACTTCCGAACGTCTCACCGAATAGACGTTTTCGTCCCACTCTTATGGTCATGAATCAAAACAAGTTACAGAGTTGTTGATCATTCCATCACGTATGAGTAAAAACAACATCTGGGACTACAATAACAATCAAAGTTTTTTACTAATAACAAAAACAGGAGACTAGACCTAACAACATTTAGATTAGAGTAATTATACAACCTCCTTGACCTAATGAATCATATAATATAATCATAATCATATAACGGTTACATACAGAAAAACCCGAAGTGCACGGTTACATAACGATAACAACATTCTTGTTATTGGCCGAATAGCCCTGGCCTCGTCACCAAGGGCCCACCAAATCTCAAGGACCCAGATTGGGTGGATTGTTTTTATAACCATCCTGGAACAGGCCGTCCAGGTTAAAGATGACTTGGCAATACTCGTGACCTCGCAACACTTTTGAAAACAGAAAGAGAATGATTTAACAAAGTAATGAATTAATACAGAGAATAGAAAGAGAATGATTTAATAAAGAAATGAATTAATATAACTATTATAATAGTAAAACAGAATAAACCCAACATTCCCCCGTTTTTATAATATGTATGTTATTAGTCATTTCTTAGTAATCACTAAATGGTAATGTCGGGTGCCTGTGATTTTTCCCGCCTACTCCTTACTCCCATGGCTGGTCTGAAAGAGAAAGAACATAATTATATTCGTCCAATTGGTCCTCGGATTTACCGTACTCCTGGACCTCACTGCTTTCCCCAAACCGTCCCATAAGATACACCTCATGTACTTTAGAATTTGTAGGGGCAATTGCAGTATTTATAAGTCGGCTTAGCAAGGAGCGCAAACAGGGGATAATACAGCACCCACACAATGTTAGGATAGCGGTTATTGTGCCAATAGTCACCATGAAGGATGTAGCCAAATCTTTATATTTTCCAAAGGTCTTATCCCACCAATCTGACAATGCGGACGTATCTACTTCAGAATGCTCTTGCATATTGCGGTTCAGTGTTTGCAGGCCAGTAATGGCCCTGGTGAGAGATCCACTGGGTGACGTGTTGTTCGGTATGAAGGTGCAACATTCTTTTCCAAACATTGCACACACGCCCCCTGTTTCAGCAAGGATCATATCCAGCGCTATGCGATCCTGGAACGCCATCAGACTGGTAGCTGCCAGTTGCTCCTTTATGGCCACAAATCCCTGTTCAGTATAATTTCCGAGTTTTTGGACATTGTAATGTAAGTAATTTATTCTATCCACATTTTGTTTGGGGTGATTAGAAGGAAGATAGACTCCCAACCTGCTGCGATCTGATTAGCCAGCTTATACTCATCTGGTACGCCCCGGGGGATGCCAATCGCATCAATGTATGTTGGATCTCCTTCCCTCCATGCCTCTCGACGATGTCGGGAGGGACGACCCTTCAGCATCTCCGAATTTTGAGCCGCCAATTGTATCTCCTCCACTGTGGATGGAAAAACAGACACTGGTAAGAGCAGTGAGACCAAAGCACATAGTCCTGCCGCGTTTTGACAGGAATCGTATATTTTATCTCCACCACACAACCACCACAGGTCAGATCGTGATATTAGGGGTGCAGTTGTTTTTAGAACGCCGGCACACCACGTCTCATTTATCGCCCCCAGCTTCAGACCATGCCCTGTAAGGTTTAAGCAGGAAAAATGATTAAAGGCAACATGTTTTGAAAATGTGGGTATCTCCTTTTCACCTTTTGTAACAGAGTATACCTTATTCCACTTCTCACAATTGGGACTTACATCTTTTTTTGTCATTACCTCTGTTACACAATCAAAAGTAATCTGCGCGGGTATTATTCGTAAAAGAGGCCGAGGCCCCATACATGCTACACAAGATTGATTTATAGCGCCAACTGTACTTCCCATTAGCAGTAACCAATTATTCCATGTTTGGGAAACCCCTGTCGCAGTAATGAATTCCTCATCCCTGGTCATTTTCCCCTTTAATCTGATTATGGCCGAACCGGGCGTCCCCTTCTCCAAATTTTCTCCCTCAAGATCCATAAGCGTGGTTATTTCTGTTGAGACACAAATGTAGAATTTGAAAAACATGTCTTCTCCACTTGCCCATGGTCTTAGGAAATACATTTGACAAGGCCCTTTTCCACATTTAATTTTTTCCGTCTGGATCACTATCTTTAATCCTTTCAACGTATGGGTTTATTTTATCAGGGGTCTGATGATTTTCGCGCAAGGTCGTGTACTCCACGTTTTCCAATCTTGACCAGTTTCTGCGACAAGGCTCCCCCAATCCTCATACTGAACCGTTATATACCACTCATACCCTCCCCCATAGGCTGATCCCTTGTATGTTGTTTGGGATAATCGTGTTTCTAAAGTTAATTTCTCCCAGAAAAGGTAGATTTCCGCAGTCTTATTTTCTGGAAAACAGAATATTTTGTGTGCGTTTTCCCTTGGAACAATATCTTTGAAACACGTTTGTAAATTTGATTTGGTGGGTGTTGTCATGTCGTATAATTTTTTCCCAGGGACAGCTTCCCTTTTTACCCTTTTGTAAGAAGGTGTATCCTCGATTGAAACGCCTCCTCCTCTTTCTCCAATTGTAGAAAGCAGCCCTACTGTGGATGGGAATAGAATCACAAACATCAATCCCATTGCCCTAAGGGCAATGATTGTTTTTGTTTTTAACATAACCTTTTGGTTTTCTCTGGGAGAGTTTTCCTTTGGAACGTTTCAATTGAGATAACCTTCTTACTGTGGGAAAGATGGATCCAGGTAGCTCTCTCAGCTATCTTGATAGCAGTTGGGGTGGTCAGCAACACTTGGTATGGACCTTCCCACTTGGCGTCGCTCCAGTGTTTCTTTTTAATGCTGCGTATCAGCACCCAGTCTCCAGGAACCACTGTCGCTTCGTCCGTTTCCTGTTGAGAAGCAAAATCTCCCTCTGGTAACTTAAGTTCGGTGCGCTTTTCTAAAGATTTCCGCATGTAGTCTGCTAAATTTGCCTCATCATCCAATTCCCATTGTGTAGTGAATAATGGTAATTTGTAGGGTCTACCGAACAGGACTTCATATGGGGTTAATCCATTTGAAGCTGTGATGTTAATATATAATTTTACTAAATCAATGCATTCAGTCCATGGCCTTTTTGTTTCTTCCATGCATTTGTTTAGTCTATTTTTTATGGTTCCATTCATTCTTTCGACAAGGCCAGCTGATTGTGGATGGTATGCGCAATGATTTCGCAGCGAAATATGGAACCTAGTGCCAATTCCTTCAATTATTTTATTAACAAAATGAGTACCATTACCACTATAGATGGTTTCTGGTATTCCATATCTTGGAATTATATCCTTACATAATGCCTTTGCTACTGTTAAAGCATCCGGGGTTTTTGCTGGGAAAATCTCAACCCATTTTGAAAAGGCATCCACAATGACTAAACAATATTTTTTTCCTGCACTCTTACTTAATTCAATAAAATCCATATGTATTTTTTGAAATGGATATGTAGCTTTTGGGAATTGTCCGCGTTTTGGCCGTACGGCCCCTTGGGAATTATGCCGAGCACAAATCAAACATGCTCTACAGAAATGTTTTGCGTATAAATTAAAACCGTACGTCTTGTAGTGGCGTTGTACTAAGGCCACCATCCCCCCTGTTGAGACATGTGACTTCCCATGAATCAAAATAGCAGCCCATCTAAACAAGTTTTTTGGTAAGATTGGCTTCCCCTCAATACTGGTATAAACCCCATTTTTAATTTTGCCCCATTGTCAATCCATTTTTTAAATTCCAATTGAGGACTCTGTATCTGCATTTTTGCCAAAATGTCTTCCGATAGTATATTGTTTTTATATACAGAGTCAGTCATCCCAATAAAGGGTCTCCCCGCAGCTTCCTTCGCTGTCTTATCAGCAAAGGCATTTCCCAGGGAAACCTGATCCTTTTTTGAAGTGTGTGCCGCACATTTACAAACAGCGATTTGTTTTGGAAGCTGAACTGCGGCTATCAGTTGTTGCAATAATTTGGCATGAGTCACTGCTTTACCCGTAGACGAAACCATGCCCCTATTTGCCCAATAACTAGCAAAAACATGGCACGACGAGTACGCATATTGACTATCGGTATAAATCGTAACAACATGGTTGGTCATCAAAATGCATGCTTCCCTTAACGCAACCAATTATGCTGCTTGTGCTGAGTAATTTGGTGGCAATGGTTCTGCTTTTAAAACTTTAGTCGCGGTGACAACCGCATACCCTGCCCTTAATTTTCCCATTTCATCTATCCTAGCAGAACCATCAACAAATAGGACTTCACCGCTGTCTAGCGGTTGATCTTTCAAATCTTTCCTACACCTTGTAGCCTCTTCAGCTAATGCTTGGCAATCATGCCGTTCCCCATCCCCTGGAATTGGCAACAAAGTAGCTGGGTTAATTTTGACGCACCTCTCGAGTGTGAGATGCGGTTGTGAAAGTAAAATGGCTATGCAAGACAAATGCCTGGCAGGAGGCAAAAATTTCATATTAGTCTGTAATAACAATGCAGCCACTGCATGCGGCACCCTAAGGGTTACAGAATGAAAAAGTACTATTGTGGCGCTGCTCTCCACTGCCATGGAAGCAGCCACAACTGCACGCACACAGTGAGGTAGCGCGCAGGCCACCTTATCTAATCTGGTTGAAAAATATGCAACAGGCCTCAATTTCCCTCCGAAATCCTGAGTTAAAACAGACGTCATGTACTCTCCTCTACAGTCCACCATTTGCACAAAGGGTTTATTATAATTAGGTAACGCCAAAATCCCACTAGTAACTAGCATCTGTTTTATTGTACAAAACGCATTCTCAGCCTCTGCCGTCCAATTCAGAGCCGAGTTCATTTTTAACCCATCTTCATTCATTAATTTAGAAAGGGGGGAAACAATTTCTGCATAATTTGGAACCCACGTCCTGCAGTAATTAGTAAGACCCAAAAATGACATGATTTGTCTTTTAGTTAGCGGCTTGGGTGCTTCCAACACCACCCTCTTTCTGTCATCCAAAATCTTTTTCCCACCTTTCACCAGATTATGTCCCAAATATTTCACTTGTTCTTTAGAAAACTGCAATTTATTTCTGCTTATTTTGTGGCCCTCCGACACCAGGTGCCTTATCAATGTCACAGTGTCCTTTTTACACACTTCCACACTAGGCGACGCCACAAGCACATCATCCACATACACAATAATCTGGCTGCCCCCCGGTGGCTGGAATCTCGCTACACTGCTACTCATTATCTGTGAATATATCGTGGGGCTTTCACAGTATCCTTGTGGTAATCTTGTAAAAGTATATTTTTTCCTACCAAACGTAAACGCAAACCAATATTGACTATCTCGATCTAATGGGATGGAGAAAAAAGCATTACTTATGTCAATTACCGTAAAAAATGCTGCCTCTGGATCCAAATTATTCAGAAGTGTGTGTGGATCTGGCACACACGGCGCGCGTTGAATTACTGCAGAGTTTACCGCTTGTAAATCCTGAACCATTCTCCATCCCACAGAAGGAGCCGCCTTTTTTACTGGAAAAATTGGGGAATTACAGGGTGAATCATCACATTCAATTATCACTCCCGCCCTTAATAAATCTTCAATTACCGGACTTATTCCTTTTAAGGCATCAGGTTTTAGTGGATATTGTCGTATACATGGCCTAAATTCACTTTTTGGTCTAATTACTACAGGTATAACCCCTTTAACGAGCCCTACATCGGAAGGTCCTTTTGACCATATTTCAGGAGGGACTGTTGCTAACAACTCCTCCTCCTCTTCCGATAGTAGATATACTTCCTTAGTTGTTTGTGATAGTCATAGCAGGTAAATTCCCACATTCACATTCACCCCCACAGTCTGAAACACTGCCTTTCTGTATGTTTCCGTACTTTCGCTATACTCAAGACCTGTATCCAACATTATCCAATCACTCGTCTCGCGGGCTGTTTGTATAAAGTCACGTATCACCTCCTTTCCCTGATTATGTGGCTTGCATAATACAATGTGTGGAGTTCCCCACTCGAGAAAAAGAGTCTTATATTCCCTTGACAACTCAACCCCTGCCACAACTGTAGAAATTCCGTCCGTGTACATATATTCCAATTTAATTTCAGACGGCGTGACTCGTCTCAATTTGTTTTCATAAATTTCGTCAGGCCCCTCCGTCATTTTGTACCACATTATAACATGGAGGGAGTTTATGCTCGCCACACTCTGCCGCGTCTCAATCAAACTAGCAGCTGTAGATAACAAACTGTTTCCCACACAAGCCGGCGTATTATTAGACACATCCAGAGTATAGTAAAAGAAAGCAGGTTGCTCTACATGCAAAACATTTAATTGGCCACAATTAATTTCCTTTCGCCTTTTAACCACCATATTTCCACTAGCGGAGGGTACTAACGCCAATCCCAATTGTAATAGTCCATCCCTACCCAGTAAATTGACAGGACACTCTTTTACCACCAACACCGACATTTTACATGTTTCCCCTTCCGGATCCCTTATCCAAACCGGAAACGTCTCTGAAGCAGTAGCAACCTGCCCATCAGCTGTCGCCACATAAACCTTATTTTTCATAAATTTAATTCCCGGAACATCCTGTGTAATTGCAGTTTTACAAGCTCCAGTATCACACAAAAATGTTAAACGTACCCCATTCACAAACAATGTAATTTCAGGTTTAATTGAATCAAGTGTCAGTATTTCCGCTAAATTTAGCTCCACTCCCCTAGACTGGACCCCACCAGTTGTCCCACTGGGCCCTGGCCCTACGCCAGGCCTTGCTGATTGAGTCCCAGCCCTAGAGGCTCTGTTGTCTGGGCAATCCCGCGAAATGTGCCCAGTTCTTCCACAAATCCAGCATGCATTACTTTTAAATCTCCGATATTTATTTAACTTACCCCCATCTTTTCTCCAGTTAATTTTGTTAAACTTTTTATGTCCTTCTTCTCTTTCTTGGTAAAACATTTCTTCCCCCGCAGAGGACGGCCCCCCATGTTTTTTACCGTTTTTCTTTAGCACCCCTTCTGCATGCAACGCTTGATTTACGTATTGGTCAAGCATGCCCGTGGGCCTATCTACCCAATATTTCTCAATCCATTCCCGGAGGGCATGATTTGAATTAGCGTGTAACACATTTTTTAGTTGCTCTTGATAAAGGCTGCCCACCGTGTTATCCTCAGGAATGCCACTGTTGACTTTAAAACAAGCAGACATCCTGATTAAATATTCATCAAAAGCCTCATTATCTTTTTGTTTAGCTCTACCAATCGCAGTATAATTTGCTTTTGTTTTAAATTTTTTCGTGGCACGCTCTATCAGCTCACGCACTCTTATTTCCAATTCACGGCTATCATGAGCTAATGGTCCACACTTTGATTTTGGATCCCAATCTCCTCTAATAGCATGCCAATCACCTTTTAACGCGGCCATCCAAATCTGCTGCGTTTCTACTCCATTTAAGTGATATGACCGTCTAATATCTTCCATCTGCACGACAAATTCCCCCACGTCTATTTTGTACGACGTGATGCCGTCTACGGCTTTTTTCACGTCATCCTGAGTCCAAGTTCTATGCACCAAAATAACACGGGGTTGGTCACTCTCCACATTAGGGTTAGCAACCTCGATCATGGGGAATTGTTCAAGCACCATGTCATTCATTAGCGGCTTTTCAGGCGGTGATAGCGTTTGTCCCAATGTTTTTGACCATTCCCCCACGGATCCCCCCGACCTGGTCAAACGGTCTTGCACATCTGTTGGAAAGGGTACAAACGGATTTGTTGACCGTACCGCCCCAACCTCCCCCGACAATTGCTCATCGGTTTCCTCTTTTTTCACGTCCCGTTTCTTACCCACCGGGCCCGTCTCAGAATCCTCTTTTCTTTGGAAAAACACAGCCTGTTCTGCGCTTCCAGCCCCACCTTTATCAGCATTTTTGGCATTCCCATCACAACATTTTTTCGCCATTAAAAAACAAAAATAGGTGTCATTATAACCATCCTTCTCCATTTTCCTTAGGTCCCCTTTATGTTTAGCGCGTATTTTATCTTGTAATTCAGAATTTTTTTGTAAATCAAGCTGGCCAGCAAACCCATAATTTTTTATCCATTTATTTAAATGTTTAACTTTTGAAGCGCTTTGTCTTTCCACAAATTTCCAATCTTTACAAGTTAGACGTATTTTTGGATCGTCATCCAAACCCGCCTTGCTACACTTGTTTCCCATATTTTACTTTTTATTTTTGTAGTGAGTTTGTGTGCCTCACACAGTTAACTCTATTATATTTATTATTATTAATATTATTATTGTCTATTCGACTGTATCGACTGTATCTCCTAGGCCTTTCTTAATTTTACTGCAGAAACCACACAAACACCATACAACGTTTACAATATATTCGTGCCTACCCTTTAGACACAGGACACTTTCCAGCAAAATGCCCCACCGTACCTGCCATTGACTAGTATAAACACAGGGTTTTATCGCCGTCACCCAGGACGCGAAACCAGCCCACAATGGACCTCACATACAATGTCCCTTTAACGCATTTGGAAACACCGTCACAACATGCAGACATTAATGTGGACTTACCCGAGATCCATCAGATGTCTCCCTCCAGCAGGAAAAGTCTTCAACCGCCGAGAATCCAGGCGCCCCCGTCGAAAACTCCGGCCCTGGAAAAGGGTATTGAAGACGCCGTGCACGGTCTTTATCCAGATGTCGGTCAGCAGCGCCTGGGTTCCCGCGTCGGTATATTGACCTCCAAAGCTCCGAGGGACCAAAATATTAGGTTCATTAATAATTACCTTCGTCCGTAATTATCAATAACTGCAGGAAGACATCTTATTCAATTATTGACATTTAATTAAATAGAAATGGATACAACAGATAAAAGCCTCCGAAGGGGAGAGTCAGCAAGTGTCACCTTACAACTTCCGAACGTCTCACCGAATAGACGTTTTCGTCCCACTCTTATGGTCATGAATCAAAACAAGTTACAGAGTTGTTGATCATTCCATCACGTATGAGTAAAAACAACATCTGGGACTACAATAACAATCAAAGTTTTTTACTAATAACAAAAACAGGAGACTAGACCTAACAACATTTAGATTAGAGTAATTATACAACCTCCTTGACCTAATGAATCATATAATATAATCATAATCATATAACGGTTACATACAGAAAAACCCGAAGTGCACGGTTACATAACGATAACAACATTCTTGTTATTGGCCGAATAGCCCTGGCCTCGTCACCAAGGGCCCACCAAATCTCAAGGACCCAGATTGGGTGGATTGTTTTTATAACCATCCTGGAACAGGCCGTCCAGGTTAAAGATGACTTGGCAATACTCGTGACCTCGCAACACTTTTGAAAACAGAAAGAGAATGATTTAACAAAGTAATGAATTAATACAGAGAATAGAAAGAGAATGATTTAATAAAGAAATGAATTAATATAACTATTATAATAGTAAAACAGAATAAACCCAACATTCCCCCGTTTTTATAATATGTATGTTATTAGTCATTTCTTAGTAATCACTAAATGGTAATGTCGGGTGCCTGTGATTTTTCCCGCCTACTCCTTACTCCCATGGCTGGTCTGAAAGAGAAAGAACATAATTATATTCGTCCAATTGGTCCTCGGATTTACCGTACTCCTGGACCTCACTGCTTTCCCCAAACCGTCCCATAAGATACAACTCATGTACTTTAGAATTTGTAGGGGCAATTGCAGTATTTATAAGTCGGCTTAGCAAGGAGCGCAAACAGGGGATAATACAGCACCCACACAATGTTAGGATAGCGGTTATTGTGCCAATAGTCACCATGAAGGATGTAGCCAAATCTTTATATTTTCCAAAGGTCTTATCCCACCAATCTGACAATGCGGACGTATCTACTCCAGAATGCTCTTGCATATTGCGGTTCAGTGTTTGCAGGCCAGTAATGGCCCTGGTGAGAGATCCACTGGGTGACGTGTTGTTCGGTATGAAGGTGCAACATTCTTTTCCAAACATTGCACACACGCCCCCTGTTTCAAGGATCATATCCACCGCTATGCCATTCTGGAACGCCATCAGACTGGTAGCTGCCAGTTGTTCCTTCATGGCCACAAATCCCTGTTTAACATAATTTCCAAGTTTTGGACATTGTAATGTAAGTAATTTATTCTATCCACATTTTTGTTTGGGGTGATTAGAAGGAAGATGGACTCCCAACCTGCTGCGATCTGATTAGCCAGCTTATACTCATCTGGTACGCCCCGGGGGATGCCAATCGCATCAATGTATGTTGGATCTCCTTCCCTCCATGCCTCTCGACGATGTCGGGAGGGTCGACCCTTCACCTCCGAATTCTGAGCCGCCAATTGTATCTCCTCCACTGTGGATGGAAAAACAGACACCGGTAAGAGCAGTGAGACCAAAGTACCTAGTCCTGCCGCGTTTTGGCAGGAGTCGTATAATTTATCTACCACCCCGCCACCATAGGCAAGAACGTGGTATCAGGGGTGTAGCTTGTTTTAAAACGCCGGTACACCACGTCTCATTTATCGCCCCCAGCTTCAGACCATGCCCTGTAAGGTTTAAGCAGGTAAAATGATTAAACAGTGGAAAAATTGACTTCCTATTTACTGCGTAACAGGATAAACACTGTTTCAATATTTTTTTTTCTTGCCAAGTAGGACACGTTTTTTCATTTGTAAAAACACTTTTCCCCAAAAGAATGGTGATTGAGGGAGTTGTTAGATCCCATCGTATTTTCCCTTGTCTGGTAGGTTATCCTAATCCTTTGTAAGATGGTTTAGTCTCAATTGAAACCATATGGAGACGTCAAACCCAATATAAAAGAGTTCCCTATAGTTTTATGGTATTGCTTGCTGAGCAATAATCTTTTCAATTAATTATTATATGACAATAGGCTATGGTTTTGTTACAACGGTACGTTCGAAATTCGCATGTTTATTCCATATGCAGCGTTATACTCAACAAATAATGGAAATGGGAAACAGATACCAATGGTATATTGATGCTAGGCCGTACCAGGACACAGGGGGTAATTGGGCACACACCTTTGTAATGGATCAGTCGACCCGCTGGTCACCTGGTACTTATGGCTGGTCAAAAACAGCTAAAGAATGGCAAAAGAGGGTTTCAAATTTTTCTGTTGATAATTCTGGTTTGTATCTCAGGATAAATGAGTCGGAAGGCACTTTACCTCTGTGGAGGGAGGTGGACTGGACTTCATCGTCCACAAAGTGTAGCTTCCTGAACCTGTTGTATGGTGTTCGGACAACGATCCATGCTGGTCAGTGGGGATATGTAAAAACCCCAATATTACTCAGGCGACAACCGGCAAGGTGATTCCGTCATTTGTATCCCCTAGATCGAGTATAGTCCAGATAATTCATGGCAAACCATCAGTGGACGAGTGGTTTAGAATGACTACAGGTGTTTCAGCGTTATCTAACAATTGGCTGTTAATGGCGGAACAAGCTGCCAGCGAAACCCGAAATGATTGTCTCGTATGTATGGGTGCCCGACCCGTACTCCGTATCATTTCGGCCCCAATTGATAAAGAATGTATTGTGGACCTCCTAAAAAACACCAATCCAACCTTTAAGTGCTCTAAATACGATTCGATATTCCCACTTACCCGAGAGAACAAAGAAAAAACAATTTTTGACAAATATGTAGCACGCCAAAATTTTACCTGCCTCAAATTACAAGGGACTGGAACATCATTGGGAAGCATTCCGTCTGACTGGTGTGTATCAAACATGTTCTTTCCGGTACCATACCCCTTATCCCGAGCTGACATCTGGTTATGGTGTGGAAGTGATAAGTTGTATGATAGATTGCCCACAAATGCTGCGGGTGTGTGTTCTGTGGTGTCTCTGTTACTTCCTGTTTCTGTTTCCTCAGTGAATCTCACAGCTGAAATAAGGTTACCTCCAAACCTGAAGGAGGTCTTGCATCGCCAAAAGAGAGCACCCCACACCTGGATGGGTAACTCCGATCCCACCTAAATTGACGCCATAGGCGTCCCCCGTGGCGTACCTAATGAGTATAAACTTGCTAATCAGGTTTCAGCGGGATTCGAAAGTTTTCTAATTTGGGTAACTCCCAACAAAAATGTTGATCGCATCAATTGTATTCATTACAATGTCCAGCGACTTGGCAATTACACGGTTGAGTCGTTGGAGGCGGTACGTGACCAGCTAGCGGCAACATCCCTCATGGCCTTCCATAATCGTATAGCATTAGACATGTTATTGGCTGAGAAGGGTGGTGTGTGTGTTATCTTTGGTGATGCCTGTTGTACTTTCATTCCTAATAACACTGCTCCAAATGGACGTCTCACCAAAGCTTTAGAAGGCCTCCGAACCCTGACTAATAAGATGGCCGATCAGTCAGGTGTGGACACCTCAATCTGGGACCAATGGATGGATTATTTTGGTGCCTGGAAAGGTTTGATAGGCAACATCCTCATATCTGCTGGAGTGCTCATTACTCTGCTTATTCTCTGTAGCTGTTGTATCTTCCCCTTAGCTCGTACTCTAGTCACTCGACTGATCGATAAAGCAGTGGGACCAGGCCCTAGAGGTCAGTATGTCCAGTTGCGCCAAACTGACCCCTCTGGACCCCCCGCTGGGCACGTGTTCATGGATATACTAATGTAGTGCTTCTTTGTTTTTATACTAATATAGTTTTACATTTCATTTGACACTAACCTGTGTGATGTTGTTGATGTGGTCTCTTTAGGAGACCAAGAGAGGGAATGAAGAATATGACATATTTTACTCATTCTTTTTAGTATAGCTGTTTCATTTTTATATCATATTTTACTCATTCTTTTTAGTATAGCTGTTTCATTTTGATATCACATTTTACTCATTCCTTTTGTTGTGGCGGTCTTGTTTTAGAGTCGCCACTGGTTCCCAACTCAAATACAATATGAACAGAAGGATGGTCTGAGACTCCTCAACTATAATGTTAACAAAAGGCTCTTCCTGACATTCTTATTTCAAGGTGGGATCCACACTGATAAGAGACCAGATGGAGGACTTCAAAGGGCAGAGGAACAAAGAGCAGGGCGGAGGGTCGGGACTTTATAGGACCAGCGGAGACAGAGGTCTGGATGATGTGGATTCAAGGCTAGAAGATGTGGAGCCCAGAGAAACCCCCCCTCACAGCAGCCCTGGACCAGCCCACATCTCATTATTAATCAGCGAATGAATATGCATTTTTGTTGGACTATAACTGGGCAAACGCGGGTTTGGACAATGTCTTTTCCATTATCCGCTTTGGGACATCAACACTCAGCGGGCTTATTCTATGGGAGGGAGACCCGGAGCTCTGTATGAATCAATTTGAATGGAATAAATCATCTGTGGATAAACTCGCTCAACCCTGGTTTGTCTCCTCCGATGCTGAACACGCTCCATTGTTAGACTGGAGACTACAGAGTTAAGGAATTGGAGTCAGGTAAAATTTTTATAGTCTAACATTGGGCAACTGTGAGAATTGGTTTAACTACTTGTCGTCCGGTCTCCCATGAACTTCAGGGTGACATGTAATGGCCATGTTTGTTGTTCCTGTCCTGGTGCTGCTGGGCAGATATCTTCAGACTGTTCTCTTAGACTTTCAGCTACCTTGGCAGAATCATTACCGACAATGTCGAGAGAGTAGAAGCTGTTAGATGTGGTGGTGTGGAAGATATTTTTGGTCTGTAATTCGCTGGGTCGGAGGCCATTTTGGGTGGCCACTAGGCTTAGCCCAAGCTGGACCATGATATCTCGTCCCGGTAACTCTCCGATTTTCATTTTGCATTCTGACAATAAACCCATTCCTTTTGTTGCTTTCTGACCCTTATTAATCACCTACTTAATAGTTTAAACAACAATTATTTTCTAAATTACCCGAAAGTGATTTCTACTTTGTGATTAACCCAATATCTCTGAACACACAAAGACCAAAAGTCCATGACTTTGTCTTAGTTAAGTCCCTGACTCTATTAACAGACCAAGACTATAAAGCCCTTGCTAATTATTGTTCTACTTCCATTGGTCCCGGACCAATTGGTTTATTACCAGACTGCAAAGTGGACAGTGAGAGTTCCTACAGTAGGGTCCTGTTCAACGCGATGTTCCTGCAACTCTAGTCGAATGACCAGTGTGTGTGTCTCAAATACAGGAAAAACTGACAGTTGTCGCTAGGACTTTGGACAGATACATTTCAGTCATTTGCAGGGCAAAAAGTAATTGATCAGTGTCGGACAGTTGAGTATTTGTGCTGACATGTCACCCCAATCACAAGACTAAGATTGTTTATTCAGTCAGACAGTTGGGTGTTTATGCTGACATGTCAGCCATAAGGATGACTATGATGCTGTTATACTCACAAAAACGTATACAATATGAACAAGCATTTGCAAAGATACTTTGTCTAATCTCACATGTTCCCCTGCTGCCAAACAAACTGTCAGAGACACATAGTTACTGTGTATAAAGTGAAAAATCGTCCAATTCAAGTAAGTTATCCATTTGGCATCATTCTCAAGCTAGAAATTAAGTTATAATGAAAACAATCATACTTGGCCAAAACTTGATTTTCAGGGCATGAAAAGTACATGAAGGCAATAAAAACTGAAAAGTTCCCCTGCTGCCAAACAAACTGTCAGAGACACAGTTATTGTGTATGTAGTGAAAAATCGTCCAATTCAAGTAAGTTTTTCATTTAGCATCATTCTAATTGATAGAAATTAAGTTATAGTGAAAATTCTGATACTTGGCCAAAACGTGATTTTTAGCACATGAAACGCACGTTAAGGCAATAAAAACTGAAATGTTCCCCTGCTGCGAAAGAAACATTCAGAGGCACATAGTTACTGTGTATATAGTGTAAAATCGTCCAATTCAAGTAAGTTTTGCATTTAGCATCATTCTAAGTGATAGAAATTAAGTTATAGTGAAAATTATGATACTTGGCCAAAACGTGATTTTCAGCGCATGAAACGCACGTTAAGGCAAAAAAAACTGAAATGTTCCCCTGCTGCGAAAAAAACTGTCAGAGACACATAGTTACTGTGTATACAGTGTATAATTGTCCAATTCAAGTAAGTTTTTCATTTGACATCATTCTAGGTGATTCTGGAGCTATCTCCCACCATAAACAGTGTCCAAAACAGGCGATACAAAATAGTGGTTGCATTATAACAGGGTCCAGTCGGTTCTGGTGGGTGTTTGTATACGAAACTTGTGTCCAATTATGATGGGGATGTATACTTGACTATTTTGTATAGAAATAATCATCTAGCGATGTTCAGAAGTTCTGTTATGCCCGAATGAATTACTTTCATTTGGTCACTTTATTCACAAGTGGTGGTTTAGAAACAGGCCCAGTCGGTTTTGGTTGGTGCTTTTACCCAGAATTTGTGTTTATTGTGTGAGTGGATGTATTTTCACTATTTTGTATAACAATAATGATCCAGGATGGTTCTGGAGCTATTTCCCACCACAAACAGTGTCCAAAACAGGCATTTTGCGGTTAAATTAGTGGTTGTATTAGAACCAGGACCAGTCGGTTCAGGTTCGTGTTTTTACCCAGAAATTGTGTCCAATGATGATGGGGATGTATTTTTGATTATTCTTTATAAAAATAATATTCTAGGGATGTTCAGAAGTTCTGTTATGCCCGAATCAATGACCTCAATTTGGGCACTTTATTTACAAGTGGTTGTTTAGAACCAGGCCCAGTCGGTTCTGGTTGGTGCTTTACCCACAATTAGTGTCGATTGTGTGGGTGGATGTATTTTCACTATTCTCTGTAAGAATAAAGATCCAGGGATGTTCTGAGACTATTTCCCACCATTAATAGTGTCAAAAACATGCATTTTGCGACAAAAATAGTGGTTGTATTAGAACCAGGCCCAGTCGGTTCTGTTTTGTGTATACACCCGTAACGTGTGACCAATAGGAATGGGGTTGTATTTTTTACTATTCTGTATAAAAAAATATCATCTAGGGATGTTCAGAAGTTCTTCTATGCCCGAATAAATGACCTCCATTTGGGCACTTTATTTTGCATGGTGGTTGTAGTAGAACCAAGCCGAGTCGGTTCTGGTTGGTGCTTTTACCCAGAGTTAGTGTTGATTGTGTAGGTGGATGTATTTTCACTATTCTGTCTAAAAATAAAGATCCAGGACGGTTCTAGGGGTATTTGCCGCCATAAATAGTCTCCAAAACATGCATTTTGCGAAAAAAATAGTAGTTGCATTATAACTGGGTCGTCTCGGTTCTGGTTGCTGTTTAAATCCGAAACTTGTGTCCAAAGATGAAGGGGATGTATATTTTACTATTCTGTTTAAACATAATCATGCAGGGATGTTTTGGGGCTTTTTTTATAAAAGAATCAAAAACCTCCATTATGGATCGTTATTTTGCATGGTGGTTGAATTAGAACCGGGCCCAGTCGGTTCTGGTTGGTGCTTTTACCAAGAATTAGTGTCAATTGTGTTGAAAGATGCATTTTCACTATTCTGTGTGAAATTAAAGATGCAGGGATGTTCAGGGAATATTTCCCACCATCAATAGTGTCCAAAACAGGCACTTTGCGATTAAAATAGTGGTCCTATTAGAACCAGGCCCAGTCGGTTCTGGTTGGTGTATGTAGCCGGAACTTGTGTCAAATGATAATGGGGATGTATTTTTGACTATTCTCTATAAAAATATACATCTAGGGATTTTCAGAAGTTCTTTTATGCCCGAATCAATGACCTCCCTTTGGGCACTTTATTTTGCATAGTGGTTGTATTAGAACCAGGCTCAGTCGGTTCTGGTTTGTGTATACACCCGTAACTTGTGTCCGATCGGAATGGGGTTGTATTTTTCACTATTCTGTATAAAAATCATCATCTAGGGATGTTCAGAAGTTATTTTATGCCCGAATAAATGACCTCCATTTGGGCACTTTATTTTGCATGGTGGTTGTATTAGAACCAAGCCCAGTCAGTTCTGGTTGGGTCTTATACCCAGAGTTAGTATTGATTGTGTAGGTGGATGTATTTTCACAATTCTGTCTAAAATTAAAGATCCAGGATGGTTCTAGGGCTATTTCCCAGCATAAATTTTCTCCAAAACATGCATTTTGCGATAAAAAATAGTAGTTGCATTATAACTGGGTCCAGTCGGGTCTGGTTGCTGTTTATATCTGAAACTTGTGTCCAAAGATGATTGGGATGTATATTTTACTATTCTGTTTAACAATAATCATGCAGGGATGTTTTGGGGCTTTTTTATACAAGAATAAAAAACCTCCAATGGATCTTAATTTTGCATGGTTGTTGAATTAGAACCGGGACCAGTCGGTTCTGGTTGCCGCTTTTACCCAGATTTAGTGTCAATTGTGTGGATGGATGCATTTTCACTATTATGTGTAAAATTAAAGATGCAGGGATGTTTTGGGAATATTTCCCACCGTCAATAGTGTCCAAAACATTTTGCGATAAAAATAGTGGTTGTATTAGAACAAGGCCCAATCGGTTCTGGTTGGTGTATTTACCCAGAATTTGTGTTGATTGAGTAGGTAGATGTAGTTTCACTATTTTCTATAAAAATAATGTTTCCCACCATAAACATTGTCCAAAACAGGCATTTTGCGATTAAAATAGTGGTCGTATTAGAACCGGGCCCAGTCGGTTCTGGTTGGTGCTTCTACCCATAATTAGTGTTGAATGTGTAGATGGATGTATTTTCACTATTCTGTGTAAAAATAATGATCCAGGATGGTTCTGGAGCTATTTTCCCACCATAAACAGTGTCCAAAACAGGCATTCTGGGATTAAAATAGTGGTTGTATTAGAACCAGGCCCAGTCTGTTCTGGTTAGTGAATTTACCCGAAAAATTGTATCCATTGACGATGGGGATGTATTTTTGATTATTATGTATAAAAATAATCATCTAGGGATCTTCAGAAGTTCTGTTATTCCCGAATCAATGACCTCCATTTGGGCACATTATTGACGGAGCTCACGACCATGATCCAGTGTGTGGCTCGGATGTGTCCCTCAAACACAAATACTGGTCAGTCTCATCCAAAATCGTAATGGCTCAGTTCCCTTGAGTGGGAGCGGCAAGGAACGCCCTGCATTTGAAGACCATTGAAGGCAGGTTCCGGGCCTGTGTCGGCGCATCAGGCAGGCTGGGTAGCCGCCATGGCCCAGGTGATTTTCCAGGGCTGCCCTGCTCTTGACGGAGTGGCCACCCAGCGGGGCTGTGTGTGTGCCATGGTGGGAGACTCCTGCTGCCCCTTCATCCCTGCCGGCATGTCCTGCTCGGTCCATGATGCCCTGCAGGCTATTAGGAACATGCAGAGAGCTGTGACCGGAGATTCGGTTTCACAACGAGGATGGCTTGACTGGTTCTTCTCTGGCTCATGGAAACAGCCATTTCAATATTTCGATATTTTCACAGACACAAAAGGAGGGAATTGTGGGATGGACTGGCTAACTGGCTTAATAATTGTTTATTCTTGTCTTACCATGTGGTCATACTGGTTTTACCTTTGTTTGATAAGATCGTAGACTGCAAGGTAGACTAGCCAAACTGGTTTTACAATTGAATTAAAAGATCGTGGAATGTAAGAAAGACTAACTAGTTGGCCTTGCAATTGTTTGTTCGCCTCGCGAAATATAAGAAAGGCTGGCTAACAGGGTTTGCAATTGTTTCCTTGAATTGTGGGATGAAAAAAAGGTTCAACTTCAGGAGTAACTGTCACTCTCCAGGTCATCCAGGGTCAAGTGCACACTTGGAAACTTTCATATTCGACCAAAATGTGCTTATCAGCGCAAAAAAAGCACATTTGGTGGTACGCGGAAAGAACGGCAGCAGACAAAAAGGCTATTTAGAAAGATATCACCACTACGCAGAAGATTGTCGGCTACTCTGCCCTCACTGGAAGACATTGCCAGCCCTCGTTACCTCAGCAGAGCCAGGGACATGATCAGGGACCCATGCCACCCTGGTCACAATCGGTTCCAGCTGCTGCTCTCTGGCAGACAGACGCTGTAAGTTTCCCACATCCGTAGGGACTCTAAACTTGGGGTAACACAACACAATCCCTTCTGTGTAATAACTTCGGGTGAGGTAATATGAATCAGGTACAAGGTGATCTGACACCTACATGCTGAATGAAGGTAAGTGAAAGACAGTGAGAGGTAAGTGATCCACTCAGGGGGTGGTGATGCAATGTATCCATAAAGGCAGAATTGTAAATTAAGAGTCTGGAGTCATAACTTGTAAAACTGTAAAACTGTCAGAGACACAAATGTCTCTCTATATATAGTGTAATATCATCAAATTTTATAATTTAATAAGTTTTTAATTTGGCATCATTCTAATGGCTAGATATTAAGTTATAATGAAAACTATGATACTTGGCCTCAACATGATTTTCAGCGCATGAAAAGCACATTCAGGCAATAAAAACTGAAATGTTCCCCTGCTGCCAAACAAACTGTCAGAGACACATAGTTACTGTGTATATAGTGTATTATCGTCCAATTCAAGTAAGTTTTTCATTTAGCATCATTCTAAGCGATAGAAATTAAGTTATAGTGAAAATTGTGATACTTGGCCAAAACGTGATTTTCAGCACATGAAACGCACGTTAAGGCAATAAAAACTGAAATATTCCCCGGCTGCGGAAACAAACTGTCAGAGACACTTAATTACAGTGTATATAGTGTATTATCGTCCAATTCAAGATAGTTTTTCATTAAGCATCATTCTAAGTGATAGAAATTAAGTTATAGTGAAAATTGTGATACTTGGCCAAAACGTGATTTTCAGCACATAAAACGCACGTTAAGGCAATAAAACTGAAATATTCCCCGGCTGCGAAACAAACTGTCAGAGGCACATAGTTACTGTGTATATAGTGTAAAATCGTCCAATTCAAGTAAGTTTTGCATTTAGCATCATTCTAAGTGATAGAAATTAAGTTATAGTGAAAATTATGATACTAGCCCAAAACGTGATTTTCAGCGCATGAAACGCACGTTAAGGCAATAAAAACTGAAAGGTTCCCCTGCTGCGAAACAAACTGTCAGAGACACATAGTTACTGTGTATATAGTGTATTATCGTCCAATTCAACTAAGTTTTTCATTTAGCATCATTCTAAGTGATAGAAATTAAGTTATAGGGAAAATTGTAATACTTGGACAAAACGTGATTTTCAGCACATGAAACGCACGTTAAGGCAATAAAAACTGAAATGTTCCCCTGCTGCGACACAAACTGTCAGAGGCACATAGTTACTGTTTATATAGTGTATTATCGTCCAATTCAAGTAAGTTTTTCATTTAGCATCATTCTAAGTGATAGAAATTAAGTTCTGGTGAAAATTATGATACTAGCCCAAAACGTGATTTTCAGCGCATGAAACGCACGTTAAGGCAATAAAAACTGAAATGTTCCCCTGCTGCAAAACAACATGTCACAGACACATAGTTACTGTGTATATAGTGTAAAATCGTCAATTCAAGCAAGTTTTTCATTTGGAATCATTCTAAGTGACAGAAATTAAGTTATAGTGAAAATTATGACACTTGGCCAAAACGTGATTTTCAGCGCATGAAACGCACGTTAAGGCAATAAAAACTGAAATGTTCCCCTGCTGCGAAACAAACTGTCAGAGGCACATAGTTACTGTGTATATAGTGTAAAATCGTCCAATTCAAGTAAGTTTTGCATTTAGCATCATTCTAAGTGATAGAAATTAAGTTATAGTGAAAATTATGATACTTGGCCAAAACGTGATTTTCAGCGCATGAAACGCACGTTAAGGCAATAAAAACTGAAATGTTCCCCTGCTGCAAAACAACATGTCACAGACACATAGTTACTGTGTATATAGTGTAAAATCGTCCAATTCAAGCAAGTTTTTCATTTGGAATCATTCTAAGTGACAGAAATTAAGTTATAGTGAAAATTATGACACTTGGCCAAAACGTGATTTTCAGCGCATGAAACGCACGTTAAGGCAATAAAAACTGAAATGTTCCCCTGCTGCGAAACAAACTGTCAGAGGCACATAGTTACTGTGTATATAGTGTAAAATCGTCCAATTCAAGTAAGTTTTGCATTTAGCATCATTCTAAGTGATATAAATTAAGTTATAGTGAAAATTATGATACTTGGCCAAAACGTGATTTTCAGCGCATGAAACGCACGTTAAGGCAATAAAAACTGAAATGTTCCCCTGCTGCGAAACAAACTGTCAGAGACACATAGTTACTGTGTATATGGTGTATTATCGTCCAATTCAAGTAAGTTTTTCATTTAGCATCATTCTAAGTGATAGAAATTAAGTTATAGTGAAAATTGTGATACTTGGCCAAAACGTGATTTTCAGCGCATGAAACGCACGTTAAGGCAATAAAAACTGAAATGTTCCCCTGCTGCGAAACAAACTGTCAGAGGCACATAGTTACTGTGTATATAGTGTAAAATCGTCCAATTTAAGTAAGTTTTGCATTTCGCATCATTCTAAGTGATAGAAATTAAGTTATAGTGAAAATTATGATACTTGGCCAAATCGTGATTTTCAGCGCATGAAACGCACGTTAAGGCAATAAAAACTGAAATGATCCCCTGCTGCGAAACAAACTGTCAGAGGCACATAGTTATTGTGTATATAGTGTAAAATCGTCCAATTCAAGTAAGTTTTGCATTTAGCATCATTCTAAGTGATAGAAATTAGGTTATAGTGAAAACTATGATACTTGGCCAAAACGTGATTTTCAGCGCATGAAACGCACGTTAAGGCAATAAAAACTGAAATGTTCCCCTGCTGCGAAACAAACTGTCGGAGACACATAGTTACTGTGTATATAGTGTAAAATCGTCCAATTCAAGCAAGTTTTTCATTTGGAATCATTCTAAGTGACAGAAATTAAGTTATAGTGAAAATTATGACACTTGGCCAAAACGTGATTTTCAGCGCATGAAACGCACGTTAAGGCAATAAAAACTGAAATGTTCCCCTGCTGCGAAACAAACTGTCAGAGGCACATAGTTACTGTGTAGATAGTGTAAAATCGTCCAATTCAAGTAAGTTTTGCATTTAGCATCATTCTAAGTGATAGAAATTAAGTTATAGTGAAAATTATGATACTTGGCCAAAACGTGATTTTCAGCGCATGAAACGCACGTTAAGGCAATAAAAACTGAAATGTTCCCCTGCTGCGAAACAAACTGCCAGAGGCACATAGTTACTGTGTATATAGTGTAAAATCATCCAATTCAAGTAAGTTTTGCATTTAGCATCATTCTAAGTGATAGAAATTAAGTTATAGTGAAAATTATGATACTTGGCCAAAACGTGATTTTCAGCGCATGAAACGCACGTTAAGGCAATAAAAACTGAAATGATCCCCTGCTGCGAAACAAACTGTCAGAGGCACATAGTTATTGTGTATATAGTGTAAAATCGTCCAATTCAAGTAAGTTTTGCATTTAGCATCATTCTAAGTGATAGAAATTAGGTTATAGTGAAAACTATGATACTTGGCCAAAACGTGATTTTCAGCGCATGAAACGCACGTTAAGGCAATAAAAACTGAAATGTTCCCCTGCTGCGAAACAAACTGTCAGAGACACATAGTTACTGTGTATATGGTGTATTATCGTCCAATTCAAGTAAGTTTTTCATTTAGCATCATTCTAAGTGATAGAAATTAAGTTATAGTGAAAATTGTGATACTTGGCCAAAACGTGATTTTCAGCACATGAAACGCACGTTAAGGCAATAAAAACTGAAATGTTCCCCTGCTGCGAAACAAATGTCAGAGGCACATAGTTATTGTATATATAGTGTAAAATCGTCCAATTCAAGTAAGTTCTTCATTTAGCATCATTCTAAGTGATAGAAATTAAGTTATAGTGAAAACTATCATACTCGGCCAAAACATGATTTTCAGCGCATGAAACGCACGTTAAGGCAATAAAAACTGAAATGTTCCCCTGCTGCGAAACAAACTGTCAGAGGCACATAGTTACTGTGTATATAGTGTAAAATCGTCCAATTCAAGTAAATTTTGCATTTAGCATCATTCTAAGTGATAGAAATTAAGTTATAGTGAAAATTATGATACTTGGCCAAAACGTGATTTTCAGCGCATGAAATGCACATTAAGGCAATAAAAACTGAAATGTTCCCCTGCTGCGAAACAAACTGTCAGTGACACATAGTTACTGTGTATATAGTGTATAATCGTCCAAATTAAGTAGGTTTTTCATTTGATATCATTCTAAGTGATGGAAGTTAGGGTTAGGGTTAGGGTTAGGGTTAGGGTTAGGGTTAGAGTTAGGGTTAGGGTTAGGGTTAGGGTTAGGGTTAGGGTTAGGGTTAGGGTTAGGGTTAGGGTTAGGGTTAGGGTTAGGGTTAGGGTTAGGGTTAGGGTTAGGGTTAGGGTTAGGTTAAGTTAAGTTATAGTGAAAACTATGATACTTGGCCAAAACGTGATTTTCAGCGCATGAAACGCACATTAGGGCAAAAAAACTGAAATGTTTGTTAGGTCTGAAAATACAACTTCAGGAGCAGGCTAAGAAAGAGTGAGATAAATTTAAATAGAAAATATGTATTACCAGACTGCAAAGTGGACAGTGAGAGTTCCTACAGTGGGGTCCTGTTCACTGCGATGTTACTTCAACTCTAGTCGAATGACCAGTGAGTGTGTCTTAAATACAGGCAAAACTGACAGTTGTCCCTAAGACTTTGGACAGATACGTTTCAGTCATTTGCAGGGAAACAAGTAATTGATTAGTGTCGGGCCTGGAATCTGCAGTCAATGGTTTCCAGACGTAGGGTGTTCTTCGATGTTCCTACCCTGGGGAACACCGCCATCATGATTTTGGAGGGGACTGACCATTGTTTGTATTAGAGGGGGACATCCGAGCCCCAAACTGAATCATGGGGGAAGAAATCAAAGCTCCGTCGTTGACGCCTGGTGGGTAGATGTGGGTTGGCGTCGACAGTTGGAATCGAGTCTGCTGTTAGAACGTACGTGTGTTCGGATGCAGATGTAGGGACACAGAGCCCAGTTGTATTGGTGGGGATGATCATATACACTTGCCATTCGCAGATCCACCATATTTGGTCCAGTACTGTCCATGATTGGGAAGGAATGTGTCTGATCTAGGCACACCTGGTGACGTGAACTTGGTCTAAAGGGGTCTTCGGATCCGGTCCGCTGAAGTTGAAACAGGATGGATAACAGTCTGTTCGGTTGTTGCACTGGACATACGTTGCGGTATTGACTGTAGCTGCTAATGGTACTGCGACCATGGTATGTAGGCGGTCGAGCTTTGCTGGAAGGATTCTCTCAAATTACCCAGAATACAGTTGTAGGTGAGGGTGGCGAGTTCTTCGTTCTGTCGGTTGGCCCATAGCTGTGGTTGGGCTACGGCAGTAGGCAAGAGGGAACAGACATAACAACTCATTGGTTGTGGCGCGGGCTGTGAGTGCGGTGTATCTGTACCAACTGTTCCTCATCATCAGGTTGTAGTCGTTTTCTTGCTGTGTTTGGACATGGGCGAGAATAAGGTGTATCTACTCAGGCTTAGGTGTTCCTGCCGGACGGATTTTGTGTAGGCGTGTGGCGGATGGTTGTACGAAGGGGTTCACACCAATCACTTTTGGGACCATGGCTGGACTAGTAGTGCGGATGGTGATAGTAAAGAGGGGGCCTTTTCCTGGTCGGTCCGGTCGGAGGCATAGGTTGATGCAGCCTTTTTGTTGGATATTGGTCGTAAGGTCTAGCATATGTTTACCATCTTTGATGGTGGTGGCTAACTTGGTGAAGTTAGCGGTCATGGTGGTAGCTTCTTTGGAAAGGGGCCATGTGATGGTTTTGTAGCCTGTATGGAGGAGGACCTGGTCCAAGGTGTCCGGCCAGACCACTCAGACTCTGGGAGCTTGTAGGTACCAATAAAAATAACTGGAGTCAGTCCCGTATAATCCCAAGTGAGTAAGCTGTAGGCTGAGCAAAGGGACTTGAACGACGATTGGTGTCTTGGTTAATGGGATGCAGATCTGGGGTCCCTGATCGTTTCCTGAACCAGCTAGTGGGGCATTCTCCTCCAGTGGGAATGTACCAAGGTTCTGGTACGTTCCCCCCATGTGGTTGAACACAGAGCGGTGATGATGATGGCCAAAATCACACGGTGAGGTCCGTCCCAACGTGGAGAAGACCAGCACTTTCTTTTTATCACCTTGACGAGTACCAGGTCTCCTGGGGACAGGACCTCCTCTGTGGGAGACAGAGAAGATGTCGGCAGATTATTTTGCATTCATCACAGTTCTTTCTTGGAACATTTTGCATAACCACTTAGTGAGGGAATCTGTTTCTCTTTTCTCTTCTACCACCAGATCTTTTTCCCACATTGTTAAGTGGAAGGGTCTGTCGTTCACTGCCTCAAATGGTGTGCATCCCTGTGCCTTTGGAATGATTCTCATGTACGTTTCTACCAGGCTCAGGCATTCTTGCCATGGTTTTCCTGTATCTTCCATGGTTTTTCTGAGTCTGAGTTTTACTGTTCTAATGGTTTGTTCGACGAGTCCAGCACTTTGGTTCAGTTTGATGAAATCCATGTTCAGAAGCTCGAAGGGATATGTTCCTGTTTGCCTTGTTCCATGCTTGGGTTGTTCATTGCCTTGAGAGTTGTGTCTACAGCAGTTTAGACAGTTTCTGCAAAATAATTGAAGTAAGTTTGGAGACCTCTGGGAACATGCATTGTTTGTTGTACTGTACTGATCATCCCTCCTGTTGAGACATGGCTCCTCCCATGGCTCAATTTGGCAATTACTTCAAACAATGATCGTGTCACGCATGGCTTGTTTTCTACTGCATAGAGTCCGTTATTGTGTTGAGTGGCTCCTTCTGTTTCCCATTGCATTTTCTCTTTTTCTGGGGAATGATTTTGCATTTCTCTTAGGAATTCAGCAGGGATTGGGCTGTGTCTTTCCACCGTCACGTCTTGTTCTAGGAATAGTCTACATGCCTCTGTCAGTGCCACTATTTCTGCGGCTTGTGCAGACCAGTCGCCGGGGAGTCGTCCTGTCTTGAGGTTGTCTTTTTGAGTCACCACGGCATATACGTTGTGTTTTTCTCCATCCAGGGTTTTTGATGATGATCCATCCCCATAGGCAATGTGTCCGGGGGGCAATGGGTTGTCCATTAGGTCAGTTGCATATACGTGGTTAATTATGATTCGTTGAGTGGGCAACTGTGAGAATTGGTTTAACCACTTGTCGTCCGGTCTCCCATGAACTTCAGGGTGACATGTAATGGCCATGTTTGTTGTTCCTGTCCTGGGGCTGCTGGGCAGATATCTTCAGACTGTTCTCTTAGACTTTCAGCTACCTTGGCAGAATCATTCCCGACAATGTCGAGAGAGTAGAAGCTGTTAGATGTGGTGGTGTGGAAGATATTTTTGGTCTGTAATTCGCTGGGTCGGAGGCCATTTTGGGTGGCCACTAGGCTTAGCCCAAGCTGGACCATGATATCTCGTCCCGGTAACTCTCCGATTTTCTGACAATAAACCGATTCCTTTTGTTGCTTTCTGACCCATATTAATCACTTACTTAATAGTTTAAACAACAATTATTTTCTAAATTACCCGAAATTGATCTCCACTTTGTGATTAACCCAATATCTCTGAACACACAAAGACCAAAAGTCCCTGACTTTGTCTTAGTTAAGTCCCTGACTCTATTAACAGACCAAGACTATAATGACTTTGCTAATTCTTGTTCTACTTTCATTGGTCCCGGACCAATTGGTTTATTACCAGACTGCAAAGTGGACAGTGAGAGTTCCTGCAGTAGGGTCCTGTTCAACGCGATGTTCCTGAAACTCTAGTCGAATGACCAGTGTGTGTGTCTTAAATACAGGAAAAACTGACAGTTGTCACTAGGACTTTGGACAGATACATTTCAGTCATTTGCAGGGCAAAAAGTAAAAGTAAAAGTGTCAAAGTAATTGATCAGTGTCAGACAGTTGAATATTTGTGCTGACATGTCACCCCAATCACAAGACTAAGATTGTTTATTCAGTCAGACAGTTGGGTGTTTATGCTGCTATGTCAGCCGTAAGGATGACTACAATGCTGTTATACTCACAAAAACTTATACAATATGAACAAGCATTTGCAAAGATACTTTGTCTAATCTTACATATTCCCCTGCTGCAAAAAAAACTGTCAGAGACACATAGTTACTGTGTATATAGTGTAAAATCGTCCAATTCAAGTAAGTTATCCATTTGGCATCATTCTCATTGATAAAAATTAAGTTACAATGAAAACAATCATACTTGGCCAGAACGTGATTTTCAGGGTATGAAAAGTACATTAAGGCAATAAAAACTGAAAAGTTCCCCTGCTGCCAAACAAACTGTCAGAGACACAGTTACTGTGTATATAGTGTAAAATCGTCCAATTCAAGTAAGTTTTTTATTTGGCATCGTTCAAAGTGATAGAAATTAAGTTACAATGAAAACTATCATACTTGGCCAAAACGTGATTATCAGGCCATGAAAAGCACATTAAGGCAATAAAAACTGAAATGTTCCCCTGCTGCCAACGCACTGTCAGAGACACATAGTTCCTGTGTATATAGTGTAAAATCGTCCTATCCATGTAAGTCTTTCATTGGCATCATTCTAGGTGATTCTGGAGCTATTTCCCACCATAAAAAGTGTCCAAAACAGGCATTTTGCGATTAAAATAGTGGTTGTATTAGAACCAGGCCCAGGCGATTCTGGTTGGTGTTTTTACCCTGAAATTGTGTCCAATGATGATAAGGATGTATTTTTGATTATTCTGTATAAAAATAATCATCTAGGGATGTTCAGAAGTTTTGTTACGCCCGAATCAATGACCTCAATTTGGGCACTTTATTTACAAGTGGTGGTTTTTAAGAACCAGGCCCAGTCGGTTCTGGTTGGTGCTTTTACCCAGATATAGTATCCATTGTGTGGGTAGATGTATTTTCACTATTCTGTCTAAAAATAAAGATCCAGGACAGTTCCGGGGCTATTTCCCTCCATAAATAGTGTCCAAAACATGCATTTTGCGATACAAAATAGTGGCTGCATTATAACAGGGTCCAGTCGGTTCTGGTGGGTGTTTGTATACGAAACTTGTGTCCAATTATGATGGGGATGTATACTTGACTATTCTGTATAGAAGTAATCATCTAGCGATGTTCAGAAGTTCTGTTATGCCCGAATGAATTACTTTCATTTGGTCACTTTATTTACAAGTGGTGGTTTAGAAACAGGTCCAGTCGGTTTTGGTTGGTGCTTTTACCCAGAATTTGTGTTTATTGTGTGAGTGGATGTATTTTCACTATTTTGTATAACAATAATGATCCAGGATGATTCTGGAGCTATTTCCCACCACAAACAGTGTCCAAAACAGGCATTTTGCGGTTAAAGTAGTGGTTGTATTAGAACCACGCCCAGTCGGTTCTGGTTCGTGTTTTTACCCAGAAATTGTGTCCAATGATTATGGGGATGTATTTTTTATTATTCTTTATAAAAATAATATTCTAGGGATGTTCAGAAGTTCTGTTATGCCCTAATCGATGACCTCAATTTGGGCACTTTATTTACAAGTGGTTGTTTAGAACCAGGCCCAGTCGGTTCTGGTTGGTGCTTTACCCACAATTAGTGTCGATTGTGTGGGTTTGATGTATTTTCACTATTCTCTGTAAGAATAAAGATCCAGGGATGTTCTGAGACTATTTCCCACCAGAAATAGTGTCAAAAACATGCATTTTGCGACAAAAATAGTGGTTGTATTAGAACCAGGCCCAGTCGGTTCTGGTTTGTGTATACCCCCTTAACGTGTGTCCAATAGGAATGGGGTTGTATTTTTGACTATTCTGTATAAAAATTATCATCTAGGGATGTTCAGAAGTTCTTCTATGCCCGAATAAATGACCTCCATTTGGGCACTTTATTTTGCATGTTGGTTGTAGTAGAACCAAGCCCAGTCGGTTCTGGTTGGTGCTTTTACCCAGAGTTAGTGTTGATTGTGTAGGTGGATGTATTTTCACTATTCTGTCTAAAAATAAAGATCCAGGATGGTTCTAGGGGTATTTACCACCATAAATAGTCTCCAAAACATGCATTTTGTGATAAAAAATAGTTGAAAAAATGAAAATCAGACATAGGCATTGTCGTCATCATTGACTTGACAAAAATCCTAGTAGTCATCATACCCTCAGCAGCGTATGACGAAATTGTATAGAGCTTCTCCACAAGTTCGTCTTCCCAGGCCAGACACATTTATGACATTTATTTATGACATATTCATACTTGTTAGCTCTCTGCCTTGAGCGCCATTTTGCGGCGACTGCAAGATGCCTCACCGATGCCAACAAGAATAAGGTGGATCACTTACCTCTCAGTCTTTATACTTACCCTCCCTCAGTCAGCCTTTGGAAGGCAGATCTGCGCCAAACGACCTTCCTGTTACTTCATTTCGACTTGACTTAATTTCATAGTAGGGATATGTGTAGTCGTCACGTCACGTGTTGCTGCAGGTTCAGAGACCTGATGGCTGTTGGGAAAAAGCTGTCCTTGAGCCTGTTTGTCCGTGCTTTGTAGGACCTGTAGCGTCTGCCAGATGGAAGCAACTGGAACAGGCCGTGTCCAGGGTGGTATGGGTCTCCAACAATGGACCCGGCTCTTCTAAGGTATCGGGGGTTGGCAATGTCTTCTAGTGATGGCAGAGAGCAGCCGACGATCTTCTGGGCAGTGTTTATCACCCTCTGTATGGCTTTTTTGTCTGCTGCCGTGCTTCCGGTATACCACACTGTAATGCCGTAAGTCAGGATGCTCTCCACAGTGGCTCTGTAGAAGGTTGCCAGAAGCTTGGTGTCCAATTTGTCCCTTCTCAGTACCCTGAGAAAGTGGAGTCGTTTCTGGGCCTTCTTTACTAACACTGTGGTGTTTGTGGACCAGGAGAGCCTATCCGTGACGTGGACTCCCAGAAATTTGAAGGATTGGACCCTGTCTACACATACTCCGTTAATGAGGAGTGGGGCCAGGTCTGTGCTGCGCTTGCGAAAGTCCAGGATTATTTCTTTAGTCTTTGCGGTATTTAGTGTAAGATTGTTCGCCGAGCACCAAGAAGACAGTTTGTCGACCTCGTCTCTGTAAGCTGACTCATCCCCGCCTGAGATGAGTCCGATCACAGTGGTGTCATCGGCGAATTTGATGATAGAGTTTGACTGGTGGGCTGGTGTGCAGTCGTATGTGTACAAGGAGTACAGGACAGGACTCAGTACACAGCCTTGTGGTGAGCCAGTGTTCAGTGTAATGGCGGAAGAGAGGTGTGGACCCATTCTGACAGTTTGTGGTCGACCAGTCAAGAAGTTCTTTACCCAGCAGCAGATTGAAGAGAATAGTCCAAGGTGGTAGAGTTTGTCCTTCAGGATGTCCGGCTTGATGGTGTTAAAGGCTGAGCTATAGTCTATGAAAAGAATCGTCACATAGTTCCCCCGGTGCTCCAGGTGGCTCAGTGCTGTGTGAAGAGCCACAGCGATAGCATCCTCAGTGGACCTGTTTTCTCTATAAGCAAACTGGTGAGGGTCAACTGAGGGGGGGGATTGTCCTTCTGATGTGTCGGGCCACCAACTTTTCAAAGCACTTCATGATCACAGGCGTGAGAGCAACAGGCCTGTAATCGTTCAAGCTGCAGATGGTTGGCCTTTTTGGGGACAGGAATGATGGTGGCAGATTTTAGGCAGGCAGGAACGATGGATAGTTGCATTATAACTGGGTAGTCTCGGTTCTGGTTGCTGTTTATATCCGAAACTTGTGTCCAAAGAGGATGGGGATGTATATTTTACTATTCTGTTTAAAAATAATCATGTAGGGATGTTTTGGGGCTTTTTTTACACAAGAATCAAAAACCTCCAATGGATCTTTATTTTGCACGGTGGTTGAATTAGAACCGGGCCCAGTCGGTTCTGGTTGCCGCTTTTACCCAGATTTAGTGTCAATTGTGTGGATGGATGCATTTTCACTATTATGTGTAAAATTAAAGATGCAGGGATGTTCTGGGAATATTTCACACCGTCAATAGTGTCCAAAACATTTTGCGATAAAAATAGTGGTTGTATTAGAACAAGGCCCAATCGGTTCTGGTTGGTGTATTTACCCAGAATTTGTGTTGATTGAGTGGGTGGATGTAGTTTCACTATTTTCTATAAAAATAATGTTTCCCACCATAAACATTGTCCAAAACAGGCATTTTGCGATTAAAAAAGAGGTCGTATTAGAACCAGGCCCAGTCGGTTCTGGTTGGTGCTTCTACCCATAATTAGTGTTGAATGTGTAGATGGATGTATTTTCACTATTCTGTGTAAAAATAATGATCCAGGATGGTTCTGGAGCCATTTTCCCACCACAAACAGTGTCCAAAACAGGCATTCTGCGATTAAAATAGTGGTTGTATTAGAACCAGGCCCAGTCTGTTCTGGTTGGTGAATTTACCCGAAAAATTGTATCCATTGACGATGGGGATGTATTTTTGATTATTATGTATAAAAATAATCATCTAGGGATCTTCAGAAGTTCTGTTATTCCTGAATCAATGACCTCCATTTGGGCACATTATTGACGGAGCTCACGACCATGATCCAGTGTGTGGCTCGGATGTGTCCCTTAAACACAAATACTGGTCAGTCTCATCCAAAATCCTAATGGCTCAGTTCCCTTGAGTGGGAGCGGCAAGGAACGCCCTGCATTTGAAGACCATTGAAGGCAGGTTCCGGGCCTGTGTCGGCGCATCAGTCAGGCTGGGTAGCCGCTATGGCCCAGGTGATTTTCCAGGGCTGCCCTGCTCTTGACGGAGTGGCCACCCAGCGGGGCTGTGTGTCTTTCATGGTGGGAGACTCGTGCTGCCCCTTCATCCCTGCCGGCATGTCCTGCTCGGTCCATGATGCCCTGCAGGCTATTAGGAACATGCAGAGAGCTGTGACCGGAGATCCGGTTCCACAACGAGGATGGCTTGACTGGTTCTTCTCTGGCTCATGGAAACAGCCACTTCAATATTTCGATATTTTCACAGACACAAAAGGAGGGAATTGTGGGATGGACTGGCTAACTGGCTTAATAATTGTTTATTCTTGTCGCACCATGTGGTCATACTGGTTTAACTTTGTTTTTTAAGATCGTAGAATGCAAGGTAGACTAGCCAAACTGGTTTTACAATTGAATTAAAAGATCGTGGAATGTAAGAAAGACTAACTAGTTGGCCTTGCAATTGTTTGTTCGCCTCGAGAAATATAAGAAAGGCTGGCTAACAGGGTTTGCAATTTTTTCCTTGTATTGTGCGATGAAAAGAGGTTCAACTTCAGGAGTAACTGTCACTCTCCAGGTCATCTAGGGTCAAGTGCACACTTGAAAACTTTCATATTCGACCAAAACGTGCTTATCAGCACATAAAAAGCACATTTGGTGGTACGCGGGAAGAACGGCAGCAGACAAAAAGGCTATTTAGAAAGGTATCACCACTACGCAGAAGAACGTCGGCTACTCTGCCCTCACTGGAAGACATTGCCAGCCCTCGTTACCTCAGCAGAGCCAGGGACATGATCAGGGACCCATGCCACCCTGGTCACAATCGGTTCCAGCTGCTGCTCTCTGGCAGACAGACGCTGTAAGTTTCCCACATCCGTTGGGACTCTAAACTTGGGGTAACACAACACAATCCCTTTTGTGTAATAACTTCGGGTGAGGTAATATGAATAGACATTAGGTACAAGGTGATCTGACACCTACATGCTGAATGAAGGTAAGTGAAAGACAGTGAGAGGTAAGAGATCCACTCAAAGGGTGGTGATGCAATGTATCCATAAAGGCAGAATTGTAAATTAAGAGTCTGGAGTCATAACTTGTAAAACTGTGTAAAAATGTCAGAGACACAAATGACATCGTGTAATATCATCAAATTTTATAATTTAATAAGTTTTTCATTTGGCACCATTCTAATGGCTAGATATTAAGTTATAATGAAAACTATGATACTTGGCCAAAACGTGATTTTCAGCGCATGAAACGCACGTTAAGCCAATAAAAACTGAAATGTTCCCCTGCTGCGAAACAAACTGTCAGAGACACATAGTTACTGTGTATATAGTGTATAATTGTCCAATTCAAGTAAGTTTTTCATTTGGCATCATTCTAAGTGATATAAATTAAGTTATAGTGAAAATTATGATACTTGGCCAAAACGTGATTTTCAGCGCATGAAACGCACGTTAAGGCAATAAAAACTGAAATATTCCCCTGCTGCGAAACAAACTGTCAGAGACATATAGTTACTGTGTATATAGTGTATTATCGTCCAATTCAAGTAAGTTTTTCATTTAGCATCATTCTAAGTGATAGAAATTAAGTTATAGTGAAAACTATCATACTCGGCCAAAACATGATTTTCAGCGCATGAAACGCACTTTAGCAATAAAAACTGAAATGTCCCCCTGCTGCGAAACAAACTGTCAGAGACACATAGTTACTGTGTATATAGTGTAAAATAGTCCAATTCAAGTAAGTTTTGCATTTAGCATCATTCTAAGTGATAGAAATTAAGTTATAGTGAAAACTATGATACTTGGCCAAAACGTGATTTTCAGCGCATGAAACGCACGTTAAGGCAATAAAAACTGAAATGTTCCCCTGCTGCGAAACAAACTGTCAGAGACACATAGTTACTGTGTATATAGTGTATTATTGTCCAATTCAAGTAAGTTTTTCATTTGGCATCATTCTAAGTGATAGAAATTAAGTTATAGTAAAAATTATGATACTTGGCCAAAACGTGATTTTCAGCGCATGAATTCGCACGTTAAGGCAGTAAAAACTGAAATGTTCCCCTGCTGCGAAACAAACTGCCAGAGGCACATAGTTACTGTGTCTATAATGTAAAATCATCCAATTCAAGTAAGTATTGCATTTAGCATCATTCTAAGTGCTAGAAATTAAGTTATAGTGAAAACTATGATACTTGGCCAAAACGTGATTTTCAGCGCATGAAACGCACGTTAAGGCAATAAAAACTGAAATGTTCCCCTGCTGCGAAACAAACTGTCAGAGGCACATAGTTACTGTGTCTATAGTGTAAAATCATCCAATTCAAGTAAGTATTGCATTTAGCATCATTCTAAGTGATAGAAATTAAGTTATAGTGAAAACTATGATACTTGGCCAAAACGTGATTTTCAGCGCATGAAACGCACGTTAAGGCAATAAAAACTGAAATGTTTCCCTGCTGCGAAACAAACACTCAGAGGCACATAGTTACTGTGTATATAGTGTATAATTGTCCAATTCAAGTAAGTTTTTCATTTTGCATCATTCTAAGTGCTAGAAATTAAGTTATAGTGAAAACTATGATACTTGGCCAAAACGTGATTTTCAGCGCATGAAATGCACATTAAGGCAATAAAAACTGAAATGTTCCCCCGCTGCGAAACAAACTGTCAGTGACACATAGTTACTGTGTATATAGTGTATAATCGTCCAAATTAAGTAGGTTTTTCATTTGATATCATTCTTAGTGATGAAAGTTAGGGTTAGGGTTAGGGTTAGGGTTAGGTTAAGTTATAGTGAAAACTATGATACTTGGCCAAAACATGATTTTCAGCGCATGAAACGCACATTAGGGCAAAAAAACTGAAATGTTTGTTAGGTCTGAAAATACAACTTCAGGAGCAGGCTTAGAAAGAGTGAGATAAATTTAAATAGAAAATATGTATGACCAGACTGCAAAGTGGACAGAGAGTTCCTACAGTGGGCTCCTGTTCACTGCGATGTTACTGCAACTCTAGTCGAATGACCAGTGAGTGTGTCTTAAATACAGGCAAAACTGAAAGTTGTCCCTAAGACTATGGACAGATACGTTTCAGTCATTTGCAGGGCAACAAGTAATTGATTAGTGTCGGGCCTGGAATCTGTAGTCAATGGTTTCCAGACGTAGGGTGTTCTTCGCTGTTCCTACCCTGGGGAATACCGCCATCATGATTTTGGAGGAGACTGACCAGTGTTTGTATTAGAGGGGGACATCCGAGCCCCAAACTGAATCATGGGGGAAGAAATCAAAGCTCCGTCGTTGACGCCTGGTGGGTAGATGTGGGTTGGCGTCGACAGTTGGAATCAAGTCTGCTGTTAGAACGTACGTGTGGTCGGATGCAGATGTAGGGACACAGAGCCCAGTTGTATTGGTGGGGATGATCATATACACTTGCCATTCGCAGAGCCACCATATTTGGTCCAGTACTGTCCATGATTGGGAAGGAATGTGTCTGATCTCGGCGCACCTGGTGACGTGAACTTGGTCCAAAGGGGTCTTCGGATCCGGTCCGCTGAAGTTGAAACAGGATGGATAACAGTCTGTTCGGTTGTTGCACTGGACATACGTTGCGGTATTGACTGTACATCAGACATAGGCATTGTCGTCATCATTGACTTGACAAAAAACCTAGTAGTCATCATAGCCTCAGCTGCGTATGACGAAATTGTATAGTGCTTCTCCACTGGTCCGCCATCCCAGGCAAGACCCCTTAACTGACATATTCAGACTTGTTAGCACTCCGCCACGATGGAAACATCGCATCACCTCTTGTTGCCTCACCGATGCTAACAAGAATAAAATGTATCACTTACCTCTCACTGTCTTCTTACTTACCCTCCCTCAGTTCGCCTGTAGAAGGCAGATCCACGCCAAAAATTGTGGGCAATGGATCGGGCGTTTGTCAAAAAGATACTAGGAAGCGGGGCTCGGAGTGGTTGTTGTCGTAGCCCAACCGCAATGGCCGCCCGACATCCGCTCCCCTGCCTCCTTTCTCTTCGCCGTCTACGGCGTACTTTGGGGGGGTTGGATATCCTCGGAGATCCTGGAGGTCTCCGGATGTTCTTAGGGATATCGACAGTCAGTCCGTAGTAAGTTGTGAAATTGGGTGTCTTGCCTTTCAACCAACGAACTGGAGAGCAATGAGCCGCTGCGCCCGAGCGCGCCGCCATCTTAACTCTAGCTTAACTAACTTAACTTTAGCTTAACTGTAGCTGCTAATGGTACTGCGACCATGGTATGTAGGCGGTCGAGCTTTGCTGGAAGGATTCTCTCAGATTACCCAGGATACAGTTGTAGGTGAGGTTGGCGAGTTCTTCGTTCTGTCGGTTGGACCATAGCTGTGGTTGGGCTACGGCAGTAGGCAAGAGGGAACAGACATAACAACTCATTGGTTGTGGCGCGGGCTGTGAGTGCGGTGTATCTGTACCAACTGTTCCTCATCATCGGGTTGTAGTCGTTTTCTTCCTGTGTTTGGACATGGGCGAGAATAAGGTGTATCTACTCAGGCTTAGGTGTTCCTGCCGGACGGATTTTGAGTAGGCGTGTGGCGGATGGTTGTACGAAGGGGTTCACACCAATCACTTTGGGGACCATGGCTGGACTAGTAGTGCGGATGGTGATAGTAAAGAGGGGGCCTTTTCCTGGTCGGTCCGGTCAGAGGCATAGGTTGATGCAGCCTTTTTGTTGGATATTGGTCGTAAGGTCTAGCATATGTTTACCATCTTTGATGGTGGTGGCTAACTGTCAGGTTCATTAATAATTACCTTCGTCCGTAATTATCAATAACTGCAGGAAGACATCTTATTCAATTATTGACATTTAATTAAATAGAAATGGATACAACAGGTAAAAGCCTCCGGAGGGGAGCGTTACAGCAAGTGTCCCTTACAACTTCCGAACGTCTCCTCGAATAGACGTTTTCGTCCCATTCTTATGGTCACAAGTTACAGAGTTGTTGATCATTCCATCACGTATGAGTAAAAACAACATCTGTGACTACAATAACAATCAAAGTATTTTACTAATAACAAAAACAGGGACTAGACCTAACAACATTTAGATTAGAGTAATTATACAACCTCCTTGACCTAAGAATCATATAATATAATCATAATCATATAATCGTTACATACAGAAAAACCCGAAGTGTACGGTTACATAACGATAACAATATTCTTGTTATTGTCCGAATAGCCCTGTCCTCGTCACCAAGGGCCCACCAAATCTCAAGGACCCAGATTGGGTGGATTGTTTGTATAACCATCCTGGAACAGGCTGTCTAGGTTAAAGATGAATTGGCGTGACCTCAACACTTTTGAAAAACAGAAAGAGAATGATTTAACAAAGTAATGAATTAATACAAAGAAAAGAAAGAGAATGATTTAATAAAGAAATGAATTAATATAACTGTTATAATAATAAAACAGAATAAACCCAACATTCCCCCGTTTTTATAATATGTATGTTATTAGTCATTTCTTAGTAATCACTAAATGGAAATGTCGGTGACTGCGATTTTATCCGCCTACTCCTTACTCCCATGGCTGGTCTGAAAGAGAAAAAACATAATTATATTCGTCCAATTGGTCCTCGGATTTACCGTACTCCTGGACCTCACTGCTTTCCCCAAACCGTCCCATAAGATACAACTCATGTACTTTAGAATTTGTAGGGGCCATTGCAGTAGTTATAAGTCGGCTTAGCATGGAGCGCAAACAGGGGATACTACATCACCCACACAATGTTAGGATAGCGGTAATTGTGCCTATAGTCCAAATCTTTAGATTTTCCAAAGGTCTTATCCCACCAATCTGACAATGCGGACGTATCTACTCCAGAGTGCTCTTGCATATTGCGGTTCAGTGTTTGCAGGCCAGTAATGGCCCTGGTGAGAGATCCACTGGGTGACGCGTTGTTCGGTATGAAGGTGCAACATTGTTTTCCAAACATTGCACACACGCCCCCTGTTTCAAGGATCATATCCACCGCTATGCGATTCTGGAACGCCATCAGACTGGTAGCTGCCAGTTGTTCCTTCATGGCCACAAATCCCTGTTCAGTATAATTTCCAAGTTTTGAACATTGTAATGTAAGTAATTTATTCTATCCACATTTTTGTTTGGGGTGATTAGAAGGAAGATAGACTCCCAACCTGCTGCGATCTGATTAGCCAGCTTATACTCATCTGGTACGCCCCGGGGGATGCCAATCGCATCAATGTATGTTGGATCTCCTTCCCTCCATGCCTCTCGACGATGTCGGGAGGGTCGACCCTTCACCTCCGAATTATGAGCCGCCAATTGTATCTCCTCCACTGTGGATGGAAAAACAGACACCGGTAAGAGCAGTGAGACCAAAGTACCTAGTCCTGCCGCGTTTCGGCAGGAGTCGTATAATTTATCTACCACCCCGCCACCATAGGCCAGAACGTGGTATCAGGGGTGTAGTTTGTTTTAGAACGCCGGTACACCACGTCTCATTTATCGCCCCCAGCTTCAGACCATGCCCTGTAAGGTTTAAGCAGGTAAAATGATTAAACAGTGGAAAAATTGACTTCCTATTTACCGCGTAACAGGATAAACACTGCTTCAATATTTTTTCTTGCCAAGTAGGACACGTTTTTTCATTTGTAAAAACACTTTTCCCCAAATGAATGGTGATTGAGGGAGTTGTTAGATCCCATCGTATTTTCCCTTGTCTGGTAGGTTATCCTAATCCTTTGTAAGATGGTTTAGTCTCAATTGAAACCATATGGAGACGTCAAACCCAATATAAAAGAGTTCCCTATAGTTTTATGGTATTGCTTGCTGAGCAATAATCTTTTCAATTAATATTGGTGTTTCCCGTATTTTATTAAGTCAGAAAGTTTATCTTCCCCGTCCCCTCAATGTTTCAATTGAGACCACCCTTTTACCAAAGTAGCTCCACATAGTGCTTGCCTTCTTTACACTCCATTAACAGCGCCCAATTATCCCCCGTTTGGGAAATCCCTGTTTCAGAAATAAATTTCACAGGTTAATATGTCAGTCCAAGCTTTCCAATCTTGACCAATTTCTGCAACAAGGCTTTTCCCAATCTTCAATTTTTTGCTGTTAATGTACCACACATATTTCCCACCATTGATTGCCCCTTTGTATGGCAACCGGGACGTCGCCGAGTCCAAATATATATTTTCATTTTGGAAATTTGATTTAGTAGGTAATGTTAATTAAATGTAAATGTGTATGTTTCTCGGTTTACCCTCCCGTAAGAAGGTGTATCCTCAATTGAAACGCCTCCGCCTTTTTCTCCAACTGGAGAAAACAACCCTACTGTGGAAAGGAATAGAATCACAATCATCATTAATCTCATTGCCCCAAAAGCAATAATTGTTTTCAACGTGACTTTTTGTCAATTATTTAGGGAGTTTTCCTCTTGAAACGTTTCAATTTAGACAACCTTCTTACTGTGGGAAAGGTGCATCCGTGTCCCCTTTCAGTGACAAGGACCCTCCCACTTTGCGTTGCTCCGATGTTTCTTCTTTTATGCTGCTTATCAGCATCCAGTCTTCAAGAATCACCGTCGCTTCGTCCGTTTCCTGTTAAGAAGCAAAATCTCCCTCTGATAGTCTAAATTTGGTGTGTGCGTTTTTTTTCTCTTCTGATAGATTCGCCTCATCATCCAATTGTCATTGTGTAGTGAATAATAACAATTTGTAAGGTCTACCAAACAGGACTTCATATAAGGTCCGCCAATTGTGGATGGTAGACAACTATTATATTAACAAAATGGGAGCCATTATCACTATAAATAGTTTCTGGAATTCCATATCGTGGAATGATATCCATATGATCTATATGTATTTTTTGAAATGGATATGTGGGTATGCATATAGATTTAAACCCTAAGCCTTGTAGTGCCGTTGTAGCAAGGCCACCTCCCCCTTGTCGAGACATAGGTCTTCCCTTGACTCAAGCCCAAATTATTTTCTTTATTGATCTTTTATTGATAGATTATGTCTCGGTGGTCTGCCAATCAAAAAACACAAAAAGACAAACTATCATTCACGCTCACACTCATAAACAGAAGAATTTAGTGTGTTCAACCAGTCTAGCATCCATAATTTCATTTTGTGGGAGTAAACTGGGGTACCCGGAGAAAATCCACAAATTCTCGAGGACGCCATGAATACCCCACATTCCGGAAGGTCTGGATCCACCCCGCATTCATTAGTAGATCCTTTAAAATACACACCCCCACTCTAGCATTTTAACCGTTTGTAAAAAATTACCTTCAAGTTTCACACAAAGTTATATCCTTTTTAATGCTATCAGTTTACCTGTTTGTTCCCCGAATTGAGGTGGGAATAGTTTCACATCAAAAGTTTTTATTTTTTACAGCCGCCATGACCTAATGGCCCCCTATCATGTTTTTGGAAAATCCCAATTCCCTCTAATAGCATGCCAATCACCTTTTAATGCGGCCATCCAATTTTGTTTCTACTTGTTTCAGGTGATAAGATAATCTCCCCCATTTGTAAAACAAATTCATCCACGCCTAATTTATACAACATGACGCCTATGGCCTTTATTACGTCGCCTTGACTCCAAATTCTATGAACCAAGATAACACGCCGAATTTGTAAGCGAATTTCCCCCATCCCATTTTGTTCATAGACAACCCATCTACCTAAAGCGTCACTTGTTTCAAAACATGAAAGGCCCCACTAGAATTCGTGCATCCAGCGCCAAATAGAGCCTATTGACACATTTGTCTCAAACTTGTTTTAGATATGGGGTCCCCAATTTCCCAACATTTCCCAGAATTAATGTACTACCACATCCTGTCAAAAACCCAAAACGACTAACATAACCTGTTTCTAAGCCAGATTCTGGAATTTGGAGAATTTCTCCTTTCCCTCCCTTATCTAAGCTTGTTATTGTCACTCGTTATCACTGTAACATTCAGGCGTATTAACCCCATCGTTGCTAAAGTTCTCACCAATTTGCATGCCCTTAATGCCGTAAAAGCAACGTTATTTGGTTGTATCAATTGACCAATGCTTATCCAATCCGTAATATCCTTAAAGTCATCAATATGACCTGTGACAAAGCATATTTCCTCCTGCCAGGACAACAGACAATGTTCTTTCAAGTGCACTTTGAAAAACATTCCATGTTACTCCATTCTTAGGGAAAATATGCTCATCCTAAACCAATTATTTTATTTACAATTCACCTAATTATTTGGATGAATGCCATGAATTTTATCATGCCACTATTGCATTGTAAATTTCCCATCTGATGTCGTTAACAGCCAAATAATTACTATTGCATTGTAAATTTCCCATCTGATGTCGTTAACAGCCAAATAATTCAATACCTACTATACTTTGTAAATCACCTCATATGATGTTTACTTAAGACACGAGTCATTTCCCATAGCCTGTTACCAAAACAAAAATCTACAACAATTAAATGAGAGAAATCAACCTTTTGTTAGACAATTCCTAATTACAAACTTTAATGTTTTAAAAACCTTATCGTCACCAATATACCATAATATTGTAAATTTTGTCATCCTGGCCTTTTTTTCTTTTAAACAGCCAACCTCCTGGATTAAAGTATTTTGAATAATCAAAAAATTCTGAAATAGTATTAATATTATTTTATCCTCCAAAAGCTAGTTTCCTTTAACTAAGAGCCCTTTGAAATCCACAATTGCTCAAAAATGACTATTTTGGTCTATTTCCCAAATCCAAAGCTTTTTACCAAATCAACCTTTTACTAAACAGATTTTCTATCCTCTTAATACATTTCATTTTAAAACCCAAAATATCAATGCGAAAGCATTCGCATAACCTTGCATTTCTTGCAGCCCATGTATTGTTCTTATTCTGAAAAGTCCAAACAGAAAACGCAATTAGCCGTTAACTATGACCTCCACTCTTGCTGCGAAAACAGCATTGTTATCTTATGTTTACAAACCAGCTTTTTCCCTGTGCCCAAATACAACGCTTTTTAGAGAAGACAACCATTAAAACGTCAAATTAACCCCTCTTCCGATATTCAACTACATCACAATATTTTTTTTTTAAGACCCCATATATCCAGAATATGTATGCTGCAAGCACAACAATATGGCAAAAACCCATTTTCTGCCCTCAAGTTTGCTTCAGCACCCCCAAGGCCAATTATTATTATTATAATGTCTTCACGGAAGGGATCACAAAATTGTAGTCGTTTACACGGTCCGAACGCTCCCGAAAGCCCAACACAGTTAAATCGTCTGCCCCGCGGCCCACATGTTTCACTCCCATCTATTCAGCAGCCGCTGCACCAGAAACGCTTCCCCCGCAGTTGACACATTTTTTGGCAAGTCTAGAGCATAATAAAAACACAGGTGACATTCCCTGCTAAACATTTAAATGATCATTTTGTATATATTCTTTTGTCTTTTTAAACACCATCTTCCCGCTAGCGGACGGGATCAAAAACCAAGCTGCAATAAGCCATCACATTGCTGTAAATTGACAGTACATATAGGTTATATTAACAAAGCACCACCAGCACTTGGAAATAACCATTCTAATTGTTGTTATACAAGCCCAAGCATCACAAAAACCCAATTTAATTGTAATCACAAAACGTCATACCTGGATTAACCAAATTAAATACCAGTGTCGCCATTAATTTTCTAGCTCAACATTCTCGTATCCAAAATCCACATTCCAAATCATTCTAAGCCGACATTCCTTGTTTTCAGAGACCCTCTAGTCTGGGTAATCATGTAATATATATACCTCCATTTTTTTTTTTACAACTTATCTCTGATTTTTGTCGAACTTTACACCATCTCTTCTCCCTCTATTTTTGTTAAACTTCCTCCACGCCCGTCACCTATCTCGGTAAATATTTTCCCCGTCAGCCGAGGAGGCCCCGCTATTTTTTCCTTACCAAACAGTACTTTCCCGCCGCCACGGTCTTAAATATATCCCCGTTATCCGAGGGAGCCCCCACTATTTTCCCAAAATAGTATTTTTAACTTCTCCCCGGCCTTATTTCGCCATTAGTGTCTGTGGAACAAGCTGTTACACTTTTATCCACTCACATATTATTTATATATGTATATTACCTCTATGCATTAGTGCATATATTATCCTGCAATTTATGCATTTTAAGCTGGCCAGCAAACCCATTTTTATTTATCCATAAATATAGCTGTGTAATAATTTTAAAGCGCTTTGTCTTTCCAATTTTTTCCAATCCTTACAAGTTAGACGTATTTTTTTTTTTTCGTCATCCAAACCCGCCTTACAACACGTGTTTCCCATATTTTACTTTTATTTTTTGTAGTGAGTTCGTGTGCCTCACACAGTTAACTCTATTATTTATTATTATTATTAATATTATTATTATCTATTCGACTGTATCGCCTGTATCTCCTAGGCCTTTCCTAATTTTACTGCAGAAACCACACAAACACCATACAACGTATATTCGTGCCTACCCTTTAGACACAGGACACTCCCCGGCCCCAATATTGTACCTCTAGTACAATATATTCGTGCCTACCCCTGAGACACAGGACACTTTCCAGCAAAGTGCCCCACCGTACCTGCCATTGACTAGTATAAACACAGGGTTTTATCGCCGTCACCCAGGACGCGAAACCAGCCCAACAATGGACCTCACATACAATGTCCCTTTAACGCATTTGGAAACACCTTCACAACATGCAGACATTAATGTGGACTTACCCGAGATCCATCAGATGTCTCCCTCCAGCAGGAAAAGTCTTCAACCGCCGAGAATCCAGGCGCCCCCGTCGAAAACTCCGGCCCACCAAGGGTTTTGAAGACGCCGTGCGCACGGTCACTTACCAGATGTCGAACAGCAGCGCCTGGGTTCTCGCTCCGGTATATTGACCTCCATGGCTCAGAAGGACCAAAATGTCAGGTTCATTAATAATTACCTTCGTCCGTAATTATCAATAACTGCAGGAAGACATCTTATTCAATTATTTCTATTTAATTAAATGTCAATAATTGAATAAGATGTCTTCCTGCAGTTATTGATAATTACGGACGAAGGTAATTATTAATGAACCTGACACTAACTTGGTGAAGTTAGCGGTCATGGTGGTAGCTTCTTTGGAAAGGGGCCATGTGATGGTTTTGTAGCCTGTATGGAGGAGGACCTGGTCCAAGGTGTCTGGCCAGACCACTCAGACTCTGGGAGCTTGTAGGTACCAATAAAAATAACTGGAGTCAGTCCTGTGTAATCCCAAGTGAGTAAGCTGTAGGCTGAGCAAAGGGACTTGAACGACGATTGGTGTCTTGGTTGATGGGATGCAGATCTGGGGGCCCCTGATCGTTTCCTGAACAAGCTAGTGGGGCATTCTCCTCCAGTGGGAGTGTACCAAGGTTCTGGTACGTTCCCCCCATGTGGTTGAACACAGAGCGCAGATGATGATGGCCAAAATCACACGGTGAGGTCCGTCCCAACGTGGAGAAGACCAGCACTTTCTTTTTATCACCTTGACGAGTACCAGGTCTCCTGGGGACAGGACCTCCTCTGTGGGAGACAGAGAAGATGTCGGCAGATTATTTTGCATTCATCACAGTTCTTTCTTGGAACATTTTGCATAACCACTTAGTGAGGGATTCTGTTTCTCTTTTCTCTTCTACCACCAGATCTTTTTCCCACATTGTTCAGTGGAAGGGTCTGTCTTTCACTGCCTCAAATGGTGTGCATCCCTGTGCTGTTGGAATGATTCTCATGTACGTTTCTACCAGGCTCAGGCATTCTTGCCATCGTTTTCCTGTATCTTCCATGGTTTTTCTGAGTCTGAGTTTTACTGTTCTAATGGTTTGTTCGACGAGTCCAGCACTTTGGTTCAGTTTGATGAAATCCATGTTCAGAAGCTCGAAGGGATATGTTCCTGTTTGCCTTGTTCCATGCTTGGGTCGTTCATTGCCTTGAGAGTTGTGTCTACAGCAGTTCAGACAGTTTCTGCCAAAAAAATTGAAGTTTGGAGACCTCTGGGAACATGCATTGTTTGTTGTACTGTACTGATCATCCCTCCTGTTGAGACATGGCTCCTCCCATGGCTCAATTTGGCAATTACTTCAAACAATGATCGTGTCACGCATGGCTTGTTTTCTACTGCATAGAGTCCGTTCTTGTGTTGAGTGGCTCCTTCTGTTTCCCATTGCAGTTTCTCTTTTTCTGGGGAATGATTTTGCATTTCTCTTAGGAATTCAGCAGGGATTGGGCTATGTCTTTCCACCGTCACGTCTTGTTCTAGGAATAGTCTACATGCCTCTGTCAGTGCCACTATTTCTGCGGCTTGTGCAGACCAGTCGCCGGGGAGTCGTCCTGTCTTGAGGTTGTCTTTTTGAGTCACCACGGCATATACGTTGTGTTTTTCTCCATCCAGGGTTTTTGATGATGATCCATCCCCATAGGCAATGTGTCCGGGGGCAATGGGTTGTCCATTAGGTCAGTTGCATATACGTGGTTAATTATGATTCGTTGAGTGGGCAACTGTGAGAGTTGGTTTAACCACTTCTCGTCCGGTCTCCCATGAACTTCAGGGTGACATGTAATGGCCATGTTTGTTGTTCCTGTCCTGGTGCTGCTGGGCAGATATCTTCAGACTGTTCTCTTAGACTTTCAGCTACCTTGGCAGAATCATTCCCGACAATGTCGAGAGAGTAGAAGCTGTTAGATGTGGTGGTGTGGAAGATATTTTTGGTCTGTAATTCGCTGGGTCGGAGGACATTTTGGGTGGCCACTAGGCTTAGCCCAAGCTGGACCATGATATCTCGTCCCGGTAACTCTCCGATTTTCATTTTGCATTCTGACAATAAACCGATTCCTTTTGTTGCTTTCTGACCCATATTAATCACCTACTTAATAGTTTAAACAACAATTATTTTCTAAATTACCCGAAAGTGATCTCTACTTTGTGATTAACCCAATATCTCTGAACACACAAAGACCAAAAGTCCCTGACTTTGTCTTAGTTAAGTCCCTGACTCTATTAACAGACCAAGACTATAAAGCCCTTGCTAATTATTGTTCTACTTTCATTGGTCCCGGACCAATTGGTTTATTACCAGACTGCAAAGTGGACAGTGAGAGGTCCTACAGTAGGGTCCTGTTCAACGCGATGTTCCTGCAACTCTAGTCGAATGACCAGTGTGTGTGTCTCAAATACAGGAAAAACTGACAGTTGTCACTAGGACTTTTGACAGATACATTTCAGTCATTTGCAGGGCAAAAAGTAATTGATCAGTGTCGGACAGTTGAGTATTTGTGCTGACATGTCACCCCAATCACAAGACTAAGATTGTTTATTCAGTCAGACAGTTGGGTGTTTATGCTGACATGTCAGCCATAAGGATGACTATGATGCTGTTATACTCACAAAAACTTATACAATATGAACAAGCATTTGCAAAGATACTTTGTCTATTCTCACATGTTCCCCTGCTGCCAAACAAACTGTCAGAGACACATAGTTACTGTGTATAAAGTGAAAAATCGTCCAATTCAAGTAAGTTATCCATTTGGCATCATTCTCAAGCTAGAAATTAAGTTATAATGAAAACAATCCTACTTGGCCAAAACGTGATTTTCAGGGCATGAAAAGTACATTAAGGCAATAAAAACTGAAAAGTTCCCCTGCTGCCAAACAAACTGTCAGAGACACAGTTACTGTGTATGTAGTGAAAAATCGTCCAATTCAAGTAAGTTTTTTATTTGGCATCGTTCAAAGTGATAGAAATTAAGTTACAATGAAAACTATCATACTTGGCCAAAACGTGATTATCAGGCCATGAAAAGCACATTAAGGCAATAAAAACTGAAACGTTCCCCTGCTGCCAAACACACTGTCAGAGACACATAGTTCCTGTGTATATAGTGTAAAATCGTCCAATTCAAGTAAGTCATTCATTGGCATCATTCCAGGTGATTCTGGAGCTATTTCCCACCATAAACAGTGTCCAAAGCAAAGTTCTGGTTGGTGTTTTTACCCAGAAATTGTGTCGAATGTTGATAAGGATGTATTTTTGATTATTCTGTATAAAAATAATCATCTAGGGATGTTCAGTAGTTCTGTTATGCCCGAATCAATGACCTCAATTTGGGCACTTTATTTACAAGTGGTGGTTTTTAAGAACCAGGCCCAGTCGGTTCTGGTTGGTGCTTTATCCATTGTGTGGGTAGATGTATTTTCACTATTCTGTCTAAAAATAAAGATCCAGGACAGTTCTGGGGCTATTTCCCACCATAAATAGTGTCCAAAACATGCATTTTGCGATACAAAATAGTGGTTGCATTATAACAGGGTCCAGTCGGTTCTGGTGGGTGTTTGTATACGGAACTTGTGTCCAATTATGATGGGGATGTATACTTGACTATTTTGTATAGAAATAATCATCTAGCGATGTTTAGAAGTTCTGTTATGCCCGAATGAATTACTTTCATTTGGTCACTTTATTCACAAGTGGTGGTTTAGAAACAGGCCCAGTCGGTTTTGGTAGGTGCTTTTACCCTGAATTTGTGTGTATTGTGTGAGTGGATGTATTTTCACTATTTTGTATGACAATAAAGATCCAGGATGGTTCTGGAGCTATTTCCCACCACAAAAAGTGTCCAAAACAGGCATTTTGCGATTAAAATAGTGGTCATATTAGAACCGGGCCCAGTCGGTTCTGGTTGCCGCTTTTACCCAGATTTAGAGTCAATTGTGTGGATGGATGCATTTTCACTATTATGTGTAAAATTAAAGATGCAGGGATGTTTTGGGAATATTTCCCACCGTCAATAGTGTCCAAAACATTTTGCGATAAAAATAGTGGTTGTATTAGAACAAGGCCCAATCGGTTCTGGTTGGTGTATTTACCCAGAATTTGTGTTGGTTGAGTAGGTGGATGTAGTTTCACTATTTTCTATAAAAATAATGTTTCCCACCATAAACATTGTCCAAAACAGGCATTTTGCGATTAAAATAGTGGTCGTATTAGAACCGGGCCCAGTCGGTTCTGGTTGCCGCTTTTACCCAGATTTAGTGTCAATTGTGTGGATGGATGCATTTTCACTATTATGTGTAAAATTAAAGACGCAGGGATGTTTTGGGAATATTTCCCACCGTCAATAGTGTCCAAAACATTTTGCGATAAAAATAGTGGTTGTATTAGAACAAGGCCCAATCGGTTCTGGTTGGTGTATTTACCCAGAACTTGTGTTGATTGAGTAGGTAGATGTAGTTTCACTATTTTCTATAAAAATAATGTTTCCCACCATAAACATTGTCCAAAACAGGCATTTTGCGATTAAAAAAGAGGTCGTATTAGAACCAGGCCCAGTCGGTTCTGGTTGGTGCTTCTACCCATAATTAGTGTTGAATGTGTAGATGGATGTATTTTCACTATTCTGTGTAAAAATAATGATCCAGGATGGTTCTGGAGCTATTTTCCCACGATAAACAGTGTCCAAAACAGGCATTCTGCGATTAAAATAGTGGTTGTATTAGAACCAGGCCCAGTCTGTTCTGGTTGGTGAATTTACCCGAAAAATTGTATCCATTGACGATGGGGATGTATTTTTGATTATTATGTATAAAAATAATCATCTAGGGATCTTCAGAAGTTCTGTTATTCCCGAATCAATGACCTCCATTTGGGCACATTATTGACGGAGCTCACGACCATGATCCAGTGTGTGGCTCGGATGTGTCCCTCAAACACAAATACTGGTCAGTCTCATCCAAAATCCTAATGGCTCAGTTCCCTTGAGTGGGAGCGGCAAGGAACGCCCTGCATTTGAAGACCATTGAAGGCAGGTTCCGGGCCTGTGTCGGCGCATCAGTCAGGCTGGGTAGCCGCTATGGCCCAGGTGATTTTCCAGGGCTGCCCTGCTCTTGACGGAGTGGCCACCCAGCGGGGCTGTGTGTGTTTCATGGTGGGAGACTCGTGCTGCCCCTTCATCCCTGCCGGCATGTCCTGCTCGGTCCATGATGCCCTGCAGGCTATTAGGAACATGCAGAGAGCTGTGACCGGAGATCCGGTTCCACAACGAGGATGGCTTGACTGGTTCTTCTCTGGCTCATGGAAACAGCCACTTCAATATTTCAATATTTTCACAGACACAAAAGGAGGGAATTGTGGGATGGACTGGCTAACTGGCTTAATAATTGTTTATTCTTGTCGCACCATGTGGTCATACTGGTTTAACTTTGTTTTTTAAGATCGTAGAATGCAAGGTAGACTAGCCAAACTGGTTTTACAATTGAATTAAAAGATCGTGGAATGTAAGAAAGACTAACTAGTTGGCCTTGCAATTGTTTGTTCGCCTCGAGAAATATAAGAAAAGCTGGCTAACAGGGTTTGCAATTTTTTCCTTGTATTGTGCGATGAAAAGAGGTTCAACTTCAGGAGTAACTGTCACTCTCCAGGTCATCTAGGGTCAAGTGCACACTTGAAAACTTTCATATTCGACCAAAACGTGCTTATCAGCACATAAAAAGCACATTTGGTGGTACGCGGGAAGAACGGCAGCAGACAAAAAGGCTATTTAGAAAGGTATCACCACTACGCAGAAGAACGTCGGCTACTCTGCCCTCACTGGAAGACATTGCCAGCCCTCGTTACCTCAGCAGAGCCAGGGACATGATCAGGGACCCATGCCACCCTGGTCACAATCGGTTCCAGCTGCTGCTCTCTGGCAGACAGACGCTGTAAGTTTCCCACATCCGTTGGGACTCTAAACTTGGGGTAACACAACACAATCCCTTTTGTGTAATAACTTCGGGTGAGGTAATATGAATAGACATTAGGTACAAGGTGATCTGACACCTACATGCTGAATGAAGGTAAGTGAAAGACAGTGAGAGGTAAGAGATCCACTCAAGGGGTGGTGATGCAATGTATCCATAAAGGCAGAATTGTAAATTAAGAGTCTGGAGTCATAACTTGTAAAACTGTGTAAAAATGTCAGAGACACAAATGACATAGTGTAATATCATCAAATTTTATAATTTAATAAGTTTTTCATTTGGCATCATTCTAATGGCTAGATATTAAGTTATAATGAAAACTATGATACTTGGCCAAAACGTGATTTTCAGCGAATGAAACGCACGTTAAGCCAATAAAAACTGAAATGTTCCCCTGCTGCGAAACAAACTGTCAGAGACACATAGTTACTGTGTATATAGTGTATAATTGTCCAATTCAAGTAAGTTTTTCATTTGGCATCATTCTAAGTGATATAAATTAAGTTATAGTGAAAATTATGATACTTGGCCAAAACGTGATTTTCAGCGCATGAAACGCACGTTAAGGCAATAAAAACTGAAATATTCCCTTGCTGCGAAACAAACTGTCAGAGACATATAGTTACTGTGTATATAGTGTATTATCGTCCAATTCAAGTAAGTTTTTCATTTAGCATCACTCTAAGTGATAGAAATTAAGTTATAGTGAAAACTATCATACTCGGCCAAAACATGATTTTCAGCGCATGAAACGCACGTTAGCAATAAAAACTGAAATGTCCCCCTGCTGCGAAACAAACTGTCAGAGACACATAGTTACTGTGTATATAGTGTAAAATAGTCCAATACAAGTAAGTTTTGCATTTAGCATCATTCTAAGTGATAGAAATTAAGTTATAGTGAAAACTATGATACTTGGCCAAAACGTGATTTTCAGCGCATGAAACGCACGTTAAGGCAATAAAAACTGAAATGTTCCCCTGCTGCGAAACAAACTGCCAGAGGCACATAGTTACTGTGTCTATAGTGTAAAATCATCCAATTCAAGTAAGTATTGCATTTAGCATCATTCTAAGTGCTAGAAATTAAGTTACAGTGAAAACTATGATACTTGGCCAAAACGTGATTTTCAGCGCATGAAACGCACGTTAAGGCAATAAAAACTGAAATGTTCCCCTGCTGCGAAACAAACTGTCAGAGGCACATAGTTACTGTGTCTATAGTGTAAAATCATCCAATTCAAGTAAGTATTGCATTTAGCATCATTCTAAGTGCTAGAAATTAAGTTATAGTGAAAACTATGATACTTGGCCAAAACGTGATTTTCAGCGCATGAAACGCACGTTAAGGCAATAAAAACTGAAATGTTCCCCTGCTGCGAAACAAACACTCAGAGGAACATAGTTACTGTGTATATAGTGTATAATTGTCCAATTCAAGTAAGTTTTTCATTTTGCATCATTCTAAGTGCTAGAAATTAAGTTATAGTGAAAACTATGATACTTGGCCAAAACGTGATTTTCAGCGCATGAAATGCACATTAAGGCAATAAAAACTGAAATGTTCCCCCGCTGCGAAACAAACTGTCAGTGACACATAGTCACTGTGTATATAGTGTATAATCATCCAAATTAAGTAGGTTTTTCATTTGATATCATTCTAAGTGATGAAAGTTAGGGTTAGGGTTAGGGTTAGGTTAAGTTATAGTGAAAACTATGATACTTGGTCAAAACATGATTTTCAGCGCATGAAACGCACATTAGGGCAAAAAAACTGAAATGTTTGTTAGGTCTGAAAATACAACTTCAGGAGCAGGCTAAGAAAGAGTGAGATAAATTTAAATAGAAAATATGTATGACCAGACTGCAAAGTGGACAGAGAGCTCCTACAGTGGGCTCCTGTTCACTGCGATGTTACTGCAACTCTAGTCGAATGACCAGTGAGTGTGTCTTAAATACAGGCAAAACTGACAGTTGTCCCTAAGACTTTGGACAGATACGTTTCAGTCATTTGCAGGGCAACAAGTAATTGATTAGTGTCGGGCCTGGAATCTGTAGTCAATGGTTTCCAGACGTAGGGTGTTCTTCGCTGTTCCTACCCTGGGGAATACCGCCATCATGATTTTGGAGGAGACTGACCAGTGTTTGTATTAGAGGGGGACATCCGAGCCCCAAACTGAATCATGGGGGAAGAAATCAAAGCTCCGTCGTTGACGCCTGGTGGGTAGATGTGGGTTGGCGTCGACAGTTGGAATCGAGTCTGCTGTTAGAACGTACGTGTGGTCGGATGCAGATGTAGGGACACAGAGCCCAGTTGTATTGGTGGGGATGATCATATACACTTGCCATTCGCAGAGCCACCATATTTGGTCCAGTACTGTCCATGATTGGGAAGGAATGTGTCTGATCTCGGCGCACCTGGTGACGTGAACTTGGTCCAAAGGGGTCTTCGGATCCGGTCCGCTGAAGTTGAAACAGGATGGATAACAGTCTGTTCGGTTGTTGCACTGGACATACGTTGCGGTATTGACTGTAGCTGCTAATGGTACTGCGACCATGGTATGTAGGCGGTCGAGCTTTGCTGGAAGGATTCTCTCAGATTACCCAGGATACAGTTGTAGGTGAGGTTGGCGAGTTCTTCGTTCTGTCGGTTGGACCATAGCTGTGGTTGGGCTACGGCAGTAGGCAAGAGGGAACAGACATAACAACTCATTGGTTGTGGCGCGGGCTGTGAGTGCGGTGTATCTGTACCAACTGTTCCTCATCATCGGGTTGTAGTCGTTTTCTTCCTGTGTTTGGACATGGGCGAGAATAAGGTGTATCTACTCAGGCTTAGGTGTTCCTGCCGGACGGATTTTGAGTAGGCGTGTGGCGGATGGTTGTACGAAGGGGTTCACACCAATCACTTTGGGGACCATGGCTGGACTAGTAGTGCGGATGGTGATAGTAAAGAGGGGGCCTTTTCCTGGTCGGTCCGGTCGGAGGCATAGGTTGATGCAGCCTTTTTGTTGGATATTGGTCGTAAGGTCTAGCATATGTTTACCATCTTTGATGGTGGTGGCTAACTTGGTGAAGTTAGCGGTCATGGTGGTAGCTTCTTTGGAAAGGGGCCATGTGATGGTTTTGTAGCCTGTATGGAGGAGGACCTGGTCCAAGGTGTCTGGCCAGACCATTCAGACTCTGGGAGCTTGTAGGTACCAATAAAAATAACTGGAGTCAGTCCTGTGTAATCCCAAGTGAGTAAGCTGTAGGCTGAGCAAAGGTACTTGAACGACGATTGGTGTCTTGGTTAATGGGATGCAGATCTGGGGTCCCTGATCGTTTCCTGAACCAGCTAGTGGGGCATTCTCCTTCAGTGGGAATGTACCAAGGTTCTGGTACGTTCCCCCCATGTGGTTGAACACAGAGCGGTGATGATGATGGCCAAAATCCAATGGTGAGGTCCGTCCCAACGTGGAGAAGACCAGCACTTTCTTTTTATCACCTTGACGAGTACCAGGTCTCCTGGGGACAGGACCTCCTCTGTGGGAGACAGAGAAGATGTCGGCAGATTATTTTGCATTCATCACAGTTCTTTCTTGGAACATTTTGCATAACCACTTAGTGAGGGAATCTGTTTCTCTTTTCTCTTCTACCACCAGATCTTTTTCCCACATTGTTAAGTGGAAGGGTCTGTCGTTCACTGCCTCAAATGGTGTGCATCCCTGTGCTGTTGGAATGATTCTCATGTACGTTTCTACCAGGCTCAGGCATTCTTGCCATGGTTTTCCTGTATCTTCCATGGTTTTTCTGAGTCTGAGTTTTACTGTTCTAATGGTTTGTTCGACGAGTCCAGCACTTTGGTTCAGTTTGATGAAATCCATGTTCAGAAGCTCGAAGGGATATGTTCCTGTTTGCCTTGTTCCATGCTTGGGTTGTTCATTGCCTTGAGAGTTGTGTCTACAGCAGTTTAGACAGTTTCTGCAAAATAATTGAGGTAAGTTTGGAGACCTCTGGGAACATGCATTGTTTGTTGTACTGTACTGATCATCCCTCCTGTTGAGACATGGCTCCTCCCATGGCTCAATTTGGCAATTACTTCAAACAATGATCGTGTCACGCATGGCTTGTTTTCTACTGCATAGAGTCCGTTCTTGTGTTGAGTGGCTCCTTCTGTTTCCCATTGCAGTTTCTCTTTTTCTGGGGAATGATTTTGCATTTCTCTTAGGAATTCAGCAGGGATTGGGCTGTGTCTTTCCACCGTCACGTCTTGTTCTAGGAATAGTCTACATGCCTCTGTCAGTGCCACTATTTCTGCGGCTTGTGCAGACCAGTCGCCGGGGAGTCGTCCTGTCTTGAGGTTGTCTTTTTGAGTCACCACGGCATATACGTTGTGTTTTTCTCCATCCAGGGTTTTTGATGATGATCCATCCCCATAGGCAATGTGTCCGGGGGGCAATGGGTTGTCCATTAGGTCAGTTGCATATACGTGGTTAATTATGATTCGTTGAGTGGGCAACTGTGAGAATTGGTTTAACCACTTGTCGTCCGGTCTCCCATGAACTTCAGGGTGACATGTAATGGCCATGTTTGTTGTTCCTGTCCTGGGGCTGCTGGGCAGATATCTTCAGACTGTTCTCTTAGACTTTCAGCTACCTTGGCAGAATCATTCCCGACAATGTCGAGAGAGTAGAAGCTGTTAGATGTGGTGGTGTGGAAGATATTTTTGGTCTGTAATTCCCTGGGTCGGAGGCCATTTTGGGTGGCCACTAGGCTTAGCCCAAGCTGGACCATGATATCTCGTCCCGGTAACTCTCCGATTTTCATTTTGCAGTCTGACAATAAACCCATCCCTTTTGTTGCTTTCTGACCCATATTAATCACTTACTTAATAGTTTAAACAACAATTATTTTCTAAATTACCCGAAATTGATCTCCACTTTGTGATTAACCCAATATCTCTGAACACACAAAGACCAAAAGTCCCTGACTTTGTCTTAGTTAAGTCCCTGACTCTATTAACAGACCAAGACTATAATGCCTTTGCTAATTCTTGTTCTACTTTCATTGGTCCCGGACCAATTGGTTTATTACCAGACTGCAAAGTGAGAGTTCCTACAGTAGGGTCCTGTTCAACGCGATGTTCCTGAAACTCTAGTCGAATGACCAGTGTGTGTGTCTTAAATACAGGAAAAACTGACAGTTGTCACTAGGACTTTGGACAGATACATTCCAGTCATTTGCAGGGCAAAAAGTAATTGATCAGTGTCAGACAGTTGAATATTTGTGCTGACATGTCACCCCAATCACAAGACTAAGATTGTTTATTCAGTCAGACAGTTGGGTGTTTATGCTGCTATGTCAGCCGTAAGGATGACTACAATGCTGTTATACTCGCAAAAACTTATACAATATGAACAAGCATTTGCAAAGATACTTTGTCTAATCTTTCATATTCCCCTGCTGCAAAAAAAACTGTCAGAGACACATAGTTACTGTGTATATAGTGTAAAATCGTCCAATTCAAGTAAGTTATCCATTTGGCATCATTCTCATTGATAAAAATTAAGTTACAATGAAAACAATCATACTTGGCCAAAACGTGATTATCAGGCCATGAAAAGCACATTAAGGCAATAAAAACTGAAAAGTTCCCCTGCTGCCAACGCACTGTCAGAGACACATAGTTCCTGTGTATATAGTGTAAAATCGTCCTATCCATGTAAGTCTTTCATTGGCATCATTCTAGGTGATTCTGGAGCTATTTCCCACCATAAAAAGTGTCCAAAACAGGCATTTTGCGATTAAAATAGTGGTTGTATTAGAACCAGGCCCAGGCGATTCTGGTTGGTGTTTTTACCCTGAAATTGTGTCCAATGATGATAAGGATGTATTTTTGATTATTCTGTATAAAAATAATCATCTAGGGATGTTCAGAAGTTTTGTTACGCCCGAATCAATGACCTCAATTTGGGCACTTTATTTACAAGTGGTGGTTTTTAAGAACCAGGCCCAGTCGGTTCTGGTTGGTGCTTTTACCCAGATATAGTATCCATTGTGTGGGTAGATGTATTTTCACTATTCTGTCTAAAAATAAAGATCCAGGACAGTTCCGGGGCTATTTCCCTACATAAATAGTGTCCAAAACATGCATTTTGCGATACAAAATAGTGGCTGCATTATAACAGGGTCCAGTCGGTTCTGGTGGGTGTTTGTATACGAAACTTGTGTCCAATTATGATGGGGATGTATACTTGACTATTCTGTATAGAAGTAATCATCTAGCGATGTTCAGAAGTTCTGTTATGCCCGAATGAATTACTTTCATTTGGTCACTTTATTTACAAGTGGTGGTTTAGAAACAGGCCCAGTCGGTTTTGGTTGGTGCTTTTACCCAGAATTTGTGTTTATTGTGTGAGTGGATGTATTTTCACTATTTTGTATAACAATAATGATCCAGGATGATTCTGGAGCTATTTCCCACCACAAACAGTGTCCAAAACAGGCATTTTGCGGTTAAAGTAGTGGTTGTATTAGAACCACGCCCAGTCGGTTCTGGTTCGTGTTTTTACCCAGAAATTGTGTCCAATGATTATGGGGATGTATTTTTTATTATTCTTTATAAAAATAATATTCTAGGGATGTTCAGAAGTTCTGTTATGCCCTAATCAATGACCTCAATTTGGGCACTTTATTTACAAGTGGTTGTTTAGAACCAGGCCCAGTCGGTTCTGGTTGGTGCTTTACCCACAATTAGTGTCGATTGTGTGGGTTTGATGTATTTTCACTATTCTCTGTAAGAATAAAGATCCAGGGATGTTCTGAGACTATTTCCCACCAGAAATAGTGTCAAAAACATGCATTTTGCGACAAAAATAGGGGTTGTATTAGAACCAGGCCCAGTCGGTTCTGGTTTGTGTATACCCCCTTAACGTGTGTCCAATAGGAATGGGGTTGTATTTTTGACTATTCTGTATAAAAATTATCATCTAGGGATGTTCAGAAGTTCTTCTATGCCCGAATAAATGACCTCCATTTGGGCACTTTATTTTGCATGTTGGTTGTAGTAGAACCAAGCCCAGTCGGTTCTGGTTGGTGCTTTTACCCAGAGTTAGTGTTGATTGTGTAGGTGGATGTATTTTCACTATTCTGTCTAAAAATAAAGATCCAGGATGGTTCTAGGGGTATTTACTACCATAAATAGTCTCCAAAACATGCATTTTGTGATAAAAAATAGTCGTTGAAAAAATGAAAAAATGAAAATCAGACATAGGCATTGTCGTCATCATTGACTTGACAAAAAGCCTAGTAGTCATCATACCCTCAGCAGCGTATGACGAAATTGTATAGTGCTTCTCCACAAATTCGTCTTCCCAGGCCAGACACATTTATGACATTTATTTATGACATATTCATACTTGTTAGCTCTCCGCCTTGAGCGCCATTTTGCGGCGACTGCAAGATGCCTCACCGATGCCAACAAGAATAAGGTGGATCACTTACCTCTCAGTCTTTATACTTACCCTCCCTCAGTCAGCCTTTGGAAGGCAGATCTGCGCCAAACGACCTTCCTGTTATTTCATTTCGACTTGACTTAATTTCATAGTAGGGATATGTGTAGTCGTCACGTCACGTGTTGCTGCAGGTTCAGAGACCTGATGGCTGTTGGGAAAAAGCTGTCCTTGAGCCTGTTTGTCCGTGCTTTGTAGGACCTGTAGCGTCTGCCAGATGGAAGCAACTGGAACAGGCCGTGTCCAGGGTGGTATGGGTCTCCAACAATGGACCCGGCTCTTCTAAGGTATCGGGGGTTGGCAATGTCTTCTAGTGATGGCAGAGAGCAGCCGACGATCTTCTGGGCAGTGTTTATCACCCTCTGTATGGCTTTTTTGTCTGCTGCCGTGCTTCCGGTATACCACACTGTAATGCCGTAAGTCAGGATGCTCTCCACAGTGGCTCTGTAGAAGGTTGCCAGAAGCTTGGTGTCCAATTTGTCCCTTCTCAGTACCCTGAGAAAGTGGAGTCGTTTCTGGGCCTTCTTTACTAACACTGTGGTGTTTGTGGACCAGGAGAGCCTATCCGTGACGTGGACTCCCAGAAATTTGAAGGATTGGACCCTGTCTACACATACTCCGTTAATGAGGAGTGGGGCCAGGTCTGTGCTGCGCTTGCGAAAGTCCAGGATTATTTCTTTAGTCTTTGCGGTATTTAGTGTAAGATTGTTCGCCGAGCACCAAGAAGACAGTTTGTCGACCTCGTCTCTGTAAGCTGACTCATCCCCGCCTGAGATGAGTCCGATCACAGTGGTGTCATCGGCGAATTTGATGATAGAGTTTGACTGGTGGGCTGGTGTGCAGTCGTATGTGTACAAGGAGTACAGGACAGGACTCAGTACACAGCCTTGTGGTGAGCCAGTGTTCAGTGTAATGGCGGAAGAGAGGTGTGGACCCATTCTGACAGTTTGTGGTCGACCAGTCAAGAAGTTCTTTACCCAGCAGCAGATTGAAGAGAATAGTCCAAGGTGGTAGAGTTTGTCCTTCAGGATGTCCGGCTTGATGGTGTTAAAGGCTGAGCTATAGTCTATGAAAAGAATCGTCACATAGTTCCCCCGGTGCTCCAGGTGGCTCAGTGCTGTGTGAAGAGCCACAGCGATAGCATCCTCAGTGGACCTGTTTTCTCTATAAGCAAACTGGTGAGAGTCAACTGAGGGGGGGGATTGTCCTTCTGATGTGTCGGGCCACCAACTTTTCAAAGCACTTCATGATCACAGGCGTGAGAGCAACAGGCCTGTAATCGTTCAAGCTGCAGATGGTTGGCCTTTTTGGGGACAGGAATGATGGTGGCAGATTTTAGGCAGGCAGGAACGATGGATAGTTGCATTATAACTGGGTAGTCTCGGTTCTGGTTGCTCTTTATATCCGAAACTTGTGTCCAAAGAGGATGGGGATGTATATTTTACTATTCTGTTTAAAAATAATCATGTAGGGATGTTTTGGGGCTTTTTTTACACAAGAATCAAAAACCTCCAATGGATCTTTATTTTGCACGGTGGTTGAATTAGAACCGGGCCCAGTCGGTTCTGGTTGCCGCTTTTACCCAGATTTAGTGTCAATTGTGTGGATGGATGCATTTTCACTATTATGTGTAAAATTAAAGATGCAGGGATGTTCTGGGAATATTTCACACCGTCAATAGTGTCCAAAACATTTTGCGATAAAAATAGTGGTTGTATTAGAACAAGGCCCAATCGGTTCTGGTTGGTGTATTTACCCAGAATTTGTGTTGATTGAGTGGGTGGATGTAGTTTCACTATTTTCTATAAAAATAATGTTTCCCACCATAAACATTGTCCAAAACAGGCATTTTGCGATTAAAAAAGAGGTCGTATTAGAACCAGGCCCAGTCGGTTCTGGTTGGTGCTTCTACCCATAATTAGTGTTGAATGTGTAGATGGATGTATTTTCACTATTCTGTGTAAAAATAATGATCCAGGATGGTTCTGGAGCCATTTTCCCACCACAAACAGTGTCCAAAACAGGCATTCTGCGATTAAAATAGTGGTTGTATTAGAACCAGGCCCAGTCTGTTCTGGTTGGTGAATTTACCCGAAAAATTGTATCCATTGACGATGGGGATGTATTTTTGATTATTATGTATAAAAATAATCATCTAGGGATCTTCAGAAGTTCTGTTATTCCTGAATCAATGACCTCCATTTGGGCACATTATTGACGGAGCTCACGACCATGATCCAGTGTGTGGCTCGGATGTGTCCCTTAAACACAAATACTGGTCAGTCTCATCCAAAATCCTAATGGCTCAGTTCCCTTGAGTGGGAGCGGCAAGGAACGCCCTGCATTTGAAGACCATTGAAGGCAGGTTCCGGGCCTGTGTCGGCGCATCAGTCAGGCTGGGTAGCCGCTATGGCCCAGGTGATTTTCCAGGGCTGCCCTGCTCTTGACGGAGTGGCCACCCAGCGGGGCTGTGTGTCTTTCATGGTGGGAGACTCGTGCTGCCCCTTCATCCCTGCCGGCATGTCCTGCTCGGTCCATGATGCCCTGCAGGCTATTAGGAACATGCAGAGAGCTGTGACCGGAGATCCGGTTCCACAACGAGGATGGCTTGACTGGTTCTTCTCTGGCTCATGGAAACAGCCACTTCAATATTTCGATATTTTCACAGACACAAAAGGAGGGAATTGTGGGATGGACTGGCTAACTGGCTTAATAATTGTTTATTCTTGTCGCACCATGTGGTCATACTGGTTTAACTTTGTTTTTTAAGATCGTAGAATGCAAGGTAGACTAGCCAAACTGGTTTTACAATTGAATTAAAAGATCGTGGAATGTAAGAAAGACTAACTAGTTGGCCTTGCAATTGTTTGTTCGCCTCGAGAAATATAAGAAAGGCTGGCTAACAGGGTTTGCAATTTTTTCCTTGTATTGTGCGATGAAAAGAGGTTCAACTTCAGGAGTAACTGTCACTCTCCAGGTCATCTAGGGTCAAGTGCACACTTGAAAACTTTCATATTCGACCAAAACGTGCTTATCAGCACATAAAAAGCACATTTGGTGGTACGCGGGAAGAACGGCAGCAGACAAAAAGGCTATTTAGAAAGGTATCACCACTACGCAGAAGAACGTCGGCTACTCTGCCCTCACTGGAAGACATTGCCAGCCCTCGTTACCTCAGCAGAGCCAGGGACATGATCAGGGACCCATGCCACCCTGGTCACAATCGGTTCCAGCTGCTGCTCTCTGGCAGACAGACGCTGTAAGTTTCCCACATCCGTTGGGACTCTAAACTTGGGGTAACACAACACAATCCCTTTTGTGTAATAACTTCGGGTGAGGTAATATGAATAGACATTAGGTACAAGGTGATCTGACACCTACATGCTGAATGAAGGTAAGTGAAAGACAGTGAGAGGTAAGAGATCCACTCAAAGGGTGGTGATGCAATGTATCCATAAAGGCAGAATTGTAAATTAAGAGTCTGGAGTCATAACTTGTAAAACTGTGTAAAAATGTCAGAGACACAAATGACATCGTGTAATATCATCAAATTTTATAATTTAATAAGTTTTTCATTTGGCACCATTCTAATGGCTAGATATTAAGTTATAATGAAAACTATGATACTTGGCCAAAACGTGATTTTCAGCGCATGAAACGCACGTTAAGCCAATAAAAACTGAAATGTTCCCCTGCTGCGAAACAAACTGTCAGAGACACATAGTTACTGTGTATATAGTGTATAATTGTCCAATTCAAGTAAGTTTTTCATTTGGCATCATTCTAAGTGATATAAATTAAGTTATAGTGAAAATTATGATACTTGGCCAAAACGTGATTTTCAGCGCATGAAACGCACGTTAAGGCAATAAAAACTGAAATATTCCCCTGCTGCGAAACAAACTGTCAGAGACATATAGTTACTGTGTATATAGTGTATTATCGTCCAATTCAAGTAAGTTTTTCATTTAGCATCATTCTAAGTGATAGAAATTAAGTTATAGTGAAAACTATCATACTCGGCCAAAACATGATTTTCAGCGCATGAAACGCACTTTAGCAATAAAAACTGAAATGTCCCCCTGCTGCGAAACAAACTGTCAGAGACACATAGTTACTGTGTATATAGTGTAAAATAGTCCAATTCAAGTAAGTTTTGCATTTAGCATCATTCTAAGTGATAGAAATTAAGTTATAGTGAAAACTATGATACTTGGCCAAAACGTGATTTTCAGCGCATGAAACGCACGTTAAGGCAATAAAAACTGAAATGTTCCCCTGCTGCGAAACAAACTGTCAGAGACACATAGTTACTGTGTATATAGTGTATTATTGTCCAATTCAAGTAAGTTTTTCATTTGGCATCATTCTAAGTGATAGAAATTAAGTTATAGTAAAAATTATGATACTTGGCCAAAACGTGATTTTCAGCGCATGAATTCGCACGTTAAGGCAGTAAAAACTGAAATGTTCCCCTGCTGCGAAACAAACTGCCAGAGGCACATAGTTACTGTGTCTATAATGTAAAATCATCCAATTCAAGTAAGTATTGCATTTAGCATCATTCTAAGTGCTAGAAATTAAGTTATAGTGAAAACTATGATACTTGGCCAAAACGTGATTTTCAGCGCATGAAACGCACGTTAAGGCAATAAAAACTGAAATGTTCCCCTGCTGCGAAACAAACTGTCTGTTGGGTTTATTCTGTTTTATTATTATAATAGTTATATTAATTCATTTCTTTATTAAATCAATCTCTTTCTTTTCTTTGTATTAATTCATTACTTTGTTAAATCATTCTCTTTCTGTTTTTCAAAAGTCTTGAGGTCACACCAAGTCATCTTTAACCTAGACAGCCTGTTCCAGGATGGTTATACAAACAATCCACCCAATCTGGGTCCTTGAGATTTGGTGGGCCCTTGGTGACGAGGACAGGGCTATTCGGACAATAACAAGAATATAATTATCGTTATGTAACCGTACACTTCGGGTTTTTCTGTATGTAACGATTATATGATTATGATTATATTATATGATTCTTAGGTCAAGGAGGTTGTATAATTACTCTAATCTAAATGTTGTTAGGTCTAGTCCCTGTTTTTGTTATTAGTAAAATACTTTGATTGTTATTGTAGTCCCAGATGTTGTTTTTACTCATACGTGATGGAATGATCAACAACTCTGTAACTTGTGACCATAAGAATGGGACGAAAACGTCTATTCGAGGAGACGTTCGGAAGTTGTAAGGTGACACTTGCTGACTCTCCCCTTCGGAGGCTTTTACCCATTGTTGTATCCATTTCTATTTAATTAAATGTCAATAATTGAATAAGATGTCTTCCTGCAGTTATTGATAATTACGGACGAAGGTAATTATTAATGAACCTGACATTTTGGTCCTTCGAGCCATGGAGGTCAATATACCGGAGCGAGAACCCAGGCGCTGCTGTTCGACATCTGGTAAGTGACCGTGCGCACGGCGTCTTCAAAACCCTTGGTGGGCCGGAGTTTTTCGACGGGGGCGCCTGGATTCTCGGCGGTTGAAGACTTTTCCTGCTGGAGGGAGACATCTGATGGATCTCGGGTAAGTCCACATTAATGTCTGCATGTTGTGAAGGTGTTTACAAATGCGTTAAAGGGACATTGTATGTGAGGCCCATTGTTGGGCTGGTTTCGCGTCCTGGGTGACGGCGATAAAACCCTGTGTTTATACTAGTCAATGGCAGGTACGGTGGGGCACTTTGCTGGAAAGTGTCCTGTGTCTCAGGGGTAGGCACGAATGTATTGTACTAGAGGTACAATATTGGGGCCGGGGAGTGTCCTGTGTCTAAAGGGTAGGCACGAATATACGTTGTATGTTGTTTGTGTGGTTTCTGCAGTAAAATTAAAATAAGCCTAGGAAATACAGTCGAAGGAGTGATAATAATAAAAATAGATATAATAAAGTTAACTCTGTGAGGCACACGAACTCACTACAAAAAAGTAAAATATGGGAAACACGTGTTGTAAGGCGGGTTTGGATGACGATCCAAAAAAATACGTCTAACTTGTAAGGATTGGAAAAAAATTGGAAAGACAAAGCGCTTTAAAAATATTACACAGCTATATTTATGGATAAATAAATATGGGTTTGCTGGCCAGCTTAAAATGCATAAAATGCAGGATAATATATGCACTAATGCATAGAGGTAATATACATATATAAATAATATGTGAGTGGATAAAAGTGTAACAGCTTGTTCCACAGACACTAATGGAGGTAATATACATATATAAATAATATGTGAGTGGATAAAAGTGTAACAGCTTGTTCCACAGACACTAATGGCGAAATAAGGCCGGGGAGAAGTTAAAAAATACTATTTTGGGAAAATAGTGGGGGCTCCCTCGGATAACGGGGATATATTTAAGACCGTGGCGGCGGGAAAGTACTGTTTGGTAAGGAAAAAATAGCGGGGCCTCCTCGGCTGACGGGGAAAATATTTACCGAGATAGGTGACGGGCGCGGAGGAAGTTTAACAAAAATAAAGGGAGCTAGAAAATTAATGGGGACACTGGTATTTGATTTGGTTAATCCGGGTATGACGTTTTGTGATTACAATAAATTGGGTTTTTTTGTGATGCTTGGGCTTGTATAACAACAATTAGAATGGTTATTTCCAAGTGCTGGTGGTGCTTTGTTAATATAACCTATATGTACTGTCAATTTACAGCAATGTGATGGCTTATTGCAGCTTGGTTTTTGATCCCGTCCGCTAACGGGAAGATGGTGTTTAAAAAGACAAAAGAATATATACAAAATGATCATTTAAATTTTAGCAGGGAATGTCACCTGTGTTTTTATTATGCTCTAGACTTGCCAAAAAATGTGTCAACTGCGGGGGAAGCGTTTCTGGTGCAGCGGCTGCTGATTAGATGGGAGTGAAACATGTGGGCCGCGGGGCAGACGATTTAACTGTGTTGGGCTTTCGGGAGCGTTCGGACCGTGTAAACGACAAAAATTTTGTGATCCCTTCCGTGAAGACATTATAATAATAATAATTGGCCTTGGGGGTGCTGAAGCAAACTTGAGGGCAGAAAATGGGTTTTTGCCATATTGTTGTGCTTGCAGCATACATATTCTGGATATATGGGGTCTTGGAAAAATATTGTTATGTAGTTGAATATCGGAAGAGGGGTTAATTTGACGTTTTAATGGTTGTCTTCTCTAAAAAGCGTTGTATTTGGGCACAGGGAAAAAGCTGGTTTGTAAACATAAGATAACAATGCTGTTTTCGCAGCAAGAGTGGAGGTCATAGTTAACGGCTAATTGCGTTTTCTGTTTGGACTTTTCAGAATAAGAACAATACATGGGCTGCAAGAAATGCAAGGTTATGCGAATGCTTTCGCATTGATATTTTGGGTTTTAAAATGAAATGTATTAAGAGGATAGAAAAAATCTGTTCAGTAAAAGGTTGATTTGGTAAAAAGCTTTGGATTTGGGAAATAGACCAAAATAGTCATTTTTGAGCAATTGTGGATTTCAAAGGGCTCTTAGTTAAAGGAAACTAGCTTTTGGAGGATAAAATAATATTAATACTATTTCAGAATTTTTTGATTGTTCAAAATACTTTAATCCAGGGGGTTGGCTGGTTAAAGAAAAGGCCAGGATGACAAAATTTACAAAATTATGGTATATTGGTGACGATAAGGTTTTTAAAACATTAAAGTTTGTAATTAGGAATTGTCTAACAAAAGGTTGATTTCTCTCATTTAATTGTTGTAGATTTTTGTTTTGGTAACAGGCTATGGGAAATGACTCGTGTCTTAAGTAAACATCATATGAGGTGATTTACAAAGTATAGTAGGTATTGAATTATTTGGCTGTTAACGACATCAGATGGGAAATTTACAATGCAATAGTGGCATGATAAAATTCATGGCATTCATCCAAATAATTAGGTGAATTGTAAATAAAATAATTGGTTTAGGATGAGCATATTTTCCCTAAGAATGGAGTAACATGGAATGTTTTTCAAAGTGCACTTGAAAGAACATTGTCTGTTGTCCTGGCAGGAGGAAATATGCTTTGTCACAGGTCATATTGATGACTTTAAGGATATTACGGATTGGATAAGCATTGGTCAATTGATACAACCAAATAACGTTGCTTTTACGGCTTTAAGGGCATGCAAATTGGTTAGAACTTTAGCAACGATGGGGTTAATACGCCTGAATGTTACAGTGATAACGAGTGGCAATAACAAGCTTAGATAAGGGAGGGAAAGGAGAAATTCTCCAAATTCCAGAATCTGGCTTAGAAACAGGTTATGTTAGTCGTTTTGGGTTTTTGACAGGATGTGGTAGTACATTAATTCTGGGAAATTTTGGGAAATTGGGGACCCCATATCTAAAACAAGTTTGAGACAAATGTGTAAATAGGCTCTATTTGGCGCTGGATGCACGAATTCTAGTGGGGCCTTTCATGTTTTGAAACAAGTGACGCTTTAGGTAGATGGGTTGTCTATGAACAAAATGGGATGGGGGAAATTCGCTTACAAATTCGGCGTGTTATCTTGGTTCATAGAATTTGGAGTCAAGGCGACGTAATAAAGGCCATAGGCGTCATGTTGTATAAATTAGGCGTGAATGAATTTGTTTTACAAATGGGGGAGATTATCTTATCACCTGAAACAAGTAGAAACAAAATTGGATGGCCGCATTAAAAGGTGATTGGCATGCTATTAGAGGGAATTGGGATTTTCCAAAAACATGATAGGGGGCCATTAGGTCATGGCGGCTGTAAAAAATAAAAACTTTAGATGTGAAACTATTCCCACCTCAATTCGGGGAACAAACAGGTAAACTGATAGCATTAAAAAGGATATAACTTTGTGTGAAACTTGAAGGTAATTTTTTACAAACGGTTAAAATACTAGAGTGGGGGTGTGTATATTAAAGGATCTACTAATGAATGCGGGGTGGATCCAGACCTTCCGGAATGTGGGGTATTCATGGCGTCCTCGAGAATTTGTGGATTTTCTCCGGGTACTCCAGTTTACTCCCACAAAATGAAATTATGGATGCTAGACTGGTTGAACACACTAAATTCTTCTTTTTATGAGTGTGAGCGTGAATGATAGTTTGTCTTTTTGTGTTTTTTGATTGGCAGACCACCGAGACATAATCTATCAATAAAAGAAAATAATTTGGGCTTGAGTCAAGGGAAGACCTATGTCTCGACAAGGGGGAGGTGGCCTTGCTACAACGGCACTACAAGGCTTAGGGTTTAAATCTATATGCATACCCACATATCCATTTCAAAAAATACATATAGATTTTATTTTATTTTTATTAGATCATATGGATATCATTCCACGATATGGAATTCCAGAAACTATTTATAGTGATAATGGCTCCCATTTTGTTAATATAATAGTTGTCTACCATCCACAATTGGCGGACCTTATATGAAGTCCTGTTTGGTAGACCTTACAAATTGTTATTATTCACCACACAATGACAATTGGATGATGAGGCGAATCTATCAGAAAAAAAAAAACGCACACACCAAATTTAGACTATCAGAGGGAGATTTTGCTTCTCAACAGGAAACGGACGAAGCGACGGTGATTCTTGAAGACTGGATGCTGATAAGCAGCATAAAAGAAGAAACATCGGAGCAACGCAAAGTGGGAGGGTCCTTGTTACTGAAAGGGGACACGGATGCACCTTTCCCACAGTAAGAAGGTTGTCTAAATTGAAACGTTTCAAGAGGAAAACTCCCTAAACAAAGACAAAAAGTCATGTTGAAAACAATTATTGCTTTTGGGGCAATGAGATTAATGATGATTGTGATTCTATTCCTTTCCACAGTAGGGTTGTTTTCTCCAGTTGGAGAAAAAGGCGGAGGCGTTTCAATTGAGGATACACCTTCTTACGGGAGGGTAAACCGAGAAACATACACATTTACATTTAATTAACATTACCTACTAAATCAAATTTCCACATTGAAAATATATATTTGGACTCGGCGACGTCCCGGTTGCCATACAAAAAGAGATGGTGGGAAATATGTGTGGTACATTAACAGCAAAAAATTAAAGATTGGGAAAAGCCTTGTTGCAGAAATTGGTCAAGATTGGAAAGCTTGGACTGACATATTAACCTGTGAAATTTATTTCTGAAACAGGGATTTCCCAAACGGGGGATAATTGGGCGCTGTTAATGGAGTGTAAAGAAGGCAAGCACTATGTGGAGCTACTTTGGTAAAAGGGTGGTCTCAATTGAAACATTGAGGGGACGGGTAAGATAAACTTTCTGACTTAATAAGATACGGGAAACACCAATATTAATTGAAAAGATTATTGCTCAGCAAGCAATACCATAAAACTATAGGGAACTCTTTTATATTGGGTTTGACGTCTCCATATGGTTTCAATTGAGACTAAACCATCTTACAAAAGATTAGGATAAACTACCAGACAAGGGAAAATACGATGGGATCTAACAACTCCCTCAATCACCATTCTTTTGGGGAAAAGTGTTTTTACAAATGAAAAAACGTGTCCTACTTGGCAAGAAAGAAAAAAAAATATTGAAGCAGTGTTTATCCTGTTACGCGGTAAATAGGAAGTCAATTTTTCCACTGTTTAATCATTTTACCTGCTTAAACCTTACAGGGCATGGTCTGAAGCTGGGGGCGATAAATGAGACGTGGTGTACCGGCGTTCTAAAACAAACTACACCCCTGATACCACGTTCTGGCCTATGGTGGCGGGGTGGTAGATAAATTATACGACTCCTGCCGAAACGCGGCAGGACTAGGTACTTTGGTCTCACTGCTCTTACCGGTGTCTGTTTTTCCATCCACAGTGGAGGAGATACAATTGGCGGCTCATAATTCGGAGGTGAAGGGTCGACCCTCCCGACATCGTCGAGAGGCATGGAGGGAAGGAGATCCAACATACATTGATGCGATTGGCATCCCCCGGGGCGTACCAGATGAGTATAAGCTGGCTAATCAGATCGCAGCAGGTTGGGAGTCTATCTTCCTTCTAATCACCCCAAACAAAATTGTGGATAGAATAAATTACTTACATTACAATGTTCAAAACTTGGAAATTATACTGAACAGGGATTTGTGGCCATGAAGGAACAACTGGCAGCTACCAGTCTGATGGCGTTCCAGAATCGCATAGCGGTGGATATGATCCTTGAAACAGGGGGCGTGTGTGCAATGTTTGGAAAACAATGTTGCACCTTCATACCGAACAACGCGTCACCCAGTGGATCTCTCACCAGGGCCATTACTGGCCTGCAAACACTGAACCGCAATATGCAAGAGCACTCTGGAGTAGATACGTCCGCATTGTCAGATTGGTGGGATAAGACCTTTGTAAAATCTAAAGATTTGGCTACATCCTTCGTGGTGACTATAGGCACAATTACCGCTATCCCAACATTGTGTGGGTGATGTAGTATCCCCTGTTTGCGCTACTTGCTAAGCCGACTTATAACTACTGAAATTGCCCCTACAAATTCTAAAGTACATGAGTTGTATCTTATGGGACGGTTTGGGGAAAGCAGTGAGGTCCAGGAGTACGGTAAATCCGAGGACCAATTGGACGAATATAATTATGTTTTTTCTCTTTCAGACCAGCCATGGGAGTAAGGAGTAGGCGGATAAAATCGCAGTCACCGACATTTCCATTTAGTGATTACTAAGAAATGACTAATAACATACATATTATAAAAACGGGGGAATGTTGGGTTTATTCTGTTTTATTATTATAATAGTTATATTAATTCATTTCTTTATTAAATCAATCTCTTTCTTTTCTTTGTATTAATTCATTACTTTGTTAAATCATTCTCTTTCTGTTTTTCAAAAGTCTTGAGGTCACACCAAGTCATCTTTAACCTAGACAGCCTGTTCCAGGATGGTTATACAAACAATCCACCCAATCTGGGTCCTTGAGATTTGGTGGGCCCTTGGTGACGAGGACAGGGCTATTCGGACAATAACAAGAATATAATTATCGTTATGTAACCGTACACTTCGGGTTTTTCTGTATGTAACGATTATATGATTATGATTATATTATATGATTCTTAGGTCAAGGAGGTTGTATAATTACTCTAATCTAAATGTTGTTAGGTCTAGTCCCTGTTTTTGTTATTAGTAAAATACTTTGATTGTTATTGTAGTCCCAGATGTTGTTTTTACTCATACGTGATGGAATGATCAACAACTCTGTAACTTGTGACCATAAGAATGGGACGAAAACGTCTATTCGAGGAGACGTTCGGAAGTTGTAAGGTGACACTTGCTGACTCTCCCCTTCGGAGGCTTTTACCCATTGTTGTATCCATTTCTATTTAATTAAATGTCAATAATTGAATAAGATGTCTTCCTGCAGTTATTGATAATTACGGACGAAGGTAATTATTAATGAACCTGACACTGTCAGAGGCACATAGTTACTGTGTCTATAGTGTAAAATCATCCAATTCAAGTAAGTATTGCATTTAGCATCATTCTAAGTGATAGAAATTAAGTTATAGTGAAAACTATGATACTTGGCCAAAACGTGATTTTCAGCGCATGAAACGCACGTTAAGGCAATAAAAACTGAAATGTTTCCCTGCTGCGAAACAAACACTCAGAGGCACATAGTTACTGTGTATATAGTGTATAATTGTCCAATTCAAGTAAGTTTTTCATTTTGCATCATTCTAAGTGCTAGAAATTAAGTTATAGTGAAAACTATGATACTTGGCCAAAACGTGATTTTCAGCGCATGAAATGCACATTAAGGCAATAAAAACTGAAATGTTCCCCCGCTGCGAAACAAACTGTCAGTGACACATAGTTACTGTGTATATAGTGTATAATCGTCCAAATTAAGTAGGTTTTTCATTTGATATCATTCTTAGTGATGAAAGTTAGGGTTAGGGTTAGGGTTAGGGTTAGGTTAAGTTATAGTGAAAACTATGATACTTGGCCAAAACATGATTTTCAGCGCATGAAACGCACATTAGGGCAAAAAAACTGAAATGTTTGTTAGGTCTGAAAATACAACTTCAGGAGCAGGCTTAGAAAGAGTGAGATAAATTTAAATAGAAAATATGTATGACCAGACTGCAAAGTGGACAGAGAGTTCCTACAGTGGGCTCCTGTTCACTGCGATGTTACTGCAACTCTAGTCGAATGACCAGTGAGTGTGTCTTAAATACAGGCAAAACTGAAAGTTGTCCCTAAGACTATGGACAGATACGTTTCAGTCATTTGCAGGGCAACAAGTAATTGATTAGTGTCGGGCCTGGAATCTGTAGTCAATGGTTTCCAGACGTAGGGTGTTCTTCGCTGTTCCTACCCTGGGGAATACCGCCATCATGATTTTGGAGGAGACTGACCAGTGTTTGTATTAGAGGGGGACATCCGAGCCCCAAACTGAATCATGGGGGAAGAAATCAAAGCTCCGTCGTTGACGCCTGGTGGGTAGATGTGGGTTGGCGTCGACAGTTGGAATCAAGTCTGCTGTTAGAACGTACGTGTGGTCGGATGCAGATGTAGGGACACAGAGCCCAGTTGTATTGGTGGGGATGATCATATACACTTGCCATTCGCAGAGCCACCATATTTGGTCCAGTACTGTCCATGATTGGGAAGGAATGTGTCTGATCTCGGCGCACCTGGTGACGTGAACTTGGTCCAAAGGGGTCTTCGGATCCGGTCCGCTGAAGTTGAAACAGGATGGATAACAGTCTGTTCGGTTGTTGCACTGGACATACGTTGCGGTATTGACTGTACATCAGACATAGGCATTGTCGTCATCATTGACTTGACAAAAAACCTAGTAGTCATCATAGCCTCAGCTGCGTATGACGAAATTGTATAGTGCTTCTCCACTGGTCCGCCATCCCAGGCAAGACCCCTTAACTGACATATTCAGACTTGTTAGCACTCCGCCACGATGGAAACATCGCATCACCTCTTGTTGCCTCACCGATGCTAACAAGAATAAAATGTATCACTTACCTCTCACTGTCTTCTTACTTACCCTCCCTCAGTTCGCCTGTAGAAGGCAGATCCACGCCAAAAATTGTGGGCAATGGATCGGGCGTTTGTCAAAAAGATACTAGGAAGCGGGGCTCGGAGTGGTTGTTGTCGTAGCCCAACCGCAATGGCCGCCCGACATCCGCTCCCCTGCCTCCTTTCTCTTCGCCGTCTACGGCGTACTTTGGGGGGGTTGGATATCCTCGGAGATCCTGGAGGTCTCCGGATGTTCTTAGGGATATCGACAGTCAGTCCGTAGTAAGTTGTGAAATTGGGTGTCTTGCCTTTCAACCAACGAACTGGAGAGCAATGAGCCGCTGCGCCCGAGCGCGCCGCCATCTTAACTCTAGCTTAACTAACTTAACTTTAGCTTAACTGTAGCTGCTAATGGTACTGCGACCATGGTATGTAGGCGGTCGAGCTTTGCTGGAAGGATTCTCTCAGATTACCCAGGATACAGTTGTAGGTGAGGTTGGCGAGTTCTTCGTTCTGTCGGTTGGACCATAGCTGTGGTTGGGCTACGGCAGTAGGCAAGAGGGAACAGACATAACAACTCATTGGTTGTGGCGCGGGCTGTGAGTGCGGTGTATCTGTACCAACTGTTCCTCATCATCGGGTTGTAGTCGTTTTCTTCCTGTGTTTGGACATGGGCGAGAATAAGGTGTATCTACTCAGGCTTAGGTGTTCCTGCCGGACGGATTTTGAGTAGGCGTGTGGCGGATGGTTGTACGAAGGGGTTCACACCAATCACTTTGGGGACCATGGCTGGACTAGTAGTGCGGATGGTGATAGTAAAGAGGGGGCCTTTTCCTGGTCGGTCCGGTCAGAGGCATAGGTTGATGCAGCCTTTTTGTTGGATATTGGTCGTAAGGTCTAGCATATGTTTACCATCTTTGATGGTGGTGGCTAACTGTCAGGTTCATTAATAATTACCTTCGTCCGTAATTATCAATAACTGCAGGAAGACATCTTATTCAATTATTGACATTTAATTAAATAGAAATGGATACAACAGGTAAAAGCCTCCGGAGGGGAGCGTTACAGCAAGTGTCCCTTACAACTTCCGAACGTCTCCTCGAATAGACGTTTTCGTCCCATTCTTATGGTCACAAGTTACAGAGTTGTTGATCATTCCATCACGTATGAGTAAAAACAACATCTGTGACTACAATAACAATCAAAGTATTTTACTAATAACAAAAACAGGGACTAGACCTAACAACATTTAGATTAGAGTAATTATACAACCTCCTTGACCTAAGAATCATATAATATAATCATAATCATATAATCGTTACATACAGAAAAACCCGAAGTGTACGGTTACATAACGATAACAATATTCTTGTTATTGTCCGAATAGCCCTGTCCTCGTCACCAAGGGCCCACCAAATCTCAAGGACCCAGATTGGGTGGATTGTTTGTATAACCATCCTGGAACAGGCTGTCTAGGTTAAAGATGAATTGGCGTGACCTCAACACTTTTGAAAAACAGAAAGAGAATGATTTAACAAAGTAATGAATTAATACAAAGAAAAGAAAGAGAATGATTTAATAAAGAAATGAATTAATATAACTGTTATAATAATAAAACAGAATAAACCCAACATTCCCCCGTTTTTATAATATGTATGTTATTAGTCATTTCTTAGTAATCACTAAATGGAAATGTCGGTGACTGCGATTTTATCCGCCTACTCCTTACTCCCATGGCTGGTCTGAAAGAGAAAAAACATAATTATATTCGTCCAATTGGTCCTCGGATTTACCGTACTCCTGGACCTCACTGCTTTCCCCAAACCGTCCCATAAGATACAACTCATGTACTTTAGAATTTGTAGGGGCCATTGCAGTAGTTATAAGTCGGCTTAGCATGGAGCGCAAACAGGGGATACTACATCACCCACACAATGTTAGGATAGCGGTAATTGTGCCTATAGTCCAAATCTTTAGATTTTCCAAAGGTCTTATCCCACCAATCTGACAATGCGGACGTATCTACTCCAGAGTGCTCTTGCATATTGCGGTTCAGTGTTTGCAGGCCAGTAATGGCCCTGGTGAGAGATCCACTGGGTGACGCGTTGTTCGGTATGAAGGTGCAACATTGTTTTCCAAACATTGCACACACGCCCCCTGTTTCAAGGATCATATCCACCGCTATGCGATTCTGGAACGCCATCAGACTGGTAGCTGCCAGTTGTTCCTTCATGGCCACAAATCCCTGTTCAGTATAATTTCCAAGTTTTGAACATTGTAATGTAAGTAATTTATTCTATCCACATTTTTGTTTGGGGTGATTAGAAGGAAGATAGACTCCCAACCTGCTGCGATCTGATTAGCCAGCTTATACTCATCTGGTACGCCCCGGGGGATGCCAATCGCATCAATGTATGTTGGATCTCCTTCCCTCCATGCCTCTCGACGATGTCGGGAGGGTCGACCCTTCACCTCCGAATTATGAGCCGCCAATTGTATCTCCTCCACTGTGGATGGAAAAACAGACACCGGTAAGAGCAGTGAGACCAAAGTACCTAGTCCTGCCGCGTTTCGGCAGGAGTCGTATAATTTATCTACCACCCCGCCACCATAGGCCAGAACGTGGTATCAGGGGTGTAGTTTGTTTTAGAACGCCGGTACACCACGTCTCATTTATCGCCCCCAGCTTCAGACCATGCCCTGTAAGGTTTAAGCAGGTAAAATGATTAAACAGTGGAAAAATTGACTTCCTATTTACCGCGTAACAGGATAAACACTGCTTCAATATTTTTTCTTGCCAAGTAGGACACGTTTTTTCATTTGTAAAAACACTTTTCCCCAAATGAATGGTGATTGAGGGAGTTGTTAGATCCCATCGTATTTTCCCTTGTCTGGTAGGTTATCCTAATCCTTTGTAAGATGGTTTAGTCTCAATTGAAACCATATGGAGACGTCAAACCCAATATAAAAGAGTTCCCTATAGTTTTATGGTATTGCTTGCTGAGCAATAATCTTTTCAATTAATATTGGTGTTTCCCGTATTTTATTAAGTCAGAAAGTTTATCTTCCCCGTCCCCTCAATGTTTCAATTGAGACCACCCTTTTACCAAAGTAGCTCCACATAGTGCTTGCCTTCTTTACACTCCATTAACAGCGCCCAATTATCCCCCGTTTGGGAAATCCCTGTTTCAGAAATAAATTTCACAGGTTAATATGTCAGTCCAAGCTTTCCAATCTTGACCAATTTCTGCAACAAGGCTTTTCCCAATCTTCAATTTTTTGCTGTTAATGTACCACACATATTTCCCACCATTGATTGCCCCTTTGTATGGCAACCGGGACGTCGCCGAGTCCAAATATATATTTTCATTTTGGAAATTTGATTTAGTAGGTAATGTTAATTAAATGTAAATGTGTATGTTTCTCGGTTTACCCTCCCGTAAGAAGGTGTATCCTCAATTGAAACGCCTCCGCCTTTTTCTCCAACTGGAGAAAACAACCCTACTGTGGAAAGGAATAGAATCACAATCATCATTAATCTCATTGCCCCAAAAGCAATAATTGTTTTCAACGTGACTTTTTGTCAATTATTTAGGGAGTTTTCCTCTTGAAACGTTTCAATTTAGACAACCTTCTTACTGTGGGAAAGGTGCATCCGTGTCCCCTTTCAGTGACAAGGACCCTCCCACTTTGCGTTGCTCCGATGTTTCTTCTTTTATGCTGCTTATCAGCATCCAGTCTTCAAGAATCACCGTCGCTTCGTCCGTTTCCTGTTAAGAAGCAAAATCTCCCTCTGATAGTCTAAATTTGGTGTGTGCGTTTTTTTTCTCTTCTGATAGATTCGCCTCATCATCCAATTGTCATTGTGTAGTGAATAATAACAATTTGTAAGGTCTACCAAACAGGACTTCATATAAGGTCCGCCAATTGTGGATGGTAGACAACTATTATATTAACAAAATGGGAGCCATTATCACTATAAATAGTTTCTGGAATTCCATATCGTGGAATGATATCCATATGATCTATATGTATTTTTTGAAATGGATATGTGGGTATGCATATAGATTTAAACCCTAAGCCTTGTAGTGCCGTTGTAGCAAGGCCACCTCCCCCTTGTCGAGACATAGGTCTTCCCTTGACTCAAGCCCAAATTATTTTCTTTATTGATCTTTTATTGATAGATTATGTCTCGGTGGTCTGCCAATCAAAAAACACAAAAAGACAAACTATCATTCACGCTCACACTCATAAACAGAAGAATTTAGTGTGTTCAACCAGTCTAGCATCCATAATTTCATTTTGTGGGAGTAAACTGGGGTACCCGGAGAAAATCCACAAATTCTCGAGGACGCCATGAATACCCCACATTCCGGAAGGTCTGGATCCACCCCGCATTCATTAGTAGATCCTTTAAAATACACACCCCCACTCTAGCATTTTAACCGTTTGTAAAAAATTACCTTCAAGTTTCACACAAAGTTATATCCTTTTTAATGCTATCAGTTTACCTGTTTGTTCCCCGAATTGAGGTGGGAATAGTTTCACATCAAAAGTTTTTATTTTTTACAGCCGCCATGACCTAATGGCCCCCTATCATGTTTTTGGAAAATCCCAATTCCCTCTAATAGCATGCCAATCACCTTTTAATGCGGCCATCCAATTTTGTTTCTACTTGTTTCAGGTGATAAGATAATCTCCCCCATTTGTAAAACAAATTCATCCACGCCTAATTTATACAACATGACGCCTATGGCCTTTATTACGTCGCCTTGACTCCAAATTCTATGAACCAAGATAACACGCCGAATTTGTAAGCGAATTTCCCCCATCCCATTTTGTTCATAGACAACCCATCTACCTAAAGCGTCACTTGTTTCAAAACATGAAAGGCCCCACTAGAATTCGTGCATCCAGCGCCAAATAGAGCCTATTGACACATTTGTCTCAAACTTGTTTTAGATATGGGGTCCCCAATTTCCCAACATTTCCCAGAATTAATGTACTACCACATCCTGTCAAAAACCCAAAACGACTAACATAACCTGTTTCTAAGCCAGATTCTGGAATTTGGAGAATTTCTCCTTTCCCTCCCTTATCTAAGCTTGTTATTGTCACTCGTTATCACTGTAACATTCAGGCGTATTAACCCCATCGTTGCTAAAGTTCTCACCAATTTGCATGCCCTTAATGCCGTAAAAGCAACGTTATTTGGTTGTATCAATTGACCAATGCTTATCCAATCCGTAATATCCTTAAAGTCATCAATATGACCTGTGACAAAGCATATTTCCTCCTGCCAGGACAACAGACAATGTTCTTTCAAGTGCACTTTGAAAAACATTCCATGTTACTCCATTCTTAGGGAAAATATGCTCATCCTAAACCAATTATTTTATTTACAATTCACCTAATTATTTGGATGAATGCCATGAATTTTATCATGCCACTATTGCATTGTAAATTTCCCATCTGATGTCGTTAACAGCCAAATAATTACTATTGCATTGTAAATTTCCCATCTGATGTCGTTAACAGCCAAATAATTCAATACCTACTATACTTTGTAAATCACCTCATATGATGTTTACTTAAGACACGAGTCATTTCCCATAGCCTGTTACCAAAACAAAAATCTACAACAATTAAATGAGAGAAATCAACCTTTTGTTAGACAATTCCTAATTACAAACTTTAATGTTTTAAAAACCTTATCGTCACCAATATACCATAATATTGTAAATTTTGTCATCCTGGCCTTTTTTTCTTTTAAACAGCCAACCTCCTGGATTAAAGTATTTTGAATAATCAAAAAATTCTGAAATAGTATTAATATTATTTTATCCTCCAAAAGCTAGTTTCCTTTAACTAAGAGCCCTTTGAAATCCACAATTGCTCAAAAATGACTATTTTGGTCTATTTCCCAAATCCAAAGCTTTTTACCAAATCAACCTTTTACTAAACAGATTTTCTATCCTCTTAATACATTTCATTTTAAAACCCAAAATATCAATGCGAAAGCATTCGCATAACCTTGCATTTCTTGCAGCCCATGTATTGTTCTTATTCTGAAAAGTCCAAACAGAAAACGCAATTAGCCGTTAACTATGACCTCCACTCTTGCTGCGAAAACAGCATTGTTATCTTATGTTTACAAACCAGCTTTTTCCCTGTGCCCAAATACAACGCTTTTTAGAGAAGACAACCATTAAAACGTCAAATTAACCCCTCTTCCGATATTCAACTACATCACAATATTTTTTTTTTAAGACCCCATATATCCAGAATATGTATGCTGCAAGCACAACAATATGGCAAAAACCCATTTTCTGCCCTCAAGTTTGCTTCAGCACCCCCAAGGCCAATTATTATTATTATAATGTCTTCACGGAAGGGATCACAAAATTGTAGTCGTTTACACGGTCCGAACGCTCCCGAAAGCCCAACACAGTTAAATCGTCTGCCCCGCGGCCCACATGTTTCACTCCCATCTATTCAGCAGCCGCTGCACCAGAAACGCTTCCCCCGCAGTTGACACATTTTTTGGCAAGTCTAGAGCATAATAAAAACACAGGTGACATTCCCTGCTAAACATTTAAATGATCATTTTGTATATATTCTTTTGTCTTTTTAAACACCATCTTCCCGCTAGCGGACGGGATCAAAAACCAAGCTGCAATAAGCCATCACATTGCTGTAAATTGACAGTACATATAGGTTATATTAACAAAGCACCACCAGCACTTGGAAATAACCATTCTAATTGTTGTTATACAAGCCCAAGCATCACAAAAACCCAATTTAATTGTAATCACAAAACGTCATACCTGGATTAACCAAATTAAATACCAGTGTCGCCATTAATTTTCTAGCTCAACATTCTCGTATCCAAAATCCACATTCCAAATCATTCTAAGCCGACATTCCTTGTTTTCAGAGACCCTCTAGTCTGGGTAATCATGTAATATATATACCTCCATTTTTTTTTTTACAACTTATCTCTGATTTTTGTCGAACTTTACACCATCTCTTCTCCCTCTATTTTTGTTAAACTTCCTCCGCGCCCGTCACCTATCTCGGTAAATATTTTCCCCGTCAGCCGAGGAGGCCCCGCTATTTTTTCCTTACCAAACAGTACTTTCCCGCCGCCACGGTCTTAAATATATCCCCGTTATCCGAGGGAGCCCCCACTATTTTCCCAAAATAGTATTTTTAACTTCTCCCCGGCCTTATTTCGCCATTAGTGTCTGTGGAACAAGCTGTTACACTTTTATCCACTCACATATTATTTATATATGTATATTACCTCTATGCATTAGTGCATATATTATCCTGCAATTTATGCATTTTAAGCTGGCCAGCAAACCCATTTTTATTTATCCATAAATATAGCTGTGTAATAATTTTAAAGCGCTTTGTCTTTCCAATTTTTTCCAATCCTTACAAGTTAGACGTATTTTTTTTTTTTCGTCATCCAAACCCGCCTTACAACACGTGTTTCCCATATTTTACTTTTATTTTTTGTAGTGAGTTCGTGTGCCTCACACAGTTAACTCTATTATTTATTATTATTATTAATATTATTATTATCTATTCGACTGTATCGCCTGTATCTCCTAGGCCTTTCCTAATTTTACTGCAGAAACCACACAAACACCATACAACGTATATTCGTGCCTACCCTTTAGACACAGGACACTCCCCGGCCCCAATATTGTACCTCTAGTACAATATATTCGTGCCTACCCCTGAGACACAGGACACTTTCCAGCAAAGTGCCCCACCGTACCTGCCATTGACTAGTATAAACACAGGGTTTTATCGCCGTCACCCAGGACGCGAAACCAGCCCAACAATGGACCTCACATACAATGTCCCTTTAACGCATTTGGAAACACCTTCACAACATGCAGACATTAATGTGGACTTACCCGAGATCCATCAGATGTCTCCCTCCAGCAGGAAAAGTCTTCAACCGCCGAGAATCCAGGCGCCCCCGTCGAAAACTCCGGCCCACCAAGGGTTTTGAAGACGCCGTGCGCACGGTCACTTACCAGATGTCGAACAGCAGCGCCTGGGTTCTCGCTCCGGTATATTGACCTCCATGGCTCAGAAGGACCAAAATGTCAGGTTCATTAATAATTACCTTCGTCCGTAATTATCAATAACTGCAGGAAGACATCTTATTCAATTATTTCTATTTAATTAAATGTCAATAATTGAATAAGATGTCTTCCTGCAGTTATTGATAATTACGGACGAAGGTAATTATTAATGAACCTGACACTAACTTGGTGAAGTTAGCGGTCATGGTGGTAGCTTCTTTGGAAAGGGGCCATGTGATGGTTTTGTAGCCTGTATGGAGGAGGACCTGGTCCAAGGTGTCTGGCCAGACCACTCAGACTCTGGGAGCTTGTAGGTACCAATAAAAATAACTGGAGTCAGTCCTGTGTAATCCCAAGTGAGTAAGCTGTAGGCTGAGCAAAGGGACTTGAACGACGATTGGTGTCTTGGTTGATGGGATGCAGATCTGGGGGCCCCTGATCGTTTCCTGAACAAGCTAGTGGGGCATTCTCCTCCAGTGGGAGTGTACCAAGGTTCTGGTACGTTCCCCCCATGTGGTTGAACACAGAGCGCAGATGATGATGGCCAAAATCACACGGTGAGGTCCGTCCCAACGTGGAGAAGACCAGCACTTTCTTTTTATCACCTTGACGAGTACCAGGTCTCCTGGGGACAGGACCTCCTCTGTGGGAGACAGAGAAGATGTCGGCAGATTATTTTGCATTCATCACAGTTCTTTCTTGGAACATTTTGCATAACCACTTAGTGAGGGATTCTGTTTCTCTTTTCTCTTCTACCACCAGATCTTTTTCCCACATTGTTCAGTGGAAGGGTCTGTCTTTCACTGCCTCAAATGGTGTGCATCCCTGTGCTGTTGGAATGATTCTCATGTACGTTTCTACCAGGCTCAGGCATTCTTGCCATCGTTTTCCTGTATCTTCCATGGTTTTTCTGAGTCTGAGTTTTACTGTTCTAATGGTTTGTTCGACGAGTCCAGCACTTTGGTTCAGTTTGATGAAATCCATGTTCAGAAGCTCGAAGGGATATGTTCCTGTTTGCCTTGTTCCATGCTTGGGTCGTTCATTGCCTTGAGAGTTGTGTCTACAGCAGTTCAGACAGTTTCTGCCAAAAAAATTGAAGTTTGGAGACCTCTGGGAACATGCATTGTTTGTTGTACTGTACTGATCATCCCTCCTGTTGAGACATGGCTCCTCCCATGGCTCAATTTGGCAATTACTTCAAACAATGATCGTGTCACGCATGGCTTGTTTTCTACTGCATAGAGTCCGTTCTTGTGTTGAGTGGCTCCTTCTGTTTCCCATTGCAGTTTCTCTTTTTCTGGGGAATGATTTTGCATTTCTCTTAGGAATTCAGCAGGGATTGGGCTATGTCTTTCCACCGTCACGTCTTGTTCTAGGAATAGTCTACATGCCTCTGTCAGTGCCACTATTTCTGCGGCTTGTGCAGACCAGTCGCCGGGGAGTCGTCCTGTCTTGAGGTTGTCTTTTTGAGTCACCACGGCATATACGTTGTGTTTTTCTCCATCCAGGGTTTTTGATGATGATCCATCCCCATAGGCAATGTGTCCGGGGGCAATGGGTTGTCCATTAGGTCAGTTGCATATACGTGGTTAATTATGATTCGTTGAGTGGGCAACTGTGAGAGTTGGTTTAACCACTTCTCGTCCGGTCTCCCATGAACTTCAGGGTGACATGTAATGGCCATGTTTGTTGTTCCTGTCCTGGTGCTGCTGGGCAGATATCTTCAGACTGTTCTCTTAGACTTTCAGCTACCTTGGCAGAATCATTCCCGACAATGTCGAGAGAGTAGAAGCTGTTAGATGTGGTGGTGTGGAAGATATTTTTGGTCTGTAATTCGCTGGGTCGGAGGACATTTTGGGTGGCCACTAGGCTTAGCCCAAGCTGGACCATGATATCTCGTCCCGGTAACTCTCCGATTTTCATTTTGCATTCTGACAATAAACCGATTCCTTTTGTTGCTTTCTGACCCATATTAATCACCTACTTAATAGTTTAAACAACAATTATTTTCTAAATTACCCGAAAGTGATCTCTACTTTGTGATTAACCCAATATCTCTGAACACACAAAGACCAAAAGTCCCTGACTTTGTCTTAGTTAAGTCCCTGACTCTATTAACAGACCAAGACTATAAAGCCCTTGCTAATTATTGTTCTACTTTCATTGGTCCCGGACCAATTGGTTTATTACCAGACTGCAAAGTGGACAGTGAGAGGTCCTACAGTAGGGTCCTGTTCAACGCGATGTTCCTGCAACTCTAGTCGAATGACCAGTGTGTGTGTCTCAAATACAGGAAAAACTGACAGTTGTCACTAGGACTTTTGACAGATACATTTCAGTCATTTGCAGGGCAAAAAGTAATTGATCAGTGTCGGACAGTTGAGTATTTGTGCTGACATGTCACCCCAATCACAAGACTAAGATTGTTTATTCAGTCAGACAGTTGGGTGTTTATGCTGACATGTCAGCCATAAGGATGACTATGATGCTGTTATACTCACAAAAACTTATACAATATGAACAAGCATTTGCAAAGATACTTTGTCTATTCTCACATGTTCCCCTGCTGCCAAACAAACTGTCAGAGACACATAGTTACTGTGTATAAAGTGAAAAATCGTCCAATTCAAGTAAGTTATCCATTTGGCATCATTCTCAAGCTAGAAATTAAGTTATAATGAAAACAATCCTACTTGGCCAAAACGTGATTTTCAGGGCATGAAAAGTACATTAAGGCAATAAAAACTGAAAAGTTCCCCTGCTGCCAAACAAACTGTCAGAGACACAGTTACTGTGTATGTAGTGAAAAATCGTCCAATTCAAGTAAGTTTTTTATTTGGCATCGTTCAAAGTGATAGAAATTAAGTTACAATGAAAACTATCATACTTGGCCAAAACGTGATTATCAGGCCATGAAAAGCACATTAAGGCAATAAAAACTGAAACGTTCCCCTGCTGCCAAACACACTGTCAGAGACACATAGTTCCTGTGTATATAGTGTAAAATCGTCCAATTCAAGTAAGTCATTCATTGGCATCATTCCAGGTGATTCTGGAGCTATTTCCCACCATAAACAGTGTCCAAAGCAAAGTTCTGGTTGGTGTTTTTACCCAGAAATTGTGTCGAATGTTGATAAGGATGTATTTTTGATTATTCTGTATAAAAATAATCATCTAGGGATGTTCAGTAGTTCTGTTATGCCCGAATCAATGACCTCAATTTGGGCACTTTATTTACAAGTGGTGGTTTTTAAGAACCAGGCCCAGTCGGTTCTGGTTGGTGCTTTATCCATTGTGTGGGTAGATGTATTTTCACTATTCTGTCTAAAAATAAAGATCCAGGACAGTTCTGGGGCTATTTCCCACCATAAATAGTGTCCAAAACATGCATTTTGCGATACAAAATAGTGGTTGCATTATAACAGGGTCCAGTCGGTTCTGGTGGGTGTTTGTATACGGAACTTGTGTCCAATTATGATGGGGATGTATACTTGACTATTTTGTATAGAAATAATCATCTAGCGATGTTTAGAAGTTCTGTTATGCCCGAATGAATTACTTTCATTTGGTCACTTTATTCACAAGTGGTGGTTTAGAAACAGGCCCAGTCGGTTTTGGTAGGTGCTTTTACCCTGAATTTGTGTGTATTGTGTGAGTGGATGTATTTTCACTATTTTGTATGACAATAAAGATCCAGGATGGTTCTGGAGCTATTTCCCACCACAAAAAGTGTCCAAAACAGGCATTTTGCGATTAAAATAGTGGTCATATTAGAACCGGGCCCAGTCGGTTCTGGTTGCCGCTTTTACCCAGATTTAGAGTCAATTGTGTGGATGGATGCATTTTCACTATTATGTGTAAAATTAAAGATGCAGGGATGTTTTGGGAATATTTCCCACCGTCAATAGTGTCCAAAACATTTTGCGATAAAAATAGTGGTTGTATTAGAACAAGGCCCAATCGGTTCTGGTTGGTGTATTTACCCAGAATTTGTGTTGGTTGAGTAGGTGGATGTAGTTTCACTATTTTCTATAAAAATAATGTTTCCCACCATAAACATTGTCCAAAACAGGCATTTTGCGATTAAAATAGTGGTCGTATTAGAACCGGGCCCAGTCGGTTCTGGTTGCCGCTTTTACCCAGATTTAGTGTCAATTGTGTGGATGGATGCATTTTCACTATTATGTGTAAAATTAAAGACGCAGGGATGTTTTGGGAATATTTCCCACCGTCAATAGTGTCCAAAACATTTTGCGATAAAAATAGTGGTTGTATTAGAACAAGGCCCAATCGGTTCTGGTTGGTGTATTTACCCAGAATTTGTGTTGATTGAGTAGGTAGATGTAGTTTCACTATTTTCTATAAAAATAATGTTTCCCACCATAAACATTGTCCAAAACAGGCATTTTGCGATTAAAAAAGAGGTCGTATTAGAACCAGGCCCAGTCGGTTCTGGTTGGTGCTTCTACCCATAATTAGTGTTGAATGTGTAGATGGATGTATTTTCACTATTCTGTGTAAAAATAATGATCCAGGATGGTTCTGGAGCTATTTTCCCACGATAAACAGTGTCCAAAACAGGCATTCTGCGATTAAAATAGTGGTTGTATTAGAACCAGGCCCAGTCTGTTCTGGTTGGTGAATTTACCCGAAAAATTGTATCCATTGACGATGGGGATGTATTTTTGATTATTATGTATAAAAATAATCATCTAGGGATCTTCAGAAGTTCTGTTATTCCCGAATCAATGACCTCCATTTGGGCACATTATTGACGGAGCTCACGACCATGATCCAGTGTGTGGCTCGGATGTGTCCCTCAAACACAAATACTGGTCAGTCTCATCCAAAATCCTAATGGCTCAGTTCCCTTGAGTGGGAGCGGCAAGGAACGCCCTGCATTTGAAGACCATTGAAGGCAGGTTCCGGGCCTGTGTCGGCGCATCAGTCAGGCTGGGTAGCCGCTATGGCCCAGGTGATTTTCCAGGGCTGCCCTGCTCTTGACGGAGTGGCCACCCAGCGGGGCTGTGTGTGTTTCATGGTGGGAGACTCGTGCTGCCCCTTCATCCCTGCCGGCATGTCCTGCTCGGTCCATGATGCCCTGCAGGCTATTAGGAACATGCAGAGAGCTGTGACCGGAGATCCGGTTCCACAACGAGGATGGCTTGACTGGTTCTTCTCTGGCTCATGGAAACAGCCACTTCAATATTTCAATATTTTCACAGACACAAAAGGAGGGAATTGTGGGATGGACTGGCTAACTGGCTTAATAATTGTTTATTCTTGTCGCACCATGTGGTCATACTGGTTTAACTTTGTTTTTTAAGATCGTAGAATGCAAGGTAGACTAGCCAAACTGGTTTTACAATTGAATTAAAAGATCGTGGAATGTAAGAAAGACTAACTAGTTGGCCTTGCAATTGTTTGTTCGCCTCGAGAAATATAAGAAAAGCTGGCTAACAGGGTTTGCAATTTTTTCCTTGTATTGTGCGATGAAAAGAGGTTCAACTTCAGGAGTAACTGTCACTCTCCAGGTCATCTAGGGTCAAGTGCACACTTGAAAACTTTCATATTCGACCAAAACGTGCTTATCAGCACATAAAAAGCACATTTGGTGGTACGCGGGAAGAACGGCAGCAGACAAAAAGGCTATTTAGAAAGGTATCACCACTACGCAGAAGAACGTCGGCTACTCTGCCCTCACTGGAAGACATTGCCAGCCCTCGTTACCTCAGCAGAGCCAGGGACATGATCAGGGACCCATGCCACCCTGGTCACAATCGGTTCCAGCTGCTGCTCTCTGGCAGACAGACGCTGTAAGTTTCCCACATCCGTTGGGACTCTAAACTTGGGGTAACACAACACAATCCCTTTTGTGTAATAACTTCGGGTGAGGTAATATGAATAGACATTAGGTACAAGGTGATCTGACACCTACATGCTGAATGAAGGTAAGTGAAAGACAGTGAGAGGTAAGAGATCCACTCAAGGGGTGGTGATGCAATGTATCCATAAAGGCAGAATTGTAAATTAAGAGTCTGGAGTCATAACTTGTAAAACTGTGTAAAAATGTCAGAGACACAAATGACATAGTGTAATATCATCAAATTTTATAATTTAATAAGTTTTTCATTTGGCATCATTCTAATGGCTAGATATTAAGTTATAATGAAAACTATGATACTTGGCCAAAACGTGATTTTCAGCGAATGAAACGCACGTTAAGCCAATAAAAACTGAAATGTTCCCCTGCTGCGAAACAAACTGTCAGAGACACATAGTTACTGTGTATATAGTGTATAATTGTCCAATTCAAGTAAGTTTTTCATTTGGCATCATTCTAAGTGATATAAATTAAGTTATAGTGAAAATTATGATACTTGGCCAAAACGTGATTTTCAGCGCATGAAACGCACGTTAAGGCAATAAAAACTGAAATATTCCCCTGCTGCGAAACAAACTGTCAGAGACATATAGTTACTGTGTATATAGTGTATTATCGTCCAATTCAAGTAAGTTTTTCATTTAGCATCACTCTAAGTGATAGAAATTAAGTTATAGTGAAAACTATCATACTCGGCCAAAACATGATTTTCAGCGCATGAAACGCACGTTAGCAATAAAAACTGAAATGTCCCCCTGCTGCGAAACAAACTGTCAGAGACACATAGTTACTGTGTATATAGTGTAAAATAGTCCAATACAAGTAAGTTTTGCATTTAGCATCATTCTAAGTGATAGAAATTAAGTTATAGTGAAAACTATGATACTTGGCCAAAACGTGATTTTCAGCGCATGAAACGCACGTTAAGGCAATAAAAACTGAAATGTTCCCCTGCTGCGAAACAAACTGCCAGAGGCACATAGTTACTGTGTCTATAGTGTAAAATCATCCAATTCAAGTAAGTATTGCATTTAGCATCATTCTAAGTGCTAGAAATTAAGTTACAGTGAAAACTATGATACTTGGCCAAAACGTGATTTTCAGCGCATGAAACGCACGTTAAGGCAATAAAAACTGAAATGTTCCCCTGCTGCGAAACAAACTGTCAGAGGCACATAGTTACTGTGTCTATAGTGTAAAATCATCCAATTCAAGTAAGTATTGCATTTAGCATCATTCTAAGTGCTAGAAATTAAGTTATAGTGAAAACTATGATACTTGGCCAAAACGTGATTTTCAGCGCATGAAACGCACGTTAAGGCAATAAAAACTGAAATGTTCCCCTGCTGCGAAACAAACACTCAGAGGAACATAGTTACTGTGTATATAGTGTATAATTGTCCAATTCAAGTAAGTTTTTCATTTTGCATCATTCTAAGTGCTAGAAATTAAGTTATAGTGAAAACTATGATACTTGGCCAAAACGTGATTTTCAGCGCATGAAATGCACATTAAGGCAATAAAAACTGAAATGTTCCCCCGCTGCGAAACAAACTGTCAGTGACACATAGTCACTGTGTATATAGTGTATAATCATCCAAATTAAGTAGGTTTTTCATTTGATATCATTCTAAGTGATGAAAGTTAGGGTTAGGGTTAGGGTTAGGTTAAGTTATAGTGAAAACTATGATACTTGGTCAAAACATGATTTTCAGCGCATGAAACGCACATTAGGGCAAAAAAACTGAAATGTTTGTTAGGTCTGAAAATACAACTTCAGGAGCAGGCTAAGAAAGAGTGAGATAAATTTAAATAGAAAATATGTATGACCAGACTGCAAAGTGGACAGAGAGCTCCTACAGTGGGCTCCTGTTCACTGCGATGTTACTGCAACTCTAGTCGAATGACCAGTGAGTGTGTCTTAAATACAGGCAAAACTGACAGTTGTCCCTAAGACTTTGGACAGATACGTTTCAGTCATTTGCAGGGCAACAAGTAATTGATTAGTGTCGGGCCTGGAATCTGTAGTCAATGGTTTCCAGACGTAGGGTGTTCTTCGCTGTTCCTACCCTGGGGAATACCGCCATCATGATTTTGGAGGAGACTGACCAGTGTTTGTATTAGAGGGGGACATCCGAGCCCCAAACTGAATCATGGGGGAAGAAATCAAAGCTCCGTCGTTGACGCCTGGTGGGTAGATGTGGGTTGGCGTCGACAGTTGGAATCGAGTCTGCTGTTAGAACGTACGTGTGGTCGGATGCAGATGTAGGGACACAGAGCCCAGTTGTATTGGTGGGGATGATCATATACACTTGCCATTCGCAGAGCCACCATATTTGGTCCAGTACTGTCCATGATTGGGAAGGAATGTGTCTGATCTCGGCGCACCTGGTGACGTGAACTTGGTCCAAAGGGGTCTTCGGATCCGGTCCGCTGAAGTTGAAACAGGATGGATAACAGTCTGTTCGGTTGTTGCACTGGACATACGTTGCGGTATTGACTGTAGCTGCTAATGGTACTGCGACCATGGTATGTAGGCGGTCGAGCTTTGCTGGAAGGATTCTCTCAGATTACCCAGGATACAGTTGTAGGTGAGGTTGGCGAGTTCTTCGTTCTGTCGGTTGGACCATAGCTGTGGTTGGGCTACGGCAGTAGGCAAGAGGGAACAGACATAACAACTCATTGGTTGTGGCGCGGGCTGTGAGTGCGGTGTATCTGTACCAACTGTTCCTCATCATCGGGTTGTAGTCGTTTTCTTCCTGTGTTTGGACATGGGCGAGAATAAGGTGTATCTACTCAGGCTTAGGTGTTCCTGCCGGACGGATTTTGAGTAGGCGTGTGGCGGATGGTTGTACGAAGGGGTTCACACCAATCACTTTGGGGACCATGGCTGGACTAGTAGTGCGGATGGTGATAGTAAAGAGGGGGCCTTTTCCTGGTCGGTCCGGTCGGAGGCATAGGTTGATGCAGCCTTTTTGTTGGATATTGGTCGTAAGGTCTAGCATATGTTTACCATCTTTGATGGTGGTGGCTAACTTGGTGAAGTTAGCGGTCATGGTGGTAGCTTCTTTGGAAAGGGGCCATGTGATGGTTTTGTAGCCTGTATGGAGGAGGACCTGGTCCAAGGTGTCTGGCCAGACCATTCAGACTCTGGGAGCTTGTAGGTACCAATAAAAATAACTGGAGTCAGTCCTGTGTAATCCCAAGTGAGTAAGCTGTAGGCTGAGCAAAGGTACTTGAACGACGATTGGTGTCTTGGTTAATGGGATGCAGATCTGGGGTCCCTGATCGTTTCCTGAACCAGCTAGTGGGGCATTCTCCTTCAGTGGGAATGTACCAAGGTTCTGGTACGTTCCCCCCATGTGGTTGAACACAGAGCGGTGATGATGATGGCCAAAATCCAATGGTGAGGTCCGTCCCAACGTGGAGAAGACCAGCACTTTCTTTTTATCACCTTGACGAGTACCAGGTCTCCTGGGGACAGGACCTCCTCTGTGGGAGACAGAGAAGATGTCGGCAGATTATTTTGCATTCATCACAGTTCTTTCTTGGAACATTTTGCATAACCACTTAGTGAGGGAATCTGTTTCTCTTTTCTCTTCTACCACCAGATCTTTTTCCCACATTGTTAAGTGGAAGGGTCTGTCGTTCACTGCCTCAAATGGTGTGCATCCCTGTGCTGTTGGAATGATTCTCATGTACGTTTCTACCAGGCTCAGGCATTCTTGCCATGGTTTTCCTGTATCTTCCATGGTTTTTCTGAGTCTGAGTTTTACTGTTCTAATGGTTTGTTCGACGAGTCCAGCACTTTGGTTCAGTTTGATGAAATCCATGTTCAGAAGCTCGAAGGGATATGTTCCTGTTTGCCTTGTTCCATGCTTGGGTTGTTCATTGCCTTGAGAGTTGTGTCTACAGCAGTTTAGACAGTTTCTGCAAAATAATTGAGGTAAGTTTGGAGACCTCTGGGAACATGCATTGTTTGTTGTACTGTACTGATCATCCCTCCTGTTGAGACATGGCTCCTCCCATGGCTCAATTTGGCAATTACTTCAAACAATGATCGTGTCACGCATGGCTTGTTTTCTACTGCATAGAGTCCGTTCTTGTGTTGAGTGGCTCCTTCTGTTTCCCATTGCAGTTTCTCTTTTTCTGGGGAATGATTTTGCATTTCTCTTAGGAATTCAGCAGGGATTGGGCTGTGTCTTTCCACCGTCACGTCTTGTTCTAGGAATAGTCTACATGCCTCTGTCAGTGCCACTATTTCTGCGGCTTGTGCAGACCAGTCGCCGGGGAGTCGTCCTGTCTTGAGGTTGTCTTTTTGAGTCACCACGGCATATACGTTGTGTTTTTCTCCATCCAGGGTTTTTGATGATGATCCATCCCCATAGGCAATGTGTCCGGGGGGCAATGGGTTGTCCATTAGGTCAGTTGCATATACGTGGTTAATTATGATTCGTTGAGTGGGCAACTGTGAGAATTGGTTTAACCACTTGTCGTCCGGTCTCCCATGAACTTCAGGGTGACATGTAATGGCCATGTTTGTTGTTCCTGTCCTGGGGCTGCTGGGCAGATATCTTCAGACTGTTCTCTTAGACTTTCAGCTACCTTGGCAGAATCATTCCCGACAATGTCGAGAGAGTAGAAGCTGTTAGATGTGGTGGTGTGGAAGATATTTTTGGTCTGTAATTCCCTGGGTCGGAGGCCATTTTGGGTGGCCACTAGGCTTAGCCCAAGCTGGACCATGATATCTCGTCCCGGTAACTCTCCGATTTTCATTTTGCAGTCTGACAATAAACCCATCCCTTTTGTTGCTTTCTGACCCATATTAATCACTTACTTAATAGTTTAAACAACAATTATTTTCTAAATTACCCGAAATTGATCTCCACTTTGTGATTAACCCAATATCTCTGAACACACAAAGACCAAAAGTCCCTGACTTTGTCTTAGTTAAGTCCCTGACTCTATTAACAGACCAAGACTATAATGCCTTTGCTAATTCTTGTTCTACTTTCATTGGTCCCGGACCAATTGGTTTATTACCAGACTGCAAAGTGAGAGTTCCTACAGTAGGGTCCTGTTCAACGCGATGTTCCTGAAACTCTAGTCGAATGACCAGTGTGTGTGTCTTAAATACAGGAAAAACTGACAGTTGTCACTAGGACTTTGGACAGATACATTCCAGTCATTTGCAGGGCAAAAAGTAATTGATCAGTGTCAGACAGTTGAATATTTGTGCTGACATGTCACCCCAATCACAAGACTAAGATTGTTTATTCAGTCAGACAGTTGGGTGTTTATGCTGCTATGTCAGCCGTAAGGATGACTACAATGCTGTTATACTCGCAAAAACTTATACAATATGAACAAGCATTTGCAAAGATACTTTGTCTAATCTTTCATATTCCCCTGCTGCAAAAAAAACTGTCAGAGACACATAGTTACTGTGTATATAGTGTAAAATCGTCCAATTCAAGTAAGTTATCCATTTGGCATCATTCTCATTGATAAAAATTAAGTTACAATGAAAACAATCATACTTGGCCAAAACGTGATTATCAGGCCATGAAAAGCACATTAAGGCAATAAAAACTGAAAAGTTCCCCTGCTGCCAACGCACTGTCAGAGACACATAGTTCCTGTGTATATAGTGTAAAATCGTCCTATCCATGTAAGTCTTTCATTGGCATCATTCTAGGTGATTCTGGAGCTATTTCCCACCATAAAAAGTGTCCAAAACAGGCATTTTGCGATTAAAATAGTGGTTGTATTAGAACCAGGCCCAGGCGATTCTGGTTGGTGTTTTTACCCTGAAATTGTGTCCAATGATGATAAGGATGTATTTTTGATTATTCTGTATAAAAATAATCATCTAGGGATGTTCAGAAGTTTTGTTACGCCCGAATCAATGACCTCAATTTGGGCACTTTATTTACAAGTGGTGGTTTTTAAGAACCAGGCCCAGTCGGTTCTGGTTGGTGCTTTTACCCAGATATAGTATCCATTGTGTGGGTAGATGTATTTTCACTATTCTGTCTAAAAATAAAGATCCAGGACAGTTCCGGGGCTATTTCCCTACATAAATAGTGTCCAAAACATGCATTTTGCGATACAAAATAGTGGCTGCATTATAACAGGGTCCAGTCGGTTCTGGTGGGTGTTTGTATACGAAACTTGTGTCCAATTATGATGGGGATGTATACTTGACTATTCTGTATAGAAGTAATCATCTAGCGATGTTCAGAAGTTCTGTTATGCCCGAATGAATTACTTTCATTTGGTCACTTTATTTACAAGTGGTGGTTTAGAAACAGGCCCAGTCGGTTTTGGTTGGTGCTTTTACCCAGAATTTGTGTTTATTGTGTGAGTGGATGTATTTTCACTATTTTGTATAACAATAATGATCCAGGATGATTCTGGAGCTATTTCCCACCACAAACAGTGTCCAAAACAGGCATTTTGCGGTTAAAGTAGTGGTTGTATTAGAACCACGCCCAGTCGGTTCTGGTTCGTGTTTTTACCCAGAAATTGTGTCCAATGATTATGGGGATGTATTTTTTATTATTCTTTATAAAAATAATATTCTAGGGATGTTCAGAAGTTCTGTTATGCCCTAATCAATGACCTCAATTTGGGCACTTTATTTACAAGTGGTTGTTTAGAACCAGGCCCAGTCGGTTCTGGTTGGTGCTTTACCCACAATTAGTGTCGATTGTGTGGGTTTGATGTATTTTCACTATTCTCTGTAAGAATAAAGATCCAGGGATGTTCTGAGACTATTTCCCACCAGAAATAGTGTCAAAAACATGCATTTTGCGACAAAAATAGGGGTTGTATTAGAACCAGGCCCAGTCGGTTCTGGTTTGTGTATACCCCCTTAACGTGTGTCCAATAGGAATGGGGTTGTATTTTTGACTATTCTGTATAAAAATTATCATCTAGGGATGTTCAGAAGTTCTTCTATGCCCGAATAAATGACCTCCATTTGGGCACTTTATTTTGCATGTTGGTTGTAGTAGAACCAAGCCCAGTCGGTTCTGGTTGGTGCTTTTACCCAGAGTTAGTGTTGATTGTGTAGGTGGATGTATTTTCACTATTCTGTCTAAAAATAAAGATCCAGGATGGTTCTAGGGGTATTTACTACCATAAATAGTCTCCAAAACATGCATTTTGTGATAAAAAATAGTCGTTGAAAAAATGAAAAAATGAAAATCAGACATAGGCATTGTCGTCATCATTGACTTGACAAAAAGCCTAGTAGTCATCATACCCTCAGCAGCGTATGACGAAATTGTATAGTGCTTCTCCACAAATTCGTCTTCCCAGGCCAGACACATTTATGACATTTATTTATGACATATTCATACTTGTTAGCTCTCCGCCTTGAGCGCCATTTTGCGGCGACTGCAAGATGCCTCACCGATGCCAACAAGAATAAGGTGGATCACTTACCTCTCAGTCTTTATACTTACCCTCCCTCAGTCAGCCTTTGGAAGGCAGATCTGCGCCAAACGACCTTCCTGTTATTTCATTTCGACTTGACTTAATTTCATAGTAGGGATATGTGTAGTCGTCACGTCACGTGTTGCTGCAGGTTCAGAGACCTGATGGCTGTTGGGAAAAAGCTGTCCTTGAGCCTGTTTGTCCGTGCTTTGTAGGACCTGTAGCGTCTGCCAGATGGAAGCAACTGGAACAGGCCGTGTCCAGGGTGGTATGGGTCTCCAACAATGGACCCGGCTCTTCTAAGGTATCGGGGGTTGGCAATGTCTTCTAGTGATGGCAGAGAGCAGCCGACGATCTTCTGGGCAGTGTTTATCACCCTCTGTATGGCTTTTTTGTCTGCTGCCGTGCTTCCGGTATACCACACTGTAATGCCGTAAGTCAGGATGCTCTCCACAGTGGCTCTGTAGAAGGTTGCCAGAAGCTTGGTGTCCAATTTGTCCCTTCTCAGTACCCTGAGAAAGTGGAGTCGTTTCTGGGCCTTCTTTACTAACACTGTGGTGTTTGTGGACCAGGAGAGCCTATCCGTGACGTGGACTCCCAGAAATTTGAAGGATTGGACCCTGTCTACACATACTCCGTTAATGAGGAGTGGGGCCAGGTCTGTGCTGCGCTTGCGAAAGTCCAGGATTATTTCTTTAGTCTTTGCGGTATTTAGTGTAAGATTGTTCGCCGAGCACCAAGAAGACAGTTTGTCGACCTCGTCTCTGTAAGCTGACTCATCCCCGCCTGAGATAAGTCCGATCACAGTGGTGTCATCGGCGAATTTGATGATAGAGTTTGACTGGTGGGCTGGTGTGCAGTCGTATGTGTACAAGGAGTACAGGACAGGACTCAGTATACAGCCTTGTGGTGAGCCAGTGTTCAGTGTAATGGCGGAAGAGAGGTGTGGACCCATTCTGACAGTTTGTGGTCGACCAGTCAAGAAGTTCTTTACCCAGCAGCAGATTGAAGAGGATAGTCCAAGGTGGTAGAGTTTGTCCTTCAGGATGTCCGGCTTGATGGTGTTAAAGGCTGAGCTATAGTCTATGAAAAGCATCGTCACATAGTTCCCCCGGTGCTCCAGGTGGCTCAGTGCTGAGTGAAGAGCCACAGCGATAGCATCCTCAGTGGACCTGTTTTCTCTATAAGCAAACTGGTGAGGGTCAACTGAGGGGGGGATTGTCCTTCTGATGTGTCGGGCCACCAACTTTTCAAAGCACTTCATGATCACAGGCGTGAGAGCAACAGGCCTGTAATCGTTCAAGCTGCAGATGGTTGGCCTTTTTGGGGACAGGAATGATGGTGGCAGATTTTAGGCAGGCAGGAACGATGGATAGTTGCATTATAACTGGTTAGTCTCGGTTCTGGTTGCTGTTTATATCCGAAACTTGTGTCCAAAGAGGATGGGGATGTATATTTTACTATTCTGTTTAAAAATAATCATGTAGGGATGTTTTGGGGCTTTTTTTACACAAGAATCCAAAACCTCCAATGGATCTTTATTTTGCACGGTGGTTGAATTAGAACCGGGCCCAGTCGGTTCTGGTTGCCGCTTTTACCCAGATTTAGTGTCAATTGTGTGGATGGATGCATTTTCACTATTATGTGTAAAATTAAAGATGCAGGGATGTTCTGGGAATATTTCACACCGTCAATAGTGTCCAAAACATTTTGCGATAAAAATAGTGGTTGTATTAGAACAAGGCCCAATCGGTTCTGGTTGGTGTATTTACCCAGAATTTGTGTTGATTGAGTGGGTGGATGTAGTTTCACTATTTTCTATAAAAATAATGTTTCCCACCATAAACATTGTCCAAAACAGGCATTTTGCGACTAAAAAAGAGGTCGTATTAGAACCAGGCCCAGTCGGTTCTGGTTGGTGCTTCTACCCATAATTAGTGTTGAATGTGTAGATGGATGTATTTTCACTATTCTGTGTAAAAATAATGATCCAGGATGGTTCTGGAGCTATTTTCCCACCATAAACAGTGTCCAAAACAGGCATTCTGCGATTAAAATAGTGGTTGTATTAGAACCAGGCCCAGTCTGTTCTGGTTGGTGAATTTACCCGAAAAATTGTATCCATTGACGATGGGGATGTATTTTTGATTATTATGTATAAAAATAATCATCTAGGGATCTTCAGAAGTTCTGTTATTCCCGAATCAATGACCTCCATTTGGGCACATTATTGACGGAGCTCACGACCATGATCCAGTGTGTGGCTCGGATGTGTCCCTCAAACACAAATACTGGTCAGTCTCATCCAAAATCCTAATGGCTCAGTTCCCTTGAGTGGGAGCGGCAAGGAACGCCCTGCATTTGAAGACCATTGAAGGCAGGTTCCGGGCCTGTGTCGGCGCATCAGTCAGGCTGGGTAGCCGCTATGGCCCAGGTGATTTTCCAGGGCTGCCCTGCTCTTGACGGAGTGGCCACCCAGCGGGGCTGTGTGTGTTTCATGGTGGGAGACTCGTGCTGCCCCTTCATCCCTGCCGGCATGTCCTGCTCGGTCCATGATGCCCTGCAGGCTATTAGGAACATGCAGAGAGCTGTGACCGGAGATCCGGTTCCACAACGAGGATGGCTTGACTGGTTCTTCTCTGGCTCATGGAAACAGCCACTTCAATATTTCAATATTTTCACAGACACAAAAGGAGGGAATTGTGGGATGGACTGGCTAACTGGCTTAATAATTGTTTATTCTTGTCGCACCATGTGGTCATACTGGTTTAACTTTGTTTTTTAAGATCGTAGAATGCAAGGTAGACTAGCCAAACTGGTTTTACAATTGAATTAAAAGATCGTGGAATGTAAGAAAGACTAACTAGTTGGCCTTGCAATTGTTTGTTCGCCTCGAGAAATATAAGAAAAGCTGGCTAACAGGGTTTGCAATTTTTTCCTTGTATTGTGCGATGAAAAGAGGTTCAACTTCAGGAGTAACTGTCACTCTCCAGGTCATCTAGGGTCAAGTGCACACTTGAAAACTTTCATATTCGACCAAAACGTGCTTATCAGCACATAAAAAGCACATTTGGTGGTACGCGGGAAGAACGGCAGCAGACAAAAAGGCTATTTAGAAAGGTATCACCACTACGCAGAAGAACGTCGGCTACTCTGCCCTCACTGGAAGACATTGCCAGCCCTCGTTACCTCAGCAGAGCCAGGGACATGATCAGGGACCCATGCCACCCTGGTCACAATCGGTTCCAGCTGCTGCTCTCTGGCAGACAGACGCTGTAAGTTTCCCACATCCGTTGGGACTCTAAACTTGGGGTAACACAACACAATCCCTTCTGTGTAATAACTTCGGGTGAGGTAATATGAATAGACATTAGGTACAAGGTGATCTGACACCTACATGCTGAATGAAGGTAAGTGAAAGACAGTGAGAGGTAAGAGATCCACTCAAGGGGTGGTGATGCAATGTATCCATAAAGGCAGAATTGTAAATTAAGAGTCTGGAGTCATAACTTGTAAAACTGTGTAAAAATGTCAGAGACACAAATGACATAGTGTAATATCATCAAATTTTATAATTTAATAAGTTTTTCATTTGGCATCATTCTAATGGCTAGATATTAAGTTATAATGAAAACTATGATACTTGGCCAAAACGTGATTTTCAGCGAATGAAACGCACGTTAAGCCAATAAAAACTGAAATGTTCCCCTGCTGCGAAACAAACTGTCAGAGACACATAGTTACTGTGTATATAGTGTATAATTGTCCAATTCAAGTAAGTTTTTCATTTGGCATCATTCTAAGTGATATAAATTAAGTTATAGTGAAAATTATGATACTTGGCCAAAACGTGATTTTCAGCGCATGAAACGCACGTTAAGGCAATAAAAACTGAAATATTCCCCTGCTGCGAAACAAACTGTCAGAGACATATAGTTACTGTGTATATAGTGTATTATCGTCCAATTCAAGTAAGTTTTTCATTTAGCATCACTCTAAGTGATAGAAATTAAGTTATAGTGAAAACTATCATACTCGGCCAAAACATGATTTTCAGCGCATGAAACGCACGTTAGCAATAAAAACTGAAATGTCCCCCTGCTGCGAAACAAACTGTCAGAGACACATAGTTACTGTGTATATAGTGTAAAATAGTCCAATACAAGTAAGTTTTGCATTTAGCATCATTCTAAGTGCTAGAAATTAAGTTATAGTGAAAACTATGATACTTGGCCAAAACGTGATTTTCAGCGCATGAAACGCACGTTAAGGCAATAAAAACTGAAATGTTCCCCTGCTGCGAAACAAACTGTCAGAGGCACATAGTTACTGTGTCTATAGTGTAAAATCATCCAATTCAAGTAAGTATTGCATTTAGCATCATTCTAAGTGCTAGAAATTAAGTTATAGTGAAAACTATGATACTTGGCCAAAACGTGATTTTCAGCGCATGAAACGCACGTTAAGGCAATAAAAACTGAAATGTTCCCCTGCTGCGAAACAAACACTCAGAGGAACATAGTTACTGTGTATATAGTGTATAATTGTCCAATTCAAGTAAGTTTTTCATTTTGCATCATTCTAAGTGCTAGAAATTAAGTTATAGTGAAAACTATGATACTTGGCCAAAACGTGATTTTCAGCGCATGAAATGCACATTAAGGCAATAAAAACTGAAATGTTCCCCCGCTGCGAAACAAACTGTCAGTGACACATAGTCACTGTGTATATAGTGTATAATCATCCAAATTAAGTAGGTTTTTCATTTGATATCATTCTAAGTGATGAAAGTTAGGGTTAGGGTTAGGGTTAGGTTAAGTTATAGTGAAAACTATGATACTTGGTCAAAACATGATTTTCAGCGCATGAAACGCACATTAGGGCAAAAAAACTGAAATGTTTGTTAGGTCTGAAAATACAACTTCAGGAGCAGGCTAAGAAAGAGTGAGATAAATTTAAATAGAAAATATGTATGACCAGACTGCAAAGTGGACAGAGAGCTCCTACAGTGGGCTCCTGTTCACTGCGATGTTACTGCAACTCTAGTCGAATGACCAGTGAGTGTGTCTTAAATACAGGCAAAACTGACAGTTGTCCCTAAGACTTTGGACAGATACGTTTCAGTCATTTGCAGGGCAACAAGTAATTGATTAGTGTCGGGCCTGGAATCTGTAGTCAATGGTTTCCAGACGTAGGGTGTTCTTCGCTGTTCCTACCCTGGGGAATACCGCCATCATGATTTTGGAGGAGACTGACCAGTGTTTGTATTAGAGGGGGACATCCGAGCCCCAAACTGAATCATGGGGGAAGAAATCAAAGCTCCGTCGTTGACGCCTGGTGGGTAGATGTGGGTTGGCGTCGACAGTTGGAATCGAGTCTGCTGTTAGAACGTACGTGTGGTCGGATGCAGATGTAGGGACACAGAGCCCAGTTGTATTGGTGGGGATGATCATATACACTTGCCATTCGCAGAGCCACCATATTTGGTCCAGTACTGTCCATGATTGGGAAGGAATGTGTCTGATCTCGGCGCACCTGGTGACGTGAACTTGGTCCAAAGGGGTCTTCGGATCCGGTCCGCTGAAGTTGAAACAGGATGGATAACAGTCTGTTCGGTTGTTGCACTGGACATACGTTGCGGTATTGACTGTAGCTGCTAATGGTACTGCGACCATGGTATGTAGGCGGTCGAGCTTTGCTGGAAGGATTCTCTCAGATTACCCAGGATACAGTTGTAGGTGAGGTTGGCGAGTTCTTCGTTCTGTCGGTTGGACCATAGCTGTGGTTGGGCTACGGCAGTAGGCAAGAGGGAACAGACATAACAACTCATTGGTTGTGGCGCGGGCTGTGAGTGCGGTGTATCTGTACCAACTGTTCCTCATCATCGGGTTGTAGTCGTTTTCTTCCTGTGTTTGGACATGGGCGAGAATAAGGTGTATCTACTCAGGCTTAGGTGTTCCTGCCGGACGGATTTTGAGTAGGCGTGTGGCGGATGGTTGTACGAAGGGGTTCACACCAATCACTTTGGGGACCATGGCTGGACTAGTAGTGCGGATGGTGATAGTAAAGAGGGGGCCTTTTCCTGGTCGGTCCGGTCGGAGGCATAGGTTGATGCAGCCTTTTTGTTGGATATTGGTCGTAAGGTCTAGCATATGTTTACCATCTTTGATGGTGGTGGCTAACTTGGTGAAGTTAGCGGTCATGGTGGTAGCTTCTTTGGAAAGGGGCCATGTGATGGTTTTGTAGCCTGTATGGAGGAGGACCTGGTCCAAGGTGTCTGGCCAGACCATTCAGACTCTGGGAGCTTGTAGGTACCAATAAAAATAACTGGAGTCAGTCCTGTGTAATCCCAAGTGAGTAAGCTGTAGGCTGAGCAAAGGTACTTGAACGACGATTGGTGTCTTGGTTAATGGGATGCAGATCTGGGGTCCCTGATCGTTTCCTGAACCAGCTAGTGGGGCATTCTCCTTCAGTGGGAATGTACCAAGGTTCTGGTACGTTCCCCCCATGTGGTTGAACACAGAGCGGTGATGATGATGGCCAAAATCCAACGGTGAGGTCCGTCCCAACGTGGAGAAGACCAGCACTTTCTTTTTATCACCTTGACGAGTACCAGGTCTCCTGGGGACAGGACCTCCTCTGTGGGAGACAGAGAAAATGTCGGCAGATTATTTTGCATTCATCACAGTTCTTTCTTGGAACATTTTGCATAACCACTTAGTGAGGGAATCTGTTTCTCTTTTCTCTTCTACCACCAGATCTTTTTCCCACATTGTTAAGTGGAAGGGTCTGTCGTTCACTGCCTCAAATGGTGTGCATCCCTGTGCTGTTGGAATGATTCTCATGTACGTTTCTACCAGGCTCAGGCATTCTTGCCATGGTTTTCCTGTATCTTCCATGGTTTTTCTGAGTCTGAGTTTTACTGTTCTAATGGTTTGTTCGACGAGTCCAGCACTTTGGTTCAGTTTGATGAAATCCATGTTCAGAAGCTCGAAGGGATATGTTCCTGTTTGCCTTGTTCCATGCTTGGGTTGTTCATTGCCTTGAGAGTTGTGTCTACAGCAGTTTAGACAGTTTCTGCAAAATAATTGAGGTAAGTTTGGAGACCTCTGGGAACATGCATTGTTTGTTGTACTGTACTGATCATCCCTCCTGTTGAGACATGGCTCCTCCCATGGCTCAATTTGGCAATTACTTCAAACAATGATCGTGTCACGCATGGCTTGTTTTCTACTGCATAGAGTCCGTTCTTGTGTTGAGTGGCTCCTTCTGTTTCCCATTGCAGTTTCTCTTTTTCTGGGGAATGATTTTGCATTTCTCTTAGGAATTCAGCAGGGATTGGGCTGTGTCTTTCCACCGTCACGTCTTGTTCTAGGAATAGTCTACATGCCTCTGTCAGTGCCACTATTTCTGCGGCTTGTGCAGACCAGTCGCCAGGGAGTCGTCCTGTCTTGAGGTTGTCTTTTTGAGTCACCACGGCATATACGTTGTGTTTTTCTCCATCCAGGGTTTTTGATGATGATCCATCCCCATAGGCAATGTGTCCGGGGGGCAATGGGTTGTCCATTAGGTCAGTTGCATATACGTGGTTAATTATGATTCGTTGAGTGGGCAACTGTGAGAATTGGTTTAACCACTTGTCGTCCGGTCTCCCATGAACTTCAGGGTGACATGTAATGGCCATGTTTGTTGTTCCTGTCCTGGGGCTGCTGGGCAGGTATCTTCAGACTGTTCTCTTAGACTTTCAGCTACCTTGGCAGAATCATTCCCGACAATGTCGAGAGAGTAGAAGCTGTTAGATGTGGTGGTGTGGAAGATATTTTTCGTCTGTAATTCCCTGGGTCGGAGGCCATTTTGGGTGGCCACTAGGCTTAGCCCAAGCTGGACCATGATATCTCGTCCCGGTAACTCTCCGATTTTCATTTTGCAGTCTGACAATAAACCCATCCCTTTTGTTGCTTTCTGACCCATATTAATCACTTACTTAATAGTTTAAACAACAATTATTTTCTAAATTACCCGAAATTGATCTCCACTTTGTGATTAACCCAATATCTCTGAACACACAAAGACCAAAAGTCCCTGACTTTGTCTTAGTTAAGTCCCTGACTCTATTAACAGACCAAGACTATAATGCCTTTGCTAATTCTTGTTCTACTTTCATTGGTCCCGGACCAATTGGTTTATTACCAGACTGCAAAGTGAGAGTTCCTACAGTAGGGTCCTGTTCAACGCGATGTTCCTGAAACTCTAGTCGAATGACCAGTGTGTGTGTCTTAAATACAGGAAAAACTGACAGTTGTCACTAGGACTTTGGACAGATACATTCCAGTCATTTGCAGGGCAAAAAGTAATTGATCAGTGTCAGACAGTTGAATATTTGTGCTGACATGTCACCCCAATCACAAGACTAAGATTGTTTATTCAGTCAGACAGTTGGGTGTTTATGCTGCTATGTCAGCCGTAAGGATGACTACAATGCTGTTATACTCACAAAAACTTATACAATATGAACAAGCATTTGCAAAGATACTTTGTCTAATCTTTCATATTCCCCTGCTGCAAAAAAAACTGTCAGAGACACATAGTTACTGTGTATATAGTGTAAAATCGTCCAATTCAAGTAAGTTATCCATTTGGCATCATTCTCATTGATAAAAATTAAGTTATAATGAAAACAATCATACTTGGCCAAAACGTGATTTTCAGGGTATGAAAAGTACATTAAGGCAATAAAAACTGAAAAGTTCCCCTGCTGCCAAACAAACTGTCAGAGACACAGTTACTGTGTATATAGTGTAAAATCGTCCAATTCAAGTAAGTTTTTTATTTGGCATCGTTCAAAGTGATAGAAATTAAGTTACAATGAAAACTATCATACTTGGCCAAAACGTGATTATCAGGCCATGAAAAGCACATTAAGGCAATAAAAACTGAAAAGTTCCCCTGCTGCCAACGCACTGTCAGAGACACATAGTTCCTGTGTATATAGTGTAAAATCGTCCTATCCATGTAAGTCTTTCATTGGCATCATTCTAGGTGATTCTGGAGCTATTTCCCACCATAAAAAGTGTCCAAAACAGGCATTTTGCGATTAAAATAGTGGTCGTATTAGAACCAGGCCCAGGCGATTCTGGTTGGTGTTTTTACCCTGAAATTGTGTCCAATGATGATAAGGATGTATTTTTGATTATTCTGTATAAAAATAATCATCTAGGGATGTTCAGAAGTTTTGTTACGCCCGAATCAATGACCTCAATTTGGGCACTTTATTTACAAGTGGTGGTTTTTAAGAACCAGGCCCAGTCGGTTCTGGTTGGTGCTTTTACCCAGATATAGTATCCATTGTGTGGGTAGATGTATTTTCACTATTCTGTCTAAAAATAAAGATCCAGGACAGTTCCGGGGCTATTTCCCTACATAAATAGTGTCCAAAACATGCATTTTGCGATACAAAATAGTGGCTGCATTATAACAGGGTCCAGTCGGTTCTGGTGGGTGTTTGTATACGAAACTTGTGTCCAATTATGATGGGGATGTATACTTGACTATTCTGTATAGAAGTAATCATCTAGCGATGTTCAGAAGTTCTGTTATGCCCGAATGAATTACTTTCATTTGGTCACTTTATTTACAAGTGGTGGTTTAGAAACAGGCCCAGTCGGTTTTGGTTGGTGCTTTTACCCAGAATTTGTGTTTATTGTGTGAGTGGATGTATTTTCACTATTTTGTATAACAATAATGATCCAGGATGATTCTGGAGCTATTTCCCACCACAAACAGTGTCCAAAACAGGCATTTTGCGGTTAAAGTAGTGGTTGTATTAGAACCACGCCCAGTCGGTTCTGGTTCGTGTTTTTACCCAGAAATTGTGTCCAATGATTATGGGGATGTATTTTTTATTATTCTTTATAAAAATAATATTCTAGGGATGTTCAGAAGTTCTGTTATGCCCTAATCAATGACCTCAATTTGGGCACTTTATTTACAAGTGGTTGTTTAGAACCAGGCCCAGTCGGTTCTGGTTGGTGCTTTACCCACAATTAGTGTCGATTGTGTGGGTTTGATGTATTTTCACTATTCTCTGTAAGAATAAAGATCCAGGGATGTTCTGAGACTATTTCCCACCAGAAATAGTGTCAAAAACATGCATTTTGCGACAAAAATAGGGGTTGTATTAGAACCAGGCCCAGTCGGTTCTGGTTTGTGTATACCCCCTTAACGTGTGTCCAATAGGAATGGGGTTGTATTTTTGACTATTCTGTATAAAAATTATCATCTAGGGATGTTCAGAAGTTCTTCTATGCCCGAATAAATGACCTCCATTTGGGCACTTTATTTTGCATGTTGGTTGTAGTAGAACCAAGCCCAGTCGGTTCTGGTTGGTGCTTTTACCCAGAGTTAGTGTTGATTGTGTAGGTGGATGTATTTTCACTATTCTGTCTAAAAATAAAGATCCAGGATGGTTCTAGGGGTATTTACTACCATAAATAGTCTCCAAAACATGCATTTTGTGATAAAAAATAGTAGTTGAAAAAATGAAAAAATGAAAATCAGACATAGGCATTGTCGTCATCATTGACTTGACAAAAAGCCTAGTAGTCATCATACCCTCAGCAGCGTATGACGAAATTGTATAGTGCTTCTCCACAAGTTCGTCTTCCCAGGCCAGACACATTTATGACATTTATTTATGACATATTCATACTTGTTAGCTCTCCGCCTTGAGCGCCATTTTGCGGCGACTGCAAGATGCCTCACCGATGCCAACAAGAATAAGGTGGATCACTTACCTCTCAGTCTTTATACTTACCCTCCCTCAGTCAGCCTTTGGAAGGCAGATCTGCGCCAAACGACCTTCCTGTTATTTCATTTCGACTTGACTTAATTTCATAGTAGGGATATGTGTAGTCGTCACGTCACGTGTTGCTGCAGGTTCAGAGACCTGATGGCTGTTGGGAAAAAGCTGTCCTTGAGCCTGTTTGTCTGTGCTTTGTAGGACCTGTAGCGTCTGCCAGATGGAAGCAACTGGAACAGGCCGTGTCCAGGGTGGTATGGGTCTCCAACAATGGACCCGGCTCTTCTAAGGTATCGGGGGTTGGCAATGTCTTCTAGTGATGGCAGAGAGCAGCCGACGATCTTCTGGGCAGTGTTTATCACCCTCTGTATGGCTTTTTTGTCTGCTGCCGTGCTTCCGGTATACCACACTGTAATGCCGTAAGTCAGGATGCTCTCCACAGTGGCTCTGTAGAAGGTTGCCAGAAGCTTGGTGTCCAATTTGTCCCTTCTCAGTACCCTGAGAAAGTGGAGTCGTTTCTGGGCCTTCTTTACTAACACTGTGGTGTTTGTGGACCAGGAGAGCCTATCCGTGACGTGGACTCCCAGAAATTTGAAGGATTGGACCCTGTCTACACATACTCCGTTAATGAGGAGTGGGGCCAGGTCTGTGCTGCGCTTGCGAAAGTCCAGGATTATTTCTTTAGTCTTTGCGGTATTTAGTGTAAGATTGTTCGCCGAGCACCAAGAAGACAGTTTGTCGACCTCGTCTCTGTAAGCTGACTCATCCCCGCCTGAGATAAGTCCGATCACAGTGGTGTCATCGGCGAATTTGATGATAGAGTTTGACTGGTGGGCTGGTGTGCAGTCGTATGTGTACAAGGAGTACAGGACAGGACTCAGTATACAGCCTTGTGGTGAGCCAGTGTTCAGTGTAATGGCGGAAGAGAGGTGTGGACCCATTCTGACAGTTTGTGGTCGACCAGTCAAGAAGTTCTTTACCCAGCAGCAGATTGAAGAGGATAGTCCAAGGTGGTAGAGTTTGTCCTTCAGGATGTCCGGCTTGATGGTGTTAAAGGCTGAGCTATAGTCTATGAAAAGCATCGTCACATAGTTCCCCCGGTGCTCCAGGTGGCTCAGTGCTGAGTGAAGAGCCACAGCGATAGCATCCTCAGTGGACCTGTTTTCTCTATAAGCAAACTGGTGAGGGTCAACTGAGGGGGGGATTGTCCTTCTGATGTGTCGGGCCACCAACTTTTCAAAGCACTTCATGATCACAGGCGTGAGAGCAACAGGCCTGTAATCGTTCAAGCTGCAGATGGTTGGCCTTTTTGGGGACAGGAATGATGGTGGCAGATTTTAGGCAGGCAGGAACGATGGATAGTTGCATTATAACTGGTTAGTCTCGGTTCTGGTTGCTGTTTATATCCGAAACTTGTGTCCAAAGAGGATGGGGATGTATATTTTACTATTCTGTTTAAAAATAATCATGTAGGGATGTTTTGGGGCTTTTTTTACACAAGAATCCAAAACCTCCAATGGATCTTTATTTTGCACGGTGGTTGAATTAGAACCGGGCCCAGTCGGTTCTGGTTGCCGCTTTTACCCAGATTTAGTGTCAATTGTGTGGATGGATGCATTTTCACTATTATGTGTAAAATTAAAGATGCAGGGATGTTCTGGGAATATTTCACACCGTCAATAGTGTCCAAAACATTTTGCGATAAAAATAGTGGTTGTATTAGAACAAGGCCCAATCGGTTCTGGTTGGTGTATTTACCCAGAATTTGTGTTGATTGAGTGGGTGGATGTAGTTTCACTATTTTCTATAAAAATAATGTTTCCCACCATAAACATTGTCCAAAACAGGCATTTTGCGATTAAAAAAGAGGTCGTATTAGAACCAGGCCCAGTCGGTTCTGGTTGGTGCTTCTACCCATAATTAGTGTTGAATGTGTAGATGGATGTATTTTCACTATTCTGTGTAAAAATAATGATCCAGGATGGTTCTGGAGCTATTTTCCCACCATAAACAGTGTCCAAAACAGGCATTCTGCGATTAAAATAGTGGTTGTATTAGAACCAGGCCCAGTCTGTTCTGGTTGGTGAATTTACCCGAAAAATTGTATCCATTGACGATGGGGATGTATTTTTGATTATTATGTATAAAAATAATCATCTAGGGATCTTCAGAAGTTCTGTTATTCCCGAATCAATGACCTCCATTTGGGCACATTATTGACGGAGCTCACGACCATGATCCAGTGTGTGGCTCGGATGTGTCCCTCAAACACAAATACTGGTCAGTCTCATCCAAAATCCTAATGGCTCAGTTCCCTTGAGTGGGAGCGGCAAGGAACGCCCTGCATTTGAAGACCATTGAAGGCAGGTTCCGGGCCTGTGTCGGCGCATCAGTCAGGCTGGGTAGCCGCTATGGCCCAGGTGATTTTCCAGGGCTGCCCTGCTCTTGACGGAGTGGCCACCCAGCGGGGCTGTGTGTGTTTCATGGTGGGAGACTCGTGCTGCCCCTTCATCCCTGCCGGCATGTCCTGCTCGGTCCATGATGCCCTGCAGGCTATTAGGAACATGCAGAGAGCTGTGACCGGAGATCCGGTTCCACAACGAGGATGGCTTGACTGGTTCTTCTCTGGCTCATGGAAACAGCCACTTCAATATTTCAATATTTTCACAGACACAAAAGGAGGGAATTGTGGGATGGACTGGCTAACTGGCTTAATAATTGTTTATTCTTGTCGCACCATGTGGTCATACTGGTTTAACTTTGTTTTTTAAGATCGTAGAATGCAAGGTAGACTAGCCAAACCGGTTTTACAATTGAATTAAAAGATCGTGGAATGTAAGAAAGACTAACTAGTTGGCCTTGCAATTGTTTGTTCGCCTCGAGAAATATAAGAAAGGCTGGCTAACAGGGTTTGCAATTTTTTCCTTGTATTGTGCGATGAAAAGAGGTTCAACTTCAGGAGTAACTGTCACTCTCCAGGTCATCTAGGGTCAAGTGCACACTTGAAAACTTTCATATTCGACCAAAACGTGCTTATCAGCACATAAAAAGCACATTTGGTGGTACGCGGGAAGAACGGCAGCAGACAAAAAGGCTATTTAGAAAGGTATCACCACTACGCAGAAGAACGTCGGCTACTCTGCCCTCACTGGAAGACATTGCCAGCCCTCGTTACCTCAGCAGAGCCAGGGACATGATCAGGGACCCATGCCACCCTGGTCACAATCGGTTCCAGCTGCTGCTCTCTGGCAGACAGACGCTGTAAGTTTCCCACATCCGTTGGGACTCTAAACTTGGGGTAACACAACACAATCCCTTCTGTGTAATAACTTCGGGTGAGGTAATATGAATAGACATTAGGTACAAGGTGATCTGACACCTACATGCTGAATGAAGGTAAGTGAAAGACAGTGAGAGGTAAGAGATCCACTCAAGGGGTGGTGATGCAATGTATCCATAAAGGCAGAATTGTAAATTAAGAGTCTGGAGTCATAACTTGTAAAACTGTGTAAAAATGTCAGAGACACAAATGACATAGTGTAATATCATCAAATTTTATAATTTAATAAGTTTTTCATTTGGCATCATTCTAATGGCTAGATATTAAGTTATAATGAAAACTATGATACTTGGCCAAAACGTGATTTTCAGCGAATGAAACGCACGTTAAGCCAATAAAAACTGAAATGTTCCCCTGCTGCGAAACAAACTGTCAGAGACACATAGTTACTGTGTATATAGTGTATAATTGTCCAATTCAAGTAAGTTTTTCATTTGGCATCATTCTAAGTGATATAAATTAAGTTATAGTGAAAATTATGATACTTGGCCAAAACGTGATTTTCAGCGCATGAAACGCACGTTAAGGCAATAAAAACTGAAATATTCCCCTGCTGCGAAACAAACTGTCAGAGACATATAGTTACTGTGTATATAGTGTATTATCGTCCAATTCAAGTAAGTTTTTCATTTAGCATCATTCTAAGTGATAGAAATTAAGTTATAGTGAAAACTATCATACTCGGCCAAAACATGATTTTCAGCGCATGAAACGCACGTTAGCAATAAAAACTGAAATGTCCCCCTGCTGCGAAACAAACTGTCAGAGACACATAGTTACTGTGTATATAGTGTAAAATAGTCCAATTCAAGTAAGTTTTGCATTTAGCATCATTCTAAGTGATAGAAATTAAGTTATAGTGAAAACTATGATACTTGGCCAAAACGTGATTTTCAGCGCATGAAACGCACGTTAAGGCAATAAAAACTGAAATGTTCCCCTGCTGCGAAACAAACTGCCAGAGGCACATAGTTACTGTGTCTATAGTGTAAAATCATCCAATTCAAGTAAGTATTGCATTTAGCATCATTCTAAGTGCTAGAAATTAAGTTATAGTGAAAACTATGATACTTGGCCAAAACGTGATTTTCAGCGCATGAAACGCACGTTAAGGCAATAAAAACTGAAATGTTCCCCTGCTGCGAAACAAACTGTCAGAGGCACATAGTTACTGTGTCTATAGTGTAAAATCATCCAATTCAAGTAAGTATTGCATTTAGCATCATTCTAAGTGCTAGAAATTAAGTTATAGTGAAAACTATGATACTTGGCCAAAACGTGATTTTCAGCGCATGAAACGCACGTTAAGGCAATAAAAACTGAAATGTTCCCCTGCTGCGAAACAAACACTCAGAGGAACATAGTTACTGTGTATATAGTGTATAATTGTCCAATTCAAGTAAGTTTTTCATTTTGCATCATTCTAAGTGCTAGAAATTAAGTTATAGTGAAAACTATGATACTTGGCCAAAACGTGATTTTCAGCGCATGAAATGCACATTAAGGCAATAAAAACTGAAATGTTCCCCCGCTGCGAAACAAACTGTCAGTGACACATAGTCACTGTGTATATAGTGTATAATCATCCAAATTAAGTAGGTTTTTCATTTGATATCATTCTAAGTGATGAAAGTTAGGGTTAGGGTTAGGGTTAGGTTAAGTTATAGTGAAAACTATGATACTTGGTCAAAACATGATTTTCAGCGCATGAAACGCACATTAGGGCAAAAAAACTGAAATGTTTGTTAGGTCTGAAAATACAACTTCAGGAGCAGGCTAAGAAAGAGTGAGATAAATTTAAATAGAAAATATGTATGACCAGACTGCAAAGTGGACAGAGAGTTCCTACAGTGGGCTCCTGTTCACTGCGATGTTACTGCAACTCTAGTCGAATGACCAGTGAGTGTGTCTTAAATACAGGCAAAACTGACAGTTGTCCCTAAGACTTTGGACAGATACGTTTCAGTCATTTGCAGGGCAACAAGTAATTGATTAGTGTCGGGCCTGGAATCTGTAGTCAATGGTTTCCAGACGTAGGGTGTTCTTCGCTGTTCCTACCCTGGGGAATACCGCCATCATGATTTTGGAGGAGACTGACCAGTGTTTGTATTAGAGGGGGACATCCGAGCCCCAAACTGAATCATGGGGGAAGAAATCAAAGCTCCGTCGTTGACGCCTGGTGGGTAGATGTGGGTTGGCGTCGACAGTTGGAATCGAGTCTGCTGTTAGAACGTACGTGTGGTCGGATGCAGATGTAGGGACACAGAGCCCAGTTGTATTGGTGGGGATGATCATATACACTTGCCATTCGCAGAGCCACCATATTTGGTCCAGTACTGTCCATGATTGGGAAGGAATGTGTCTGATCCCGGCGCACCTGGTGACGTGAACTTGGTCCAAAGGGGTCTTCGGATCCGGTCCGCTGAAGTTGAAACAGGATGGATAACAGTCTGTTCGGTTGTTGCACTGGACATACGTTGCGGTATTGACTGTAGCTGCTAGTGGTACTGCGACCATGGTATGTAGGCGGTCGAGCTTTGCTGGAAGGATTCTCTCAGATTACCCAGGATACAGTTGTAGGTGAGGTTGGCGAGTTCTTCGTTCTGTCGGTTGGACCATAGCTGTGGTTGGGCTACGGCAGTAGGCAAAAGGGAACAGACATAACAACTCATTGGTTGTGGCGCGGGCTGTGAGTGCGGTGTATCTGTACCAACTGTTCCTCATCATCGGGTTGTAGTCGTTTTCTTCCTGTGTTTGGACATGGGCGAGAATAAGGTGTATCTACTCAGGCTTAGGTGTTCCTGCCGGACGGATTTTGAGTAGGCGTGTGGCGGATGGTTGTACGAAGGGGTTCACACCAATCACTTTGGGGACCATGGCTGGACTAGTAGTGCGGATGGTGATCGTAAAGAGGGGGCCTTTTCCTGGTCGGTCCGGTCAGAGGCATAGGTTGATGCAGCCTTTTTGTTGGATATTGGTCGTAAGGTCTAGCATATGTTTACCATCTTTGATGGTGGTGGCTAACTTGGTGAAGTTAGCGGTCATGGTGGTAGCTTCTTTGGAAAGGGGCCATGTGATGGTTTTGTAGCCTGTATGGAGGAGGACCTGGTCCAAGGTGTCTGGCCAGACCATTCAGACTCTGGGAGCTTGTAGGTACCAATAAAAATAACTGGAGTCAGTCCTGTGTAATCCCAAGTGAGTAAGCTGTAGGCTGAGCAAAGGTACTTGAACAACGATTGGTGTCTTGGTTAATGGGATGCAGATCTGGGGGCCCCTGATCGTTTCCTGAACCAGCTAGTGGGGCATTCTCCTCCAGTGGGAGTGTACCAAGGTTCTGGTACGTTCCCCCCATGTGGTTGAACACAGAGCGGTGATGATGATGGCCAAAATCACACGGTGAGGTCCGTCCCAACGTGGAGAAGACCAGCACTTTCTTTTTATCACCTTGACGAGTACCAGGTCTCCTGGGGACAGGACCTCCTCTGTTCCTGAAACTCTAGTCGAATGACCAGTGTGTGTGTCTTAAATACAGGAAAAACTGACAGTTGTCACTAGGACTTTGGACAGATACATTTCAGTCATTTGCAGGGCAAAAAGTAATTGATCAGTGTCAGACAGTTGAATATTTGTGCTGACATGTCACCCCAATCACAAGACTAAGATTGTTTATTCAGTCAGACAGTTGGGTGTTTATGCTGCTATGTCAGCCGTAAGGATGACTACAATGCTGTTATACTCACAAAAACTTATACAATATGAACAAGCATTTGCAAAGATACTTTGTCTAATCTTACATATTCCCCTGCTGCCAAAAAAACTGTCAGAGACACATAGTTACTGTGTATATAGTGTAAAATCGTCCAATTCAAGTAAGTTATCCATTTGGCATTATTCTCATTGCTAAAAATTAAGTTACAATGAAAACAATCATACTTGGCCAAAACGTGATTTTCAGGGTATGAAAAGTACATTAAGGCAATAAAAACTGAAAAGTTCCCCTGCTGCCAAACAAACTGTCAGAGACACATAGTTCCTGTGTATATAGTGTAAAATCGTCCTATCCATGTAAGTCTTTCATTGGCATCATTCTAGGTGATTCTGGAGCTATTTCCCACCATAAAAAGTGTCCAAAACAGGCATTTTGCGATTAAATTAGTGGTTGTATTAGAACCAGGCCCAGGCGATTCTGGTTGGTGTTTTTACCCTGAAATTGTGTCCAATGATGATAAGGATGTATTTTTGATTATTCTGTATAAAAATAATCATCTAGGGATGTTCAGATGTTTTGTTACGCCCGAATCAATGACCTCAATTTGGGCACTTTATTTACAAGTGGTGGTTTTTAAGAACCAGGCCCAGTCGGTTCTGGTTGGTGCTTTTACCCAGATATAGTATCCATTGTGTGGGTAGATGTATTTTCACTATTCTGTCTAAAAATAAAGATCCAGGACAGTTCCGGGGCTATTTCCCTCCATAAATAGTGTCCAAAACATGCATTTTGCGATACAAAATAGTGGCTGCATTATAACAGGGTCCAGTCGGTTCTGGTGGGTGTTTGTATACGAAACTTGTGTCCAATTATGATGGGGATGTATACTTGACTATTCTGTATAGAAGTAATCATCTAGCGATGTTCAGAAGTTCTGTTATGCCCGAATGAATTACTTTCATTTGGTCACTTTATTTACAAGTGGTGGTTTAGAAACAGGCCCAGTCGGTTTTGGTTGGTGCTTTTACCCAGAATTTGTGTTTATTGTGTGAGTGGATGTATTTTCACTATTTTGTATAACAATAATGATCCAGGATGATTCTGGAGCTATTTCCCACCACAAACAGTGTCCAAAACAGGCATTTTGCGGTTAAAGTAGTGGTTGTATTAGAACCACGCCCAGTCGGTTCTGGTTCGTGTTTTTACCCAGAAATTGTGTCCAATGATTATGGGGATGTATTTTTTATTATTCTTTATAAAAATAATATTCTAGGGATGTTCAGAAGTTCTGTTATGCCCTAATCAATGACCTCAATTTGGGCACTTTATTTACAAGTGGTTGTTTAGAACCAGGCCCAGTCGGTTCTGGTTGGTGCTTTACCCACAATTAGTGTCGATTGTGTGGGTTTGATGTATTTTCACTATTCTCTGTAAGAATAAAGATCCAGGGATGTTCTGAGACTATTTCCCACCAGAAATAGTGTCAAAAACATGCATTTTGCGACAAAAATAGTGGTTGTATTAGAACCAGGCCCAGTCGGTTCTGGTTTGTGTATACCCCCTTAACGTGTGTCCAATAGGAATGGGGTTGTATTTTTGACTATTCTGTATAAAAATTATCATCTAGGGATGTTCAGAAGTTCTTCTATGCCCGAATAAATGACCTCCATTTGGGCACTTTATTTTGCATGTTGGTTGTAGTAGAACCAAGCCCAGTCGGTTCTGGTTGGTGCTTTTACCCAGAGTTAGTGTTGATTGTGTAGGTGGATGTATTTTCACTATTCTGTCTAAAAATAAAGATCCAGGATGGTTCTAGGGGTATTTACTACCATAAATAGTCTCCAAAACATGCATTTTGTGATAAAAAATAGTAGTTGAAAAAATGAAAAAATGAAAATCAGACATAGGCATTGTCGTCATCATTGACTTGACAAAAAGCCTAGTAGTCATCATACCCTCAGCAGCGTATGACGAAATTGTATAGTGCTTCTCCACAAGTTCGTCTTCCCAGGCCAGACACATTTATGACATTTATTTATGACATATTCATACTTGTTAGCTCTCCGCCTTGAGCGCCATTTTGCGGCGACTGCAAGATGCCTCACCGATGCCAACAAGAATAAGGTGGATCACTTACCTCTCAGTCTTTATACTTACTGTTGGGTTTATTCTGTTTTATTATTATAATAGTTATATTAATTCATTTCTTTATTAAATCAATCTCTTTCTTTTCTTTGTATTAATTCATTACTTTGTTAAATCATTCTCTTTCTGCTTTTCAAAAGTCTTAAGGTCACGCCAAGTCATCTTTAACCTAGACAGCCTGTTCCAGGATGGTTATACAAACAATCCACCCAATCTCGGTCCTTGAGATTTGGTGGGCCCTTGGTGACGAGGACAGGGCTATTCGGACAATAACAAGAATATTGTTATCGTTATGTAACCGTACACTTCGGGTTTTTCTGTATGTAACGATTACATGATTATGATTATATTATATGATTCTTAGGTCAAGGAGGTTGTATAATTACTCTAATCTAAATGTTGTTAGGTCTAGTCCCTGTTTTTGTTATTAGTAAAATACCTTGATTGTTATTGTAGTCCCAGATGTTGTTTTTACTCATACGTGATGGAATGATCAACAACTCTGTAACTTGTGACCATAAGAATAGGACGAAAATGTCTATTCGAGGAGACGTTCGGAAGTCGTACGGTGACGCTTGCTGTAACTCTCCCTTCCGGAAGCTTTTTATCTGTTGTATCCATTTCCATTATTAATGAACCTGACACTTACCCTCCCTCAGTCAGCCTTTGGAAGGCAGATCTGCGCCAAACGACCTTCCTGTTACTTCATTTCGACTTGACTTAATTTCATAGTAGGGATATGTGTAGTCGTCACGTCACGTGTTGCTGCAGGTTCAGAGACCTGATGGCTGTTGGGAAAAAGCTGTCCTTGAGCCTGTTTGTCCGTGCTTTGTAGGACCTGTAGCGTCTGCCAGATGGAAGCAACTGGAACAGGCCGTGTCCAGGGTGGTATGGGTCTCCAACAATGGACCCGGCTCTTCTAAGGTATCGGGGGTTGGCAATGTCTTCTAGTGATGGCAGAGAGCAGCCGACGATCTTCTGGGCAGTGTTTATCACCCTCTGTATGGCTTTTTTGTCTGCTGCCGTGCTTCCGGTATACCACACTGTAATGCCGTAAGTCAGGATGCTCTCCACAGTGGCTCTGTAGAAGGTTGCCAGAAGCTTGGTGTCCAATTTGTCCCTTCTCAGTACCCTGAGAAAGTGGAGTCGTTTCTGGGCCTTCTTTACTAACACTGTGGTGTTTGTGGACCAGGAGAGCCTATCCGTGACGTGGACTCCCAGAAATTTGAAGGATTGGACCCTGTCTACACATACTCCGTTAATGAGGAGTGGGGCCAGGTCTGTGCTGCGCTTGCGAAAGTCCAGGATTATTTCTTTAGTCTTTGCGGTATTTAGTGTAAGATTGTTCGCCGAGCACCAAGAAGACAGTTTGTCGACCTCGTCTCTGTAAGCTGACTCATCCCCGCCTGAGATGAGTCCGATCACAGTGGTGTCATCGGCGAATTTGATGATAGAGTTTGACTGGTGGGCTGGTGTGCAGTCGTATGTGTACAAGGAGTACAGGACAGGACTCAGTACACAGCCTTGTGGTGAGCCAGTGTTCAGTGTAATGGCGGAAGAGAGGTGTGGACCCATTCTGACAGTTTGTGGTCGACCAGTCAAGAAGTTCTTTACCCAGCAGCAGATTGAAGAGGATAGTCCAAGGTGGTAGAGTTTGTCCTTCAGGATGTCCGGCTTGATGGTGTTAAAGGCTGAGCTATAGTCTATGAAAAGCATCGTCACATAGTTCCCCCGGTGCTCCAGGTGGCTCAGTGCTGTGTGAAGAGCCACAGCGATAGCATCCTCAGTGGACCTGTTTTCTCTATAAGCAAACTGGTGAGGGTCAACTGAGGGGGGGATTGTCCTTCTGATGTGTCGGGCCACCAACTTTTCAAAGCACTTCATGATCACAGGCGTGAGAGCAACAGGCCTGTAATCGTTCAAGCTGCAGATGGTTGGCCTTTTTGGGGACAGGAATGATGGTGGCAGATTTTAGGCAGGCAGGAACGATGGATAGTTGCATTATAACTGGTTAGTCTCGGTTCTGGTTGCTGTTTATATCCGAAACTTGTGTCCAAAGAGGATGGGGATGTATATTTTACTATTCTGTTTAAAAATAATCATGTAGGGATGTTTTGGGGCTTTTTTTACACAAGAATCAAAAACCTCCAATGGATCTTTATTTTGCACGGTGGTTGAATTAGAACCGGGCCCAGTCGGTTCTGGTTGCCGCTTTTACCCAGATTTAGTGTCAATTGTGTGGATGGATGCATTTTCACTATTATGTGTAAAATTAAAGATGCAGGGATGTTTTGGGAATATTTCCCACCGTCAATAGTGTCCAAAACATTTTGCGATAAAAATAGTGGTTGTATTAGAACAAGGCCCAATCGGTTCTGGTTGGTGTATTTACCCAGAATTTGTGTTGATTGAGTAGGTAGATGTAGTTTCACTATTTTCTATAAAAATAATGTTTCCCACCATAAACATTGTCCAAAACAGGCATTTTGCGATTAAAATAGTGGTCGTATTAGAACCGGGCCCAGTCGGTTCTGGTTGGTGCTTCTACCCATAATTAGTAATGAATGTGTAGATGGATGTATTTTCACTATTCTGTGTAAAAATAATGATCCAGGATGGTTCTGGAGCTATTTTCCCACCATAAACAGTGTCCAAAACAGGCATTCTGGGATTAAAATAGTGGTTGTATTAGAACCAGGCCCAGTCTGTTCTGGTTAGTGAATTTACCCGAAAAATTGTATCCATTGACGATGGGGATGTATTTTTGATTATTATGTATAAAAATAATCATCTAGGGATCTTCAGAAGTTCTGTTATTCCCGAATCAATGACCTCCATTTGGGCACATTATTGACGGAGCTCACGACCATGATCCAGTGTGTGGCTCGGATGTGTCCCTCAAACACAAATACTGGTCAGTCTCATCCAAAATCCTAATGGCTCAGTTCCCTTGAGTGGGAGCGGCAAGGAACGCCCTGCATTTGAAGACCATTGAAGGCAGGTTCCGGGCCTGTGTCGGCGCATCAGTCAGGCTGGGTAGCCGCCATGGCCCAGGTGATTTTCCAGGGCTGCCCTGCTCTTGACGGAGTGGCCACCCAGCGGGGCTGTGTGTGTGCCATGGTGGGAGACTCCTGCTGCCCCTTCATCCCTGCCGGCATGTCCTGCTCGGTCCATGATGCCCTGCAGGCTATTAGGAACATGCAGAGAGCTGTGACCGGAGATTCGGTTTCACAACGAGGATGGCTTGACTGGTTCTTCTCTGGCTCATGGAAACAGCCATTTCAATATTTCGATATTTTCACAGACACAAAAGGAGGGAATTGTGGGATGGACTGGCTAACTGGCTTAATAATTGTTTATTCTTGTCTTACCATGTGGTCATACTGGTTTTACCTTTGTTTGATAAGATCGTAGACTGCAAGGTAGACTATCCAAACTGGTTTTACAATTGAATTAAAAGATCGTGGAATGTAAGAAAGACTAACTAGTTGGCCTTGCAATTGTTTGTTCGCCTCGCGAAATATAAGAAAGGTTGGCTAACAGGGTTTGCAATTGTTTCCTTGAATTGTGGGATGAAAAAAAGGTTCAACTTCAGGAGTAACTGTCACTCTCCAGGTCATCCAGGGTCAAGTGCACACTTGGAAACTTTCATATTCGACCAAAATGTGCTTATCAGCGCAAAAAAAGCACATTTGGTGGTACGCGGAAAGAACGGCAGCAGACAAAAAGGCTATTTAGAAAGATATTACCACTACGCAGAAGATTGTCGGCTACTCTGCCCTCACTGGAAGACATTGCCAGCCCTCGTTACCTCAGCAGAGCCAGGGACATGATCAGGGACCCATGCCACCCTGGTCACAATCGGTTCCAGCTGCTGCTCTCTGGCAGACAGACGCTGTAAGTTTCCCACATCCGTAGGGACTCTAAACTTGGGGTAACACAACACAATCCCTTCTGTGTAATAACTTCGGGTGAGGTAATATGAATAGTCATCAGGTACAAGGTGATCTGACACCTACATGCTGAATGAAGGTAAGTGAAAGACAGTGAGAGGTAAGTGATCCACTCAGGGGGTGGTGATGCAATGTATCCATAAAGGCAGAATTGTAAATTAAGAGTCTGGAGTCATAACTTGTAAAACTGTGTAAAAATGTCAGAGACACAAATGACATAGTGTAATATCATCAAATTTTATAATTTAATAAGTTTTTCATTTGGCATCATTCTAATGGCTAGATATTAAGTTATAATGAAAACTATGATACTTGGCCAAAACGTGATTTTCAGCGAATGAAACGCACGTTAAGCCAATAAAAACTGAAATGTTCCCCTGCTGCGAAACAAACTGTCAGAGGCACATAGTTACTGTGTCTATAGTGTAAAATCATCCAATTCAAGTAAGTATTGCATTTAGCATCATTCTAAGTGCTAGAAATTAAGTTATAGTGAAAACTATGATACTTGGCCAAAACGTGATTTTCAGCGCATGAAACGCACGTTAAGGCAATAAAAACTGAAATGTTCCCCTGCTGCGAAACAAACACTCAGAGGAACATAGTTACTGTGTATATAGTGTATAATTGTCCAATTCAAGTAAGTTTTTCATTTTGCATCATTCTAAGTGCTAGAAATTAAGTTATAGTGAAAACTATGATACTTGGCCAAAACGTGATTTTCAGCGCATGAAATGCACATTAAGGCAATAAAAACTGAAATGTTCCCCCGCTGCGAAACAAACTGTCAGTGACACATAGTCACTGTGTATATAGTGTATAATCATCCAAATTAAGTAGGTTTTTCATTTGATATCATTCTAAGTGATGAAAGTTAGGGTTAGGGTTAGGGTTAGGTTAAGTTATAGTGAAAACTATGATACTTGGTCAAAACATGATTTTCAGCGCATGAAACGCACATTAGGGCAAAAAAACTGAAATGTTTGTTAGGTCTGAAAATACAACTTCAGGAGCAGGCTAAGAAAGAGTGAGATAAATTTAAATAGAAAATATGTATGACCAGACTGCAAAGTGGACAGAGAGTTCCTACAGTGGGCTCCTGTTCACTGCGATGTTACTGCAACTCTAGTCGAATGACCAGTGAGTGTGTCTTAAATACAGGCAAAACTGACAGTTGTCCCTAAGACTTTGGACAGATACGTTTCAGTCATTTGCAGGGCAACAAGTAATTGATTAGTGTCGGGCCTGGAATCTGTAGTCAATGGTTTCCAGACGTAGGGTGTTCTTCGCTGTTCCTACCCTGGGGAATACCGCCATCATGATTTTGGAGGAGACTGACCAGTGTTTGTATTAGAGGGGGACATCCGAGCCCCAAACTGAATCATGGGGGAAGAAATCAAAGCTCCGTCGTTGACGCCTGGTGGGTAGATGTGGGTTGGCGTCGACAGTTGGAATCGAGTCTGCTGTTAGAACGTACGTGTGGTCGGATGCAGATGTAGGGACACAGAGCCCAGTTGTATTGGTGGGGATGATCATATACACTTGCCATTCGCAGAGCCACCATATTTGGTCCAGTACTGTCCATGATTGGGAAGGAATGTGTCTGATCCCGGCGCACCTGGTGACGTGAACTTGGTCCAAAGGGGTCTTCGGATCCGGTCCGCTGAAGTTGAAACAGGATGGATAACAGTCTGTTCGGTTGTTGCACTGGACATACGTTGCGGTATTGACTGTAGCTGCTAGTGGTACTGCGACCATGGTATGTAGGCGGTCGAGCTTTGCTGGAAGGATTCTCTCAGATTACCCAGGATACAGTTGTAGGTGAGGTTGGCGAGTTCTTCGTTCTGTCGGTTGGACCATAGCTGTGGTTGGGCTACGGCAGTAGGCAAAAGGGAACAGACATAACAACTCATTGGTTGTGGCGCGGGCTGTGAGTGCGGTGTATCTGTACCAACTGTTCCTCATCATCGGGTTGTAGTCGTTTTCTTCCTGTGTTTGGACATGGGCGAGAATAAGGTGTATCTACTCAGGCTTAGGTGTTCCTGCCGGACGGATTTTGAGTAGGCGTGTGGCGGATGGTTGTACGAAGGGGTTCACACCAATCACTTTGGGGACCATGGCTGGACTAGTAGTGCGGATGGTGATCGTAAAGAGGGGGCCTTTTCCTGGTCGGTCCGGTCAGAGGCATAGGTTGATGCAGCCTTTTTGTTGGATATTGGTCGTAAGGTCTAGCATATGTTTACCATCTTTGATGGTGGTGGCTAACTTGGTGAAGTTAGCGGTCATGGTGGTAGCTTCTTTGGAAAGGGGCCATGTGATGGTTTTGTAGCCTGTATGGAGGAGGACCTGGTCCAAGGTGTCTGGCCAGACCATTCAGACTCTGGGAGCTTGTAGGTACCAATAAAAATAACTGGAGTCAGTCCTGTGTAATCCCAAGTGAGTAAGCTGTAGGCTGAGCAAAGGTACTTGAACAACGATTGGTGTCTTGGTTAATGGGATGCAGATCTGGGGGCCCCTGATCGTTTCCTGAACCAGCTAGTGGGGCATTCTCCTCCAGTGGGAGTGTACCAAGGTTCTGGTACGTTCCCCCCATGTGGTTGAACACAGAGCGGTGATGATGATGGCCAAAATCACACGGTGAGGTCCGTCCCAACGTGGAGAAGACCAGCACTTTCTTTTTATCACCTTGACGAGTACCAGGTCTCCTGGGGACAGGACCTCCTCTGTTCCTGAAACTCTAGTCGAATGACCAGTGTGTGTGTCTTAAATACAGGAAAAACTGACAGTTGTCACTAGGACTTTGGACAGATACATTTCAGTCATTTGCAGGGCAAAAAGTAATTGATCAGTGTCAGACAGTTGAATATTTGTGCTGACATGTCACCCCAATCACAAGACTAAGATTGTTTATTCAGTCAGACAGTTGGGTGTTTATGCTGCTATGTCAGCCGTAAGGATGACTACAATGCTGTTATACTCACAAAAACTTATACAATATGAACAAGCATTTGCAAAGATACTTTGTCTAATCTTACATATTCCCCTGCTGCCAAAAAAACTGTCAGAGACACATAGTTACTGTGTATATAGTGTATAATTGTCCAATTCAAGTAAGTTTTTCATTTGGCATCATTCTAAGTGATATAAATTAAGTTATAGTGAAAATTATGATACTTGGCCAAAACGTGATTTTCAGCGCATGAAACGCACGTTAAGGCAATAAAAACTGAAATATTCCCCGGCTGCGAAACAAACTGTCAGAGACACATAGTTACTGTGTTTATAGTGTAAAATCTTCCAATTCAAGTAAGTTTTGCATTTAGCATCATTCTAAGTGATAGAAATTAAGTTATAGTGAAAACTATCATACTCGGCCAAAACATGATTTTCAGCGCATGAAACGCACGTTAGCAATAAAAACTGAAATGTTCCCCTGCTTCGAAACAAACTGTCAGAGACACATAGTTACTGTGTATATAGTGTATTATCGTCCAATTCAAGTGAGTTTTTCATTAGGCATCATTCTAAGTGATAGAAATTAAGTTATAGTGAAAACTATGATACTTGGCCAAAATGTGATATTCAGCGCATGAAACGCACGTTAAGGCAATAAAAACTGAAAGGTTTCCCTGCTGCGAAACAAACTGTCAGAGACACATAGTTACTGTGTATATAGTGTATTATCGTCCAATACAACTAAATTTTTCATTTAGCATCATTCTAAGTGATAGAAATTAAGTTATAGTGAAAATTGTGATACTTGGACAAAACGTGATTTTCAGCACATGAAACGCACGTTAAGGCAATAAAAACTGAAATGTTCCCCTGCTGCGACACAAACTGTCAGAGGCACATAGTTACTGTGTATATAGTGTATTATCGTCCAATTCAAGTAAGTTTTTCATTTAGCATCATTCTAAGTGATAGAAATTAAGTTCTGGTGGAAATTATGATACTAGCCCAAAACGTGATTTTCAGCGCATGAAACGCACGTTAAGGCAATAAAAACTGAAATGTTCCCCTGCTGCGAAACAAACTGTCACAGACACATAGTTACTGTGTATATAGTGTAAAATCGTCCAATTCAAGTAAGTTTTTCATTTAGCATCATTCTAAGTGATAGAATTTAAGTTATGGTGAAAATTGTGATACTTGGCCAAAACGTGATTTTCAGCACATGAAACGCACGTTAAGGCAATAAAAACTGAAATGTTCCCCTGCTGCGAAACAAACTGTCGGAGACACATAGTTACTGTGTATATAGTGTATAATCGTCCAATTCAAGCAAGTTTTTCATTTGGAATCATTCTAAGTGACAGAAATTAAGTTATAGTGAAAATTATGACACTTGGCCAAAACGTGATTTTCAGCGCATGAAACGCACGTTAAGGCAATAAAAACTGAAATGTTCCCCTGATGCGAAACAAACTGTCAGAGGCACATAGTTACTGTGTATATAGTGTAAAATCGTCCAATTCAAGTAAGTTTTGCATTTAGCATCATTCTAAGTGATAGAAATTAAGTTATAGTGAAAATTATGATACTTGGCCAAAACGTGATTTTCAGCGCATGAAACGCACGTTAAGGCAATAAAAACTGAAATGTTCCCCTGCTGCGAAACAAACTGCCAGAGGCACATAGTTACTGTGTATATAGTGTAAAATCGTCCAATTCAAGTAAGTTTTGCATTTAGCATCATTCTAAGTGATAGAAATTAAGTTATAGTGAAAATTATGACACTTGGCCAAAACGTGATTTTCAGCGCATGAAACGCACGTTAATGCAATAAAAACTGAAATGTTCCCCTGCTGCGAAACAAACTGCCAGAGGCACATAGTTACAGTGTATATAGTGTAAAATCATCCAATTCAAGTAAGTTTTGCATTTGGCATCATTCTAAGTGCTAGAAATTAAGTTATAGTGAAAACTATGATACTTGGCCAAAACGTCATTTTCAGCGCATGAAACGCACGTTAAGGCAATAAAAACTGAAATGTTCCCCTGCTGCGAAACAAACTGTCAAAGACACATAGTTACTGTGTATATGGTGTATTATCGTCCAATTCAAGTAAGTTCTTCATTTAGCATCATTCTAAGTGATAGAAATTAAGTTATAGTGAAAATTGTGATACTTGGCCAAAACGTGATTTTCAGCACATGAAACGCACGTTAAGGCAATAAAAACTGAAATGTTCCCCTGCTGCGAAACAAATGTCAGAGGCACGTTGTATATATAGTGTAAAATCGTCCAATTCAAGTAAGTTTTTTATTTAGCATCATTCTAAGTGATAGAAATTAAGTTATAGTGAAAACTATCATACTCGGCCAAAACATGATTTTCAGCGCATGAAACGCACGTTAAGGCAATAAAAACTGAAATGTTCCCCTGCTGCGAAACAAACTGTCAGAGGCACATAGTTACTGTGTATATAGTGTAAAATCGTCCAATTCAAGTAAATTTTGCATTTAGCATCATTCTAAGTGATAGAAATTAAGTTATAGTGAAAATTATGATACTTGGCCAAAACGTGATTTTCAGCGCATGAAACGCACGTTAAGGCAATAAAAACTGAAATGTTCCCCTGCTGCGAAACAAACTGTCAGAGACATATAGTTACTGTGTATATAGTGTATTATCGTCCAATTCAATTAAGTTTTGCATTTAGCATCATTCTAAGTGATAGAAATTAAGTTATAGTGAAAACTATCATACTCGGCCAAAACATGATTTTCAGCGCATGAAACGCACGTTAAGGCAATAAAAACTGAAATGTTCCCCTGCTGCGAAACAAACTGTCAGAGGCACAGTTACTGTGTATATATTGTAAAATCGTCCAATTCAAGTAAATTTTGCATTTAGCATCATTCTTAGTGATAGAAATTAAGTTATAGTGAAAACTATGATACTTGGCCAAAACGTGATTTTCAGCGCATGAAACGCACGTTAAGGCAATAAAAACTGAAATGTTCCCCTGCTGCGAAACAAACTGTCAGAGGCACATAGTTACTGTGTATATAGCGTATAATTGTCCAATTCAAGTAAGTTTTTCATTTTGCATCATTCTAAGTGCTAGAAATTAGGTTATAGTGAAAACTATGATACTTGGCCAAAACGTGATTTTCAGCGCATGAAATGCACGTTAAGGCAAAAAAAACTGAAATGTTCCCCTGCTGCGAAACAAACTGCCAGAGGCACATAGTTACTGTGTCTATAGTGTAAAATCATCCAATTCAAGTAAGTATTGCATTTAGCATCATTCTAAGTGCTAGAAATTAAGTTATAGTGAAAACTATGATACTTGGCCAAAACGTGATTTTCAGCGCATGAAATGCACATTAAGGCAATAAAAACTGAAATGTTCCCCTGCTGCGAAACAAACTGTCAGAGGCACATAGTTACTGTGTATATAGTGTATTATTGTCCAATTCAAGTAAGTTTTTCATTTTGCATCATTCTAAGTGCTAGAAATTAGGTTATAGTGAAAACTATGATACTTGGCCAAAACGTGATTTTCAGCGCATGAAACGCACGTTAAGGCAATAAAAACTGAAATGTTCCCCTGCTGCGAAACAAACTGTCAGAGGCACATAGTTACTGTGTATATAGTGTATAATTGTCCAATTCAAGTAAGTTTTTCATTTTGCATCATTCTAAGTGCTAGAAATTAGGTTATAGTGAAAACTAAGATACTTGGCCAAAACGTGATTTTCAGCGCATGAAATGCACATTAAGGCAATAAAAACTGAAATGTTCCCCTGCTGCGAAACAAACAGTCAGTGACACATAGTTACTGTGTATATAGTGTATAATCGTCCAAATTAAGTAGGTTTTTCATTTGATATCATTCTAAGTGATGGAAGTTAGGGTTAGAGTTAGGGTTAGGGTTAGAGTTAGGGTTAGGGTTAGGGTTAGGGTTAGGGTTAGGGTTAGGGTTAGGGTTAGGGTTAGGGTTAGGGTTAGGGTTAGGTTAAGTTAAGTTATAGTGAAAACTATGATACTTAGCCAAAACGTGATTTTCAGCGCATGAAACGCACATTAGGGCAAAAAAACTGAAATGTTTGTTAGGTCTGAAAATACAACTTCAGGAGCAGGCTAAGAAAGAGTGAGATAAATTTAAATAGAAAATATGTATTACCAGACTGCAAAGTGGACAGTGAGAGTTCCTACAGTGGGGTCCTGTTCACTGCGATGTTACTTCAACTCTAGTCGAATGACCAGTGAGTGTGTCTTAAATACAGGCAAAACTGACAGTTGTCCCTAAGACTTTGGACAGATACGTTTCAGTCATTTGCAGGGAAACAAGTAATTGATTAGTGTCGGGCCTGGAATCTGTAGTCAATGGTTTCCAGACGTAGGGTGTTCTTCGCTGTTCCTACCCTGGGGAACACCGCCATCATGATTTTGGAGGGGACTGACCATTGTTTGTATTAGAGGGGGACATCCGAGCCCCAAACTGAATCATGGGGGAAGAAATCAAAGCTCCGTCGTTGACGCCTGGTGGGTAGATGTGGGTTGGCGTCGACAGTTGGAATCGAGTCTGCTGTTAGAACGTACGTGTGTTCGGATGCAGATGTAGGGACACAGAGCCCAGTTGTATTGGTGGGAATGATCATATACACTTGCCATTCGCAGATCCACCATATTTGGTCCAGTACTGTCCATGATTGGGAAGGAATGTGTCTGATCTCGGCACACCTGGTGACGTGAACTTGGTCTAAAGGGGTCTTCGGATCCGGTCCGCTGAAGTTGAAACAGGATGGATAACAGTCTGTTCGGTGTTTGCACTGGACATACGTTGCGGTATTGACTGTAGCTGCTAATGGTACTGCGACCATGGTATGTAGGCGGTCGAGCTTTGCTGGAAGGATTCTCTCAAATTACCCAGAATACAGTTGTAGGTGAGGGTGGCGAGTTCTTCGTTCTGTCGGTTGGCCCATAGCTGTGGTTGGGCTACGGCAGTAGGCAAGAGGGAACAGACATAACAACTCATTGGTTGTGGCGCGGGCTGTGAGTGCGGTGTATCTGTACCAACTGTTCCTCATCATCAGGTTGTAGTCGTTTTCTTGCTGTGTTTGTTTGTTTGTTTGTTTTGCACTACAAGCGCCTGAGGATTGCCCTCAGATAGCGCTAGAGCTGCCACTGGAACGCGGATTATTTCATCCGGGGGGTAGTCGGAGGTGGGGGCAGTCAAATGTCTCCGGCTGGATGAAAAACGTAGGGTGCCACGGTCCTTGTTGGCAGCTCTGAGTGGTATTAGTTGGAATTCGCAGGCCGCGGCGAGCGGCCTCTCAGGAGACACCACGTGAAGGTTTCCAACTTTGTCTCCCTTCTTGCTGTGTTTGGACATGGGCGAGCATAAGGTGTATCTACTCAGGCTTAGGTGTTCCTGCCGGACGGATTTTGAGTAGGCGTGTGGCGGATGGTTGTACGAAGGGGTTCACACCAATCACTTTTGGGACCATGGCTGGACTAGTAGTGCGGATGGTGATAGTAAAGAGGGGGCCTTTTCCTGGTCGGTCCGGTCGGAGGCATAGGTTGATGCAGCCTTTTTGTTGGATATTGGTCGTAAGGTCTAGCATATGTTTACCATCTTTGATGGTGGTGGCTAACTTGGTGAAGTTAGCGGTCATGGTGGTAGCTTCTTTGGAAAGGGGCTATGTGATGGTTTTGTAGCCTGTATGGAGGAGGACCTGGTCCAAGGTGTCTGGCCAGACCATTCAGACTCTGGGAGCTTGTAGGTACCAATAAAAATAACTGGAGTCAGTCCTGTGTAATCCCAAGTGAGTAAGCTGTAGGCTGAGCAAAGGTACTTGAACGACGATTGGTGTCTTGGTTAATGGGATGCAGATCTGGAGTCCCTGATCGTTTCCTGAACCAGCTAGTGGGGCATTCTCCTCCAGTGGGAATGTACCAAGGTTCTGGTACGTTCCCTCCATGTGGTTGAACACAGAGCGGTGATGATGATGGCCAAAATCACACGGTGAGGTCCGTCCCAACGTGGAGAAGACCAGCACTTTCTTTTTATCACCTTGACGAGTACCAGGTCTCCTGGGGACAGGACCTCCTCTGTGGGAGACAGAGAAGATGTCGGCAGATTATTTTGCATTCATCACAGTTCTTTCTTGGAACATTTTGCATAACCACTTAGTGAGGGAATCTGTTTCTCTTTTCTCTTCTACCACCAGATCTTTTTCCCACATTGTTAAGTGGAAGGGTCTGTCGTTCACTGCCTCAAATGGTGTGCATCCCTGTGCTGTTGGAATGATTCTCATGTACGTTTCTACCAGGCTCAGGCATTCTTGCCATGGTTTTCCTGTATCTTCCATGGTTTTTCTGAGTCTGAGTTTTACTGTTCTAATGGTTTGTTCGACGAGTCCAGCACTTTGGTTCAGTTTGATGAAATCCATGTTCAGAAGCTCGAAGGGATATGTTCCTGTTTGCCTTGTTCCATGCTTGGGTTGTTCTTGCCTTGAGAGTTGTGTCTACAGCAGTTTAGACAGTTTCTGCAAAATAATTGAGGTAAGTTTGGAGACCTCTGGGAACATGCATTGTTTGTTGTACTGTACTGATCATCCCTCCTGTTGAGACATGGCTCCTCCCATGGCTCAATTTGGCAATTACTTCAAACAATGATCGTGTCACGCATGGCTTGTTTTCTACTGCATAGAGTCCGTTCTTGTGTTGAGTGGCTCCTTCTGTTTCCCATTGCAGTTTCTCTTTTTCTGGGGAATGATTTTGCATTTCTCTTAGGAATTCAGCAGGGATTGGGCTGTGTCTTTCCACCGTCACGTCTTGTTCTAGGAATAGTCTACATGCCTCTGTCAGTGCCACTATTTCTGCGGCTTGTGCAGACCAGTCGCCGGGGAGTCGTCCTGTCTTGAGGTTGTCTTTTTGAGTCACCACGGCATATACGTTGTGTTTTTCTCCATCCAGGGTTTTTGATGATGATCCATCCCCATAGGCAATGTGTCCGGGGGGCCATGGGTTGTCCATTAGGTCAGTTGCATATACGTGGTTAATTATGATTCGTTGAGTGGGCAACTGTGAGAATTGGTTTAACCACTTGTCGTCCGGTCTCCCATGAACTTCAGGGTGACACGTAATGGCCATGTTTGTTGTTCCTGTCCTGGGGCTGCTGGGCAGATATCTTCAGACTGTTCTCTTAGACTTTCAGCTACCTTGGCAGAATCATTCCCGACAATGTCGAGAGAGTAGAAGCTGTTAGATGTGGTGGTGTGGAAGATATTTTTGGTCTGTAATTCCCTGGGTCGGAGGCCATTTTGGGTGGCCACTAGGCTTAGCCCAAACTGGACCATGATATCTCGTCCCGGTAACTCTCCGATTTTCATTTTGCAGTCTGACAATAAACCCATCCCTTTTGTTGCTTTCTGACCCATATTAATCACTTACTTAATAGTTTAAACAACAATTATTTTCTAAATTACCCGAAATTGATCTCCACTTTGTGATTAACCCAATATCTCTGAACACACAAAGACCAAAAGTCCCTGACTTTGTCTTAGTTAAGTCCCTGACTCTATTAACAGACCAAGACTATAATGACTTTGCTAATTCTTGTTCTACTTTCATTGGTCCCGGACCAATTGGTTTATTACCAGACTGCAAAGTGGACAGTGAGAGTTTCTGCAGTAGGGTCCTGTTCAACGCGATGTTCCTGAAACTCTAGTCGAATGACCAGTGTGTGTGTCTTAAATACAGGAAAAACTGACAGTTGTCACTAGGACTTTGGACAGATACATTTCAGTCATTTGCAGGGCAAAAAGTAAAAGTAAAAGTGTCAAAGTAATTGATCAGTGTCAGACAGTTGAATATTTGTGCTGACATGTCACCCCAATCACAAGACTAAGATTGTTTATTCAGTCAGACAGTTGGGTGTTTATGCTGCTATGTCAGCCGTAAGGATGACTACAATGCTGTTATACTCACAAAAACTTATACAATATGAACAAGCATTTGCAAAGATACTTTGTCTAATCTTACATATTCCCCTGCTGCCAAAAAAACTGTCAGAGACACATAGTTACTGTGTATATAGTGTAAAATCGTCCAATTCAAGTAAGTTATCCATTTGGCATTATTCTCATTGCTAAAAATTAAGTTACAATGAAAACAATCATACTTGGCCAAAACGTGATTTTCAGGGTATGAAAAGTACATTAAGGCAATAAAAACTGAAAAGTTCCCCTGCTGCCAAACAAACTGTCAGAGACACATAGTTCCTGTGTATATAGTGTAAAATCGTCCTATCCATGTAAGTCTTTCATTGGCATCATTCTAGGTGATTCTGGAGCTATTTCCCACCATAAAAAGTGTCCAAAACAGGCATTTTGCGATTAAAATAGTGGTTGTATTAGAACCAGGCCCAGGCGATTCTGGTTGGTGTTTTTACCCTGAAATTGTGTCCAATGATGATAAGGATGTATTTTTGATTATTCTGTATAAAAATAATCATCTAGGGATGTTCAGAAGTTTTGTTACGCCCGAATCAATGACCTCAATTTGGGCACTTTATTTACAAGTGGTGGTTTTTAAGAACCAGGCCCAGTCGGTTCTGGTTGGTGCTTTTACCCAGATATAGTATCCATTGTGTGGGTAGATGTATTTTCACTATTCTGTCTAAAAATAAAGATCCAGGACAGTTCCGGGGCTATTTCCCTCCATAAATAGTGTCCAAAACATGCATTTTGCGATACAAAATAGTGGCTGCATTATAACAGGGTCCAGTCGGTTCTGGTGGGTGTTTGTATACGAAACTTGTGTCCAATTATGATGGGGATGTATACTTGACTATTCTGTATAGAAGTAATCATCTAGCGATGTTCAGAAGTTCTGTTATGCCCGAATGAATTACTTTCATTTGGTCACTTTATTTACAAGTGGTGGTTTAGAAACAGGCCCAGTCGGTTTTGGTTGGTGCTTTTACCCAGAATTTGTGTTTATTGTGTGAGTGGATGTATTTTCACTATTTTGTATAACAATAATGATCCAGGATGATTCTGGAGCTATTTCCCACCACAAACAGTGTCCAAAACAGGCATTTTGCGGTTAAAGTAGTGGTTGTATTAGAACCACGCCCAGTCGGTTCTGGTTCGTGTTTTTACCCAGAAATTGTGTCCAATGATTATGGGGATGTATTTTTTATTATTCTTTATAAAAATAATATTCTAGGGATGTTCAGAAGTTCTGTTATGCCCTAATCAAGGACCTCAATTTGGGCACTTTATTTACAAGTGGTTGTTTAGAACCAGGCCCAGTCGGTTCTGGTTGGTGCTTTACCCACAATTAGTGTCGATTGTGTGGGTTTGATGTATTTTCACTATTCTCTGTAAGAATAAAGATCCAGGGATGTTCTGAGACTATTTCCCACCAGAAATAGTGTCAAAAACATGCATTTTGCGACAAAAATAGTGGTTGTATTAGAACCAGGCCCAGTCGGTTCTGGTTTGTGTATACCCCCTTAACGTGTGTCCAATAGGAATGGGGTTGTATTTTTGACTATTCTGTATAAAAATTATCATCTAGGGATGTTCAGAAGTTCTTCTATGCCCGAATAAATGACCTCCATTTGGGCACTTTATTTTGCATGTTGGTTGTAGTAGAACCAAGCCCAGTCGGTTCTGGTTGGTGCTTTTACCCAGAGTTAGTGTTGATTGTGTAGGTGGATGTATTTTCACTATTCTGTCTAAAAATAAAGATCCAGGATGGTTCTAGGGGTATTTACTACCATAAATAGTCTCCAAAACATGCATTTTGTGATAAAAAATAGTAGTTGAAAAAATGAAAAAATGAAAATCAGACATAGGCATTGTCGTCATCATTGACTTGACAAAAAGCCTAGTAGTCATCATACCCTCAGCAGTGTATGACGAAATTGTATAGTGCTTCTCCACAAGTTCGTCTTCCCAGGCCAGACACATTTATGACATTTATTTATGACATATTCATACTTGTTAGCTCTCCGCCTTGAGCGCCATTTTGCGGCGACTGCAAGATGCCTCACCGATGCCAACAAGAATAAGGTGGATCACTTACCTCTCAGTCTTTATACTTACCCTCCCTCAGTCAGCCTTTGGAAGGCAGATCTGCGCCAAACGACCTTCCTGTTACTTCATTTCGACTTGACTTAATTTCATAGTAGGGATATGTGTAGTCGTCACGTCACGTGTTGCTGCAGGTTCAGAGACCTGATGGCTGTTGGGAAAAAGCTGTCCTTGAGGCTGTTTGTCCGTGCTTTGTAGGACCTGTAGCGTCTGCCAGATGGAAGCAACTGGAACAGGCCGTGTCCAGGGTGGTATGGGTCTCCAACAATGGACCCGGCTCTTCTAAGGTATCGGGGGTTGGCAATGTCTTCTAGTGATGGCAGAGAGCAGCCGACGATCTTCTGGGCAGTGTTTATCACCCTCTGTATGGCTTTTTTGTCTGCTGCCGTGCTTCCGGTATACCACACTGTAATGCCGTAAGTCAGGATGCTCTCCACAGTGGCTCTGTAGAAGGTTGCCAGAAGCTTGGTGTCCAATTTGTCCCTTCTCAGTACCCTGAGAAAGTGGAGTCGTTTCTGGGCCTTCTTTACTAACACTGTGGTGTTTGTGGACCAGGAGAGCCTATCCGTGACGTGGACTCCCAGAAATTTGAAGGATTGGACCCTGTCTACACATACTCCGTTAATGAGGAGTGGGGCCAGGTCTGTGCTGCGCTTGCGAAAGTCCAGGATTATTTCTTTAGTCTTTGCGGTATTTAGTGTAAGATTGTTCGCCGAGCACCAAGAAGACAGTTTGTCGACCTCGTCTCTGTAAGCTGACTCATCCCCGCCTGAGATGAGTCCGATCACAGTGGTGTCATCGGCGAATTTGATGATAGAGTTTGACTGGTGGGCTGGTGTGCAGTCGTATGTGTACAAGGAGTACAGGACAGGACTCAGTACACAGCCTTGTGGTGAGCCAGTGTTCAGTGTAATGGCGGAAGAGAGGTGTGGACCCATTCTGACAGTTTGTGGTCGACCAGTCAAGAAGTTCTTTACCCAGCAGCAGATTGAAGAGGATAGTCCAAGGTGGTAGAGTTTGTCCTTCAGGATGTCCGGCTTGATGGTGTTAAAGGCTGAGCTATAGTCTATGAAAAGCATCGTCACATAGTTCCCCCGGTGCTCCAGGTGGCTCAGTGCTGTGTGAAGAGCCACAGCGATAGCATCCTCAGTGGACCTGTTTTCTCTATAAGCAAACTGGTGAGGGTCAACTGAGGGGGGGGGATTGTCCTTCTGATGTGTCGGGCCACCAACTTTTCAAAGCACTTCATGATCACAGGCGTGAGAGCAACAGGCCTGTAATCGTTCAAGCTGCAGATGGTTGGCCTTTTTGGGGACAGGAATGATGGTGGCAGATTTTAGGCAGGCAGGAACGATGGATAGTTGCATTATAACTGGGTAGTCTCGGTTCTGGTTGCTGTTTATATCCGAAACTTGTGTCCAAAGAGGATGGGGATGTATATTTTACTATTCTGTTTAAAAATAATCATGTAGGGATGTTTTGGGGCTTTTTTACACAAGAATCAAAAACCTCCAATGGATCTTTATTTTGCACGGTGGTTGAATTAGAACCGGGCCCAGTCGGTTCTGGTTGCCGCTTTTACCCAGATTTAGTGTCAATTGTGTGGATGGATGCATTTTCACTATTATGTGTAAAATTAAAGATGCAGGGATGTTCTGGGAATATTTCCTACCGTCAATAGTGTCCAAAACATTTTGCGATAAAAATAGTGGTTGTATTAGAACAAGGCCCAATCGGTTCTGGTTGGTGTATTTACCCAGAATTTGTGTTGATTGAGTGGGTGGATGTAGTTTCGCTATTTTCTATAAAAATAATGTTTCCCACCATAAACATTGTCCAAAACAGGCATTTTGCGATTAAAAAAGAGGTCGTATTAGAACCAGGCCCAGTCGGTTCTGGTTGGTGCTTCTACCCATAATTAGTGTTGAATGTGTAGATGGATGTATTTTCACTATTCTGTGTAAAAATAATGATCCAGGATGGTTCTGGAGCTATTTTCCCACCATAAACAGTGTCCAAAACAGGCATTCTGCGATTAAAATAGTGGTTGTATTAGAACCAGGCCCAGTCTGTTCTGGTTGGTGAATTTACCCGAAAAATTGTATCCATTGACGATGGGGATGTATTTTTGATTATTATGTATAAAAATAATCATCTAGGGATCTTCAGAAGTTCTGTTATTCCCGAATCAATGACCTCCATTTGGGCACATTATTGACGGAGCTCACGACCATGATCCAGTGTGTGGCTCGGATGTGTCCCTCAAACACAAATACTGGTCAGTCTCATCCAAAATCCTAATGGCTCAGTTCCCTTGAGTGGGAGCGGCAAGGAACGCCCTGCATTTGAAGACCATTGAAGGCAGGTTCCGGGCCTGTGTCGGCGCATCAGTCAGGCTGGGTAGCCGCTATGGCCCAGGTGATTTTCCAGGGCTGCCCTGCTCTTGACGGAGTGGCCACCCAGCGGGGCTGTGTGTGTTTCATGGTGGGAGACTCGTGCTGCCCCTTCATCCATGCCGGCATGTCCTGCTCGGTCCATGATGCCCTGCAGGCTATTAGGAACATGCAGAGAGCTGTGACCGGAGATCCGGTTCCACAACGAGGATGGCTTGACTGGTTCTTCTCTGGCTCATGGAAACAGCCACTTCAATATTTCAATATTTTCACAGACACAAAAGGAGGGAATTGTGGGATGGACTGGCTAACTGGCTTAATAATTGTTTATTCTTGTCGCACCATGTGGTCATACTGGTTTAACTTTGTTTTTTAAGATCGTAGAATGCAAGGTAGACTAGCCAAACTGGTTTTACAATTGAATTAAAAGATCGTGGAATGTAAGAAAGACTAACTAGTTGGCCTTGCAATTGTTTGTTCGCCTCGAGAAATATAAGAAAGGCTGGCTAACAGGGTTTGCAATTTTTTCCTTGTATTGTGCGATGAAAAGAGGTTCAACTTCAGGAGTAACTGTCACTCTCCAGGTCATCTAGGGTCAAGTGCACACTTGAAAACTTTCATATTTGACCAAAACGTGCTTATCAGCACATAAAAAGCACATTTGGTGGTACGCGGGAAGAACGGCAGCAGACAAAAAGGCTATTTAGAAAGGTATCACCACTACGCAGAAGAACGTCGGCTACTCTGCCCTCACTGGAAGACATTGCCAGCCCTCGTTACCTCAGCAGAGCCAGGGACATGATCAGGGACCCATGCCACCCTGGTCACAATCGGTTCCAGCTGCTGCTCTCTGGCAGACAGACGCTGTAAGTTTCCCACATCCGTTGGGACTCTAAACTTGGGGTAACACAACACAATCCCTTCTGTGTAATAACTTCGGGTGAGGTAATATGAATAGACATTAGGTACAAGGTGATCTGACACCTACATGCTGAATGAAGGTAAGTGAAAGACAGTGAGAGGTAAGAGATCCACTCAAGGGGTGGTGATGCAATGTATCCATAAAGGCAGAATTGTAAATTAAGAGTCTGGAGTCATAACTTGTAAAACTGTGTAAAAATGTCAGAGACACAAATGACATAGTGTAATATCATCAAATTTTATAATTTAATAAGTTTTTCATTTGGCATCATTCTAATGGCTAGATATTAAGTTATAATGAAAACTATGATACTTGGCCAAAACGTGATTTTCAGCGCATGAAACGCACGTTAAGCCAATAAAAACTGAAATGTTCCCCTGCTGCAAAACAAACTGTCAGAGACACATAGTTACTGTGTATATAGTGTATAATTGTCCAATTCAAGTAAGTTTTTCATTTGGCATCATTCTAAGTGATATAAATTAAGTTATAGTGAAAATTATGATACTTGGCCAAAACGTGATTTTCAGCGCATGAAACGCACGTTAAGGCAATAAAAACTGAAATATTCCCCTGCTGCGAAACAAACTGTCAGAGACATATAGTTACTGTGTATATAGTGTATTATCGTCCAATTCAAGTAAGTTTTTCATTTAGCATCATTCTAAGTGATAGAAATTAAGTTATAGTGAAAACTATCATACTCGGCCAAAACATGATTTTCAGCGCATGAAACGCACGTTAGCAATAAAAACTGAAATGTCCCCCTGCTGCGAAACAAACTGTCAGAGACACATAGTTACTGTGTATATAGTGTAAAATAGTCCAATTCAAGTAAGTTTTGCATTTAGCATCATTCTAAGTGATAGAAATTAAGTTATAGTGAAAACTATGATACTTGGCCAAAACGTGATTTTCAGCGCATGAAACGCACGTTAAGGCAATAAAAACTGAAATGTTCCCCTGCTGCGAAACAAACTGTCAGAGACACATAGTTAATGTGTATATAGTGTATTATTGTCCAATTCAAGTAAGTTTTTCATTTGGCATCATTCTAAGTGATAGCAATTAAGTTATAGTGAAAATTATGATACTTGGCCAAAACGTGATTTTCAGCGCATGAAACGCACGTTAAGGCAATAAAAACTGAAATGTTCCCCTGCTGCGAAACAAACTGCCAGAGGCACATAGTTACTGTGTCTATAGTGTAAAATCATCCAATTCAAGTAAGTATTGCATTTAGCATCATTCTATGTGCTAGAAATTAAGTTATAGTGAAAACTATGATACTTGGCCAAAACGTGATTTTCAGCGCATGAAACGCACGTTAAGGCAATAAAAACTGAAATGTTCCCCTGCTGCGAAACAAACTGTCAGAGGCACATAGTTACTGTGTCTATAGTGTAAAATCATCCAATTCAAGTAAGTATTGCATTTAGCATCATTCTAAGTGCTAGAAATTAAGTTATAGTGAAAACTATGATACTTGGCCAAAACGTGATTTTCAGCGCATGAAACGCACGTTAAGGCAATAAAAACTGAAATGTTCCCCTGCTGCGAAACAAACACTCAGAGGCACATAGTTACTGTGTATATAGTGTATAATAGTCCAATTCAAGTAAGTTTTTCATTTTGCATCATTCTAAGTGCTAGAAATTAAGTTATAGTGAAAACTATGATACTTGGCCAAAACGTGATTTTCAGCGCATGAAATGCACATTAAGGCAATAAAAACTGAAATGTTTCCCCGCTGCGAAACAAACTGTCAGTGACACATAGTCACTGTGTATATAGTTTATAATCATCCAAATTAAGTAGGTTTTTCATTTGATATCATTCTAAGTGATGAAATTTAGGGTTGGGGTTAGGGTTAGGTTAAGTTATAGTGAAAACTATGATACTTGGTCAAAACATGATTTTCAGCGCATGAAACGCACATTAGGGCAAAAAAACTGAAATGTTTGTTAGGTCTGAAAATACAACTTCAGGAGCAGGCTAAGAAAGAGTGAGATAAATTTAAATAGAAAATATGTATGACCAGACTGCAAAGTGGACAGAGAGTTCCTACAGTGGGCTCCTGTTCACTGCGATGTTACTGCAACTCTAGTCGAATGACCAGTGAGTGTGTCTTAAATACAGGCAAAACTGACAGTTGTCCCTAAGACTTTGGACAGATACGTTTCAGTCATTTGCAGGGCAACAAGTAATTGATTAGTGTCGGGCCTGGAATCTGTAGTCAATGGTTTCCAGACGTAGGGTGTTCTTCGCTGTTCCTACCCTGGGGAATACCGCCATCATGATTTTGGAGGAGACTGACCAGTGTTTGTATTAGAGGGGGACATCCGAGCCCCAAACTGAATCATGGGGGAAGAAATCAAAGCTCCGTCGTTGACGCCTGGTGGGTAGATGTGGGTTGGCGTCGACAGTTGGAATCGAGTCTGCTGTTAGAACGTACATGTGGTCGGATGCAGATGTAGGGACACAGAGCCCAGTTGTATTGGTGGGGATGATCATATACACTTGCCATTCGCAGAGCCACCATATTTGGTCCAGTACTGTCCATGATTGGGAAGGAATGTGTCTGATCTCGGCGCACCTGGTGACGTGAACTTGGTCCAAAGGGGTCTTCGGATCCGGTCCGCTGAAGTTGAAACAGGATGGATAACAGTCTGTTCGGTTGTTGCACTGGACATACGTTGCGGTATTGACTGTAGCTGCTAATGGTACTGCGACCATGGTATGTAGGCGGTCGAGCTTTGCTGGAAGGATTCTCTCAGATTACCCAGGATACAGTTGTAGGTGAGGTTGGCGAGTTCTTCGTTCTGTCGGTTGGACCATAGCTGTGGTTGGGCTACGGCAGTAGGCATGAGGGAACAGACATAACAACTCATTGGTTGTGGCGCCGGCTGTGAGTGCGGTGTATCTGTACCAACTGTTCCTCATCATCGGGTTGTAGTCGTTTTCTTCCTGTGTTTGGACATGGGCGAGAATAAGGTGTATCTACTCAGGCTTAGGTGTTCCTGCCGGACGGATTTTGAGTAGGCGTGTGGCGGATGGTTGTACGAAGGGGTTCACACCAATCACTTTGGGGACCATGGCTGGACTAGTAGTGCGGATGGTGATAGTAAAGAGGGGGCCTTTTCCTGGTCGGTCCGGTCGGAGGCATAGGTTGATGCAGCCTTTTTGTTGGATATTGGTCGTAAGGTCTAGCATATGTTTACCATCTTTGATGGTGGTGGCTAACTTGGTGAAGTTAGCGGTCATGGTGGTAGCTTCTTTGGAAAGGGGCCAATTGATGGTTTTGTAGCCTGTATGGAGGAGGACCTGGTCCAAGGTGTCTGGCCAGACCACTCAGACTCTGGGAGCTTGTAGGCACCAATAAAAATAACTGGAGTCAGTCCTGTGTAATCCCAAGTGAGTAAGCTGTAGGCTGAGCAAAGGGACTTGAACGACGATTGGTGTCTTGGTTGATGGGATGCAGATCTGGGGGCCCCTGATCGTTTCCTGAACCAGCTAGTGGGGCATTCTCCTCCAGTGGGAGTGTACCAAGGTTCTGGTATGTTCCCCCCATGTGGTTGAACACAGAGCGGTGATGATGATGGCCAAAATCACACGGTGAGGTCCGTCCCAACGTGGAGAAGACCAGCACTTTCTTTTTATCACCTTGACGAGTACCAGGTCTCCTGGGGACAGGACCTCCTCTGTGGGAGACAGAGAAGATGTCGGCAGATTATTTTGCATTCATCACAGTTCTTTCTTGGAACATTTTGCATAACCACTTAGTGAGGGATTCTGTTTCCCTTTTCTCTTCTACCACCAGATCTTTTTCCCACATTGTTCAGTGGAAGGGTCTGTCTTTCACTGCCTCAAATGGTGTGCATCCCTGTGCTGTTGGAATGATTCTCATGTACGTTTCTACCAGGCTCAGGCATTCTTGCCATGGTTTTCCTGTATCTTCCATGGTTTTTCTGAGTCTGAGTTTTACTGTTCTAATGGTTTGTTCGACGAGTCCAGCACTTTGGTTCAGTTTGATGAAATCCATGTTCAGAAGCTCGAAGGGATATGTTCCTGTTTGCCTTGTTCCATGCTTGGGTTGTTCATTGCCTTGAGAGTTGTGTCTACAGCAGTTTAGACAGTTTCTGCAAAATAATTGAGGTAAGTTTGGAGACCTCTGGGAACATGCATTGTTTGTTGTACTGTACTGATCATCCCTCCTGTTGAGACATGGCTCCTCCCATGGCTCAATTTGGCAATTACTTCAAACAATGATCGTGTCACGCATGGCTTGTTTTCTACTGCATAGAGTCCGTTCTTGTGTTGAGTGGCTCCTTCTGTTTCCCATTGCAGTTTCTCTTTTTCTGGGGAATGATTTTGCATTTCTCTTAGGAATTCAGCAGGGATTGGGCTGTGTCTTTCCACCGTCACGTCTTGTTCTAGGAATAGTCTACATGCCTCTGTCAGTGCCACTATTTCTGCGGCTTGTGCAGACCAGTCGCCGGGGAGTCGTCCTGTCTTGAGGTTGTCTTTTTGAGTCACCACGGCATATACGTTGTGTTTTTCTCCATCCAGGGTTTTTGATGATGATCCATCCCCATAGGCAATGTGTCCGGGGGGCAATGGGTTGTCCATTAGGTCAGTTGCATATACGTGGTTAATTATGATTCGTTGAGTGGGCAACTGTGAGAATTGGTTTAACCACTTGTCGTCCGGTCTCCCATGAACTTCAGGGTGACACGTAATGGCCATGTTTGTTGTTCCTGTCCTGGGGCTGCTGGGCAGATATCTTCAGACTGTTCTCTTAGACTTTCAGCTACCTTGGCAGAATCATTCCCGACAATGTCGAGAGAGTAGAAGCTGTTAGATGTGGTGGTGTGGAAGATATTTTTGGTCTGTAATTCCCTGGGTCGGAGGCCATTTTGGGTGGCCACTAGGCTTAGCCCAAGCTGGACCATGATATCTCGTCCCGGTAACTCTCCGATTTTCATTTTGCAGTCTGACAATAAACCCATCCCTTTTGTTGCTTTCTGACCCATATTAATCACTTACTTAATAGTTTAAACAACAATTATTTTCTAAATTACCCGAAATTGATCTCCACTTTGTGATTAACCCAATATCTCTGAACACACAAAGACCAAAAGTCCCTGACTTTGTCTTAGTTAAGTCCCTGACTCTATTAACAGACCAAGACTATAATGCCTTTGCTAATTCTTGTTCTACTTTCATTGGTCCCGGACCAATTGGTTTATTACCAGACTGCAAAGTGGACAGTGAGAGTTCCTGCAGTAGGGTCCTGTTCAACGCGATGTTCCTGAAACTCTAGTCGAATGACCAGTGTGTGTGTCTTAAATACAGGAAAAACTGACTGTGAAGTATGAATGTATTTTATGCTTATTATTATGTCTTTTGGTTTATATAGTGTAGTAACTAGAATAGAATGTTGCATGACCCAGTGGAAACTTCCATCATGACACCTTTTAGTTAAGGGGGTGTCATCTTTCACGACACCCACTTCTTTGTCTACTTCGTCCCGCCTTATGTTTGTACCTAGGTCACATGACCCTTTGTTAATAAAACCAGCTCAACTGTTGGAGGGAGGCAGGGATTGGAACTGGTCAGGCAAGGAGACGGACTCATCTCCAAGCGCTGGCACCTCCCGACCCCTCCCTCAGCTGATGTCTTTGAAAATCTCATCAAGCCGACTCTGCGTGTGCTACCTCTGATCCGAATTATTGAATGTATATGGTTCTAAACCTGACATTTTCTGGTGCCGAAAAAACCCGGGGATTCATTTCTGAATTTCTCGGACCGCGGTGGACTGAAGGCCAAGAATTACTGACGTCAGCCCTCTTACTTTGAAAGAGGGGGCATTTCGGTCGATCGCGGCCCGTTTGAAGAAGGAACCCGGCCGGAGAGAGGATGCACGTACAAGAGACGGTAGGGCTGTTTAAAATTTATATATAACAAGGCTGGTGAAAATCCCGTTTTTCCTCTCGTGAAAAAGTCGAAGAAAAACGTTCCATAAATGGGAAATATTTGCATATCGTTGGGGAGTATGTATGTCAAAAAAAATAAAAAATAAAGGGTATACACAAGATATGCGGCGAATGTACACTTCGGCCATAGGTGACATTCGTAAGGAAAACTGGTGACGCGGTTTAGACTAGAGGGTGAAAGAATCCCTCGTAAAGGATTTTTGGAGATTGTTAAAAATAAGGGAAACCTTCCAAAAATACAGCACCTGATGAGTAAAAGCGCTTGATAAAAGTAATCTTCATATGAAGTATATAAGTATATATATATATCAACCGAAAGGATATATATATATATGAACCTGAAATATGCCGTGACGCAGTCATAAATCTCGATGATTGCCGCGCAAAATAAGAGTATAAACGACTATCTAGGCGGGTAAATAAGATAATAAATTAGTTGGGACGCCCCTAAAAAAATCCTAAAAAAATATATAAATAGAGTAACATTTGACCATTGTTTGGAAAAAGTTCAAAAACAAAGCACATGGTTTGGGGGAAATTGTTAGTGGAACCTTTGCAAACTATTCAAAGGAATTTAGAAGAAAAAAAAAGCTGTAAACAAAGGAAAAAAGCAAGGAAAAATATGTAAGCAGCTAGACGATATTTAAGTTTGGATAGAACAAGCTACTAAACGAGAAGAACAAAGATTTGAGAAGAAAGTTAAAAGGGCTGAACAAAGGCCGCCGTGGTTGTTGGGCCCGTTGAAGAAACAACAGCAAGAAGCCCACTTTACGAACAGCCCCCCAAATTACCTCCGCACCAAGTAAAGAGCAGAGGGAGATAAGAATTTAGAGGCAGAGGAGACAGAAATGGCATTCATCCAAATTGTTAATGATATCAAATGAGAAGAAAACAATGCAGAAATGGCATTGATCCAAATTATTAGGAAAAGTTTAGATAAAAGTTTAGATAAAATAATTAATTTAGGATAAGCATGATTTCTATAGGATGGAATAAGATGAATCATGTTTAGTGCACGAAATATAATTCATTGTTTTTCCATCACTAGATGAAATATGCTTTAGTGTGAGTCATATTAATGACTATTAACCTAGTTCTTTTGAGAATGACTAGTGCTGATAGGACAGAAAAAGGTGGTTAGCTGCCAATAAGCCCTTTTCAGGGATGGCGCTCTCCACTAGTGAGAAAATTACAGACCACTGATGTCTGTGAGCGTGAATGGTTGTTTGTCTTTTTGTGTTTTTGATTGGCCATCCACCAAGATATAATTGATCCCTTAGATATCAAGGTGGAAAAGGATTTAGCAAATTGGAATCAATTTCTGAAACTGCCAATAAGCCCTTTTCAGGGATGGCAGCGAAGGATTGGAAATTTGAAATCAATTTCTGAAATCGCCAATAAGTTTTTTTTGGATGGCGATGAAAAATCAAGGAAAATAGTTTAGTCCAAAGAATTTTTTTTGATGATAATGCATTGGATTGGAGGAACAAATCTGCAATGCGAAAATTTGAAGCACTAAGAAAAACAAAAACAGTGCATCATATGAAATTCCAAAGTACCATTGATGTATAGGGATAATGGCATCCAAATTGTGTTAACGGATTAATTGACTGAATTGACAAAATGTTCCATATTTCGTTACCATACCATACGCCATTATTCACTACACGATTGGAGCTGAAGGATGACTCTAATCTGGCTATCTGTATAAAAGAAAAACTTTAAAGAAAAGAAACGCACTAATTTTGAGCTAGCAGAAGAAGACTGTGTTTTTCAACAGGAAACATGGAGAAGACGCACGAGCAACCCAAAATGAGAACGTCCGTACAACTCTTGCTGACCAAACAGCAGACATGAAAATAGCGGAGGATGCAGATCCATCTTTGCACTGTAAGGAGGTTCTCTCAGTTGAAACATTTGAGGAGACAGGTAAGATAAGCTTATTGACGTGATCAGACGTAATGGAAAGCATCCAATATTGATTGGAAAGATTATTGCTCGAGGAGCAATGCCATAAACCATAAGGAACTTTTTATATTGGTTTTATTGTCTCCATAAAAAGTGAAAGCGTTTCAATTGAGAACAAACCTTCTTACAGATTTTTAAAATAAACGATTAAGAGAGAAAAGAGAGTTTCCAATGGATAGATATGTAACAAAATTTTAATTTTATGCCGGACTATTGGAAAATGTTGATTAAGAAAGTTTTATAGATGATTGGCAAACTCCAAAGACAATGGAATGTTACATTTGATAAAAAAGACTACTAGTTTGGGATATTTTGAATTTCAAATAATTGAGTCTAATATGCAACGCGATACACATTGTTAATTGAATTGGGACTTGATTACTAAGCCTTTTATAAGTAATGAATTTTAATTGCCCTAAAGGAAAATTATGCTAGAAAATCTTAACCCTGATAAACAAGGGGTGGTTACAGTTTAGTGGGTTCAATTCTTTTCAGAATTATAAATGTTTACATTTGTTTCTGGATATTAATTGATGTGAATGTAACTGTTGCAGAGAGCGGGAAAGCTGTTTTCCTGAGGAGAAGGCAGCCTGGTTTGCTCTTTGTATTTTTCCTATTTTTAGCATGATTAGTTAATTTGTGTAATTGCAGGAAAGGAAAAATCAAATATAGTTTTTGATCTTAACAAGGAAGCAGTGATCAAAATAGAATAACAGCTAGTATATCTATTTTTGAGTGATAAGACATTTAGATTTTCGCAAACAAAGTGATTGAATAAGTAAGATTGTTGTGATTTTTGTCCATTAGAGAATTAAGCCCAACCAAGTGGCCGTATGCAGGTGTTGAGCATGCGCTAAAGACGACAGCAGCTAAAGCAGCAGCGCAAACACATACTGCACAGTATTCACAACAACAAAAACGGAGTCAAAAACAGTATTAATTGATATGCAAAACATTGCATCACATAAGGTAGAAATGCATCTATACAGAAAGAACACAGAACAGTCTGCAGAAGACCTGTACACAGCTAAAGGCTTAGCGTGCCTCCCAAAAATTATTCCAAAATTGACCCATGGATTGAACCATGTCTCAACAGGGGGGATGATGGACATGGTACAGTGTGTGTTCCATGTCCCAGAGGTCTAAATACCTACTTTTAATTTTTTGGTGTTTGATTTGTTGCAGTCATGGTGTGCAAGGTAACCTCAGGCCCAAACGAGGACAACGTCCAAAGAGTGTGGGACTGGTAGAGCAAACAAATGTTCATGGAAGACCATTTCAACATCCTCTATGGGAAGGTGAAACATGACAAAAGGCTAAGGGCAAGGCAGACCTAATCACAGAATGGATGGTAACATGTCTGGAGAAACTTGTCCAAAGAACATGCAAGCTGCCGTGATCCCCTTTTGTCTACTTTGCAGGAGGTGGTGAAGCCAGGTGACTGGATGCTGATCCGAGTCATAAAAAGGAAGTCCTGGTTCTCTCCACGATGGGAAGACCCATTCGTGGCCCAACTCACCAACCTCCACTGCTGCAAAGATTGCTGAGAGGTATACGTAGATTCACCAATCTCAGGTCAAGGTGGTTCGAAACATAGGGGACTGTGAGTAGACTGCAAGCCGGACGGTACCAAAACCCTTGTCCGTGGAACATCATCAGACGTCTACTCACCTGCCCCGAGCGCCCCTCGCTTAACTTTGACATTTCGTAGACTTAGCATTCCCGCGCAGAAGCCAAAATGAAAGCTGCCTCCACCCTCATCACAGCGACTCTACTATCAGCCGCAACCTGGGCGTGGCTGGATGCCCTGCCCACTGAGACTCGAGCAGGAAATCGAGATGGTCCCATGCTACTGTCGCAAAAAAGACTGAGGTGGTATGAAAAGAGTGATCAAAACAATTATTATGAAGAAAATGTGTGGTATAATTTCATGATGTTTCAGAAGAAATTGTCCGGTGTGAATGAAAATTGTTGTGTGTAGTCGTATACCTATTTCCACAGGCACCCCGCCAGTTTATCTTAAGCCAATTAATCCCTACGACTATGACACCAACACACCTCCATGGTACCTAGAAGCTGCAATTAGAGCTAAAGTTCCCCAAATTAATCCGACTGTACCACATTTGGCTTTTACAAGACTCCTAAAATACAATTGGACAGATCTTGCTATGTTGAACGACATCCCATACCCACGTGGTTTTAAAGCCGTGTGTTTTGCCAGTATCATGTCCCTTTTGGGCCACTCCATGCCGTTGAGGGAAGTCCCCATGAAGTGCTGCAGTCAGGTAATTACCCCGTGCACGCGAAACACCACTAACAAAGACCAGTTCAATGCCACAGGAGCGCCCCCGGGTGCCACCTGCAGGGATTATTACACTCTCCCTGATGTAATGGGCACTAATCCTCAAGATGATGGGTATTGGCTATGCGGCCATACAGTGTTTTTGAGTTTGCCCACAGCATGGACAGGTCGGTGTGCAATGGTGCAGATGGTCCAGGATGCCTTCCTTCTAAGGGGAGTAAAGGCAAGGGATAAGAGATCAGTGCAATTCAAACCACATGACTCAATTTGGGGCAGTGATGTTCCTGATGACCATAAACTATGGTCCACCCCCCAAAAAATTCATACTGTCACTACTTCCTCAGCTTAGAATTTGTAAAGTTATGCTCCGAGTGGAGACATTGAATTATCGTATGGGACTGTTCATTAACCAAACTTTCAAGGCTCTACAGGGCATAGCAGATGAATTACAAGCCCTTAGAGAAATGGAGCGCCAAGACCATATGGTCTTGGATTTGATAACAGCCAAGGATGGAGGTGTGTGCGCCATGGTCGGAGAACACGGTTGTACTTTCATCCCAGATGAAACCGGTGACGTAGGTAACATTATTCGTGCAATAGCTGAAATGAAAGCCTTGGCCAACGCCATGGCCCAGGATCACTCAGCTATAGGTGCATCACTTTGGTCGTGGTGAATATCCGGGTCGTGGTTCGCGATCCTGGTTAAATTTTTAACACCGTTACTTGCAATTATGTTACTCTTCTGTATTTTCTGTATTTTCTCAATGTGTATAATCCCTTGCATGAAAGCTATGGTTTGAAATACTATCCAGCATACGCTGGTAGCTTACAGTGACATACAGTATCACCGCATGACATGCCGCAATGAAGATTCTCCCACCATTTTGAAATGCGACGAGTATGTCGAGTCATCCGGGTAATTGTACATGTCTTAACTTCAAAACTGTGTTCGCTCATAAAGAGGGACACAGAGGGATTTTCTTATATAACCTTAAAGCTACCTCACGTTTTTCACCTGTGCCTTCACAAATGATTTTATTGTTTTCCTATATAACCTTAAAACTATCTCACGTTTTTCACCTTTGCCTTCACAAATGACCTTATTGTTTTCCATATGTTTAATGAAAATTCTTTCAAAGTTACTAAAGGGGGGAAATGTGAAGTATGAATGTATTTTATGCTTATTATTATGTCTTTTGGTTTATATAGTGTAGTAACTAGAATAGAATGTTGCATGACCCAGTGGAAACTTCCATCATGACACCTTTTAGTTAAGGGGGTGTCATCTTTCACGACACCCACTTCTTTGTCTACTTCGTCCCGCCTTATGTTTGTACCTAGGTCACATGACCCTTTGTTAATAAAACCAGCTCAACTGTTGGAGGGAGGCAGGGATTGGAACTGGTCAGGCAAGGAGACGGACTCATCTCCAAGCGCTGGCACCCCCCGACCCCTCCCTCAGCTGATGTCTTTGAAAATCTCATCAAGCCGACTCTGCGTGTGCTACCTCTGATCCGAATTATTGAATATATATGGTTCTAAACCTGACACTGACAGTTGTCACTAGGACTTTGGACAGATACATTTCAGTCATTTGCAGGGCAAAAAGTAATTGATCAGTGTCAGACAGTTGAATATTTGTGCTGACATGTCACCCCAATCACAAGACTAAGATTGTTTATTCAGTCAGACAGTTGGGTGTTTATGCTGCTATGTCAGCCGTAAGGATGACTACAATGCTGTTATACTCACAAAAACTTATACAATATGAACAAGCATTTGCAAAGATACTTTGTCTAATCTTACATATTCCCCTGCTGCCAAAAAAACTGTCAGAGACACATAGTTACTGTGTATATAGTGTAAAATCGTCCAATTCAAGTAAGTTATCCATTTGGCATTATTCTCATTGCTAAAAATTAAGTTACAATGAAAACAATCATACTTGGCCAAAACGTGATTTTCAGGGTATGAAAAGTACATTAAGGCAATAAAAACTGAAAAGTTCCCCTGCTGCCAAACAAACTGTCAGAGACACATAGTTCCTGTGTATATAGTGTAAAATCGTCCTATCCATGTAAGTCTTTCATTGGCATCATTCTAGGTGATTCTGGAGCTATTTCCCACCATAAAAAGTGTCCAAAACAGGCATTTTGCGATTAAAATAGTGGTTGTATTAGAACCAGGCCCAGGCGATTCTGGTTGGTGTTTTTACCCTGAAATTGTGTCCAATGATGATAAGGATGTATTTTTGATTATTCTGTATAAAAATAATCATCTAGGGATGTTCAGATGTTTTGTTACGCCCGAATCAATGACCTCAATTTGGGCACTTTATTTACAAGTGGTGGTTTTTAAGAACCAGGCCCAGTCGGTTCTGGTTGGTGCTTTTACCCAGATATAGTATCCATTGTGTGGGTAGATGTATTTTCACTATTCTGTCTAAAAATAAAGATCCAGGACAGTTCCGGGGCTATTTCCCTCCATAAATAGTGTCCAAAACATGCATTTTGCGATACAAAATAGTGGCTGCATTATAACAGGGTCCAGTCGGTTCTGGTGGGTGTTTGTATACGAAACTTGTGTCCAATTATGATGGGGATGTATACTTGACTATTCTGTATAGAAGTAATCATCTAGCGATGTTCAGAAGTTCTGTTATGCCCGAATGAATTACTTTCATTTGGTCACTTTATTTACAAGTGGTGGTTTAGAAACAGGCCCAGTCGGTTTTGGTTGGTGCTTTTACCCAGAATTTGTGTTTATTGTGTGAGTGGATGTATTTTCACTATTTTGTATAACAATAATGATCCAGGATGATTCTGGAGCTATTTCCCACCACAAACAGTGTCCAAAACAGGCATTTTGCGGTTAAAGTAGTGGTTGTATTAGAACCACGCCCAGTCGGTTCTGGTTCGTGTTTTTACCCAGAAATTGTATCCAATGATTATGGGGATGTATTTTTTATTATTCTTTATAAAAATAATATTCTAGGGATGTTCAGAAGTTCTGTTATGCCCTAATCAATGACCTCAATTTGGGCACTTTATTTACAAGTGGTTGTTTAGAACCAGGCCCAGTCGGTTCTGGTTGGTGCTTTACGCACAATTAGTGTCGATTGTGTGGGTTTGATGTATTTTCACTATTCTCTGTAAGAATAAAGATCCAGGGATGTTCTGAGACTATTTCCCACCAGAAATAGTGTCAAAAACATGCATTTTGCGACAAAAATAGTGGTTGTATTAGAACCAGGCCCAGTCGGTTCTGGTTTGTGTATACCCCCTTAACGTGTGTCCAATAGGAATGGGGTTGTATTTTTGACTATTCTGTATAAAAATTATCATCTAGGGATGTTCAGAAGTTCTTCTATGCCCGAATAAATGACCTCCATTTGGGCACTTTATTTTGCATGTTGGTTGTAGTAGAACCAAGCCCAGTCGGTTCTGGTTGGTGCTTTTACCCAGAGTTAGTGTTGATTGTGTAGGTGGATGTATTTTCACTATTCTGTCTAAAAATAAAGATCCAGGATGTTTCTAGGGGTATTTACTACCATAAATAGTCTCCAAAACATGCATTTTGTGATAAAAAATAGTAGTGAAGGCAGGTTCCGGGCCTGTGTCGGCGCATCAGTCAGGCTGGGTAGCCGCTATGGCCCAGGTGATTTTCCAGGGCTGCCCTGCTCTTGACGGAGTGGCCACCCAGCGGGGCTGTGTGTGTTTCATGGTGGGAGACTCGTGCTGCCCCTTCATCCCTGCCGGCATGTCCTGCTCGGTCCATGATGCCCTGCAGGCTATTAGGAACATGCAGAGAGCTGTGACCGGAGATCCGGTTCCACAACGAGGATGGCTTGACTGGTTCTTCTCTGGCTCATGGAAACAGCCACTTCAATATTTCAATATTTTCACAGACACAAAGGGAGGGAATTGTGGGATGGACTGGCTAACTGGCTTAATAATTGTTTATTCTTGTCGCACCATGTGGTCATACTGGTTTAACTTTGTTTTTTAAGATCGTAGAATGCAAGGTAGACTAGCCAAACTGGTTTTACAATTGAATTAAAAGATCGTGGAATGTAAGAAAGACTAACTAGTTGGCCTTGCAATTGTTTGTTCGCCTCGAGAAATATAAGAAAGGCTGGCTAACAGGGTTTGCAATTTTTTCCTTGTATTGTGCGATGAAAAGAGGTTCAACTTCAGGAGTAACTGTCACTCTCCAGGTAATCTAGGGTCAAGTGCACACTTGAAAAACTTTCATATTCGACCAAAACGTGCTTATCAGCACATAAAAAGCACATTTGGTGGTACGCGGGAAGAACGGCAGCAGACAAAAAGGCTATTTAGAAAGGTATCACCACTACACAGAAGAACGTCGGCTACTCTGCCCTCACTGGAAGACATTGCCAGCCCTCGTTACCTCAGCAGAGCCAGGGACATGATCAGGGACCCATGCCACCCTGGTCACAATCGGTTCCAGCTGCTGCTCTCTGGCAGACAGACGCTGTAAGTTTCCCACATCCGTTGGGACTCTAAACTTGGGGTAACACAACACAATCCCTTCTGTGTAATAACTTCGGGTGAGGTAATATGAATAGACATTAGGTACAAGGTGATCTGACACCTACATGCTGAATGAAGGTAAGTGAAAGACAGTGAGAGGTAAGAGATCCACTCAAGGGGTGGTGATGCAATGTATCCATAAAGGCAGAATTGTAAATTAAGAGTCTGGAGTCATAACTTGTAAAACGGTGTAAAAATGTCAGAGACACAAATGACATAGTGTAATATCATCAAATTTTATAATTTAATAAGTTTTTCATTTGGCATCATTCTAATGGCTAGATATTAAGTTATAATGAAAACTATGATACTTGGCCAAAACGTGATTTTCAGCGCATGAAACGCACGTTAAGCCAATAAAAACTGAAATGTTCCCCTGGTGCGAAACAAACTGTCAGAGGCACATAGTTACTGTGTCTATAGTGTAAAATCATCCAATTTAAGTAAGTATTGCATTTAGCATCATTCTAAGTGCTAGAAATTAAGTTATAGTGAAAACTATGATACTTGGCCAAAACGTGATTTTCAGCGCATGAAACGCACGTTAAGGCAATAAAAACTGAAATGTTCCCCTGCTGCGAAACAAACTGTCAGAGGCACATAGTTACTGTGTCTATAGTGTAAAATCATCCAGTTCAAGTAAGTATTGCATTTAGCATCATTCTAAGTGCTAGAAATTAAGTTATAGTGAAAACTATGATACTTGGCCAAAACGTGATTTTCAGCGCATGAAACGCACGTTAAGGCAATAAAAACTGAAATGTTCCCCTGCTGCGAAACAAACACTCAGAGGCACATAGTTACTGTGTATATAGTGTATAATTGTCCAATTCAAGTAAGTTTTTCATTTTGCATCATTCTAAGTGCTAGAAATTAAGTTATAGTGAAAACTATGATACTTGGCCAAAACGTGATTTTCAGCGCATGAAATGCACATTAAGGCAATAAAAACTGAAATGTTCCCCCGCTGCGAAACAAACTGTCAGTGACACATAGTCACTGTGTATATAGTTTATAATCATCCAAATTAAGTAGGTTTTTCATTTGATATCATTCTAAGTGATGAAAGTTAGGGTTGGGGTTAGGGTTAGGTTAAGTTATAGTGAAAACTATGATACTTGGTCAAAACATGATTTTCAGCGCATGAAACGCACATTAGGGCAAAAAAACTGAAATGTTTGTTAGGTCTGAAAATACAACTTCAGGAGCAGGCTAAGAAAGAGTGAGATAAATTTAAATAGAAAATATGTATGACCAGACTGCAAAGTGGACAGAGAGTTCCTACAGTGGGCTCCTGTTCACTGCGATGTTACTGCAACTCTAGTCGAATGACCAGTGAGTGTGTCTTAAATACAGGCAAAACTGACAGTTGTCCCTAAGACTTTGGACAGATACGTTTCAGTCATTTGCAGGGCAACAAGTAATTGATTAGTGTCGGGCCTGGAATCTGTAGTCAATGGTTTCCAGACGTAGGGTGTTCTTCGCTGTTCCTACCCTGGGGAATACCGCCATCATGATTTTGGAGGAGACTGACCAGTGTTTGTATTAGAGGGGGACATCCGAGCCCCAAACTGAATCATGGGGGAAGAAATCAAAGCTCCGTCGTTGACGCCTGGTGGGTAGATGTGGGTTGGCGTCGACAGTTGGAATCGAGTCTGCTGTTAGAACGTACGTGTGGTCGGATGCAGATGTAGGGACACAGAGCCCAGTTGTATTGGTGGGGATGATCATATACACTTGCCATTCGCAGAGCCACCATATTTGGTCCAGTACTGTCCATGATTGGGAAGGAATGTGTCTGATCTCGGCGCACCTGGTGACGTGAACTTGGTCCAAAGGGGTCTTCGGATCCGGTCCGCTGAAGTTGAAACAGGATGGATAACAGTCTGTTCGGTTGTTGCACTGGACATACGTTGCGGTATTGACTGTAGCTGCTAATGGTACTGCGACCATGGTATGTAGGCGGTCGAGCTTTGCTGGAAGGATTCTCTCAGATTACCCAGGATACAGTTGTAGGTGAGGTTGGCGAGTTCTTCGTTCTGTCGGTTGGACCATAGCTGTGGTTGGGCTACGGCAGTAGGCATGAGGGAACAGACATAACAACTCATTGGTTGTGGCGCGGGCTGTGAGTGCGGTGTATCTGTACCAACTGTTCCTCATCATCAGGTTGTAGTCGTTTTCTTCCTGTGTTTGGACATGGGCGAGAATAAGGTGTATCTACTCAGGCTTAGGTGTTCCTGCCGGACGGATTTTGAGTAGGCGTGTGGCGGATGGTTGTACGAAGGGGTTCACACCAATCACTTTGGGGACCATGGCTGGACTAGTAGTGCGGATGGTGATAGTAAAGAGGGGGCCTTTTCCTGGTCGGTCCGGTCGGAGGCATAGGTTGATGCAGCCTTTTTGTTGGATATTGGTCGTAAGGTCTAGCATATGTTTACCATCTTTGATGGTGGTGGCTAACTTGGTGAAGTTAGCGGTCATGGTGGTAGCTTCTTTGGAAAGGGGCCAATTGATGGTTTTGTAGCCTGTATGGAGGAGGACCTGGTCCAAGGTGTCTGGCCAGACCACTCAGACTCTGGGAGCTTGTAGGTACCAATAAAAATAACTGGAGTCAGTCCTGTGTAATCCCAAGTGAGTAAGCTGTAGGCTGAGCAAAGGGACTTGAACGACGATTGGTGTCTTGGTTGATGGGATGCAGATCTGGGGGCCCCTGATCGTTTCCTGAACCAGCTAGTGGGGCATTCTCCTCCAGTGGGAGTGTACCAAGGTTCTGGTACGTTCCCCCCATGTGGTTGAACACAGAGCGGTGATGATGATGGCCAAAATCACACGGTGAGGTCCGTCCCAACGTGGAGAAGACCAGCACTTTCTTTTTATCACCTTGACGAGTACCAGGTCTCCTGGGGACAGGACCTCCTCTGTGGGAGACAGAGAAGATGTCGGCAGATTATTTTGCATTCATCACAGTTCTTTCTTGGAACATTTTGCATAACCACTTAGTGAGGGATTCTGTTTCCCTTTTCTCTTCTACCACCAGATCTTTTTCCCACATTGTTCAGTGGAAGGGTCTGTCTTTCACTGCCTCAAATGGTGTGCATCCCTGTGCTGTTGGAATGATTCTCATGTACGTTTCTACCAGGCTCAGGCATTCTTGCCATCGTTTTCCTGTATCTTCCATGGTTTTTCTGAGTCTGAGTTTTACTGTTCTAATGGTTTGTTCGACGAGTCCAGCACTTTGGTTCAGTTTGATGAAATCCATGTTCAGAAGCTCGAAGGGATATGTTCCTGTTTGCCTTGTTCCATGCTTGGGTCGTTCATTGCCTTGAGAGTTGTGTCTACAGCAGTTTAGACAGTTTCTGCAAAAAAATTGAAGTAAGTTTGGAGACCTCTGGGAACATGCATTGTTTGTTGTACTGTACTGATCATCCCTTCTGTTGAGACATGGCTCCTCCCATGGCTCAATTTGGCAATTACTTCAAACAATGATCGTGGGACGCATGGCTTGTTTTCTACTGCATAGAGTCCGTTCTTGTGTTGAGTGGCTCCTTTTGTTTCCCATTGCAGTTTCTCTTTTTCTGGGGCATGATTTTACATTTCTCTTAGGAATTCAGCAGGGATTGGGCTGTGTCTTTCCACCGTCACGTCTTGTTCTAGGAATAGTCTACATGCCTCTGTCAGTGCCACTATTTCTGCGGCTTGTGCAGACCAGTCGCCGGGGAGTCGTCCTGTCTTGAGGTTGTCTTTTTGAGTCACCACGGCATATACGTTGTGTTTTTCTCCATCCAGGGTTTTTGATGATGATCCATCCCCATAGGCAATGTGTCCGGGGGGCAATGGGTTGTCCATTAGGTCAGTTGCATATACGTGGTTAATTATGATTCGTTGAGTGGGCAACTGTGAGAATTGGTTTAACCACTTGTCGTCCGGTCTCCCGTGAACTTCAGGGTGACATGTAATGGCCATGTTTGTTGTTCCTGTCCTGGGGCTGCTGGGCAGATATCTTCAGACTGTTCTCTTAGACTTTCAGCTACCTTGGCAGAATCATTCCCGACAATGTCGAGAGAGTAGAAGCTGTTAGATGTGGTGGTGTGGAAGATATTTTTGGTCTGTAATTCCCTGGGTCGGAGGCCATTTTGGGTGGCCACTAGGCTTAGCCCAAGCTGGACCATGATATCTCGTCCCGGTAACTCTCCGATTTTCATTTTGCAGTCTGACAATAAACCCATCCCTTTTGTTGCTTTCTGACCCATATTAATCACTTACTTAATAGTTTAAACAACAATTATTTTCTAAATTACCCGAAATTGATCTCCACTTTGTGATTAACCCAATATCTCTGAACACACAAAGACCAAAAGTCCCTGACTTTGTCTTAGTTAAGTCCCTGACTCTATTAACAGACCAAGACTATAATGCCTTTGCTAATTCTTGTTCTACTTTCATTGGTCCCGGACCAATTGGTTTATTACCAGACTGCAAAGTGGACAGTGAGAGTTCCTACAGTAGGGTCCTGTTCAACGCGATGTTCCTGAAACTCTAGTCGAATGACCAGTGTGTGTGTCTTAAATACAGGAAAAACTGACAGTTGTCACTAGGACTTTGGACAGATACATTTCAGTCATTTGCAGGGCAAAAAGTAATTGATCAGTGTCAGACAGTTGAATATTTGTGCTGACATGTCACCCCAATCACAAGACTAAGATTGTTTATTCAGTCAGACAGTTGGGTGTTTATGCTGCTATGTCAGCCGTAAGGATGACTACAATGCTGTTATACTCACAAAAACTTATACAATATGAACAAGCATTTGCAAAGATACTTTGTCTAATCTTACATATTCCCCTGCTGCCAAAAAAACTGTCAGAGACACATAGTTACTGTGTATATAGTGTAAAATCGTCCAATTCAAGTAAGTTATCCATTTGGCATTATTCTCATTGCTAAAAATTAAGTTACAATGAAAACAATCATACTTGGCCAAAACGTGATTTTCAGGGTATGAAAAGTACATTAAGGCAATAAAAACTGAAAAGTTCCCCTGCTGCCAAACAAACTGTCAGAGACACATAGTTCCTGTGTATATAGTGTAAAATCGTCCTATCCATGTAAGTCTTTCATTGGCATCATTCTAGGTGATTCTGGAGCTATTTCCCACCATAAAAAGTGTCCAAAACAGGCATTTTGCGATTAAAATAGTGGTTGTATTAGAACCAGGCCCAGGCGATTCTGGTTGGTGTTTTTACCCTGAAATTGTGTCCAATGATGATAAGGATGTATTTTTGATTATTCTGTATAAAAATAATCATCTAGGGATGTTCAGAAGTTTTGTTACGCCCGAATCAATGACCTCAATTTGGGCACTTTATTTACAAGTGGTGGTTTTTAAGAACCAGGCCCAGTCGGTTCTGGTTGGTGCTTTTACCCAGATATAGTATCCATTGTGTGGGTAGATGTATTTTCACTATTCTGTCTAAAAATAAAGATCCAGGACAGTTCCGGGGCTATTTCCCTCCATAAATAGTGTCCAAAACATGCATTTTGCGATACAAAATAGTGGCTGCATTATAACAGGGTCCAGTCGGTTCTGGTGGGTGTTTGTATACGAAACTTGTGTCCAATTATGATGGGGATGTATACTTGACTATTCTGTATAGAAGTAATCATCTAGCGATGTTCAGAAGTTCTGTTATGCCCGAATGAATTACTTTCATTTGGTCACTTTATTTACAAGTGGTGGTTTAGAAACAGGCCCAGTCGGTTTTGGTTGGTGCTTTTACCCAGAATTTGTGTTTATTGTGTGAGTGGATGTATTTTCACTATTTTGTATAACAATAATGATCCAGGATGATTCTGGAGCTATTTCCCACCACAAACAGTGTCCAAAACAGGCATTTTGCGGTTAAAGTAGTGGTTGTATTAGAACCACGCCCAGTCGGTTCTGGTTCGTGTTTTTACCCAGAAATTGTGTCCAATGATTATGGGGATGTATTTTTTATTATTCTTTATAAAAATAATATTCTAGGGATGTTCAGAAGTTCTGTTATGCCCTAATCAATGACCTCAATTTGGGCACTTTATTTACAAGTGGTTGTTTAGAACCAGGCCCAGTCGGTTCTGGTTGGTGCTTTACCCACAATTAGTGTCGATTGTGTGGGTTTGATGTATTTTCACTATTCTCTGTAAGAATAAAGATCCAGGGATGTTCTGAGACTATTTCCCACCAGAAATAGTGTCAAAAACATGCATTTTGCGACAAAAATAGTGGTTGTATTAGAACCAGGCCCAGTCGGTTCTGGTTTGTGTATACCCCCTTAACGTGTGTCCAATAGGAATGGGGTTGTATTTTTGACTATTCTGTATAAAAATTATCATCTAGGGATGTTCAGAAGTTCTTCTATGCCCGAATAAATGACCTCCATTTGGGCACTTTATTTTGCATGTTGGTTGTAGTAGAACCAAGCCCAGTCGGTTCTGGTTGGTGCTTTTACCCAGAGTTAGTGTTGATTGTGTAGGTGGATGTATTTTCACTATTCTGTCTAAAAATAAAGATCCAGGATGGTTCTAGGGGTATTTACTACCATAAATAGTCTCCAAAACATGCATTTTGTGATAAAAAATAGTAGTTGAAAAAATGAAAAAATGAAAATCAGACATAGGCATTGTCGTCATCATTGACTTGACAAAAAGCCTAGTAGTCATCATACCCTCAGCAGCGTATGACGAAATTGTATAGTGCTTCTCCACAAGTTCGTCTTCCCAGGCCAGACACATTTATGACATTTATTTATGACATATTCATACTTGTTAGCTCTCCGCCTTGAGCGCCATTTTGCGGCGACTGCAAGATGCCTCACCGATGCCAACAAGAATAAGGTGGATCACTTACCTCTCAGTCTTTATACTTACCCTCCCTCAGTCAGCCTTTGGAAGGCAGATCTGCGCCAAACGACCTTCCTGTTACTTCATTTCGACTTGACTTAATTTCATAGTAGGGATATGTGTAGTCGTCACGTCACGTGTTGCTGCAGGTTCAGAGACCTGATGGCTGTTGGGAAAAAGCTGTCCTTGAGCCTGTTTGTCCGTGCTTTGTAGGACCTGTAGCGTCTGCCAGATGGAAGCAACTGGAACAGGCCGTGTCCAGGGTGGTATGGGTCTCCAACAATAGACCCGGCTCTTCTAAGGTATCGGGGGTTGGCAATGTCTTCTAGTGATGGCAGAGAGCAGCCGACGATCTTCTGGGCAGTGTTTATCACCCTCTGTATGGCTTTTTTGTCTGCTGCCGTGCTTCCGGTATACCACACTGTAATGCCGTAAGTCAGGATGCTCTCCACAGTGGCTCTGTAGAAGGTTGCCAGAAGCTTGGTGTCCAATTTGTCCCTTCTCAGTACCCTGAGAAAGTGGAGTCGTTTCTGGGCCTTCTTTACTAACACTGTGGTGTTTGTGGACCAGGAGAGCCTATCCGTGACGTGGACTCCCAGAAATTTGAAGGATTGGACCCTGTCTACACATACTCCGTTAATGAGGAGTGGGGCCAGGTCTGTGCTGCGCTTGCGAAAGTCCAGGATTATTTCTTTAGTCTTTGCGGTATTTAGTGTAAGATTGTTCGCCGAGCACCAAGAAGACAGTTTGTCGACCTCGTCTCTGTAAGCTGACTCATCCCCGCCTGAGATGAGTCCGATCACAGTGGTGTCATCGGCGAATTTGATGATAGAGTTTGACTGGTGGGCTGGTGTGCAGTCGTATGTGTACAAGGAGTACAGGACAGGACTCAGTACACAGCCTTGTGGTGAGCCAGTGTTCAGTGTAATGGCGGAAGAGAGGTGTGGACCCATTCTGACAGTTTGTGGTCGACCAGTCAAGAAGTTCTTTACCCAGCAGCAGATTGAAGAGGATAGTCCAAGGTGGTAGAGTTTGTCCTTCAGTATGTCCGGCTTGATGGTGTTAAAGGCTGAGCTATAGTCTATGAAAAGCATCGTCACATAGTTCCCCCGGTGCTCCAGGTGGCTCAGTGCTGTGTGAAGAGCCACAGCGATAGCATCCTCAGTGGACCTGTTTTCTCTATAAGCAAACTGGTGAGGGTCAACTGAGGGGGGGATTGTCCTTCTGATGTGTCGGGCCACCAACTTTTCAAAGCACTTCATGATCACAGGCGTGAGAGCAACAGGCCTGTAATCGTTCAAGCTGCAGATGGTTGGCCTTTTTGGGGACAGGAATGATGGTGGCAGATTTTAGGCAGGCAGGAACGATGGATAGTTGCATTATAACTGGTTAGTCTCGGTTCTGGTTGCTGTTTATATCCGAAACTTGTGTCCAAAGAGGATGGGGATGTATATTTTACTATTCTGTTTAAAAATAATCATGTAGGGATGTTTTGGGGCTTTTTTTACACAAGAATCAAAAACCTCCAATGGATCTTTATTTTGCACGGTGGTTGAATTAGAACCGGGCCCAGTCGGTTCTGGTTGCCGCTTTTACCCAGATTTAGTGTCAATTGTGTGGATGGATGCATTTTCACTATTATGTGTAAAATTAAAGATGCAGGGATGTTCTGGGAATATTTCACACCGTCAATAGTGTCCAAAACATTTTGCGATAAAAATAGTGGTTGTATTAGAACAAGGCCCAATCGGTTCTGGTTGGTGTATTTACCCAGAATTTGTGTTGATTGAGTGGGTGGATGTAGTTTCACTATTTTCTATAAAAATAATGTTTCCCACCATAAACATTGTCCAAAACAGGCATTTTGCGATTAAAAAAGAGGTCGTATTAGAACCAGGCCCAGTCGGTTCTGGTTGGTGCTTCTACCCATAATTAGTGTTGAATGTGTAGATGGATGTATTTTCACTATTCTGTGTAAAAATAATGATCCAGGATGGTTCTGGAGCTATTTTCTCACCATAAACAGTGTCCAAAACAGGCATTCTGCGATTAAAATAGTGGTTGTATTAGAACCAGGCCCAGTCTGTTCTGGTTGGTGAATTTACCCGAAAAATTGTATCCATTGACGATGGGGATGTATTTTTGATTATTATGTATAAAAATAATCATCAAGGGATCTTCAGAAGTTCTGTTATTCCCGAATCAATGACCTCCATTTGGGCACATTATTGACGGAGCTCACGACCATGATCCAGTGTGTGGCTCGGATGTGTCCCTCAAACACAAATACTGGTCAGTCTCATCCAAAATCCTAATGGCTCAGTTCCCTTGAGTGGGAGCGGCAAGGAACGCCCTGCATTTGAAAAACATTGAAGGCAGGTTCCGGGCCTGTGTCAGCGCATCAGTCAGGCTGGGTAGCCGCTATGGCCCAGGTGATTTTCCAGGGCTGCCTGGCTATTTAGAAAGGTATCACCACTACGCAGAAGAACGTCGGCTACTCTGCCCTCACTGGAAGACATTGCCAGCCCTCGTTACCTCAGCAGAGCCAGGGACATGATCAGGGACCCATGCCACCCTGGTCACAATCGGTTCCAGCTGCTGCTCTCTGGCAGACAGACGCTGTAAGTTTCCCACATCCGTTGGGACTCTAAACTTGGGGTAACACAACACAATCCCTTCTGTGTAATAACTTCGGGTGAGGTAATATGAATAGACATTAGGTAAAAGGTGATCTGACACCTACATGCTGAATGAAGGTAAGTGAAAGACAGTGAGAGGTAAGAGATCCACTCAAGGGGTCGTGATGCAATGTATCCATAAAGGCAGAATTGTAAATTAAGAGTCTGGAGTCATAACTTGTAAAACTGTGTAAAAATGTCAGAGACACAAATGACATAGTGTAATATCATCAAATTTTATAATTTAATAAGTTTTTCATTTGGCATCATTCTAATGGCTAGATATTAAGTTATAATGAAAACTATGATACTTGGCCAAAACGTGATTTTCAGCGCATGAAACGCACGTTAAGCCAATAAAAACTGAAATGTTCCCCTGCTGCGAAACAAACTGTCAGAGACACATAGTTACTGTGTATATAGTGTATAATTGTCCAATTCAAGTAAGTTTTTCATTTGGCATCATTCTAAGTGATATAAATTAAGTTATAGTGAAAATTATGATACTTGGCCAAAACGTGATTTTCAGCGCATGAAACGCACGTTAAGGCAATAAAAACTGAAATATTCCCCTGCTGCGAAACAAACTGTCAGAGACATATAGTTACTGTGTATATAGTGTATTATCGTCCAATTCAAGTAAGTTTTTCATTTAGCATCATTCTAAGTGATAGAAATTAAGTTATAGTGAAAACTATCATACTCGGCCAAAACATGATTTTCAGCGCATGAAACGCACGTTAGCAATAAAAACCGAAATGTCCCCCTGCTGCGAAACAAACTGTCAGAGACACATAGTTACTGTGTATATAGTGTAAAATAGTCCAATTCAAGTAAGTTTTGCATTTAGCATCATTCTAAGTGATAGAAATTAAGTTATAGTGAAAACTATGATACTTGGCCAAAACGTGATTTTCAGCGCATGAAACGCACGTTAAGGCAATAAAAACTGAAATGTTCCCCTGCTGCGAAACAAACTGTCAGAGACACATAGTTACTGTGTATATAGTGTATTATTGTCCAATTCAAGTAAGTTTTTCATTTGGCATCATTCTAAGTGATAGAAATTAAGTTATAGTGAAAATTATGATACTTGGCCAAAACGTGATTTTCAGCGCATGAAACGCACGTTAAGGCAATAAAAACTGAAATGTTCCCCTGCTGCGAAACAAACTGCCAGAGGCACATAGTTACTGTGTCTATAGTGTAAAATCATCCAATTCAAGTAAGTATTGCATTTAGCATCATTCTAAGTGCTAGAAATTAAGTTATAGTGAAAACTATGATACTTGGCCAAAACGTGATTTTCAGCGCATGAAACGCACGTTAAGGCAATAAAAACTGAAATGTTCCCCTGCTGCGAAACAAACTGTCAGAGGCACATAGTTACTGTGTCTAAAGTGTAAAATCATCCAATTCAAGTAAGTATTGCATTTAGCATCATTCTAAGCGCTAGAAATTAAGTTATAGTGAAAACTATGATACTTGGCCAAAACGTGATTTTCAGCGCATGAAACGCACGTTAAGGCAATAAAAACTGAAATGTTCCCCTGCTGCGAAACAAACACTCAGAGGCACATAGTTACTGTGTATATAGTGTATAATTGTCCAATTCAAGTAAGTTTTTCATTTTGCATCATTCTAAGTGCTAGAAATTAAGTTATAGTGAAAACTATGATACTTGGCCAAAACGTGATTTTCAGCGCATGAAATGCACATTAAGGCAATAAAAACTGAAATGTTCCCCCGCTGCGAAACAAACTGTCAGTGACACATAGTTACTGTGTATATAGTGTATAATCGTCCAAATTAAGTAGGTTTTTCATTTGATATCATTCTAAGTGATGAAAGTTAGGGTTAGGGTTAGGGTTAGGTTAAGTTATAGTAAAAACTATGATACTTGGCCAAAACATGATTTTCAGCGCATGAAACGCACATTAGGGCAAAAAAACTGAAATGTTTGTTAGGTCTGAAAATACAACTTCAGGAGCAGGCTAAGAAAGAGTGAGATAAATTTAAATAGAAAATATGTATGACCAGACTGCAAAGTGGACAGAGAGTTCCTACAGTGGGCTCCTGTTCACTGCGATGTTACTGCAACTCTAGTCGAATGACCAGTGAGTGTGTCTTAAATACAGGCAAAACTGACAGTTGTCCCTAAGACTTTGGACAGATACGTTTCAGTCATTTGCAGGGCAACAAGTAATTGATTAGTGTCGGGCCTGGTATCTGTAGTCAATGGTTTCCAGACGTAGGGTGTTCTTCGCTGTTCCTACCCTGGGGAATACCGCCATCATGATTTTGGAGGAGACTGACCAGTGTTTGTATTAGAGGGGGACATCCGAGCCCCAAACTGAATCATGGGGGAAGAAATCAAAGCTCCGTCGTTGACGCCTGGTGGGTAGATGTGGGTTGGCGTCGACAGTTGGAATCGAGTCTGCTGTTAGAACGTACGTGTGGTCGGATGCAGATGTAGGGACACAGAGCCCAGTTGTATTGGTGGGGATGATCATATACACTTGCCATTCGCAGAGCCACCATATTTGGTCCAGTACTGTCCATGATTGGGAAGGAATGTGTCTGATCTCGGCGCACCTGGTGACGTGAACTTGGTCCAAAGGGGTCTTCGGATCCGGTCCGCTGAAGTTGAAACAGGATGGATAACAGTCTGTTCGGTTGTTGCACTGGACATACGTTGCGGTATTGACTGTAGCTGCTAATGGTACTGCGACCATGGTATGTAGGCGGTCGAGCTTTGCTGGAAGGATTCTCTCAGATTACCCAGGATACAGTTGTAGGTGAGGTTGGCGAGTTCTTCGTTCTGTCGGTTGGACCATAGCTGTGGTTGGGCTACGGCAGTAGGCAAGAGGGAACAGACATAACAACTCATTGGTTGTGGCGCGGGCTGTGAGTGCGGTGTATCTGTACCAACTGTTCCTCATCATCGGGTTGTAGTCGTTTTCTTCCTGTGTTTGGACATGGGCGAGAATAAGGTGTATCTACTCAGGCTTAGGTGTTCCTGCCGGACGGATTTTGAGTAGGCGTGTGGCGGATGGTTGTACGAAGGGGTTCACACCAATCACTTTGGGGACCATGGCTGGACTAGTAGTGCGGATGGTGATAGTAAAGAGGGGGCCTTTTCCTGGTCGGTCCGGTCGGAGGCATAGGTTGATGCAGCCTTTTTGTTGGATATTGGTCGTAAGGTCTAGCATATGTTTACCATCTTTGATGGTGGTGGCTAACTTGGTGAAGTTAGCGGTCATGGTGGTAGCTTCTTTGGAAAGGGGCCATGTGATGGTTTTGTAGCCTGTATGGAGGAGGACCTGGTCCAAGGTGTCTGGCCAGACCATTCAGACTCTGGGAGCTTGTAGGTACCAATAAAAATAACTGGAGTCAGTCCTGTGTAATCCCAAGTGAGTAAGCTGTAGGCTGAGCAAAGGTACTTGAACGACGATTGGTGTCTTGGTTAATGGGATGCAGATCTGGGGTCCCTGATCGTTTCCTGAACCAGCTAGTGGGGCATTCTCCTTCAGTGGGAATGTACCAAGGTTCTGGTACGTTCCCCCCATGTGGTTGAACACAGAGCGGTGATGATGATGGCCAAAATCCAACGGTGAGGTCCGTCCCAACGTGGAGAAGACCAGCACTTTCTTTTTATCACCTTGACGAGTACCAGGTCTCCTGGGGACAGGACCTCCTCTGTGGGAGACAGAGAAGATGTCGGCAGATTATTTTGCATTCATCACAGTTCTTTCTTGGAACATTTTGCATAACCACTTAGTGAGGGAATCTGTTTCTCTTTTCTCTTCTACCACCAGATCTTTTTCCCACATTGTTAAGTGGAAGGGTCTGTCGTTCACTGCCTCAAATGGTGTGCATCCCTGTGCTGTTGGAATGATTCTCATGTACGTTTCTACCAGGCTCAGGCATTCTTGCCATGGTTTTCCTGTATCTTCCATGGTTTTTCTGAGTCTGAGTTTTACTGTTCTAATGGTTTGTTCGACGAGTCCAGCACTTTGGTTCAGTTTGATGAAATCCATGTTCAGAAGCTCGAAGGGATATGTTCCTGTTTGCCTTGTTCCATGCTTGGGTTGTTCATTGCCTTGAGAGTTGTGTCTACAGCAGTTTAGACAGTTTCTGCAAAATAATTGAGGTAAGTTTGGAGACCTCTGGGAACATGCATTGTTTGTTGTACTGTACTGATCATCCCTCCTGTTGAGACATGGCTCCTCCCATGGCTCAATTTGGCAATTACTTCAAACAATGATCGTGTCACGCATGGCTTGTTTTCTACTGCATAGAGTCCGTTCTTGTGTTGAGTGGCTCCTTCTGTTTCCCATTGCAGTTTCTCTTTTTCTGGGGAATGATTTTGCATTTCTCTTAGGAATTCAGCAGGGATTGGGCTGTGTCTTTCCACCGTCACGTCTTGTTCTAGGAATAGTCTACATGCCTCTGTCAGTGCCACTATTTCTGCGGCTTGTGCAGACCAGTCGCCGGGGAGTCGTCCTGTCTTGAGGTTGTCTTTTTGAGTCACCACGGCATATACGTTGTGTTTTTCTCCATCCAGGGTTTTTGATGATGATCCATCCCCATAGGCAATGTGTCCGGGGGGCAATGGGTTGTCCATTAGGTCAGTTGCATATACGTGGTTAATTATGATTCGTTGAGTGGGCAACTGTGAGAATTGGTTTAACCACTTGTCGTCCGGTCTCCCATGAACTTCAGGGTGACATGTAATGGCCATGTTTGTTGTTCCTGTCCTGGGGCTGCTGGGCAGATATCTTCAGACTGTTCTCTTAGACTTTCAGCTACCTTGGCAGAATCATTCCCGACAATGTCGAGAGAGTAGAAGCTGTTAGATGTGGTGGTGTGGAAGATATTTTTGGTCTGTAATTCCCTGGGTCGGAGGCCATTTTGGGTGGCCACTAGGCTTAGCCCAAGCTGGACCATGATATCTCGTCCCGGTAACTCTCCGATTTTCATTTTGCAGTCTGACAATAAACCCATCCCTTTTGTTGCTTTCTGACCCATATTAATCACTTACTTAATAGTTTAAACAACAATTATTTTCTAAATTACCCGAAATTGATCTCCACTTTGTGATTAACCCAATATCTCTGAACACACAAAGACCAAAAGTCCCTGACTTTGTCTTAGTTAAGTCCCTGACTCTATTAACAGACCAAGACTATAATGCCTTTGCTAATTCTTGTTCTACTTTCATTGGTCCCGGACCAATTGGTTTATTACCAGACTGCAAAGTGAGAGTTCCTACAGTAGGGTCCTGTTCAACGCGATGTTCCTGAAACTCTAGTCGAATGACCAGTGTGTGTGTCTTAAATACAGGAAAAACTGACAGTTGTCACTAGGACTTTGGACAGATACATTCCAGTCATTTGCAGGGCAAAAAGTAATTGATCAGTGTCAGACAGTTGAATATTTGTGCTGACATGTCACCCCAATCACAAGACTAAGATTGTTTATTCAGTCAGACAGTTGGGTGTTTATGCTGCTATGTCAGCCGTAAGGATGACTACAATGCTGTTATACTCGCAAAAACTTATACAATATGAACAAGCATTTGCAAAGATACTTTGTCTAATCTTTCATATTCCCCTGCTGCAAAAAAAACTGTCAGAGACACATAGTTACTGTGTATATAGTGTAAAATCGTCCAATTCAAGTAAGTTATCCATTTGGCATCATTCTCATTGATAAAAATTAAGTTACAATGAAAACAATCATACTTGGCCAAAACGTGATTATCAGGCCATGAAAAGCACATTAAGGCAATAAAAACTGAAAAGTTCCCCTGCTGCCAACGCACTGTCAGAGACACATAGTTCCTGTGTATATAGTGTAAAATCGTCCTATCCATGTAAGTCTTTCATTGGCATCATTCTAGGTGATTCTGGAGCTATTTCCCACCATAAAAAGTGTCCAAAACAGGCATTTTGCGATTAAAATAGTGGTTGTATTAGAACCAGGCCCAGGCGATTCTGGTTGGTGTTTTTACCCTGAAATTGTGTCCAATGATGATAAGGATGTATTTTTGATTATTCTGTATAAAAATAATCATCTAGGGATGTTCAGAAGTTTTGTTACGCCCGAATCAATGACCTCAATTTGGGCACTTTATTTACAAGTGGTGGTTTTTAAGAACCAGGCCCAGTCGGTTCTGGTTGGTGCTTTTACCCAGATATAGTATCCATTGTGTGGGTAGATGTATTTTCACTATTCTGTCTAAAAATAAAGATCCAGGACAGTTCCGGGGCTATTTCCCTACATAAATAGTGTCCAAAACATGCATTTTGCGATACAAAATAGTGGCTGCATTATAACAGGGTCCAGTCGGTTCTGGTGGGTGTTTGTATACGAAACTTGTGTCCAATTATGATGGGGATGTATACTTGACTATTCTGTATAGAAGTAATCATCTAGCGATGTTCAGAAGTTCTGTTATGCCCGAATGAATTACTTTCATTTGGTCACTTTATTTACAAGTGGTGGTTTAGAAACAGGCCCAGTCGGTTTTGGTTGGTGCTTTTACCCAGAATTTGTGTTTATTGTGTGAGTGGATGTATTTTCACTATTTTGTATAACAATAATGATCCAGGATGATTCTGGAGCTATTTCCCACCACAAACAGTGTCCAAAACAGGCATTTTGCGGTTAAAGTAGTGGTTGTATTAGAACCACGCCCAGTCGGTTCTGGTTCGTGTTTTTACCCAGAAATTGTGTCCAATGATTATGGGGATGTATTTTTTATTATTCTTTATAAAAATAATATTCTAGGGATGTTCAGAAGTTCTGTTATGCCCTAATCAATGACCTCAATTTGGGCACTTTATTTACAAGTGGTTGTTTAGAACCAGGCCCAGTCGGTTCTGGTTGGTGCTTTACCCACAATTAGTGTCGATTGTGTGGGTTTGATGTATTTTCACTATTCTCTGTAAGAATAAAGATCCAGGGATGTTCTGAGACTATTTCCCACCAGAAATAGTGTCAAAAACATGCATTTTGCGACAAAAATAGGGGTTGTATTAGAACCAGGCCCAGTCGGTTCTGGTTTGTGTATACCCCCTTAACGTGTGTCCAATAGGAATGGGGTTGTATTTTTGACTATTCTGTATAAAAATTATCATCTAGGGATGTTCAGAAGTTCTTCTATGCCCGAATAAATGACCTCCATTTGGGCACTTTATTTTGCATGTTGGTTGTAGTAGAACCAAGCCCAGTCGGTTCTGGTTGGTGCTTTTACCCAGAGTTAGTGTTGATTGTGTAGGTGGATGTATTTTCACTATTCTGTCTAAAAATAAAGATCCAGGATGGTTCTAGGGGTATTTACTACCATAAATAGTCTCCAAAACATGCATTTTGTGATAAAAAATAGTCGTTGAAAAAATGAAAAAATGAAAATCAGACATAGGCATTGTCGTCATCATTGACTTGACAAAAAGCCTAGTAGTCATCATACCCTCAGCAGCGTATGACGAAATTGTATAGTGCTTCTCCACAAATTCGTCTTCCCAGGCCAGACACATTTATGACATTTATTTATGACATATTCATACTTGTTAGCTCTCCGCCTTGAGCGCCATTTTGCGGCGACTGCAAGATGCCTCACCGATGCCAACAAGAATAAGGTGGATCACTTACCTCTCAGTCTTTATACTTACCCTCCCTCAGTCAGCCTTTGGAAGGCAGATCTGCGCCAAACGACCTTCCTGTTATTTCATTTCGACTTGACTTAATTTCATAGTAGGGATATGTGTAGTCGTCACGTCACGTGTTGCTGCAGGTTCAGAGACCTGATGGCTGTTGGGAAAAAGCTGTCCTTGAGCCTGTTTGTCCGTGCTTTGTAGGACCTGTAGCGTCTGCCAGATGGAAGCAACTGGAACAGGCCGTGTCCAGGGTGGTATGGGTCTCCAACAATGGACCCGGCTCTTCTAAGGTATCGGGGGTTGGCAATGTCTTCTAGTGATGGCAGAGAGCAGCCGACGATCTTCTGGGCAGTGTTTATCACCCTCTGTATGGCTTTTTTGTCTGCTGCCGTGCTTCCGGTATACCACACTGTAATGCCGTAAGTCAGGATGCTCTCCACAGTGGCTCTGTAGAAGGTTGCCAGAAGCTTGGTGTCCAATTTGTCTCTTCTCAGTACCCTGAGAAAGTGGAGTCGTTTCTGGGCCTTCTTTACTAACACTGTGGTGTTTGTGGACCAGGAGAGCCTATCCGTGACGTGGACTCCCAGAAATTTGAAGGATTGGACCCTGTCTACACATACTCCGTTAATGAGGAGTGGGGCCAGGTCTGTGCTGCGCTTGCGAAAGTCCAGGATTATTTCTTTAGTCTTTGCGGTATTTAGTGTAAGATTGTTCGCCGAGCACCAAGAAGACAGTTTGTCGACCTCGTCTCTGTAAGCTGACTCATCCCCGCCTGAGATAAGTCCGATCACAGTGGTGTCATCGGCGAATTTGATGATAGAGTTTGACTGGTGGGCTGGTGTGCAGTCGTATGTGTACAAGGAGTACAGGACAGGACTCAGTATACAGCCTTGTGGTGAGCCAGTGTTCAGTGTAATGGCGGAAGAGAGGTGTGGACCCATTCTGACAGTTTGTGGTCGACCAGTCAAGAAGTTCTTTACCCAGCAGCAGATTGAAGAGGATAGTCCAAGGTGGTAGAGTTTGTCCTTCAGGATGTCCGGCTTGATGGTGTTAAAGGCTGAGCTATAGTCTATGAAAAGCATCGTCACATAGTTCCCCCGGTGCTCCAGGTGGCTCAGTGCTGAGTGAAGAGCCACAGCGATAGCATCCTCAGTGGACCTGTTTTCTCTATAAGCAAACTGGTGAGGGTCAACTGAGGGGGGGATTGTCCTTCTGATGTGTCGGGCCACCAACTTTTCAAAGCACTTCATGATCACAGGCGTGAGAGCAACAGGCCTGTAATCGTTCAAGCTGCAGATGGTTGGCCTTTTTGGGGACAGGAATGATGGTGGCAGATTTTAGGCAGGCAGGAACGATGGATAGTTGCATTATAACTGGTTAGTCTCGGTTCTGGTTGCTGTTTATATCCGAAACTTGTGTCCAAAGAGGATGGGGATGTATATTTTACTATTCTGTTTAAAAATAATCATGTAGGGATGTTTTGGGGCTTTTTTTACACAAGAATCCAAAACCTCCAATGGATCTTTATTTTGCACGGTGGTTGAATTAGAACCGGGCCCAGTCGGTTCTGGTTGCCGCTTTTACCCAGATTTAGTGTCAATTGTGTGGATGGATGCATTTTCACTATTATGTGTAAAATTAAAGATGCAGGGATGTTCTGGGAATATTTCACACCGTCAATAGTGTCCAAAACATTTTGCGATAAAAATAGTGGTTGTATTAGAACAAGGCCCAATCGGTTCTGGTTGGTGTATTTACCCAGAATTTGTGTTGATTGAGTGGGTGGATGTAGTTTCACTATTTTCTATAAAAATAATGTTTCCCACCATAAACATTGTCCAAAACAGGCATTTTGCGACTAAAAAAGAGGTCGTATTAGAACCAGGCCCAGTCGGTTCTGGTTGGTGCTTCTACCCATAATTAGTGTTGAATGTGTAGATGGATGTATTTTCACTATTCTGTGTAAAAATAATGATCCAGGATGGTTCTGGAGCTATTTTCCCACCATAAACAGTGTCCAAAACAGGCATTCTGCGATTAAAATAGTGGTTGTATTAGAACCAGGCCCAGTCTGTTCTGGTTGGTGAATTTACCCGAAAAATTGTATCCATTGACGATGGGGATGTATTTTTGATTATTATGTATAAAAATAATCATCTAGGGATCTTCAGAAGTTCTGTTATTCCCGAATCAATGACCTCCATTTGGGCACATTATTGACGGAGCTCACGACCATGATCCAGTGTGTGGCTCGGATGTGTCCCTCAAACACAAATACTGGTCAGTCTCATCCAAAATCCTAATGGCTCAGTTCCCTTGAGTGGGAGCGGCAAGGAACGCCCTGCATTTGAAGACCATTGAAGGCAGGTTCCGGGCCTGTGTCGGCGCATCAGTCAGGCTGGGTAGCCGCTATGGCCCAGGTGATTTTCCAGGGCTGCCCTGCTCTTGACGGAGTGGCCACCCAGCGGGGCTGTGTGTGTTTCATGGTGGGAGACTCGTGCTGCCCCTTCATCCCTGCCGGCATGTCCTGCTCGGTCCATGATGCCCTGCAGGCTATTAGGAACATGCAGAGAGCTGTGACCGGAGATCCGGTTCCACAACGAGGATGGCTTGACTGGTTCTTCTCTGGCTCATGGAAACAGCCACTTCAATATTTCAATATTTTCACAGACACAAAAGGAGGGAATTGTGGGATGGACTGGCTAACTGGCTTAATAATTGTTTATTCTTGTCGCACCATGTGGTCATACTGGTTTAACTTTGTTTTTTAAGATCGTAGAATGCAAGGTAGACTAGCCAAACTGGTTTTACAATTGAATTAAAAGATCGTGGAATGTAAGAAAGACTAACTAGTTGGCCTTGCAATTGTTTGTTCGCCTCGAGAAATATAAGAAAAGCTGGCTAACAGGGTTTGCAATTTTTTCCTTGTATTGTGCGATGAAAAGAGGTTCAACTTCAGGAGTAACTGTCACTCTCCAGGTCATCTAGGGTCAAGTGCACACTTGAAAACTTTCATATTCGACCAAAACGTGCTTATCAGCACATAAAAAGCACATTTGGTGGTACGCGGGAAGAACGGCAGCAGACAAAAAGGCTATTTAGAAAGGTATCACCACTACGCAGAAGAACGTCGGCTACTCTGCCCTCACTGGAAGACATTGCCAGCCCTCGTTACCTCAGCAGAGCCAGGGACATGATCAGGGACCCATGCCACCCTGGTCACAATCGGTTCCAGCTGCTGCTCTCTGGCAGACAGACGCTGTAAGTTTCCCACATCCGTTGGGACTCTAAACTTGGGGTAACACAACACAATCCCTTCTGTGTAATAACTTCGGGTGAGGTAATATGAATAGACATTAGGTACAAGGTGATCTGACACCTACATGCTGAATGAAGGTAAGTGAAAGACAGTGAGAGGTAAGAGATCCACTCAAGGGGTGGTGATGCAATGTATCCATAAAGGCAGAATTGTAAATTAAGAGTCTGGAGTCATAACTTGTAAAACTGTGTAAAAATGTCAGAGACACAAATGACATAGTGTAATATCATCAAATTTTATAATTTAATAAGTTTTTCATTTGGCATCATTCTAATGGCTAGATATTAAGTTATAATGAAAACTATGATACTTGGCCAAAACGTGATTTTCAGCGAATGAAACGCACGTTAAGCCAATAAAAACTGAAATGTTCCCCTGCTGCGAAACAAACTGTCAGAGACACATAGTTACTGTGTATATAGTGTATAATTGTCCAATTCAAGTAAGTTTTTCATTTGGCATCATTCTAAGTGATATAAATTAAGTTATAGTGAAAATTATGATACTTGGCCAAAACGTGATTTTCAGCGCATGAAACGCACGTTAAGGCAATAAAAACTGAAATATTCCCCTGCTGCGAAACAAACTGTCAGAGACATATAGTTACTGTGTATATAGTGTATTATCGTCCAATTCAAGTAAGTTTTTCATTTAGCATCACTCTAAGTGATAGAAATTAAGTTATAGTGAAAACTATCATACTCGGCCAAAACATGATTTTCAGCGCATGAAACGCACGTTAGCAATAAAAACTGAAATGTCCCCCTGCTGCGAAACAAACTGTCAGAGACACATAGTTACTGTGTATATAGTGTAAAATAGTCCAATACAAGTAAGTTTTGCATTTAGCATCATTCTAAGTGATAGAAATTAAGTTATAGTGAAAACTATGATACTTGGCCAAAACGTGATTTTCAGCGCATGAAACGCACGTTAAGGCAATAAAAACTGAAATGTTCCCCTGCTGCGAAACAAACTGCCAGAGGCACATAGTTACTGTGTCTATAGTGTAAAATCATCCAATTCAAGTAAGTATTGCATTTAGCATCATTCTAAGTGCTAGAAATTAAGTTATAGTGAAAACTATGATACTTGGCCAAAACGTGATTTTCAGCGCATGAAACGCACGTTAAGGCAATAAAAACTGAAATGTTCCCCTGCTGCGAAACAAACTGTCAGAGGCACATAGTTACTGTGTCTATAGTGTAAAATCATCCAATTCAAGTAAGTATTGCATTTAGCATCATTCTAAGTGCTAGAAATTAAGTTATAGTGAAAACTATGATACTTGGCCAAAACGTGATTTTCAGCGCATGAAACGCACGTTAAGGCAATAAAAACTGAAATGTTCCCCTGCTGCGAAACAAACACTCAGAGGAACATAGTTACTGTGTATATAGTGTATAATTGTCCAATTCAAGTAAGTTTTTCATTTTGCATCATTCTAAGTGCTAGAAATTAAGTTATAGTGAAAACTATGATACTTGGCCAAAACGTGATTTTCAGCGCATGAAATGCACATTAAGGCAATAAAAACTGAAATGTTCCCCCGCTGCGAAACAAACTGTCAGTGACACATAGTCACTGTGTATATAGTGTATAATCATCCAAATTAAGTAGGTTTTTCATTTGATATCATTCTAAGTGATGAAAGTTAGGGTTAGGGTTAGGGTTAGGTTAAGTTATAGTGAAAACTATGATACTTGGTCAAAACATGATTTTCAGCGCATGAAACGCACATTAGGGCAAAAAAACTGAAATGTTTGTTAGGTCTGAAAATACAACTTCAGGAGCAGGCTAAGAAAGAGTGAGATAAATTTAAATAGAAAATATGTATGACCAGACTGCAAAGTGGACAGAGAGCTCCTACAGTGGGCTCCTGTTCACTGCGATGTTACTGCAACTCTAGTCGAATGACCAGTGAGTGTGTCTTAAATACAGGCAAAACTGACAGTTGTCCCTAAGACTTTGGACAGATACGTTTCAGTCATTTGCAGGGCAACAAGTAATTGATTAGTGTCGGGCCTGGAATCTGTAGTCAATGGTTTCCAGACGTAGGGTGTTCTTCGCTGTTCCTACCCTGGGGAATACCGCCATCATGATTTTGGAGGAGACTGACCAGTGTTTGTATTAGAGGGGGACATCCGAGCCCCAAACTGAATCATGGGGGAAGAAATCAAAGCTCCGTCGTTGACGCCTGGTGGGTAGATGTGGGTTGGCGTCGACAGTTGGAATCGAGTCTGCTGTTAGAACGTACGTGTGGTCGGATGCAGATGTAGGGACACAGAGCCCAGTTGTATTGGTGGGGATGATCATATACACTTGCCATTCGCAGAGCCACCATATTTGGTCCAGTACTGTCCATGATTGGGAAGGAATGTGTCTGATCTCGGCGCACCTGGTGACGTGAACTTGGTCCAAAGGGGTCTTCGGATCCGGTCCGCTGAAGTTGAAACAGGATGGATAACAGTCTGTTCGGTTGTTGCACTGGACATACGTTGCGGTATTGACTGTAGCTGCTAATGGTACTGCGACCATGGTATGTAGGCGGTCGAGCTTTGCTGGAAGGATTCTCTCAGATTACCCAGGATACAGTTGTAGGTGAGGTTGGCGAGTTCTTCGTTCTGTCGGTTGGACCATAGCTGTGGTTGGGCTACGGCAGTAGGCAAGAGGGAACAGACATAACAACTCATTGGTTGTGGCGCGGGCTGTGAGTGCGGTGTATCTGTACCAACTGTTCCTCATCATCGGGTTGTAGTCGTTTTCTTCCTGTGTTTGGACATGGGCGAGAATAAGGTGTATCTACTCAGGCTTAGGTGTTCCTGCCGGACGGATTTTGAGTAGGCGTGTGGCGGATGGTTGTACGAAGGGGTTCACACCAATCACTTTGGGGACCATGGCTGGACTAGTAGTGCGGATGGTGATAGTAAAGAGGGGGCCTTTTCCTGGTCGGTCCGGTCGGAGGCATAGGTTGATGCAGCCTTTTTGTTGGATATTGGTCGTAAGGTCTAGCATATGTTTACCATCTTTGATGGTGGTGGCTAACTTGGTGAAGTTAGCGGTCATGGTGGTAGCTTCTTTGGAAAGGGGCCATGTGATGGTTTTGTAGCCTGTATGGAGGAGGACCTGGTCCAAGGTGTCTGGCCAGACCATTCAGACTCTGGGAGCTTGTAGGTACCAATAAAAATAACTGGAGTCAGTCCTGTGTAATCCCAAGTGAGTAAGCTGTAGGCTGAGCAAAGGTACTTGAACGACGATTGGTGTCTTGGTTAATGGGATGCAGATCTGGGGTCCCTGATCGTTTCCTGAACCAGCTAGTGGGGCATTCTCCTTCAGTGGGAATGTACCAAGGTTCTGGTACGTTCCCCCCATGTGGTTGAACACAGAGCGGTGATGATGATGGCCAAAATCCAACGGTGAGGTCCGTCCCAACGTGGAGAAGACCAGCACTTTCTTTTTATCACCTTGACGAGTACCAGGTCTCCTGGGGACAGGACCTCCTCTGTGGGAGACAGAGAAAATGTCGGCAGATTATTTTGCATTCATCACAGTTCTTTCTTGGAACATTTTGCATAACCACTTAGTGAGGGAATCTGTTTCTCTTTTCTCTTCTACCACCAGATCTTTTTCCCACATTGTTAAGTGGAAGGGTCTGTCGTTCACTGCCTCAAATGGTGTGCATCCCTGTGCTGTTGGAATGATTCTCATGTACGTTTCTACCAGGCTCAGGCATTCTTGCCATGGTTTTCCTGTATCTTCCATGGTTTTTCTGAGTCTGAGTTTTACTGTTCTAATGGTTTGTTCGACGAGTCCAGCACTTTGGTTCAGTTTGATGAAATCCATGTTCAGAAGCTCGAAGGGATATGTTCCTGTTTGCCTTGTTCCATGCTTGGGTTGTTCATTGCCTTGAGAGTTGTGTCTACAGCAGTTTAGACAGTTTCTGCAAAATAATTGAGGTAAGTTTGGAGACCTCTGGGAACATGCATTGTTTGTTGTACTGTACTGATCATCCCTCCTGTTGAGACATGGCTCCTCCCATGGCTCAATTTGGCAATTACTTCAAACAATGATCGTGTCACGCATGGCTTGTTTTCTACTGCATAGAGTCCGTTCTTGTGTTGAGTGGCTCCTTCTGTTTCCCATTGCAGTTTCTCTTTTTCTGGGGAATGATTTTGCATTTCTCTTAGGAATTCAGCAGGGATTGGGCTGTGTCTTTCCACCGTCACGTCTTGTTCTAGGAATAGTCTACATGCCTCTGTCAGTGCCACTATTTCTGCGGCTTGTGCAGACCAGTCGCCAGGGAGTCGTCCTGTCTTGAGGTTGTCTTTTTGAGTCACCACGGCATATACGTTGTGTTTTTCTCCATCCAGGGTTTTTGATGATGATCCATCCCCATAGGCAATGTGTCCGGGGGGCAATGGGTTGTCCATTAGGTCAGTTGCATATACGTGGTTAATTATGATTCGTTGAGTGGGCAACTGTGAGAATTGGTTTAACCACTTGTCGTCCGGTCTCCCATGAACTTCAGGGTGACATGTAATGGCCATGTTTGTTGTTCCTGTCCTGGGGCTGCTGGGCAGGTATCTTCAGACTGTTCTCTTAGACTTTCAGCTACCTTGGCAGAATCATTCCCGACAATGTCGAGAGAGTAGAAGCTGTTAGATGTGGTGGTGTGGAAGATATTTTTCGTCTGTAATTCCCTGGGTCGGAGGCCATTTTGGGTGGCCACTAGGCTTAGCCCAAGCTGGACCATGATATCTCGTCCCGGTAACTCTCCGATTTTCATTTTGCAGTCTGACAATAAACCCATCCCTTTTGTTGCTTTCTGACCCATATTAATCACTTACTTAATAGTTTAAACAACAATTATTTTCTAAATTACCCGAAATTGATCTCCACTTTGTGATTAACCCAATATCTCTGAACACACAAAGACCAAAAGTCCCTGACTTTGTCTTAGTTAAGTCCCTGACTCTATTAACAGACCAAGACTATAATGCCTTTGCTAATTCTTGTTCTACTTTCATTGGTCCCGGACCAATTGGTTTATTACCAGACTGCAAAGTGAGAGTTCCTACAGTAGGGTCCTGTTCAACGCGATGTTCCTGAAACTCTAGTCGAATGACCAGTGTGTGTGTCTTAAATACAGGAAAAACTGACAGTTGTCACTAGGACTTTGGACAGATACATTCCAGTCATTTGCAGGGCAAAAAGTAATTGATCAGTGTCAGACAGTTGAATATTTGTGCTGACATGTCACCCCAATCACAAGACTAAGATTGTTTATTCAGTCAGACAGTTGGGTGTTTATGCTGCTATGTCAGCCGTAAGGATGACTACAATGCTGTTATACTCACAAAAACTTATACAATATGAACAAGCATTTGCAAAGATACTTTGTCTAATCTTTCATATTCCCCTGCTGCAAAAAAAACTGTCAGAGACACATAGTTACTGTGTATATAGTGTAAAATCGTCCAATTCAAGTAAGTTATCCATTTGGCATCATTCTCATTGATAAAAATTAAGTTATAATGAAAACAATCATACTTGGCCAAAACGTGATTTTCAGGGTATGAAAAGTACATTAAGGCAATAAAAACTGAAAAGTTCCCCTGCTGCCAAACAAACTGTCAGAGACACAGTTACTGTGTATATAGTGTAAAATCGTCCAATTCAAGTAAGTTTTTTATTTGGCATCGTTCAAAGTGATAGAAATTAAGTTACAATGAAAACTATCATACTTGGCCAAAACGTGATTATCAGGCCATGAAAAGCACATTAAGGCAATAAAAACTGAAAAGTTCCCCTGCTGCCAACGCACTGTCAGAGACACATAGTTCCTGTGTATATAGTGTAAAATCGTCCTATCCATGTAAGTCTTTCATTGGCATCATTCTAGGTGATTCTGGAGCTATTTCCCACCATAAAAAGTGTCCAAAACAGGCATTTTGCGATTAAAATAGTGGTCGTATTAGAACCAGGCCCAGGCGATTCTGGTTGGTGTTTTTACCCTGAAATTGTGTCCAATGATGATAAGGATGTATTTTTGATTATTCTGTATAAAAATAATCATCTAGGGATGTTCAGAAGTTTTGTTACGCCCGAATCAATGACCTCAATTTGGGCACTTTATTTACAAGTGGTGGTTTTTAAGAACCAGGCCCAGTCGGTTCTGGTTGGTGCTTTTACCCAGATATAGTATCCATTGTGTGGGTAGATGTATTTTCACTATTCTGTCTAAAAATAAAGATCCAGGACAGTTCCGGGGCTATTTCCCTACATAAATAGTGTCCAAAACATGCATTTTGCGATACAAAATAGTGGCTGCATTATAACAGGGTCCAGTCGGTTCTGGTGGGTGTTTGTATACGAAACTTGTGTCCAATTATGATGGGGATGTATACTTGACTATTCTGTATAGAAGTAATCATCTAGCGATGTTCAGAAGTTCTGTTATGCCCGAATGAATTACTTTCATTTGGTCACTTTATTTACAAGTGGTGGTTTAGAAACAGGCCCAGTCGGTTTTGGTTGGTGCTTTTACCCAGAATTTGTGTTTATTGTGTGAGTGGATGTATTTTCACTATTTTGTATAACAATAATGATCCAGGATGATTCTGGAGCTATTTCCCACCACAAACAGTGTCCAAAACAGGCATTTTGCGGTTAAAGTAGTGGTTGTATTAGAACCACGCCCAGTCGGTTCTGGTTCGTGTTTTTACCCAGAAATTGTGTCCAATGATTATGGGGATGTATTTTTTATTATTCTTTATAAAAATAATATTCTAGGGATGTTCAGAAGTTCTGTTATGCCCTAATCAATGACCTCAATTTGGGCACTTTATTTACAAGTGGTTGTTTAGAACCAGGCCCAGTCGGTTCTGGTTGGTGCTTTACCCACAATTAGTGTCGATTGTGTGGGTTTGATGTATTTTCACTATTCTCTGTAAGAATAAAGATCCAGGGATGTTCTGAGACTATTTCCCACCAGAAATAGTGTCAAAAACATGCATTTTGCGACAAAAATAGGGGTTGTATTAGAACCAGGCCCAGTCGGTTCTGGTTTGTGTATACCCCCTTAACGTGTGTCCAATAGGAATGGGGTTGTATTTTTGACTATTCTGTATAAAAATTATCATCTAGGGATGTTCAGAAGTTCTTCTATGCCCGAATAAATGACCTCCATTTGGGCACTTTATTTTGCATGTTGGTTGTAGTAGAACCAAGCCCAGTCGGTTCTGGTTGGTGCTTTTACCCAGAGTTAGTGTTGATTGTGTAGGTGGATGTATTTTCACTATTCTGTCTAAAAATAAAGATCCAGGATGGTTCTAGGGGTATTTACTACCATAAATAGTCTCCAAAACATGCATTTTGTGATAAAAAATAGTAGTTCAAAAAATGAAAAAATGAAAATCAGACATAGGCATTGTCGTCATCATTGACTTGACAAAAAGCCTAGTAGTCATCATACCCTCAGCAGCGTATGACGAAATTGTATAGTGCTTCTCCACAAGTTCGTCTTCCCAGGCCAGACACATTTATGACATTTATTTATGACATATTCATACTTGTTAGCTCTCCGCCTTGAGCGCCATTTTGCGGCGACTGCAAGATGCCTCACCGATGCCAACAAGAATAAGGTGGATCACTTACCTCTCAGTCTTTATACTTACCCTCCCTCAGTCAGCCTTTGGAAGGCAGATCTGCGCCAAACGACCTTCCTGTTATTTCATTTCGACTTGACTTAATTTCATAGTAGGGATATGTGTAGTCGTCACGTCACGTGTTGCTGCAGGTTCAGAGACCTGATGGCTGTTGGGAAAAAGCTGTCCTTGAGCCTGTTTGTCTGTGCTTTGTAGGACCTGTAGCGTCTGCCAGATGGAAGCAACTGGAACAGGCCGTGTCCAGGGTGGTATGGGTCTCCAACAATGGACCCGGCTCTTCTAAGGTATCGGGGGTTGGCAATGTCTTCTAGTGATGGCAGAGAGCAGCCGACGATCTTCTGGGCAGTGTTTATCACCCTCTGTATGGCTTTTTTGTCTGCTGCCGTGCTTCCGGTATACCACACTGTAATGCCGTAAGTCAGGATGCTCTCCACAGTGGCTCTGTAGAAGGTTGCCAGAAGCTTGGTGTCCAATTTGTCCCTTCTCAGTACCCTGAGAAAGTGGAGTCGTTTCTGGGCCTTCTTTACTAACACTGTGGTGTTTGTGGACCAGGAGAGCCTATCCGTGACGTGGACTCCCAGAAATTTGAAGGATTGGACCCTGTCTACACATACTCCGTTAATGAGGAGTGGGGCCAGGTCTGTGCTGCGCTTGCGAAAGTCCAGGATTATTTCTTTAGTCTTTGCGGTATTTAGTGTAAGATTGTTCGCCGAGCACCAAGAAGACAGTTTGTCGACCTCGTCTCTGTAAGCTGACTCATCCCCGCCTGAGATAAGTCCGATCACAGTGGTGTCATCGGCGAATTTGATGATAGAGTTTGACTGGTGGGCTGGTGTGCAGTCGTATGTGTACAAGGAGTACAGGACAGGACTCAGTATACAGCCTTGTGGTGAGCCAGTGTTCAGTGTAATGGCGGAAGAGAGGTGTGGACCCATTCTGACAGTTTGTGGTCGACCAGTCAAGAAGTTCTTTACCCAGCAGCAGATTGAAGAGGATAGTCCAAGGTGGTAGAGTTTGTCCTTCAGGATGTCCGGCTTGATGGTGTTAAAGGCTGAGCTATAGTCTATGAAAAGCATCGTCACATAGTTCCCCCGGTGCTCCAGGTGGCTCAGTGCTGAGTGAAGAGCCACAGCGATAGCATCCTCAGTGGACCTGTTTTCTCTATAAGCAAACTGGTGAGGGTCAACTGAGGGGGGGATTGTCCTTCTGATGTGTCGGGCCACCAACTTTTCAAAGCACTTCATGATCACAGGCGTGAGAGCAACAGGCCTGTAATCGTTCAAGCTGCAGATGGTTGGCCTTTTTGGGGACAGGAATGATGGTGGCAGATTTTAGGCAGGCCGGAACGATGGATAGTTGCATTATAACTGGTTAGTCTCGGTTCTGGTTGCTGTTTATATCCGAAACTTGTGTCCAAAGAGGATGGGGATGTATATTTTACTATTCTGTTTAAAAATAATCATGTAGGGATGTTTTGGGGCTTTTTTTACACAAGAATCCAAAACCTCCAATGGATCTTTATTTTGCACGGTGGTTGAATAAGAACCGGGCCCAGTCGGTTCTGGTTGCCGCTTTTACCCAGATTTAGTGTCAATTGTGTGGATGGATGCATTTTCACTATTATGTGTAAAATTAAAGATGCAGGGATGTTCTGGGAATATTTCACACCGTCAATAGTGTCCAAAACATTTTGCGATAAAAATAGTGGTTGTATTAGAACAAGGCCCAATCGGTTCTGGTTGGTGTATTTACCCAGAATTTGTGTTGATTGAGTGGGTGGATGTAGTTTCACTATTTTCTATAAAAATAATGTTTCCCACCATAAACATTGTCCAAAACAGGCATTTTGCGATTAAAAAAGAGGTCGTATTAGAACCAGGCCCAGTCGGTTCTGGTTGGTGCTTCTACCCATAATTAGTGTTGAATGTGTAGATGGATGTATTTTCACTATTCTGTGTAAAAATAATGATCCAGGATGGTTCTGGAGCTATTTTCCCACCATAAACAGTGTCCAAAACAGGCATTCTGCGATTAAAATAGTGGTTGTATTAGAACCAGGCCCAGTCTGTTCTGGTTGGTGAATTTACCCGAAAAATTGTATCCATTGACGATGGGGATGTATTTTTGATTATTATGTATAAAAATAATCATCTAGGGATCTTCAGAAGTTCTGTATTCCCGAATCAATGACCTCCATTTGGGCACATTATTGACGGAGCTCACGACCATGATCCAGTGTGTGGCTCGGATGTGTCCCTCAAACACAAATACTGGTCAGTCTCATCCAAAATCCTAATGGCTCAGTTCCCTTGAGTGGGAGCGGCAAGGAACGCCCTGCATTTGAAGACCATTGAAGGCAGGTTCCGGGCCTGTGTCGGCGCATCAGTCAGGCTGGGTAGCCGCTATGGCCCAGGTGATTTTCCAGGGCTGCCCTGCTCTTGACGGAGTGGCCACCCAGCGGGGCTGTGTGTGTTTCATGGTGGGAGACTCGTGCTGCCCCTTCATCCCTGCCGGCATGTCCTGCTCGGTCCATGATGCCCTGCAGGCTATTAGGAACATGCAGAGAGCTGTGACCGGAGATCCGGTTCCACAACGAGGATGGCTTGACTGGTTCTTCTCTGGCTCATGGAAACAGCCACTTCAATATTTCAATATTTTCACAGACACAAAAGGAGGGAATTGTGGGATGGACTGGCTAACTGGCTTAATAATTGTTTATTCTTGTCGCACCATGTGGTCATACTGGTTTAACTTTGTTTTTTAAGATCGTAGAATGCAAGGTAGACTAGCCAAACCGGTTTTACAATTGAATTAAAAGATCGTGGAATGTAAGAAAGACTAACTAGTTGGCCTTGCAATTGTTTGTTCGCCTCGAGAAATATAAGAAAGGCTGGCTAACAGGGTTTGCAATTTTTTCCTTGTATTGTGCGATGAAAAGAGGTTCAACTTCAGGAGTAACTGTCACTCTCCAGGTCATCTAGGGTCAAGTGCACACTTGAAAACTTTCATATTCGACCAAAACGTGCTTATCAGCACATAAAAAGCACATTTGGTGGTACGCGGGAAGAACGGCAGCAGACAAAAAGGCTATTTAGAAAGGTATCACCACTACGCAGAAGAACGTCGGCTACTCTGCCCTCACTGGAAGACATTGCCAGCCCTCGTTACCTCAGCAGAGCCAGGGACATGATCAGGGACCCATGCCACCCTGGTCACAATCGGTTCCAGCTGCTGCTCTCTGGCAGACAGACGCTGTAAGTTTCCCACATCCGTTGGGACTCTAAACTTGGGGTAACACAACACAATCCCTTCTGTGTAATAACTTCGGGTGAGGTAATATGAATAGACATTAGGTACAAGGTGATCTGACACCTACATGCTGAATGAAGGTAAGTGAAAGACAGTGAGAGGTAAGAGATCCACTCAAGGGGTGGTGATGCAATGTATCCATAAAGGCAGAATTGTAAATTAAGAGTCTGGAGTCATAACTTGTAAAACTGTGTAAAAATGTCAGAGACACAAATGACATAGTGTAATATCATCAAATTTTATAATTTAATAAGTTTTTCATTTGGCATCATTCTAATGGCTAGATATTAAGTTATAATGAAAACTATGATACTTGGCCAAAACGTGATTTTCAGCGAATGAAACGCACGTTAAGCCAATAAAAACTGAAATGTTCCCCTGCTGCGAAACAAACTGTCAGAGACACATAGTTACTGTGTATATAGTGTATAATTGTCCAATTCAAGTAAGTTTTTCATTTGGCATCATTCTAAGTGATATAAATTAAGTTATAGTGAAAATTATGATACTTGGCCAAAACGTGATTTTCAGCGCATGAAACGCACGTTAAGGCAATAAAAACTGAAATATTCCCCTGCTGCGAAACAAACTGTCAGAGACATATAGTTACTGTGTATATAGTGTATTATCGTCCAATTCAAGTAAGTTTTTCATTTAGCATCATTCTAAGTGATAGAAATTAAGTTATAGTGAAAACTATCATACTCGGCCAAAACATGATTTTCAGCGCATGAAACGCACGTTAGCAATAAAAACTGAAATGTCCCCCTGCTGCGAAACAAACTGTCAGAGACACATAGTTACTGTGTATATAGTGTAAAATAGTCCAATTCAAGTAAGTTTTGCATTTAGCATCATTCTAAGTGATAGAAATTAAGTTATAGTGAAAACTATGATACTTGGCCAAAACGTGATTTTCAGCGCATGAAACGCACGTTAAGGCAATAAAAACTGAAATGTTCCCCTGCTGCGAAACAAACTGCCAGAGGCACATAGTTACTGTGTCTATAGTGTAAAATCATCCAATTCAAGTAAGTATTGCATTTAGCATCATTCTAAGTGCTAGAAATTAAGTTATAGTGAAAACTATGATACTTGGCCAAAACGTGATTTTCAGCGCATGAAACGCACGTTAAGGCAATAAAAACTGAAATGTTCCCCTGCTGCGAAACAAACACTCAGAGGAACATAGTTACTGTGTATATAGTGTATAATTGTCCAATTCAAGTAAGTTTTTCATTTTGCATCATTCTAAGTGCTAGAAATTAAGTTATAGTGAAAACTATGATACTTGGCCAAAACGTGATTTTCAGCGCATGAAATGCACATTAAGGCAATAAAAACTGAAATGTTCCCCCGCTGCGAAACAAACTGTCAGTGACACATAGTCACTGTGTACATAGTGTATAATCATCCAAATTAAGTAGGTTTTTCATTTGATATCATTCTAAGTGATGAAAGTTAGGGTTAGGGTTAGGGTTAGGTTAAGTTATAGTGAAAACTATGATACTTGGTCAAAACATGATTTTCAGCGCATGAAACGCACATTAGGGCAAAAAAACTGAAATGTTTGTTAGGTCTGAAAATACAACTTCAGGAGCAGGCTAAGAAAGAGTGAGATAAATTTAAATAGAAAATATGTATGACCAGACTGCAAAGTGGACAGAGAGTTCCTACAGTGGGCTCCTGTTCACTGCGATGTTACTGCAACTCTAGTCGAATGACCAGTGAGTGTGTCTTAAATACAGGCAAAACTGACAGTTGTCCCTAAGACTTTGGACAGATACGTTTCAGTCATTTGCAGGGCAACAAGTAATTGATTAGTGTCGGGCCTGGAATCTGTAGTCAATGGTTTCCAGACGTAGGGTGTTCTTCGCTGTTCCTACCCTGGGGAATACCGCCATCATGATTTTGGAGGAGACTGACCAGTGTTTGTATTAGAGGGGGACATCCGAGCCCCAAACTGAATCATGGGGGAAGAAATCAAAGCTCCGTCGTTGACGCCTGGTGGGTAGATGTGGGTTGGCGTCGACAGTTGGAATCGAGTCTGCTGTTAGAACGTACGTGTGGTCGGATGCAGATGTAGGGACACAGAGCCCAGTTGTATTGGTGGGGATGATCATATACACTTGCCATTCGCAGAGCCACCATATTTGGTCCAGTACTGTCCATGATTGGGAAGGAATGTGTCTGATCCCGGCGCACCTGGTGACGTGAACTTGGTCCAAAGGGGTCTTCGGATCCGGTCCGCTGAAGTTGAAACAGGATGGATAACAGTCTGTTCGGTTGTTGCACTGGACATACGTTGCGGTATTGACTGTAGCTGCTAGTGGTACTGCGACCATGGTATGTAGGCGGTCGAGCTTTGCTGGAAGGATTCTCTCAGATTACCCAGGATACAGTTGTAGGTGAGGTTGGCGAGTTCTTCGTTCTGTCGGTTGGACCATAGCTGTGGTTGGGCTACGGCAGTAGGCAAAAGGGAACAGACATAACAACTCATTGGTTGTGGCGCGGGCTGTGAGTGCGGTGTATCTGTACCAACTGTTCCTCATCATCGGGTTGTAGTCGTTTTCTTCCTGTGTTTGGACATGGGCGAGAATAAGGTGTATCTACTCAGGCTTAGGTGTTCCTGCCGGACGGATTTTGAGTAGGCGTGTGGCGGATGGTTGTACGAAGGGGTTCACACCAATCACTTTGGGGACCATGGCTGGACTAGTAGTGCGGATGGTGATCGTAAAGAGGGGGCCTTTTCCTGGTCGGTCCGGTCAGAGGCATAGGTTGATGCAGCCTTTTTGTTGGATATTGGTCGTAAGGTCTAGCATATGTTTACCATCTTTGATGGTGGTGGCTAACTTGGTGAAGTTAGCGGTCATGGTGGTAGCTTCTTTGGAAAGGGGCCATGTGATGGTTTTGTAGCCTGTATGGAGGAGGACCTGGTCCAAGGTGTCTGGCCAGACCATTCAGACTCTGGGAGCTTGTAGGTACCAATAAAAATAACTGGAGTCAGTCCTGTGTAATCCCAAGTGAGTAAGCTGTAGGCTGAGCAAAGGTACTTGAACAACGATTGGTGTCTTGGTTAATGGGATGCAGATCTGGGGGCCCCTGATCGTTTCCTGAACCAGCTAGTGGGGCATTCTCCTCCAGTGGGAGTGTACCAAGGTTCTGGTACGTTCCCCCCATGTGGTTGAACACAGAGCGGTGATGATGATGGCCAAAATCACACGGTGAGGTCCGTCCCAACGTGGAGAAGACCAGCACTTTCTTTTTATCACCTTGACGAGTACCAGGTCTCCTGGGGACAGGACCTCCTCTGTGGGAGACAGAGAAGATGTCGGCAGATTATTTTGCATTCATCACAGTTCTTTCTTGGAACATTTTGCATAACCACTTATTGAGGGATTCTGTTTCTCCTTTCTCTTTTACCACCAGATCTTTTTCCCACATTGTTAGTGGAAGATTCTGTCTTTCACTGCCTCAAATGGTGTGCATCCCTGTGCTGTTGGAATGATTCTCATGTACGTTTCTACCAGGCTCAGGCATTCTTGCCATGGTTTTCCTGTATCTTCCATGGTTTTTCTGAGTCTGAGTTTTACTGTTCTAATGGTTTGTTCGACGAGTCCAGCACTTTGGTTCAGTTTGATGAAATCCATGTTCAGAAGCTCGAAGGGATATGTTCCTGTTTGCCTTGTTCCATGCTTGGGTTGTTCATTGCCTTGAGAGTTGTGTCTACAGCAGTTTAGACAGTTTCTGCAAAATAATTGAGGTAAGTTTGGAGACCTCTGGGAACATGCATTGTTTGTTGTACTGTACTGATCATCCCTCCTGTTGAGACATGGCTCCTCCCATGGCTCAATTTGGCAATTACTTCAAACAATGATCGTGTCACGCATGGCTTGTTTTCTACTGCATAGAGTCCATTCTTGTGTTGAGTGGCTCCTTCTGTTTCCCATTGCAGTTTCTCTTTTTCTGGGGAATGATTTTGCATTTCTCTTAGGAATTCAGCAGGGATTGGGCTGTGTCTTTCCACCGTCACGTCTTGTTCTAGGAATAGTCTACATGCCTCTGTCAGTGCCACTATTTCTGCGGCTTGTGCAGACCAGTCGCCGGGGAGTCGTCCTGTCTTGAGGTTGTCTTTTTGAGTCACCACGGCATATACGTTGTGTTTTTCTCCATCCAGGGTTTTTGATGATGATCCATCCCCATAGGCAATGTGTCCGGGGGGCAATGGGTTGTCCATTAGGTCAGTTGCATATACGTGGTTAATTATGATTCGTTGAGTGGGCAACTGTGAGAATTGGTTTAACCACTTGTCGTCCGGTCTCCCATGAACTTCAGGGTGACACGTAATGGCCATGTTTGTTGTTCCTGTCCTGGGGCTGCTGGGCAGATATCTTCAGACTGTTCTCTTAGACTTTCAGCTACCTTGGCAGAATCATTCCCGACAATGTCGAGAGAGTAGAAGCTGTTAGATGTGGTGGTGTGGAAGATATTTTTGGTCTGTAATTCCCTGGGTCGGAGGCCATTTTGGGTGGCCACTAGGCTTAGCCCAAGCTGGACCATGATATCTCGTCCCGGTAACTCTCCGATTTTCATTTTGCAGTCTGACAATAAACCCATCCCTTTTGTTGCTTTCTGACCCATATTAATCACTTACTTAATAGTTTAAACAACAATTATTTTCTAAATTACCCGAAATTGATCTCCACTTTGTGATTAACCCAATATCTCTGAACACACAAAGACCAAAAGTCCCTGACTTTGTCTTAGTTAAGTCCCTGACTCTATTAACAGACCAAGACTATAATGCCTTTGCTAATTCTTGTTCTACTTTCATTGGTCCCGGACCAATTGGTTTATTACCAGACTGCAAAGTGGACAGTGAGAGTTCCTACAGTAGGGTCCTGTTCAACGCGATGTTCCTGAAACTCTAGTCGAATGACCAGTGTGTGTGTCTTAAATACAGGAAAAACTGACAGTTGTCACTAGGACTTTGGACAGATACATTTCAGTCATTTGCAGGGCAAAAAGTAATTGATCAGTGTCAGACAGTTGAATATTTGTGCTGACATGTCACCCCAATCACAAGACTAAGATTGTTTATTCAGTCAGACAGTTGGGTGTTTATGCTGCTATGTCAGCCGTAAGGATGACTACAATGCTGTTATACTCACAAAAACTTATACAATATGAACAAGCATTTGCAAAGATACTTTGTCTAATCTTACATATTCCCCTGCTGCCAAAAAAACTGTCAGAGACACATAGTTACTGTGTATATAGTGTAAAATCGTCCAATTCAAGTAAGTTATCCATTTGGCATTATTCTCATTGCTAAAAATTAAGTTACAATGAAAACAATCATACTTGGCCAAAACGTGATTTTCAGGGTATGAAAAGTACATTAAGGCAATAAAAACTGAAAAGTTCCCCTGCTGCCAAACAAACTGTCAGAGACACATAGTTCCTGTGTATATAGTGTAAAATCGTCCTATCCATGTAAGTCTTTCATTGGCATCATTCTAGGTGATTCTGGAGCTATTTCCCACCATAAAAAGTGTCCAAAACAGGCATTTTGCGATTAAAATAGTGGTTGTATTAGAACCAGGCCCAGGCGATTCTGGTTGGTGTTTTTACCCTGAAATTGTGTCCAATGATGATAAGGATGTATTTTTGATTATTCTGTATAAAAATAATCATCTAGGGATGTTCAGATGTTTTGTTACGCCCGAATCAATGACCTCAATTTGGGCACTTTATTTACAAGTGGTGGTTTTTAAGAACCAGGCCCAGTCGGTTCTGGTTGGTGCTTTTACCCAGATATAGTATCCATTGTGTGGGTAGATGTATTTTCACTATTCTGTCTAAAAATAAAGATCCAGGACAGTTCCGGGGCTATTTCCCTCCATAAATAGTGTCCAAAACATGCATTTTGCGATACAAAATAGTGGCTGCATTATAACAGGGTCCAGTCGGTTCTGGTGGGTGTTTGTATACGAAACTTGTGTCCAATTATGATGGGGATGTATACTTGACTATTCTGTATAGAAGTAATCATCTAGCGATGTTCAGAAGTTCTGTTATGCCCGAATGAATTACTTTCATTTGGTCACTTTATTTACAAGTGGTGGTTTAGAAACAGGCCCAGTCGGTTTTGGTTGGTGCTTTTACCCAGAATTTGTGTTTATTGTGTGAGTGGATGTATTTTCACTATTTTGTATAACAATAATGATCCAGGATGATTCTGGAGCTATTTCCCACCACAAACAGTGTCCAAAACAGGCATTTTGCGGTTAAAGTAGTGGTTGTATTAGAACCACGCCCAGTCGGTTCTGGTTCGTGTTTTTACCCAGAAATTGTGTCCAATGATTATGGGGATGTATTTTTTATTATTCTTTATAAAAATAATATTCTAGGGATGTTCAGAAGTTCTGTTATGCCCTAATCAATGACCTCAATTTGGGCACTTTATTTACAAGTGGTTGTTTAGAACCAGGCCCAGTCGGTTCTGGTTGGTGCTTTACCCACAATTAGTGTCGATTGTGTGGGTTTGATGTATTTTCACTATTCTCTGTAAGAATAAAGATCCAGGGATGTTCTGAGACTATTTCCCACCAGAAATAGTGTCAAAAACATGCATTTTGCGACAAAAATAGTGGTTGTATTAGAACCAGGCCCAGTCGGTTCTGGTTTGTGTATACCCCCTAACGTGTGTCCAATAGGAATGGGGTTGTATTTTTGACTATTCTGTATAAAAATTATCATCTAGGGATGTTCAGAAGTTCTTCTATGCCCGAATAAATGACCTCCATTTGGGCACTTTATTTTGCATGTTGGTTGTAGTAGAACCAAGCCCAGTCGGTTCTGGTTGGTGCTTTTACCCAGAGTTAGTGTTGATTGTGTAGGTGGATGTATTTTCACTATTCTGTCTAAAAATAAAGATCCAGGATGGTTCTAGGGGTATTTACTACCATAAATAGTCTCCAAAACATGCATTTTGTGATAAAAAATAGTAGTTGAAAAAATGAAAAAATGAAAATCAGACATAGGCATTGTCGTCATCATTGACTTGACAAAAAGCCTAGTAGTCATCATACCCTCAGCAGCGTATGACGAAATTGTATAGTGCTTCTCCACAAGTTCGTCTTCCCAGGCCAGACACATTTATGACATTTATTTATGACATATTCATACTTGTTAGCTCTCCGCCTTGAGCGCCATTTTGCGGCGACTGCAAGATGCCTCACCGATGCCAACAAGAATAAGGTGGATCACTTACCTCTCAGTCTTTATACTTACTGTTGGGTTTATTCTGTTTTATTATTATAATAGTTATATTAATTCATTTCTTTATTAAATCAATCTCTTTCTTTTCTTTGTATTAATTCATTACTTTGTTAAATCATTCTCTTTCTGCTTTTCAAAAGTCTTAAGGTCACGCCAAGTCATCTTTAACCTAGACAGCCTGTTCCAGGATGGTTATACAAACAATCCACCCAATCTCGGTCCTTGAGATTTGGTGGGCCCTTGGTGACGAGGACAGGGCTATTCGGACAATAACAAGAATATTGTTATCGTTATGTAACCGTACACTTCGGGTTTTTCTGTATGTAACGATTACATGATTATGATTATATTATATGATTCTTAGGTCAAGGAGGTTGTATAATTACTCTAATCTAAATGTTGTTAGGTCTAGTCCCTGTTTTTGTTATTAGTAAAATACCTTGATTGTTATTGTAGTCCCAGATGTTGTTTTTACTCATACGTGATGGAATGATCAACAACTCTGTAACTTGTGACCATAAGAATAGGACGAAAATGTCTATTCGAGGAGACGTTCGGAAGTCGTACGGTGACGCTTGCTGTAACTCTCCCTTCCGGAAGCTTTTTATCTGTTGTATCCATTTCTATTTAATTAAATGTCAATAATTGAATAAGATGTCTTCCTGCAGTTATTGATAATTACGGACGAAGGTAATTATTAATGAACCTGACATTTGGTCCTTAGGTCGCTGGTTCAAATCCGGCTCGAAGGACCAAATGTACGAAGATTACTTTTGATGCTAGTTACTAGTGGGATTTTGGCGTTACCAAATTATAATAAACCCTTTGTACAAATGGTGGACTGTAGAGGAGAGTACATGACGTCTGTTTTAACTCAGGATTTCGGAGGGAAATTGAGGCCTGTTGCATATTTTTCAACCAGATTAGATAAGGTGGCCTGCGCGCTACCTCACTGTGTGCGAGCAGTTGTGGCTGCTTCCATGGCAGTAGAGAGCAGCGCCACAATAGTACTTTTTCATTCTTTAACCCTTAGGGTGCCGCATGCAGTGGCTGCATTGTTATTACAGACTAATATGAAATTTTTGTCCCCTGCCAGGCATTTGTCTTGCATAGCCATTTTACTTTCACAACCGCATCTCACACTCGAGAGGTGCGTCAAAATTAACCCAGCTACTTTGTTGCCAATTCCAGGGGATGGGGAACGGCATGATTGCCAAGCATTAGCTGAAGAGGCTACAAGGTGTAGGAAAGATTTGAAAGATCAACCGCTAGACAGCGGTGAAGTCCTATTTGTTGATGGTTCTGCCAGGATAGATGAAATGGGAAAATTAAGGGCAGGGTATGCGGTTGTCACCGCGACTAAAGTTTTAAAAGCAGAACCATTGCCGCAAAATTACTCAGCACAAGCAGCAGAATTGGTTGCGTTAAGGGAAGCATGCATTTTGATGACCAACGGTGTTGTTACGATTTACACTGATAGTCAATATGTGTACTCGTCGTGCCATGTTTTTGCTAGCTATTGGGCAAATAGGGGCATGGTTTCGTCTACGGGTAAAGCAGTGACTCATGCCAAATTATTGCAACAACTGATAGCCGCAGTTCAGCTTCCAAAACAAATAGCTGTTTGTAAATGTGCGGCACACACTTCAAAAAAGGATCAGGTTTCCCTGGGAAATGCCTTTGCTGATAAGACAGCGAAGGAAGCTGCGGGGAGACCCTTTATTGGGATGATTGACTCTGTATATAAAAACAATATACTATCGGAAGACATTTTAGCAAAAATGCAGATACAGAGTCCACAATTGGAATTTAAAAAATGGATTGACAATGGGGCAAAATTAAAAGATGGGGTTTATACCAGTATCGAGGGGAAGCCAATCTTACCAAAAAACTTGTTTAGATGGGCTGCTATTTTGAGTCATGGGAAGTCACATGTCTCAACAGGGGGGATGGTGGCCTTAGTACAACGCCACTACAAGACGTACGGTTTTAATTTATACGCAAAACATTTCTGTAGAGCATGTTTGATTTGTGCTCGGCATAATTCCCAAGGGGCCGTACGGCCAAAACGCGGACAATTCCCAAAAGCTACATATCCATTTCAAAATATACATATGGATTTTATTGAATTAAGTAAGAGTGCAGGGAAAAAATATTGTTTAGTCATTGTAGATGCCTTTTCAAAATGGGTTGAGATTTTCCCAGCAAAAACCGCGGATGCTTTAACAGTAGCAAAGGCATTATGTAAGGATATAATTCCAAGATATGGAATACCAGAAACCATCTATAGTGATAATGGTACTCATTTTGTTAATAAAATAATTGAAGGAATTGGCACTAGGTTCCATATTTCGCTGCGAAATCATTGCGCATACCATCCACAATCAGCTGGCCTTGTTGAAAGAATGAATGGAACCATAAAAAATAGACTAAAAAAATGCATGGAAGAAACAAAAAGGCCATGGACAGAATGCATTGATTTAGTAAAATTATATATTAACATCACGGCTTCAAATGGATTAACCCCATATGAAGTCCTGTTCGGTAGACCCTACAAATTACCATTATTCACTACACAATGGGAATTAGATGATGAGGCAAATTTAGCAGACTACATGCGAAAATCTTTAGAAAAGCGCACCGAACTTAAGTTACCAGAGGGAGATTTTGCTTCTCAACAGGAAACGGACGAAGCGACAGTGGTTCCTGGAGACTGGGTGCTGATACGCAGCATTAAAAAGAAACACTGGAGCGACGCCAAGTGGGAAGGTCCATACCAAGTGTTGCTGACCACCCCAACTGCTATCAAGATAGCTGAGAGAGCTACCTGGATCCATCTTTCCCACAGTAAGAGGGTTATCTCAATTGAAACGCTCCAAAGGAAAACTCTCCCAGAGAAACCAAAAGGTCATGTTAAAAACAAAAACAATCATTGCCCTTAGGGCAATGGGATTGATGTTTGTGATTCTATTCCCATCCACAGTAGGGCTGCTTTCTACAATTGGAGAAAGAGGAGGAGGCGTTTCAATCGAAGATACACCTTCTTACAAACGGGTAAAAAGGGAAGCTGTCCCTGGGAAAAAATTATACGACATGATAACACCCACCAAATCAAATTTACAAACGTGTTTCAAAGATATTGTTCCAAGGGAAAACGCACACACAATATTCTGTTTTCCAGAAAATAAGACCGCGGAAATCTACCTTTTCTGGGAGAAATTAACTTTAGAAACACGATTATCCCAAACAACATACAAGGGATCAGCCTATGGGGGAGGGTATGAGTGGTATATAACGGTTCAGTATGAGGATTGGGGGAGCCTTGTCGCAGAAACTGGTCAAGATTGGAAAACGTGGAGTACACAACCTTGCGCGAAAATCATCAGACCCCTGATAAAATTAACCCATACGTTGAAAGGATTAAAGATAGTGATCCAGACGGAAAAAATTAAATGTGGAAAAGGGCCTTGTCAAATGTATTTCCTAAGACCATGGGCAAGTGGGGAAGACATGTTTTTCAAATTCTACATTTGTGTCTCAACAGAAATAAAAACGCTTATGGATCTTGAGGGAGAAAATTTGGAGAAGGGGACGCCCGGTTCGGCCATAATCAGATTAAAAGGGAAAATGACCAGGGATGAGGAATTCATTACTGCGACAGGGGTTTCCCAAACATGGAACAATTGGTTACTGCTAATGGGAAGTACAGTTGGCGCTATAAATCAATCTTGTGTAGCATGTATGGGGCCTCGACCTCTTTTACGAATAATACCCGCGCAGATTACTTTTGATTGTGTAATAGAGGTAATGACAAAAAAAGATGTAAGTCCAAATCGGAGAAGTGGAATAAGGTATACTCTGTTACAAAAGGAGAAAAGGAGATACCCACATTTTCAAAACATGTTGCCTTTAATCATTTTTCCTGCTTAAACCTTACAGGGCATGGTCTGAAGCTGGGGGCGATAAATGAGACGTGGTGTACCGGCGTTCTAAAAACAACTGCACCCCTAATATCACGATCTGACCTGTGGTGGTGGTGTGGTGGAGATAAAATATACGATTCCTGTCAAAACGCGGCAGGACTATGTGCTTTGGTCTCACTGCTCTTACCAGTGTCTGTTTTTCCATCCACAGTGGAGGAGATACAATTGGCGGCTCAAAATTCGGAGATGCTGAAGGGTCGACCCTCCCGACATCGTCGAGAGGCATGGAGGGAAGGAGATCCAACATACATTGATGCGATTGGCATCCCCCGGGGCGTACCAGATGAGTATAAGCTGGCTAATCAAATCGCAGCAGGTTGGGAGTCTATCTTCCTTCTAATCACCCCAAACAAAAATGTGGATAGAATAAATTACTTACATTACAATGTCCAAAAACTCGGAAATTATACTGAACAGGGATTTGTGGCCATAAAGGAGCAACTGGCAGCTACCAGTCTGATGGCGTTCCAGGATCGCATAGCGCTGGATATGATCCTTGCTGAAACAGGGGGCGTGTGTGCAATGTTTGGAAAAGAATGTTGCACCTTCATACCGAACAACACGTCACCCAGTGGATCTCTCACCAGGGCCATTACTGGCCTGCAAACACTGAACCGCAATATGCAAGAGCATTCTGGAGTAGATACGTCCGCATTGTCAGATTGGTGGGATAAGACCTTTGGAAAATATAAAGATTTGGCTACATCATTCATGGTGACTTTAGGCACAATTACCGCTATCCTAACATTGTGTGGGTGCTGTATTATCCCCTGTTTGCGCTCCTTGATAAGCCGACTTATAGCTACCGCAATTGCCCCTACAAATTCTAAAGTACATGAGATGTATCTTATGGGACGGCTTGGGGAAAACAGTGAGGTCCAGGAGTACGGTAAATCCGAGGACCAATTGGACGAATATAATTATGTTCTTTCTCTTTCAGACCAGCCATGGGAGTAAGGAGTAGGCGGGAAAAATCACAGTAACCCGACATTACCATTTAGTGATTACTAAGAAATGACTAATAACATACATATTATAAAAACGGGGGAATGTTGGGTTTATTCTGTTTTATTATTATAATAGTTATATTAATTCATTTCTTTATTAAATCAATCTCTTTCTTTTCTTTGTATTAATTCATTACTTTGTTAAATCATTCTCTTTCTGCTTTTCAAAAGTCTTAAGGTCACGCCAAGTCATCTTTAACCTAGACAGCCTGTTCCAGGATGGTTATACAAACAATCCACCCAATCTCGGTCCTTGAGATTTGGTGGGCCCTTGGTGACGAGGACAGGGCTATTCGGACAATAACAAGAATATTGTTATCGTTATGTAACCGTACACTTCGGGTTTTTCTGTATGTAACGATTACATGATTATGATTATATTATATGATTCTTAGGTCAAGGAGGTTGTATAATTACTCTAATCTAAATGTTGTTAGGTCTAGTCCCTGTTTTTGTTATTAGTAAAATACCTTGATTGTTATTGTAGTCCCAGATGTTGTTTTTACTCATACGTGATGGAATGATCAACAACTCTGTAACTTGTGACCATAAGAATAGGACGAAAATGTCTATTCGAGGAGACGTTCGGAAGTCGTACGGTGACGCTTGCTGTAACTCTCCCTTCCGGAAGCTTTTTATCTGTTGTATCCATTTCCATTATTAATGAACCTGACACTTACCCTCCCTCAGTCAGCCTTTGGAAGGCAGATCTGCGCCAAACGACCTTCCTGTTACTTCATTTCGACTTGACTTAATTTCATAGTAGGGATATGTGTAGTCGTCACGTCACGTGTTGCTGCAGGTTCAGAGACCTGATGGCTGTTGGGAAAAAGCTGTCCTTGAGCCTGTTTGTCCGTGCTTTGTAGGACCTGTAGCGTCTGCCAGATGGAAGCAACTGGAACAGGCCGTGTCCAGGGTGGTATGGGTCTCCAACAATGGACCCGGCTCTTCTAAGGTATCGGGGGTTGGCAATGTCTTCTAGTGATGGCAGAGAGCAGCCGACGATCTTCTGGGCAGTGTTTATCACCCTCTGTATGGCTTTTTTGTCTGCTGCCGTGCTTCCGGTATACCACACTGTAATGCCGTAAGTCAGGATGCTCTCCACAGTGGCTCTGTAGAAGGTTGCCAGAAGCTTGGTGTCCAATTTGTCCCTTCTCAGTACCCTGAGAAAGTGGAGTCGTTTCTGGGCCTTCTTTACTAACACTGTGGTGTTTGTGGACCAGGAGAGCCTATCCGTGACGTGGACTCCCAGAAATTTGAAGGATTGGACCCTGTCTACACATACTCCGTTAATGAGGAGTGGGGCCAGGTCTGTGCTGCGCTTGCGAAAGTCCAGGATTATTTCTTTAGTCTTTGCGGTATTTAGTGTAAGATTGTTCGCCGAGCACCAAGAAGACAGTTTGTCGACCTCGTCTCTGTAAGCTGACTCATCCCCGCCTGAGATGAGTCCGATCACAGTGGTGTCATCGGCGAATTTGATGATAGAGTTTGACTGGTGGGCTGGTGTGCAGTCGTATGTGTACAAGGAGTACAGGACAGGACTCAGTACACAGCCTTGTGGTGAGCCAGTGTTCAGTGTAATGGCGGAAGAGAGGTGTGGACCCATTCTGACAGTTTGTGGTCGACCAGTCAAGAAGTTCTTTACCCAGCAGCAGATTGAAGAGGATAGTCCAAGGTGGTAGAGTTTGTCCTTCAGGATGTCCGGCTTGATGGTGTTAAAGGCTGAGCTATAGTCTATGAAAAGCATCGTCACATAGTTCCCCCGGTGCTCCAGGTGGCTCAGTGCTGTGTGAAGAGCCACAGCGATAGCATCCTCAGTGGACCTGTTTTCTCTATAAGCAAACTGGTGAGGGTCAACTGAGGGGGGGATTGTCCTTCTGATGTGTCGGGCCACCAACTTTTCAAAGCACTTCATGATCACAGGCGTGAGAGCAACAGGCCTGTAATCGTTCAAGCTGCAGATGGTTGGCCTTTTTGGGGACAGGAATGATGGTGGCAGATTTTAGGCAGGCAGGAACGATGGATAGTTGCATTATAACTGGTTAGTCTCGGTTCTGGTTGCTGTTTATATCCGAAACTTGTGTCCAAAGAGGATGGGGATGTATATTTTACTATTCTGTTTAAAAATAATCATGTAGGGATGTTTTGGGGCTTTTTTTACACAAGAATCAAAAACCTCCAATGGATCTTTATTTTGCACGGTGGTTGAATTAGAACCGGGCCCAGTCGGTTCTGGTTGCCGCTTTTACCCAGATTTAGTGTCAATTGTGTGGATGGATGCATTTTCACTATTATGTGTAAAATTAAAGATGCAGGGATGTTCTGGGAATATTTCACACCGTCAATAGTGTCCAAAACATTTTGCGATAAAAATAGTGGTTGTATTAGAACAAGGCCCAATCGGTTCTGGTTGGTGTATTTACCCAGAATTTGTGTTGATTGAGTGGGTGGATGTAGTTTCACTATTTTCTATAAAAATAATGTTTCCCACCATAAACATTGTCCAAAACAGGCATTTTGCGATTAAAAAAGAGGTCGTATTAGAACCAGGCCCAGTCGGTTCTGGTTGGTGCTTCTACCCATAATTAGTGTTGAATGTGTAGATGGATGTATTTTCACTATTCTGTGTAAAAATAATGATCCAGGATGGTTCTGGAGCTATTTTCCCACCATAAACAGTGTCCAAAACAGGCATTCTGCGATTAAAATAGTGGTTGTATTAGAACCAGGCCCAGTCTGTTCTGGTTGGTGAATTTACCCGAAAAATTGTATCCATTGACGATGGGGATGTATTTTTGATTATTATGTATAAAAATAATCATCTAGGGATCTTCAGAAGTTCTGTTATTCCCGAATCAATGACCTCCATTTGGGCACATTATTGACGGAGCTCACGACCATGATCCAGTGTGTGGCTCGGATGTGTCCCTCAAACACAAATACTGGTCAGTCTCATCCAAAATCCTAATGGCTCAGTTCCCTTGAGTGGGAGCGGCAAGGAACGCCCTGCATTTGAAGACCATTGAAGGCAGGTTCCGGGCCTGTGTCGGCGCATCAGTCAGGCTGGGTAGCCGCTATGGCCCAGGTGATTTTCCAGGGCTGCCCTGCTCTTGACGGAGTGGCCACCCAGCGGGGCTGTGTGTGTTTCATGGTGGGAGACTCGTGCTGCCCCTTCATCCCTGCCGGCATGTCCTGCTCGGTCCATGATGCCCTGCAGGCTATTAGGAACATGCAGAGAGCTGTGACCGGAGATCCGGTTCCACAACGAGGATGGCTTGACTGGTTCTTCTCTGGCTCATGGAAACAGCCACTTCAATATTTCCATATTTTCACAGACACAAAAGGAGGGAATTGTGGGATGGACTGGCTAACTGGCTTAATAATTGTTTATTCTTGTCGCACCATGTGGTCATACTGGTTTAACTTTGTTTTTTAAGATCGTAGAATGCAAGGTAGACTAGCCAAACTGGTTTTACAATTGAATTAAAAGATCGTGGAATGTAAGAAAGACTAACTAGTTGGCCTTGCAATTGTTTGTTCGCCTCGAGAAATATAAGAAAGGCTGGCTAACAGGGTTTGCAATTTTTTCCTTGTATTGTGCGATGAAAAGAGGTTCAACTTCAGGAGTAACTGTCACTCTCCAGGTCATCTAGGGTCAAGTGCACACTTGAAAACTTTCATATTCGACCAAAACGTGCTTATCAGCACATAAAAAGCACATTTGGTGGTACGCGGGAAGAACGGCAGCAGACAAAAAGGCTATTTAGAAAGGTATCACCACTACGCAGAAGAACGTCGGCTACTCTGCCCTCACTGGAAGACATTGCCAGCCCTCGTTACCTCAGCAGAGCCAGGGACATGATCAGGGACCCATGCCACCCTGGTCACAATCGGTTCCAGCTGCTGCTCTCTGGCAGACAGACGCTGTAAGTTTCCCACATCCGTTGGGACTCTAAACTTGGGGTAACACAACACAATCCCTTCTGTGTAATAACTTCGGGTGAGGTAATATGAATAGTCATCAGGTACAAGGTGATCTGACACCTACATGCTGAATGAAGGTAAGTGAAAGACAGTGAGAGGTAAGTGATCCACTCAGGGGGTGGTGATGCAATGTATCCATAAAGGCAGAATTGTAAATTAAGAGTCTGGAGTCATAACTTGTAAAACTGTGTAAAACTGTCAGAGACACAAATGTCTCTCTATATATAGTGTAAAATCATCAAATTTCATAATTTAATAAGTTTTTAATTTGGCATCATTCTAATGGCTAGATATTAATTTATAATGAAAACTATGATACTTGGCCTAAACATGATTTTCAGCGCATGAAAAGCACATTCAGGCAATAAAAACTGAAATGTTCCCCTGCTGCCAAACAAACTGTATTATCGTCCAATTCAAGTAAGTTTTTCATTAAGCATCATTCTAAGTGATAGAAATTAAGTTATAGTGAAAATTATGATACTTGGCCAAAACGTGATTTTCTGCGCATGAAACGCACGTTAAGGCAATAAAACTGAAATGTTCCCCTGCTTCGAAACAAACTGTCAGAGAAACATAGTTACTGTGTATATAGTGTAAAATCGTCCAATTCAAGTAAGTTTTGCATTTAGCATCATTCTAAGTGATAGAAATTAAGTTATAGTGAAAATTATGATACTAGCCCAAAACGTGATTTTCAGCGCATGAAACGCACGTTAAGGCAATAAAAACTGAAATGTTCCCCTGCTGCGAAACAAACTGTCAGAGACACATAGTTACTGTGTATATAGTGTATTATCGTCCAATTCAAGTAAGTTTTTCATTTAGCATCATTCTAAGTGATAGAAATTAAGTTATAGTGAACATTGTGATACTTGGCCAAAACGTGATTTTCAGCACATGAAACGCACGTTAAGGCAATAAAAACTGAAATGTTCCCCTGCTGCGACACAAACTGTCAGAGGCACATAGTTACTGTGTATATAGTGTATTATCGTCCAATTCAAGTAAGTTTTTCATTTAGCATCATTCTAAGTGATAGAAATTAAGTTATAGTGAAAATTATGATACTAGCCCAAAACGTGATTTTCAGCCATGAAACGCACGTTAAGGCAATAAAAACTGAAATGTTCCCCTGCTGCGAAACAAACTGTCTGAGGCACAAAGTCGCTGTGTATATAGTGTAAAATCGTCCAATTCAGGTAAGTTTTTCATTTGGAATCATTCTAAGTGATAGAAATTAAGTTATAGTGAAAATTATGACACTTGGCCTAAACGTGATTTTCAGTGCATGAAACGCACGTTAAGGCAATAAAAACTGAAATGTTCCCCTGCTGCGAAACAAACTGTCAGAGGCACATAGTTACTGTGTATATAGTGTAAAATCGTCCAATTCAAGTAAGTTTTTCATTTAGCATCATTCTAAGTGATAGAATTTAAGTTATAGTGAAAATTGTGATACTTGGCCAAAACGTGATTTTCAGCACATGAAACGCACGTTAAGGCAATAAAAACTGAAATATTCCCCTGCTGCGAAACAAACTGTCAGAGGCACATAGTTACTGTGTATATAGTGTAAAATCGTCCAATCCAAGTAACTTTTGCATTTAGCATCATTCAAAGTGATAGAAATTAAGTTATAGTGAAAACTATGTTACTTGGCCAAAACGTGATTTTCAGCGCATGAAACGCACGTTAAGGAAATAAAAACTGAAATGTTCCCCTGCTGCGAAACAAACTGTCTGAGGCACAAAGTTACTGTATATATAGTGTATTATCGTCCAATTCAAGTAAGTTTTTCATTTAGCATCATTCTAAGTGATAGAAATTAAGTCACTTAGAATAATGCTAAATGCAAAACTTACTTGAATTGGACGATTTTACACTATATACACAGTAACTTTGTCTCTGACAGTTTGTTTGGCAGCAGGGGAACTTTTCAGTTTTTATTGCCTTAATGTACTTTTCATGCCCTGAAAATCACGTTTTGGCCAAGTATGATTGTTTTCATTATAACTTAATTTCTAGCCATGAGAATGATGCCAAATGGATAACTTACTTGAATTGGACGATTTTTCACTATATACACAGCAACTATGTGTCTCTGACTGTTTGTTTGGCAGCAGGGGAACATGTAAGATTAGACAAATTATCTTTGCAAAAGCTTGTTCATATTGTATACATTTTTGTGAGTATAACAGCATCGTAGTCATCCTTATGGCTGACATGTCAGCATAAACACCCAACTGTCTGACTGAATAAACAATCTTAGTCTTGTGATTGGGGTGACATGTCAGCACAAATACTCAACTGTCTGACACTGATCAATTACTTTTTGCCCTGCAAATGACTGAAATTTATCTGTCCAAAGTCTTATTGACAACTGTCAGTTTTTCCTGTATTTAAGACACACACACTGGTCATTCGACTAGAGTTGCAAGAACATCGCGTTGAACAGGACCCTCCTGTAGGAACTCCCATGTCCACTTTGCAGTCTGGTAATAAACCAATTGGTCCGGGACCAATGAAAGTAGAACAAGAATTAGCAAGGGCTTTATAGTCTTGGTCTGTTAATAGAGTCAGGGACTTAACTAAGACAAAGTCAGGGACTTTTGGTCTTTGTGTGTTCAGAGATATTGGGTTAATCACAAAGTGGAGATCAATTTCGGGTAATTTAGAAAATAATTGTTGTTTAAATTTATTAAGTAGGTGATCAATATGGGTCAGAAAGCAACAAAAGGGATGGGTTTCTTGTCAGATTGCAAAATGAAAATCGGAGAGTTACCGGGACGAGATATCATGGTCCAGCTTGGGCTAAGCCTAGTGGCCACCCAAAATGGCCTCCGACCCAGGGAATTACAGACCAAAAATATCTTCCACACCACCACATCTAACAGCTTCTACTCTCTCGACATTGTCGGGAATGATTCTGCCAAGGTAGCTGAAAGTCTAAGAGAACAGTCTGAAGATATCTGCCCAGCAGCACCAGGACAGGAACAACAAACATGGCCATTACATGTCACCCTGAAGTTCATGGGAGACCGGACGACAAGTGGTTAAACCAATTCTCACAGTTGCCCACTCAACGAATCATAATTAACCACGTATATGCAACTGACCTAATGGACAACCCATTGCCCCCGGACACATTGCCTATGGGGATGGATCATCATCAAAAACCCTGGATGGAGAAAAACACAACGTATATGCCGTGGTGACTCAAAAAGACAACCTCAAGACAGGATGACTCCCCGGCGACTGGTCTGCACAAGCCGCAGAAAAAGTGGCACTGACAGAGGCATGTAGACTATTCCTAGAACAAGACGTGACGGTGGAAAGACACAGCCCAATCCCTGCTGAATTCCTAAGAGAAATGCAAAATCATGCCCCAGAAGAAGAGAAACTGCAATGGGAAACAGAAGGAGCCACTCAACACAAGAATGGACTCTATGCAGTAGAAAACAAGCCATGCGTGACAAGATCATTGTTTGAAGTAATTGCCAAATTGAGCCATGGGAGGAGCCATGTCTCAACAGGAGGGATGATCAGTACAGTACAACAAACAATGCATGTTCCCAGAGGTCTACAAACTTCAATTTTTTTGGCAGAAACTGTCTGAACTGCTGTGGACACAACTCTCAAGGCAATGAACGACCCAAGCATGGAACTAGGCAAACAGGAAAATATCCCTTCGAGCTTCTGAACATGGATTTCATCAAACTGAACCAAAGTGCTGGACTCGTCGAACAAACCATTAGAACAGTAAAACTCAGACCCAGAAAAACCATGGAAGACACAGGAAAACCATGGCAAGAATGCCTGAGCCTGGTAGAAACGTACATGAGAATCATTCCAACAGCACAGGGATGCACACCATTTGAGGCAGTGAACGACAGACCCTTCCACTTAACAATGTGGGAAAAAGATCTGGTGGTAGAAGAGAAAAGAGAAACAGATTCCCTCACTAAGTGGTTATGCAAAATGTTCCAAGAAAGAACTGTGATGAATGCAAAATAATCTGCCGACATCTTCTCTGTCTCCCACAGAGGAGGTCCTGTCCCCAGGAGACCTGGTACTCGTCAAGGTGATAAAAAGAAAGTGCTGGTCTTCTCCACGTTGGGACGGACCTCACCGTGTGATTTTGGCCATCATCATCACCGCTCTGTGTTCAACCACATGGGGGGAACGTACCAGAACCTTGGTACACTCCCACTGGAGGAGAATGCCCCACTAGCTGGTTCAGGAAACGATCAGGGGCCCCCAGATCTGCATCCCATTAACCAAGACACCAATCGTCGTTCAAGTCCCTTTGCTCAGCCTACAGCTTACTCACTTGGGATTACACAGGACTGACTCCAGTTATTTTTATTGGTACCTACAAGCTCCCAGAGTCTGAGTGGTCTGGCCAGACACCTTGGACCAGGTCCTCCTCCATACAGGCTACAAAACCATCACATGGCCCCTTTCCAAAGAAGCTACCACCATGACCGCTAACTTCACCAAGTTAGCCACCACCATCAAAGATGTTAAACATATGCTAGACCTTACGACCAATATCCAACAAAAAGGCTGCATCAACCTATGCCTCCGACCAGACCGACCAGGAAAAGGCCCCCTCTTTACTATCACCATCCGCACTACTAGTCCAGCCATGGTCCCCAAAGTGATTGGTGTGAACCCCTTCGTACAACCATCCGCCACACGCCTACTCAAAATCCGTCCGGCAGGAACACCTAAGCCTGAGTAGATACACCTTATTCTCGCCCATGTCCAAACACAGGAAGAAAACGACTACAACCTGATGATGAGGAACAGTTGGTACAGATACACCGCACTCACAGCCCGTGCCACAACCAATGAGTTGTTATGTCTGTTCCCTCTTGCCTACTGCCGTAGCCCAACCACAGCTATGGGCCAACCGACAGAACGAAGAACTCGCCAACCTCACCTACAACTGTATTCTGGGTAATTTGAGAGAATCCTTCCAGCAAAGCTCGACCGCCTACATACCATGGTCGCAGTACCATTAGCAGCTACAGTCAATACCGCAACGTATGTCCAGTGCAACAACCGAACAGACTGTTATCCATCCTGTTTCAACTTCAGCGGACCGGATCCGAAGACCCCTTTAGACCAACTTCACGTCACCAGGTGTGCCGAGATCAGACACATTCCTTCCCAATCATGGACAGTACTGGACAGAATATGGTGGCTCTGCGAAAGGCAAGTGTATATGATCATCCCCACCAATACAACTGGGCTCTGTGTCCCTACATCTGCATCCGACCACACGTACGTTCTAACAGCAGACTCGATTCCAACTGTCGACGCCAACCCACATCTACCCACCAGGCGTCAACGACGGAGCTTTGATTTCTTCCCCCATGATTCAGTTTGGGGCTCGGATGTCCCCCTCTAATACAAACAATGGTCAGTCTCCTCCAAAATCATGATGGCGGTGTTCCCCAGGGTAGGAACAGCGAAGAACACCCTACGTCTGGAAACCATTGACTACAGATTCCAGGCCCGACACTAATCAATTACTTGTTGCCCTGCAAATGACTGAAACGTATCTGTCCAAAGTCTTAGGGACAACTGTCAGTTTTGCCTGTATTTAAGACACACTCACTGGTCATTCGACTAGAGTTGCAGTAACATCGCAGTGAACAGGACCCCACTGTAGGAACTCTCACTGTCCACTTTGCAGTCTGGTAATACATATTTTCTATTTAAATTTATCTCACTCTTTCTTAGCCTGCTCCTGAAGTTGTATTTTCAGACCTAACAAACATTTCAGTTTTTTTGCCCTAATGTGCGTTTCATGTGCTGAAAATCACGTTTTGGCCAAGTATCATAGTTTTCACTATAACTTAACCTAACCCTAACCCTAACCCTAACTTCCATCACTTAGAATGATATCAAATGAAAAACCTACTTAATTTGGACGATTATACACTATATACTCAGTAACTATGTGTCACTGACAGTTTGTTTCGCAGCGGGGGAACATTTCAGTTTTTATTGCCTTAATGTGCATTTCATGCGCTGAAAATCACGTTTTGGCCAAGTATCATAGTTTTCACTATAACTTAATTTCTAGCACTTAGAATGATGCAAAATGAGAAACTTACTTGAATTGGACAATTATACACTATATACACAGTAACTATGTGCCTCTAACAGTTTGTTTCGCAGCAGGGGAACATTTCAGTTTTTATTGCCTTAACGTGCGTTTCATGCGCTGAAAATCACGTTTTGGCCAAGTATCATAGTTTTCACTATAACTTAATTTCTAGCACTTAGAATGATGCTAAATGCAATACTTACTTGAATTGGATGATTTTACACTATAGACACAGTAACTATGTGCCTCTGGCAGTTTGTTTCGCAGCAGGGAACATTTCAGTTTTTATTGCCTTAACGTGCATTTCATGCGCTGAAAATCACGTTTTGGCCAAGTATCATAATTTTCACTATAACTTAATTTCTATCACTTAGAATGATGCTAAATGAAAAACTTACTTGAATTGGAGAATTATACACTATATACACAGTAACTATGTGTCTCTGACAGTTTGTTTCGCAGCAGGGGAACATTTCAGTTTTTATTGCCTTAACGTGCGTTTCATGCGCTGAAAATCACGTTTTGGCCAAGTATCATAGTTTTCACTATAACTTAATTTCTATCACTTAGAATGATGCCAAATAAAAAACTTACTTGAATTGGACAATTATACACTATATACACAGTAACTATGTGTCTCTGACAGTTTGTTTCGCAGCAGGGGAACATTTCAGTTTTTATTGCCTTAACGTGCGTTTCATGCGCTGAAAATCACGTTTTGGCCAAGTATCATAGTTTTCACTATAACTTAATTTCTATCACTTAGAATGATGCTAAATTATTAGGTTCATTAATAATTACCTTCGTCCGTAATTATCAATAACTGCAGGAAGACATCTTATTCAATTATTGACATTTAATTAAATAGAAATGGATACAACAGATAAAAGCCTCCGAAGGGGAGAGTCAGCAAGTGTCACCTTACAACTTCCGAACGTCTCACCGAATAGACGTTTTCGTCCCACTCTTATGGTCATGAATCAAAACAAGTTACAGAGTTGTTGATCATTACATCACGTATGAGTAAAAACAACATCTGGGACTACAATAACAATCAAAGTTTTTTACTAATAACAAAAACAGGAGACTAGACCTAACAACATTTAGATTAGAGTAATTATACAACCTCCTTGACCTAATGAATCATATAATATAATCATAATCATATAATGGTTACATACAGAAAAACCCGAAGTGCACGGTTACATAACGATAACAACATTCTTGTTATTGGCCGAATAGCCCTGGCCTCGTCACCAAGGGCCCACCAAATCTCAAGGACCCAGATTGGGTGGATTGTTTTTATAACCATCCTGGAAGAGGCCGTCCAGGTTAAAGATGACTTGGCAATACTCGTGACCTCGCAACACTTTTGAAAACAGAAAGAGAATGATTTAACAAAGTAATGAATTAATACAGAGAATAGAAAGAGAATGATTTAATAAAGAAATGAATTAATATAACTATTATAATAGTAAAACAGAATAAACCCAACATTCCCCCGTTTTTATAATATGTATGTTATTAGTCATTTCTTAGTAATCACTAAATGGTAATGTCGGGTGCCTGTGATTTTTCCCGCCTACTCCTTACTCCCATGGCTGGTCTGAAAGAGAAAGAACATAATTATATTCGTCCAATTGGTCCTCGGATTTACCGTACTCCTGGACCTCACTGCTTTCCCCAAACCGTCCCATAAGATACAACTCATGTACTTTAGAATTTGTAGGGGCAATTGCAGTATTTATAAGTCGGCTTAGCAAGGAGCGCAAACAGGGGATAATACAGCACCCACACAATGTTAGGATAGCGGTTATTGTGCCAATAGTCACCATGAAGGATGTAGCCAAATCTTTATATTTTCCAAAGGTCTTATCCCACCAATCTGACAATGCGGACGTATCTACTCCAGAATGCTCTTGCATATTGCGGTTCAGTGTTTGCAGGCCAGTAATGGCCCTGGTGAGAGATCCACTGGGTGACGTGTTGTTCGGTATGAAGGTGCAACATTCTTTTCCAAACATTGCACACACGCCCCCTGTTTCAAGGATCATATCCACCGCTATGCGATTCTGGAACGCCATCAGACTGGTAGCTGCCAGTTGTTCCTTCATGGCCACAAATCCCTGTTTAACATAATTTCCAAGTTTTGGACATTGTAATGTAAGTAATTTATTCTATCCACATTTTTGTTTGGGGTGATTAGAAGGAAGATGGACTCCCAACCTGCTGCGATCTGATTAGCCAGCTTATACTCATCTGGTACGCCCCGGGGGATGCCAATCGCATCAATGTATGTTGGATCTCCTTCCCTCCATGCCTCTCGACGATGTCGGGAGGGTCGACCCTTCACCTCCGAATTCTGAGCCGCCAATTGTATCTCCTCCACTGTGGATGGAAAAACAGACACCGGTAAGAGCAGTGAGACCAAAGTACCTAGTCCTGCCGCGTTTTGGCAGGAGTCGTATAATTTATCTACCACCCCGCCACCATAGGCAAGAACGTGGTATCAGGGGTGTAGCTTGTTTTAAAACGCCGGTACACCACGTCTCATTTATCGCCCCCAGCTTCAGACCATGCCCTGTAAGGTTTAAGCAGGTAAAATGATTAAACAGTGGAAAAATTGACTTCCTATTTACTGCGTAACAGGATAAACACTGTTTCAATATTTTTTTTCTTGCCAAGTAGGACACGTTTTTTCATTTGTAAAAACACTTTTCCCCAAAAGAATGGTGATTGAGGGAGTTGTTAGATCCCATCGTATTTTCCCTTGTCTGGTAGGTTATCCTAATCCTTTGTAAGATGGTTTAGTCTCAATTGAAACCATATGGAGACGTCAAACCCAATATAAAAGAGTTCCCTATAGTTTTATGGTATTGCTTGCTGAGCAATAATCTTTTCAATTAATTATTATATGACAATAGGCTATGGTTTTGTTACAACGGTACGTTCGAAATTCGCATGTTTATTCCATATGCAGCGTTATACTCAACAAATAATGGAAATGGGAAACAGATACCAATGGTATATTGATGCTAGGCCGTACCAGGACACAGGGGGTAATTGGGCACACACCTTTGTAATGGATCAGTCGACCCGCTGGTCACCTGGTACTTATGGCTGGTCAAAAACAGCTAAAGAATGGCAAAAGAGGGTTTCAAATTTTTCTGTTGATAATTCTGGTTTGTATCTCAGGATAAATGAGTCGGAAGGCACTTTACCTCTGTGGAGGGAGGGGGACTGGACTTCATCGTCCACAAAGTGTAGCTTCCTGAACCTGTTGTATGGTGTTCGGACAACGATCCATGCTGGTCAGTGGGGATATGTAAAAACCCCAATATTACTCAGGCGACAACCGGCAAGGTGATTCCGTCATTTGTATCCCCTAGATCGAGTATAGTCCAGATAATTCATGGCAAACCATCAGTGGACGAGTGGTTTAGAATGACTACAGGTGTTTCAGCGTTATCTAACAATTGGCTGTTAATGGCGGAACAAGCTGCCAGCGAAACCCGAAATGATTGTCTCGTATGTATGGGTGCCCGACCCGTACTCCGTATCATTTCGGCCCCAATTGATAAAGAATGTATTGTGGACCTCCTAAAAAACACCAATCCAACCTTTAAGTGCTCTAAATACGATTCGATATTCCCACTTACCCGAGAGAACAAAGAAAAAACAATTTTTGACAAATATGTAGCACGCCAAAATTTTACCTGCCTCAAATTACAAGGGACTGGAACATCATTGGGAAGCATTCCGTCTGACTGGTGTGTATCAAACATGTTCTTTCCGGTACCATACCCCTTATCCCGAGCTGACATCTGGTTATGGTGTGGAAGTGATAAGTTGTATGATAGATTGCCCACAAATGCTGCGGGTGTGTGTTCTGTGGTGTCTCTGTTACTTCCTGTTTCTGTTTCCTCAGTGAATCTCACAGCTGAAATAAGGTTACCTCCAAACCTGAAGGAGGTCTTGCATCGCCAAAAGAGAGCACCACACACCTGGATGGGTAACTCCGATCCCACCTATATTGACGCCATAGGCGTCCCCCGTGGCGTTCCTAATTAGTATAAACTTGCTAATCAGGTTTCAGCGGGATTCGAAAGTATTCTAATTTGGGTAACTCCCAACAAAAATGTTGATCGCATCAATTATATTCATTACAATGTCCAGCGACTTGGCAATTACACGGTTGAGTCGTTAGAGGCGGTACGTGACCAGCTAGCGGCAACATCCCTCATGGCCTTCCAAAATCGTATAGCATTAGACATGTTATTGGCTGAGAAGGGTGGTGTGTGTGCTATCTTTGGTGATGCCTGTTGTACTTTCATTCCTAATAACACTGCTCCAAATGGACGTCTCACCAAAGCTTTAGAAGGCCTCCGAACCCTGACTAATAAGATGGCCGATCAGTCAGGTGTGGACACCTCAATCTGGGACCAATGGATGGATTATTTTGGTGCCTGGAAAGGTTTGATAGGCAACATCCTCATATCTGCTGGAGTGCTCATTACTCTGCTTATTCTCTGTAGCTGTTGTATCTTCCCCTTAGCTCGTACTCTAGTCACTCGACTGATCGATAAAGCAGTGGGACCAGGCCCTAGAGGTCAGTATGTCCAGTTGCGCCAAACTGACCCCTCTGGACCCCCCGCTGGGCACGTGTTCATGGAAATACTAATGTAGTGCTTCTTTGTTTTTATACTAATATAGTTTTACATTTCATTTGACACTAACCTGTGTGGTGTTGTTGATGTGGTCTCTTTAGGAGACCAAGAGAGGGAATGAAGAATATAACATATTTTACTCATTCTTTTTAGTATAGCTGTTTCATTTTGATATCATATTTTACTCATTCTTTTTAGTATAGCTGTTTCATTTTGATATCACATTTTACTCATTCCTTTTGTTGTGGCGGTCTTGTTTTAGAGTCGCCACTGGTTCCCAACTCAAATACAATATGAACAGAAGGATGGGTCTGAGACTCCTCAACTATAATGTTAACAAAAGAGCAGGGCGGAGGGTCGGGACTTTATAGGACCAGCGGAGACAGAGGTCTGGATGATGTGGATTCAAGGCTGGAAGATGTGGAGCCCAGAGAAACCCCCCCTCACAGCAGCCCTGGACCAGCCCACATCTCATTATTAATCAGCGAATGAATATGCATTTTTGTTGGACTATAACTGGGCAAACGCGGGTTTGGACAATGTCTTTTCCATCCTCCGCTTTGGGACATCAACACTCAGCGGGCTTATTCTATGGGAGGGAGACCCGGAGCTCTGTATGAATCAATTTGAATGGAATAAATCATCTGTGGATAAACTCGCTCAACCCTGGTTTGTCTCCTCCGATGCTGAACACGCTCCATTGTTAGACTGGAGACTACAGAGTTAAGGAATTGGAGTCAGGTAAAATATTTATAGTCTAACATTGGGCAACTGTGAGAATTGGTTTAACTACTTGTCGTCCGGCCTCCCAAGAACTTCAGGGTGACATGTAATGGCCATGTTTGTTGTTCCTGTCCTGGTGCTGCTGGGCAGATATCTTCAGACTGTTCTCTTAGACTTTCAGCTACCTTGGCAGAATCATTACCGACAATGTCGAGAGAGTAGAAGCTGTTAGATGTGGTGGTGTGGAAGATATTTTTGGTCTGTAATTCGCTGGGTCGGAGGCCATTTTGGGTGGCCACTAGGCTTAGCCCAAGCTGGACCATGATATCTCGTCCCGGTAACTCTCCGATTTTCATTTTGCATTCTGACAATAAACCCATTCCTTTTGTTGCTTTCTGACCCTTATTAATCACCTACTTAATAGTTTAAACAACAATTATTTTCTAAATTACCCGAAAGTGATTTCTACCTTGTGATTAACCCAATATCTCTGAACACACAAAGACCAAAAGTCCCTGACTTTGTCTTAGTTAAGTCCCTGACTCTATTAACAGACCAAGACTATAAAGCCCTTGCTAATTATTGTTCTACTTTCATTGGTCCCGGACCAATTGGTTTATTACCAGACTGCAAAGTGGACAGTGAGAGTTCCTACAGTAGGGTCCTGTTCAACGCGATGTTCCTGCAACTCTAGTCGAATGACCAGTGTGTGTGTCTCAAATACAGGAAAAACTGACAGTTGTCGCTAGGACTTTGGACAGATACATTTCAGTCATTTGCAGGGCAAAAAGTAATTGATCAGTGTCGGACAGTTGAGTATTTGTGCTGACATGTCACCCCAATCACAAGACTAAGATTGTTTATTCAGTCAGACAGTTGGGTGTTTATGCTGACATGTCAGCCATAAGGATGACTATGATGCTGTTATACTCACAAAAACGTATACAATATGAACAAGCATTTGCAAAGATACTTTGTCTAATCTCACATGTTCCCCTGCTGCCAAACAAACTGTCAGAGACACATAATTACTGTGTATAAAGTGAAAAATCGTCCAATTCAAGTAAGTTATCCATTTGGCATCATTCTCAAGCTAGAAATTAAGTTATAATGAAAACAATCATACTTGGCCAAAAATTGATTTTCAGGGCATGAAAAGTACATGAAGGCAATAAAAACTGAAAAGTTCCCCTGCTGCCAAACAAACTGTCAGAGACACAGTTATTGTGTATGTAGTGAAAAATCGTCCAATTCAAGTAAGTTTTTCATTTAGCATCATTCTAATTGATAGAAATTAAGTTATAGTGAAAATTCTGATACTTGGCCAAAACGTGATTTTTAGCACATGAAACGCACGTTAAAGCAATAAAAACTGAAATGTTCCCCTGCTGCGAAAGAAACATTCAGAGGCACATAGTTACTGTTTATATAGTGTAAAATCGTCCAATTCAAGTAAGTTTTGCATTTAGCATCATTCTAAGTGATAGAAATTAAGTTATAGTGAAAATTATGATACTTGGCCAAAACGTGATTTTCAGCGCATGAAACGCACGTTAAGGCAATAAAAACTGAAATGTTCCCCTGCTGCGAAAAAAACTGTCAGAGACACATAGTTACTGTGTATACAGTGTATAATTGTCTAATTCAAGTAAGTTTTTCATTTGACATCATTCTAGGTGATTCTGGAGCTATCTCCCACCATAAACAGTGTCCAAAACAGGCGATACAAAATAGTGGTTGCATTATAACAGGGTCCAGTCGGTTCTGGTGGGTGTTTGTATACGAAACTTGTGTCCAATTATGATGGGGATGTATACTTGACTATTTTGTATAGAAATAATCATCTAGCGATGTTCAGAAGTTCTGTTATGCCCGAATGAATTACTTTCATTTGGTCACTTTATTCACAAGTGGTGGTTTAGAAACAGGCCCAGTCGGTTTTGGTTGGTGCTTTTACCCAGAATTTGTGTTTATTGTGTGAGTGGATGTATTTTCACTATTTTGTATAACAATAATGATCCAGGATGGTTCTGGAGCTATTTCCCACCACAAACAGTGTCCAAAACAGGCATTTTGCGGTTAAATTAGTGGTTGTATTAGAACCAGGACCAGTCGGTTCAGGTTCGTGTTTTTACCCAGAAATTGTGTCCAATGATGATGGGGATGTATTTTTGATTATTCTTTATAAAAATAATATTCTAGGGATGTTCAGAAGTTCTGTTATGCCCGAATCAATGACCTAAATTTGGGCACTTTATTTACAAGTGGTTGTTTAGAACCAGGCCCAGTCGGTTCTGGTTGGTGCTTTACCCACAATTAGTGTCGATTGTGTGGGTGGATGTATTTTCACTATTCTCTGTAAGAATAAAGATCCAGGGATGTTCTGAGACTATTTCCCACCATTAATAGTGTCAAAAACATGCATTTTGCGACAAAAATAGTGGTTGTATTAGAACCAGGCCCAGTCGGTTCTGTTTTGTGTATACACCCGTAACGTGTGTCCAATAGGAATGGGGTTGTATTTTTTACTATTCTGTATAAAAAAATATCATCTAGGGATGTTCAGAAGTTCTTCTATGCCCGAATAAATGACCTCCATTTGGGCACTTTATTTTGCATGGTGGTTGTAGTAGAACCAAGCCGAGTCGGTTCTGGTTGGTGCTTTTACCCAGAGTTAGTGTTGATTGTGTAGGTGGATGTATTTTCACTATTCTGTCTAAAAATAAAGATCCAGGATGGTTCTAGGGGTATTTGCCGCCATAAATAGTCTCCAAAACATGCATTTTGCGAAAAAAATAGTAGTTGCATTATAACTGGGTCGTCTCGGTTCTGGTTGCTGTTTAAATCCGAAACTTGTGTCCAAAGATGAAGGGGATGTATATTTTACTATTCTGTTTAAACATAATCATGCAGGGATGTTTTGGGGCTTTTTTTATAAAAGAATCAAAAACCTCCATTATGGATCGTTATTTTGCATGGTGGTTGAATTAGAACCGGGCCCAGTCGGTTCTGGTTGGTGCTTTTACCAAGAATTAGTGTCAATTGTGTTGAAGGATGCATTTTCACTATTCTGTGTGAAATTAAAGATGCAGGGATGTTCAGGGAATATTTCCCACCATCAATAGTGTCCAAAACAGGCACTTTGCGATTAAAATAGTGGTCCTATTAGAACCAGGCCCAGTCGGTTCTGGTTGGTGTATGTAGCCGGAACTTGTGTCAAATGATAATGGGGATGTATTTTTGACTATTCTCTATAAAAATATTCATCTAGGGATTTTCAGAAGTTCTTTTATGCCCGAATCAATGACCTCCCTTTGGGCACTTTATTTTGCATAGTGGTTGTATTAGAACCAGGCTCAGTCGGTTCTGGTTTGTGTATACACCCGTAACTTGTGTCCGATCGGAATGGGGTTGTATTTTTCACTATTCTGTATAAAAATCATCATCTAGGGATGTTCAGAAGTTATTTTATGCCCGAATAAATGACCTCCATTTGGGCACTTTATTTTGCATGGTGGTTGTATTAGAACCAAGCCCAGTCGGTTCTGGTTGGGTCTTATACCCAGAGTTAGTATTGATTGCGTAGGTGGATGTATTTTCACAATTCTGTCTAAAATTAAAGATCCAGGATGGTTCTAGGGCTATTTCCCAGCATAAATTTTCTCCAAAACATGCATTTTGCGATAAAAAATAGTAGTTGCATTATAACTGGGTCCAGTCGGGTCTGGTTGCTGTTTATATCTGAAACTTGTGTCCAAAGATGATTGGGATGTATATTTTACTATTCTGTTTAACAATAATCATGCAGGGATGTTTTGGGGCTTTTTTTATACAAGAATAAAAAACCTCCAATGGATCTTAATTTTGCATGGTTGTTGAATTAGAACCGGGACCAGTCGGTTCTGGTTGCCGCTTTTACCCAGATTTAGTGTCAATTGTGTGGATGGATGCATTTTCACTATTATGTGTAAAATTAAAGATGTAAGGATGTTTTGGGAATATTTCCCACCGTCAATAGTGTCCAAAACATTTTGCGATAAAAATAGTGGTTGTATTAGAACAAGGCCCAATCGGTTCTGGTTGGTGTATATACCCAGAATTTGTGTTGGTTGAGTAGGTGGATGTAGTTTCACTATTTTCTATAAAAATAATGTTTCCCACCATAAACATTGTCCAAAACAGGCATTTTGCGATTAAAATAGTGGTCGTATTAGAACCGGGCCCAGTCGGTTCTGGTTGCCGCTTTTACCCAGATTTAGTGTCAATTGTGTGGATGGATGCATTTTCACTATTATGTGTAAAATTAAAGATGCAGGGATGTTTTGGGAATATTTCCCACCGTCAATAGTGTCCAAAACATTTTGCGATAAAAATAGTGGTTGTATTAGAACAAGGCCCAATCGGTTCTGGTTGGTGTATTTACCCAGAATTTGTGTTGATTGAGTAGGTAGATGTAGTTTCACTATTTTCTATAAAAATAATGTTTCCCACCATAAACATTGTCCAAAACAGGCATTTTGCGATTAAAATAGTGGTCGTATTAGAACCGGGCCCAGTCGGTTCTGGTTGGTGCTTCTACCCATAATTAGTAATGAATGTGTAGATGGATGTATTTTCACTATTCTGTGTAAAAATAATGATCCAGGATGGTTCTGGAGCTATTTTCCCACCATAAACAGTGTCCAAAACAGGCATTCTGGGATTAAAATAGTGGTTGTATTAGAACCAGGCCCAGTCTGTTCTGGTTAGTGAATTTACCCGAAAAATTGTATCCATTGACGATGGGGATGTATTTTTGATTATTATGTATAAAAATAATCATCTAGGGATCTTCAGAAGTTCTGTTATTCCCGAATCAATGACCTCCATTTGGGCACATTATTGACGGAGCTCACGACCATGATCCAGTGTGTGGCTCGGATGTGTCCCTCAAACACAAATACTGGTCAGTCTCATCCAAAATCCTAATGGCTCAGTTCCCTTGAGTGGGAGCGGCAAGGAACGCCCTGCATTTGAAGACCATTGAAGGCAGGTTCCGGGCCTGTGTCGGCGCATCAGTCAGGCTGGGTAGCCGCCATGGCCCAGGTGATTTTCCAGGGCTGCCCTGCTCTTGACGGAGTGGCCACCCAGCGGGGCTGTGTGTGTGCCATGGTGGGAGACTCCTGCTGCCCCTTCATCCCTGCCGGCATGTCCTGCTCGGTCCATGATGCCCTGCAGGCTATTAGGAACATGCAGAGAGCTGTGACCGGAGATTCGGTTTCACAACGAGGATGGCTTGACTGGTTCTTCTCTGGCTCATGGAAACAGCCATTTCAATATTTCGATATTTTCACAGACACAAAAGGAGGGAATTGTGGGATGGACTGGCTAACTGGCTTAATAATTGTTTATTCTTGTCTTACCATGTGGTCATACTGGTTTTACCTTTGTTTGATAAGATCGTAGACTGCAAGGTAGACTATCCAAACTGGTTTTACAATTGAATTAAAAGATCGTGGAATGTAAGAAAGACTAACTAGTTGGCCTTGCAATTGTTTGTTCGCCTCGCGAAATATAAGAAAGGTTGGCTAACAGGGTTTGCAATTGTTTCCTTGAATTGTGGGATGAAAAAAAGGTTCAACTTCAGGAGTAACTGTCACTCTCCAGGTCATCCAGGGTCAAGTGCACACTTGGAAACTTTCATATTCGACCAAAATGTGCTTATCAGCGCAAAAAAAGCACATTTGGTGGTACGCGGAAAGAACGGCAGCAGACAAAAAGGCTATTTAGAAAGATATTACCACTACGCAGAAGATTGTCGGCTACTCTGCCCTCACTGGAAGACATTGCCAGCCCTCGTTACCTCAGCAGAGCCAGGGACATGATCAGGGACCCATGCCACCCTGGTCACAATCGGTTCCAGCTGCTGCTCTCTGGCAGACAGACGCTGTAAGTTTCCCACATCCGTAGGGACTCTAAACTTGGGGTAACACAACACAATCCCTTCTGTGTAATAACTTCGGGTGAGGTAATATGAATAGTCATCAGGTACAAGGTGATCTGACACCTACATGCTGAATGAAGGTAAGTGAAAGACAGTGAGAGGTAAGTGATCCACTCAGGGGGTGGTGATGCAATGTATCCATAAAGGCAGAATTGTAAATTAAGAGTCTGGAGTCATAACTTGTAAAACTGTGTAAAAATGTCAGAGACACAAATGACATAGTGTAATATCATCAAATTTTATAATTTAATAAGTTTTTCATTTGGCATCATTCTAATGGCTAGATATTAAGTTATAATGAAAACTATGATACTTGGCCAAAACGTGATTTTCAGCGAATGAAACGCACGTTAAGCCAATAAAAACTGAAATGTTCCCCTGCTGCGAAACAAACTGTCAGAGACACATAGTTACTGTGTATATAGTGTATAATTGTCCAATTCAAGTAAGTTTTTCATTTGGCATCATTCTAAGTGATATAAATTAAGTTATAGTGAAAATTATGATACTTGGCCAAAACGTGATTTTCAGCGCATGAAACGCACGTTAAGGCAATAAAAACTGAAATATTCCCCGGCTGCGAAACAAACTGTCAGAGACACATAGTTACTGTGTTTATAATGTAAAATCTTCCAATTCAAGTAAGTTTTGCATTTAGCATCATTCTAAGTGATAGAAATTAAGTTATAGTGAAAACTATCATACTCGGCCAAAACATGATTTTCAGCGCATGAAACGCACGTTAGCAATAAAAACTGAAATGTTCCCCTGCTTCGAAACAAACTGTCAGAGACACATAGTTACTGTGTATATAGTGTATTATCGTCCAATTCAAGTGAGTTTTTCATTAGGCATCATTCTAAGTGATAGAAATTAAGTTATAGTGAAAACTATGATACTTGGCCAAAATGTGATATTCAGCGCATGAAACGCACGTTAAGGCAATAAAACTGAAATGTTCCCCTGCTTAGAAACAAACTGTCAGAGACACATAGTTACTGTGTATATAGTGTAAAATCGTCCAATTCAAGTAAGTTTTGCATTTAGCATCATTCTAAGTGATAGAAATTAAGTTATAGTGAAAATTATGATACTAGCCCAAAACGTGATTTTCAGCGCATGAAACGCACGTTAAGACAATAAAAACTGAAAGGTTTCCCTGCTGCGAAACAAACTGTCAGAGACACATAGTTACTGTGTATATAGTGTATTATCGTCCAATACAACTAAGTTTTTCATTTAGCATCATTCTAAGTGATAGAAATTAAGTTATAGTGAAAATTGTGATACTTGGACAAAACGTGATTTTCAGCACATGAAACGCACGTTAAGGCAATAAAAACTGAAATGTTCCCCTGCTGCGACACAAACTGTCAGAGGCACATAGTTACTGTGTATATAGTGTATTATCGTCCAATTCAAGTAAGTTTTTCATTTAGCATCATTCTAAGTGATAAAATTAAGTTCTGGTGGAAATTATGATACTAGCCCAAAACGTGATTTTCAGCGCATGAAACGCACGTTAAGGCAATAAAAACTGAAATGTTCCCCTGCTGCGAAACAAACTGTCACAGACACATAGTTACTGTGTATATAGTGTAAAATCGTCCAATTCAAGTAAGTTTTTCATTTAGCATCATTCTAAGTGATAGAATTTAAGTTATGGTGAAAATTGTGATACTTGGCCAAAACGTGATTTTCAGCACATGAAACGCACGTTAAGGCAATAAAAACTGAAATGTTCCCCTGCTGCGAAACAAACTGTCGGAGACACATAGTTACTGTGTATATAGTGTATAATCGTCCAATTCAAGCAAGTTTTTCATTTGGAATCATTCTAAGTGACAGAAATTAAGTTATAGTGAAAATTATGACACTTGGCCAAAACGTGATTTTCAGCGCATGAAACGCACGTTAAGGCAATAAAAACTGAAATGTTCCCCTGATGCGAAACAAACTGTCAGAGGCACATAGTTACTGTGTATATAGTGTAAAATCGTCCAATTCAAGTAAGTTTTGCATTTAGCATCATTCTAAGTGATAGAAATTAAGTTATAGTGAAAATTATGATACTTGGCCAAAACGTGATTTTCAGCGCATGAAACGCACGTTAAGGCAATAAAAACTGAAATGTTCCCCTGCTGCGAAACAAACTGCCAGAGGCACATAGTTACTGTGTATATAGTGTAAAATCGTCCAATTCAAGTAAGTTTTGCATTTAGCATCATTCTAAGTGATAGAAATTAAGTTATAGTGAAAATTATGACACTTGGCCAAAACGTGATTTTCAGCGCATGAAACGCACGTTAATGCAATAAAAACTGAAATGTTCCCCTGCTGCGAAACAAACTGCCAGAGGCACATAGTTACAGTGTATATAGTGTAAAATCATCCAATTCAAGTAAGTTTTGCATTTGGCATCATTCTAAGTGCTAGAAATTAAGTTATAGTGAAAACTATGATACTTGGCCAAAACGTCATTTTCAGCGCATGAAACGCACGTTAAGGCAATAAAAACTGAAATGTTCCCCTGCTGCGAAACAAACTGTCAAATACACATAGTTACTGTGTATATGGTGTATTATCGTCCAATTCAAGTAAGTTCTTCATTTAGCATCATTCTAAGTGATAGAAATTAAGTTATAGTGAAAATTGTGATACTTGGCCAAAACGTGATTTTCAGCACATGAAACGCACGTTAAGGCAATAAAAACTGAAATGTTCCCCTGCTGCGAAACAAATGTCAGAGGCACGTTGTATATATAGTGTAAAATCGTCCAATTCAAGTAAGTTTTTTATTTAGCATCATTCTAAGTGATAGAAATTAAGTTATAGTGAAAACTATCATACTCGGCCAAAACATGATTTTCAGCGCATGAAACGCACGTTAAGGCAATAAAAACTGAAATGTTCCCCTGCTGCGAAACAAACTGTCAGAGGCACATAGTTACTGTGTATATAGTGTAAAATCGTCCAATTCAAGTAAATTTTGCATTTAGCATCATTCTAAGTGATAGAAATTAAGTTATAGTGAAAATTATGATACTTGGCCAAAACGTGATTTTCAGCGCATGAAACGCACGTTAAGGCAATAAAAACTGAAATGTTCCCCTGCTGCGAAACAAACTGTCAGAGACATATAGTTACTGTGTATATAGTGTATTATCGTCCAATTCAATTAAGTTTCGCATTTAGCATCATTCTAAGTGATAGAAATTAAGTTATAGTGAAAACTATCATACTCGGCCAAAACATGATTTTCAGCGCATGAAACGCACGTTAAGGCAATAAAAACTGAAATGTTCCCCTGCTGCGAAACAAACTGTCAGAGGCACAGTTACTGTGTATATATTGTAAAATCGTCCAATTCAAGTAAATTTTGCATTTAGCATCATTCTTAGTGATAGAAATTAAGTTATAGTGAAAACTATGATACTTGGCCAAAACGTGATTTTCAGCGCATGAAACGCACGTTAAGGCAATAAAAACTGAAATGTTCCCCTGCTGCGAAACAAACTGTCAGAGGCACATAGTTACTGTGTATATAGCGTATAATTGTCCAATTCAAGTAAGTTTTTCATTTTGCATCATTCTAAGTGCTAGAAATTAGGTTATAGTGAAAACTATGATACTTGGCCAAAACGTGATTTTCAGCGCATGAAATGCACGTTAAGGCAAAAAAAACTGAAATGTTCCCCTGCTGCGAAACAAACTGCCAGAGGCACATAGTTACTGTGTCTATAGTGTAAAATCATCCAATTCAAGTAAGTATTGCATTTAGCATCATTCTAAGTGCTAGAAATTAAGTTATAGTGAAAACTATGATACTTGGCCAAAACGTGATTTTCAGCGCATGAAATGCACATTAAGGCAATAAAAACTGAAATGTTCCCCTGCTGCGAAACAAACTGTCAGAGGCACATAGTTACTGTGTATATAGTGTATTATTGTCCAATTCAAGTAAGTTTTTCATTTTGCATCATTCTAAGTGCTAGAAATTAGGTTATAGTGAAAACTATGATACTTGGCCAAAACGTGATTTTCAGCGCATGAAACGCACGTTAAGGCAATAAAAACTGAAATGTTCCCCTGCTGCGAAACAAACTGTCAGAGGCACATAGTTACTGTGTATATAGTGTATAATTGTCCAATTCAAGTAAGTTTTTCATTTTGCATCATTCTAAGTGCTAGAAATTAGGTTATAGTGAAAACTAAGATACTTGGCCAAAACGTGATTTTCAGCGCATGAAATGCACATTAAGGCAATAAAAACTGAAATGTTCCCCTGCTGCGAAACAAACTGTCAGTGACACATAGTTACTGTGTATATAGTGTATAATCGTCCAAATTAAGTAGGTTTTTCATTTGATATCATTCTAAGTGATGGAAGTTAGGGTTAGAGTTAGGGTTAGGGTTAGAGTTAGGGTTAGGGTTAGGGTTAGGGTTAGGGTTAGGGTTAGGGTTAGGGTTAGGGTTAGGGTTAGGGTTAGGGTTAGGGTTAGGGTTAGGGTTAGGGTTAGGGTTAGGGTTAGGGTTAGGTTAAGTTAAGTTATAGTGAAAACTATGATACTTAGCCAAAACGTGATTTTCAGCGCATGAAACGCACGTTAAGGCAATAAAAACTGAAATATTCCCCTGCTGCGAAACAAACTGTCAGAGACATATAGTTACTGTGTATATAGTGTATTATCGTCCAATTCAAGTAAGTTTTTCATTTAGCATCATTCTAAGTGATAGAAATTAAGTTATAGTGAAAACTATCATACTCGGCCAAAACATGATTTTCAGCGCATGAAACGCACGTTAGCAATAAAAACTGAAATGTCCCCCTGCTGCGAAACAAACTGTCAGAGACACATAGTTACTGTGTATATAGTGTAAAATAGTCCAATTCAAGTAAGTTTTGCGTTTAGCATCATTCTAAGTGATAGAAATTAAGTTATAGTGAAAACTATGATACTTGGCCAAAACGTGATTTTCAGCGCATGAAACGCACGTTAAGGCAATAAAAACTGAAATGTTCCCCTGCTGCGAAACAAACTGTCAGAGACACATAGTTACTGTGTATATAGTGTATTATTGTCCAATTCAAGTAAGTTTTTCATTTGGCATCATTCTAAGTGATAGAAATTAAGTTATAGTGAAAATTATGATACTTGGCCAAAACGTGATTTTCAGCGCATGAAACGCACGTTAAGGCAATAAAAACTGAAATGTTCCCCTGCTGCGAAACAAACTGCCAGAGGCACATAGTTACTGTGTCTATAGTGTAAAATCATCCAATTCAAGTAAGTATTGCATTTAGCATCATTCTAAGTGCTAGAAATTAAGTTATAGTGAAAACTATGATACTTGGCCAAAACGTGATTTTCAGCGCATGAAACGCACGTTAAGGCAATAAAAACTGAAATGTTCCCCTGCTGCGAAACAAACTGTCAGAGGCACATAGTTACTGTGTCTATAGTGTAAAATCATCCAATTCAAGTAAGTATTGCATTTAGCATCATTCTAAGTGCTAGAAATTAAGTTATAGTGAAAACTATGATAGATGGCCAAAACGTGATTTTCAGCGCATGAAACGCACGTTAAGGCAATAAAAACTGAAATGTTCCCCTGCTGCGAAACAAACACTCAGAGGCACATAGTTACTGTGTATATAGTGTCTAATTGTCCAATTCAAGTAAGTTTTTCATTTTGCATCATTCTAAGTGCTAGAAATTAAGTTATAGTGAAAACTATGATACTTGGCCAAAACGTGATTTTCAGCGCATGAAATGCACATTAAGGCAATAAAAACTGAAATGTTCCCCCGCTGCGAAACAAACTGTCAGTGACACATAGTTACTGTGTATATAGTGTATAATCGTCCAAATTAAGTAGGTTTTTCATTTGATATCATTCTAAGTGATGAAAGTTAGGGTTAGGGTTAGGGTTAGGTTAAGTTATAGTGAAAACTATGATACTTGGCCAAAACATGATTTTCAGCGCATGAAACGCACATTAGGGCAAAAAAACTGAAATGTTTGTTAGGTCTGAAAATACAACTTCAGGAGCAGGCTAAGAAAGAGTGAGATAAATTTAAATAGAAAATATGTATGACCAGACTGCAAAGTGGACAGAGAGTTCCTACAGTGGGCTCCTGTTCACTGCGATGTTACTGCAACTCTAGTCGAATGACCAGTGAGTGTGTCTTAAATACAGGCAAAACTGACAGTTGTCCCTAAGACTTTGGACAGATACGTTTCAGTCATTTGCAGGGCAACAAGTAATTGATTAGTGTCGGGCCTGGAATCTGTAGTCAATGGTTTCCAGACGTAGGGTGTTCTTCGCTGTTCCTACCCTGGGGAATACCGCCATCATGATTTTGGAGGAGACTGACCAGTGTTTGTATTAGAGGGGGACATCCGAGCCCCAAACTGAATCATGGGGGAAGAAATCAAAGCTCCGTCGTTGACGCCTGGTGGGTAGATGTGGGTTGGCGTCGACAGTTGGAATCGAGTCTGCTGTTAGAACGTACGTGTGGTCGGATGCAGATGTAGGGACACAGAGCCCAGTTGTATTGGTGGGGATGATCATATACACTTGCCATTCGCAGAGCCACCATATTTGGTCCAGTACTGTCCATGATTGGGAAGGAATGTGTCTGATCTCGGCGCACCTGGTGACGTGAACTTGGTCCAAAGGGGTCTTCGGATCCGGTCCGCTGAAGTTGAAACAGGATGGATAACAGTCTGTTCGGTTGTTGCACTGGACATACGTTGCGGTATTGACTGTAGCTGCTAATGGTACTGCGACCATGGTATGTAGGCGGTCGAGCTTTGCTGGAAGGATTCTCTCAGATTACCCAGGATACAGTTGTAGGTGAGGTTGGCGAGTTCTTCGTTCTGTCGGTTGGACCATAGCTGTGGTTGGGCTACGGCAGTAGGCAAGAGGGAACAGACATAACAACTCATTGGTTGTGGCGCGGGCTGTGAGTGCGGTGTATCTGTACCAACTGTTCCTCATCATCGGGTTGTAGTCGTTTTCTTCCTGTGTTTGGACATGGGCGAGAATAAGGTGTATCTACTCAGGCTTAGGTGTTCCTGCCGGACGGATTTTGAGTAGGCGTGTGGCGGATGGTTGTACGAAGGGGTTCACACCAATCACTTTGGGGACCATGGCTGGACTAGTAGTGCGGATGGTGATAGTAAAGAGGGGGCCTTTTCCTGGTCGGTCCGGTCAGAGGCATAGGTTGATGCAGCCTTTTTGTTGGATATTGGTCGTAAGGTCTAGCATATGTTTACCATCTTTGATGGTGGTGGCTAACTTGGTGAAGTTAGCGGTCATGGTGGTAGCTTCTTTTGAAAGGGGCCATGTGATGGTTTTGTAGCCTGTATGGAGGAGGACCTGGTCCAAGGTGTCTGGCCAGACCATTCAGACTCTGGGAGCTTGTAGGTACCAATAAAAATAACTGGAGTCAGTCCTGTGTAATCCCAAGTGAGTAAGCTGTAGGCTGAGCAAAGGTACTTGAACGACGATTGGTGTCTTGGTTAATGGGATGCAGATCTGGGGGCCCCTGATCGTTTCCTGAACCAGCTAGTGGGGCATTCTCCTCCAGTGGGAGTGTACCAAGGTTCTGGTACGTTCCCCCCATGTGGTTGAACACAGAGCGGTGATGATGATGGCCAAAATCACACGGTGAGTCCGTCCCAACGTGGAGAAGACCAGCACTTTCTTTTTATCACCTTGACGAGTACCAGGTCTCCTGGGGACAGGACCTCCTCTGTGGGAGACAGAGAAGATGTCGGCAGATTATTTTGCATTCATCACAGTTCTTTCTTGGAACATTTTGCATAACCACTTATTGAGGGATTCTGTTTCTCCTTTCTCTTTTACCACCAGATCTTTTTCCCACATTGTTAGTGGAAGATTCTGTCTTTCACTGCCTCAAATGGTGTGCATCCCTGTGCTGTTGGAATGATTCTCATGTACGTTTCTACCAGGCTCAGGAATTCTTGCCATGGTTTTCCTGTATCTTCCATGGTTTTTCTGAGTCTGAGTTTTACTGTTCTAATGGTTTGTTCGACGAGTCCAGCACTTTGGTTCAGTTTGATGAAATCCATGTTCAGAAGCTCGAAGGGATATGTTCCTGTTTGCCTTGTTCCATGCTTGGGTTGTTCATTGCCTTGAGAGTTGTGTCTACAGCAGTTTAGACAGTTTCTGCAAAATAATTGAGGTAAGTTTGGAGACCTCTGGGAACATGCATTGTTTGTTGTACTGTACTGATCATCCCTCCTGTTGAGACATGGCTCCTCCCATGGCTCAATTTGGCAATTACTTCAAACAATGATCGTGTCACGCATGGCTTGTTTTCTACTGCATAGAGTCCGTTCTTGTGTTGAGTGGCTCCTTCTGTTTCCCATTGCAGTTTCTCTTTTTCTGGGGAATGATTTTGCATTTCTCTTAGGAATTCAGCAGGGATTGGGCTGTGTCTTTCCACCGTCACGTCTTGTTCTAGGAATAGTCTACATGCCTCTGTCAGTGCCACTATTTCTGCGGCTTGTGCAGACCAGTCGCCGGGGAGTCGTCCTGTCTTGAGGTTGTCTTTTTGAGTCACCACGGCATATACGTTGTGTTTTTCTCCATCCAGGGTTTTTGATGATGATCCATCCCCATAGGCAATGTGTCCGGGGGGCAATGGGTTGTCCATTAGGTCAGTTGCATATACGTGGTTAATTATGATTCGTTGAGTGGGCAACTGTGAGAATTGGTTTAACCACTTGTCGTCCGGTCTCCCATGAACTTCAGGGTGACACGTAATGGCCATGTTTGTTGTTCCTGTCCTGGGGCTGCTGGGCAGATATCTTCAGACTGTTCTCTTAGACTTTCAGCTACCTTGGCAGAATCATTCCCGACAATGTCGAGAGAGTAGAAGCTGTTAGATGTGGTGGTGTGGAAGATATTTTTGGTCTGTAATTCCCTGGGTCGGAGGCCATTTTGGGTGGCCACTAGGCTTAGCCCAAGCTGGACCATGATATCTCGTCCCGGTAACTCTCCGATTTTCATTTTGCAGTCTGACAATAAACCCATCCCTTTTGTTGCTTTCTGACCCATATTAATCACTTACTTAATAGTTTAAACAACAATTATTTTCTAAATTACCCGAAATTGATCTCCACTTTGTGATTAACCCAATATCTCTGAACACACAAAGACCAAAAGTCCCTGACTTTGTCTTAGTTAAGTCCCTGACTCTATTAACAGACCAAGACTATAATGCCTTTGCTAATTCTTGTTCTACTTTCATTGGTCCCGGACCAATTGGTTTATTACCAGACTGCAAAGTGGACAGTGAGAGTTCCTACAGTAGGGTCCTGTTCAACGCGATGTTCCTGAAACTCTAGTCGAATGACCAGTGTGTGTGTCTTAAATACAGGAAAAACTGACAGTTGTCACTAGGACTTTGGACAGATACATTTCAGTCATTTGCAGGGCAAAAAGTAATTGATCAGTGTCAGACAGTTGAATATTTGTGCTGACATGTCACCCCAATCACAAGACTAAGATTGTTTATTCAGTCAGACAGTTGGGTGTTTATGCTGCTATGTCAGCCGTAAGGATGACTACAATGCTGTTATACTCACAAAAACTTATACAATATGAACAAGCATTTGCAAAGATACTTTGTCTAATCTTACATATTCCCCTGCTGCCAAAAAAACTGTCAGAGACACATAGTTACTGTGTATATAGTGTAAAATCGTCCAATTCAAGTAAGTTATCCATTTGGCATTATTCTCATTGCTAAAAATTAAGTTACAATGAAAACAATCATACTTGGCCAAAACGTGATTTTCAGGGTATGAAAAGTACATTAAGGCAATAAAAACTGAAAAGTTCCCCTGCTGCCAAACAAACTGTCAGAGACACATAGTTCCTGTGTATATAGTGTAAAAGCGTCCTATCCATGTAAGTCTTTCATTGGCATCATTCTAGGTGATTCTGGAGCTATTTCCCACCATAAAAAGTGTCCAAAACAGGCATTTTGCGATTAAAATAGTGGTTGTATTAGAACCAGGCCCAGGCGATTCTGGTTGGTGTTTTTACCCTGAAATTGTGTCCAATGATGATAAGGATGTATTTTTGATTATTCTGTATAAAAATAATCATCTAGGGATGTTCAGAAGTTTTGTTACGCCCGAATCAATGACCTCAATTTGGGCACTTTATTTACAAGTGGTGGTTTTTAAGAACCAGGCCCAGTCGGTTCTGGTTGGTGCTTTTACCCAGATATAGTATCCATTGTGTGGGTAAATGTATTTTCACTATTCTGTCTAAAAATAAAGATCCAGGACAGTTCCGGGGCTATTTCCCTCCATAAATAGTGTCCAAAACATGCATTTTGCGATACAAAATAGTGGCTGCATTATAACAGGGTCCAGTCGGTTCTGGTGGGTGTTTGTATACGAAACTTGTGTCCAATTATGATGGGGATGTATACTTGACTATTCTGTATAGAAGTAATCATCTAGCGATGTTCAGAAGTTCTGTTATGCCGAATGAATTACTTTCATTTGGTCACTTTATTTACAAGTGGTGGTTTAGAAACAGGCCCAGTCGGTTTTGGTTGGTGCTTTTACCCAGAATTTGTGTTTATTGTGTGAGTGGATGTATTTTCACTATTTTGTATAACAATTATGATCCAGGATGATTCTGGAGCTATTTTCCACCACAAACAGTGTCCAAAACAGGCATTTTGCGGTTAAAGTAGTGGTTGTATTAGAACCACGCCCAGTCGGTTCTGGTTCGTGTTTTTACCCAGAAATTGTGTCCAATGATTATGGGGATGTATTTTTTATTATTCTTTATAAAAATAATATTCTAGGGATGTTCAGAAGTTCTGTTATGCCCTAATCAATGACCTCAATTTGGGCACTTTATTTACAAGTGGTTGTTTAGAACCAGGCCCAGTCGGTTCTGGTTGGTGCTTTACCCACAATTAGTGTCGATTGTGTGGGTTTGATGTATTTTCACTATTCTCTGTAAGAATAAAGATCCAGGGATGTTCTGAGACTATTTCCCACCAGAAATAGTGTCAAAAACATGCATTTTGCGACAAAAATAGTGGTTGTATTAGAACCAGGCCCAGTCGGTTCTGGTTTGTGTATACCCCCTTAACGTGTGTCCAATAGGAATGGGGTTGTATTTTTGACTATTCTGTATAAAAATTATCATCTAGGGATGTTCAGAAGTTCTTCTATGCCCGAATAAATGACCTCCATTTGGGCACTTTATTTTGCATGTTGGTTGTAGTAGAACCAAGCCCAGTCGGTTCTGGTTGGTGCTTTTACCCAGAGTTAGTGTTGATTGTGTAGGTGGATGTATTTTCACTATTCTGTCTAAAAATAAAGATCCAGGATGGTTCTAGGGGTATTTACTACCATAAATAGTCTCCAAAACATGCATTTTGTGATAAAAAATAGTAGTTGAAAAAATGAAAAAATGAAAATCAGACATAGGCATTGTCGTCATCATTGACTTGACAAAAAGCCTAGTAGTCATCATACCCTCAGCAGTGTATGACGAAATTGTATAGTGCTTCTCCACAAGTTCGTCTTCCCAGGCCAGACTCATTTATGACATTTATTTATGACATATTCATACTTGTTATCTCTCCGCCTTGAGCGCCATTTTGCGGCGACTGCAAGATGCCTCACCGATGCCAACAAGAATAAGGTGGATCACTTACCTCTCAGTCTTTATACTTACCCTCCCTCAGTCAGCCTTTGGAAGGCAGATCTGCGCCAAACGACCTTCCTGTTACTTCATTTCGACTTGACTTAATTTCATAGTAGGGATATGTGTAGTCGTCACGTCACGTGTTGCTGCAGGTTCAGAGACCTGATGGCTGTTGGGAAAAAGCTGTCCTTGAGGCTGTTTGTCCGTGCTTTGTAGGACCTGTAGCGTCTGCCAGATGGAAGCAACTGGAACAGGCCGTGTCCAGGGTGGTATGGGTCTCCAACAATGGACCCGGCTCTTCTAAGGTATCGGGGGTTGGCAATGTCTTCTAGTGATGGCAGAGAGCAGCCGACGATCTTCTGGGCAGTGTTTATCACCCTCTGTATGGCTTTTTTGTCTGCTGCCGTGCTTCCGGTATACCACACTGTAATGCCGTAAGTCAGGATGCTCTCCACAGTGGCTCTGTAGAAGGTTGCCAGAAGCTTGGTGTCCAATTTGTCCCTTCTCAGTACCCTGAGAAAGTGGAGTCGTTTCTGGGCCTTCTTTACTAACACTGTGGTGTTTGTGGACCAGGAGAGCCTATCCGTGACGTGGACTCCCAGAAATTTGAAGGATTGGACCCTGTCTACACATACTCCGTTAATGAGGAGTGGGGCCAGGTCTGTGCTGCGCTTGCGAAAGTCCAGGATTATTTCTTTAGTCTTTGCGGTATTTAGTGTAAGATTGTTCGCCGAGCACCAAGAAGACAGTTTGTCGACCTCGTCTCTGTAAGCTGACTCATCCCCGCCTGAGATGAGTCCGATCACAGTGGTGTCATCGGCGAATTTGATGATAGAGTTTGACTGGTGGGCTGGTGTGCAGTCGTATGTGTACAAGGAGTACAGGACAGGACTCAGTACACAGCCTTGTGGTGAGCCAGTGTTCAGTGTAATGGCGGAAGAGAGGTGTGGACCCATTCTGACAGTTTGTGGTCGACCAGTCAAGAAGTTCTTTACCCAGCAGCAGATTGAAGAGGATAGTCCAAGGTGGTAGAGTTTGTCCTTCAGGATGTCCGGCTTGATGGTGTTAAAGGCTGAGCTATAGTCTATGAAAAGCATCGTCACATAGTTCCCCCGGTGCTCCAGGTGGCTCAGTGCTGTGTGAAGAGCCACAGCGATAGCATCCTCAGTGGACCTGTTTTCTCTATAAGCAAACTGGTGAGGGTCAACTGAGGGGGGGGATTGTCCTTCTGATGTGTCGGGCCACCAACTTTTCAAAGCACTTCATGATCACAGGCGTGAGAGCAACAGGCCTGTAATCGTTCAAGCTGCAGATGGTTGGCCTTTTTGGGGACAGGAATGATGGTGGCAGATTTTAGGCAGGCAGGAACGATGGATAGTTGCATTATAACTGGGTAGTCTCGGTTCTGGTTGCTGTTTATATCCGAAACTTGTGTCCAAAGAGGATGGGGATGTATATTTTACTATTCTGTTTAAAAATAATCATGTAGGGATGTTTTGGGGCTTTTTTACACAAGAATCAAAAACCTCCAATGGATCTTTATTTTGCACGGTGGTTGAATTAGAACCGGGCCCAGTCGGTTCTGGTTGCCGCTTTTACCCAGATTTAGTGTCAATTGTGTGGATGGATGCATTTTCACTATTATGTGTAAAATTAAAGATGCAGGGATGTTCTGGGAATATTTCCTACCGTCAATAGTGTCCAAAACATTTTGCGATAAAAATAGTGGTTGTATTAGAACAAGGCCCAATCGGTTCTGGTTGGTGTATTTACCCAGAATTTGTGTTGATTGAGTGGGTGGATGTAGTTTCGCTATTTTCTATAAAAATAATGTTTCCCACCATAAACATTGTCCAAAACAGGCATTTTGCGATTAAAAAAGAGGTCGTATTAGAACCAGGCCCAGTCGGTTCTGGTTGGTGCTTCTACCCATAATTAGTGTTGAATGTGTAGATGGATGTATTTTCACTATTCTGTGTAAAAATAATGATCCAGGATGGTTCTGCAGCTATTTTCCCACCATAAACAGTGTCCAAAACAGGCATTCTGCGATTAAAATAGTGGTTGTATTAGAACCAGGCCCAGTCTGTTCTGGTTGGTGAATTTACCCGAAAAATTGTATCCATTGACGATGGGGATGTATTTTTGATTATTATGTATAAAAATAATCATCTAGGGATCTTCAGAAGTTCTGTTATTCCCGAATCAATGACCTCCATTTGGGCACATTATTGACGGAGCTCACGACCATGATCCAGTGTGTGGCTCGGATGTGTCCCTCAAACACAAATACTGGTCAGTCTCATCCAAAATCCTAATGGCTCAGTTCCCTTGAGTGGGAGCGGCAAGGAACGCCCTGCATTTGAAGACCATTGAAGGCAGGTTCCGGGCCTGTGTCGGCGCATCAGTCAGGCTGGGTAGCCGCTATGGCCCAGGTGATTTTCCAGGGCTGCCCTGCTCTTGACGGAGTGGCCACCCAGCGGGGCTGTGTGTGTTTCATGGTGGGAGACTCGTGCTGCCCCTTCATCCATGCCGGCATGTCCTGCTCGGTCCATGATGCCCTGCAGGCTATTAGGAACATGCAGAGAGCTGTGACCGGAGATCCGGTTCCACAACGAGGATGGCTTGACTGGTTCTTCTCTGGCTCATGGAAACAGCCACTTCAATATTTCAATATTTTCACAGACACAAAAGGAGGGAATTGTGGGATGGACTGGCTAACTGGCTTAATAATTGTTTATTCTTGTCGCACCATGTGGTCATACTGGTTTAACTTTGTTTTTTAAGATCGTAGAATGCAAGGTAGACTAGCCAAACTGGTTTTACAATTGAATTAAAAGATCGTGGAATGTAAGAAAGACTAACTAGTTGGCCTTGCAATTGTTTGTTCGCCTCGAGAAATATAAGAAAGGCTGGCTAACAGGGTTTGCAATTTTTTCCTTGTATTGTGCGATGAAAAGAGGTTCAACTTCAGGAGTAACTGTCACTCTCCAGGTCATCTAGGGTCAAGTGCACACTTGAAAACTTTCATATTTGACCAAAACGTGCTTATCAGCACATAAAAAGCACATTTGGTGGTACGCGGGAAGAACGGCAGCAGACAAAAAGGCTATTTAGAAAGGTATCACCACTACGCAGAAGAACGTCGGCTACTCTGCCCTCACTGGAAGACATTGCCAGCCCTCGTTACCTCAGCAGAGCCAGGGACATGATCAGGGACCCATGCCACCCTGGTCACAATCGGTTCCAGCTGCTGCTCTCTGGCAGACAGACGCTGTAAGTTTCCCACATCCGTTGGGACTCTAAACTTGGGGTAACACAACACAATCCCTTCTGTGTAATAACTTCGGGTGAGGTAATATGAATAGACATTAGGTACAAGGTGATCTGACACCTACATGCTGAATGAAGGTAAGTGAAAGACAGTGAGAGGTAAGAGATCCACTCAAGGGGTGGTGATGCAATGTATCCATAAAGGCAGAATTGTAAATTAAGAGTCTGGAGTCATAACTTGTAAAACTGTGTAAAAATGTCAGAGACACAAATGACATAGTGTAATATCATCAAATTTTATAATTTAATAAGTTTTTCATTTGGCATCATTCTAATGGCTAGATATTAAGTTATAATGAAAACTATGATACTTGGCCAAAACGTGATTTTCAGCGCATGAAACGCACGTTAAGCCAATAAAAACTGAAATGTTCCCCTGCTGCAAAACAAACTGTCAGAGACACATAGTTACTGTGTATATAGTGTATAATTGTCCAATTCAAGTAAGTTTTTCATTTGGCATCATTCTAAGTGATATAAATTAAGTTATAGTGAAAATTATGATACTTGGCCAAAACGTGATTTTCAGCGCATGAAACGCACGTTAAGGCAATAAAAACTGAAATATTCCCCTGCTGCGAAACAAACTGTCAGAGACATATAGTTACTGTGTATATAGTGTATTATCGTCCAATTCAAGTAAGTTTTTCATTTAGCATCATTCTAAGTGATAGAAATTAAGTTATAGTGAAAACTATCATACTCGGCCAAAACATGATTTTCAGCGCATGAAACGCACGTTAGCAATAAAAACTGAAATGTCCCCCTGCTGCGAAACAAACTGTCAGAGACACATAGTTACTGTGTATATAGTGTAAAATAGTCCAATTCAAGTAAGTTTTGCATTTAGCATCATTCTAAGTGATAGAAATTAAGTTATAGTGAAAACTATGATACTTGGCCAAAACGTGATTTTCAGCGCATGAAACGCACGTTAAGCCAATAAAAACTGAAATGTTCCCCTGCTGCGAAACAAACTGCCAGAGACACATATTTACTGTGTATATAGTGTATTATTGTCCAATTCAAGTAAGTTTTTCATTTGGCATCATTCTAAGTGCTAGAAATTAAGTTATAGTGAAAACTATGATAGATGGCCAAAACGTGATTTTCAGCGCATGAAACGCACGTTAAGGCAATAAAAACTGAAATATTCCCCTGCTGCGAAACAAACTGTCAGAGACATATAGTTACTGTGTATATAGTGTATTATCGTCCAATTCAAGTAAGTTTTTCATTTAGCATCATTCTAAGTGATAGAAATTAAGTTATAGTGAAAACTATCATACTCGGCCAAAACATGATTTTCAGCGCATGAAACGCACGTTAGCAATAAAAACTGAAATGTCCCCCTGCTGCGAAACAAACTGTCAGAGACACATAGTTACTGTGTTTATAGTGTAAAATAGTCCAATTCAAGTAAGTTTTGCATTTAGCATCATTCTAAGTGATAGAAATTAAGTTATAGTGAAAACTATGATACTTGGCCAAAACGTGATTTTCAGCGCATGAAACGCACGTTAAGGCAATAAAAACTGAAATGTTCCCCTGCTGCGAAACAAACTGTCAGAGACACATAGTTAATGTGTATATAGTGTATTATTGTCCAATTCAAGTAAGTTTTTCATTTGGCATCATTCTAAGTGATAGCAATTAAGTTATAGTGAAAATTATGATACTTGGCCAAAACGTGATTTTCAGCGCATGAAACGCACGTTAAGGCAATAAAAACTGAAATGTTCCCCTGCTGCGAAACAAACTGCCAGAGGCACATAGTTACTGTGTCTATAGTGTAAAATCATCCAATTCAAGTAAGTATTGCATTTAGCATCATTCTATGTGCTAGAAATTAAGTTATAGTGAAAACTATGATACTTGGCCAAAACGTGATTTTCAGCGCATGAAACGCACGTTAAGGCAATAAAAACTGAAATGTTCCCCTGCTGCGAAACAAACTGTCAGAGGCACATAGTTACTGTGTCTATAGTGTAAAATCATCCAATTCAAGTAAGTATTGCATTTAGCATCATTCTAAGTGCTAGAAATTAAGTTATAGTGAAAACTATGATACTTGGCCAAAACGTGATTTTCAGCGCATGAAACGCACGTTAAGGCAATAAAAACTGAAATGTTCCCCTGCTGCGAAACAAACACTCAGAGGCACATAGTTACTGTGTATATAGTGTATAATAGTCCAATTCAAGTAAGTTTTTCATTTTGCATCATTCTAAGTGCTAGAAATTAAGTTATAGTGAAAACTATGATACTTGGCCAAAACGTGATTTTCAGCGCATGAAATGCACATTAAGGCAATAAAAACTGAAATGTTTCCCCGCTGCGAAACAAACTGTCAGTGACACATAGTCACTGTGTATATAGTTTATAATCATCCAAATTAAGTAGGTTTTTCATTTGATATCATTCTAAGTGATGAAATTTAGGGTTGGGGTTAGGGTTAGGTTAAGTTATAGTGAAAACTATGATACTTGGTCAAAACATGATTTTCAGCGCATGAAACGCACATTAGGGCAAAAAAACTGAAATGTTTGTTAGGTCTGAAAATACAACTTCAGGAGCAGGCTAAGAAAGAGTGAGATAAATTTAAATAGAAAATATGTATGACCAGACTGCAAAGTGGACAGAGAGTTCCTACAGTGGGCTCCTGTTCACTGCGATGTTACTGCAACTCTAGTCGAATGACCAGTGAGTGTGTCTTAAATACAGGCAAAACTGACAGTTGTCCCTAAGACTTTGGACAGATACGTTTCAGTCATTTGCAGGGCAACAAGTAATTGATTAGTGTCGGGCCTGGAATCTGTAGTCAATGGTTTCCAGACGTAGGGTGTTCTTCGCTGTTCCTACCCTGGGGAATACCGCCATCATGATTTTGGAGGAGACTGACCAGTGTTTGTATTAGAGGGAGACATCCGAGCCCCAAACTGAATCATGGGGGAAGAAATCAAAGCTCCGTCGTTGACGCCTGGTGGGTAGATGTGGGTTGGCGTCGACAGTTGGAATCGAGTCTGCTGTTAGAACGTACGTGTGGTCGGATGCAGATGTAGGGACACAGAGCCCAGTTGTATTGGTGGGGATGATCATATACACTTGCCATTCGCAGAGCCACCATATTTGGTCCAGTACTGTCCATGATTGGGAAGGAATGTGTCTGATCTCGGCGCACCTGGTGACGTGAACTTGGTCCAAAGGGGTCTTCGGATCCGGTCCGCTGAAGTTGAAACAGGATGGATAACAGTCTGTTCGGTTGTTGCACTGGACATACGTTGCGGTATTGACTGTAGCTGCTAATGGTACTGCGACCATGGTATGTAGGCGGTCGAGCTTTGCTGGAAGGATTCTCTCAGATTACCCAGGATACAGTTGTAGGTGAGGTTGGCGAGTTCTTCGTTCTGTCGGTTGGACCATAGCTGTGGTTGGGCTACGGCAGTAGGCATGAGGGAACAGACATAACAACTCATTGGTTGTGGCGCCGGCTGTGAGTGCGGTGTATCTGTACCAACTGTTCCTCATCATCGGGTTGTAGTCGTTTTCTTCCTGTGTTTGGACATGGGCGAGAATAAGGTGTATCTACTCAGGCTTAGGTGTTCCTGCCGGACGGATTTTGAGTAGGCGTGTGGCGGATGGTTGTACGAAGGGGTTCACACCAATCACTTTGGGGACCATGGCTGGACTAGTAGTGCGGATGGTGATAGTAAAGAGGGGGCCTTTTCCTGGTCGGTCCGGTCGGAGGCATAGGTTGATGCAGCCTTTTTGTTGGATATTGGTCGTAAGGTCTAGCATATGTTTACCATCTTTGATGGTGGTGGCTAACTTGGTGAAGTTAGCGGTCATGGTGGTAGCTTCTTTGGAAAGGGGCCAATTGATGGTTTTGTAGCCTGTATGGAGGAGGACCTGGTCCAAGGTGTCTGGCCAGACCACTCAGACTCTGGGAGCTTGTAGGCACCAATAAAAATAACTGGAGTCAGTCCTGTGTAATCCCAAGTGAGTAAGCTGTAGGCTGAGCAAAGGGACTTGAACGACGATTGGTGTCTTGGTTGATGGGATGCAGATCTGGGGGCCCCTGATCGTTTCCTGAACCAGCTAGTGGGGCATTCTCCTCCAGTGGGAGTGTACCAAGGTTCCAGTATGTTCCCCCCATGTGGTTGAACACAGAGCGGTGATGATGATGGCCAAAATCACACGGTGAGGTCCGTCCCAACGTGGAGAAGACCAGCACTTTCTTTTTATCACCTTGACGAGTACCAGGTCTCCTGGGGACAGGACCTCCTCTGTGGGAGACAGAGAAGATGTCGGCAGATTATTTTGCATTCATCACAGTTCTTTCTTGGAACATTTTGCATAACCACTTAGTGAGGGATTCTGTTTCCCTTTTCTCTTCTACCACCAGATCTTTTTCCCACATTGTTCAGTGGAAGGGTCTGTCTTTCACTGCCTCAAATGGTGTGCATCCCTGTGCTGTTGGAATGATTCTCATGTACGTTTCTACCAGGCTCAGGCATTCTTGCCATGGTTTTCCTGTATCTTCCATGGTTTTTCTGAGTCTGAGTTTTACTGTTCTAATGGTTTGTTCGACGAGTCCAGCACTTTGGTTCAGTTTGATGAAATCCATGTTCAGAAGCTCGAAGGGATATGTTCCTGTTTGCCTTGTTCCATGCTTGGGTTGTTCATTGCCTTGAGAGTTGTGTCTACAGCAGTTTAGACAGTTTCTGCAAAATAATTGAGGTAAGTTTGGAGACCTCTGGGAACATGCATTGTTTGTTGTACTGTACTGATCATCCCTCCTGTTGAGACATGGCTCCTCCCATGGCTCAATTTGGCAATTACTTCAAACAATGATCGTGTCACGCATGGCTTGTTTTCTACTGCATAGAGTCCGTTCTTGTGTTGAGTGGCTCCTTCTGTTTCCCATTGCAGTTTCTCTTTTTCTGGGGAATGATTTTGCATTTCTCTTAGGAATTCAGCAGGGATTGGGCTGTGTCTTTCCACCGTCACGTCTTGTTCTAGGAATAGTCTACATGCCTCTGTCAGTGCCACTATTTCTGCGGCTTGTGCAGACCAGTCGCCGGGGAGTCGTCCTGTCTTGAGGTTGTCTTTTTGAGTCACCACGGCATATACGTTGTGTTTTTCTCCATCCAGGGTTTTTGATGATGATCCATCCCCATAGGCAATGTGTCCGGGGGGCAATGGGTTGTCCATTAGGTCAGTTGCATATACGTGGTTAATTATGATTCGTTGAGTGGGCAACTGTGAGAATTGGTTTAACCACTTGTCGTCCGGTCTCCCATGAACTTCAGGGTGACACGTAATGGCCATGTTTGTTGTTCCTGTCCTGGGGCTGCTGGGCAGATATCTTCAGACTGTTCTCTTAGACTTTCAGCTACCTTGGCAGAATCATTCCCGACAATGTCGAGAGAGTAGAAGCTGTTAGATGTGGTGGTGTGGAAGATATTTTTGGTCTGTAATTCCCTGGGTCGGAGGCCATTTTGGGTGGCCACTAGGCTTAGCCCAAGCTGGACCATGATATCTCGTCCCGGTAACTCTCCGATTTTCATTTTGCAGTCTGACAATAAACCCATCCCTTTTGTTGCTTTCTGACCCATATTAATCACTTACTTAATAGTTTAAACAACAATTATTTTCTAAATTACCCGAAATTGATCTCCACTTTGTGATTAACCCAATATCTCTGAACACACAAAGACCAAAAGTCCCTGACTTTGTCTTAGTTAAGTCCCTGACTCTATTAACAGACCAAGACTATAATGCCTTTGCTAATTCTTGTTCTACTTTCATTGGTCCCGGACCAATTGGTTTATTACCAGACTGCAAAGTGGACAGTGAGAGTTCCTACAGTAGGGTCCTGTTCAACGCGATGTTCCTGAAACTCTAGTCGAATGACCAGTGTGTGTGTCTTAAATACAGGAAAAACTGACAGTTGTCACTAGGACTTTGGACAGATACATTTCAGTCATTTGCAGGGCAAAAAGTAATTGATCAGTGTCAGACAGTTGAATATTTGTGCTGACATGTCACCCCAATCACAAGACTAAGATTGTTTATTCAGTCAGACAGTTGGGTGTTTATGCTGCTATGTCAGCCGTAAGGATGACTACAATGCTGTTATACTCACAAAAACTTATACAATATGAACAAGCATTTGCAAAGATACTTTGTCTAATCTTACATATTCCCCTGCTGCCAAAAAAACTGTCAGAGACACATAGTTACTGTGTATATAGTGTAAAATCGTCCAATTCAAGTAAGTTATCCATTTGGCATTATTCTCATTGCTAAAAATTAAGTTACAATGAAAACAATCATACTTGGCCAAAACGTGATTTTCAGGGTATGAAAAGTACATTAAGGCAATAAAAACTGAAAAGTTCCCCTGCTGCCAAACAAACTGTCAGAGACACATAGTTCCTGTGTATATAGTGTAAAAGCGTCCTATCCATGTAAGTCTTTCATTGGCATCATTCTAGGTGATTCTGGAGCTATTTCCCACCATAAAAAGTGTCCAAAACAGGCATTTTGCGATTAAAATAGTGGTTGTATTAGAACCAGGCCCAGGCGATTCTGGTTGGTGTTTTTACCCTGAAATTGTGTCCAATGATGATAAGGATGTATTTTTGATTATTCTGTATAAAAATAATCATCTAGGGATGTTCAGAAGTTTTGTTACGCCCGAATCAATGACCTCAATTTGGGCACTTTATTTACAAGTGGTGGTTTTTAAGAACCAGGCCCAGTCGGTTCTGGTTGGTGCTTTTACCCAGATATAGTATCCATTGTGTGGGTAGATGTATTTTCACTATTCTGTCTAAAAATAAAGATCCAGGACAGTTCCGGGGCTATTTCCCTCCATAAATAGTGTCCAAAACATGCATTTTGCGATACAAAATAGTGGCTGCATTATAACAGGGTCCAGTCGGTTCTGGTGGGTGTTTGTATACGAAACTTGTGTCCAATTATGATGGGGATGTATACTTGACTATTCTGTATAGAAGTAATCATCTAGCGATGTTCAGAAGTTCTGTTATGCCCGAATGAATTACTTTCATTTGGTCACTTTATTTACAAGTGGTGGTTTAGAAACAGGCCCAGTCGGTTTTGGTTGGTGCTTTTACCCAGAATTTGTGTTTATTGTGTGAGTGGATGTATTTTCACTATTTTGTATAACAATTATGATCCAGGATGATTCTGGAGCTATTTTCCACCACAAACAGTGTCCAAAACAGGCATTTTGCGGTTAAAGTAGTGGTTGTATTAGAACCACGCCCAGTCGGTTCTGGTTCGTGTTTTTACCCAGAAATTGTGTCCAATGATTATGGGGATGTATTTTTTATTATTCTTTATAAAAATAATATTCTAGGGATGTTCAGAAGTTCTGTTATGCCCTAATCAATGACCTCAATTTGGGCACTTTATTTACAAGTGGTTGTTTAGAACCAGGCCCAGTCGGTTCTGGTTGGTGCTTTACCCACAATTAGTGTCGATTGTGTGGGTTTGATGTATTTTCACTATTCTCTGTAAGAATAAAGATCCAGGGATGTTCTGAGACTATTTCCCACCAGAAATAGTGTCAAAAACATGCATTTTGCGACAAAAATAGTGGTTGTATTAGAACCAGGCCCAGTCGGTTCTGGTTTGTGTATACCCCCTTAACGTGTGTCCAATAGGAATGGGGTTGTATTTTTGACTATTCTGTATAAAAATTATCATCTAGGGATGTTCAGAAGTTCTTCTATGCCCGAATAAATGACCTCCATTTGGGCACTTTATTTTGCATGTTGGTTGTAGTAGAACCAAGCCCAGTCGGTTCTGGTTGGTGCTTTTACCCAGAGTTAGTGTTGATTGTGTAGGTGGATGTATTTTCACTATTCTGTCTAAAAATAAAGATCCAGGATGGTTCTAGGGGTATTTACTACCATAAATAGTCTCCAAAACATGCATTTTGTGATAAAAAATAGTAGTTGAAAAAATGAAAAAATGAAAATCAGACATAGGCATTGTCGTCATCATTGACTTGACAAAAAGCCTAGTAGTCATCATACCCTCAGCAGTGTATGACGAAATTGTATAGTGCTTCTCCACAAGTTCGTCTTCCCAGGCCAGACACATTTATGACATTTATTTATGACATATTCATACTTGTTAGCTCTCCGCTTGAGCGCCATTTTGCGGCGACTGCAAGATGCCTCACCGATGCCAACAAGAATAAGGTGGATCACTTACCTCTCAGTCTTTATACTTACCCTCCCTCAGTCAGCCTTTGGAAGGCAGATCTGCGCCAAACGACCTTCCTGTTACTTCATTTCGACTTGACTTAATTTCATAGTAGGGATATGTGTAGTCGTCACGTCACGTGTTGCTGCAGGTTCAGAGACCTGATGGCTGTTGGGAAAAAGCTGTCCTTGAGGCTGTTTGTCCGTGCTTTGTAGGACCTGTAGCGTCTGCCAGATGGAAGCAACTGGAACAGGCCGTGTCCAGGGTGGTATGGGTCTCCAACAATGGACCCGGCTCTTCTAAGGTATCGGGGGTTGGCAATGTCTTCTAGTGATGGCAGAGAGCAGCCGACGATCTTCTGGGCAGTGTTTATCACCCTCTGTATGGCTTTTTTGTCTGCTGCCGTGCTTCCGGTATACCACACTGTAATGCCGTAAGTCAGGATGCTCTCCACAGTGGCTCTGTAGAAGGTTGCCAGAAGCTTGGTGTCCAATTTGTCCCTTCTCAGTACCCTGAGAAAGTGGAGTCGTTTCTGGGCCTTCTTTACTAACACTGTGGTGTTTGTGGACCAGGAGAGCCTATCCGTGACGTGGACTCCCAGAAATTTGAAGGATTGGACCCTGTCTACACATACTCCGTTAATGAGGAGTGGGGCCAGGTCTGTGCTGCGCTTGCGAAAGTCCAGGATTATTTCTTTAGTCTTTGCGGTATTTAGTGTAAGATTGTTCGCCGAGCACCAAGAAGACAGTTTGTCGACCTCGTCTCTGTAAGCTGACTCATCCCCGCCTGAGATGAGTCCGATCACAGTGGTGTCATCGGCGAATTTGATGATAGAGTTTGACTGGTGGGCTGGTGTGCAGTCGTATGTGTACAAGGAGTACAGGACAGGACTCAGTACACAGCCTTGTGGTGAGCCAGTGTTCAGTGTAATGGCGGAAGAGAGGTGTGGACCCATTCTGACAGTTTGTGGTCGACCAGTCAAGAAGTTCTTTACCCAGCAGCAGATTGAAGAGGATAGTCCAAGGTGGTAGAGTTTGTCCTTCAGGATGTCCGGCTTGATGGTGTTAAAGGCTGAGCTATAGTCTATGAAAAGCATCGTCACATAGTTCCCCCGGTGCTCCAGGTGGCTCAGTGCTGTGTGAAGAGCCACAGCGATAGCATCCTCAGTGGACCTGTTTTCTCTATAAGCAAACTGGTGAGGGTCAACTGAGGGGGGGGATTGTCCTTCTGATGTGTCGGGCCACCAACTTTTCAAAGCACTTCATGATCACAGGCGTGAGAGCAACAGGCCTGTAATCGTTCAAGCTGCAGATGGTTGGCCTTTTTGGGGACAGGAATGATGGTGGCAGATTTTAGGCAGGCAGGAACGATGGATAGTTGCATTATAACTGGGTAGTCTCGGTTCTGGTTGCTGTTTATATCCGAAACTTGTGTCCAAAGAGGATGGGGATGTATATTTTACTATTCTGTTTAAAAATAATCATGTAGGGATGTTTTGGGGCTTTTTTACACAAGAATCAAAAACCTCCAATGGATCTTTATTTTGCACGGTGGTTGAATTAGAACCGGGCCCAGTCGGTTCTGGTTGCCGCTTTTACCCAGATTTAGTGTCAATTGTGTGGATGGATGCATTTTCACTATTATGTGTAAAATTAAAGATGCAGGGATGTTCTGGGAATATTTCTTACCGTCAATAGTGTCCAAAACATTTTGCGATAAAAATAGTGGTTGTATTAGAACAAGGCCCAATCGGTTCTGGTTGGTGTATTTACCCAGAATTTGTGTTGATTGAGTGGGTGGATGTAGTTTCGCTATTTTCTATAAAAATAATGTTTCCCACCATAAACATTGTCCAAAACAGGCATTTTGCGATTAAAAAAGAGGTCGTATTAGAACCAGGCCCAGTCGGTTCTGGTTGGTGCTTCTACCCATAATTAGTGTTGAATGTGTAGATGGATGTATTTTCACTATTCTGTGTAAAAATAATGATCCAGGATGGTTCTGGAGCTATTTTCCCACCATAAACAGTGTCCAAAACAGGCATTCTGCGATTAAAATAGTGGTTGTATTAGAACCAGGCCCAGTCTGTTCTGGTTGGTGAATTTACCCGAAAAATTGTATCCATTGACGATGGGGATGTATTTTTGATTATTATGTATAAAAATAATCATCTAGGGATCTTCAGAAGTTCTGTTATTCCCGAATCAATGACCTCCATTTGGGCACATTATTGACGGAGCTCACGACCATGATCCAGTGTGTGGCTCGGATGTGTCCCTCAAACACAAATACTGGTCAGTCTCATCCAAAATCCTAATGGCTCAGTTCCCTTGAGTGGGAGCGGCAAGGAACGCCCTGCATTTGAAGACCATTGAAGGCAGGTTCCGGGCCTGTGTCGGCGCATCAGTCAGGCTGGGTAGCCGCTATGGCCCAGGTGATTTTCCAGGGCTGCCCTGCTCTTGACGGAGTGGCCACCCAGCGGGGCTGTGTGTGTTTCATGGTGGGAGACTCGTGCTGCCCCTTCATCCATGCCGGCATGTCCTGCTCGGTCCATGATGCCCTGCAGGCTATTAGGAACATGCAGAGAGCTGTGACCGGAGATCCGGTTCCACAACGAGGATGGCTTGACTGGTTCTTCTCTGGCTCATGGAAACAGCCACTTCAATATTTCAATATTTTCACAGACACAAAAGGAGGGAATTGTGGGATGGACTGGCTAACTGGCTTAATAATTGTTTATTCTTGTCGCACCATGTGGTCATACTGGTTTAACTTTGTTTTTTAAGATCGTAGAATGCAAGGTAGACTAGCCAAACTGGTTTTACAATTGAATTAAAAGATCGTGGAATGTAAGAAAGACTAACTAGTTGGCCTTGCAATTGTTTGTTCGCCTCGAGAAATATAAGAAAGGCTGGCTAACAGGGTTTGCAATTTTTTCCTTGTATTGTGCGATGAAAAGAGGTTCAACTTCAGGAGTAACTGTCACTCTCCAGGTCATCTAGGGTCAAGTGCACACTTGAAAACTTTCATATTTGACCAAAACGTGCTTATCAGCACATAAAAAGCACATTTGGTGGTACGCGGGAAGAACGGCAGCAGACAAAAAGGCTATTTAGAAAGGTATCACCACTACGCAGAAGAACGTCGGCTACTCTGCCCTCACTGGAAGACATTGCCAGCCCTCGTTACCTCAGCAGAGCCAGGGACATGATCAGGGACCCATGCCACCCTGGTCACAATCGGTTCCAGCTGCTGCTCTCTGGCAGACAGACGCTGTAAGTTTCCCACATCCGTTGGGACTCTAAACTTGGGGTAACACAACACAATCCCTTCTGTGTAATAACTTCGGGTGAGGTAATATGAATAGACATTAGGTACAAGGTGATCTGACACCTACATGCTGAATGAAGGTAAGTGAAAGACAGTGAGAGGTAAGAGATCCACTCAAGGGGTGGTGATGCAATGTATCCATAAAGGCAGAATTGTAAATTAAGAGTCTGGAGTCATAACTTGTAAAACTGTGTAAAAATGTCAGAGACACAAATGACATAGTGTAATATCATCAAATTTTATAATTTAATAAGTTTTTCATTTGGCATCATTCTAATGGCTAGATATTAAGTTATAGTGAAAATTATGATACTTGGCCAAAACGTGATTTTCAGCGCATGAAACGCACGTTAAGGCAATAAAAACTGAAATATTCCCCTGCTGCGAAACAAACTGTCAGAGACATATAGTTACTGTGTATATAGTGTATTATCGTCCAATTCAAGTAAGTTTTTCATTTAGCATCATTCTAAGTGATAGAAATTAAGTTATAGTGAAAACTATCATACTCGGCCAAAACATGATTTTCAGCGCATGAAACGCACGTTAGCAATAAAAACTGAAATGTCCCCCTGCTGCGAAACAAACTGTCAGAGACACATAGTTACTGTGTATATAGTGTAAAATAGTCCAATTCAAGTAAGGTTTGCATTTTGCATCATTCTAAGTGATAGAAATTAAGTTATAGTGAAAACTATGATACTTGGCCAAAACGTGATTTTCAGCGCATGAAACGCACGTTAAGGCAATAAAAACTGAAATGTTCCCCTGCTGCGAAACAAACTGTCAGAGACACATAGTTAATGTGTATATAGTGTATTATTGTCCAATTCAAGTAAGTTTTTCATTTGGCATCATTCTAAGTGATAGCAATTAAGTTATAGTGAAAATTATGATACTTGGCCAAAACGTGATTTTCAGCGCATGAAACGCACGTTAAGGCAATAAAAACTGAAATGTTCCCCTGCTGCGAAACAAACTGCCAGAGGCACATAGTTACTGTGTCTATAGTGTAAAATCATCCAATTCAAGTAAGTATTGCATTTAGCATCATTCTATGTGCTAGAAATTAAGTTATAGTGAAAACTATGATACATGGCCAAAACGTGATTTTCAGCGCATGAAACGCACGTTAAGGCAATAAAAACTGAAATGTTCCCCTGCTGCGAAACAAACTGTCAGAGGCACATAGTTACTGTGTCTATAGTGTAAAATCATCCAATTCAAGTAAGTATTGCATTTAGCATCATTCTAAGTGCTAGAAATTAAGTTATAGTGAAAACTATGATACTTGGCCAAAACGTGATTTTCAGCGCATGAAACGCACGTTAAGGCAATAAAAACTGAAATGTTCCCCTGCTGCGAAACAAACACTCAGAGGCACATAGTTACTGTGTATATAGTGTATAATAGTCCAATTCAAGTAAGTTTTTCATTTTGCATCATTCTAAGTGCTAGAAATTAAGTTATAGTGAAAACTATGATACTTGGCCAAAACGTGATTTTCAGCGCATGAAATGCACATTAAGGCAATAAAAACTGAAATGTTTCCCCGCTGCGAAACAAACTGTCAGTGACACATAGTCACTGTGTATATAGTTTATAATCATCCAAATTAAGTAGGTTTTTCATTTGATATCATTCTAAGTGATGAAATTTAGGGTTGGGGTTAGGGTTAGGTTAAGTTATAGTGAAAACTATGATACTTGGTCAAAACATGATTTTCAGCGCATGAAACGCACATTAGGGCAAAAAAACTGAAATGTTTGTTAGGTCTGAAAATACAACTTCAGGAGCAGGCTAAGAAAGAGTGAGATAAATTTAAATAGAAAATATGTATGACCAGACTGCAAAGTGGACAGAGAGTTCCTACAGTGGGCTCCTGTTCACTGCGATGTTACTGCAACTCTAGTCGAATGACCAGTGAGTGTGTCTTAAATACAGGCAAAACTGACAGTTGTCCCTAAGACTTTGGACAGATACGTTTCAGTCATTTGCAGGGCAACAAGTAATTGATTAGTGTCGGGCCTGGAATCTGTAGTCAATGGTTTCCAGACGTAGGGTGTTCTTCGCTGTTCCTACCCTGGGGAATACCGCCATCATGATTTTGGAGGAGACTGACCAGTGTTTGTATTAGAGGGGGACATCCGAGCCCCAAACTGAATCATGGGGGAAGAAATCAAAGCTCCGTCGTTGACGCCTGGTGGGTAGATGTGGGTTGGCGTCGACAGTTGGAATCGAGTCTGCTGTTAGAACGTACGTGTGGTCGGATGCAGATGTAGGGACACAGAGCCCAGTTGTATTGGTGGGGATGATCATATACACTTGCCATTCGCAGAGCCACCATATTTGGTCCAGTACTGTCCATGATTGGGAAGGAATGTGTCTGATCTCGGCGCACCTGGTGACGTGAACTTGGTCCAAAGGGGTCTTCGGATCCGGTCCGCTGAAGTTGAAACAGGATGGATAACAGTCTGTTCGGTTGTTGCACTGGACATACGTTGCGGTATTGACTGTAGCTGCTAATGGTACTGCGACCATGGTATGTAGGCGGTCGAGCTTTGCTGGAAGGATTCTCTCAGATTACCCAGGATACAGTTGTAGGTGAGGTTGGCGAGTTCTTCGTTCTGTCGGTTGGACCATAGCTGTGGTTGGGCTACGGCAGTAGGCATGAGGGAACAGACATAACAACTCATTGGTTGTGGCGCCGGCTGTGAGTGCGGTGTATCTGTACCAACTGTTCCTCATCATCGGGTTGTAGTCGTTTTCTTCCTGTGTTTGGACATGGGCGAGAATAAGGTGTATCTACTCAGGCTTAGGTGTTCCTGCCGGACGGATTTTGAGTAGGCGTGTGGCGGATGGTTGTACGAAGGGGTTCACACCAATCACTTTGGGGACCATGGCTGGACTAGTAGTGCGGATGGTGATAGTAAAGAGGGGGCCTTTTCCTGGTCGGTCCGGTCGGAGGCATAGGTTGATGCAGCCTTTTTGTTGGATATTGGTCGTAAGGTCTAGCATATGTTTACCATCTTTGATGGTGGTGGCTAACTTGGTGAAGTTAGCGGTCATGGTGGTAGCTTCTTTGGAAAGGGGCCAATTGATGGTTTTGTAGCCTGTATGGAGGAGGACCTGGTCCAAGGTGTCTGGCCAGACCACTCAGACTCTGGGAGCTTGTAGGTACCAATAAAAATAACTGGAGTCAGTCCTGTGTAATCCCAAGTGAGTAAGCTGTAGGCTGAGCAAAGGGACTTGAACGACGATTGGTGTCTTGGTTGATGGGATGCAGATCTGGGGGCCCCTGATCGTTTCCTGAACCAGCTAGTGGGGCATTCTCCTCCAGTGGGAGTGTACCAAGGTTCTGGTATGTTCCCCCCATGTGGTTGAACACAGAGCGGTGATGATGATGGCCAAAATCACACGGTGAGGTCCGTCCCAACGTGGAGAAGACCAGCACTTTCTTTTTATCACCTTGACGAGTACCAGGTCTCCTGGGGACAGGACCTCCTCTGTGGGAGACAGAGAAGATGTCGGCAGATTATTTTGCATTCATCACAGTTCTTTCTTGGAACATTTTGCATAACCACTTAGTGAGGGATTCTGTTTCCCTTTTCTCTTCTACCACCAGATCTTTTTCCCACATTGTTCAGTGGAAGGGTCTGTCTTTCACTGCCTCAAATGGTGTGCATCCCTGTGCTGTTGGAATGATTCTCATGTACGTTTCTACCAGGCTCAGGCATTCTTGCCATCGTTTTCCTGTATCTTCCATGGTTTTTCTGAGTCTGAGTTTTACTGTTCTAATGGTTTGTTCGACGAGTCCAGCACTTTGGTTCAGTTTGATGAAATCCATGTTCAGAAGCTCGAAGGGATATGTTCCTGTTTGCCTTGTTCCATGCTTGGGTCGTTCATTGCCTTGAGAGTTGTGTCTACAGCAGTTTAGACAGTTTCTGCAAAAAAATTGAAGTAAGTTTGGAGACCTCTGGGAACATGCATTGTTTGTTGTACTGTACTGATCATCCCTTCTGTTGAGACATGGCTCCTCCCATGGCTCAATTTGGCAATTACTTCAAACAATGATCGTGTCACGCATGGCTTGTTTTCTACTGCATAGAGTCCATTCTTGTGTTGAGTGGCTCCTTCTGTTTCCCATTGCAGTTTCTCTTTTTCTGGGGAATGATTTTGCATTTCTCTTAGGAATTCAGCAGGGATTGGGCTGTGTCTTTCCACCGTCACGTCTTGTTCTAGGAATAGTCTACATGCCTCTGTCAGTGCCACTATTTCTGCGGCTTGTGCAGACCAGTCGCCGGGGAGTCGTCCTGTCTTGAGGTTGTCTTTTTGAGTCACCACGGCATATACGTTGTGTTTTTCTCCATCCAGGGTTTTTGATGATGATCCATCCCCATAGGCAATGTGTCCGGGGGGCAATGGGTTGTCCATTAGGTCAGTTGCATATACGTGGTTAATTATGATTCGTTGAGTGGGCAACTGTGAGAATTGGTTTAACCACTTGTCGTCCGGTCTCCCATGAACTTCAGGGTGACACGTAATGGCCATGTTTGTTGTTCCTGTCCTGGGGCTGCTGGGCAGATATCTTCAGACTGTTCTCTTAGACTTTCAGCTACCTTGGCAGAATCATTCCCGACAATGTCGAGAGAGTAGAAGCTGTTAGATGTGGTGGTGTGGAAGATATTTTTGGTCTGTAATTCCCTGGGTCGGAGGCCATTTTGGGTGGCCACTAGGCTTAGCCCAAGCTGGACCATGATATCTCGTCCCGGTAACTCTCCGATTTTCATTTTGCAGTCTGACAATAAACCCATCCCTTTTGTTGCTTTCTGACCCATATTAATCACTTACTTAATAGTTTAAACAACAATTATTTTCTAAATTACCCGAAATTGATCTCCACTTTGTGATTAACCCAATATCTCTGAACACACAAAGACCAAAAGTCCCTGACTTTGTCTTAGTTAAGTCCCTGACTCTATTAACAGACCAAGACTATAATGCCTTTGCTAATTCTTGTTCTACTTTCATTGGTCCCGGACCAATTGGTTTATTACCAGACTGCAAAGTGGACAGTGAGAGTTCCTGCAGTAGGGTCCTGTTCAACGCGATGTTCCTGAAACTCTAGTCGAATGACCAGTGTGTGTGTCTTAAATACAGGAAAAACTGACTGTGAAGTATGAATGTATTTTATGCTTATTATTATGTCTTTTGGTTTATATAGTGTAGTAACTAGAATAGAATGTTGCATGACCCAGTGGAAACTTCCATCATGACACCTTTTAGTTAAGGGGGTGTCATCTTTCACGACACCCACTTCTTTGTCTACTTCGTCCCGCCTTATGTTTGTACCTAGGTCACATGACCCTTTGTTAATAAAACCAGCTCAACTGTTGGAGGGAGGCAGGGATTGGAACTGGTCAGGCAAGGAGACGGACTCATCTCCAAGCGCTGGCACCTCCCGACCCCTCCCTCAGCTGATGTCTTTGAAAATCTCATCAAGCCGACTCTGCGTGTGCTACCTCTGATCCGAATTATTGAATGTATATGGTTCTAAACCTGACATTTTCTGGTGCCGAAAAAACCCGGGGATTCATTTCTGAATTTCTCGGACCGCGGTGGACTGAAGGCCAAGAATTACTGACGTCAGCCCTCTTACTTTGAAAGAGGGGGCATTTCGGTCGATCGCGGCCCGTTTGAAGAAGGAACCCGGCCGGAGAGAGGATGCACGTACAAGAGACGGTAGGGCTGTTTAAAATTTATATATAACAAGGCTGGTGAAAATCCCGTTTTTCCTCTCGTGAAAAAGTCGAAGAAAAACGTTCCATAAATGGGAAATATTTGCATATCGTTGGGGAGTATGTATGTCAAAAAAAATAAAAAATAAAGGGTATACACAAGATATGCGGCGAATGTACACTTCGGCCATAGGTGACATTCGTAAGGAAAACTGGTGACGCGGTTTAGACTAGAGGGTGAAAGAATCCCTCGTAAAGGATTTTTGGAGATTGTTAAAAATAAGGGAAACCTTCCAAAAATACAGCACCTGATGAGTAAAAGCGCTTGATAAAAGTAATCTTCATATGAAGTATATAAGTATATATATATATATATATCAACCGAAAGGATATATATATATATGAACCTGAAATATGCCGTGACGCAGTCATAAATCTCGATGATTGCCGCGCAAAATAAGAGTATAAACGACTATCTAGGCGGGTAAATAAGATAATAAATTAGTTGGGACGCCCCTAAAAAAATCCTAAAGAAATATATAAATAGAGTAACATTTGACCATTGTTTGGAAAAAGTTCAAAAACAAAGCACATGGTTTGGGGGAAATTGTTAGTGGAACCTTTGCAAACTATTCAAAGGAATTTAGAAGAAAAAAAAAGCTGTAAACAAAGGAAAAAAGCAAGGAAAAATATGTAAGCAGCTAGACGATATTTAAGTTTGGATAGAACAAGCTACTAAACGAGAAGAACAAAGATTTGAGAAGAAAGTTAAAAGGGCTGAACAAAGGCCGCCGTGGTTGTTGGGCCCGTTGAAGAAACAACAGCAAGAAGCCCACTTTACGAACAGCCCCCCAAATTACCTCCGCACCAAGTAAAGAGCAGAGGGAGATAAGAATTTAGAGGCAGAGGAGACAGAAATGGCATTCATCCAAATTGTTAATGATATCAAATGAGAAGAAAACAATGCAGAAATGGCATTGATCCAAATTATTAGGAAAAGTTTAGATAAAAGTTTAGATAAAATAATTAATTTAGGATAAGCATGATTTCTATAGGATGGAATAAGATGAATCATGTTTAGTGCACGAAATATAATTCATTGTTTTTCCATCACTAGATGAAATATGCTTTAGTGTGAGTCATATTAATGACTATTAACCTAGTTCTTTTGAGAATGACTAGTGCTGATAGGACAGAAAAAGGTGGTTAGCTGCCAATAAGCCCTTTTCAGGGATGGCGCTCTCCACTAGTGAGAAAATTACAGACCACTGATGTCTGTGAGCGTGAATGGTTGTTTGTCTTTTTGTGTTTTTGATTGGCCATCCACCAAGATATAATTGATCCCTTAGATATCAAGGTGGAAAAGGATTTAGCAAATTGGAATCAATTTCTGAAACTGCCAATAAGCCCTTTTCAGGGATGGCAGCGAAGGATTGGAAATTTGAAATCAATTTCTGAAATCGCCAATAAGTTTTTTTTGGATGGCGATGAAAAATCAAGGAAAATAGTTTAGTCCAAAGAATTTTTTTTGATGATAATGCATTGGATTGGAGGAACAAATCTGCAATGCGAAAATTTGAAGCACTAAGAAAAACAAAAACAGTGCATCATATGAAATTCCAAAGTACCATTGATGTATAGGGATAATGGCATCCAAATTGTGTTAACGGATTAATTGACTGAATTGACAAAATGTTCCATATTTCGTTACCATACCATACGCCATTATTCACTACACGATTGGAGCTGAAGGATGACTCTAATCTGGCTATCTGTATAAAAGAAAAACTTTAAAGAAAAGAAACGCACTAATTTTGAGCTAGCAGAAGAAGACTGTGTTTTTCAACAGGAAACATGGAGAAGACGCACGAGCAACCCAAAATGAGAACGTCCGTACAACTCTTGCTGACCAAACAGCAGACATGAAAATAGCGGAGGATGCAGATCCATCTTTGCACTGTAAGGAGGTTCTCTCAGTTGAAACATTTGAGGACACAGGTAAGATAAGCTTATTGACGTGATCAGACGTAATGGAAAGCATCCAATATTGATTGGAAAGATTATTGCTCGAGGAGCAATGCCATAAACCATAAGGAACTTTTTATATTGGTTTTATTGTCTCCATAAAAAGTGAAAGCGTTTCAATTGAGAACAAACCTTCTTACAGATTTTTAAAATAAACGATTAAGAGAGAAAAGAGAGTTTCCAATGGATAGATATGTAACAAAATTTTAATTTTATGCCGGACTATTGGAAAATGTTGATTAAGAAAGTTTTATAGATGATTGGCAAACTCCAAAGACAATGGAATGTTACATTTGATAAAAAAGACTACTAGTTTGGGATATTTTGAATTTCAAATAATTGAGTCTAATATGCAACGCGATACACATTGTTAATTGAATTGGGACTTGATTACTAAGCCTTTTATAAGTAATGAATTTTAATTGCCCTAAAGGAAAATTATGCTAGAAAATCTTAACCCTGATAAACAAGGGGTGGTTACAGTTTAGTGGGTTCAATTCTTTTCAGAATTATAAATGTTTACATTTGTTTCTGGATATTAATTGATGTGAATGTAACTGTTGCAGAGAGCGGGAAAGCTGTTTTCCTGAGGAGAAGGCAGCCTGGTTTGCTCTTTGTATTTTTCCTATTTTTAGCATGATTAGTTAATTTGTGTAATTGCAGGAAAGGAAAAATCAAATATAGTTTTTGATCTTAACAAGGAAGCAGTGATCAAAATAGAATAACAGCTAGTATATCTATTTTTGAGTGATAAGACATTTAGATTTTCGCAAACAAAGTGATTGAATAAGTAAGATTGTTGTGATTTTTGTCCATTAGAGAATTAAGCCCAACCAAGTGGCCGTATGCAGGTGTTGAGCATGCGCTAAAGACGACAGCAGCTAAAGCAGCAGCGCAAACACATACTGCACAGTATTCACAACAACAAAAACGGAGTCAAAAACAGTATTAATTGATATGCAAAACATTGCATCACATAAGGTAGAAATGCATCTATACAGAAAGAACACAGAACAGTCTGCAGAAGACCTGTACACAGCTAAAGGCTTAGCGTGCCTCCCAAAAATTATTCCAAAATTGACCCATGGATTGAACCATGTCTCAACAGGGGGGATGATGGACATGGTACAGTGTGTGTTCCATGTCCCAGAGGTCTAAATACCTACTTTTAATTTTTTGGTGTTTGATTTGTTGCAGTCATGGTGTGCAAGGTAACCTCAGGCCCAAACGAGGACAACGTCCAAAGAGTGTGGGACTGGTAGAGCAAACAAATGTTCATGGAAGACCATTTCAACATCCTCTATGGGAAGGTGAAACATGACAAAAGGCTAAGGGCAAGGCAGACCTAATCACAGAATGGATGGTAACATGTCTGGAGAAACTTGTCCAAAGAACATGCAAGCTGCCGTGATCCCCTTTTGTCTACTTTGCAGGAGGTGGTGAAGCCAGGTGACTGGATGCTGATCCGAGTCATAAAAAGGAAGTCCTGGTTCTCTCCACGATGGGAAGACCCATTCGTGGCCCAACTCACCAACCTCCACTGCTGCAAAGATTGCTGAGAGGTATACGTAGATTCACCAATCTCAGGTCAAGGTGGTTCGAAACATAGGGGACTGTGAGTAGACTGCAAGCCGGACGGTACCAAAACCCTTGTCCGTGGAACATCATCAGACGTCTACTCACCTGCCCCGAGCGCCCCTCGCTTAACTTTGACATTTCGTAGACTTAGCATTCCCGCGCAGAAGCCAAAATGAAAGCTGCCTCCACCCTCATCACAGCGACTCTACTATCAGCCGCAACCTGGGCGTGGCTGGATGCCCTGCCCACTGAGACTCGAGCAGGAAATCGAGATGGTCCCATGCTACTGTCGCAAAAAAGACTGAGGTGGTATGAAAAGAGTGATCAAAACAATTATTATGAAGAAAATGTGTGGTATAATTTCATGATGTTTCAGAAGAAATTGTCCGGTGTGAATGAAAATTGTTGTGTGTAGTCGTATACCTATTTCCACAGGCACCCCGCCAGTTTATCTTAAGCCAATTAATCCCTACGACTATGACACCAACACACCTCCATGGTACCTAGAAGCTGCAATTAGAGCTAAAGTTCCCCAAATTAATCCGACTGTACCACATTTGGCTTTTACAAGACTCCTAAAATACAATTGGACAGATCTTGCTATGTTGAACGACATCCCATACCCACGTGGTTTTAAAGCCGTGTGTTTTGCCAGTATCATGTCCCTTTTGGGCCACTCCATGCCGTTGAGGGAAGTCCCCATGAAGTGCTGCAGTCAGGTAATTACCCCGTGCACGCGAAACACCACTAACAAAGACCAGTTCAATGCCACAGGAGCGCCCCCGGGTGCCACCTGCAGGGATTATTACACTCTCCCTGATGTAATGGGCACTAATCCTCAAGATGATGGGTATTGGCTATGCGGCCATACAGTGTTTTTGAGTTTGCCCACAGCATGGACAGGTCGGTGTGCAATGGTGCAGATGGTCCAGGATGCCTTCCTTCTAAGGGGAGTAAAGGCAAGGGATAAGAGATCAGTGCAATTCAAACCACATGACTCAATTTGGGGCAGTGATGTTCCTGATGACCATAAACTATGGTCCACCCCCCAAAAAATTCATACTGTCACTACTTCCTCAGCTTAGAATTTGTAAAGTTATGCTCCGAGTGGAGACATTGAATTATCGTATGGGACTGTTCATTAACCAAACTTTCAAGGCTCTACAGGGCATAGCAGATGAATTACAAGCCCTTAGAGAAATGGAGCGCCAAGACCATATGGTCTTGGATTTGATAACAGCCAAGGATGGAGGTGTGTGCGCCATGGTCGGAGAACACGGTTGTACTTTCATCCCAGATGAAACCGGTGACGTAGGTAACATTATTCGTGCAATAGCTGAAATGAAAGCCTTGGCCAACGCCATGGCCCAGGATCACTCAGCTATAGGTGCATCACTTTGGTCGTGGTGAATATCCGGGTCGTGGTTCGCGATCCTGGTTAAATTTTTAACACCGTTACTTGCAATTATGTTACTCTTCTGTATTTTCTGTATTTTCTCAATGTGTATAATCCCTTGCATGAAAGCTATGGTTTGAAATACTATCCAGCATACGCTGGTAGCTTACAGTGACATACAGTATCACCGCATGACATGCCGCAATGAAGATTCTCCCACCATTTTGAAATGCGACGAGTATGTCGAGTCATCCGGGTAATTGTACATGTCTTAACTTCAAAACTGTGTTCGCTCATAAAGAGGGACACAGAGGGATTTTCTTATATAACCTTAAAGCTACCTCACGTTTTTCACCTGTGCCTTCACAAATGATTTTATTGTTTTCCTATATAACCTTAAAACTATCTCACGTTTTTCACCTTTGCCTTCACAAATGACCTTATTGTTTTCCATATGTTTAATGAAAATTCTTTCAAAGTTACTAAAGGGGGGAAATGTGAAGTATGAATGTATTTTATGCTTATTATTATGTCTTTTGGTTTATATAGTGTAGTAACTAGAATAGAATGTTGCATGACCCAGTGGAAACTTCCATCATGACACCTTTTAGTTAAGGGGGTGTCATCTTTCACGACACCCACTTCTTTGTCTACTTCGTCCCGCCTTATGTTTGTACCTAGGTCACATGACCCTTTGTTAATAAAACCAGCTCAACTGTTGGAGGGAGGCAGGGATTGGAACTGGTCAGGCAAGGAGACGGACTCATCTCCAAGCGCTGGCACCCCCCGACCCCTCCCTCAGCTGATGTCTTTGAAAATCTCATCAAGCCGACTCTGCGTGTGCTACCTCTGATCCGAATTATTGAATATATATGGTTCTAAACCTGACACTGACAGTTGTCACTAGGACTTTGGACAGATACATTTCAGTCATTTGCAGGGCAAAAAGTAATTGATCAGTGTCAGACAGTTGAATATTTGTGCTGACATGTCACCCCAATCACAAGACTAAGATTGTTTATTCAGTCAGACAGTTGGGTGTTTATGCTGCTATGTCAGCCGTAAGGATGACTACAATGCTGTTATACTCACAAAAACTTATACAATATGAACAAGCATTTGCAAAGACTCTTTGTCTAATCTTACATATTCCCCTGCTGCCAAAAAAACTGTCAGAGACACATAGTTACTGTGTATATAGTGTAAAATCGTCCAATTCAAGTAAGTTATCCATTTGGCATTATTCTCATTGCTAAAAATTAAGTTACAATGAAAACAATCATACTTGGCCAAAACGTGATTTTCAGGGTATGAAAAGTACATTAAGGCAATAAAAACTGAAAAGTTCCCCTGCTGCCAAACAAACTGTCAGAGACACATAGTTCCTGTGTATATAGTGTAAAATCGTCCTATCCATGTAAGTCTTTCATTGGCATCATTCTAGGTGATTCTGGAGCTATTTCCCACCATAAAAAGTGTCCAAAACAGGCATTTTGCGATTAAAATAGTGGTTGTATTAGAACCAGGCCCAGGCGATTCTGGTTGGTGTTTTTACCCTGAAATTGTGTCCAATGATGATAAGGATGTATTTTTGATTATTCTGTATAAAAATAATCATCTAGGGATGTTCAGATGTTTTGTTACGCCCGAATCAATGACCTCAATTTGGGCACTTTATTTACAAGTGGTGGTTTTTAAGAACCAGGCCCAGTCGGTTCTGGTTGGTGCTTTTACCCAGATATAGTATCCATTGTGTGGGTAGATGTATTTTCACTATTCTGTCTAAAAATAAAGATCCAGGACAGTTCCGGGGCTATTTCCCTCCATAAATAGTGTCCAAAACATGCATTTTGCGATACAAAATAGTGGCTGCATTATAACAGGGTCCAGTCGGTTCTGGTGGGTGTTTGTATACGAAACTTGTGTCCAATTATGATGGGGATGTATACTTGACTATTCTGTATAGAAGTAATCATCTAGCGATGTTCAGAAGTTCTGTTATGCCCGAATGAATTACTTTCATTTGGTCACTTTATTTACAAGTGGTGGTTTAGAAACAGGCCCAGTCGGTTTTGGTTGGTGCTTTTACCCAGAATTTGTGTTTATTGTGTGAGTGGATGTATTTTCACTATTTTGTATAACAATAATGATCCAGGATGATTCTGGAGCTATTTCCCACCACAAACAGTGTCCAAAACAGGCATTTTGCGGTTAAAGTAGTGGTTGTATTAGAACCACGCCCAGTCGGTTCTGGTTCGTGTTTTTACCCAGAAATTGTATCCAATGATTATGGGGATGTATTTTTTATTATTCTTTATAAAAATAATATTCTAGGGATGTTCAGAAGTTCTGTTATGCCCTAATCAATGACCTCAATTTGGGCACTTTATTTACAAGTGGTTGTTTAGAACCAGGCCCAGTCGGTTCTGGTTGGTGCTTTACCCACAATTAGTGTCGATTGTGTGGGTTTGATGTATTTTCACTATTCTCTGTAAGAATAAAGATCCAGGGATGTTCTGAGACTATTTCCCACCAGAAATAGTGTCAAAAACATGCATTTTGCGACAAAAATAGTGGTTGTATTAGAACCAGGCCCAGTCGGTTCTGGTTTGTGTATACCCCCTTAACGTGTGTCCAATAGGAATGGGGTTGTATTTTTGACTATTCTGTATAAAAATTATCATCTAGGGATGTTCAGAAGTTCTTCTATGCCCGAATAAATGACCTCCATTTGGGCACTTTATTTTGCATGTTGGTTGTAGTAGAACCAAGCCCAGTCGGTTCTGGTTGGTGCTTTTACCCAGAGTTAGTGTTGATTGTGTAGGTGGATGTATTTTCACTATTCTGTCTAAAAATAAAGATCCAGGATGTTTCTAGGGGTATTTACTACCATAAATAGTCTCCAAAACATGCATTTTGTGATAAAAAATAGTAGTGAAGGCAGGTTCCGGGCCTGTGTCGGCGCATCAGTCAGGCTGGGTAGCCGCTATGGCCCAGGTGATTTTCCAGGGCTGCCCTGCTCTTGACGGAGTGGCCACCCAGCGGGGCTGTGTGTGTTTCATGGTGGGAGACTCGTGCTGCCCCTTCATCCCTGCCGGCATGTCCTGCTCGGTCCATGATGCCCTGCAGGCTATTAGGAACATGCAGAGAGCTGTGACCGGAGATCCGGTTCCACAACGAGGATGGCTTGACTGGTTCTTCTCTGGCTCATGGAAACAGCCACTTCAATATTTCAATATTTTCACAGACACAAAGGGAGGGAATTGTGGGATGGACTGGCTAACTGGCTTAATAATTGTTTATTCTTGTCGCACCATGTGGTCATACTGGTTTAACTTTGTTTTTTAAGATCGTAGAATGCAAGGTAGACTAGCCAAACTGGTTTTACAATTGAATTAAAAGATCGTGGAATGTAAGAAAGACTAACTAGTTGGCCTTGCAATTGTTTGTTCGCCTCGAGAAATATAAGAAAGGCTGGCTAACAGGGTTTGCAATTTTTTCCTTGTATTGTGCGATGAAAAGAGGTTCAACTTCAGGAGTAACTGTCACTCTCCAGGTAATCTAGGGTCAAGTGCACACTTGAAAAACTTTCATATTCGACCAAAACGTGCTTATCAGCACATAAAAAGCACATTTGGTGGTACGCGGGAAGAACGGCAGCAGACAAAAAGGCTATTTAGAAAGGTATCACCACTACACAGAAGAACGTCGGCTACTCTGCCCTCACTGGAAGACATTGCCAGCCCTCGTTACCTCAGCAGAGCCAGGGACATGATCAGGGACCCATGCCACCCTGGTCACAATCGGTTCCAGCTGCTGCTCTCTGGCAGACAGACGCTGTAAGTTTCCCACATCCGTTGGGACTCTAAACTTGGGGTAACACAACACAATCCCTTCTGTGTAATAACTTCGGGTGAGGTAATATGAATAGACATTAGGTACAAGGTGATCTGACACCTACATGCTGAATGAAGGTAAGTGAAAGACAGTGAGAGGTAAGAGATCCACTCAAGGGGTGGTGATGCAATGTATCCATAAAGGCAGAATTGTAAATTAAGAGTCTGGAGTCATAACTTGTAAAACGGTGTAAAAATGTCAGAGACACAAATGACATAGTGTAATATCATCAAATTTTATAATTTAATAAGTTTTTCATTTGGCATCATTCTAATGGCTAGATATTAAGTTATAATGAAAACTATGATACTTGGCCAAAACGTGATTTTCAGCGCATGAAACGCACGTTAAGCCAATAAAAACTGAAATGTTCCCCTGCTGCGAAACAAACTGTCAGAGGCACATAGTTACTGTGTCTATAGTGTAAAATCATCCAATTTAAGTAAGTATTGCATTTAGCATCATTCTAAGTGCTAGAAATTAAGTTATAGTGAAAACTATGATACTTGGCCAAAACGTGATTTTCAGCGCATGAAACGCACGTTAAGGCAATAAAAACTGAAATGTTCCCCTGCTGCGAAACAAACTGTCAGAGGCACATAGTTACTGTGTCTATAGTGTAAAATCATCCAGTTCAAGTAAGTATTGCATTTAGCATCATTCTAAGTGCTAGAAATTAAGTTATAGTGAAAACTATGATACTTGGCCAAAACGTGATTTTCAGCGCATGAAACGCACGTTAAGGCAATAAAAACTGAAATGTTCCCCTGCTGCGAAACAAACACTCAGAGGCACATAGTTACTGTGTATATAGTGTATAATTGTCCAATTCAAGTAAGTTTTTCATTTTGCATCATTCTAAGTGCTAGAAATTAAGTTATAGTGAAAACTATGATACTTGGCCAAAACGTGATTTTCAGCGCATGAAATGCACATTAAGGCAATAAAAACTGAAATGTTCCCCCGCTGCGAAACAAACTGTCAGTGACACATAGTCACTGTGTATATAGTTTATAATCATCCAAATTAAGTAGGTTTTTCATTTGATATCATTCTAAGTGATGAAAGTTAGGGTTGGGGTTAGGGTTAGGTTAAGTTATAGTGAAAACTATGATACTTGGTCAAAACATGATTTTCAGCGCATGAAACGCACATTAGGGCAAAAAAACTGAAATGTTTGTTAGGTCTGAAAATACAACTTCAGGAGCAGGCTAAGAAAGAGTGAGATAAATTTAAATAGAAAATATGTATGACCAGACTGCAAAGTGGACAGAGAGTTCCTACAGTGGGCTCCTGTTCACTGCGATGTTACTGCAACTCTAGTCGAATGACCAGTGAGTGTGTCTTAAATACAGGCAAAACTGACAGTTGTCCCTAAGACTTTGGACAGATACGTTTCAGTCATTTGCAGGGCAACAAGTAATTGATTAGTGTCGGGCCTGGAATCTGTAGTCAATGGTTTCCAGACGTAGGGTGTTCTTCGCTGTTCCTACCCTGGGGAATACCGCCATCATGATTTTGGAGGAGACTGACCAGTGTTTGTATTAGAGGGGGACATCCGAGCCCCAAACTGAATCATGGGGGAAGAAATCAAAGCTCCGTCGTTGACGCCTGGTGAGTAGATGTGGGTTGGCGTCGACAGTTGGAATCGAGTCTGCTGTTAGAACGTACGTGTGGTCGGATGCAGATGTAGGGACACAGAGCCCAGTTGTATTGGTGGGGATGATCATATACACTTGCCATTCGCAGAGCCACCATATTTGGTCCAGTACTGTCCATGATTGGGAAGGAATGTGTCTGATCTCGGCGCACCTGGTGACGTGAACTTGGTCCAAAGGGGTCTTCGGATCCGGTCCGCTGAAGTTGAAACAGGATGGATAACAGTCTGTTCGGTTGTTGCACTGGACATACGTTGCGGTATTGACTGTAGCTGCTAATGGTACTGCGACCATGGTATGTAGGCGGTCGAGCTTTGCTGGAAGGATTCTCTCAGATTACCCAGGATACAGTTGTAGGTGAGGTTGGCGAGTTCTTCGTTCTGTCGGTTGGACCATAGCTGTGGTTGGGCTACGGCAGTAGGCATGAGGGAACAGACATAACAACTCATTGGTTGTGGCGCGGGCTGTGAGTGCGGTGTATCTGTACCAACTGTTCCTCATCATCAGGTTGTAGTCGTTTTCTTCCTGTGTTTGGACATGGGCGAGAATAAGGTGTATCTACTCAGGCTTAGGTGTTCCTGCCGGACGGATTTTGAGTAGGCGTGTGGCGGATGGTTGTACGAAGGGGTTCACACCAATCACTTTGGGGACCATGGCTGGACTAGTAGTGCGGATGGTGATAGTAAAGAGGGGGCCTTTTCCTGGTCGGTCCGGTCGGAGGCATAGGTTGATGCAGCCTTTTTGTTGGATATTGGTCGTAAGGTCTAGCATATGTTTACCATCTTTGATGGTGGTGGCTAACTTGGTGAAGTTAGCGGTCATGGTGGTAGCTTCTTTGGAAAGGGGCCAATTGATGGTTTTGTAGCCTGTATGGAGGAGGACCTGGTCCAAGGTGTCTGGCCAGACCACTCAGACTCTGGGAGCTTGTAGGTACCAATAAAAATAACTGGAGTCAGTCCTGTGTAATCCCAAGTGAGTAAGCTGTAGGCTGAGCAAAGGGACTTGAACGACGATTGGTGTCTTGGTTGATGGGATGCAGATCTGGGGGCCCCTGATCGTTTCCTGAACCAGCTAGTGGGGCATTCTCCTCCAGTGGGAGTGTACCAAGGTTCTGGTACGTTCCCCCCATGTGGTTGAACACAGAGCGGTGATGATGATGGCCAAAATCACACGGTGAGGTCCGTCCCAACGTGGAGAAGACCAGCACTTTCTTTTTATCACCTTGACGAGTACCAGGTCTCCTGGGGACAGGACCTCCTCTGTGGGAGACAGAGAAGATGTCGGCAGATTATTTTGCATTCATCACAGTTCTTTCTTGGAACATTTTGCATAACCACTTAGTGAGGGATTCTGTTTCCCTTTTCTCTTCTACCACCAGATCTTTTTCCCACATTGTTCAGTGGAAGGGTCTGTCTTTCACTGCCTCAAATGGTGTGCATCCCTGTGCTGTTGGAATGATTCTCATGTACGTTTCTACCAGGCTCAGGCATTCTTGCCATCGTTTTCCTGTATCTTCCATGGTTTTTCTGAGTCTGAGTTTTACTGTTCTAATGGTTTGTTCGACGAGTCCAGCACTTTGGTTCAGTTTGATGAAATCCATGTTCAGAAGCTCGAAGGGATATGTTCCTGTTTGCCTTGTTCCATGCTTGGGTCGTTCATTGCCTTGAGAGTTGTGTCTACAGCAGTTTAGACAGTTTCTGCAAAAAAATTGAAGTAAGTTTGGAGACCTCTGGGAACATGCATTGTTTGTTGTACTGTACTGATCATCCCTTCTGTTGAGACATGGCTCCTCCCATGGCTCAATTTGGCAATTACTTCAAACAATGATCGTGGGACGCATGGCTTGTTTTCTACTGCATAGAGTCCGTTCTTGTGTTGAGTGGCTCCTTTTGTTTCCCATTGCAGTTTCTCTTTTTCTGGGGCATGATTTTACATTTCTCTTAGGAATTCAGCAGGGATTGGGCTGTGTCTTTCCACCGTCACGTCTTGTTCTAGGAATAGTCTACATGCCTCTGTCAGTGCCACTATTTCTGCGGCTTGTGCAGACCAGTCGCCGGGGAGTCGTCCTGTCTTGAGGTTGTCTTTTTGAGTCACCACGGCATATACGTTGTGTTTTTCTCCATCCAGGGTTTTTGATGATGATCCATCCCCATAGGCAATGTGTCCGGGGGGCAATGGGTTGTCCATTAGGTCAGTTGCATATACGTGGTTAATTATGATTCGTTGAGTGGGCAACTGTGAGAATTGGTTTAACCACTTGTCGTCCGGTCTCCCGTGAACTTCAGGGTGACATGTAATGGCCATGTTTGTTGTTCCTGTCCTGGGGCTGCTGGGCAGATATCTTCAGACTGTTCTCTTAGACTTTCAGCTACCTTGGCAGAATCATTCCCGACAATGTCGAGAGAGTAGAAGCTGTTAGATGTGGTGGTGTGGAAGATATTTTTGGTCTGTAATTCCCTGGGTCGGAGGCCATTTTGGGTGGCCACTAGGCTTAGCCCAAGCTGGACCATGATATCTCGTCCCGGTAACTCTCCGATTTTCATTTTGCAGTCTGACAATAAACCCATCCCTTTTGTTGCTTTCTGACCCATATTAATCACTTACTTAATAGTTTAAACAACAATTATTTTCTAAATTACCCGAAATTGATCTCCACTTTGTGATTAACCCAATATCTCTGAACACACAAAGACCAAAAGTCCCTGACTTTGTCTTAGTTAAGTCCCTGACTCTATTAACAGACCAAGACTATAATGCCTTTGCTAATTCTTGTTCTACTTTCATTGGTCCCGGACCAATTGGTTTATTACCAGACTGCAAAGTGGACAGTGAGAGTTCCTACAGTAGGGTCCTGTTCAACGCGATGTTCCTGAAACTCTAGTCGAATGACCAGTGTGTGTGTCTTAAATACAGGAAAAACTGACAGTTGTCACTAGGACTTTGGACAGATACATTTCAGTCATTTGCAGGGCAAAAAGTAATTGATCAGTGTCAGACAGTTGAATATTTGTGCTGACATGTCACCCCAATCACAAGACTAAGATTGTTTATTCAGTCAGACAGTTGGGTGTTTATGCTGCTATGTCAGCCGTAAGGATGACTACAATGCTGTTATACTCACAAAAACTTATACAATATGAACAAGCATTTGCAAAGATACTTTGTCTAATCTTACATATTCCCCTGCTGCCAAAAAAACTGTCAGAGACACATAGTTACTGTGTATATAGTGTAAAATCGTCCAATTCAAGTAAGTTATCCATTTGGCATTATTCTCATTGCTAAAAATTAAGTTACAATGAAAACAATCATACTTGGCCAAAACGTGATTTTCAGGGTATGAAAAGTACATTAAGGCAATAAAAACTGAAAAGTTCCCCTGCTGCCAAACAAACTGTCAGAGACACATAGTTCCTGTGTATATAGTGTAAAATCGTCCTATCCATGTAAGTCTTTCATTGGCATCATTCTAGGTGATTCTGGAGCTATTTCCCACCATAAAAAGTGTCCAAAACAGGCATTTTGCGATTAAAATAGTGGTTGTATTAGAACCAGGCCCAGGCGATTCTGGTTGGTGTTTTTACCCTGAAATTGTGTCCAATGATGATAAGGATGTATTTTTGATTATTCTGTATAAAAATTATCATCTAGGGATGTTCAGATGTTTTGTTACGCCCGAATCAATGACCTCAATTTGGGCACTTTATTTACAAGTGGTGGTTTTTAAGAACCAGGCCCAGTCGGTTCTGGTTGGTGCTTTTACCCAGATATAGTATCCATTGTGTGGGTAGATGTATTTTCACTATTCTGTCTAAAAATAAAGATCCAGGACAGTTCCGGGGCTATTTCCCTCCATAAATAGTGTCCAAAACATGCATTTTGCGATACAAAATAGTGGCTGCATTATAACAGGGTCCAGTCGGTTCTGGTGGGTGTTTGTATACGAAACTTGTGTCCAATTATGATGGGGATGTATACTTGACTATTCTGTATAGAAGTAATCATCTAGCGATGTTCAGAAGTTCTGTTATGCCCGAATGAATTACTTTCATTTGGTCACTTTATTTACAAGTGGTGGTTTAGAAACAGGCCCAGTCGGTTTTGGTTGGTGCTTTTACCCAGAATTTGTGTTTATTGTGTGAGTGGATGTATTTTCACTATTTTGTATAACAATAATGATCCAGGATGATTCTGGAGCTATTTCCCACCACAAACAGTGTCCAAAACAGGCATTTTGCGGTTAAAGTAGTGGTTGTATTAGAACCACGCCCAGTCGGTTCTGGTTCGTGTTTTTACCCAGAAATTGTGTCCAATGATTATGGGGATGTATTTTTTATTATTCTTTATAAAAATAATATTCTAGGGATGTTCAGAAGTTCTGTTATGCCCTAATCAATGACCTCAATTTGGGCACTTTATTTACAAGTGGTTGTTTAGAACCAGGCCCAGTCGGTTCTGGTTGGTGCTTTACCCACAATTAGTGTCGATTGTGTGGGTTTGATGTATTTTCACTATTCTCTGTAAGAATAAAGATCCAGGGATGTTCTGAGACTATTTCCCACCAGAAATAGTGTCAAAAACATGCATTTTGCGACAAAAATAGTGGTTGTATTAGAACCAGGCCCAGTCGGTTCTGGTTTGTGTATACCCCCTTAACGTGTGTCCAATAGGAATGGGGTTGTATTTTTGACTATTCTGTATAAAAATTATCATCTAGGGATGTTCAGAAGTTCTTCTATGCCCGAATAAATGACCTCCATTTGGGCACTTTATTTTGCATGTTGGTTGTAGTAGAACCAAGCCCAGTCGGTTCTGGTTGGTGCTTTTACCCAGAGTTAGTGTTGATTGTGTAGGTGGATGTATTTTCACTATTCTGTCTAAAAATAAAGATCCAGGATGGTTCTAGGGGTATTTACTACCATAAATAGTCTCCAAAACATGCATTTTGTGATAAAAAATAGTAGTTGAAAAAATGAAAAAATGAAAATCAGACATAGGCATTGTCGTCATCATTGACTTGACAAAAAGCCTAGTAGTCATCATACCCTCAGCAGCGTATGACGAAATTGTATAGTGCTTCTCCACAAGTTCGTCTTCCCAGGCCAGACACATTTATGACATTTATTTATGACATATTCATACTTGTTAGCTCTCCGCCTTGAGCGCCATTTTGCGGCGACTGCAAGATGCCTCACCGATGCCAACAAGAATAAGGTGGATCACTTACCTCTCAGTCTTTATACTTACCCTCCCTCAGTCAGCCTTTGGAAGGCAGATCTGCGCCAAACGACCTTCCTGTTACTTCATTTCGACTTGACTTAATTTCATAGTAGGGATATGTGTAGTCGTCACGTCACGTGTTGCTGCAGGTTCAGAGACCTGATGGCTGTTGGGAAAAAGCTGTCCTTGAGCCTGTTTGTCCGTGCTTTGTAGGACCTGTAGCGTCTGCCAGATGGAAGCAACTGGAACAGGCCGTGTCCAGGGTGGTATGGGTCTCCAACAATAGACCCGGCTCTTCTAAGGTATCGGGGGTTGGCAATGTCTTCTAGTGATGGCAGAGAGCAGCCGACGATCTTCTGGGCAGTGTTTATCACCCTCTGTATGGCTTTTTTGTCTGCTGCCGTGCTTCCGGTATACCACACTGTAATGCCGTAAGTCAGGATGCTCTCCACAGTGGCTCTGTAGAAGGTTGCCAGAAGCTTGGTGTCCAATTTGTCCCTTCTCAGTACCCTGAGAAAGTGGAGTCGTTTCTGGGCCTTCTTTACTAACACTGTGGTGTTTGTGGACCAGGAGAGCCTATCCGTGACGTGGACTCCCAGAAATTTGAAGGATTGGACCCTGTCTACACATACTCCGTTAATGAGGAGTGGGGCCAGGTCTGTGCTGCGCTTGCGAAAGTCCAGGATTATTTCTTTAGTCTTTGCGGTATTTAGTGTAAGATTGTTCGCCGAGCACCAAGAAGACAGTTTGTCGACCTCGTCTCTGTAAGCTGACTCATCCCCGCCTGAGATGAGTCCGATCACAGTGGTGTCATCGGCGAATTTGATGATAGAGTTTGACTGGTGGGCTGGTGTGCAGTCGTATGTGTACAAGGAGTACAGGACAGGACTCAGTACACAGCCTTGTGGTGAGCCAGTGTTCAGTGTAATGGCGGAAGAGAGGTGTGGACCCATTCTGACAGTTTGTGGTCGACCAGTCAAGAAGTTCTTTACCCAGCAGCAGATTGAAGAGGATAGTCCAAGGTGGTAGAGTTTGTCCTTCAGTATGTCCGGCTTGATGGTGTTAAAGGCTGAGCTATAGTCTATGAAAAGCATCGTCACATAGTTCCCCCGGTGCTCCAGGTGGCTCAGTGCTGTGTGAAGAGCCACAGCGATAGCATCCTCAGTGGACCTGTTTTCTCTATAAGCAAACTGGTGAGGGTCAACTGAGGGGGGGATTGTCCTTCTGATGTGTCGGGCCACCAACTTTTCAAAGCACTTCATGATCACAGGCGTGAGAGCAACAGGCCTGTAATCGTTCAAGCTGCAGATGGTTGGCCTTTTTGGGGACAGGAATGATGGTGGCAGATTTTAGGCAGGCAGGAACGATGGATAGTTGCATTATAACTGGTTAGTCTCGGTTCTGGTTGCTGTTTATATCCGAAACTTGTGTCCAAAGAGGATGGGGATGTATATTTTACTATTCTGTTTAAAAATAATCATGTAGGGATGTTTTGGGGCTTTTTTTACACAAGAATCAAAAACCTCCAATGGATCTTTATTTTGCACGGTGGTTGAATTAGAACCGGGCCCAGTCGGTTCTGGTTGCCGCTTTTACCCAGATTTAGTGTCAATTGTGTGGATGGATGCATTTTCACTATTATGTGTAAAATTAAAGATGCAGGGATGTTCTGGGAATATTTCACACCGTCAATAGTGTCCAAAACATTTTGCGATAAAAATAGTGGTTGTATTAGAACAAGGCCCAATCGGTTCTGGTTGGTGTATTTACCCAGAATTTGTGTTGATTGAGTGGGTGGATGTAGTTTCACTATTTTCTATAAAAATAATGTTTCCCACCATAAACATTGTCCAAAACAGGCATTTTGCGATTAAAAAAGAGGTCGTATTAGAACCAGGCCCAGTCGGTTCTGGTTGGTGCTTCTACCCATAATTAGTGTTGAATGTGTAGATGGATGTATTTTCACTATTCTGTGTAAAAATAATGATCCAGGATGGTTCTGGAGCTATTTTCTCACCATAAACAGTGTCCAAAACAGGCATTCTGCGATTAAAATAGTGGTTGTATTAGAACCAGGCCCAGTCTGTTCTGGTTGGTGAATTTACCCGAAAAATTGTATCCATTGACGATGGGGATGTATTTTTGATTATTATGTATAAAAATAATCATCAAGGGATCTTCAGAAGTTCTGTTATTCCCGAATCAATGACCTCCATTTGGGCACATTATTGACGGAGCTCACGACCATGATCCAGTGTGTGGCTCGGATGTGTCCCTCAAACACAAATACTGGTCAGTCTCATCCAAAATCCTAATGGCTCAGTTCCCTTGAGTGGGAGCGGCAAGGAACGCCCTGCATTTGAAAAACATTGAAGGCAGGTTCCGGGCCTGTGTCAGCGCATCAGTCAGGCTGGGTAGCCGCTATGGCCCAGGTGATTTTCCAGGGCTGCCTGGCTATTTAGAAAGGTATCACCACTACGCAGAAGAACGTCGGCTACTCTGCCCTCACTGGAAGACATTGCCAGCCCTCGTTACCTCAGCAGAGCCAGGGACATGATCAGGGACCCATGCCACCCTGGTCACAATCGGTTCCAGCTGCTGCTCTCTGGCAGACAGACGCTGTAAGTTTCCCACATCCGTTGGGACTCTAAACTTGGGGTAACACAACACAATCCCTTCTGTGTAATAACTTCGGGTGAGGTAATATGAATAGACATTAGGTAAAAGGTGATCTGACACCTACATGCTGAATGAAGGTAAGTGAAAGACAGTGAGAGGTAAGATGTCAGGTTTAGAACCATATACATTCAATAATTCGGATCAGAGGTAGCACACGCAGAGTCGGCTTGATGAGATTTTCAAAGACATCAGCTGAGGGAGGGGTCGGGAGGTGCAAGCGCTTGGAGACGAGTCCATCTCCTTGCCTGACCAGTTCCAATCCCTGCCTCCCTCCAACAGTTGAGCTGGTTTTATTAACAAAGGGTCATGTGACCTAGATACAAACATAAGGCGGGAAGAAGTAGACAAAGAAGTGGGTGTCGTGAAAGATGACACCCCCTTAACTAAAAGGTGTCATGATGGAAGTTTCCACTGGGTCATGCAAAATTCTATTCTAGTTACTACACTATATAAACCAAAAGACATAATAATAAGCATAAAATACATTCATACTTCACATTTCCCCCCTTTAGTAACTTTGAAAGAATTTTCATTAAACATCAATTTATATCCCTCCTATCTAGGTATTAGAATATAAACATCATCAGCAGGTACTTATCAAAAAGTATGGAAAACAATAAAGTCATTTGTGAAGGCAAAGGTGAAAAACGTGAGATAGTTTTAAGGTTATATAGGAAAACAATAAAATCATTTGTGAAGGCGCAGCTGAAAAACGTGAGGTAGCTTTAAGGTTATATAAGAAAATCCCTCTGTGTCCCTCTTTATGAGCGAACACAGTTTTGAAGTTAAGACATGTACAATTACCCGGATGACTCGACATACTCGTCGCATTTCAAAATGGTGGGAGAATCTTCATTGCGGCATGTCATGCGGTGATACTGTATGTCACTGTAAGCTACCAGCGTATGCTGGATAGTATTTCAAACCATAGCTTTCATGCAAGGGATTATACACATTGAGAAAATACAGAAAATACAGAAGAGTAACATAATTGCAAGTAACGGTGTTAAAAATTTAACCAGGATCGCGAACCACGATCCGGATATTCACCACGACCAAAGTGATGCACCTATAGCTGAGTGATCCTGGGCCATGGCGTTGGCCAAGGCTTTCATTTCAGCTATTGCACGAATAATGTTACCTACGTCACCGATTTCATCTGGGATGAAAGTACAACCGTGTTCTCCGACCATGGCGCACACACCTCCATCCTTGGCTGTTATCAAATCCAAGACCATATGGTCTTGGCGCTCCATTTCTCTAAGGGCTTGTAATTCATCTGCTATGCCCTGTAGAGCCTTGAAAGTTTGGTTAATGAACAGTCCCATACGATAATTCAATGTCTCAACTCGGAGCATAACTTTCATGTGGTTTGAATTGCACTGATCTCTTATCCCTTGCCTTTACTCCCCTTAGAAGGAAGGCATCCTGGACCATCTGCACCATTGCACACCGACCTGTCCATGCTGTGGGCAAACTCAAAAACACTGTATGGCCGCATAGCCAATACCCATCATCTTGAGGATTAGTGCCCAATACATCAGGGAGAGTGTAATAATCCCTGCAGGTGGCACCCGGGGGCGCTCCTGTGGCATTGAACTGGTCTTTGTTAGTGGTGTTTCGCGTGCACGGGGTAATTACCTGACTGCAGCACTTCATGGGGACTTCCCCCAACGGCATGGAGTGGCCAAAAAGGGACATGATACTGGCAAAACACACGGCTTTAAAACCACGTGGGTATGGGACGTCGTTCAACATAGCAAGATCTGTCCAATTGTATTTTAGGAGTCTTGTAAAATGTCTACCCGCCAAATGTGGTACAGTCGGATTAATTTGGGGAACTGTAGCTCTAATTGCAGCTTCTAGGTACCATGGAGGTGTGTTGGTGTCATAGTCGTAGGGATTAATTGGCTTAAGATAAACTGGCGGGATGCCTGTGGAAATAGGTATACGACTACACACATAACAATTTTCATTCACACCGGACAATTTCTTCTGAAACATCATGAAATTATACCACACATTTTCTTCATAATAATTCTTTTGATCACTCTTTTCATACCACCTCAGTCTTTTTTGCGACAGTAGCATGGGACCATCTCGATTTCCTGCTCGAGTCTCAGTGGGCAGGGCATCCAGCCACGCCCAGGTTGCGGCTGATAGTAGAGTCGCTGTGATGAGGGTGGAGGCAGCTTTCATTTTGGCTTCTGCGCGGGAATGCTAAGTCTACGAAATGTCAAAGTTAAGCGAGGGGCGCTCGGGGCAGGTGAGTGGACGTCTGATGATGTTCCACGGACAAGGGTTTTGGTACCGTCCGGCTTTCAGTCTACTCACAGTCCCCTATGTTTCGAACCACCTTGACCTGAGATTGGTGAATCTACGTATACCTCTCAGCAATCTTTGCAGCAGTGGAGGTTGGTGAGTTGGGCCACGAATAGGTCTTCCCATCGTGGAGAGAACCAGGACTTCCTTTTTATGACTCGGATCAGCATCCAGTCACCTGGCTTCACCACCTCCTGCAAAGTAGACAAAAGGGGATCACGGCAGCTTGCATGTTCTTTGGACAAGTTTCTCCAGACATGTTACCATCCATTCTGTGATTAGGTCTGCCTTGCCCTTAGCCTTTTGTCATGTTTCACCTTCCCATAGAGGATGTTGAAATGGTCTTCCATGAACATTTGTTTGCTCTACCAGTCCCACACTCTTTGGACGTTGTCCTCGTTTGGGCCTGAGGTTACCTTGCACACCATGACTGCAACAAATCAAACACCAAAAAATTAAAAGTAGGTATTTAGACCTCTGGGACATGGAACACACACTGTACCATGTCCATCATCCCCCCTGTTGAGACATGGTTCAATCCATGGGTCAATTTTGGAATAATTTTTGGGAGGCACGCTAAGCCTTTAGCTGTGTACAGGTCTTCTGCAGACTGTTCTGTGTTCTTTCTGTATAGATGCATCTCTACCTTATGTGATGCAATGTTTTGCCTATCAATTAATACTGTTTTTGACTCAGTTTTTGTTGTTGTGAATACTGTGCAGTAAGTGTTTGCGCTGCTGCTTTAGCTGCTGTCGTCTTTAGCGCGTGCTCAACACCTGCATACGGCCACTTGGTTGGGCTTAATTCTCAAATGAACAAAAATCACAACAATCTTACTTATTCAATCACTTTGTTTGCGAAAATCTAAATGTCTTATCATTCAAAAGTAGATATACTAGCTGTTATTCTATTGTGATTGCTGCTTCCTTGTTAAGATCAAAAACTATATTTGATTTTTCCTTTCCTGCAATTACACAAATTAACTAATCATGCTAAAAATATGAAGAATACATAGAGCAAACCAGGCTGCCTTCTCCTCAGGAAAACAGCTTTCCCGCTCTCTGTAACAGTTACATTGACATCAATTAATATCCAGAAACAAATGTATACATTTCAAATTCTGAAAAGAATTGAACCTACTAAAATGTAACCACCCCTTGTTTATTAGGGTTAATATTTTCTAGCATAATTGTCTTTTAGAGCCATTAAAACTCATTGCTTATAAATTGCATACTAATCAAGTCCCAATTCAATTAACAATGTGTATCGCGTTGCATATTAAACTCAATTATTTGAAATTCTAAAATATCCCAAACTAGTAGTCTTTTTTATCAAATGTAACATTCCATTGTCTTTGGAGTTTGCCAATCATCTCCTTTAAAACTTTCATAATCAATACTTTTCCAGTAGTCAGGCATAAAATTAAAATTTAGTTACATATCTATCCATTGTAGTCTCTTTTTTCTCTCTAATTGTTTACTTTTAAAAATCTGTAAGAAGGTTTGTTCTCAATTGAAACGCTTTCACTTTTTATGGAGACAATAAAACCAATATAAAAGTTCCTTATGGTTTATGGCATTGCTCCTCGAGCAATAATCTTTCCAATCAATATTGGATGCTTCCCATTACGTCTGATCGCGTCAATAAGCTTATCTTACCTGTCTCCTCAAACGTTTCAACTGAGAGAACCTCCTTACAGTGCAAAGATGTATCTGCATCCTCCGCTATTTTCATGTCTGCTGTTTGGTCAGCAACAGTTGTACGGACGTTCTCATTTTGGGTTGCTCGTGCGTCTTCTCCATGTTTCCTGTTGAAAAACACAGACTTCTTCTGCTAACTCAAAATTAGTGCGTTTCTTTAATGTTTTTCTTTTATACAGATAGCCAGATTAGACTCATCCTTCAGCTCCAATCGTGTAGTGAATAATGGCGTTTGGAATGGAAATATGGAACATTTTGTCAATTCAGTCAATTAATCTGTTAACACAATTTGGATGCCATTATCCCTATACATCAATGGTACTTTGGAATGTCATATGATGCACTGTTTTTGTTTTTCTCAGTGCTCAAAATTTCGCATTGCAGATTTGTTCCTCCAATCCAATGCATTATCATCAAAAAAAAAATTTCTTTGGACTAAACTATTTTCCTTGATTTTTCATCGCCATCCAAAAAAAATTATTGGCGATTTCAGAAATTGATTTCAAATTTCCAATCCTTCGCTGCCCTCCCTGAAAAGGGCTTATTGGCAGTTTCAGAAATTGATTCCAATTTACTAAATCCTTTTCCACCTTGATATCTAAGGGATCAATTATATCTTGGTGGATGGCCAATCAAAAACACAAAAAGACAAACAACCATTCACGCTCACAGACATCAGTGGTCTGTAATTTTTTCACTAGTGGAGAGCGCCATCCCTGAAAAGGGATTATTGGCAGCTAACCACCTTTTTCTGTCCTATCAGCACTAGTCATTCTCAAAAGAACTAGGTTAATAGTCATTAATATGACTCACACTAAAGCATATTTCATCTAGTGATGGAAAAACAATGAATTATATTTCGTGCACTAAACATGATTCATCTTATTCCATCCTATAGAAATCATGCTTATCCTAAATTAATTATTTTATCTAAACTTGTCAGGTACAATTTAATAATTTGGATCAATGCCATTTCTGCATTGTTTTCTTTTCGTTTGATATCATTAATAATTTGGATGTATGCCATTTCTGTCTCCTCTGCTTCTAAATTCTTATCTGCCTCTGCTCTTGTTGATGCGAGGTAACCTGAGACATCTTGTCTGGCATTCCAGGAGGGACCCCCCCCCCCCCCCCCCCCCCCGTGCCTGGTACGAGAGGGGGGATAGTAGGGGGGCACTGTCATTTAGCAGGCCTGGCATCCATCAGACCTGTCATGCTGGCGAGTTTTGGGATGGGTTAGGGAAAGAAGGCTTTTTCCACTCCATTTGGCCGCCATTTTTCCTTTGTCCTCGGCTCAGCCATTTTTTCTTCACATGTGCTTTGCCCTTTTCTCCCCCCACCCTTTGTCTTTATTCTTCCTCCACTCTTTCATATATGTGCAATTATCCTGGAAAATGCTTTAGCATAAACTTCATGTTGGTTGAGAGTTCTTTGCTGTTTGTTAAACCCATTTTTGCAACTTTTCTTTTGTTTGAAGATTTTTTGAACTTTTTCCAAACAATGGTCAAATGTTACTCTATTAATATATTTCTTTAGGATTTTTTAGGGACGTCCCAACTAATTTATTATCTTATTTACCCGCCTAGATAGTCGTTTATACTCTTATTTTGCGCGGCAATCGTCGAGATTTATGACTGCGTCACGGCATATTTCAGGTTCATATATATACATATCCTTCTGGTTGATATATATATATATATACTTCATATGAAGATTACTTTTATCAAGCGCTTTTACTCATCAGGTGCTGTATTTTTGGAAGGTTTCCCTTATTTTTAACAATCTCCAAAAATCCTTTACGAGGGATTCTTTCACCCTCTAGTCTAAACCGCGTCACCAGTTTTCCTTACGAATGTCACCTATGGCCGAAGTGTACATTCGCCGCATATCTTGTGTATTCCCTTTATTTATTTTTTTTTTTTTTTGACATACATACTCCCCAACGATATGCAAATATTTCCTATTTATGGAACGTTTTTCTTCGACTTTTTCACGAGAGGAAAAACGGGATTTTCACCAGCCTTGTTATATATAAATTTTAAACAGCCCTACCGTCTCTTGTGCGTGCATCCTCTCTCCGGCCGGGTTCCTTCTTCAAACGGGCCGCGATCGACCGAAAAGCCCCCTCTTTCAAAGTAAGAGGGCTGACGTCAGTAATTCTTAGCCTTCAGTCCACCGCGGTCCGAGAAATTCAGAAATGAATTCCCGGGTTTCGGCACCAGAAAATGTCAGGTTTAGAACCATATACATTCAATAATTCGGATCAGAGGTAGCACACGCAGAGTCGGCTTGATGAGATTTTCAAAGACATCAGCTGAGGGAGGGGTCGGGAGGTGCAAGCGCTTGGAGACGAGTCCATCTCCTTGCCTGACCAGTTCCAATCCCTGCCTCCCTCCAACAGTTGAGCTGGTTTTATTAACAAAGGGTCATGTGACCTAGATACAAACATAAGGCGGGAAGAAGTAGACAAAGAAGTGGGTGTCGTGAAAGATGACACCCCCTTAACTAAAAGGTGTCATGATGGAAGTTTCCACTGGGTCATGCAAAATTCTATTCTAGTTACTACACTATATAAACCAAAAGACATAATAATAAGCATAAAATACATTCATACTTCACATAAGAGATCCACTCAAGGGGTCGTGATGCAATGTATCCATAAAGGCAGAATTGTAAATTAAGAGTCTGGAGTCATAACTTGTAAAACTGTGTAAAAATGTCAGAGACACAAATGACATAGTGTAATATCATCAAATTTTATAATTTAATAAGTTTTTCATTTGGCATCATTCTAATGGCTAGATATTAAGTTATAATGAAAACTATGATACTTGGCCAAAACGTGATTTTCAGCGCATGAAACGCACGTTAAGCCAATAAAAACTGAAATGTTCCCCTGCTGCGAAACAAACTGTCAGAGACACATAGTTACTGTGTATATAGTGTATAATTGTCCAATTTAAGTAAGTTTTTCATTTGGCATCATTCTAAGTGATATAAATTAAGTTATAGTGAAAATTATGATACTTGGCCAAAACGTGATTTTCAGCGCATGAAACGCACGTTAAGGCAATAAAAACTGAAATGTTCCCCTGCTGCGAAACAAACTGCCAGAGGCACATAGTTACTGTGTCTATAGTGTAAAATCATCCAATTCAAGTAAGTATTGCATTTAGCATCATTCTAAGTGCTAGAAATTAAGTTATAGTGAAAACTATGATACTTGGCCAAAACGTGATTTTCAGCGCATGAAACGCACGTTAAGGCAATAAAAACTGAAATGTTCCCCTGCTGCGAAACAAACACTCAGAGGCACATAGTTACTGTGTATATAGTGTATAATTGTCCAATTCAAGTAAGTTTTTCATTTTGCATCATTCTAAGTGCTAGAAATTAAGTTATAGTGAAAACTATGATACTTGGCCAAAACGTGATTTTCAGCGCATGAAATGCACATTAAGGCAATAAAAACTGAAATGTTCCCCCGCTGCGAAACAAACTGTCAGTGACACATAGTTACTGTGTATATAGTGTATAATCGTCCAAATTAAGTAGGTTTTTCATTTGATATCATTCTAAGTGATGAAAGTTAGGGTTAGGGTTAGGGTTAGGTTAAGTTATAGTAAAAACTATGATACTTGGCCAAAACATGATTTTCAGCGCATGAAACGCACATTAGGGCAAAAAAACTGAAATGTTTGTTAGGTCTGAAAATACAACTTCAGGAGCAGGCTAAGAAAGAGTGAGATAAATTTAAATAGAAAATATGTATGACCAGACTGCAAAGTGGACAGAGAGTTCCTACAGTGGGCTCCTGTTCACTGCGATGTTACTGCAACTCTAGTCGAATGACCAGTGAGTGTGTCTTAAATACAGGCAAAACTGACAGTTGTCCCTAAGACTTTGGACAGATACGTTTCAGTCATTTGCAGGGCAACAAGTAATTGATTAGTGTCGGGCCTGGTATCTGTAGTCAATGGTTTCCAGACGTAGGGTGTTCTTCGCTGTTCCTACCCTGGGGAATACCGCCATCATGATTTTGGAGGAGACTGACCAGTGTTTGTATTAGAGGGGGACATCCGAGCCCCAAACTGAATCATGGGGGAAGAAATCAAAGCTCCGTCGTTGACGCCTGGTGGGTAGATGTGGGTTGGCGTCGACAGTTGGAATCGAGTCTGCTGTTAGAACGTACGTGTGGTCGGATGCAGATGTAGGGACACAGAGCCCAGTTGTATTGGTGGGGATGATCATATACACTTGCCATTCGCAGAGCCACCATATTTGGTCCAGTACTGTCCATGATTGGGAAGGAATGTGTCTGATCTCGGCGCACCTGGTGACGTGAACTTGGTCCAAAGGGGTCTTCGGATCCGGTCCGCTGAAGTTGAAACAGGATGGATAACAGTCTGTTCGGTTGTTGCACTGGACATACGTTGCGGTATTGACTGTAGCTGCTAATGGTACTGCGACCATGGTATGTAGGCGGTCGAGCTTTGCTGGAAGGATTCTCTCAGATTACCCAGGATACAGTTGTAGGTGAGGTTGGCGAGTTCTTCGTTCTGTCGGTTGGACCATAGCTGTGGTTGGGCTACGGCAGTAGGCAAGAGGGAACAGACATAACAACTCATTGGTTGTGGCGCGGGCTGTGAGTGCGGTGTATCTGTACCAACTGTTCCTCATCATCGGGTTGTAGTCGTTTTCTTCCTGTGTTTGGACATGGGCGAGAATAAGGTGTATCTACTCAGGCTTAGGTGTTCCTGCCGGACGGATTTTGAGTAGGCGTGTGGCGGATGGTTGTACGAAGGGGTTCACACCAATCACTTTGGGGACCATGGCTGGACTAGTAGTGCGGATGGTGATAGTAAAGAGGGGGCCTTTTCCTGGTCGGTCCGGTCGGAGGCATAGGTTGATGCAGCCTTTTTGTTGGATATTGGTCGTAAGGTCTAGCATATGTTTACCATCTTTGATGGTGGTGGCTAACTTGGTGAAGTTAGCGGTCATGGTGGTAGCTTCTTTGGAAAGGGGCCATGTGATGGTTTTGTAGCCTGTATGGAGGAGGACCTGGTCCAAGGTGTCTGGCCAGACCATTCAGACTCTGGGAGCTTGTAGGTACCAATAAAAATAACTGGAGTCAGTCCTGTGTAATCCCAAGTGAGTAAGCTGTAGGCTGAGCAAAGGTACTTGAACGACGATTGGTGTCTTGGTTAATGGGATGCAGATCTGGGGTCCCTGATCGTTTCCTGAACCAGCTAGTGGGGCATTCTCCTTCAGTGGGAATGTACCAAGGTTCTGGTACGTTCCCCCCATGTGGTTGAACACAGAGCGGTGATGATGATGGCCAAAATCCAACGGTGAGGTCCGTCCCAACGTGGAGAAGACCAGCACTTTCTTTTTATCACCTTGACGAGTACCAGGTCTCCTGGGGACAGGACCTCCTCTGTGGGAGACAGAGAAGATGTCGGCAGATTATTTTGCATTCATCACAGTTCTTTCTTGGAACATTTTGCATAACCACTTAGTGAGGGAATCTGTTTCTCTTTTCTCTTCTACCACCAGATCTTTTTCCCACATTGTTAAGTGGAAGGGTCTGTCGTTCACTGCCTCAAATGGTGTGCATCCCTGTGCTGTTGGAATGATTCTCATGTACGTTTCTACCAGGCTCAGGCATTCTTGCCATGGTTTTCCTGTATCTTCCATGGTTTTTCTGAGTCTGAGTTTTACTGTTCTAATGGTTTGTTCGACGAGTCCAGCACTTTGGTTCAGTTTGATGAAATCCATGTTCAGAAGCTCGAAGGGATATGTTCCTGTTTGCCTTGTTCCATGCTTGGGTTGTTCATTGCCTTGAGAGTTGTGTCTACAGCAGTTTAGACAGTTTCTGCAAAATAATTGAGGTAAGTTTGGAGACCTCTGGGAACATGCATTGTTTGTTGTACTGTACTGATCATCCCTCCTGTTGAGACATGGCTCCTCCCATGGCTCAATTTGGCAATTACTTCAAACAATGATCGTGTCACGCATGGCTTGTTTTCTACTGCATAGAGTCCGTTCTTGTGTTGAGTGGCTCCTTCTGTTTCCCATTGCAGTTTCTCTTTTTCTGGGGAATGATTTTGCATTTCTCTTAGGAATTCAGCAGGGATTGGGCTGTGTCTTTCCACCGTCACGTCTTGTTCTAGGAATAGTCTACATGCCTCTGTCAGTGCCACTATTTCTGCGGCTTGTGCAGACCAGTCGCCGGGGAGTCGTCCTGTCTTGAGGTTGTCTTTTTGAGTCACCACGGCATATACGTTGTGTTTTTCTCCATCCAGGGTTTTTGATGATGATCCATCCCCATAGGCAATGTGTCCGGGGGGCAATGGGTTGTCCATTAGGTCAGTTGCATATACGTGGTTAATTATGATTCGTTGAGTGGGCAACTGTGAGAATTGGTTTAACCACTTGTCGTCCGGTCTCCCATGAACTTCAGGGTGACATGTAATGGCCATGTTTGTTGTTCCTGTCCTGGGGCTGCTGGGCAGATATCTTCAGACTGTTCTCTTAGACTTTCAGCTACCTTGGCAGAATCATTCCCGACAATGTCGAGAGAGTAGAAGCTGTTAGATGTGGTGGTGTGGAAGATATTTTTGGTCTGTAATTCCCTGGGTCGGAGGCCATTTTGGGTGGCCACTAGGCTTAGCCCAAGCTGGACCATGATATCTCGTCCCGGTAACTCTCCGATTTTCATTTTGCAGTCTGACAATAAACCCATCCCTTTTGTTGCTTTCTGACCCATATTAATCACTTACTTAATAGTTTAAACAACAATTATTTTCTAAATTACCCGAAATTGATCTCCACTTTGTGATTAACCCAATATCTCTGAACACACAAAGACCAAAAGTCCCTGACTTTGTCTTAGTTAAGTCCCTGACTCTATTAACAGACCAAGACTATAATGCCTTTGCTAATTCTTGTTCTACTTTCATTGGTCCCGGACCAATTGGTTTATTACCAGACTGCAAAGTGAGAGTTCCTACAGTAGGGTCCTGTTCAACGCGATGTTCCTGAAACTCTAGTCGAATGACCAGTGTGTGTGTCTTAAATACAGGAAAAACTGACAGTTGTCACTAGGACTTTGGACAGATACATTCCAGTCATTTGCAGGGCAAAAAGTAATTGATCAGTGTCAGACAGTTGAATATTTGTGCTGACATGTCACCCCAATCACAAGACTAAGATTGTTTATTCAGTCAGACAGTTGGGTGTTTATGCTGCTATGTCAGCCGTAAGGATGACTACAATGCTGTTATACTCGCAAAAACTTATACAATATGAACAAGCATTTGCAAAGATACTTTGTCTAATCTTTCATATTCCCCTGCTGCAAAAAAAACTGTCAGAGACACATAGTTACTGTGTATATAGTGTAAAATCGTCCAATTCAAGTAAGTTATCCATTTGGCATCATTCTCATTGATAAAAATTAAGTTACAATGAAAACAATCATACTTGGCCAAAACGTGATTATCAGGCCATGAAAAGCACATTAAGGCAATAAAAACTGAAAAGTTCCCCTGCTGCCAACGCACTGTCAGAGACACATAGTTCCTGTGTATATAGTGTAAAATCGTCCTATCCATGTAAGTCTTTCATTGGCATCATTCTAGGTGATTCTGGAGCTATTTCCCACCATAAAAAGTGTCCAAAACAGGCATTTTGCGATTAAAATAGTGGTTGTATTAGAACCAGGCCCAGGCGATTCTGGTTGGTGTTTTTACCCTGAAATTGTGTCCAATGATGATAAGGATGTATTTTTGATTATTCTGTATAAAAATAATCATCTAGGGATGTTCAGAAGTTTTGTTACGCCCGAATCAATGACCTCAATTTGGGCACTTTATTTACAAGTGGTGGTTTTTAAGAACCAGGCCCAGTCGGTTCTGGTTGGTGCTTTTACCCAGATATAGTATCCATTGTGTGGGTAGATGTATTTTCACTATTCTGTCTAAAAATAAAGATCCAGGACAGTTCCGGGGCTATTTCCCTACATAAATAGTGTCCAAAACATGCATTTTGCGATACAAAATAGTGGCTGCATTATAACAGGGTCCAGTCGGTTCTGGTGGGTGTTTGTATACGAAACTTGTGTCCAATTATGATGGGGATGTATACTTGACTATTCTGTATAGAAGTAATCATCTAGCGATGTTCAGAAGTTCTGTTATGCCCGAATGAATTACTTTCATTTGGTCACTTTATTTACAAGTGGTGGTTTAGAAACAGGCCCAGTCGGTTTTGGTTGGTGCTTTTACCCAGAATTTGTGTTTATTGTGTGAGTGGATGTATTTTCACTATTTTGTATAACAATAATGATCCAGGATGATTCTGGAGCTATTTCCCACCACAAACAGTGTCCAAAACAGGCATTTTGCGGTTAAAGTAGTGGTTGTATTAGAACCACGCCCAGTCGGTTTCGGTTCGTGTTTTTACCCAGAAATTGTGTCCAATGATTATGGGGATGTATTTTTTATTATTCTTTATAAAAATAATATTCTAGGGATGTTCAGAAGTTCTGTTATGCCCTAATCAATGACCTCAATTTGGGCACTTTATTTACAAGTGGTTGTTTAGAACCAGGCCCAGTCGGTTCTGGTTGGTGCTTTACCCACAATTAGTGTCGATTGTGTGGGTTTGATGTATTTTCACTATTCTCTGTAAGAATAAAGATCCAGGGATGTTCTGAGACTATTTCCCACCAGAAATAGTGTCAAAAACATGCATTTTGCGACAAAAATAGGGGTTGTATTAGAACCAGGCCCAGTCGGTTCTGGTTTGTGTATACCCCCTTAACGTGTGTCCAATAGGAATGGGGTTGTATTTTTGACTATTCTGTATAAAAATTATCATCTAGGGATGTTCAGAAGTTCTTCTATGCCCGAATAAATGACCTCCATTTGGGCACTTTATTTTGCATGTTGGTTGTAGTAGAACCAAGCCCAGTCGGTTCTGGTTGGTGCTTTTACCCAGAGTTAGTGTTGATTGTGTAGGTGGATGTATTTTCACTATTCTGTCTAAAAATAAAGATCCAGGATGGTTCTAGGGGTATTTACTACCATAAATAGTCTCCAAAACATGCATTTTGTGATAAAAAATAGTCGTTGAAAAAATGAAAAAATGAAAATCAGACATAGGCATTGTCGTCATCATTGACTTGACAAAAAGCCTAGTAGTCATCATACCCTCAGCAGCGTATGACGAAATTGTATAGTGCTTCTCCACAAATTCGTCTTCCCAGGCCAGACACATTTATGACATTTATTTATGACATATTCATACTTGTTAGCTCTCCGCCTTGAGCGCCATTTTGCGGCGACTGCAAGATGCCTCACCGATGCCAACAAGAATAAGGTGGATCACTTACCTCTCAGTCTTTATACTTACCCTCCCTCAGTCAGCCTTTGGAAGGCAGATCTGCGCCAAACGACCTTCCTGTTATTTCATTTCGACTTGACTTAATTTCATAGTAGGGATATGTGTAGTCGTCACGTCACGTGTTGCTGCAGGTTCAGAGACCTGATGGCTGTTGGGAAAAAGCTGTCCTTGAGCCTGTTTGTCCGTGCTTTGTAGGACCTGTAGCGTCTGCCAGATGGAAGCAACTGGAACAGGCCGTGTCCAGGGTGGTATGGGTCTCCAACAATGGACCCGGCTCTTCTAAGGTATCGGGGGTTGGCAATGTCTTCTAGTGATGGCAGAGAGCAGCCGACGATCTTCTGGGCAGTGTTTATCACCCTCTGTATTGCTTTTTTGTCTGCTGCCGTGCTTCCGGTATACCACACTGTAATGCCGTAAGTCAGGATGCTCTCCACAGTGGCTCTGTAGAAGGTTGCCAGAAGCTTGGTGTCCAATTTGTCCCTTCTCAGTACCCTGAGAAAGTGGAGTCGTTTCTGGGCCTTCTTTACTAACACTGTGGTGTTTGTGGACCAGGAGAGCCTATCCGTGACGTGGACTCCCAGAAATTTGAAGGATTGGACCCTGTCTACACATACTCCGTTAATGAGGAGTGGGGCCAGGTCTGTGCTGCGCTTGCGAAAGTCCAGGATTATTTCTTTAGTCTTTGCGGTATTTAGTGTAAGATTGTTCGCCGAGCACCAAGAAGACAGTTTGTCGACCTCGTCTCTGTAAGCTGACTCATCCCCGCCTGAGATAAGTCCGATCACAGTGGTGTCATCGGCGAATTTGATGATAGAGTTTGACTGGTGGGCTGGTGTGCAGTCGTATGTGTACAAGGAGTACAGGACAGGACTCAGTATACAGCCTTGTGGTGAGCCAGTGTTCAGTGTAATGGCGGAAGAGAGGTGTGGACCCATTCTGACAGTTTGTGGTCGACCAGTCAAGAAGTTCTTTACCCAGCAGCAGATTGAAGAGGATAGTCCAAGGTGGTAGAGTTTGTCCTTCAGGATGTCCGGCTTGATGGTGTTAAAGGCTGAGCTATAGTCTATGAAAAGCATCGTCACATAGTTCCCCCGGTGCTCCAGGTGGCTCAGTGCTGAGTGAAGAGCCACAGCGATAGCATCCTCAGTGGACCTGTTTTCTCTATAAGCAAACTGGTGAGGGTCAACTGAGGGGGGGATTGTCCTTCTGATGTGTCGGGCCACCAACTTTTCAAAGCACTTCATGATCACAGGCGTGAGAGCAACAGGCCTGTAATCGTTCAAGCTGCAGATGGTTGGCCTTTTTGGGGACAGGAATGATGGTGGCAGATTTTAGGCAGGCAGGAACGATGGATAGTTGCATTATAACTGGTTAGTCTCGGTTCTGGTTGCTGTTTATATCCGAAACTTGTGTCCAAAGAGGATGGGGATGTATATTTTACTATTCTGTTTAAAAATAATCATGTAGGGATGTTTTGGGGCTTTTTTTACACAAGAATCCAAAACCTCCAATGGATCTTTATTTTGCACGGTGGTTGAATTAGAACCGGGCCCAGTCGGTTCTGGTTGCCGCTTTTACCCAGATTTAGTGTCAATTGTGTGGATGGATGCATTTTCACTATTATGTGTAAAATTAAAGATGCAGGGATGTTCTGGGAATATTTCACACCGTCAATAGTGTCCAAAACATTTTGCGATAAAAATAGTGGTTGTATTAGAACAAGGCCCAATCGGTTCTGGTTGGTGTATTTACCCAGAATTTGTGTTGATTGAGTGGGTGGATGTAGTTTCACTATTTTCTATAAAAATAATGTTTCCCACCATAAACATTGTCCAAAACAGGCATTTTGCGACTAAAAAAGAGGTCGTATTAGAACCAGGCCCAGTCGGTTCTGGTTGGTGCTTCTACCCATAATTAGTGTTGAATGTGTAGATGGATGTATTTTCACTATTCTGTGTAAAAATAATGATCCAGGATGGTTCTGGAGCTATTTTCCCACCATAAACAGTGTCCAAAACAGGCATTCTGCGATTAAAATAGTGGTTGTATTAGAACCAGGCCCAGTCTGTTCTGGTTGGTGAATTTACCCGAAAAATTGTATCCATTGACGATGGGGATGTATTTTTGATTATTATGTATAAAAATAATCATCTAGGGATCTTCAGAAGTTCTGTTATTCCCGAATCAATGACCTCCATTTGGGCACATTATTGACGGAGCTCACGACCATGATCCAGTGTGTGGCTCGGATGTGTCCCTCAAACACAAATACTGGTCAGTCTCATCCAAAATCCTAATGGCTCAGTTCCCTTGAGTGGGAGCGGCAAGGAACGCCCTGCATTTGAAGACCATTGAAGGCAGGTTCCGGGCCTGTGTCGGCGCATCAGTCAGGCTGGGTAGCCGCTATGGCCCAGGTGATTTTCCAGGGCTGCCCTGCTCTTGACGGAGTGGCCACCCAGCGGGGCTGTGTGTGTTTCATGGTGGGAGACTCGTGCTGCCCCTTCATCCCTGCCGGCATGTCCTGCTCGGTCCATGATGCCCTGCAGGCTATTAGGAACATGCAGAGAGCTGTGACCGGAGATCCGGTTCCACAACGAGGATGGCTTGACTGGTTCTTCTCTGGCTCATGGAAACAGCCACTTCAATATTTCAATATTTTCACAGACACAAAAGGAGGGAATTGTGGGATGGACTGGCTAACTGGCTTAATAATTGTTTATTCTTGTCGCACCATGTGGTCATACTGGTTTAACTTTGTTTTTTAAGATCGTAGAATGCAAGGTAGACTAGCCAAACTGGTTTTACAATTGAATTAAAAGATCGTGGAATGTAAGAAAGACTAACTAGTTGGCCTTGCAATTGTTTGTTCGCCTCGAGAAATATAAGAAAAGCTGGCTAACAGGGTTTGCAATTTTTTCCTTGTATTGTGCGATGAAAAGAGGTTCAACTTCAGGAGTAACTGTCACTCTCCAGGTCATCTAGGGTCAAGTGCACACTTGAAAACTTTCATATTCGACCAAAACGTGCTTATCAGCACATAAAAAGCACATTTGGTGGTACGCGGGAAGAACGGCAGCAGACAAAAAGGCTATTTAGAAAGGTATCACCACTACGCAGAAGAACGTCGGCTACTCTGCCCTCACTGGAAGACATTGCCAGCCCTCGTTACCTCAGCAGAGCCAGGGACATGATCAGGGACCCATGCCACCCTGGTCACAATCGGTTCCAGCTGCTGCTCTCTGGCAGACAGACGCTGTAAGTTTCCCACATCCGTTGGGACTCTAAACTTGGGGTAACACAACACAATCCCTTCTGTGTAATAACTTCGGGTGAGGTAATATGAATAGACATTAGGTACAAGGTGATCTGACACCTACATGCTGAATGAAGGTAAGTGAAAGACAGTGAGAGGTAAGAGATCCACTCAAGGGGTGGTGATGCAATGTATCCATAAAGGCAGAATTGTAAATTAAGAGTCTGGAGTCATAACTTGTAAAACTGTGTAAAAATGTCAGAGACACAAATGACATAGTGTAATATCATCAAATTTTATAATTTAATAAGTTTTTCATTTGGCATCATTCTAATGGCTAGATATTAAGTTATAATGAAAACTATGATACTTGGCCAAAACGTGATTTTCAGCGAATGAAACGCACGTTAAGCCAATAAAAACTGAAATGTTCCCCTGCTGCGAAACAAACTGTCAGAGACACATAGTTACTGTGTATATAGTGTATAATTGTCCAATTCAAGTAAGTTTTTCATTTGGCATCATTCTAAGTGATATAAATTAAGTTATAGTGAAAATTATGATACTTGGCCAAAACGTGATTTTCAGCGCATGAAACGCACGTTAAGGCAATAAAAACTGAAATATTCCCCTGCTGCGAAACAAACTGTCAGAGACATATAGTTACTGTGTATATAGTGTATTATCGTCCAATTCAAGTAAGTTTTTCATTTAGCATCACTCTAAGTGATAGAAATTAAGTTATAGTGAAAACTATCATACTCGGCCAAAACATGATTTTCAGCGCATGAAACGCACGTTAGCAATAAAAACTGAAATGTCCCCCTGCTGCGAAACAAACTGTCAGAGACACATAGTTACTGTGTATATAGTGTAAAATAGTCCAATACAAGTAAGTTTTGCATTTAGCATCATTCTAAGTGATAGAAATTAAGTTATAGTGAAAACTATGATACTTGGCCAAAACGTGATTTTCAGCGCATGAAACGCACGTTAAGGCAATAAAAACTGAAATGTTCCCCTGCTGCGAAACAAACTGCCAGAGGCACATAGTTACTGTGTCTATAGTGTAAAATCATCCAATTCAAGTAAGTATTGCATTTAGCATCATTCTAAGTGCTAGAAATTAAGTTATAGTGAAAACTATGATACTTGGCCAAAACGTGATTTTCAGCGCATGAAACGCACGTTAAGGCAATAAAAACTGAAATGTTCCCCTGCTGCGAAACAAACTGTCAGAGGCACATAGTTACTGTGTCTATAGTGTAAAATCATCCAATTCAAGTAAGTATTGCATTTAGCATCATTCTAAGTGCTAGAAATTAAGTTATAGTGAAAACTATGATACTTGGCCAAAACGTGATTTTCAGCGCATGAAACGCACGTTAAGGCAATAAAAACTGAAATGTTCCCCTGCTGCGAAACAAACACTCAGAGGAACATAGTTACTGTGTATATAGTGTATAATTGTCCAATTCAAGTAAGTTTTTCATTTTGCATCATTCTAAGTGCTAGAAATTAAGTTATAGTGAAAACTATGATACTTGGCCAAAACGTGATTTTCAGCGCATGAAATGCACATTAAGGCAATAAAAACTGAAATGTTCCCCCGCTGCGAAACAAACTGTCAGTGACACATAGTCACTGTGTATATAGTGTATAATCATCCAAATTAAGTAGGTTTTTCATTTGATATCATTCTAAGTGATGAAAGTTAGGGTTAGGGTTAGGGTTAGGTTAAGTTATAGTGAAAACTATGATACTTGGTCAAAACATGATTTTCAGCGCATGAAACGCACATTAGGGCAAAAAAACTGAAATGTTTGTTAGGTCTGAAAATACAACTTCAGGAGCAGGCTAAGAAAGAGTGAGATAAATTTAAATAGAAAATATGTATGACCAGACTGCAAAGTGGACAGAGAGCTCCTACAGTGGGCTCCTGTTCACTGCGATGTTACTGCAACTCTAGTCGAATGACCAGTGAGTGTGTCTTAAATACAGGCAAAACTGACAGTTGTCCCTAAGACTTTGGACAGATACGTTTCAGTCATTTGCAGGGCAACAAGTAATTGATTAGTGTCGGGCCTGGAATCTGTAGTCAATGGTTTCCAGACGTAGGGTGTTCTTCGCTGTTCCTACCCTGGGGAATACCGCCATCATGATTTTGGAGGAGACTGACCAGTGTTTGTATTAGAGGGGGACATCCGAGCCCCAAACTGAATCATGGGGGAAGAAATCAAAGCTCCGTCGTTGACGCCTGGTGGGTAGATGTGGGTTGGCGTCGACAGTTGGAATCGAGTCTGCTGTTAGAACGTACGTGTGGTCGGATGCAGATGTAGGGACACAGAGCCCAGTTGTATTGGTGGGGATGATCATATACACTTGCCATTCGCAGAGCCACCATATTTGGTCCAGTACTGTCCATGATTGGGAAGGAATGTGTCTGATCTCGGCGCACCTGGTGACGTGAACTTGGTCCAAAGGGGTCTTCGGATCCGGTCCGCTGAAGTTGAAACAGGATGGATAACAGTCTGTTCGGTTGTTGCACTGGACATACGTTGCGGTATTGACTGTAGCTGCTAATGGTACTGCGACCATGGTATGTAGGCGGTCGAGCTTTGCTGGAAGGATTCTCTCAGATTACCCAGGATACAGTTGTAGGTGAGGTTGGCGAGTTCTTCGTTCTGTCGGTTGGACCATAGCTGTGGTTGGGCTACGGCAGTAGGCAAGAGGGAACAGACATAACAACTCATTGGTTGTGGCGCGGGCTGTGAGTGCGGTGTATCTGTACCAACTGTTCCTCATCATCGGGTTGTAGTCGTTTTCTTCCTGTGTTTGGACATGGGCGAGAATAAGGTGTATCTACTCAGGCTTAGGTGTTCCTGCCGGACGGATTTTGAGTAGGCGTGTGGCGGATGGTTGTACGAAGGGGTTCACACCAATCACTTTGGGGACCATGGCTGGACTAGTAGTGCGGATGGTGATAGTAAAGAGGGGGCCTTTTCCTGGTCGGTCCGGTCGGAGGCATAGGTTGATGCAGCCTTTTTGTTGGATATTGGTCGTAAGGTCTAGCATATGTTTACCATCTTTGATGGTGGTGGCTAACTTGGTGAAGTTAGCGGTCATGGTGGTAGCTTCTTTGGAAAGGGGCCATGTGATGGTTTTGTAGCCTGTATGGAGGAGGACCTGGTCCAAGGTGTCTGGCCAGACCATTCAGACTCTGGGAGCTTGTAGGTACCAATAAAAATAACTGGAGTCAGTCCTGTGTAATCCCAAGTGAGTAAGCTGTAGGCTGAGCAAAGGTACTTGAACGACGATTGGTGTCTTGGTTAATGGGATGCAGATCTGGGGTCCCTGATCGTTTCCTGAACCAGCTAGTGGGGCATTCTCCTTCAGTGGGAATGTACCAAGGTTCTGGTACGTTCCCCCCATGTGGTTGAACACAGAGCGGTGATGATGATGGCCAAAATCCAACGGTGAGGTCCGTCCCAACGTGGAGAAGACCAGCACTTTCTTTTTATCACCTTGACGAGTACCAGGTCTCCTGGGGACAGGACCTCCTCTGTGGGAGACAGAGAAAATGTCGGCAGATTATTTTGCATTCATCACAGTTCTTTCTTGGAACATTTTGCATAACCACTTAGTGAGGGAATCTGTTTCTCTTTTCTCTTCTACCACCAGATCTTTTTCCCACATTGTTAAGTGGAAGGGTCTGTCGTTCACTGCCTCAAATGGTGTGCATCCCTGTGCTGTTGGAATGATTCTCATGTACGTTTCTACCAGGCTCAGGCATTCTTGCCATGGTTTTCCTGTATCTTCCATGGTTTTTCTGAGTCTGAGTTTTACTGTTCTAATGGTTTGTTCGACGAGTCCAGCACTTTGGTTCAGTTTGATGAAATCCATGTTCAGAAGCTCGAAGGGATATGTTCCTGTTTGCCTTGTTCCATGCTTGGGTTGTTCATTGCCTTGAGAGTTGTGTCTACAGCAGTTTAGACAGTTTCTGCAAAATAATTGAGGTAAGTTTGGAGACCTCTGGGAACATGCATTGTTTGTTGTACTGTACTGATCATCCCTCCTGTTGAGACATGGCTCCTCCCATGGCTCAATTTGGCAATTACTTCAAACAATGATCGTGTCACGCATGGCTTGTTTTCTACTGCATAGAGTCCGTTCTTGTGTTGAGTGGCTCCTTCTGTTTCCCATTGCAGTTTCTCTTTTTCTGGGGAATGATTTTGCATTTCTCTTAGGAATTCAGCAGGGATTGGGCTGTGTCTTTCCACCGTCACGTCTTGTTCTAGGAATAGTCTACATGCCTCTGTCAGTGCCACTATTTCTGCGGCTTGTGCAGACCAGTCGCCGGGGAGTCGTCCTGTCTTGAGGTTGTCTTTTTGAGTCACCACGGCATATACGTTGTGTTTTTCTCCATCCAGGGTTTTTGATGATGATCCATCCCCATAGGCAATGTGTCCGGGGGGCAATGGGTTGTCCATTAGGTCAGTTGCATATACGTGGTTAATTATGATTCGTTGAGTGGGCAACTGTGAGAATTGGTTTAACCACTTGTCGTCCGGTCTCCCATGAACTTCAGGGTGACATGTAATGGCCATGTTTGTTGTTCCTGTCCTGGGGCTGCTGGGCAGATATCTTCAGACTGTTCTCTTAGACTTTCAGCTACCTTGGCAGAATCATTCCCGACAATGTCGAGAGAGTAGAAGCTGTTAGATGTGGTGGTGTGGAAGATATTTTTGGTCTGTAATTCCCTGGGTCGGAGGCCATTTTGGGTGGCCACTAGGCTTAGCCCAAGCTGGACCATGATATCTCGTCCCGGTAACTCTCCGATTTTCATTTTGCAGTCTGACAATAAACCCATCCCTTTTGTTGCTTTCTGACCCATATTAATCACTTACTTAATAGTTTAAACAACAATTATTTTCTAAATTACCCGAAATTGATCTCCACTTTGTGATTAACCCAATATCTCTGAACACACAAAGACCAAAAGTCCCTGACTTTGTCTTAGTTAAGTCCCTGACTCTATTAACAGACCAAGACTATAATGCCTTTGCTAATTCTTGTTCTACTTTCATTGGTCCCGGACCAATTGGTTTATTACCAGACTGCAAAGTGAGAGTTCCTACAGTAGGGTCCTGTTCAACGCGATGTTCCTGAAACTCTAGTCGAATGACCAGTGTGTGTGTCTTAAATACAGGAAAAACTGACAGTTGTCACTAGGACTTTGGACAGATACATTCCAGTCATTTGCAGGGCAAAAAGTAATTGATCAGTGTCAGACAGTTGAATATTTGTGCTGACATGTCACCCCAATCACAAGACTAAGATTGTTTATTCAGTCAGACAGTTGGGTGTTTATGCTGCTATGTCAGCCGTAAGGATGACTACAATGCTGTTATACTCGCAAAAACTTATACAATATGAACAAGCATTTGCAAAGATACTTTGTCTAATCTTTCATATTCCCCTGCTGCAAAAAAAACTGTCAGAGACACATAGTTACTGTGTATATAGTGTAAAATCGTCCAATTCAAGTAAGTTATCCATTTGGCATCATTCTCATTGATAAAAATTAAGTTACAATGAAAACAATCATACTTGGCCAAAACGTGATTTTCAGGGTATGAAAAGTACATTAAGGCAATAAAAACTGAAAAGTTCCCCTGCTGCCAAACAAACTGTCAGAGACACAGTTACTGTGTATATAGTGTAAAATCGTCCAATTCAAGTAAGTTTTTTATTTGGCATCGTTCAAAGTGATAGAAATTAAGTTACAATGAAAACTATCATACTTGGCCAAAACGTGATTATCAGGCCATGAAAAGCACATTAAGGCAATAAAAACTGAAAAGTTCCCCTGCTGCCAACGCACTGTCAGAGACACATAGTTCCTGTGTATATAGTGTAAAATCGTCCTATCCATGTAAGTCTTTCATTGGCATCATTCTAGGTGATTCTGGAGCTATTTCCCACCATAAAAAGTGTCCAAAACAGGCATTTTGCGATTAAAATAGTGGTTGTATTAGAACCAGGCCCAGGCGATTCTGGTTGGTGTTTTTACCCTGAAATTGTGTCCAATGATGATAAGGATGTATTTTTGATTATTCTGTATAAAAATAATCATCTAGGGATGTTCAGAAGTTTTGTTACGCCCGAATCAATGACCTCAATTTGGGCACTTTATTTACAAGTGGTGGTTTTTAAGAACCAGGCCCAGTCGGTTCTGGTTGGTGCTTTTACCCAGATATAGTATCCATTGTGTGGGTAGATGTATTTTCACTATTCTGTCTAAAAATAAAGATCCAGGACAGTTCCGGGGCTATTTCCCTACATAAATAGTGTCCAAAACATGCATTTTGCGATACAAAATAGTGGCTGCATTATAACAGGGTCCAGTCGGTTCTGGTGGGTGTTTGTATACGAAACTTGTGTCCAATTATGATGGGGATGTATACTTGACTATTCTGTATAGAAGTAATCATCTAGCGATGTTCAGAAGTTCTGTTATGCCCGAATGAATTACTTTCATTTGGTCACTTTATTTACAAGTGGTGGTTTAGAAACAGGCCCAGTCGGTTTTGGTTGGTGCTTTTACCCAGAATTTGTGTTTATTGTGTGAGTGGATGTATTTTCACTATTTTGTATAACAATAATGATCCAGGATGATTCTGGAGCTATTTCCCACCACAAACAGTGTCCAAAACAGGCATTTTGCGGTTAAAGTAGTGGTTGTATTAGAACCACGCCCAGTCGGTTCTGGTTCGTGTTTTTACCCAGAAATTGTGTCCAATGATTATGGGGATGTATTTTTTATTATTCTTTATAAAAATAATATTCTAGGGATGTTCAGAAGTTCTGTTATGCCCTAATCAATGACCTCAATTTGGGCACTTTATTTACAAGTGGTTGTTTAGAACCAGGCCCAGTCGGTTCTGGTTGGTGCTTTACCCACAATTAGTGTCGATTGTGTGGGTTTGATGTATTTTCACTATTCTCTGTAAGAATAAAGATCCAGGGATGTTCTGAGACTATTTCCCACCAGAAATAGTGTCAAAAACATGCATTTTGCGACAAAAATAGGGGTTGTATTAGAACCAGGCCCAGTCGGTTCTGGTTTGTGTATACCCCCTTAACGTGTGTCCAATAGGAATGGGGTTGTATTTTTGACTATTCTGTATAAAAATTATCATCTAGGGATGTTCAGAAGTTCTTCTATGCCCGAATAAATGACCTCCATTTGGGCACTTTATTTTGCATGTTGGTTGTAGTAGAACCAAGCCCAGTCGGTTCTGGTTGGTGCTTTTACCCAGAGTTAGTGTTGATTGTGTAGGTGGATGTATTTTCACTATTCTGTCTAAAAATAAAGATCCAGGATGGTTCTAGGGGTATTTACTACCATAAATAGTCTCCAAAACATGCATTTTGTGATAAAAAATAGTAGTTGAAAAAATGAAAAAATGAAAATCAGACATAGGCATTGTCGTCATCATTGACTTGACAAAAAGCCTAGTAGTCATCATACCCTCAGCAGCGTATGACGAAATTGTATAGTGCTTCTCCACAAATTCGTCTTCCCAGGCCAGACACATTTATGACATTTATTTATGACATATTCATACTTGTTAGCTCTCCGCCTTGAGCGCCATTTTGCGGCGACTGCAAGATGCCTCACCGATGCCAACAAGAATAAGGTGGATCACTTACCTCTCAGTCTTTATACTTACCCTCCCTCAGTCAGCCTTTGGAAGGCAGATCTGCGCCAAACGACCTTCCTGTTATTTCATTTCGACTTGACTTAATTTCATAGTAGGGATATGTGTAGTCGTCACGTCACGTGTTGCTGCAGGTTCAGAGACCTGATGGCTGTTGGGAAAAAGCTGTCCTTGAGCCTGTTTGTCCGTGCTTTGTAGGACCTGTAGCGTCTGCCAGATGGAAGCAACTGGAACAGGCCGTGTCCAGGGTGGTATGGGTCTCCAACAATGGACCCGGCTCTTCTAAGGTATCGGGGGTTGGCAATGTCTTCTAGTGATGGCAGAGAGCAGCCGACGATCTTCTGGGCAGTGTTTATCACCCTCTGTATGGCTTTTTTGTCTGCTGCCGTGCTTCCGGTATACCACACTGTAATGCCGTAAGTCAGGATGCTCTCCACAGTGGCTCTGTAGAAGGTTGCCAGAAGCTTGGTGTCCAATTTGTCCCTTCTCAGTACCCTGAGAAAGTGGAGTCGTTTCTGGGCCTTCTTTACTAACACTGTGGTGTTTGTGGACCAGGAGAGCCTATCCGTGACGTGGACTCCCAGAAATTTGAAGGATTGGACCCTGTCTACACATACTCCGTTAATGAGGAGTGGGGCCAGGTCTGTGCTGCGCTTGCGAAAGTCCAGGATTATTTCTTTAGTCTTTGCGGTATTTAGTGTAAGATTGTTCGCCGAGCACCAAGAAGACAGTTTGTCGACCTCGTCTCTGTAAGCTGACTCATCCCCGCCTGAGATAAGTCCGATCACAGTGGTGTCATCGGCGAATTTGATGATAGAGTTTGACTGGTGGGCTGGTGTGCAGTCGTATGTGTACAAGGAGTACAGGACAGGACTCAGTATACAGCCTTGTGGTGAGCCAGTGTTCAGTGTAATGGCGGAAGAGAGGTGTGGACCCATTCTGACAGTTTGTGGTCGACCAGTCAAGAAGTTCTTTACCCAGCAGCAGATTGAAGAGGATAGTCCAAGGTGGTAGAGTTTGTCCTTCAGGATGTCCGGCTTGATGGTGTTAAAGGCTGAGCTATAGTCTATGAAAAGCATCGTCACATAGTTCCCCCGGTGCTCCAGGTGGCTCAGTGCTGAGTGAAGAGCCACAGCGATAGCATCCTCAGTGGACCTGTTTTCTCTATAAGCAAACTGGTGAGGGTCAACTGAGGGGGGGATTGTCCTTCTGATGTGTCGGGCCACCAACTTTTCAAAGCACTTCATGATCACAGGCGTGAGAGCAACAGGCCTGTAATCGTTCAAGCTGCAGATGGTTGGCCTTTTTGGGGACAGGAATGATGGTGGCAGATTTTAGGCAGGCAGGAACGATGGATAGTTGCATTATAACTGGTTAGTCTCGGTTCTGGTTGCTGTTTATATCCGAAACTTGTGTCCAAAGAGGATGGGGATGTATATTTTACTATTCTGTTTAAAAATAATCATGTAGGGATGTTTTGGGGCTTTTTTTACACAAGAATCCAAAACCTCCAATGGATCTTTATTTTGCACGGTGGTTGAATTAGAACCGGGCCCAGTCGGTTCTGGTTGCCGCTTTTACCCAGATTTAGTGTCAATTGTGTGGATGGATGCATTTTCACTATTATGTGTAAAATTAAAGATGCAGGGATGTTCTGGGAATATTTCACACCGTCAATAGTGTCCAAAACATTTTGCGATAAAAATAGTGGTTGTATTAGAACAAGGCCCAATCGGTTCTGGTTGGTGTATTTACCCAGAATTTGTGTTGATTGAGTGGGTGGATGTAGTTTCACTATTTTCTATAAAAATAATGTTTCCCACCATAAACATTGTCCAAAACAGGCATTTTGCGACTAAAAAAGAGGTCGTATTAGAACCAGGCCCAGTCGGTTCTGGTTGGTGCTTCTACCCATAATTAGTGTTGAATGTGTAGATGGATGTATTTTCACTATTCTGTGTAAAAATAATGATCCAGGATGGTTCTGGAGCTATTTTCCCACCATAAACAGTGTCCAAAACAGGCATTCTGCGATTAAAATAGTGGTTGTATTAGAACCAGGCCCAGTCTGTTCTGGTTGGTGAATTTACCCGAAAAATTGTATCCATTGACGATGGGGATGTATTTTTGATTATTATGTATAAAAATAATCATCTAGGGATCTTCAGAAGTTCTGTTATTCCCGAATCAATGACCTCCATTTGGGCACATTATTGACGGAGCTCACGACCATGATCCAGTGTGTGGCTCGGATGTGTCCCTCAAACACAAATACTGGTCAGTCTCATCCAAAATCCTAATGGCTCAGTTCCCTTGAGTGGGAGCGGCAAGGAACGCCCTGCATTTGAAGACCATTGAAGGCAGGTTCCGGGCCTGTGTCGGCGCATCAGTCAGGCTGGGTAGCCGCTATGGCCCAGGTGATTTTCCAGGGCTGCCCTGCTCTTGACGGAGTGGCCACCCAGCGGGGCTGTGTGTGTTTCATGGTGGGAGACTCGTGCTGCCCCTTCATCCCTGCCGGCATGTCCTGCTCGGTCCATGATGCCCTGCAGGCTATTAGGAACATGCAGAGAGCTGTGACCGGAGATCCGGTTCCACAACGAGGATGGCTTGACTGGTTCTTCTCTGGCTCATGGAAACAGCCACTTCAATATTTCAATATTTTCACAGACACAAAAGGAGGGAATTGTGGGATGGACTGGCTAACTGGCTTAATAATTGTTTATTCTTGTCGCACCATGTGGTCATACTGGTTTAACTTTGTTTTTTAAGATCGTAGAATGCAAGGTAGACTAGCCAAACTGGTTTTACAATTGAATTAAAAGATCGTGGAATGTAAGAAAGACTAACTAGTTGGCCTTGCAATTGTTTGTTCGCCTCGAGAAATATAAGAAAGGCTGGCTAACAGGGTTTGCAATTTTTTCCTTGTATTGTGCGATGAAAAGAGGTTCAACTTCAGGAGTAACTGTCACTCTCCAGGTCATCTAGGGTCAAGTGCACACTTGAAAACTTTCATATTCGACCAAAACGTGCTTATCAGCACATAAAAAGCACATTTGGTGGTACGCGGGAAGAACGGCAGCAGACAAAAAGGCTATTTAGAAAGGTATCACCACTACGCAGAAGAACGTCGGCTACTCTGCCCTCACTGGAAGACATTGCCAGCCCTCGTTACCTCAGCAGAGCCAGGGACATGATCAGGGACCCATGCCACCCTGGTCACAATCGGTTCCAGCTGCTGCTCTCTGGCAGACAGACGCTGTAAGTTTCCCACATCCGTTGGGACTCTAAACTTGGGGTAACACAACACAATCCCTTCTGTGTAATAACTTCGGGTGAGGTAATATGAATAGACATTAGGTACAAGGTGATCTGACACCTACATGCTGAATGAAGGTAAGTGAAAGACAGTGAGAGGTAAGAGATCCACTCAAGGGGTGGTGATGCAATGTATCCATAAAGGCAGAATTGTAAATTAAGAGTCTGGAGTCATAACTTGTAAAACTGTGTAAAAATGTCAGAGACACAAATGACATAGTGTAATATCATCAAATTTTATAATTTAATAAGTTTTTCATTTGGCATCATTCTAATGGCTAGATATTAAGTTATAATGAAAACTATGATACTTGGCCAAAACGTGATTTTCAGCGAATGAAACGCACGTTAAGCCAATAAAAACTGAAATGTTCCCCTGCTGCGAAACAAACTGTCAGAGACACATAGTTACTGTGTATATAGTGTATAATTGTCCAATTCAAGTAAGTTTTTCATTTGGCATCATTCTAAGTGATATAAATTAAGTTATAGTGAAAATTATGATACTTGGCCAAAACGTGAATTTCAGCGCATGAAACGCACGTTAAGGCAATAAAAACTGAAATATTCCCCTGCTGCGAAACAAACTGTCAGAGACATATAGTTACTGTGTATATAGTGTATTATCGTCCAATTCAAGTAAGTTTTTCATTTAGCATCATTCTAAGTGATAGAAATTAAGTTATAGTGAAAACTATCATACTCGGCCAAAACATGATTTTCAGCGCATGAAACGCACGTTAGCAATAAAAACTGAAATGTCCCCCTGCTGCGAAACAAACTGTCAGAGACACATAGTTACTGTGTATATAGTGTAAAATAGTCCAATTCAAGTAAGTTTTGCATTTAGCATCATTCTAAGTGATAGAAATTAAGTTATAGTGAAAACTATGATACTTGGCCAAAACGTGATTTTCAGCGCATGAAACGCACGTTAAGGCAATAAAAACTGAAATGTTCCCCTGCTGCGAAACAAACTGTCAGAGACACATAGTTACTGTGTATATAGTGTATTATTGTCCAATTCAAGTAAGTTTTTCATTTGGCATCATTCTAAGTGATAGAAATTAAGTTATAGTGAAAATTATGATACTTGGCCAAAACGTGATTTTCAGCGCATGAAACGCACGTTAAGGCAATAAAAACTGAAATGTTCCCCTGCTGCGAAACAAACTGCCAGAGGCACATAGTTACTGTGTCTATAGTGTAAAATCATCCAATTCAAGTAAGTATTGCATTTAGCATCATTCTAAGTGCTAGAAATTAAGTTATAGTGAAAACTATGATACTTGGCCAAAACGTGATTTTCAGCGCATGAAACGCACGTTAAGGCAATAAAAACTGAAATGTTCCCCTGCTGCGAAACAAACTGTCAGAGGCACATAGTTACTGTGTCTATAGTGTAAAATCATCCAATTCAAGTAAGTATTGCATTTAGCATCATTCTAAGTGCTAGAAATTAAGTTATAGTGAAAACTATGATACTTGGCCAAAACGTGATTTTCAGCGCATGAAACGCACGTTAAGGCAATAAAAACTGAAATGTTCCCCTGCTGCGAAACAAACACTCAGAGGAACATAGTTACTGTGTATATAGTGTATAATTGTCCAATTCAAGTAAGTTTTTCATTTTGCATCATTCTAAGTGCTAGAAATTAAGTTATAGTGAAAACTATGATACTTGGCCAAAACGTGATTTTCAGCGCATGAAATGCACATTAAGGCAATAAAAACTGAAATGTTCCCCCGCTGCGAAACAAACTGTCAGTGACACATAGTCACTGTGTATATAGTGTATAATCATCCAAATTAAGTAGGTTTTTCATTTGATATCATTCTAAGTGATGAAAGTTAGGGTTAGGGTTAGGGTTAGGTTAAGTTATAGTGAAAACTATGATACTTGGTCAAAACATGATTTTCAGCGCATGAAACGCACATTAGGGCAAAAAAACTGAAATGTTTGTTAGGTCTGAAAATACAACTTCAGGAGCAGGCTAAGAAAGAGTGAGATAAATTTAAATAGAAAATATGTATGACCAGACTGCAAAGTGGACAGAGAGTTCCTACAGTGGGCTCCTGTTCACTGCGATGTTACTGCAACTCTAGTCGAATGACCAGTGAGTGTGTCTTAAATACAGGCAAAACTGACAGTTGTCCCTAAGACTTTGGACAGATACGTTTCAGTCATTTGCAGGGCAACAAGTAATTGATTAGTGTCGGGCCTGGAATCTGTAGTCAATGGTTTCCAGACGTAGGGTGTTCTTCGCTGTTCCTACCCTGGGGAATACCGCCATCATGATTTTGGAGGAGACTGACCAGTGTTTGTATTAGAGGGGGACATCCGAGCCCCAAACTGAATCATGGGGGAAGAAATCAAAGCTCCGTCGTTGACGCCTGGTGGGTAGATGTGGGTTGGCGTCGACAGTTGGAATCGAGTCTGCTGTTAGAACGTACGTGTGGTCGGATGCAGATGTAGGGACACAGAGCCCAGTTGTATTGGTGGGGATGATCATATACACTTGCCATTCGCAGAGCCACCATATTTGGTCCAGTACTGTCCATGATTGGGAAGGAATGTGTCTGATCTCGGCGCACCTGGTGACGTGAACTTGGTCCAAAGGGGTCTTCGGATCCGGTCCGCTGAAGTTGAAACAGGATGGATAACAGTCTGTTCGGTTGTTGCACTGGACATACGTTGCGGTATTGACTGTAGCTGCTAATGGTACTGCGACCATGGTATGTAGGCGGTCGAGCTTTGCTGGAAGGATTCTCTCAGTTTACCCAGGATACAGTTGTAGGTGAGGTTGGCGAGTTCTTCGTTCTGTCGGTTGGACCATAGCTGTGGTTGGGCTACGGCAGTAGGCAAGAGGGAACAGACATAACAACTCATTGGTTGTGGCGCGGGCTGTGAGTGCGGTGTATCTGTACCAACTGTTCCTCATCATCGGGTTGTAGTCGTTTTCTTCCTGTGTTTGGACATGGGCGAGAATAAGGTGTATCTACTCAGGCTTAGGTGTTCCTGCCGGACGGATTTTGAGTAGGCGTGTGGCGGATGGTTGTACGAAGGGGTTCACACCAATCACTTTGGGGACCATGGCTGGACTAGTAGTGCGGATGGTGATAGTAAAGAGGGGGCCTTTTCCTGGTCGGTCCGGTCAGAGGCATAGGTTGATGCAGCCTTTTTGTTGGATATTGGTCGTAAGGTCTAGCATATGTTTACCATCTTTGATGGTGGTGGCTAACTTGGTGAAGTTAGCGGTCATGGTGGTAGCTTCTTTGGAAAGGGGCCATGTGATGGTTTTGTAGCCTGTATGGAGGAGGACCTGGTCCAAGGTGTCTGGCCAGACCATTCAGACTCTGGGAGCTTGTAGGTACCAATAAAAATAACTGGAGTCAGTCCTGTGTAATCCCAAGTGAGTAAGCTGTAGGCTGAGCAAAGGTACTTGAACGACGATTGGTGTCTTGGTAAATGGGATGCAGATCTGGGGTCCCTGATCGTTTCCTGAACCAGCTAGTGGGGCATTCTCCTTCAGTGGGAATGTACCAAGGTTCTGGTACGTTCCCCCCATGTGGTTGAACACAGAGCGGTGATGATGATGGCCAAAATCACACGGTGAGGTCCGTCCCAACGTGGAGAAGACCAGCACTTTCTTTTTATCACCTTGACGAGTACCAGGTCTCCTGGGGACAGGACCTCCTCTGTGGGAGACAGAGAAGATGTCGGCAGATTATTTTGCATTCATCACAGTTCTTTCTTGGAACATTTTGCATAACCACTTAGTGAGGGAATCTGTTTCTCTTTTCTCTTCTACCACCAGATCTTTTTCCCACATTGTTAAGTGGAAGGGTCTGTCGTTCACTGCCTCAAATGGTGTGCATCCCTGTGCTGTTGGAATGATTCTCATGTACGTTTCTACCAGGCTCAGGCATTCTTGCCATGGTTTTCCTGTATCTTCCATGGTTTTTCTGAGTCTGAGTTTTACTGTTCTAATGGTTTGTTCGACGAGTCCAGCACTTTGGTTCAGTTTGATGAAATCCATGTTCAGAAGCTCGAAGGGATATGTTCCTGTTTGCCTTGTTCCATGCTTGGGTTGTTCATTGCCTTGAGAGTTGTGTCTACAGCAGTTTAGACAGTTTCTGCAAAATAATTGAGGTAAGTTTGGAGACCTCTGGGAACATGCATTGTTTGTTGTACTGTACTGATCATCCCTCCTGTTGAGACATGGCTCCTCCCATGGCTCAATTTGGCAATTACTTCAAACAATGATCGTGTCACGCATGGCTTGTTTTCTACTGCATAGAGTCCGTTCTTGTGTTGAGTGGCTCCTTCTGTTTCCCATTGCAGTTTCTCTTTTTCTGGGGAATGATTTTGCATTTCTCTTAGGAATTCAGCAGGGATTGGGCTGTGTCTTTCCACCGTCACGTCTTGTTCTAGGAATAGTCTACATGCCTCTGTCAGTGCCACTATTTCTGCGGCTTGTGCAGACCAGTCGCCGGGGAGTCGTCCTGTCTTGAGGTTGTCTTTTTGAGTCACCACGGCATATACGTTGTGTTTTTCTCCATCCAGGGTTTTTGATGATGATCCATCCCCATAGGCAATGTGTCCGGGGGGCAATGGGTTGTCCATTAGGTCAGTTGCATATACGTGGTTAATTATGATTCGTTGAGTGGGCAACTGTGAGAATTGGTTTAACCACTTGTCGTCCGGTCTCCCATGAACTTCAGGGTGACACGTAATGGCCATGTTTGTTGTTCCTGTCCTGGGGCTGCTGGGCAGATATCTTCAGACTGTTCTCTTAGACTTTCAGCTACCTTGGCAGAATCATTCCCGACAATGTCGAGAGAGTAGAAGCTGTTAGATGTGGTGGTGTGGAAGATATTTTTGGTCTGTAATTCCCTGGGTCGGAGGCCATTTTGGGTGGCCACTAGGCTTAGCCCAAGCTGGACCATGATATCTCATCCCGGTAACTCTCCGATTTTCATTTTGCAGTCTGACAATAAACCCATCCCTTTTGTTGCTTTCTGACCCATATTAATCACTTACTTAATAGTTTAAACAACAATTATTTTCTAAATTACCTGAAATTGATCTCCACTTTGTGATTAACCCAATATCTCTGAACACACAAAGACCAAAAGTCCCTGACTTTGTCTTAGTTAAGTCCCTGACTCTATTAACAGACCAAGACTATAATGCCTTTGCTAATTCTTGTTCTACTTTCATTGGTCCCGGACCAATTGGTTTATTACCAGACTGCAAAGTGGACAGTGAGAGTTCCTACAGTAGGGTCCTGTTCAACGCGATGTTCCTGAAACTCTAGTCGAATGACCAGTGTGTGTGTCTTAAATACAGGAAAAACTGACAGTTGTCACTAGGACTTTGGACAGATACATTTCAGTCATTTGCAGGGCAAAAAGTAATTGATCAGTGTCAGACAGTTGAATATTTGTGCTGACATGTCACCCCAATCACAAGACTAAGATTGTTTATTCAGTCAGACAGTTGGGTGTTTATGCTGCTATGTCAGCCGTAAGGATGACTACAATGCTGTTATACTCACAAAAACTTATACAATATGAACAAGCATTTGCAAAGATACTTTGTCTAATCTTACATATTCCCCTGCTGCCAAAAAAACTGTCAGAGACACATAGTTACTGTGTATATAGTGTAAAATCGTCCAATTCAAGTAAGTTATCCATTTGGCATTATTCTCATTGCTAAAAATTAAGTTACAATGAAAACAATCATACTTGGCCAAAACGTGATTTTCAGGGTATGAAAAGTACATTAAGGCAATAAAAACTGAAAAGTTCCCCTGCTGCCAAACAAACTGTCAGAGACACATAGTTCCTGTGTATATAGTGTAAAATCGTCCTATCCATGTAAGTCTTTCATTGGCATCATTCTAGGTGATTCTGGAGCTATTTCCCACCATAAAAAGTGTCCAAAACAGGCATTTTGCGATTAAAATAGTGGTTGTATTAGAACCAGGCCCAGGCGATTCTGGTTGGTGTTTTTACCCTGAAATTGTGTCCAATGATGATAAGGATGTATTTTTGATTATTCTGTATAAAAATAATCATCTAGGGATGTTCAGAAGTTTTGTTACGCCCGAATCAATGACCTCAATTTGGGCACTTTATTTACAAGTGGTGGTTTTTAAGAACCAGGCCCAGTCGGTTCTGGTTGGTGCTTTTACCCAGATATAGTATCCATTGTGTGGGTAGATGTATTTTCACTATTCTGTCTAAAAATAAAGATCCAGGACAGTTCCGGGGCTATTTCCCTCCATAAATAGTGTCCAAAACATGCATTTTGCGATACAAAATAGTGGCTGCATTATAACAGGGTCCAGTCGGTTCTGGTGGGTGTTTGTATACGAAACTTGTGTCCAATTATGATGGGGATGTATACTTGACTATTCTGTATAGAAGTAATCATCTAGCGATGTTCAGAAGTTCTGTTATGCCCGAATGAATTACTTTCATTTGGTCACTTTATTTACAAGTGGTGGTTTAGAAACAGGCCCAGTCGGTTTTGGTTGGTGCTTTTACCCAGAATTTGTGTTTATTGTGTGAGTGGATGTATTTTCACTATTTTGTATAACAATAATGATCCAGGATGATTCTGGAGCTATTTCCCACCACAAACAGTGTCCAAAACAGGCATTTTGCGGTTAAAGTAGTGGTTGTATTAGAACCACGCCCAGTCGGTTCTGGTTCGTGTTTTTACCCAGAAATTGTGTCCAATGATTATGGGGATGTATTTTTTATTATTCTTTATAAAAATAATATTCTAGGGATGTTCAGAAGTTCTGTTATGCCCTAATCAATGACCTCAATTTGGGCACTTTATTTACAAGTGGTTGTTTAGAACCAGGCCCAGTCGGTTCTGGTTGGTGCTTTACCCACAATTAGTGTCGATTGTGTGGGTTTGATGTATTTTCACTATTCTCTGTAAGAATAAAGATCCAGGGATGTTCTGAGACTATTTCCCACCAGAAATAGTGTCAAAAACATGCATTTTGCGACAAAAATAGTGGTTGTATTAGAACCAGGCCCAGTCGGTTCTGGTTTGTGTATACCCCCTTAACGTGTGTCCAATAGGAATGGGGTTGTATTTTTGACTATTCTGTATAAAAATTATCATCTAGGGATGTTCAGAAGTTCTTCTATGCCCGAATAAATGACCTCCATTTGGGCACTTTATTTTGCATGTTGGTTGTAGTAGAACCAAGCCCAGTCGGTTCTGGTTGGTGCTTTTACCCAGAGTTAGTGTTGATTGTGTAGGTGGATGTATTTTCACTATTCTGTCTAAAAATAAAGATCCAGGATGGTTCTAGGGGTATTTACTACCATAAATAGTCTCCAAAACATGCATTTTGTGATAAAAAATAGTAGTTGAAAAAATGAAAAAATGAAAATCAGACATAGGCATTGTCGTCATCATTGACTTGACAAAAAGCCTAGTAGTCATCATACCCTCAGCAGCGTATGACGAAATTGTATAGTGCTTCTCCACAAGTTCGTCTTCCCAGGCCAGACACATTTATGACATTTATTTATGACATATTCATACTTGTTAGCTCTCCGCCTTGAGCGCCATTTTGCGGCGACTGCAAGATGCCTCACCGATGCCAACAAGAATAAGGTGGATCACTTACCTCTCAGTCTTTATACTTACCCTCCCTCAGTCAGCCTTTGGAAGGCAGATCTGCGCCAAACGACCTTCCTGTTACTTCATTTCGACTTGACTTAATTTCATAGTAGGGATATGTGTAGTCGTCACGTCACGTGTTGCTGCAGGTTCAGAGACCTGATGGCTGTTGGGAAAAAGCTGTCCTTGAGCCTGTTTGTCCGTGCTTTGTAGGACCTGTAGCGTCTGCCAGATGGAAGCAACTGGAACAGGCCGTGTCCAGGGTGGTATGGGTCTCCAACAATAGACCCGGCTCTTCTAAGGTATCGGGGGTTGGCAATGTCTTCTAGTGATGGCAGAGAGCAGCCGACGATCTTCTGGGCAGTGTTTATCACCCTCTGTATGGCTTTTTTGTCTGCTGCCGTGCTTCCGGTATACCACACTGTAATGCCGTAAGTCAGGATGCTCTCCACAGTGGCTCTGTAGAAGGTTGCCAGAAGCTTGGTGTCCAATTTGTCCCTTCTCAGTACCCTGAGAAAGTGGAGTCGTTTCTGGGCCTTCTTTACTAACACTGTGGTGTTTGTGGACCAGGAGAGCCTATCCGTGACGTGGACTCCCAGAAATTTGAAGGATTGGACCCTGTCTACACATACTCCGTTAATGAGGAGTGGGGCCAGGTCTGTGCTGCGCTTGCGAAAGTCCAGGATTATTTCTTTAGTCTTTGCGGTATTTAGTGTAAGATTGTTCGCCGAGCACCAAGAAGACAGTTTGTCGACCTCGTCTCTGTAAGCTGACTCATCCCCGCCTGAGATGAGTCCGATCACAGTGGTGTCATCGGCGAATTTGATGATAGAGTTTGACTGGTGGGCTGGTGTGCAGTCGTATGTGTACAAGGAGTACAGGACAGGACTCAGTACACAGCCTTGTGGTGAGCCAGTGTTCAGTGTAATGGCGGAAGAGAGGTGTGGACCCATTCTGACAGTTTGTGGTCGACCAGTCAAGAAGTTCTTTACCCAGCAGCAGATTGAAGAGGATAGTCCAAGGTGGTAGAGTTTGTCCTTCAGTATGTCCGGCTTGATGGTGTTAAAGGCTGAGCTATAGTCTATGAAAAGCATCGTCACATAGTTCCCCCGGTGCTCCAGGTGGCTCAGTGCTGTGTGAAGAGCCACAGCGATAGCATCCTCAGTGGACCTGTTTTCTCTATAAGCAAACTGGTGAGGGTCAACTGAGGGGGGGATTGTCCTTCTGATGTGTCGGGCCACCAACTTTTCAAAGCACTTCATGATCACAGGCGTGAGAGCAACAGGCCTGTAATCGTTCAAGCTGCAGATGGTTGGCCTTTTTGGGGACAGGAATGATGGTGGCAGATTTTAGGCAGGCAGGAACGATGGATAGTTGCATTATAACTGGTTAGTCTCGGTTCTGGTTGCTGTTTATATCCGAAACTTGTGTCCAAAGAGGATGGGGATGTATATTTTACTATTCTGTTTAAAAATAATCATGTAGGGATGTTTTGGGGCTTTTTTTACACAAGAATCAAAAACCTCCAATGGATCTTTATTTTGCACGGTGGTTGAATTAGAACCGGGCCCAGTCGGTTCTGGTTGCCGCTTTTACCCAGATTTAGTGTCAATTGTGTGGATGGATGCATTTTCACTATTATGTGTAAAATTAAAGATGCAGGGATGTTCTGGGAATATTTCACACCGTCAATAGTGTCCAAAACATTTTGCGATAAAAATAGTGGTTGTATTAGAACAAGGCCCAATCGGTTCTGGTTGGTGTATTTACCCAGAATTTGTGTTGATTGAGTGGGTGGATGTAGTTTCACTATTTTCTATAAAAATAATGTTTCCCACCATAAACATTGTCCAAAACAGGCATTTTGCGATTAAAAAAGAGGTCGTATTAGAACCAGGCCCAGTCGGTTCTGGTTGGTGCTTCTACCCATAATTAGTGTTGAATGTGTAGATGGATGTATTTTCACTATTCTGTGTAAAAATAATGATCCAGGATGGTTCTGGAGCTATTTTCTCACCATAAACAGTGTCCAAAACAGGCATTCTGCGATTAAAATAGTGGTTGTATTAGAACCAGGCCCAGTCTGTTCTGGTTGGTGAATTTACCCGAAAAATTGTATCCATTGACGATGGGGATGTATTTTTGATTATTATGTATAAAAATAATCATCAAGGGATCTTCAGAAGTTCTGTTATTCCCGAATCAATGACCTCCATTTGGGCACATTATTGACGGAGCTCACGACCATGATCCAGTGTGTGGCTCGGATGTGTCCCTCAAACACAAATACTGGTCAGTCTCATCCAAAATCCTAATGGCTCAGTTCCCTTGAGTGGGAGCGGCAAGGAACGCCCTGCATTTGAAAAACATTGAAGGCAGGTTCCGGGCCTGTGTCAGCGCATCAGTCAGGCTGGGTAGCCGCTATGGCCCAGGTGATTTTCCAGGGCTGCCTGGCTATTTAGAAAGGTATCACCACTACGCAGAAGAACGTCGGCTACTCTGCCCTCACTGGAAGACATTGCCAGCCCTCGTTACCTCAGCAGAGCCAGGGACATGATCAGGGACCCATGCCACCCTGGTCACAATCGGTTCCAGCTGCTGCTCTCTGGCAGACAGACGCTGTAAGTTTCCCACATCCGTTGGGACTCTAAACTTGGGGTAACACAACACAATCCCTTCTGTGTAATAACTTCGGGTGAGGTAATATGAATAGACATTAGGTAAAAGGTGATCTGACACCTACATGCTGAATGAAGGTAAGTGAAAGACAGTGAGAGGTAAGAGATCCACTCAAGGGGTCGTGATGCAATGTATCCATAAAGGCAGAATTGTAAATTAAGAGTCTGGAGTCATAACTTGTAAAACTGTGTAAAAATGTCAGAGACACAAATGACATAGTGTAATATCATCAAATTTTATAATTTAATAAGTTTTTCATTTGGCATCATTCTAATGGCTAGATATTAAGTTATAATGAAAACTATGATACTTGGCCAAAACGTGATTTTCAGCGCATGAAACGCACGTTAAGCCAATAAAAACTGAAATGTTCCCCTGCTGCGAAACAAACTGTCAGAGACACATAGTTACTGTGTATATAGTGTATAATTGTCCAATTCAAGTAAGTTTTTCATTTTGCATCATTCTAAGTGCTAGAAATTAAGTTATAGTGAAAACTATGATACTTGGCCAAAACGTGATTTTCAGCGCATGAAATGCACATTAAGGCAATAAAAACTGAAATGTTCCCCCGCTGCGAAACAAACTGTCAGTGACACATAGTTACTGTGTATATAGTGTATAATCGTCCAAATTAAGTAGGTTTTTCATTTGATATCATTCTAAGTGATGAAAGTTAGGGTTAGGGTTAGGGTTAGGTTAAGTTATAGTAAAAACTATGATACTTGGCCAAAACATGATTTTCAGCGCATGAAACGCACATTAGGGCAAAAAAACTGAAATGTTTGTTAGGTCTGAAAATACAACTTCAGGAGCAGGCTAAGAAAGAGTGAGATAAATTTAAATAGAAAATATGTATGACCAGACTGCAAAGTGGACAGAGAGTTCCTACAGTGGGCTCCTGTTCACTGCGATGTTACTGCAACTCTAGTCGAATGACCAGTGAGTGTGTCTTAAATACAGGCAAAACTGACAGTTGTCCCTAAGACTTTGGACAGATACGTTTCAGTCATTTGCAGGGCAACAAGTAATTGATTAGTGTCGGGCCTGGTATCTGTAGTCAATGGTTTCCAGACGTAGGGTGTTCTTCGCTGTTCCTACCCTGGGGAATACCGCCATCATGATTTTGGAGGAGACTGACCAGTGTTTGTATTAGAGGGGGACATCCGAGCCCCAAACTGAATCATGGGGGAAGAAATCAAAGCTCCGTCGTTGACGCCTGGTGGGTAGATGTGGGTTGGCGTCGACAGTTGGAATCGAGTCTGCTGTTAGAACGTACGTGTGGTCGGATGCAGATGTAGGGACACAGAGCCCAGTTGTATTGGTGGGGATGATCATATACACTTGCCATTCGCAGAGCCACCATATTTGGTCCAGTACTGTCCATGATTGGGAAGGAATGTGTCTGATCTCGGCGCACCTGGTGACGTGAACTTGGTCCAAAGGGGTCTTCGGATCCGGTCCGCTGAAGTTGAAACAGGATGGATAACAGTCTGTTCGGTTGTTGCACTGGACATACGTTGCGGTATTGACTGTAGCTGCTAATGGTACTGCGACCATGGTATGTAGGCGGTCGAGCTTTGCTGGAAGGATTCTCTCAGATTACCCAGGATACAGTTGTAGGTGAGGTTGGCGAGTTCTTCGTTCTGTCGGTTGGACCATAGCTGTGGTTGGGCTACGGCAGTAGGCAAGAGGGAACAGACATAACAACTCATTGGTTGTGGCGCGGGCTGTGAGTGCGGTGTATCTGTACCAACTGTTCCTCATCATCGGGTTGTAGTCGTTTTCTTCCTGTGTTTGGACATGGGCGAGAATAAGGTGTATCTACTCAGGCTTAGGTGTTCCTGCCGGACGGATTTTGAGTAGGCGTGTGGCGGATGGTTGTACGAAGGGGTTCACACCAATCACTTTGGGGACCATGGCTGGACTAGTAGTGCGGATGGTGATAGTAAAGAGGGGGCCTTTTCCTGGTCGGTCCGGTCGGAGGCATAGGTTGATGCAGCCTTTTTGTTGGATATTGGTCGTAAGGTCTAGCATATGTTTACCATCTTTGATGGTGGTGGCTAACTTGGTGAAGTTAGCGGTCATGGTGGTAGCTTCTTTGGAAAGGGGCCATGTGATGGTTTTGTAGCCTGTATGGAGGAGGACCTGGTCCAAGGTGTCTGGCCAGACCATTCAGACTCTGGGAGCTTGTAGGTACCAATAAAAATAACTGGAGTCAGTCCTGTGTAATCCCAAGTGAGTAAGCTGTAGGCTGAGCAAAGGTACTTGAACGACGATTGGTGTCTTGGTTAATGGGATGCAGATCTGGGGTCCCTGATCGTTTCCTGAACCAGCTAGTGGGGCATTCTCCTTCAGTGGGAATGTACCAAGGTTCTGGTACGTTCCCCCCATGTGGTTGAACACAGAGCGGTGATGATGATGGCCAAAATCCAACGGTGAGGTCCGTCCCAACGTGGAGAAGACCAGCACTTTCTTTTTATCACCTTGACGAGTACCAGGTCTCCTGGGGACAGGACCTCCTCTGTGGGAGACAGAGAAGATGTCGGCAGATTATTTTGCATTCATCACAGTTCTTTCTTGGAACATTTTGCATAACCACTTAGTGAGGGAATCTGTTTCTCTTTTCTCTTCTACCACCAGATCTTTTTCCCACATTGTTAAGTGGAAGGGTCTGTCGTTCACTGCCTCAAATGGTGTGCATCCCTGTGCTGTTGGAATGATTCTCATGTACGTTTCTACCAGGCTCAGGCATTCTTGCCATGGTTTTCCTGTATCTTCCATGGTTTTTCTGAGTCTGAGTTTTACTGTTCTAATGGTTTGTTCGACGAGTCCAGCACTTTGGTTCAGTTTGATGAAATCCATGTTCAGAAGCTCGAAGGGATATGTTCCTGTTTGCCTTGTTCCATGCTTGGGTTGTTCATTGCCTTGAGAGTTGTGTCTACAGCAGTTTAGACAGTTTCTGCAAAATAATTGAGGTAAGTTTGGAGACCTCTGGGAACATGCATTGTTTGTTGTACTGTACTGATCATCCCTCCTGTTGAGACATGGCTCCTCCCATGGCTCAATTTGGCAATTACTTCAAACAATGATCGTGTCACGCATGGCTTGTTTTCTACTGCATAGAGTCCGTTCTTGTGTTGAGTGGCTCCTTCTGTTTCCCATTGCAGTTTCTCTTTTTCTGGGGAATGATTTTGCATTTCTCTTAGGAATTCAGCAGGGATTGGGCTGTGTCTTTCCACCGTCACGTCTTGTTCTAGGAATAGTCTACATGCCTCTGTCAGTGCCACTATTTCTGCGGCTTGTGCAGACCAGTCGCCGGGGAGTCGTCCTGTCTTGAGGTTGTCTTTTTGAGTCACCACGGCATATACGTTGTGTTTTTCTCCATCCAGGGTTTTTGATGATGATCCATCCCCATAGGCAATGTGTCCGGGGGGCAATGGGTTGTCCATTAGGTCAGTTGCATATACGTGGTTAATTATGATTCGTTGAGTGGGCAACTGTGAGAATTGGTTTAACCACTTGTCGTCCGGTCTCCCATGAACTTCAGGGTGACATGTAATGGCCATGTTTGTTGTTCCTGTCCTGGGGCTGCTGGGCAGATATCTTCAGACTGTTCTCTTAGACTTTCAGCTACCTTGGCAGAATCATTCCCGACAATGTCGAGAGAGTAGAAGCTGTTAGATGTGGTGGTGTGGAAGATATTTTTGGTCTGTAATTCCCTGGGTCGGAGGCCATTTTGGGTGGCCACTAGGCTTAGCCCAAGCTGGACCATGATATCTCGTCCCGGTAACTCTCCGATTTTCATTTTGCAGTCTGACAATAAACCCATCCCTTTTGTTGCTTTCTGACCCATATTAATCACTTACTTAATAGTTTAAACAACAATTATTTTCTAAATTACCCGAAATTGATCTCCACTTTGTGATTAACCCAATATCTCTGAACACACAAAGACCAAAAGTCCCTGACTTTGTCTTAGTTAAGTCCCTGACTCTATTAACAGACCAAGACTATAATGCCTTTGCTAATTCTTGTTCTACTTTCATTGGTCCCGGACCAATTGGTTTATTACCAGACTGCAAAGTGAGAGTTCCTACAGTAGGGTCCTGTTCAACGCGATGTTCCTGAAACTCTAGTCGAATGACCAGTGTGTGTGTCTTAAATACAGGAAAAACTGACAGTTGTCACTAGGACTTTGGACAGATACATTCCAGTCATTTGCAGGGCAAAAAGTAATTGATCAGTGTCAGACAGTTGAATATTTGTGCTGACATGTCACCCCAATCACAAGACTAAGATTGTTTATTCAGTCAGACAGTTGGGTGTTTATGCTGCTATGTCAGCCGTAAGGATGACTACAATGCTGTTATACTCGCAAAAACTTATACAATATGAACAAGCATTTGCAAAGATACTTTGTCTAATCTTTCATATTCCCCTGCTGCAAAAAAAACTGTCAGAGACACATAGTTACTGTGTATATAGTGTAAAATCGTCCAATTCAAGTAAGTTATCCATTTGGCATCATTCTCATTGATAAAAATTAAGTTACAATGAAAACAATCATACTTGGCCAAAACGTGATTATCAGGCCATGAAAAGCACATTAAGGCAATAAAAACTGAAAAGTTCCCCTGCTGCCAACGCACTGTCAGAGACACATAGTTCCTGTGTATATAGTGTAAAATCGTCCTATCCATGTAAGTCTTTCATTGGCATCATTCTAGGTGATTCTGGAGCTATTTCCCACCATAAAAAGTGTCCAAAACAGGCATTTTGCGATTAAAATAGTGGTTGTATTAGAACCAGGCCCAGGCGATTCTGGTTGGTGTTTTTACCCTGAAATTGTGTCCAATGATGATAAGGATGTAATTTTGATTATTCTGTATAAAAATAATCATCTAGGGATGTTCAGAAGTTTTGTTACGCCCGAATCAATGACCTCAATTTGGGCACTTTATTTACAAGTGGTGGTTTTTAAGAACCAGGCCCAGTCGGTTCTGGTTGGTGCTTTTACCCAGATATAGTATCCATTGTGTGGGTAGATGTATTTTCACTATTCTGTCTAAAAATAAAGATCCAGGACAGTTCCGGGGCTATTTCCCTACATAAATAGTGTCCAAAACATGCATTTTGCGATACAAAATAGTGGCTGCATTATAACAGGGTCCAGTCGGTTCTGGTGGGTGTTTGTATACGAAACTTGTGTCCAATTATGATGGGGATGTATACTTGACTATTCTGTATAGAAGTAATCATCTAGCGATGTTCAGAAGTTCTGTTATGCCCGAATGAATTACTTTCATTTGGTCACTTTATTTACAAGTGGTGGTTTAGAAACAGGCCCAGTCGGTTTTGGTTGGTGCTTTTACCCAGAATTTGTGTTTATTGTGTGAGTGGATGTATTTTCACTATTTTGTATAACAATAATGATCCAGGATGATTCTGGAGCTATTTCCCACCACAAACAGTGTCCAAAACAGGCATTTTGCGGTTAAAGTAGTGGTTGTATTAGAACCACGCCCAGTCGGTTCTGGTTCGTGTTTTTACCCAGAAATTGTGTCCAATGATTATGGGGATGTATTTTTTATTATTCTTTATAAAAATAATATTCTAGGGATGTTCAGAAGTTCTGTTATGCCCTAATCAATGACCTCAATTTGGGCACTTTATTTACAAGTGGTTGTTTAGAACCAGGCCCAGTCGGTTCTGGTTGGTGCTTTACCCACAATTAGTGTCGATTGTGTGGGTTTGATGTATTTTCACTATTCTCTGTAAGAATAAAGATCCAGGGATGTTCTGAGACTATTTCCCACCAGAAATAGTGTCAAAAACATGCATTTTGCGACAAAAATAGGGGTTGTATTAGAACCAGGCCCAGTCGGTTCTGGTTTGTGTATACCCCCTTAACGTGTGTCCAATAGGAATGGGGTTGTATTTTTGACTATTCTGTATAAAAATTATCATCTAGGGATGTTCAGAAGTTCTTCTATGCCCGAATAAATGACCTCCATTTGGGCACTTTATTTTGCATGTTGGTTGTAGTAGAACCAAGCCCAGTCGGTTCTGGTTGGTGCTTTTACCCAGAGTTAGTGTTGATTGTGTAGGTGGATGTATTTTCACTATTCTGTCTAAAAATAAAGATCCAGGATGGTTCTAGGGGTATTTACTACCATAAATAGTCTCCAAAACATGCATTTTGTGATAAAAAATAGTCGTTGAAAAAATGAAAAAATGAAAATCAGACATAGGCATTGTCGTCATCATTGACTTGACAAAAAGCCTAGTAGTCATCATACCCTCAGCAGCGTATGACGAAATTGTATAGTGCTTCTCCACAAATTCGTCTTCCCAGGCCAGACACATTTATGACATTTATTTATGACATATTCATACTTGTTAGCTCTCCGCCTTGAGCGCCATTTTGCGGCGACTGCAAGATGCCTCACCGATGCCAACAAGAATAAGGTGGATCACTTACCTCTCAGTCTTTATACTTACCCTCCCTCAGTCAGCCTTTGGAAGGCAGATCTGCGCCAAACGACCTTCCTGTTATTTCATTTCGACTTGACTTAATTTCATAGTAGGGATATGTGTAGTCGTCACGTCACGTGTTGCTGCAGGTTCAGAGACCTGATGGCTGTTGGGAAAAAGCTGTCCTTGAGCCTGTTTGTCCGTGCTTTGTAGGACCTGTAGCGTCTGCCAGATGGAAGCAACTGGAACAGGCCGTGTCCAGGGTGGTATGGGTCTCCAACAATGGACCCGGCTCTTCTAAGGTATCGGGGGTTGGCAATGTCTTCTAGTGATGGCAGAGAGCAGCCGACGATCTTCTGGGCAGTGTTTATCACCCTCTGTATTGCTTTTTTGTCTGCTGCCGTGCTTCCGGTATACCACACTGTAATGCCGTAAGTCAGGATGCTCTCCACAGTGGCTCTGTAGAAGGTTGCCAGAAGCTTGGTGTCCAATTTGTCCCTTCTCAGTACCCTGAGAAAGTGGAGTCGTTTCTGGGCCTTCTTTACTAACACTGTGGTGTTTGTGGACCAGGAGAGCCTATCCGTGACGTGGACTCCCAGAAATTTGAAGGATTGGACCCTGTCTACACATACTCCGTTAATGAGGAGTGGGGCCAGGTCTGTGCTGCGCTTGCGAAAGTCCAGGATTATTTCTTTAGTCTTTGCGGTATTTAGTGTAAGATTGTTCGCCGAGCACCAAGAAGACAGTTTGTCGACCTCGTCTCTGTAAGCTGACTCATCCCCGCCTGAGATAAGTCCGATCACAGTGGTGTCATCGGCGAATTTGATGATAGAGTTTGACTGGTGGGCTGGTGTGCAGTCGTATGTGTACAAGGAGTACAGGACAGGACTCAGTATACAGCCTTGTGGTGAGCCAGTGTTCAGTGTAATGGCGGAAGAGAGGTGTGGACCCATTCTGACAGTTTGTGGTCGACCAGTCAAGAAGTTCTTTACCCAGCAGCAGATTGAAGAGGATAGTCCAAGGTGGTAGAGTTTGTCCTTCAGGATGTCCGGCTTGATGGTGTTAAAGGCTGAGCTATAGTCTATGAAAAGCATCGTCACATAGTTCCCCCGGTGCTCCAGGTGGCTCAGTGCTGAGTGAAGAGCCACAGCGATAGCATCCTCAGTGGACCTGTTTTCTCTATAAGCAAACTGGTGAGGGTCAACTGAGGGGGGGATTGTCCTTCTGATGTGTCGGGCCACCAACTTTTCAAAGCACTTCATGATCACAGGCGTGAGAGCAACAGGCCTGTAATCGTTCAAGCTGCAGATGGTTGGCCTTTTTGGGGACAGGAATGATGGTGGCAGATTTTAGGCAGGCAGGAACGATGGATAGTTGCATTATAACTGGTTAGTCTCGGTTCTGGTTGCTGTTTATATCCGAAACTTGTGTCCAAAGAGGATGGGGATGTATATTTTACTATTCTGTTTAAAAATAATCATGTAGGGATGTTTTGGGGCTTTTTTTACACAAGAATCCAAAACCTCCAATGGATCTTTATTTTGCACGGTGGTTGAATTAGAACCGGGCCCAGTCGGTTCTGGTTGCCGCTTTTACCCAGATTTAGTGTCAATTGTGTGGATGGATGCATTTTCACTATTATGTGTAAAATTAAAGATGCAGGGATGTTCTGGGAATATTTCACACCGTCAATAGTGTCCAAAACATTTTGCGATAAAAATAGTGGTTGTATTAGAACAAGGCCCAATCGGTTCTGGTTGGTGTATTTACCCAGAATTTGTGTTGATTGAGTGGGTGGATGTAGTTTCACTATTTTCTATAAAAATAATGTTTCCCACCATAAACATTGTCCAAAACAGGCATTTTGCGACTAAAAAAGAGGTCGTATTAGAACCAGGCCCAGTCGGTTCTGGTTGGTGCTTCTACCCATAATTAGTGTTGAATGTGTAGATGGATGTATTTTCACTATTCTGTGTAAAAATAATGATCCAGGATGGTTCTGGAGCTATTTTCCCACCATAAACAGTGTCCAAAACAGGCATTCTGCGATTAAAATAGTGGTTGTATTAGAACCAGGCCCAGTCTGTTCTGGTTGGTGAATTTACCCGAAAAATTGTATCCATTGACGATGGGGATGTATTTTTGATTATTATGTATAAAAATAATCATCTAGGGATCTTCAGAAGTTCTGTTATTCCCGAATCAATGACCTCCATTTGGGCACATTATTGACGGAGCTCACGACCATGATCCAGTGTGTGGCTCGGATGTGTCCCTCAAACACAAATACTGGTCAGTCTCATCCAAAATCCTAATGGCTCAGTTCCCTTGAGTGGGAGCGGCAAGGAACGCCCTGCATTTGAAGACCATTGAAGGCAGGTTCCGGGCCTGTGTCGGCGCATCAGTCAGGCTGGGTAGCCGCTATGGCCCAGGTGATTTTCCAGGGCTGCCCTGCTCTTGACGGAGTGGCCACCCAGCGGGGCTGTGTGTGTTTCATGGTGGGAGACTCGTGCTGCCCCTTCATCCCTGCCGGCATGTCCTGCTCGGTCCATGATGCCCTGCAGGCTATTAGGAACATGCAGAGAGCTGTGACCGGAGATCCGGTTCCACAACGAGGATGGCTTGACTGGTTCTTCTCTGGCTCATGGAAACAGCCACTTCAATATTTCAATATTTTCACAGACACAAAAGGAGGGAATTGTGGGATGGACTGGCTAACTGGCTTAATAATTGTTTATTCTTGTCGCACCATGTGGTCATACTGGTTTAACTTTGTTTTTTAAGATCGTAGAATGCAAGGTAGACTAGCCAAACTGGTTTTACAATTGAATTAAAAGATCGTGGAATGTAAGAAAGACTAACTAGTTGGCCTTGCAATTGTTTGTTCGCCTCGAGAAATATAAGAAAGGCTGGCTAACAGGGTTTGCAATTTTTTCCTTGTATTGTGCGATGAAAAGAGGTTCAACTTCAGGAGTAACTGTCACTCTCCAGGTCATCTAGGGTCAAGTGCACACTTGAAAACTTTCATATTCGACCAAAACGTGCTTATCAGCACATAAAAAGCACATTTGGTGGTACGCGGGAAGAACGGCAGCAGACAAAAAGGCTATTTAGAAAGGTATCACCACTACGCAGAAGAACGTCGGCTACTCTGCCCTCACTGGAAGACATTGCCAGCCCTCGTTACCTCAGCAGAGCCAGGGACATGATCAGGGACCCATGCCACCCTGGTCACAATCGGTTCCAGCTGCTGCTCTCTGGCAGACAGACGCTGTAAGTTTCCCACATCCGTTGGGACTCTAAACTTGGGGTAACACAACACAATCCCTTCTGTGTAATAACTTCGGGTGAGGTAATATGAATAGACATTAGGTACAAGGTGATCTGACACCTACATGCTGAATGAAGGTAAGTGAAAGACAGTGAGAGGTAAGAGATCCACTCAAGGGGTGGTGATGCAATGTATCCATAAAGGCAGAATTGTAAATTAAGAGTCTGGAGTCATAACTTGTAAAACTGTGTAAAAATGTCAGAGACACAAATGACATAGTGTAATATCATCAAATTTTATAATTTAATAAGTTTTTCATTTGGCATCATTCTAATGGCTAGATATTAAGTTATAATGAAAACTATGATACTTGGCCAAAACGTGATTTTCAGCGAATGAAACGCACGTTAAGCCAATAAAAACTGAAATGTTCCCCTGCTGCGAAACAAACTGTCAGAGACACATAGTTACTGTGTATATAGTGTATAATTGTCCAATTCAAGTAAGTTTTTCATTTGGCATCATTCTAAGTGATATAAATTAAGTTATAGTGAAAATTATGATACTTGGCCAAAACGTGAATTTCAGCGCATGAAACGCACGTTAAGGCAATAAAAACTGAAATATTCCCCTGCTGCGAAACAAACTGTCAGAGACATATAGTTACTGTGTATATAGTGTATTATCGTCCAATTCAAGTAAGTTTTTCATTTAGCATCATTCTAAGTGATAGAAATTAAGTTATAGTGAAAACTATCATACTCGGCCAAAACATGATTTTCAGCGCATGAAACGCACGTTAGCAATAAAAACTGAAATGTCCCCCTGCTGCGAAACAAACTGTCAGAGACACATAGTTACTGTGTATATAGTGTAAAATAGTCCAATTCAAGTAAGTTTTGCATTTAGCATCATTCTAAGTGATAGAAATTAAGTTATAGTGAAAACTATGATACTTGGCCAAAACGTGATTTTCAGCGCATGAAACGCACGTTAAGGCAATAAAAACTGAAATGTTCCCCTGCTGCGAAACAAACTGCCAGAGGCACATAGTTACTGTGTCTATAGTGTAAAATCATCCAATTCAAGTAAGTATTGCATTTAGCATCATTCTAAGTGCTAGAAATTAAGTTATAGTGAAAACTATGATACTTGGCCAAAACGTGATTTTCAGCGCATGAAACGCACGTTAAGGCAATAAAAACTGAAATGTTCCCCTGCTGCGAAACAAACTGTCAGAGGCACATAGTTACTGTGTCTATAGTGTAAAATCATCCAATTCAAGTAAGTATTGCATTTAGCATCATTCTAAGTGCTAGAAATTAAGTTATAGTGAAAACTATGATACTTGGCCAAAACGTGATTTTCAGCGCATGAAACGCACGTTAAGGCAATAAAAACTGAAATGTTCCCCTGCTGCGAAACAAACACTCAGAGGAACATAGTTACTGTGTATATAGTGTATAATTGTCCAATTCAAGTAAGTTTTTCATTTTGCATCATTCTAAGTGCTAGAAATTAAGTTATAGTGAAAACTATGATACTTGGCCAAAACGTGATTTTCAGCGCATGAAATGCACATTAAGGCAATAAAAACTGAAATGTTCCCCCGCTGCGAAACAAACTGTCAGTGACACATAGTCACTGTGTATATAGTGTATAATCATCCAAATTAAGTAGGTTTTTCATTTGATATCATTCTAAGTGATGAAAGTTAGGGTTAGGGTTAGGGTTAGGTTAAGTTATAGTGAAAACTATGATACTTGGTCAAAACATGATTTTCAGCGCATGAAACGCACATTAGGGCAAAAAAACTGAAATGTTTGTTAGGTCTGAAAATACAACTTCAGGAGCAGGCTAAGAAAGAGTGAGATAAATTTAAATAGAAAATATGTATGACCAGACTGCAAAGTGGACAGAGAGTTCCTACAGTGGGCTCCTGTTCACTGCGATGTTACTGCAACTCTAGTCGAATGACCAGTGAGTGTGTCTTAAATACAGGCAAAACTGACAGTTGTCCCTAAGACTTTGGACAGATACGTTTCAGTCATTTGCAGGGCAACAAGTAATTGATTAGTGTCGGGCCTGGAATCTGTAGTCAATGGTTTCCAGACGTAGGGTGTTCTTCGCTGTTCCTACCCTGGGGAATACCGCCATCATGATTTTGGAGGAGACTGACCAGTGTTTGTATTAGAGGGGGACATCCGAGCCCCAAACTGAATCATGGGGGAAGAAATCAAAGCTCCGTCGTTGACGCCTGGTGGGTAGATGTGGGTTGGCGTCGACAGTTGGAATCGAGTCTGCTGTTAGAACGTACGTGTGGTCGGATGCAGATGTAGGGACACAGAGCCCAGTTGTATTGGTGGGGATGATCATATACACTTGCCATTCGCAGAGCCACCATATTTGGTCCAGTACTGTCCATGATTGGGAAGGAATGTGTCTGATCTCGGCGCACCTGGTGACGTGAACTTGGTCCAAAGGGGTCTTCGGATCCGGTCCGCTGAAGTTGAAACAGGATGGATAACAGTCTGTTCGGTTGTTGCACTGGACATACGTTGCGGTATTGACTGTAGCTGCTAATGGTACTGCGACCATGGTATGTAGGCGGTCGAGCTTTGCTGGAAGGATTCTCTCAGATTACCCAGGATACAGTTGTAGGTGAGGTTGGCGAGTTCTTCGTTCTGTCGGTTGGACCATAGCTGTGGTTGGGCTACGGCAGTAGGCAAGAGGGAACAGACATAACAACTCATTGGTTGTGGCGCGGGCTGTGAGTGCGGTGTATCTGTACCAACTGTTCCTCATCATCGGGTTGTAGTCGTTTTCTTCCTGTGTTTGGACATGGGCGAGAATAAGGTGTATCTACTCAGGCTTAGGTGTTCCTGCCGGACGGATTTTGAGTAGGCGTGTGGCGGATGGTTGTACGAAGGGGTTCACACCAATCACTTTGGGGACCATGGCTGGACTAGTAGTGCGGATGGTGATAGTAAAGAGGGGGCCTTTTCCTGGTCGGTCCGGTCGGAGGCATAGGTTGATGCAGCCTTTTTGTTGGATATTGGTCGTAAGGTCTAGCATATGTTTACCATCTTTGATGGTGGTGGCTAACTTGGTGAAGTTAGCGGTCATGGTGGTAGCTTCTTTGGAAAGGGGCCATGTGATGGTTTTGTAGCCTGTATGGAGGAGGACCTGGTCCAAGGTGTCTGGCCAGACCATTCAGACTCTGGGAGCTTGTAGGTACCAATAAAAATAACTGGAGTCAGTCCTGTGTAATCCCAAGTGAGTAAGCTGTAGGCTGAGCAAAGGTACTTGAACGACGATTGGTGTCTTGGTTAATGGGATGCAGATCTGGGGTCCCTGATCGTTTCCTGAACCAGCTAGTGGGGCATTCTCCTTCAGTGGGAATGTACCAAGGTTCTGGTACGTTCCCCCCATGTGGTTGAACACAGAGCGGTGATGATGATGGCCAAAATCCAACGGTGAGGTCCGTCCCAACGTGGAGAAGACCAGCACTTTCTTTTTATCACCTTGACGAGTACCAGGTCTCCTGGGGACAGGACCTCCTCTGTGGGAGACAGAGAAAATGTCGGCAGATTATTTTGCATTCATCACAGTTCTTTCTTGGAACATTTTGCATAACCACTTAGTGAGGGAATCTGTTTCTCTTTTCTCTTCTACCACCAGATCTTTTTCCCACATTGTTAAGTGGAAGGGTCTGTCGTTCACTGCCTCAAATGGTGTGCATCCCTGTGCTGTTGGAATGATTCTCATGTACGTTTCTACCAGGCTCAGGCATTCTTGCCATGGTTTTCCTGTATCTTCCATGGTTTTTCTGAGTCTGAGTTTTACTGTTCTAATGGTTTGTTCGACGAGTCCAGCACTTTGGTTCAGTTTGATGAAATCCATGTTCAGAAGCTCGAAGGGATATGTTCCTGTTTGCCTTGTTCCATGCTTGGGTTGTTCATTGCCTTGAGAGTTGTGTCTACAGCAGTTTAGACAGTTTCTGCAAAATAATTGAGGTAAGTTTGGAGACCTCTGGGAACATGCATTGTTTGTTGTACTGTACTGATCATCCCTCCTGTTGAGACATGGCTCCTCCCATGGCTCAATTTGGCAATTACTTCAAACAATGATCGTGTCACGCATGGCTTGTTTTCTACTGCATAGAGTCCGTTCTTGTGTTGAGTGGCTCCTTCTGTTTCCCATTGCAGTTTCTCTTTTTCTGGGGAATGATTTTGCATTTCTCTTAGGAATTCAGCAGGGATTGGGCTGTGTCTTTCCACCGTCACGTCTTGTTCTAGGAATAGTCTACATGCCTCTGTCAGTGCCACTATTTCTGCGGCTTGTGCAGACCAGTCGCCGGGGAGTCGTCCTGTCTTGAGGTTGTCTTTTTGAGTCACCACGGCATATACGTTGTGTTTTTCTCCATCCAGGGTTTTTGATGATGATCCATCCCCATAGGCAATGTGTCCGGGGGGCAATGGGTTGTCCATTAGGTCAGTTGCATATACGTGGTTAATTATGATTCGTTGAGTGGGCAACTGTGAGAATTGGTTTAACCACTTGTCGTCCGGTCTCCCATGAACTTCAGGGTGACATGTAATGGCCATGTTTGTTGTTCCTGTCCTGGGGCTGCTGGGCAGATATCTTCAGACTGTTCTCTTAGACTTTCAGCTACCTTGGCAGAATCATTCCCGACAATGTCGAGAGAGTAGAAGCTGTTAGATGTGGTGGTGTGGAAGATATTTTTGGTCTGTAATTCCCTGGGTCGGAGGCCATTTTGGGTGGCCACTAGGCTTAGCCCAAGCTGGACCATGATATCTCGTCCCGGTAACTCTCCGATTTTCATTTTGCAGTCTGACAATAAACCCATCCCTTTTGTTGCTTTCTGACCCATATTAATCACTTACTTAATAGTTTAAACAACAATTATTTTCTAAATTACCCGAAATTGATCTCCACTTTGTGATTAACCCAATATCTCTGAACACACAAAGACCAAAAGTCCCTGACTTTGTCTTAGTTAAGTCCCTGACTCTATTAACAGACCAAGACTATAATGCCTTTGCTAATTCTTGTTCTACTTTCATTGGTCCCGGACCAATTGGTTTATTACCAGACTGCAAAGTGGACAGTGAGAGTTCCTACAGTAGGGTCCTGTTCAACGCGATGTTCCTGAAACTCTAGTCGAATGACCAGTGTGTGTGTCTTAAATACAGGAAAAACTGACAGTTGTCACTAGGACTTTGGACAGATACATTTCAGTCATTTGCAGGGCAAAAAGTAATTGATCAGTGTCAGACAGTTGAATATTTGTGCTGACATGTCACCCCAATCACAAGACTAAGATTGTTTATTCAGTCAGACAGTTGGGTGTTTATGCTGCTATGTCAGCCGTAAGGATGACTACAATGCTGTTATACTCACAAAAACTTATACAATATGAACAAGCATTTGCAAAGATACTTTGTCTAATCTTACATATTCCCCTGCTGCCAAAAAAACTGTCAGAGACACATAGTTACTGTGTATATAGTGTAAAATCGTCCAATTCAAGTAAGTTATCCATTTGGCATTATTCTCATTGCTAAAAATTAAGTTACAATGAAAACAATCATACTTGGCCAAAACGTGATTTTCAGGGTATGAAAAGTACATTAAGGCAATAAAAACTGAAAAGTTCCCCTGCTGCCAAACAAACTGTCAGAGACACATAGTTCCTGTGTATATAGTGTAAAATCGTCCTATCCATGTAAGTCTTTCATTGGCATCATTCTAGGTGATTCTGGAGCTATTTCCCACCATAAAAAGTGTCCAAAACAGGCATTTTGCGATTAAAATAGTGGTTGTATTAGAACCAGGCCCAGGCGATTCTGGTTGGTGTTTTTACCCTGAAATTGTGTCCAATGATGATAAGGATGTATTTTTGATTATTCTGTATAAAAATAATCATCTAGGGATGTTCAGATGTTTTGTTACGCCCGAATCAATGACCTCAATTTGGGCACTTTATTTACAAGTGGTGGTTTTTAAGAACCAGGCCCAGTCGGTTCTGGTTGGTGCTTTTACCCAGATATAGTATCCATTGTGTGGGTAGATGTATTTTCACTATTCTGTCTAAAAATAAAGATCCAGGACAGTTCCGGGGCTATTTCCCTCCATAAATAGTGTCCAAAACATGCATTTTGCGATACAAAATAGTGGCTGCATTATAACAGGGTCCAGTCGGTTCTGGTGGGTGTTTGTATACGAAACTTGTGTCCAATTATGATGGGGATGTATACTTGACTATTCTGTATAGAAGTAATCATCTAGCGATGTTCAGAAGTTCTGTTATGCCCGAATGAATTACTTTCATTTGGTCACTTTATTTACAAGTGGTGGTTTAGAAACAGGCCCAGTCGGTTTTGGTTGGTGCTTTTACCCAGAATTTGTGTTTATTGTGTGAGTGGATGTATTTTCACTATTTTGTATAACAATAATGATCCAGGATGATTCTGGAGCTATTTCCCACCACAAACAGTGTCCAAAACAGGCATTTTGCGGTTAAAGTAGTGGTTGTATTAGAACCACGCCCAGTCGGTTCTGGTTCGTGTTTTTACCCAGAAATTGTGTCCAATGATTATGGGGATGTATTTTTTATTATTCTTTATAAAAATAATATTCTAGGGATGTTCAGAAGTTCTGTTATGCCCTAATCAATGACCTCAATTTGGGCACTTTATTTACAAGTGGTTGTTTAGAACCAGGCCCAGTCGGTTCTGGTTGGTGCTTTACCCACAATTAGTGTCGATTGTGTGGGTTTGATGTATTTTCACTATTCTCTGTAAGAATAAAGATCCAGGGATGTTCTGAGACTATTTCCCACCAGAAATAGTGTCAAAAACATGCATTTTGCGACAAAAATAGTGGTTGTATTAGAACCAGGCCCAGTCGGTTCTGGTTTGTGTATACCCCCTTAACGTGTGTCCAATAGGAATGGGGTTGTATTTTTGACTATTCTGTATAAAAATTATCATCTAGGGATGTTCAGAAGTTCTTCTATGCCCGAATAAATGACCTCCATTTGGGCACTTTATTTTGCATGTTGGTTGTAGTAGAACCAAGCCCAGTCGGTTCTGGTTGGTGCTTTTACCCAGAGTTAGTGTTGATTGTGTAGGTGGATGTATTTTCACTATTCTGTCTAAAAATAAAGATCCAGGATGGTTCTAGGGGTATTTACTACCATAAATAGTCTCCAAAACATGCATTTTGTGATAAAAAATAGTAGTTGAAAAAATGAAAAAATGAAAATCAGACATAGGCATTGTCGTCATCATTGACTTGACAAAAAGCCTAGTAGTCATCATACCCTCAGCAGCGTATGACGAAATTGTATAGTGCTTCTCCACAAGTTCGTCTTCCCAGGCCAGACACATTTATGACATTTATTTATGACATATTCATACTTGTTAGCTCTCCGCCTTGAGCGCCATTTTGCGGCGACTGCAAGATGCCTCACCGATGCCAACAAGAATAAGGTGGATCACTTACCTCTCAGTCTTTATACTTACCCTCCCTCAGTCAGCCTTTGGAAGGCAGATCTGCGCCAAACGACCTTCCTGTTACTTCATTTCGACTTGACTTAATTTCATAGTAGGGATATGTGTAGTCGTCACGTCACGTGTTGCTGCAGGTTCAGAGACCTGATGGCTGTTGGGAAAAAGCTGTCCTTGAGCCTGTTTGTCCGTGCTTTGTAGGACCTGTAGCGTCTGCCAGATGGAAGCAACTGGAACAGGCCGTGTCCAGGGTGGTATGGGTCTCCAACAATGGACCCGGCTCTTCTAAGGTATCGGGGGTTGGCAATGTCTTCTAGTGATGGCAGAGAGCAGCCGACGATCTTCTGGGCAGTGTTTATCACCCTCTGTATGGCTTTTTTGTCTGCTGCCGTGCTTCCGGTATACCACACTGTAATGCCGTAAGTCAGGATGCTCTCCACAGTGGCTCTGTAGAAGGTTGCCAGAAGCTTGGTGTCCAATTTGTCCCTTCTCAGTACCCTGAGAAAGTGGAGTCGTTTCTGGGCCTTCTTTACTAACACTGTGGTGTTTGTGGACCAGGAGAGCCTATCCGTGACGTGGACTCCCAGAAATTTGAAGGATTGGACCCTGTCTACACATACTCCGTTAATGAGGAGTGGGGCCAGGTCTGTGCTGCGCTTGCGAAAGTCCAGGATTATTTCTTTAGTCTTTGCGGTATTTAGTGTAAGATTGTTCGCCGAGCACCAAGAAGACAGTTTGTCGACCTCGTCTCTGTAAGCTGACTCATCCCCGCCTGAGATGAGTCCGATCACAGTGGTGTCATCGGCGAATTTGATGATAGAGTTTGACTGGTGGGCTGGTGTGCAGTCGTATGTGTACAAGGAGTACAGGACAGGACTCAGTACACAGCCTTGTGGTGAGCCAGTGTTCAGTGTAATGGCGGAAGAGAGGTGTGGACCCATTCTGACAGTTTGTGGTCGACCAGTCAAGAAGTTCTTTACCCAGCAGCAGATTGAAGAGGATAGTCCAAGGTGGTAGAGTTTGTCCTTCAGGATGTCCGGCTTGATGGTGTTAAAGGCTGAGCTATAGTCTATGAAAAGCATCGTCACATAGTTCCCCCGGTGCTCCAGGTGGCTCAGTGCTGTGTGAAGAGCCACAGCGATAGCATCCTCAGTGGACCTGTTTTCTCTATAAGCAAACTGGTGAGGGTCAACTGAGGGGGGGATTGTCCTTCTGATGTGTCGGGCCACCAACTTTTCAAAGCACTTCATGATCACAGGCGTGAGAGCAACAGGCCTGTAATCGTTCAAGCTGCAGATGGTTGGCCTTTTTGGGGACAGGAATGATGGTGGCAGATTTTAGGCAGGCAGGAACGATGGATAGTTGCATTATAACTGGTTAGTCTCGGTTCTGGTTGCTGTTTATATCCGAAACTTGTGTCCAAAGAGGATGGGGATGTATATTTTACTATTCTGTTTAAAAATAATCATGTAGGGATGTTTTGGGGCTTTTTTTACACAAGAATCAAAAACCTCCAATGGATCTTTATTTTGCACGGTGGTTGAATTAGAACCGGGCCCAGTCGGTTCTGGTTGCCGCTTTTACCCAGATTTAGTGTCAATTGTGTGGATGGATGCATTTTCACTATTATGTGTAAAATTAAAGATGCAGGGATGTTCTGGGAATATTTCACACCGTCAATAGTGTCCAAAACATTTTGCGATAAAAATAGTGGTTGTATTAGAACAAGGCCCAATCGGTTCTGGTTGGTGTATTTACCCAGAATTTGTGTTGATTGAGTGGGTGGATGTAGTTTCACTATTTTCTATAAAAATAATGTTTCCCACCATAAACATTGTCCAAAACAGGCATTTTGCGATTAAAAAAGAGGTCGTATTAGAACCAGGCCCAGTCGGTTCTGGTTGGTGCTTCTACCCATAATTAGTGTTGAATGTGTAGATGGATGTATTTTCACTATTCTGTGTAAAAATAATGATCCAGGATGGTTCTGGAGCTATTTTCCCACCATAAACAGTGTCCAAAACAGGCATTCTGCGATTAAAATAGTGGTTGTATTAGAACCAGGCCCAGTCTGTTCTGGTTGGTGAATTTACCCGAAAAATTGTATCCATTGACGATGGGGATGTATTTTTGATTATTATGTATAAAAATAATCATCTAGGGATCTTCAGAAGTTCTGTTATTCCCGAATCAATGACCTCCATTTGGGCACATTATTGACGGAGCTCACGACCATGATCCAGTGTGTGGCTCGGATGTGTCCCTCAAACACAAATACTGGTCAGTCTCATCCAAAATCCTAATGGCTCAGTTCCCTTGAGTGGGAGCGGCAAGGAACGCCCTGCATTTGAAGACCATTGAAGGCAGGTTCCGGGCCTGTGTCGGCGCATCAGTCAGGCTGGGTAGCCGCTATGGCCCAGGTGATTTTCCAGGGCTGCCCTGCTCTTGACGGAGTGGCCACCCAGCGGGGCTGTGTGTGTTTCATGGTGGGAGACTCGTGCTGCCCCTTCATCCCTGCCGGCATGTCCTGCTCGGTCCATGATGCCCTGCAGGCTATTAGGAACATGCAGAGAGCTGTGACCGGAGATCCGGTTCCACAACGAGGATGGCTTGACTGGTTCTTCTCTGGCTCATGGAAACAGCCACTTCAATATTTCCATATTTTCACAGACACAAAAGGAGGGAATTGTGGGATGGACTGGCTAACTGGCTTAATAATTGTTTATTCTTGTCGCACCATGTGGTCATACTGGTTTAACTTTGTTTTTTAAGATCGTAGAATGCAAGGTAGACTAGCCAAACTGGTTTTACAATTGAATTAAAAGATCGTGGAATGTAAGAAAGACTAACTAGTTGGCCTTGCAATTGTTTGTTCGCCTCGAGAAATATAAGAAAGGCTGGCTAACAGGGTTTGCAATTTTTTCCTTGTATTGTGCGATGAAAAGAGGTTCAACTTCAGGAGTAACTGTCACTCTCCAGGTCATCTAGGGTCAAGTGCACACTTGAAAACTTTCATATTCGACCAAAACGTGCTTATCAGCACATAAAAAGCACATTTGGTGGTACGCGGGAAGAACGGCAGCAGACAAAAAGGCTATTTAGAAAGGTATCACCACTACGCAGAAGAACGTCGGCTACTCTGCCCTCACTGGAAGACATTGCCAGCCCTCGTTACCTCAGCAGAGCCAGGGACATGATCAGGGACCCATGCCACCCTGGTCACAATCGGTTCCAGCTGCTGCTCTCTGGCAGACAGACGCTGTAAGTTTCCCACATCCGTTGGGACTCTAAACTTGGGGTAACACAACACAATCCCTTCTGTGTAATAACTTCGGGTGAGGTAATATGAATAGTCATCAGGTACAAGGTGATCTGACACCTACATGCTGAATGAAGGTAAGTGAAAGACAGTGAGAGGTAAGTGATCCACTCAGGGGGTGGTGATGCAATGTATCCATAAAGGCAGAATTGTAAATTAAGAGTCTGGAGTCATAACTTGTAAAACTGTGTAAAACTGTCAGAGACACAAATGTCTCTCTATATATAGTGTAAAATCATCAAATTTCATAATTTAATAAGTTTTTAATTTGGCATCATTCTAATGGCTAGATATTAATTTATAATGAAAACTATGATACTTGGCCTAAACATGATTTTCAGCGCATGAAAAGCACATTCAGGCAATAAAAACTGAAATGTTCCCCTGCTGCCAAACAAACTGTATTATCGTCCAATTCAAGTAAGTTTTTCATTAAGCATCATTCTAAGTGATAGAAATTAAGTTATAGTGAAAATTATGATACTTGGCCAAAACGTGATTTTCTGCGCATGAAACGCACGTTAAGGCAATAAAACTGAAATGTTCCCCTGCTTCGAAACAAACTGTCAGAGAAACATAGTTACTGTGTATATAGTGTAAAATCGTCCAATTCAAGTAAGTTTTGCATTTAGCATCATTCTAAGTGATAGAAATTAAGTTATAGTGAAAATTATGATACTAGCCCAAAACGTGATTTTCAGCGCATGAAACGCACGTTAAGGCAATAAAAACTGAAATGTTCCCCTGCTGCGAAACAAACTGTCAGAGACACATAGTTACTGTGTATATAGTGTATTATCGTCCAATTCAAGTAAGTTTTTCATTTAGCATCATTCTAAGTGATAGAAATTAAGTTATAGTGAACATTGTGATACTTGGCCAAAACGTGATTTTCAGCACATGAAACGCACGTTAAGGCAATAAAAACTGAAATGTTCCCCTGCTGCGACACAAACTGTCAGAGGCACATAGTTACTGTGTATATAGTGTATTATCGTCCAATTCAAGTAAGTTTTTCATTTAGCATCATTCTAAGTGATAGAAATTAAGTTATAGTGAAAATTATGATACTAGCCCAAAACGTGATTTTCAGCCATGAAACGCACGTTAAGGCAATAAAAACTGAAATGTTCCCCTGCTGCGAAACAAACTGTCTGAGGCACAAAGTCGCTGTGTATATAGTGTAAAATCGTCCAATTCAGGTAAGTTTTTCATTTGGAATCATTCTAAGTGATAGAAATTAAGTTATAGTGAAAATTATGACACTTGGCCAAAACGTGATTTTCAGTGCATGAAACGCACGTTAAGGCAATAAAAACTGAAATGTTCCCCTGCTGCGAAACAAACTGTCAGAGGCACATAGTTACTGTGTATATAGTGTAAAATCGTCCAATTCAAGTAAGTTTTTCATTTAGCATCATTCTAAGTGATAGAATTTAAGTTATAGTGAAAATTGTGATACTTGGCCAAAACGTGATTTTCAGCACATGAAACGCACGTTAAGGCAATAAAAACTGAAATATTCCCCTGCTGCGAAACAAACTGTCAGAGGCACATAGTTACTGTGTATATAGTGTAAAATCGTCCAATCCAAGTAACTTTTGCATTTAGCATCATTCAAAGTGATAGAAATTAAGTTATAGTGAAAACTATGTTACTTGGCCAAAACGTGATTTTCAGCGCATGAAACGCACGTTAAGGAAATAAAAACTGAAATGTTCCCCTGCTGCGAAACAAACTGTCTGAGGCACAAAGTTACTGTATATATAGTGTATTATCGTCCAATTCAAGTAAGTTTTTCATTTAGCATCATTCTAAGTGATAGAAATTAAGTCACTTAGAATAATGCTAAATGCAAAACTTACTTGAATTGGACGATTTTACACTATATACACAGTAACTTTGTCTCTGACAGTTTGTTTGGCAGCAGGGGAACTTTTCAGTTTTTATTGCCTTAATGTACTTTTCATGCCCTGAAAATCACGTTTTGGCCAAGTATGATTGTTTTCATTATAACTTAATTTCTAGCCATGAGAATGATGCCAAATGGATAACTTACTTGAATTGGACGATTTTTCACTATATACACAGCAACTATGTGTCTCTGACTGTTTGTTTGGCAGCAGGGGAACATGTAAGATTAGACAAATTATCTTTGCAAAAGCTTGTTCATATTGTATACATTTTTGTGAGTATAACAGCATCGTAGTCATCCTTATGGCTGACATGTCAGCATAAACACCCAACTGTCTGACTGAATAAACAATCTTAGTCTTGTGATTGGGGTGACATGTCAGCACAAATACTCAACTGTCTGACACTGATCAATTACTTTTTGCCCTGCAAATGACTGAAATTTATCTGTCCAAAGTCTTATTGACAACTGTCAGTTTTTCCTGTATTTAAGACACACACACTGGTCATTCGACTAGAGTTGCAAGAACATCGCGTTGAACAGGACCCTCCTGTAGGAACTCCCATGTCCACTTTGCAGTCTGGTAATAAACCAATTGGTCCGGGACCAATGAAAGTAGAACAAGAATTAGCAAGGGCTTTATAGTCTTGGTCTGTTAATAGAGTCAGGGACTTAACTAAGACAAAGTCAGGGACTTTTGGTCTTTGTGTGTTCAGAGATATTGGGTTAATCACAAAGTGGAGATCAATTTCGGGTAATTTAGAAAATAATTGTTGTTTAAATTTATTAAGTAGGTGATCAATATGGGTCAGAAAGCAACAAAAGGGATGGGTTTCTTGTCAGATTGCAAAATGAAAATCGGAGAGTTACCGGGACGAGATATCATGGTCCAGCTTGGGCTAAGCCTAGTGGCCACCCAAAATGGCCTCCGACCCAGGGAATTACAGACCAAAAATATCTTCCACACCACCACATCTAACAGCTTCTACTCTCTCGACATTGTCGGGAATGATTCTGCCAAGGTAGCTGAAAGTCTAAGAGAACAGTCTGAAGATATCTGCCCAGCAGCACCAGGACAGGAACAACAAACATGGCCATTACATGTCACCCTGAAGTTCATGGGAGACCGGACGACAAGTGGTTAAACCAATTCTCACAGTTGCCCACTCAACGAATCATAATTAACCACGTATATGCAACTGACCTAATGGACAACCCATTGCCCCCGGACACATTGCCTATGGGGATGGATCATCATCAAAAACCCTGGATGGAGAAAAACACAACGTATATGCCGTGGTGACTCAAAAAGACAACCTCAAGACAGGATGACTCCCCGGCGACTGGTCTGCACAAGCCGCAGAAAAAGTGGCACTGACAGAGGCATGTAGACTATTCCTAGAACAAGACGTGACGGTGGAAAGACACAGCCCAATCCCTGCTGAATTCCTAAGAGAAATGCAAAATCATGCCCCAGAAGAAGAGAAACTGCAATGGGAAACAGAAGGAGCCACTCAACACAAGAATGGACTCTATGCAGTAGAAAACAAGCCATGCGTGACAAGATCATTGTTTGAAGTAATTGCCAAATTGAGCCATGGGAGGAGCCATGTCTCAACAGGAGGGATGATCAGTACAGTACAACAAACAATGCATGTTCCCAGAGGTCTCCAAACTTCAATTTTTTTGGCAGAAACTGTCTGAACTGCTGTGGACACAACTCTCAAGGCAATGAACGACCCAAGCATGGAACTAGGCAAACAGGAAAATATCCCTTCGAGCTTCTGAACATGGATTTCATCAAACTGAACCAAAGTGCTGGACTCGTCGAACAAACCATTAGAACAGTAAAACTCAGACCCAGAAAAACCATGGAAGACACAGGAAAACCATGGCAAGAATGCCTGAGCCTGGTAGAAACGTACATGAAAATCATTCCAACAGCACAGGGATGCACACCATTTGAGGCAGTGAACGACAGACCCTTCCACTTAACAATGTGGGAAAAAGATCTGGTGGTAGAAGAGAAAAGAGAAACAGATTCCCTCACTAAGTGGTTATGCAAAATGTTCCAAGAAAGAACTGTGATGAATGCAAAATAATCTGCCGACATCTTCTCTGTCTCCCACAGAGGAGGTCCTGTCCCCAGGAGACCTGGTACTCGTCAAGGTGATAAAAAGAAAGTGCTGGTCTTCTCCACGTTGGGACGGACCTCACCGTTGGATTTTGGCCATCATCATCACCGCTCTGTGTTCAACCACATGGGGGGAACGTACCAGAACCTTGGTACACTCCCACTGGAGGAGAATGCCCCACTAGCTGGTTCAGGAAACGATCAGGGGCCCCCAGATCTGCATCCCATTAACCAAGACACCAATCGTCGTTCAAGTCCCTTTGCTCAGCCTACAGCTTACTCACTTGGGATTACACAGGACTGACTCCAGTTATTTTTATTGGTACCTACAAGCTCCCAGAGTCTGAGTGGTCTGGCCAGACACCTTGGACCAGGTCCTCCTCCATACAGGCTACAAAACCATCACATGGCCCCTTTCCAAAGAAGCTACCACCATGACCGCTAACTTCACCAAGTTAGCCACCACCATCAAAGATGTTAAACATATGCTAGACCTTACGACCAATATCCAACAAAAAGGCTGCATCAACCTATGCCTCCGACCAGACCGACCAGGAAAAGGCCCCCTCTTTACTATCACCATCCGCACTACTAGTCCAGCCATGGTCCCCAAAGTGATTGGTGTGAACCCCTTCGTACAACCATCCGCCACACGCCTACTCAAAATCCGTCCGGCAGGAACACCTAAGCCTGAGTAGATACACCTTATTCTCGCCCATGTCCAAACACAGGAAGAAAACGACTACAACCTGATGATGAGGAACAGTTGGTACAGATACACCGCACTCACAGCCCGTGCCACAACCAATGAGTTGTTATGTCTGTTCCCTCTTGCCTACTGCCGTAGCCCAACCACAGCTATGGGCCAACCGACAGAACGAAGAACTCGCCAACCTCACCTACAACTGTATTCTGGGTAATTTGAGAGAATCCTTCCAGCAAAGCTCGACCGCCTACATACCATGGTCGCAGTACCATTAGCAGCTACAGTCAATACCGCAACGTATGTCCAGTGCAACAACCGAACAGACTGTTATCCATCCTGTTTCAACTTCAGCGGACCGGATCCGAAGACCCCTTTAGACCAACTTCACGTCACCAGGTGTGCCGAGATCAGACACATTCCTTCCCAATCATGGACAGTACTGGACAGAATATGGTGGCTCTGCGAAAGGCAAGTGTATATGATCATCCCCACCAATACAACTGGGCTCTGTGTCCCTACATCTGCATCCGACCACACGTACGTTCTAACAGCAGACTCGATTCCAACTGTCGACGCCAACCCACATCTACCCACCAGGCGTCAACGACGGAGCTTTGATTTCTTCCCCCATGATTCAGTTTGGGGCTCGGATGTCCCCCTCTAATACAAACAATGGTCAGTCTCCTCCAAAATCATGATGGCGGTGTTCCCCAGGGTAGGAACAGCGAAGAACACCCTACGTCTGGAAACCATTGACTACAGATTCCAGGCCCGACACTAATCAATTACTTGTTGCCCTGCAAATGACTGAAACGTATCTGTCCAAAGTCTTAGGGACAACTGTCAGTTTTGCCTGTATTTAAGACACACTCACTGGTCATTCGACTAGAGTTGCAGTAACATCGCAGTGAACAGGACCCCACTGTAGGAACTCTCACTGTCCACTTTGCAGTCTGGTAATACATATTTTCTATTTAAATTTATCTCACTCTTTCTTAGCCTGCTCCTGAAGTTGTATTTTCAGACCTAACAAACATTTCAGTTTTTTTGCCCTAATGTGCGTTTCATGTGCTGAAAATCACGTTTTGGCCAAGTATCATAGTTTTCACTATAACTTAACCTAACCCTAACCCTAACCCTAACTTCCATCACTTAGAATGATATCAAATGAAAAACCTACTTAATTTGGACGATTATACACTATATACTCAGTAACTATGTGTCACTGACAGTTTGTTTCGCAGCGGGGGAACATTTCAGTTTTTATTGCCTTAATGTGCATTTCATGCGCTGAAAATCACGTTTTGGCCAAGTATCATAGTTTTCACTATAACTTAATTTCTAGCACTTAGAATGATGCAAAATGAGAAACTTACTTGAATTGGACAATTATACACTATATACACAGTAACTATGTGCCTCTAACAGTTTGTTTCGCAGCAGGGGAACATTTCAGTTTTTATTGCCTTAACGTGCGTTTCATGCGCTGAAAATCACGTTTTGGCCAAGTATCATAGTTTTCACTATAACTTAATTTCTAGCACTTAGAATGATGCTAAATGCAATACTTACTTGAATTGGATGATTTTACACTATAGACACAGTAACTATGTGCCTCTGGCAGTTTGTTTCGCAGCAGGGAACATTTCAGTTTTTATTGCCTTAACGTGCATTTCATGCGCTGAAAATCACGTTTTGGCCAAGTATCATAATTTTCACTATAACTTAATTTCTATCACTTAGAATGATGCTAAATGAAAAACTTACTTGAATTGGAGAATTATACACTATATACACAGTAACTATGTGTCTCTGACAGTTTGTTTCGCAGCAGGGGAACATTTCAGTTTTTATTGCCTTAACGTGCGTTTCATGCGCTGAAAATCACGTTTTGGCCAAGTATCATAGTTTTCACTATAACTTAATTTCTATCACTTAGAATGATGCCAAATAAAAAACTTACTTGAATTGGACAATTATACACTATATACACAGTAACTATGTGTCTCTGACAGTTTGTTTCGCAGCAGGGGAACATTTCAGTTTTTATTGCCTTAACGTGCGTTTCATGCGCTGAAAATCACGTTTTGGCCAAGTATCATAGTTTTCACTATAACTTAATTTCTATCACTTAGAATGATGCTAAATTATTAGGTTCATTAATAATTACCTTCGTCCGTAATTATCAATAACTGCAGGAAGACATCTTATTCAATTATTGACATTTAATTAAATAGAAATGGATACAACAGATAAAAGCCTCCGAAGGGGAGAGTCAGCAAGTGTCACCTTACAACTTCCGAACGTCTCACCGAATAGACGTTTTCGTCCCACTCTTATGGTCATGAATCAAAACAAGTTACAGAGTTGTTGATCATTACATCACGTATGAGTAAAAACAACATCTGGGACTACAATAACAATCAAAGTTTTTTACTAATAACAAAAACAGGAGACTAGACCTAACAACATTTAGATTAGAGTAATTATACAACCTCCTTGACCTAATGAATCATATAATATAATCATAATCATATAATGGTTACATACAGAAAAACCCGAAGTGCACGGTTACATAACGATAACAACATTCTTGTTATTGGCCGAATAGCCCTGGCCTCGTCACCAAGGGCCCACCAAATCTCAAGGACCCAGATTGGGTGGATTGTTTTTATAACCATCCTGGAAGAGGCCGTCCAGGTTAAAGATGACTTGGCAATACTCGTGACCTCGCAACACTTTTGAAAACAGAAAGAGAATGATTTAACAAAGTAATGAATTAATACAGAGAATAGAAAGAGAATGATTTAATAAAGAAATGAATTAATATAACTATTATAATAGTAAAACAGAATAAACCCAACATTCCCCCGTTTTTATAATATGTATGTTATTAGTCATTTCTTAGTAATCACTAAATGGTAATGTCGGGTGCCTGTGATTTTTCCCGCCTACTCCTTACTCCCATGGCTGGTCTGAAAGAGAAAGAACATAATTATATTCGTCCAATTGGTCCTCGGATTTACCGTACTCCTGGACCTCACTGCTTTCCCCAAACCGTCCCATAAGATACAACTCATGTACTTTAGAATTTGTAGGGGCAATTGCAGTATTTATAAGTCGGCTTAGCAAGGAGCGCAAACAGGGGATAATACAGCACCCACACAATGTTAGGATAGCGGTTATTGTGCCAATAGTCACCATGAAGGATGTAGCCAAATCTTTATATTTTCCAAAGGTCTTATCCCACCAATCTGACAATGCGGACGTATCTACTCCAGAATGCTCTTGCATATTGCGGTTCAGTGTTTGCAGGCCAGTAATGGCCCTGGTGAGAGATCCACTGGGTGACGTGTTGTTCGGTATGAAGGTGCAACATTCTTTTCCAAACATTGCACACACGCCCCCTGTTTCAAGGATCATATCCACCGCTATGCGATTCTGGAACGCCATCAGACTGGTAGCTGCCAGTTGTTCCTTCATGGCCACAAATCCCTGTTTAACATAATTTCCAAGTTTTGGACATTGTAATGTAAGTAATTTATTCTATCCACATTTTTGTTTGGGGTGATTAGAAGGAAGATGGACTCCCAACCTGCTGCGATCTGATTAGCCAGCTTATACTCATCTGGTACGCCCCGGGGGATGCCAATCGCATCAATGTATGTTGGATCTCCTTCCCTCCATGCCTCTCGACGATGTCGGGAGGGTCGACCCTTCACCTCCGAATTCTGAGCCGCCAATTGTATCTCCTCCACTGTGGATGGAAAAACAGACACCGGTAAGAGCAGTGAGACCAAAGTACCTAGTCCTGCCGCGTTTTGGCAGGAGTCGTATAATTTATCTACCACCCCGCCACCATAGGCAAGAACGTGGTATCAGGGGTGTAGCTTGTTTTAAAACGCCGGTACACCACGTCTCATTTATCGCCCCCAGCTTCAGACCATGCCCTGTAAGGTTTAAGCAGGTAAAATGATTAAACAGTGGAAAAATTGACTTCCTATTTACTGCGTAACAGGATAAACACTGTTTCAATATTTTTTTTCTTGCCAAGTAGGACACGTTTTTTCATTTGTAAAAACACTTTTCCCCAAAAGAATGGTGATTGAGGGAGTTGTTAGATCCCATCGTATTTTCCCTTGTCTGGTAGGTTATCCTAATCCTTTGTAAGATGGTTTAGTCTCAATTGAAACCATATGGAGACGTCAAACCCAATATAAAAGAGTTCCCTATAGTTTTATGGTATTGCTTGCTGAGCAATAATCTTTTCAATTAATTATTATATGACAATAGGCTATGGTTTTGTTACAACGGTACGTTCGAAATTCGCATGTTTATTCCATATGCAGCGTTATACTCAACAAATAATGGAAATGGGAAACAGATACCAATGGTATATTGATGCTAGGCCGTACCAGGACACAGGGGGTAATTGGGCACACACCTTTGTAATGGATCAGTCGACCCGCTGGTCACCTGGTACTTATGGCTGGTCAAAAACAGCTAAAGAATGGCAAAAGAGGGTTTCAAATTTTTCTGTTGATAATTCTGGTTTGTATCTCAGGATAAATGAGTCGGAAGGCACTTTACCTCTGTGGAGGGAGGGGGACTGGACTTCATCGTCCACAAAGTGTAGCTTCCTGAACCTGTTGTATGGTGTTCGGACAACGATCCATGCTGGTCAGTGGGGATATGTAAAAACCCCAATATTACTCAGGCGACAACCGGCAAGGTGATTCCGTCATTTGTATCCCCTAGATCGAGTATAGTCCAGATAATTCATGGCAAACCATCAGTGGACGAGTGGTTTAGAATGACTACAGGTGTTTCAGCGTTATCTAACAATTGGCTGTTAATGGCGGAACAAGCTGCCAGCGAAACCCGAAATGATTGTCTCGTATGTATGGGTGCCCGACCCGTACTCCGTATCATTTCGGCCCCAATTGATAAAGAATGTATTGTGGACCTCCTAAAAAACACCAATCCAACCTTTAAGTGCTCTAAATACGATTCGATATTCCCACTTACCCGAGAGAACAAAGAAAAAACAATTTTTGACAAATATGTAGCACGCCAAAATTTTACCTGCCTCAAATTACAAGGGACTGGAACATCATTGGGAAGCATTCCGTCTGACTGGTGTGTATCAAACATGTTCTTTCCGGTACCATACCCCTTATCCCGAGCTGACATCTGGTTATGGTGTGGAAGTGATAAGTTGTATGATAGATTGCCCACAAATGCTGCGGGTGTGTGTTCTGTGGTGTCTCTGTTACTTCCTGTTTCTGTTTCCTCAGTGAATCTCACAGCTGAAATAAGGTTACCTCCAAACCTGAAGGAGGTCTTGCATCGCCAAAAGAGAGCACCACACACCTGGATGGGTAACTCCGATCCCACCTATATTGACGCCATAGGCGTCCCCCGTGGCGTTCCTAATTAGTATAAACTTGCTAATCAGGTTTCAGCGGGATTCGAAAGTATTCTAATTTGGGTAACTCCCAACAAAAATGTTGATCGCATCAATTATATTCATTACAATGTCCAGCGACTTGGCAATTACACGGTTGAGTCGTTAGAGGCGGTACGTGACCAGCTAGCGGCAACATCCCTCATGGCCTTCCAAAATCGTATAGCATTAGACATGTTATTGGCTGAGAAGGGTGGTGTGTGTGCTATCTTTGGTGATGCCTGTTGTACTTTCATTCCTAATAACACTGCTCCAAATGGACGTCTCACCAAAGCTTTAGAAGGCCTCCGAACCCTGACTAATAAGATGGCCGATCAGTCAGGTGTGGACACCTCAATCTGGGACCAATGGATGGATTATTTTGGTGCCTGGAAAGGTTTGATAGGCAACATCCTCATATCTGCTGGAGTGCTCATTACTCTGCTTATTCTCTGTAGCTGTTGTATCTTCCCCTTAGCTCGTACTCTAGTCACTCGACTGATCGATAAAGCAGTGGGACCAGGCCCTAGAGGTCAGTATGTCCAGTTGCGCCAAACTGACCCCTCTGGACCCCCCGCTGGGCACGTGTTCATGGAAATACTAATGTAGTGCTTCTTTGTTTTTATACTAATATAGTTTTACATTTCATTTGACACTAACCTGTGTGGTGTTGTTGATGTGGTCTCTTTAGGAGACCAAGAGAGGGAATGAAGAATATAACATATTTTACTCATTCTTTTTAGTATAGCTGTTTCATTTTGATATCATATTTTACTCATTCTTTTTAGTATAGCTGTTTCATTTTGATATCACATTTTACTCATTCCTTTTGTTTTGGCGGTCTTGTTTTAGAGTCGCCACTGGTTCCCAACTCAAATACAATATGAACAGAAGGATGGGTCTGAGACTCCTCAACTATAATGTTAACAAAAGAGCAGGGCGGAGGGTCGGGACTTTATAGGACCAGCGGAGACAGAGGTCTGGATGATGTGGATTCAAGGCTGGAAGATGTGGAGCCCAGAGAAACCCCCCCTCACAGCAGCCCTGGACCAGCCCACATCTCATTATTAATCAGCGAATGAATATGCATTTTTGTTGGACTATAACTGGGCAAACGCGGGTTTGGACAATGTCTTTTCCATCCTCCGCTTTGGGACATCAACACTCAGCGGGCTTATTCTATGGGAGGGAGACCCGGAGCTCTGTATGAATCAATTTGAATGGAATAAATCATCTGTGGATAAACTCGCTCAACCCTGGTTTGTCTCCTCCGATGCTGAACACGCTCCATTGTTAGACTGGAGACTACAGAGTTAAGGAATTGGAGTCAGGTAAAATATTTATAGTCTAACATTGGGCAACTGTGAGAATTGGTTTAACTACTTGTCGTCCGGCCTCCCAAGAACTTCAGGGTGACATGTAATGGCCATGTTTGTTGTTCCTGTCCTGGTGCTGCTGGGCAGATATCTTCAGACTGTTCTCTTAGACTTTCAGCTACCTTGGCAGAATCATTACCGACAATGTCGAGAGAGTAGAAGCTGTTAGATGTGGTGGTGTGGAAGATATTTTTGGTCTGTAATTCGCTGGGTCGGAGGCCATTTTGGGTGGCCACTAGGCTTAGCCCAAGCTGGACCATGATATCTCGTCCCGGTAACTCTCCGATTTTCATTTTGCATTCTGACAATAAACCCATTCCTTTTGTTGCTTTCTGACCCTTATTAATCACCTACTTAATAGTTTAAACAACAATTATTTTCTAAATTACCCGAAAGTGATTTCTACCTTGTGATTAACCCAATATCTCTGAACACACAAAGACCAAAAGTCCCTGACTTTGTCTTAGTTAAGTCCCTGACTCTATTAACAGACCAAGACTATAAAGCCCTTGCTAATTATTGTTCTACTTTCATTGGTCCCGGACCAATTGGTTTATTACCAGACTGCAAAGTGGACAGTGAGAGTTCCTACAGTAGGGTCCTGTTCAACGCGATGTTCCTGCAACTCTAGTCGAATGACCAGTGTGTGTGTCTCAAATACAGGAAAAACTGACAGTTGTCGCTAGGACTTTGGACAGATACATTTCAGTCATTTGCAGGGCAAAAAGTAATTGATCAGTGTCGGACAGTTGAGTATTTGTGCTGACATGTCACCCCAATCACAAGACTAAGATTGTTTATTCAGTCAGACAGTTGGGTGTTTATGCTGACATGTCAGCCATAAGGATGACTATGATGCTGTTATACTCACAAAAACGTATACAATATGAACAAGCATTTGCAAAGATACTTTGTCTAATCTCACATGTTCCCCTGCTGCCAAACAAACTGTCAGAGACACATAATTACTGTGTATAAAGTGAAAAATCGTCCAATTCAAGTAAGTTATCCATTTGGCATCATTCTCAAGCTAGAAATTAAGTTATAATGAAAACAATCATACTTGGCCAAAAATTGATTTTCAGGGCATGAAAAGTACATGAAGGCAATAAAAACTGAAAAGTTCCCCTGCTGCCAAACAAACTGTCAGAGACACAGTTATTGTGTATGTAGTGAAAAATCGTCCAATTCAAGTAAGTTTTTCATTTAGCATCATTCTAATTGATAGAAATTAAGTTATAGTGAAAATTCTGATACTTGGCCAAAACGTGATTTTTAGCACATGAAACGCACGTTAAAGCAATAAAAACTGAAATGTTCCCCTGCTGCGAAAGAAACATTCAGAGGCACATAGTTACTGTGTATATAGTGTAAAATCGTCCAATTCAAGTAAGTTTTGCATTTAGCATCATTCTAAGTGATAGAAATTAAGTTATAGTGAAAATTATGATACTTGGCCAAAACGTGATTTTCAGCGCATGAAACGCACGTTAAGGCAATAAAAACTGAAATGTTCCCCTGCTGCGAAAAAAACTGTCAGAGACACATAGTTACTGTGTATACAGTGTATAATTGTCTAATTCAAGTAAGTTTTTCATTTGACATCATTCTAGGTGATTCTGGAGCTATCTCCCACCATAAACAGTGTCCAAAACAGGCGATACAAAATAGTGGTTGCATTATAACAGGGTCCAGTCGGTTCTGGTGGGTGTTTGTATACGAAACTTGTGTCCAATTATGATGGGGATGTATACTTGACTATTTTGTATAGAAATAATCATCTAGCGATGTTCAGAAGTTCTGTTATGCCCGAATGAATTACTTTCATTTGGTCACTTTATTCACAAGTGGTGGTTTAGAAACAGGCCCAGTCGGTTTTGGTTGGTGCTTTTACCCAGAATTTGTGTTTATTGTGTGAGTGGATGTATTTTCACTATTTTGTATAACAATAATGATCCAGGATGGTTCTGGAGCTATTTCCCACCACAAACAGTGTCCAAAACAGGCATTTTGCGGTTAAATTAGTGGTTGTATTAGAACCAGGACCAGTCGGTTCAGGTTCGTGTTTTTACCCAGAAATTGTGTCCAATGATGATGGGGATGTATTTTTGATTATTCTTTATAAAAATAATATTCTAGGGATGTTCAGAAGTTCTGTTATGCCCGAATCAATGACCTAAATTTGGGCACTTTATTTACAAGTGGTTGTTTAGAACCAGGCCCAGTCGGTTCTGGTTGGTGCTTTACCCACAATTAGTGTCGATTGTGTGGGTGGATGTATTTTCACTATTCTCTGTAAGAATAAAGATCCAGGGATGTTCTGAGACTATTTCCCACCATTAATAGTGTCAAAAACATGCATTTTGCGACAAAAATAGTGGTTGTATTAGAACCAGGCCCAGTCGGTTCTGTTTTGTGTATACACCCGTAACGTGTGTCCAATAGGAATGGGGTTGTATTTTTTACTATTCTGTATAAAAAAATATCATCTAGGGATGTTCAGAAGTTCTTCTATGCCCGAATAAATGACCTCCATTTGGGCACTTTATTTTGCATGGTGGTTGTAGTAGAACCAAGCCGAGTCGGTTCTGGTTGGTGCTTTTACCCAGAGTTAGTGTTGATTGTGTAGGTGGATGTATTTTCACTATTCTGTCTAAAAATAAAGATCCAGGATGGTTCTAGGGGTATTTGCCGCCATAAATAGTCTCCAAAACATGCATTTTGCGAAAAAAATAGTAGTTGCATTATAACTGGGTCGTCTCGGTTCTGGTTGCTGTTTAAATCCGAAACTTGTGTCCAAAGATGAAGGGGATGTATATTTTACTATTCTGTTTAAACATAATCATGCAGGGATGTTTTGGGGCTTTTTTTTATAAAAGAATCAAAAACCTCCATTATGGATCGTTATTTTGCATGGTGGTTGAATTAGAACCGGGCCCAGTCGGTTCTGGTTGGTGCTTTTACCAAGAATTAGTGTCAATTGTGTTGAAGGATGCATTTTCACTATTCTGTGTGAAATTAAAGATGCAGGGATGTTCAGGGAATATTTCCCACCATCAATAGTGTCCAAAACAGGCACTTTGCGATTAAAATAGTGGTCCTATTAGAACCAGGCCCAGTCGGTTCTGGTTGGTGTATGTAACTTGTGTCAAATGATAATGGGGATGTATTTTTGACTATTCTCTATAAAAATATTCATCTAGGGATTTTCAGAAGTTCTTTTATGCCCGAATCAATGACCTCCCTTTGGGCACTTTATTTTGCATAGTGGTTGTATTAGAACCAGGCTCAGTCGGTTCTGGTTTGTGTATACACCCGTAACTTGTGTCCGATCGGAATGGGGTTGTATTTTTCACTATTCTGTATAAAAATCATCATCTAGGGATGTTCAGAAGTTATTTTATGCCCGAATAAATGACCTCCATTTGGGCACTTTATTTTGCATGGTGGTTGTATTAGAACCAAGCCCAGTCGGTTCTGGTTGGGTCTTATACCCAGAGTTAGTATTGATTGCGTAGGTGGATGTATTTTCACAATTCTGTCTAAAATTAAAGATCCAGGATGGTTCTAGGGCTATTTCCCAGCATAAATTTTCTCCAAAACATGCATTTTGCGATAAAAAATAGTAGTTGCATTATAACTGGGTCCAGTCGGGTCTGGTTGCTGTTTATATCTGAAACTTGTGTCCAAAGATGATTGGGATGTATATTTTACTATTCTGTTTAACAATAATCATGCAGGGATGTTTTGGGGCTTTTTTTATACAAGAATAAAAAACCTCCAATGGATCTTAATTTTGCATGGTTGTTGAATTAGAACCGGGACCAGTCGGTTCTGGTTGCCGCCTTTACCCAGATTTAGTGTCAATTGTGTGGATGGATGCATTTTCACTATTATGTGTAAAATTAAAGATGTAAGGATGTTTTGGGAATATTTCCCACCGTCAATAGTGTCCAAAACATTTTGCGATAAAAATAGTGGTTGTATTAGAACAAGGCCCAATCGGTTCTGGTTGGTGTATATACCCAGAATTTGTGTTGGTTGAGTAGGTGGATGTAGTTTCACTATTTTCTATAAAAATAATGTTTCCCACCATAAACATTGTCCAAAACAGGCATTTTGCGATTAAAATAGTGGTCGTATTAGAACCGGGCCCAGTCGGTTCTGGTTGCCGCTTTTACCCAGATTTAGTGTCAATTGTGTGGATGGATGCATTTTCACCATTATGTGTAAAATTAAAGATGCAGGGATGTTTTGGGAATATTTCCCACCGTCAATAGTGTCCAAAACATTTTGCGATAAAAATAGTGGTTGTATTAGAACAAGGCCCAATCGGTTCTGGTTGGTGTATTTACCCAGAATTTGTGTTGATTGAGTAGGTAGATGTAGTTTCACTATTTTCTATAAAAATAATGTTTCCCACCATAAACATTGTCCAAAACAGGCATTTTGCGATTAAAATAGTGGTCGTATTAGAACCGGGCCCAGTCGGTTCTGGTTGGTGCTTCTACCCATAATTAGTAATGAATGTGTAGATGGATGTATTTTCACTATTCTGTGTAAAAATAATGATCCAGGATGGTTCTGGAGCTATTTTCCCACCATAAACAGTGTCCAAAACAGGCATTCTGGGATTAAAATAGTGGTTGTATTAGAACCAGGCCCAGTCTGTTCTGGTTAGTGAATTTACCCGAAAAATTGTATCCATTGACGATGGGGATGTATTTTTGATTATTATGTATAAAAATAATCATCTAGGGATCTTCAGAAGTTCTGTTATTCCCGAATCAATGACCTCCATTTGGGCACATTATTGACGGAGCTCACGACCATGATCCAGTGTGTGGCTCGGATGTGTCCCTCAAACACAAATACTGGTCAGTCTCATCCAAAATCCTAATGGCTCAGTTCCCTTGAGTGGGAGCGGCAAGGAACGCCCTGCATTTGAAGACCATTGAAGGCAGGTTCCGGGCCTGTGTCGGCGCATCAGTCAGGCTGGGTAGCCGCCATGGCCCAGGTGATTTTCCAGGGCTGCCCTGCTCTTGACGGAGTGGCCACCCAGCGGGGCTGTGTGTGTGCCATGGTGGGAGACTCCTGCTGCCCCTTCATCCCTGCCGGCATGTCCTGCTCGGTCCATGATGCCCTGCAGGCTATTAGGAACATGCAGAGAGCTGTGACCGGAGATTCGGTTTCACAACGAGGATGGCTTGACTGGTTCTTCTCTGGCTCATGGAAACAGCCATTTCAATATTTCGATATTTTCACAGACACAAAAGGAGGGAATTGTGGGATGGACTGGCTAACTGGCTTAATAATTGTTTATTCTTGTCTTACCATGTGGTCATACTGGTTTTACCTTTGTTTGATAAGATCGTAGACTGCAAGGTAGACTATCCAAACTGGTTTTACAATTGAATTAAAAGATCGTGGAATGTAAGAAAGACTAACTAGTTGGCCTTGCAATTGTTTGTTCGCCTCGCGAAATATAAGAAAGGTTGGCTAACAGGGTTTGCAATTGTTTCCTTGAATTGTGGGATGAAAAAAAGGTTCAACTTCAGGAGTAACTGTCACTCTCCAGGTCATCCAGGGTCAAGTGCACACTTGGAAACTTTCATATTCGACCAAAATGTGCTTATCAGCGCAAAAAAAGCACATTTGGTGGTACGCGGAAAGAACGGCAGCAGACAAAAAGGCTATTTAGAAAGATATTACCACTACGCAGAAGATTGTCGGCTACTCTGCCCTCACTGGAAGACATTGCCAGCCCTCGTTACCTCAGCAGAGCCAGGGACATGATCAGGGACCCATGCCACCCTGGTCACAATCGGTTCCAGCTGCTGCTCTCTGGCAGACAGACGCTGTAAGTTTCCCACATCCGTAGGGACTCTAAACTTGGGGTAACACAACACAATCCCTTCTGTGTAATAACTTCGGGTGAGGTAATATGAATAGTCATCAGGTACAAGGTGATCTGACACCTACATGCTGAATGAAGGTAAGTGAAAGACAGTGAGAGGTAAGTGATCCACTCAGGGGGTGGTGATGCAATGTATCCATAAAGGCAGAATTGTAAATTAAGAGTCTGGAGTCATAACTTGTAAAACTGTAAAACTGTCAGAGACACAAATGTCTCTCTATATATAGTGTAATATCATCAAATTTTATAATTTAATAAGTTTTTAATTTGGCATCATTCTAATGGCTAGATATTAAGTTATAATGAAAACTATGATACTTGGCCTAAACATGATTTTCAGCGCATGAAAAGCACATTCAGGCAATAAAAACTGAAATGTTCCCCTGCTGCCAAACAAACTGTCAGAGACACATAGTTACTGTGTATATAGTGTATTATCGTCCAATTCAAGTAAGTTTTTCATTTAGCATCATTTTAAGTGATAGAAATTAAGTTATAGTGAAAATTGTGATACTTGGCCAAAACGTGATTTTCAGCACATGAAACGCACGTTAAGGCAATAAAAACTGAAATATTCCCCGGCTGCGAAACAAACTGTCAGAGACACATAGTTACTGTGTTTATAGTGTAAAATCTTCCAATTCAAGTAAGTTTTGCATTTAGCATCATTCTAAGTGATAGAAATTAAGTTATAGTGAAAATTGTGATACTTGCCCAAAACGTTATTTTCAGCACATGAAACGCACGTTAAGGCAATAAAAACTGAAATGTTCCCCTGCTTCGAAACAAACTGTCAGAGACACATAGTTACTGTGTATATAGTGTATTATCGTCCAATTCAAGTGAGTTTTTCATTAGGCATCATTCTAAGTGATAGAAATTAAGTTATAGTGAAAACTATGATACTTGGCCAAAATGTGATATTCAGCGCATGAAACGCACGTTAAGGCAATAAAACTGAAATGTTCCCCTGCTTAGAAACAAACTGTCAGAGACACATAGTTACTGTGTATATAGTGTAAAATCGTCCAATTCAAGTAAGTTTTGCATTTAGCATCATTCTAAGTGATAGAAATTAAGTTATAGTGAAAATTATGATACTAGCCCAAAACGTGATTTTCAGCGCATGAAACGCACGTTAAGGCAATAAAAACTGAAAGGTTTCCCTGCTGCGAAACAAACTGTCAGAGACACATAGTTACTGTGTATATAGTGTATTATCGTCCAATACAACTAAGTTTTTCATTTAGCATCATTCTAAGTGATAGAAATTAAGTTATAGTGAAAATTGTGATACTTGGACAAAACGTGATTTTCAGCACATGAAACGCACGTTAAGGCAATAAAACTGAAATGTTCCCCTGCTGCGACACAAACTGTCAGAGGCACATAGTTACTGTGTATATAGTGTATTATCGTCCAATTCAAGTAAGTTTTTCATTTAGCATCATTCTAAGTGATAGAAATTAAGTTCTGGTGGAAATTATGATACTAGCCCAAAACGTGATTTTCAGCGCATGAAACGCACGTTAAGGCAATAAAAACTGAAATGTTCCCCTGCTGCGAAACAAACTGTCACAGACACATAGTTACTGTGTATATAGTGTAAAATCGTCCAATTCAAGTAAGTTTTTCATTTAGCATCATTCTAAGTGATAGAATTTAAGTTATGGTGAAAATTGTGATACTTGGCCAAAACGTGATTTTCAGCACATGAAACGCACGTTAAGGCAATAAAAACTGAAATGTTCCCCTGCTGCGAAACAAACTGTCAGAGACACATAGTTACTGTGTATATAGTGTATTATCGTCCAATACAACTAAGTTTTTCATTTAGCATCATTCTAAGTGATAGAAATTAAGTTATAGTGAAAATTGTGATACTTGGACAAAACGTGATTTTCAGCACATGAAACGCACGTTAAGGCAATAAAAACTGAAATGTTCCCCTGCTGCGACACAAACTGTCAGAGGCACATAGTTACTGTGTATATAGTGTATTATCGTCCAATTCAAGTAAGTTTTTCATTTAGCATCATTCTAAGTGATAGAAATTAAGTTCTGGTGGAAATTATGATACTAGCCCAAAACGTGATTTTCAGCGCATGAAACGCACGTTAAGGCAATAAAAACTGAAATGTTCCCCTGCTGCGAAACAAACTGTCACAGACACATAGTTACTGTGTATATAGTGTAAAATCGTCCAATTCAAGTAAGTTTTTCATTTAGCATCATTCTAAGTGATAGAATTTAAGTTATGGTGAAAATTGTGATACTTGGCCAAAACGTGATTTTCAGCACATGAAACGCACGTTAAGGCAATAAAAACTGAAATGTTCCCCTGCTGCGAAACAAACTGTCGGAGACACATAGTTACTGTGTATATAGTGTATAGTCGTCCAATTCAAGCAAGTTTTTCATTTGGAATCATTCTAAGTGACAGAAATTAAGTTATAGTGAAAATTATGACACTTGGCCAAAACGTGATTTTCAGCGCATGAAACGCACGTTAAGGCAATAAAAACTGAAATGTTCCCCTGATGCGAAACAAACTGTCAGAGGCACATAGTTACTGTGTATATAGTGTAAAATCGTCCAATTCAAGTAAGTTTTGCATTTAGCATCATTCTAAGTGATAGAAATTAAGTTATAGTGAAAATTATGATACTTGGCCAAAACGTGATTTTCAGCGCATGAAACGCACGTTAAGGCAATAAAAACTGAAATGTTCCCCTGCTGCGAAACAAACTGCCAGAGGCACATAGTTACTGTGTATATAGTGTAAAATCGTCCAATTCAAGTAAGTTTTGCATTTAGCATCATTCTAAGTGATAGAAATTAAGTTATAGTGAAAATTATGACACTTGGCCAAAACGTGATTTTCAGCGCATGAAACGCACGTTAAGGCAATAAAAACTGAAATGTTCCCCTGCTGCGAAACAAACTGCCAGAGGCACATAGTTACTGTGTATATAGTGTAAAATCATCCAATTCAAGTAAGTTTTGCATTTGGCATCATTCTAAGTACTAGAAATTAAGTTATAGTGAAAACTATGATACTTGGCCAAAACGTCATTTTCAGCGCATGAAACGCACGTTAAGGCAATAAAAACTGAAATGTTCCCCTGCTGCGAAACAAACTGTCAAAGACACATAGTTACTGTGTATATGGTGTATTATCGTCCAATTCAAGTAAGTTCTTCATTTAGCATCATTCTAAGTGATAGAAATTAAGTTATAGTGAAAATTGTGATACTTGGCCAAAACGTGATTTTCAGCACATGAAACGCACGTTAAGGCAATAAAAACTGAAATGTTCCCCTGCTGCGAAACAAATGTCAGAGGCACATTGTATATATAGTGTAAAATCGTCCAATTCAAGTAAGTTTTTTATTTAGCATCATTCTAAGTGATAGAAATTAAGTTATAGTGAAAACTATCATACTCGGCCAAAACATGATTTTCAGCGCATGAAACGCACGTTAAGGCAATAAAAACTGAAATGTTCCCCTGCTGCGAAACAAACTGTCAGAGGCACATAGTTACTGTGTATATAGTGTAAAATCGTCCAATTCAAGTAAATTTTGCATTTAGCATCATTCTAAGTGATAGAAATTAAGTTATAGTGAAAATTATGATACTTGGCCAAAACGTGATTTTCAGCGCATGAAACGCACGTTAAGGCAATAAAAACTGAAATGTTCCCCTGCTGCGAAACAAACTGTCAGAGACATATAGTTACTGTGTATATAGTGTATTATCGTCCAATTCAATTAAGTTTTGCATTTAGCATCATTCTAAGTGATAGAAATTAAGTTATAGTGAAAACTATCATACTCGGCCAAAACATGATTTTCAGCGCATGAAACGCAATGTATGTTGGATCTCCTTCCCTCCATGCCTCTCGACGATGTCGGGAGGGACGACCCTTCAGCATCTCCGAATTTTGAGCCGCCAATTGTATCTCCTCCACTGTGGATGGAAAAACAGACACTGGTAAGAGCAGTGAGACCAAAGCACATAGTCCTACCGCGTTTTGACAGGAATCGTATATTTTATCTCCACCACACAACCACCACAGGTCAGATCGTGATATTAGGGGTGCAGTTGTTTTTAGAACGCCGGCACACCACGTCTCATTTATCGCCCCCAGCTTCAGACCATGCCCTGTAAGGTTTAAGCAGGAAAAATGATTAAAGGCAACATGTTTTGAAAATGTGGGTATCTCCTTTTCACCTTTTGTAACAGAGTATACCTTATTCCACTTCTCACAATTGGGACTTACATCTTTTTTTGTCATTACCTCTGTTACACAATCAAAAGTAATCTGCGCGGGTATTATTCGTAAAAGAGGCCGAGGCCCCATACATGCTACACAAGATTGATTTATAGCGCCATTTGTACTTCCCATTAGCAGTAACCAATTATTCCATGTTTGGGAAACCCCTGTCGCAGTAATGAATTCCTCATCCCTGGTCATTTTCCCCTTTAATCTGATTATGGCCGAACCGGGCGTCCCCTTCTCCAAATTTTCTCCCTCAAGATCCATAAGCGTGGTTATTTCTGTTGAGACACATGTAGAATTTGAAAAACATGTCTTCTCCACTTGCCCATGGTCTTAGGAAATACATTTGACAAGGCCCTTTTCCACATTTAATTTTTTCCGTCTGGATCACTATCTTTAATCCTTTCAACGTATGGGTTTATTTTATCAGGGGTCTGATGATTTTCGCGCAAGGTCGTGTACTCCACGTTTTCCAATCTTGACCAGTTTCTGCGACAAGGCTCCCCCAATCCTCATACTGAACCGTTATATACCACTCATACCCTCCCCCATAGGCTGATCCCTTGTATGTTGTTTGGGATAATCGTGTTTCTAAAGTTAATTTCTCCCAGAAAAGGTAGATTTCCGCAGTCTTATTTTCTGGAAAACAGAATATTTTGTATGCGTTTTCCCTTGGAACAATATCTTTGAAACACGTTTGTAAATTTGATTTGGTGGGTGTTGTCATGTCGTATAATTTTTTCCCAGGGACAGCTTCCCTTTTTACCCTTTTGTAAGAAGGTGTATCCTCGATTGAAACGCCTCCTCCTCTTTCTCCAATTGTAGAAAGCAGCCCTACTGTGGATGGGAATAGAATCACAAACATCAATCCCATTGCCCTAAGGGCAATGATTGTTTTTGTTTTTAACATGACCTTTTGGTTTTCTCTGGGAGAGTTTTCCTTTGGAACGTTTCAATTGAGATAACCTTCTTACTGTGGGAAAGATGGATCCAGGTAGCTCTCTCAGCTATCTTGATAGCAGTTGGGGTGGTCAGCAACACTTGGTATGGACCTTCCCACTTGGCGTCGCTCCAGTGTTTCTTTTTAATGCTGCGTATCAGCACCCAGTCTCCAGGAACCACTGTCGCTTCGTCCGTTTCCTGTTGAGAAGCAAAATCTCCCTCTGGTAACTTAAGTTCGGTGCGCTTTTCTAAAGATTTCCGCATGTAGTCTGCTTAATTTGCCTCATCATCCAATTCCCATTGTGTAGTGAATAATGGTAATTTGTAGGGTCTACCGAACAGGACTTCATATGGGGTTAATCCATTTGAAGCTGTGATGTTAATATATAATTTTACTAAATCAATGCATTCAGTCCATGGCCTTTTTGTTTCTTCCATGCATTTGTTTAGTCTATTTTTTATGGTTCCATTCATTCTTTCGACAAGGCCAGCTGATTGTGGATGGTATGCGCAATGATTTCACAGCGAAATATGGAACCTAGTGGAATTATATCCTTACATAATGCCTTTGCTACTGTTAAAGCATCCGGGGTTTTTGCTGGGAAAATCTCAACCCATTTTGAAAAGGCATCCACAATGACTAAACAATATTTTTTTCCTGCACTCTTACTTAATTCAATAAAATCCATATGTATTTTTTGAAATGGATATGTAGCTTTTGGGAATTGTCCGCGTTTTGGCCGTACGGCCCCTTGGGAATTATGCCGAGCACAAATCAAACATGCTCTACAGAAATGTTTTGCGTATAAATTAAAACCGTACGTCTTGTAGTGGCGTTGTACTAAGGCCACCATCCCCCCTGTTGAGACATGTGACTTCCCATGAATCAAAATAGCAGCCCATCTAAACAAGTTTTTTGGTAAGATTGGCTTCCCCTCAATACTGGTATAAACCCCATTTTTAATTTTGCCCCATTGTCAATCCATTTTTTAAATTCCAATTGAGGACTCTGTATCTGCATTTTTGCCAAAATGTCTTCCGATAGTATATTGTTTTTATATACAGAGTCAGTCATCCCAATAAAGGGTCTCCCCGCAGCTTCCTTCGCTGTCTTATCAGCAAAGGCATTTCCCAGGGAAACCTGATCCTTTTTTGAAGTGTGTGCCGCACATTTACAAACAGCGATTTGTTTTGGAAGCTGAACTGCGGCTATCAGTTGTTGCAATAATTTGGCATGAGTCACTGCTTTACCCGTAGACGAAACCATGCCCCTATTTGCCCAATAACTAGCAAAAACATGGCACGACGAGTACGCATATTGACTATCGGTATAAATCGTAACAACACCGTTGGTCATCAAAATGCATGCTTCCCTTAACGCAACCAATTCTGCTGTTTGTGCTGAGTAATTTGGTGGCAATGGTTCTGCTTTTAAAACTTTAGTCGCGGTGACAACCGCATACCCTGCCCTTAATTTTCCCATTTCATCTATCCTAGCAGAACCATCAACAAATAGGACTTCACCGCTGTCTAGCGGTTGATCTTTCAAATCTTTCCTACACCTTGTAGCCTCTTCAGCTAATGCTTGGCAATCATGCCGTTCCCCATCCCCTGGAATTGGCAACAAAGTAGCTGGGTTAATTTTGACGCACCTCTCGAGTGTGAGATGCGGTTGTGAAAGTAAAATGGCTATGCAAGACAAATGCCTGGCAGGAGACAAAAACTTCATATTAGTCTGTAATAACAATGCAGCCACTGCATGCGGCACCCTAAGGGTTACAGAATGAAAAAGTACTATTGTGGCGCTGCTCTCCACTGCCATGGAAGCAGCCACAACTGCACGCACACAGTGAGGTAGCGCGCAGGCCACCTTATCTAATCTGGTTGAAAAATATGCAACAGGCCTCAATTTCCCTCCGAAATCCTGAGTTAAAACAGACGTCATGTACTCTCCTCTACAGTCCACCATTTGCACAAAGGGTTTATTATAATTAGGTAACGCCAAAATCCCACTAGTAACTAGCATCTGTTTTATTGTACAAAACGCATTCTCAGCCTCTGCCGTCCAATTCAGAGCCGAGTTCATTTTTAACCCATCTTCATTCATTAATTTAGAAAGGGGGGAAACAATTTCTGCATAATTTGGAACCCACGTCCTGCAGTAATTAGTAAGACCCAAAAATGACATGATTTGTCTTTTAGTTAGCGGCTTGGGTGCTTCCAACACCACCCTCTTTCTGTCATCCAAAATCTTTTTCCCACCTTTCACCAGATTATGTCCCAAATATTTCACTTGTTCTTTAGAAAACTGCAATTTATTTCTGCTTATTTTGTGGCCCTCCGACGCCAGGTGCCTTATCAATGTCACAGTGTCCTTTTTACACACTTCCACACTAGGCGACGCCACAAGCACATCATCCACATACACAATAATCTGGCTGCCCCCCGGTAGCTGGAATCTTGCTACACTGCTACTCATTATCTGTGAATATATCGTGGGGCTTTCACAGTATCCTTGTGGTAATCTTGTAAAAGTATATTTTTTCCTACCAAACGTAAACGCAAACCAATATTGACTATCTCGATCTAATGGGATGGAGAAAAAAGCATTACTCATGTCAATTACCGTAAAAAATGCTGCCTCTGGATCCAAATTATTCAGAAGTGTGTGTGGATCTGGCACACACGGCGCGCGTTGAATTACTGCAGAGTTTACCGCTTGTAAATCCTGAACCATTCTCCATCCCACAGAAGGAGCCGCCTTTTTTACTGGAAAAATTGGGGAATTACAGGGTGAATCATCACATTCAATTATCACTCCCGCCCTTAATAAATCTTCAATTACCGGACTTATTCCTTTTAAGGCATCAGGTTTTAGTGGATATTGTCGTATACATGGCCTAAATTCACTTTTTGGTCTAATTACTACAGGTATAACCCCTTTAACGAGCCCTACATCGGAAGGTCCTTTTGACCATATTTCAGGAGGGACTGTTGCTAACAACTCCTCCTCCTCTTCCGATAGTAGATATACTTCCTTAGTTGTTTGTGATAGTCATAGCAGGTAAATTCCCACATTCACATTCACCCCCACAGTCTGAAACACTGCCTTTCTGTATGTTTCCGTACTTTCGCTATACTCAAGACCTGTATCCAACATTATCCAATCACTCGTCTCGCGGGCTGTTTGTATAAAGTCACGTATCACCTCCTTTCCCTGATTATGTGGCTTGCATAATACAATGTGTGGAGTTCCCCACTCGAGAAAAAGAGTCTTATATTCCCTTGACAACTCAACCCCTGCCAAAACTGTAGAAATTCCGTCCGTGTACATATATTCCAATTTAATTTCAGACGGCGTGACTCGTCTCAATTTGTTTTCATAAATTTCGTCAGGCCCCTCCGTCATTTTGTACCACATTATACCATGGAGGGAGTTTATGCTCGCCACACTCTGCCGCGTCTCAATCAAACTAGCAGCTGTAGATAACAAACTGTTTCCCACACAAGCCGGCGTATTATTAGACACATCCAGAGTATAGTAAAAGAAAGCAGGTTGCTCTACATGCAAAACATTTAATTGGCCACAATTAATTTCCTTTCGCCTTTTAACCACCATATTTCCACTAGCGGAGGGTACTAACGCCAATCCCAATTGTAATAGTCCATCCCTTCCCAGTAAATTGACAGGACACTCTTTTACCACCAACACCGACATTTTACATGTTTCCCCTTCCGGATCCCTTATCCAAACCGGAAACGTCTCTGAAGCAGTAGCAACCTGCCCATCAGCTGTCGCCACATAAACCTTATTTTTCATAAATTTAATTCCCGGAACATCCTGTGTAATTGCAGTTTTACAAGCTCCAGTATCACACAAAAATGTTAAACGTACCCCATTCACAAACAATGTAATTTCAGGTTTAATTGAATCAAGTGTCAGTATTTCCGCTAAATTTAGCTCCACTCCCCTAGACTGGACCCCACCAGTTGTCCCACTGGGCCCTGGCCCTACGCCAGGCCTTGCTGATTGAGTCCCAGCCCTAGAGGCTCTGTTGTCTGGGCAATCCCGCGAAATGTGCCCAGTTCTTCCACAAATCCAGCATGCATTACTTTTAAATCTCCGATATTTATTTAACTTACCCCCATCTTTTCTCCAGTTAATTTTGTTAAACTTTTTATGTCCTTCTTCTCTTTCTTGGTAAAACATTTCTTCCCCCGCAGAGGACGGCCCCCCATGTTTTTTACCGTTTTTCTTTAGCACCCCTTCTGCATGCAACGCTTGATTTACGTATTGGTCAAGCGTGCCCGTGGGCCTATCTACCCAATATTTCTCAATCCATTCCCGGAGGGCATGATTTGAATTAGCGTGTAACACATTTTTTAGTTGCTCTTGATAAAGGCTGCCCACCGTGTTATCCTCAGGAATGCCACTGTTGACTTTAAAACAAGCAGACATCCTGATTAAATATTCATCAAAAGCCTCATTATCTTTTTGTTTAGCTCTACCAATCGCAGTATAATTTGCTTTTGTTTTAAATTTTTTCGTGGCATGCTCTATCAGCTCACGCACTCTTATTTCCAATTCACGGCTATCATGAGCTAATGGTCCACACTTTGATTTTGGATCCCAATCTCCTTTAATAGCATGCCAATCACCTTTTAACGCGGCCATCCAAATCTGTTGCGTTTCTACTCCATTTAAGTGATATGACCGTCTAATATCTTCCATCTGCACGACAAATTCCCCCACGTCTATTTTGTACGACGTGATGCCGTCTACGGCTTTTTTCACGTCGTCCTGAGTCCAAGTTCTATGCACCAAAATAACACGGGGTTGGTCACTCTCCACATTAGGGTTAGCAACCTCGATCATGGGGAATTGTTCAAGCACCATGTCATTCATTAGCGGCTTTTCAGGCGGTGATAGCGTTTGTCCCAATGTTTTTGACCATTCCCCCACGGATCCCCCTGACCTGGTCAAACGGTCTTGCACATCTGTTGGAAAGGGTACAAACGGATTTGTTGACCGTACCGCCCCAACCTCCCCCGACAATTGCTCATCGGTTTCCTCTTTTTTCACGTCCCGTTTCTTACCCACCGGGCCCGTCTCAGAATCCTCTTTTCTTTGGAAAAACACAGCCTGTTCTGCGCTTCCAGCCCCACCTTTATCAGCATTTTTGGCATTCCCATCACAACATTTTTTCGCCATTAAAAAACAAAAATAGGTGTCATTATAACCATCCTTCTCCATTTTCCTTAGGTCCCCTTTATGTTTAGCGCGTATTTTATCTTGTAATTCAGAATTTTTTTGTAAATCAAGCTGGCCAGCAAACCCATAATTTTTTATCCATTTATTTAAATGTTTAACTTTTGAAGCGCTTTGTCTTTCCACAAATTTCCAATCTTTACAAGTTAGACGTATTTTTGGATCGTCATCCAAACCCGCCTTGCTACACTTGTTTCCCATATTTTACTTTTTATTTTTGTAGTGAGTTTGTGTGCCTCACACAGTTAACTCTATTATATTTATTATTATTAATATTATTATTGTCTATTCGACTGTATCGACTGTATCTCCTAGGCCTTTCTTAATTTTACTGCAGAAACCACACAAACACCATACAACGTTTACAATATATTCGTGCCTACCCTTTAGACACAGGACACTTTCCAGCAAAATGCCCCACCGTACCTGCCATTGACTAGTATAAACACAGGGTTTTATCGCCGTCACCCAGGACGCGAAACCAGCCCACAATGGACCTCACATACAATGTCCCTTTAACGCATTTGGAAACACCGTCACAACATGCAGACATTAATGTGGACTTACCCGAGATCCATCAGATGTCTCCCTCCAGCAGGAAAAGTCTTCAACCGCCGAGAATCCAGGCGCCCCCGTCGAAAACTCCGGCCCTGGAAAAGGGTATTGAAGACGCCGTGCACGGTCTTTATCCAGATGTCGGTCAGCAGCGCCTGGGTTCCCGCGTCGGTATATTGACCTCCAAAGCTCCGAGGGACCAAAATATTAGGTTCATTAATAATTACCTTCGTCCGTAATTATCAATAACTGCAGGAAGACATCTTATTCAATTATTGACATTTAATTAAATAGAAATGGATACAACAGATAAAAGCCTCCGAAGGGGAGAGTCAGCAAGTGTCACCTTACAACTTCCGAACGTCTCACCGAATAGACGTTTTCGTCCCACTCTTATGGTCATGAATCAAAACAATTTACAGAGTTGTTGATCATTCCATCACGTATGAGTAAAAACAACATCTGGGACTACAATAACAATCAAAGTTTTTTACTAATAACAAAAACAGGAGACTAGACCTAACAACATTTAGATTAGAGTAATTATACAACCTCCTTGACCTAATGAATCATATAATATAATCATAATCATATAATGGTTACATACAGAAAAACCCGAAGTGCACGGTTACATAACGATAACAACATTCTTGTTATTGGCCGAATAGCCCTGGCCTCGTCACCAAGGGCCCACCAAATCTCAAGGACCCAGATTGGGTGGATTGTTTTTATAACCATCCTGGAAGAGGCCGTCCAGGTTAAAGATGACTTGGCAATACTCGTGACCTCGCAACACTTTTGAAAACAGAAAGAGAATGATTTAACAAAGTAATGAATTAATACAGAGAATAGAAAGAGAATGATTTAATAAAGAAATGAATTAATATAACTATTATAATAGTAAAACAGAATAAACCCAACATTCCCCCGTTTTTATAATATGTATGTTATTAGTCATTTCTTAGTAATCACTAAATGGTAATGTCGGGTGCCTGTGATTTTTCCCGCCTACTCCTTACTCCCATGGCTGGTCTGAAAGAGAAAGAACATAATTATATTCGTCCAATTGGTCCTCGGATTTACCGTACTCCTGGACCTCACTGCTTTCCCCAAACCGTCCCATAAGATACAACTCATGTACTTTAGAATTTGTAGGGGCAATTGCAGTATTTATAAGTCGGCTTAGCAAGGAGCGCAAACAGGGGATAATACAGCACCCACACAATGTTAGGATAGCGGTTATTGTGCCAATAGTCACCATGAAGGATGTAGCCAAATCTTTATATTTTCCAAAGGTCTTATCCCACCAATCTGACAATGCGGACGTATCTACTCCAGAATGCTCTTGCATATTGCGGTTCAGTGTTTGCAGGCCAGTAATGGCCCTGGTGAGAGATCCACTGGGTGACGTGTTGTTCGGTATGAAGGTGCAACATTGTTTTCCAAACATTGCACACACGCCCCCTGTTTCAAGGATCATATCCACCGCTATGCGATTCTGGAACGCCATCAGACTGGTAGCTGCCAGTTGTTCCTTCATGGCCACAAATCCCTGTTTAACATAATTTCCAAGTTTTGGACATTGTAATGTAAGTAATTTATTCTATCCACATTTTTGTTTGGGGTGATTAGAAGGAAGATGGACTCCCAACCTGCTGCGATCTGATTAGCCAGCTTATACTCATCTGGTACGCCCCGGGGGATGCCAATCGCATCAATGTATGTTGGATCTCCTTCCCTCCATGCCTCTCGACGATGTCGGGAGGGTCGACCCTTCACCTCCGAATTCTGAGCCGCCAATTGTATCTCCTCCACTGTGGATGGAAAAACAGACACCGGTAAGAGCAGTGAGACCAAAGTACCTAGTCCTGCCGCGTTTTGGCAGGAGTCGTATAATTTATCTACCACCCCGCCACCATAGGCAAGAACGTGGTATCAGGGGTGTAGCTTGTTTTAAAACGCCGGTACACCACGTCTCATTTATCGCCCCCAGCTTCAGACCATGCCCTGTAAGGTTTAAGCAGGTAAAATGATTAAACAGTGGAAAAATTGACTTCCTATTTACTGCGTAACAGGATAAACACTGTTTCAATATTTTTTTTCTTGCCAAGTAGGACACGTTTTTTCATTTGTAAAAACACTTTTCCCCAAAAGAATGGTGATTGAGGGAGTTGTTAGATCCCATCGTATTTTCCCTTGTCTGGTAGGTTATCCTAATCCTTTGTAAGATGGTTTAGTCTCAATTGAAACCATATGGAGACGTCAAACCCAATATAAAAGAGTTCCCTATAGTTTTATGGTATTGCTTGCTGAGCAATAATCTTTTCAATTAATTATTATATGACAATAGGCTATGGTTTTGTTACAACGGTACGTTCGAAATTCGCATGTTTATTCCATATGCAGCGTTATACTCAACAAATAATGGAAATGGGAAACAGATACCAATGGTATATTGATGCTAGGCCGTACCAGGACACAGGGGGTAATTGGGCACACACCTTTGTAATGGATCAGTCGACCCGCTGGTCACCTGGTACTTATGGCTGGTCAAAAACAGCTAAAGAATGGCAAAAGAGGGTTTCAAATTTTTCTGTTGATAATTCTGGTTTGTATCTCAGGATAAATGAGTCGGAAGGCACTTTACCTCTGTGGAGGGAGGGGGACTGGACTTCATCGTCCACAAAGTGTAGCTTCCTGAACCTGTTGTATGGTGTTCGGACAACGATCCATGCTGGTCAGTGGGGATATGTAAAAACCCCAATATTACTCAGGCGACAACCGGCAAGGTGATTCCGTCATTTGTATCCCCTAGATCGAGTATAGTCCAGATAATTCATGGCAAACCATCAGTGGACGAGTGGTTTAGAATGACTACAGGTGTTTCAGCGTTATCTAACAATTGGCTGTTAATGGCGGAACAAGCTGCCAGCGAAACCCGAAATGATTGTCTCGTATGTATGGGTGCCCGACCCGTACTCCGTATCATTTCGGCCCCAATTGATAAAGAATGTATTGTGGACCTCCTAAAAAACACCAATCCAACCTTTAAGTGCTCTAAATACGATTCGATATTCCCACTTACCCGAGAGAACAAAGAAAAAACAATTTTTGACAAATATGTAGCACGCCAAAATTTTACCTGCCTCAAATTACAAGGGACTGGAACATCATTGGGAAGCATTCCGTCTGACTGGTGTGTATCAAACATGTTCTTTCCGGTACCATACCCCTTATCCCGAGCTGACATCTGGTTATGGTGTGGAAGTGATAAGTTGTATGATAGATTGCCCACAAATGCTGCGGGTGTGTGTTCTGTGGTGTCTCTGTTACTTCCTGTTTCTGTTTCCTCAGTGAATCTCACAGCTGAAATAAGGTTACCTCCAAACCTGAAGGAGGTCTTGCATCGCCAAAAGAGAGCACCACACACCTGGATGGGTAACTCCGATCCCACCTATATTGACGCCATAGGCGTCCCCCGTGGCGTTCCTAATTAGTATAAACTTGCTAATCAGGTTTCAGCGGGATTCGAAAGTATTCTAATTTGGGTAACTCCCAACAAAAATGTTGATCGCATCAATTATATTCATTACAATGTCCAGCGACTTGGCAATTACACGGTTGAGTCGTTAGAGGCGGTACGTGACCAGCTAGCGGCAACATCCCTCATGGCCTTCCAAAATCGTATAGCATTAGACATGTTATTGGCTGAGAAGGGTGGTGTGTGTGCTATCTTTGGTGATGCCTGTTGTACTTTCATTCCTAATAACACTGCTCCAAATGGACGTCTCACCAAAGCTTTAGAAGGCCTCCGAACCCTGACTAATAAGATGGCCGATCAGTCAGGTGTGGACACCTCAATCTGGGACCAATGGATGGATTATTTTGGTGCCTGGAAAGGTTTGATAGGCAACATCCTCATATCTGCTGGAGTGCTCATTACTCTGCTTATTCTCTGTAGCTGTTGTATCTTCCCCTTAGCTCGTACTCTAGTCACTCGACTGATCGATAAAGCAGTGGGACCAGGCCCTAGAGGTCAGTATGTCCAGTTGCGCCAAACTGACCCCTCTGGACCCCCCGCTGGGCACGTGTTCATGGAAATACTAATGTAGTGCTTCTTTGTTTTTATACTAATATAGTTTTACATTTCATTTGACACTAACCTGTGTGGTGTTGTTGATGTGGTCTCTTTAGGAGACCAAGAGAGGGAATGAAGAATATAACATATTTTACTCATTCTTTTTAGTATAGCTGTTTCATTTTGATATCATATTTTACTCATTCTTTTTAGTATAGCTGTTTCATTTTGATATCACATTTTACTCATTCCTTTTGTTGTGGCGGTCTTGTTTTAGAGTCGCCACTGGTTCCCAACTCAAATACAATATGAACAGAAGGATGGGTCTGAGACTCCTCAACTATAATGTTAACAAAAGAGCAGGGCGGAGGGTCGGGACTTTATAGGACCAGCGGAGACAGAGGTCTGGATGATGTGGATTCAAGGCTGGAAGATGTGGAGCCCAGAGAAACCCCCCCTCACAGCAGCCCTGGACCAGCCCACATCTCATTATTAATCAGCGAATGAATATGCATTTTTGTTGGACTATAACTGGGCAAACGCGGGTTTGGACAATGTCTTTTCCATCCTCCGCTTTGGGACATCAACACTCAGCGGGCTTATTCTATGGGAGGGAGACCCGGAGCTCTGTATGAATCAATTTGAATGGAATAAATCATCTGTGGATAAACTCGCTCAACCCTGGTTTGTCTCCTCCGATGCTGAACACGCTCCATTGTTAGACTGGAGACTACAGAGTTAAGGAATTGGAGTCAGGTAAAATATTAATAGTCTAACATTGGGCAACTGTGAGAATTGGTTTAACTACTTGTCGTCCGGCCTCCCAAGAACTTCAGGGTGACATGTAATGGCCATGTTTGTTGTTCCTGTCCTGGTGCTGCTGGGCAGATATCTTCAGACTGTTCTCTTAGACTTTCAGCTACCTTGGCAGAATCATTACCGACAATGTCGAGAGAGTAGAAGCTGTTAGATGTGGTGGTGTGGAAGATATTTTTGGTCTGTAATTCGCTGGGTCGGAGGCCATTTTGGGTGGCCACTAGGCTTAGCCCAAGCTGGACCATGATATCTCGTCCCGGTAACTCTCCGATTTTCATTTTGCATTCTGACAATAAACCCATTCCTTTTGTTGCTTTCTGACCCTTATTAATCACCTACTTAATAGTTTAAACAACAATTATTTTCTAAATTACCCGAAAGTGATTTCTACCTTGTGATTAACCCAATATCTCTGAACACACAAAGACCAAAAGTCCCTGACTTTGTCTTAGTTAAGTCCCTGACTCTATTAACAGACCAAGACTATAAAGCCCTTGCTAATTATTGTTCTACTTTCATTGGTCCCGGACCAATTGGTTTATTACCAGACTGCAAAGTGGACAGTGAGAGTTCCTACAGTAGGGTCCTGTTCAACGCGATGTTCCTGCAACTCTAGTCGAATGACCAGTGTGTGTGTCTCAAATACAGGAAAAACTGACAGTTGTCGCTAGGACTTTGGACAGATACATTTCAGTCATTTGCAGGGCAAAAAGTAATTGATCAGTGTCGGACAGTTGAGTATTTGTGCTGACATGTCACCCCAATCACAAGACTAAGATTGTTTATTCAGTCAGACAGTTGGGTGTTTATGCTGACATGTCAGCCATAAGGATGACTATGATGCTGTTATACTCACAAAAACGTATACAATATGAACAAGCATTTGCAAAGATACTTTGTCTAATCTCACATGTTCCCCTGCTGCCAAACAAACTGTCAGAGACACATAATTACTGTGTATAAAGTGAAAAATCGTCCAATTCAAGTAAGTTATCCATTTGGCATCATTCTCAAGCTAGAAATTAAGTTATAATGAAAACAATCATACTTGGCCAAAAATTGATTTTCAGGGCATGAAAAGTACATGAAGGCAATAAAAACTGAAAAGTTCCCCTGCTGCCAAACAAACTGTCAGAGACACAGTTATTGTGTATGTAGTGAAAAATCGTCCAATTCAAGTAAGTTTTTCATTTAGCATCATTCTAATTGATAGAAATTAAGTTATAGTGAAAATTCTGATACTTGGCCAAAACGTGATTTTTAGCACATGAAACGCACGTTAAAGCAATAAAAACTGAAATGTTCCCCTGCTGCGAAAGAAACATTCAGAGGCACATAGTTACTGTGTATATAGTGTAAAATCGTCCAATTCAAGTAAGTTTTGCATTTAGCATCATTCTAAGTGATAGAAATTAAGTTATAGTGAAAATTATGATACTTGGCCAAAACGTGATTTTCAGCGCATGAAACGCACGTTAAGGCAATAAAAACTGAAATGTTCCCCTGCTGCGAAAAAAACTGTCAGAGACACATAGTTACTGTGTATACAGTGTATAATTGTCTAATTCAAGTAAGTTTTTCATTTGACATCATTCTAGGTGATTCTGGAGCTATCTCCCACCATAAACAGTGTCCAAAACAGGCGATACAAAATAGTGGTTGCATTATAACAGGGTCCAGTCGGTTCTGGTGGGTGTTTGTATACGAAACTTGTGTCCAATTATGATGGGGATGTATACTTGACTATTTTGTATAGAAATAATCATCTAGCGATGTTCAGAAGTTCTGTTATGCCCGAATGAATTACTTTCATTTGGTCACTTTATTCACAAGTGGTGGTTTAGAAACAGGCCCAGTCGGTTTTGGTTGGTGCTTTTACCCAGAATTTGTGTTTATTGTGTGAGTGGATGTATTTTCACTATTTTGTATAACAATAATGATCCAGGATGGTTCTGGAGCTATTTCCCACCACAAACAGTGTCCAAAACAGGCATTTTGCGGTTAAATTAGTGGTTGTATTAGAACCAGGACCAGTCGGTTCAGGTTCGTGTTTTTACCCAGAAATTGTGTCCAATGATGATGGGGATGTATTTTTGATTATTCTTTATAAAAATAATATTCTAGGGATGTTCAGAAGTTCTGTTATGCCCGAATCAATGACCTAAATTTGGGCACTTTATTTACAAGTGGTTGTTTAGAACCAGGCCCAGTCGGTTCTGGTTGGTGCTTTACCCACAATTAGTGTCGATTGTGTGGGTGGATGTATTTTCACTATTCTCTGTAAGAATAAAGATCCAGGGATGTTCTGAGACTATTTCCCACCATTAATAGTGTCAAAAACATGCATTTTGCGACAAAAATAGTGGTTGTATTAGAACCAGGCCCAGTCGGTTCTGTTTTGTGTATACACCCGTAACGTGTGTCCAATAGGAATGGGGTTGTATTTTTTACTATTCTGTATAAAAAAATATCATCTAGGGATGTTCAGAAGTTCTTCTATGCCCGAATAAATGACCTCCATTTGGGCACTTTATTTTGCATGGTGGTTGTAGTAGAACCAAGCCGAGTCGGTTCTGGTTGGTGCTTTTACCCAGAGTTAGTGTTGATTGTGTAGGTGGATGTATTTTCACTATTCTGTCTAAAAATAAAGATCCAGGATGGTTCTAGGGGTATTTGCCGCCATAAATAGTCTCCAAAACATGCATTTTGCGAAAAAAATAGTAGTTGCATTATAACTGGGTCGTCTCGGTTCTGGTTGCTGTTTAAATCCGAAACTTGTGTCCAAAGATGAAGGGGATGTATATTTTACTATTCTGTTTAAACATAATCATGCAGGGATGTTTTGGGGCTTTTTTTTATAAAAGAATCAAAAACCTCCATTATGGATCGTTATTTTGCATGGTGGTTGAATTAGAACCGGGCCCAGTCGGTTCTGGTTGGTGCTTTTACCAAGAATTAGTGTCAATTGTGTTGAAGGATGCATTTTCACTATTCTGTGTGAAATTAAAGATGCAGGGATGTTCAGGGAATATTTCCCACCATCAATAGTGTCCAAAACAGGCACTTTGCGATTAAAATAGTGGTCCTATTAGAACCAGGCCCAGTCGGTTCTGGTTGGTGTATGTAGCCGGAACTTGTGTCAAATGATAATGGGGATGTATTTTTGACTATTCTCTATAAAAATATTCATCTAGGGATTTTCAGAAGTTCTTTTATGCCCGAATCAATGACCTCCCTTTGGGCACTTTATTTTGCATAGTGGTTGTATTAGAACCAGGCTCAGTCGGTTCTGGTTTGTGTATACACCCGTAACTTGTGTCCGATCGGAATGGGGTTGTATTTTTCACTATTCTGTATAAAAATCATCATCTAGGGATGTTCAGAAGTTATTTTATGCCCGAATAAATGACCTCCATTTGGGCACTTTATTTTGCATGGTGGTTGTATTAGAACCAAGCCCAGTCGGTTCTGGTTGGGTCTTATACCCAGAGTTAGTATTGATTGCGTAGGTGGATGTATTTTCACAATTCTGTCTAAAATTAAAGATCCAGGATGGTTCTAGGGCTATTTCCCAGCATAAATTTTCTCCAAAACATGCATTTTGCGATAAAAAATAGTAGTTGCATTATAACTGGGTCCAGTCGGGTCTGGTTGCTGTTTATATCTGAAACTTGTGTCCAAAGATGATTGGGATGTATATTTTACTATTCTGTTTAACAATAATCATGCAGGGATGTTTTGGGGCTTTTTTTATACAAGAATAAAAAACCTCCAATGGATCTTAATTTTGCATGGTTGTTGAATTAGAACCGGGACCAGTCGGTTCTGGTTGCCGCTTTTACCCAGATTTAGTGTCAATTGTGTGGATGGATGCATTTTCACTATTATGTGTAAAATTAAAGATGTAAGGATGTTTTGGGAATATTTCCCACCGTCAATAGTGTCCAAAACATTTTGCGATAAAAATAGTGGTTGTATTAGAACAAGGCCCAATCGGTTCTGGTTGGTGTATATACCCAGAATTTGTGTTGGTTGAGTAGGTGGATGTAGTTTCACTATTTTCTATAAAAATAATGTTTCCCACCATAAACATTGTCCAAAACAGGCATTTTGCGATTAAAATAGTGGTCGTATTAGAACCGGGCCCAGTCGGTTCTGGTTGCCGCTTTTACCCAGATTTAGTGTCAATTGTGTGGATGGATGCATTTTCACCATTATGTGTAAAATTAAAGATGCAGGGATGTTTTGGGAATATTTCCCACCGTCAATAGTGTCCAAAACATTTTGCGATAAAAATAGTGGTTGTATTAGAACAAGGCCCAATCGGTTCTGGTTGGTGTATTTACCCAGAATTTGTGTTGATTGAGTAGGTAGATGTAGTTTCACTATTTTCTATAAAAATAATGTTTCCCACCATAAACATTGTCCAAAACAGGCATTTTGCGATTAAAATAGTGGTCGTATTAGAACCGGGCCCAGTCGGTTCTGGTTGGTGCTTCTACCCATAATTAGTAATGAATGTGTAGATGGATGTATTTTCACTATTCTGTGTAAAAATAATGATCCAGGATGGTTCTGGAGCTATTTTCCCACCATAAACAGTGTCCAAAACAGGCATTCTGGGATTAAAATAGTGGTTGTATTAGAACCAGGCCCAGTCTGTTCTGGTTAGTGAATTTACCCGAAAAATTGTATCCATTGACGATGGGGATGTATTTTTGATTATTATGTATAAAAATAATCATCTAGGGATCTTCAGAAGTTCTGTTATTCCCGAATCAATGACCTCCATTTGGGCACATTATTGACGGAGCTCACGACCATGATCCAGTGTGTGGCTCGGATGTGTCCCTCAAACACAAATACTGGTCAGTCTCATCCAAAATCCTAATGGCTCAGTTCCCTTGAGTGGGAGCGGCAAGGAACGCCCTGCATTTGAAGACCATTGAAGGCAGGTTCCGGGCCTGTGTCGGCGCATCAGTCAGGCTGGGTAGCCGCCATGGCCCAGGTGATTTTCCAGGGCTGCCCTGCTCTTGACGGAGTGGCCACCCAGCGGGGCTGTGTGTGTGCCATGGTGGGAGACTCCTGCTGCCCCTTCATCCCTGCCGGCATGTCCTGCTCGGTCCATGATGCCCTGCAGGCTATTAGGAACATGCAGAGAGCTGTGACCGGAGATTCGGTTTCACAACGAGGATGGCTTGACTGGTTCTTCTCTGGCTCATGGAAACAGCCATTTCAATATTTCGATATTTTCACAGACACAAAAGGAGGGAATTGTGGGATGGACTGGCTAACTGGCTTAATAATTGTTTATTCTTGTCTTACCATGTGGTCATACTGGTTTTACCTTTGTTTGATAAGATCGTAGACTGCAAGGTAGACTATCCAAACTGGTTTTACAATTGAATTAAAAGATCGTGGAATGTAAGAAAGACTAACTAGTTGGCCTTGCAATTGTTTGTTCGCCTCGCGAAATATAAGAAAGGTTGGCTAACAGGGTTTGCAATTGTTTCCTTGAATTGTGGGATGAAAAAAAGGTTCAACTTCAGGAGTAACTGTCACTCTCCAGGTCATCCAGGGTCAAGTGCACACTTGGAAACTTTCATATTCGACCAAAATGTGCTTATCAGCGCAAAAAAAGCACATTTGGTGGTACGCGGAAAGAACGGCAGCAGACAAAAAGGCTATTTAGAAAGATATTACCACTACGCAGAAGATTGTCGGCTACTCTGCCCTCACTGGAAGACATTGCCAGCCCTCGTTACCTCAGCAGAGCCAGGGACATGATCAGGGACCCATGCCACCCTGGTCACAATCGGTTCCAGCTGCTGCTCTCTGGCAGACAGACGCTGTAAGTTTCCCACATCCGTAGGGACTCTAAACTTGGGGTAACACAACACAATCCCTTCTGTGTAATAACTTCGGGTGAGGTAATATGAATAGTCATCAGGTACAAGGTGATCTGACACCTACATGCTGAATGAAGGTAAGTGAAAGACAGTGAGAGGTAAGTGATCCACTCAGGGGGTGGTGATGCAATGTATCCATAAAGGCAGAATTGTAAATTAAGAGTCTGGAGTCATAACTTGTAAAACTGTAAAACTGTCAGAGACACAAATGTCTCTCTATATATAGTGTAATATCATCAAATTTTATAATTTAATAAGTTTTTAATTTGGCATCATTCTAATGGCTAGATATTAAGTTATAATGAAAACTATGATACTTGGCCTAAACATGATTTTCAGCGCATGAAAAGCACATTCAGGCAATAAAAACTGAAATGTTCCCCTGCTGCCAAACAAACTGTCAGAGACACATAGTTACTGTGTATATAGTGTATTATCGTCCAATTCAAGTAAGTTTTTCATTTAGCATCATTTTAAGTGATAGAAATTAAGTTATAGTGAAAATTGTGATACTTGGCCAAAACGTGATTTTCAGCACATGAAACGCACGTTAAGGCAATAAAAACTGAAATATTCCCCGGCTGCGAAACAAACTGTCAGAGACACATAGTTACTGTGTTTATAGTGTAAAATCTTCCAATTCAAGTAAGTTTTGCATTTAGCATCATTCTAAGTGATAGAAATTAAGTTATAGTGAAAATTGTGATACTTGCCCAAAACGTTATTTTCAGCACATGAAACGCACGTTAAGGCAATAAAAACTGAAATGTTCCCCTGCTTCGAAACAAACTGTCAGAGACACATAGTTACTGTGTATATAGTGTATTATCGTCCAATTCAAGTGAGTTTTTCATTAGGCATCATTCTAAGTGATAGAAATTAAGTTATAGTGAAAACTATGATACTTGGCCAAAATGTGATATTCAGCGCATGAAACGCACGTTAAGGCAATAAAACTGAAATGTTCCCCTGCTTAGAAACAAACTGTCAGAGACACATAGTTACTGTGTATATAGTGTAAAATCGTCCAATTCAAGTAAGTTTTGCATTTAGCATCATTCTAAGTGATAGAAATTAAGTTATAGTGAAAATTATGATACTAGCCCAAAACGTGATTTTCAGCGCATGAAACGCACGTTAAGGCAATAAAAACTGAAAGGTTTCCCTGCTGCGAAACAAACTGTCAGAGACACATAGTTACTGTGTATATAGTGTATTATCGTCCAATACAACTAAGTTTTTCATTTAGCATCATTCTAAGTGATAGAAATTAAGTTATAGTGAAAATTGTGATACTTGGACAAAACGTGATTTTCAGCACATGAAACGCACGTTAAGGCAATAAAACTGAAATGTTCCCCTGCTGCGACACAAACTGTCAGAGGCACATAGTTACTGTGTATATAGTGTATTATCGTCCAATTCAAGTAAGTTTTTCATTTAGCATCATTCTAAGTGATAGAAATTAAGTTCTGGTGGAAATTATGATACTAGCCCAAAACGTGATTTTCAGCGCATGAAACGCACGTTAAGGCAATAAAAACTGAAATGTTCCCCTGCTGCGAAACAAACTGTCACAGACACATAGTTACTGTGTATATAGTGTAAAATCGTCCAATTCAAGTAAGTTTTTCATTTAGCATCATTCTAAGTGATAGAATTTAAGTTATGGTGAAAATTGTGATACTTGGCCAAAACGTGATTTTCAGCACATGAAACGCACGTTAAGGCAATAAAAACTGAAATGTTCCCCTGCTGCGAAACAAACTGTCAGAGACACATAGTTACTGTGTATATAGTGTATTATCGTCCAATACAACTAAGTTTTTCATTTAGCATCATTCTAAGTGATAGAAATTAAGTTATAGTGAAAATTGTGATACTTGGACAAAACGTGATTTTCAGCACATGAAACGCACGTTAAGGCAATAAAAACTGAAATGTTCCCCTGCTGCGACACAAACTGTCAGAGGCACATAGTTACTGTGTATATAGTGTATTATCGTCCAATTCAAGTAAGTTTTTCATTTAGCATCATTCTAAGTGATAGAAATTAAGTTCTGGTGGAAATTATGATACTAGCCCAAAACGTGATTTTCAGCGCATGAAACGCACGTTAAGGCAATAAAAACTGAAATGTTCCCCTGCTGCGAAACAAACTGTCACAGACACATAGTTACTGTGTATATAGTGTAAAATCGTCCAATTCAAGTAAGTTTTTCATTTAGCATCATTCTAAGTGATAGAATTTAAGTTATGGTGAAAATTGTGATACTTGGCCAAAACGTGATTTTCAGCACATGAAACGCACGTTAAGGCAATAAAAACTGAAATGTTCCCCTGCTGCGAAACAAACTGTCGGAGACACATAGTTACTGTGTATATAGTGTATAGTCGTCCAATTCAAGCAAGTTTTTCATTTGGAATCATTCTAAGTGACAGAAATTAAGTTATAGTGAAAATTATGACACTTGGCCAAAACGTGATTTTCAGCGCATGAAACGCACGTTAAGGCAATAAAAACTGAAATGTTCCCCTGATGCGAAACAAACTGTCAGAGGCACATAGTTACTGTGTATATAGTGTAAAATCGTCCAATTCAAGTAAGTTTTGCATTTAGCATCATTCTAAGTGATAGAAATTAAGTTATAGTGAAAATTATGATACTTGGCCAAAACGTGATTTTCAGCGCATGAAACGCACGTTAAGGCAATAAAAACTGAAATGTTCCCCTGCTGCGAAACAAACTGCCAGAGGCACATAGTTACTGTGTATATAGTGTAAAATCGTCCAATTCAAGTAAGTTTTGCATTTAGCATCATTCTAAGTGATAGAAATTAAGTTATAGTGAAAATTATGACACTTGGCCAAAACGTGATTTTCAGCGCATGAAACGCACGTTAAGGCAATAAAAACTGAAATGTTCCCCTGCTGCGAAACAAACTGCCAGAGGCACATAGTTACTGTGTATATAGTGTAAAATCATCCAATTCAAGTAAGTTTTGCATTTGGCATCATTCTAAGTACTAGAAATTAAGTTATAGTGAAAACTATGATACTTGGCCAAAACGTCATTTTCAGCGCATGAAACGCACGTTAAGGCAATAAAAACTGAAATGTTCCCCTGCTGCGAAACAAACTGTCAAAGACACATAGTTACTGTGTATATGGTGTATTATCGTCCAATTCAAGTAAGTTCTTCATTTAGCATCATTCTAAGTGATAGAAATTAAGTTATAGTGAAAATTGTGATACTTGGCCAAAACGTGATTTTCAGCACATGAAACGCACGTTAAGGCAATAAAAACTGAAATGTTCCCCTGCTGCGAAACAAATGTCAGAGGCACATTGTATATATAGTGTAAAATCGTCCAATTCAAGTAAGTTTTTTATTTAGCATCATTCTAAGTGATAGAAATTAAGTTATAGTGAAAACTATCATACTCGGCCAAAACATGATTTTCAGCGCATGAAACGCACGTTAAGGCAATAAAAACTGAAATGTTCCCCTGCTGCGAAACAAACTGTCAGAGGCACATAGTTACTGTGTATATAGTGTAAAATCGTCCAATTCAAGTAAATTTTGCATTTAGCATCATTCTAAGTGATAGAAATTAAGTTATAGTGAAAATTATGATACTTGGCCAAAACGTGATTTTCAGCGCATGAAACGCACGTTAAGGCAATAAAAACTGAAATGTTCCCCTGCTGCGAAACAAACTGTCAGAGACATATGGTTACTGTGTATATAGTGTATTATCGTCCAATTCAATTAAGTTTTGCATTTAGCATCATTCTAAGTGATAGAAATTAAGTTATAGTGAAAACTATCATACTCGGCCAAAACATGATTTTCAGCGCATGAAACGCAATGTATGTTGGATCTCCTTCCCTCCATGCCTCTCGACGATGTCGGGAGGGACGACCCTTCAGCATCTCCGAATTTTGAGCCGCCAATTGTATCTCCTCCACTGTGGATGGAAAAACAGACACTGGTAAGAGCAGTGAGACCAAAGCACATAGTCCTACCGCGTTTTGACAGGAATCGTATATTTTATCTCCACCACACAACCACCACAGGTCAGATCGTGATATTAGGGGTGCAGTTGTTTTTAGAACGCCGGCACACCACGTCTCATTTATCGCCCCCAGCTTCAGACCATGCCCTGTAAGGTTTAAGCAGGAAAAATGATTAAAGGCAACATGTTTTGAAAATGTGGGTATCTCCTTTTCACCTTTTGTAACAGAGTATACCTTATTCCACTTCTCACAATTGGGACTTACATCTTTTTTTGTCATTACCTCTGTTACACAATCAAAAGTAATCTGCGCGGGTATTATTCGTAAAAGAGGCCGAGGCCCCATACATGCTACACAAGATTGATTTATAGCGCCATTTGTACTTCCCATTAGCAGTAACCAATTATTCCATGTTTGGGAAACCCCTGTCGCAGTAATGAATTCCTCATCCCTGGTCATTTTCCCCTTTAATCTGATTATGGCCGAACCGGGCGTCCCCTTCTCCAAATTTTCTCCCTCAAGATCCATAAGCGTGGTTATTTCTGTTGAGACACATGTAGAATTTGAAAAACATGTCTTCTCCACTTGCCCATGGTCTTAGGAAATACATTTGACAAGGCCCTTTTCCACATTTAATTTTTTCCGTCTGGATCACTATCTTTAATCCTTTCAACGTATGGGTTTATTTTATCAGGGGTCTGATGATTTTCGCGCAAGGTCGTGTACTCCACGTTTTCCAATCTTGACCAGTTTCTGCGACAAGGCTCCCCCAATCCTCATACTGAACCGTTATATACCACTCATACCCTCCCCCATAGGCTGATCCCTTGTATGTTGTTTGGGATAATCGTGTTTCTAAAGTTAATTTCTCCCAGAAAAGGTAGATTTCCGCAGTCTTATTTTCTGGAAAACAGAATATTTTGTATGCGTTTTCCCTTGGAACAATATCTTTGAAACACGTTTGTAAATTTGATTTGGTGGGTGTTGTCATGTCGTATAATTTTTTCCCAGGGACAGCTTCCCTTTTTACCCTTTTGTAAGAAGGTGTATCCTCGATTGAAACGCCTCCTCCTCTTTCTCCAATTGTAGAAAGCAGCCCTACTGTGGATGGGAATAGAATCACAAACATCAATCCCATTGCCCTAAGGGCAATGATTGTTTTTGTTTTTAACATGACCTTTTGGTTTTCTCTGGGAGAGTTTTCCTTTGGAACGTTTCAATTGAGATAACCTTCTTACTGTGGGAAAGATGGATCCAGGTAGCTCTCTCAGCTATCTTGATAGCAGTTGGGGTGGTCAGCAACACTTGGTATGGACCTTCCCACTTGGCGTCGCTCCAGTGTTTCTTTTTAATGCTGCGTATCAGCACCCAGTCTCCAGGAACCACTGTCGCTTCGTCCGTTTCCTGTTGAGAAGCAAAATCTCCCTCTGGTAACTTAAGTTCGGTGCGCTTTTCTAAAGATTTCCGCATGTAGTCTGCTTAATTTGCCTCATCATCCAATTCCCATTGTGTAGTGAATAATGGTAATTTGTAGGGTCTACCGAACAGGACTTCATATGGGGTTAATCCATTTGAAGCTGTGATGTTAATATATAATTTTACTAAATCAATGCATTCAGTCCATGGCCTTTTTGTTTCTTCCATGCATTTGTTTAGTCTATTTTTTATGGTTCCATTCATTCTTTCGACAAGGCCAGCTGATTGTGGATGGTATGCGCAATGATTTCACAGCGAAATATGGAACCTAGTGGAATTATATCCTTACATAATGCCTTTGCTACTGTTAAAGCATCCGGGGTTTTTGCTGGGAAAATCTCAACCCATTTTGAAAAGGCATCCACAATGACTAAACAATATTTTTTTCCTGCACTCTTACTTAATTCAATAAAATCCATATGTATTTTTTGAAATGGATATGTAGCTTTTGGGAATTGTCCGCGTTTTGGCCGTACGGCCCCTTGGGAATTATGCCGAGCACAAATCAAACATGCTCTACAGAAATGTTTTGCGTATAAATTAAAACCGTACGTCTTGTAGTGGCGTTGTACTAAGGCCACCATCCCCCCTGTTGAGACATGTGACTTCCCATGAATCAAAATAGCAGCCCATCTAAACAAGTTTTTTGGTAAGATTGGCTTCCCCTCAATACTGGTATAAACCCCATTTTTAATTTTGCCCCATTGTCAATCCATTTTTTAAATTCCAATTGAGGACTCTGTATCTGCATTTTTGCCAAAATGTCTTCCGATAGTATATTGTTTTTATATACAGAGTCAGTCATCCCAATAAAGGGTCTCCCCGCAGCTTCCTTCGCTGTCTTATCAGCAAAGGCATTTCCCAGGGAAACCTGATCCTTTTTTGAAGTGTGTGCCGCACATTTACAAACAGCGATTTGTTTTGGAAGCTGAACTGCGGCTATCAGTTGTTGCAATAATTTGGCATGAGTCACTGCTTTACCCGTAGACGAAACCATGCCCCTATTTGCCCAATAACTAGCAAAAACATGGCACGACGAGTACGCATATTGACTATCGGTATAAATCGTAACAACACCGTTGGTCATCAAAATGCATGCTTCCCTTAACGCAACCAATTCTGCTGTTTGTGCTGAGTAATTTGGTGGCAATGGTTCTGCTTTTAAAACTTTAGTCGCGGTGACAACCGCATACCCTGCCCTTAATTTTCCCATTTCATCTATCCTAGCAGAACCATCAACAAATAGGACTTCACCGCTGTCTAGCGGTTGATCTTTCAAATCTTTCCTACACCTTGTAGCCTCTTCAGCTAATGCTTGGCAATCATGCCGTTCCCCATCCCCTGGAATTGGCAACAAAGTAGCTGGGTTAATTTTGACGCACCTCTCGAGTGTGAGATGCGGTTGTGAAAGTAAAATGGCTATGCAAGACAAATGCCTGGCAGGAGACAAAAACTTCATATTAGTCTGTAATAACAATGCAGCCACTGCATGCGGCACCCTAAGGGTTACAGAATGAAAAAGTACTATTGTGGCGCTGCTCTCCACTGCCATGGAAGCAGCCACAACTGCACGCACACAGTGAGGTAGCGCGCAGGCCACCTTATCTAATCTGGTTGAAAAATATGCAACAGGCCTCAATTTCCCTCCGAAATCCTGAGTTAAAACAGACGTCATGTACTCTCCTCTACAGTCCACCATTTGCACAAAGGGTTTATTATAATTAGGTAACGCCAAAATCCCACTAGTAACTAGCATCTGTTTTATTGTACAAAACGCATTCTCAGCCTCTGCCGTCCAATTCAGAGCCGAGTTCATTTTTAACCCATCTTCATTCATTAATTTAGAAAGGGGGGAAACAATTTCTGCATAATTTGGAACCCACGTCCTGCAGTAATTAGTAAGACCCAAAAATGACATGATTTGTCTTTTAGTTAGCGGCTTGGGTGCTTCCAACACCACCCTCTTTCTGTCATCCAAAATCTTTTTCCCACCTTTCACCAGATTATGTCCCAAATATTTCACTTGTTCTTTAGAAAACTGCAATTTATTTCTGCTTATTTTGTGGCCCTCCGACGCCAGGTGCCTTATCAATGTCACAGTGTCCTTTTTACACACTTCCACACTAGGCGACGCCACAAGCACATCATCCACATACACAATAATCTGGCTGCCCCCCGGTAGCTGGAATCTTGCTACACTGCTACTCATTATCTGTGAATATATCGTGGGGCTTTCACAGTATCCTTGTGGTAATCTTGTAAAAGTATATTTTTTCCTACCAAACGTAAACGCAAACCAATATTGACTATCTCGATCTAATGGGATGGAGAAAAAAGCATTACTCATGTCAATTACCGTAAAAAATGCTGCCTCTGGATCCAAATTATTCAGAAGTGTGTGTGGATCTGGCACACACGGCGCGCGTTGAATTACTGCAGAGTTTACCGCTTGTAAATCCTGAACCATTCTCCATCCCACAGAAGGAGCCGCCTTTTTTACTGGAAAAATTGGGGAATTACAGGGTGAATCATCACATTCAATTATCACTCCCGCCCTTAATAAATCTTCAATTACCGGACTTATTCCTTTTAAGGCATCAGGTTTTAGTGGATATTGTCGTATACATGGCCTAAATTCACTTTTTGGTCTAATTACTACAGGTATAACCCCTTTAACGAGCCCTACATCGGAAGGTCCTTTTGACCATATTTCAGGAGGGACTGTTGCTAACAACTCCTCCTCCTCTTCCGATAGTAGATATACTTCCTTAGTTGTTTGTGATAGTCATAGCAGGTAAATTCCCACATTCACATTCACCCCCACAGTCTGAAACACTGCCTTTCTGTATGTTTCCGTACTTTCGCTATACTCAAGACCTGTATCCAACATTATCCAATCACTCGTCTCGCGGGCTGTTTGTATAAAGTCACGTATCACCTCCTTTCCCTGATTATGTGGCTTGCATAATACAATGTGTGGAGTTCCCCACTCGAGAAAAAGAGTCTTATATTCCCTTGACAACTCAACCCCTGCCAAAACTGTAGAAATTCCGTCCGTGTACATATATTCCAATTTAATTTCAGACGGCGTGACTCGTCTCAATTTGTTTTCATAAATTTCGTCAGGCCCCTCCGTCATTTTGTACCACATTATACCATGGAGGGAGTTTATGCTCGCCACACTCTGCCGCGTCTCAATCAAACTAGCAGCTGTAGATAACAAACTGTTTCCCACACAAGCCGGCGTATTATTAGACACATCCAGAGTATAGTAAAAGAAAGCAGGTTGCTCTACATGCAAAACATTTAATTGGCCACAATTAATTTCCTTTCGCCTTTTAACCACCATATTTCCACTAGCGGAGGGTACTAACGCCAATCCCAATTGTAATAGTCCATCCCTTCCCAGTAAATTGACAGGACACTCTTTTACCACCAACACCGACATTTTACATGTTTCCCCTTCCGGATCCCTTATCCAAACCGGAAACGTCTCTGAAGCAGTAGCAACCTGCCCATCAGCTGTCGCCACATAAACCTTATTTTTCATAAATTTAATTCCCGGAACATCCTGTGTAATTGCAGTTTTACAAGCTCCAGTATCACACAAAAATGTTAAACGTACCCCATTCACAAACAATGTAATTTCAGGTTTAATTGAATCAAGTGTCAGTATTTCCGCTAAATTTAGCTCCACTCCCCTAGACTGGACCCCACCAGTTGTCCCACTGGGCCCTGGCCCTACGCCAGGCCTTGCTGATTGAGTCCCAGCCCTAGAGGCTCTGTTGTCTGGGCAATCCCGCGAAATGTGCCCAGTTCTTCCACAAATCCAGCATGCATTACTTTTAAATCTCCGATATTTATTTAACTTACCCCCATCTTTTCTCCAGTTAATTTTGTTAAACTTTTTATGTCCTTCTTCTCTTTCTTGGTAAAACATTTCTTCCCCCGCAGAGGACGGCCCCCCATGTTTTTTACCGTTTTTCTTTAGCACCCCTTCTGCATGCAACGCTTGATTTACGTATTGGTCAAGCGTGCCCGTGGGCCTATCTACCCAATATTTCTCAATCCATTCCCGGAGGGCATGATTTGAATTAGCGTGTAACACATTTTTTAGTTGCTCTTGATAAAGGCTGCCCACCGTGTTATCCTCAGGAATGCCACTGTTGACTTTAAAACAAGCAGACATCCTGATTAAATATTCATCAAAAGCCTCATTATCTTTTTGTTTAGCTCTACCAATCGCAGTATAATTTGCTTTTGTTTTAAATTTTTTCGTGGCATGCTCTATCAGCTCACGCACTCTTATTTCCAATTCACGGCTATCATGAGCTAATGGTCCACACTTTGATTTTGGATCCCAATCTCCTTTAATAGCATGCCAATCACCTTTTAACGCGGCCATCCAAATCTGTTGCGTTTCTACTCCATTTAAGTGATATGACCGTCTAATATCTTCCATCTGCACGACAAATTCCCCCACGTCTATTTTGTACGACGTGATGCCGTCTACGGCTTTTTTCACGTCGTCCTGAGTCCAAGTTCTATGCACCAAAATAACACGGGGTTGGTCACTCTCCACATTAGGGTTAGCAACCTCGATCATGGGGAATTGTTCAAGCACCATGTCATTCATTAGCGGCTTTTCAGGCGGTGATAGCGTTTGTCCCAATGTTTTTGACCATTCCCCCACGGATCCCCCTGACCTGGTCAAACGGTCTTGCACATCTGTTGGAAAGGGTACAAACGGATTTGTTGACCGTACCGCCCCAACCTCCCCCGACAATTGCTCATCGGTTTCCTCTTTTTTCACGTCCCGTTTCTTACCCACCGGGCCCGTCTCAGAATCCTCTTTTCTTTGGAAAAACACAGCCTGTTCTGCGCTTCCAGCCCCACCTTTATCAGCATTTTTGGCATTCCCATCACAACATTTTTTCGCCATTAAAAAACAAAAATAGGTGTCATTATAACCATCCTTCTCCATTTTCCTTAGGTCCCCTTTATGTTTAGCGCGTATTTTATCTTGTAATTCAGAATTTTTTTGTAAATCAAGCTGGCCAGCAAACCCATAATTTTTTATCCATTTATTTAAATGTTTAACTTTTGAAGCGCTTTGTCTTTCCACAAATTTCCAATCTTTACAAGTTAGACGTATTTTTGGATCGTCATCCAAACCCGCCTTGCTACACTTGTTTCCCATATTTTACTTTTTATTTTTGTAGTGAGTTTGTGTGCCTCACACAGTTAACTCTATTATATTTATTATTATTAATATTATTATTGTCTATTCGACTGTATCGACTGTATCTCCTAGGCCTTTCTTAATTTTACTGCAGAAACCACACAAACACCATACAACGTTTACAATATATTCGTGCCTACCCTTTAGACACAGGACACTTTCCAGCAAAATGCCCCACCGTACCTGCCATTGACTAGTATAAACACAGGGTTTTATCGCCGTCACCCAGGACGCGAAACCAGCCCACAATGGACCTCACATACAATGTCCCTTTAACGCATTTGGAAACACCGTCACAACATGCAGACATTAATGTGGACTTACCCGAGATCCATCAGATGTCTCCCTCCAGCAGGAAAAGTCTTCAACCGCCGAGAATCCAGGCGCCCCCGTCGAAAACTCCGGCCCTGGAAAAGGGTATTGAAGACGCCGTGCACGGTCTTTATCCAGATGTCGGTCAGCAGCGCCTGGGTTCCCGCGTCGGTATATTGACCTCCAAAGCTCCGAGGGACCAAAATATTAGGTTCATTAATAATTACCTTCGTCCGTAATTATCAATAACTGCAGGAAGACATCTTATTCAATTATTGACATTTAATTAAATAGAAATGGATACAACAGATAAAAGCCTCCGAAGGGGAGAGTCAGCAAGTGTCACCTTACAACTTCCGAACGTCTCACCGAATAGACGTTTTCGTCCCACTCTTATGGTCATGAATCAAAACAATTTACAGAGTTGTTGATCATTCCATCACGTATGAGTAAAAACAACATCTGGGACTACAATAACAATCAAAGTTTTTTACTAATAACAAAAACAGGAGACTAGACCTAACAACATTTAGATTAGAGTAATTATACAACCTCCTTGACCTAATGAATCATATAATATAATCATAATCATATAATGGTTACATACAGAAAAACCCGAAGTGCACGGTTACATAACGATAACAACATTCTTGTTATTGGCCGAATAGCCCTGGCCTCGTCACCAAGGGCCCACCAAATCTCAAGGACCCAGATTGGGTGGATTGTTTTTATAACCATCCTGGAAGAGGCCGTCCAGGTTAAAGATGACTTGGCAATACTCGTGACCTCGCAACACTTTTGAAAACAGAAAGAGAATGATTTAACAAAGTAATGAATTAATACAGAGAATAGAAAGAGAATGATTTAATAAAGAAATGAATTAATATAACTATTATAATAGTAAAACAGAATAAACCCAACATTCCCCCGTTTTTATAATATGTATGTTATTAGTCATTTCTTAGTAATCACTAAATGGTAATGTCGGGTGCCTGTGATTTTTCCCGCCTACTCCTTACTCCCATGGCTGGTCTGAAAGAGAAAGAACATAATTATATTCGTCCAATTGGTCCTCGGATTTACCGTACTCCTGGACCTCACTGCTTTCCCCAAACCGTCCCATAAGATACAACTCATGTACTTTAGAATTTGTAGGGGCAATTGCAGTATTTATAAGTCGGCTTAGCAAGGAGCGCAAACAGGGGATAATACAGCACCCACACAATGTTAGGATAGCGGTTATTGTGCCAATAGTCACCATGAAGGATGTAGCCAAATCTTTATATTTTCCAAAGGTCTTATCCCACCAATCTGACAATGCGGACGTATCTACTCCAGAATGCTCTTGCATATTGCGGTTCAGTGTTTGCAGGCCAGTAATGGCCCTGGTGAGAGATCCACTGGGTGACGTGTTGTTCGGTATGAAGGTGCAACATTGTTTTCCAAACATTGCACACACGCCCCCTGTTTCAAGGATCATATCCACCGCTATGCGATTCTGGAACGCCATCAGACTGGTAGCTGCCAGTTGTTCCTTCATGGCCACAAATCCCTGTTTAACATAATTTCCAAGTTTTGGACATTGTAATGTAAGTAATTTATTCTATCCACATTTTTGTTTGGGGTGATTAGAAGGAAGATGGACTCCCAACCTGCTGCGATCTGATTAGCCAGCTTATACTCATCTGGTACGCCCCGGGGGATGCCAATCGCATCAATGTATGTTGGATCTCCTTCCCTCCATGCCTCTCGACGATGTCGGGAGGGTCGACCCTTCACCTCCGAATTCTGAGCCGCCAATTGTATCTCCTCCACTGTGGATGGAAAAACAGACACCGGTAAGAGCAGTGAGACCAAAGTACCTAGTCCTGCCGCGTTTTGGCAGGAGTCGTATAATTTATCTACCACCCCGCCACCATAGGCAAGAACGTGGTATCAGGGGTGTAGCTTGTTTTAAAACGCCGGTACACCACGTCTCATTTATCGCCCCCAGCTTCAGACCATGCCCTGTAAGGTTTAAGCAGGTAAAATGATTAAACAGTGGAAAAATTGACTTCCTATTTACTGCGTAACAGGATAAACACTGTTTCAATATTTTTTTTCTTGCCAAGTAGGACACGTTTTTTCATTTGTAAAAACACTTTTCCCCAAAAGAATGGTGATTGAGGGAGTTGTTAGATCCCATCGTATTTTCCCTTGTCTGGTAGGTTATCCTAATCCTTTGTAAGATGGTTTAGTCTCAATTGAAACCATATGGAGACGTCAAACCCAATATAAAAGAGTTCCCTATAGTTTTATGGTATTGCTTGCTGAGCAATAATCTTTTCAATTAATTATTATATGACAATAGGCTATGGTTTTGTTACAACGGTACGTTCGAAATTCGCATGTTTATTCCATATGCAGCGTTATACTCAACAAATAATGGAAATGGGAAACAGATACCAATGGTATATTGATGCTAGGCCGTACCAGGACACAGGGGGTAATTGGGCACACACCTTTGTAATGGATCAGTCGACCCGCTGGTCACCTGGTACTTATGGCTGGTCAAAAACAGCTAAAGAATGGCAAAAGAGGGTTTCAAATTTTTCTGTTGATAATTCTGGTTTGTATCTCAGGATAAATGAGTCGGAAGGCACTTTACCTCTGTGGAGGGAGGGGGACTGGACTTCATCGTCCACAAAGTGTAGCTTCCTGAACCTGTTGTATGGTGTTCGGACAACGATCCATGCTGGTCAGTGGGGATATGTAAAAACCCCAATATTACTCAGGCGACAACCGGCAAGGTGATTCCGTCATTTGTATCCCCTAGATCGAGTATAGTCCAGATAATTCATGGCAAACCATCAGTGGACGAGTGGTTTAGAATGACTACAGGTGTTTCAGCGTTATCTAACAATTGGCTGTTAATGGCGGAACAAGCTGCCAGCGAAACCCGAAATGATTGTCTCGTATGTATGGGTGCCCGACCCGTACTCCGTATCATTTCGGCCCCAATTGATAAAGAATGTATTGTGGACCTCCTAAAAAACACCAATCCAACCTTTAAGTGCTCTAAATACGATTCGATATTCCCACTTACCCGAGAGAACAAAGAAAAAACAATTTTTGACAAATATGTAGCACGCCAAAATTTTACCTGCCTCAAATTACAAGGGACTGGAACATCATTGGGAAGCATTCCGTCTGACTGGTGTGTATCAAACATGTTCTTTCCGGTACCATACCCCTTATCCCGAGCTGACATCTGGTTATGGTGTGGAAGTGATAAGTTGTATGATAGATTGCCCACAAATGCTGCGGGTGTGTGTTCTGTGGTGTCTCTGTTACTTCCTGTTTCTGTTTCCTCAGTGAATCTCACAGCTGAAATAAGGTTACCTCCAAACCTGAAGGAGGTCTTGCATCGCCAAAAGAGAGCACCACACACCTGGATGGGTAACTCCGATCCCACCTATATTGACGCCATAGGCGTCCCCCGTGGCGTTCCTAATTAGTATAAACTTGCTAATCAGGTTTCAGCGGGATTCGAAAGTATTCTAATTTGGGTAACTCCCAACAAAAATGTTGATCGCATCAATTATATTCATTACAATGTCCAGCGACTTGGCAATTACACGGTTGAGTCGTTAGAGGCGGTACGTGACCAGCTAGCGGCAACATCCCTCATGGCCTTCCAAAATCGTATAGCATTAGACATGTTATTGGCTGAGAAGGGTGGTGTGTGTGCTATCTTTGGTGATGCCTGTTGTACTTTCATTCCTAATAACACTGCTCCAAATGGACGTCTCACCAAAGCTTTAGAAGGCCTCCGAACCCTGACTAATAAGATGGCCGATCAGTCAGGTGTGGACACCTCAATCTGGGACCAATGGATGGATTATTTTGGTGCCTGGAAAGGTTTGATAGGCAACATCCTCATATCTGCTGGAGTGCTCATTACTCTGCTTATTCTCTGTAGCTGTTGTATCTTCCCCTTAGCTCGTACTCTAGTCACTCGACTGATCGATAAAGCAGTGGGACCAGGCCCTAGAGGTCAGTATGTCCAGTTGCGCCAAACTGACCCCTCTGGACCCCCCGCTGGGCACGTGTTCATGGAAATACTAATGTAGTGCTTCTTTGTTTTTATACTAATATAGTTTTACATTTCATTTGACACTAACCTGTGTGGTGTTGTTGATGTGGTCTCTTTAGGAGACCAAGAGAGGGAATGAAGAATATAACATATTTTACTCATTCTTTTTAGTATAGCTGTTTCATTTTGATATCATATTTTACTCATTCTTTTTAGTATAGCTGTTTCATTTTGATATCACATTTTACTCATTCCTTTTGTTGTGGCGGTCTTGTTTTAGAGTCGCCACTGGTTCCCAACTCAAATACAATATGAACAGAAGGATGGGTCTGAGACTCCTCAACTATAATGTTAACAAAAGAGCAGGGCGGAGGGTCGGGACTTTATAGGACCAGCGGAGACAGAGGTCTGGATGATGTGGATTCAAGGCTGGAAGATGTGGAGCCCAGAGAAACCCCCCCTCACAGCAGCCCTGGACCAGCCCACATCTCATTATTAATCAGCGAATGAATATGCATTTTTGTTGGACTATAACTGGGCAAACGCGGGTTTGGACAATGTCTTTTCCATCCTCCGCTTTGGGACATCAACACTCAGCGGGCTTATTCTATGGGAGGGAGACCCGGAGCTCTGTATGAATCAATTTGAATGGAATAAATCATCTGTGGATAAACTCGCTCAACCCTGGTTTGTCTCCTCCGATGCTGAACACGCTCCATTGTTAGACTGGAGACTACAGAGTTAAGGAATTGGAGTCAGGTAAAATATTTATAGTCTAACATTGGGCAACTGTGAGAATTGGTTTAACTACTTGTCGTCCGGCCTCCCAAGAACTTCAGGGTGACATGTAATGGCCATGTTTGTTGTTCCTGTCCTGGTGCTGCTGGGCAGATATCTTCAGACTGTTCTCTTAGACTTTCAGCTACCTTGGCAGAATCATTACCGACAATGTCGAGAGAGTAGAAGCTGTTAGATGTGGTGGTGTGGAAGATATTTTTGGTCTGTAATTCGCTGGGTCGGAGGCCATTTTGGGTGGCCACTAGGCTTAGCCCAAGCTGGACCATGATATCTCGTCCCGGTAACTCTCCGATTTTCATTTTGCATTCTGACAATAAACCCATTCCTTTTGTTGCTTTCTGACCCTTATTAATCACCTACTTAATAGTTTAAACAACAATTATTTTCTAAATTACCCGAAAGTGATTTCTACCTTGTGATTAACCCAATATCTCTGAACACACAAAGACCAAAAGTCCCTGACTTTGTCTTAGTTAAGTCCCTGACTCTATTAACAGACCAAGACTATAAAGCCCTTGCTAATTATTGTTCTACTTTCATTGGTCCCGGACCAATTGGTTTATTACCAGACTGCAAAGTGGACAGTGAGAGTTCCTACAGTAGGGTCCTGTTCAACGCGATGTTCCTGCAACTCTAGTCGAATGACCAGTGTGTGTGTCTCAAATACAGGAAAAACTGACAGTTGTCGCTAGGACTTTGGACAGATACATTTCAGTCATTTGCAGGGCAAAAAGTAATTGATCAGTGTCGGACAGTTGAGTATTTGTGCTGACATGTCACCCCAATCACAAGACTAAGATTGTTTATTCAGTCAGACAGTTGGGTGTTTATGCTGACATGTCAGCCATAAGGATGACTATGATGCTGTTATACTCACAAAAACGTATACAATATGAACAAGCATTTGCAAAGATACTTTGTCTAATCTCACATGTTCCCCTGCTGCCAAACAAACTGTCAGAGACACATAATTACTGTGTATAAAGTGAAAAATCGTCCAATTCAAGTAAGTTATCCATTTGGCATCATTCTCAAGCTAGAAATTAAGTTATAATGAAAACAATCATACTTGGCCAAAAATTGATTTTCAGGGCATGAAAAGTACATGAAGGCAATAAAAACTGAAAAGTTCCCCTGCTGCCAAACAAACTGTCAGAGACACAGTTATTGTGTATGTAGTGAAAAATCGTCCAATTCAAGTAAGTTTTTCATTTAGCATCATTCTAATTGATAGAAATTAAGTTATAGTGAAAATTCTGATACTTGGCCAAAACGTGATTTTTAGCACATGAAACGCACGTTAAAGCAATAAAAACTGAAATGTTCCCCTGCTGCGAAAGAAACATTCAGAGGCACATAGTTACTGTGTATATAGTGTAAAATCGTCCAATTCAAGTAAGTTTTGCATTTAGCATCATTCTAAGTGATAGAAATTAAGTTATAGTGAAAATTATGATACTTGGCCAAAACGTGATTTTCAGCGCATGAAACGCACGTTAAGGCAATAAAAACTGAAATGTTCCCCTGCTGCGAAAAAAACTGTCAGAGACACATAGTTACTGTGTATACAGTGTATAATTGTCTAATTCAAGTAAGTTTTTCATTTGACATCATTCTAGGTGATTCTGGAGCTATCTCCCACCATAAACAGTGTCCAAAACAGGCGATACAAAATAGTGGTTGCATTATAACAGGGTCCAGTCGGTTCTGGTGGGTGTTTGTATACGAAACTTGTGTCCAATTATGATGGGGATGTATACTTGACTATTTTGTATAGAAATAATCATCTAGCGATGTTCAGAAGTTCTGTTATGCCCGAATGAATTACTTTCATTTGGTCACTTTATTCACAAGTGGTGGTTTAGAAACAGGCCCAGTCGGTTTTGGTTGGTGCTTTTACCCAGAATTTGTGTTTATTGTGTGAGTGGATGTATTTTCACTATTTTGTATAACAATAATGATCCAGGATGGTTCTGGAGCTATTTCCCACCACAAACAGTGTCCAAAACAGGCATTTTGCGGTTAAATTAGTGGTTGTATTAGAACCAGGACCAGTCGGTTCAGGTTCGTGTTTTTACCCAGAAATTGTGTCCAATGATGATGGGGATGTATTTTTGATTATTCTTTATAAAAATAATATTCTAGGGATGTTCAGAAGTTCTGTTATGCCCGAATCAATGACCTAAATTTGGGCACTTTATTTACAAGTGGTTGTTTAGAACCAGGCCCAGTCGGTTCTGGTTGGTGCTTTACCCACAATTAGTGTCGATTGTGTGGGTGGATGTATTTTCACTATTCTCTGTAAGAATAAAGATCCAGGGATGTTCTGAGACTATTTCCCACCATTAATAGTGTCAAAAACATGCATTTTGCGACAAAAATAGTGGTTGTATTAGAACCAGGCCCAGTCGGTTCTGTTTTGTGTATACACCCGTAACGTGTGTCCAATAGGAATGGGGTTGTATTTTTTACTATTCTGTATAAAAAAATATCATCTAGGGATGTTCAGAAGTTCTTCTATGCCCGAATAAATGACCTCCATTTGGGCACTTTATTTTGCATGGTGGTTGTAGTAGAACCAAGCCGAGTCGGTTCTGGTTGGTGCTTTTACCCAGAGTTAGTGTTGATTGTGTAGGTGGATGTATTTTCACTATTCTGTCTAAAAATAAAGATCCAGGATGGTTCTAGGGGTATTTGCCGCCATAAATAGTCTCCAAAACATGCATTTTGCGAAAAAAATAGTAGTTGCATTATAACTGGGTCGTCTCGGTTCTGGTTGCTGTTTAAATCCAAACTTGTGTCCAAAGATGAAGGGGATGTATATTTTACTATTCTGTTTAAACATAATCATGCAGGGATGTTTTGGGGCTTTTTTTATAATAGAATCAAAAACCTCCATTATGGATCGTTATTTTGCATGGTGGTTGAATTAGAACCGGGCCCAGTCGGTTCTGGTTGGTGCTTTTACCAAGAATTAGTGTCAATTGTGTTGAAGGATGCATTTTCACTATTCTGTGTGAAATTAAAGATGCAGGGATGTTCAGGGAATATTTCCCACCATCAATAGTGTCCAAAACAGGCACTTTGCGATTAAAATAGTGGTCCTATTAGAACCAGGCCCAGTCGGTTCTGGTTGGTGTATGTAGCCGGAACTTGTGTCAAATGATAATGGGGATGTATTTTTGACTATTCTCTATAAAAATATTCATCTAGGGATTTTCAGAAGTTCTTTTATGCCCGAATCAATGACCTCCCTTTGGGCACTTTATTTTGCATAGTGGTTGTATTAGAACCAGGCTCAGTCGGTTCTGGTTTGTGTATACACCCGTAACTTGTGTCCGATCGGAATGGGGTTGTATTTTTCACTATTCTGTATAAAAATCATCATCTAGGGATGTTCAGAAGTTATTTTATGCCCGAATAAATGACCTCCATTTGGGCACTTTATTTTGCATGGTGGTTGTATTAGAACCAAGCCCAGTCGGTTCTGGTTGGGTCTTATACCCAGAGTTAGTATTGATTGCGTAGGTGGATGTATTTTCACAATTCTGTCTAAAATTAAAGATCCAGGATGGTTCTAGGGCTATTTCCCAGCATAAATTTTCTCCAAAACATGCATTTTGCGATAAAAAATAGTAGTTGCATTATAACTGGGTCCAGTCGGGTCTGGTTGCTGTTTATATCTGAAACTTGTGTCCAAAGATGATTGGGATGTATATTTTACTATTCTGTTTAACAATAATCATGCAGGGATGTTTTGGGGCTTTTTTTATACAAGAATAAAAAACCTCCAATGGATCTTAATTTTGCATGGTTGTTGAATTAGAACCGGGACCAGTCGGTTCTGGTTGCCGCTTTTACCCAGATTTAGTGTCAATTGTGTGGATGGATGCATTTTCACTATTATGTGTAAAATTAAAGATGTAAGGATGTTTTGGGAATATTTCCCACCGTCAATAGTGTCCAAAACATTTTGCGATAAAAATAGTGGTTGTATTAGAACAAGGCCCAATCGGTTCTGGTTGGTGTATATACCCAGAATTTGTGTTGGTTGAGTAGGTGGATGTAGTTTCACTATTTTCTATAAAAATAATGTTTCCCACCATAAACATTGTCCAAAACAGGCATTTTGCGATTAAAATAGTGGTCGTATTAGAACCGGGCCCAGTCGGTTCTGGTTGCCGCTTTTACCCAGATTTAGTGTCAATTGTGTGGATGGATGCATTTTCACTATTATGTGTAAAATTAAAGATGCAGGGATGTTTTGGGAATATTTCCCACCGTCAATAGTGTCCAAAACATTTTGCGATAAAAATAGTGGTTGTATAAGAACAAGGCCCAATCGGTTCTGGTTGGTGTATTTACCCAGAATTTGTGTTGATTGAGTAGGTAGATGTAGTTTCACTATTTTCTATAAAAATAATGTTTCCCACCATAAACATTGTCCAAAACAGGCATTTTGCGATTAAAATAGTGGTCGTATTAGAACCGGGCCCAGTCGGTTCTGGTTGGTGCTTCTACCCATAATTAGTAATGAATGTGTAGATGGATGTATTTTCACTATTCTGTGTAAAAATAATGATCCAGGATGGTTCTGGAGCTATTTTCCCACCATAAACAGTGTCCAAAACAGGCATTCTGGGATTAAAATAGTGGTTGTATTAGAACCAGGCCCAGTCTGTTCTGGTTAGTGAATTTACCCGAAAAATTGTATCCATTGACGATGGGGATGTATTTTTGATTATTATGTATAAAAATAATCATCTAGGGATCTTCAGAAGTTCTGTTATTCCCGAATCAATGACCTCCATTTGGGCACATTATTGACGGAGCTCACGACCATGATCCAGTGTGTGGCTCGGATGTGTCCCTCAAACACAAATACTGGTCAGTCTCATCCAAAATCCTAATGGCTCAGTTCCCTTGAGTGGGAGCGGCAAGGAACGCCCTGCATTTGAAGACCATTGAAGGCAGGTTCCGGGCCTGTGTCGGCGCATCAGTCAGGCTGGGTAGCCGCCATGGCCCAGGTGATTTTCCAGGGCTGCCCTGCTCTTGACGGAGTGGCCACCCAGCGGGGCTGTGTGTGTGCCATGGTGGGAGACTCCTGCTGCCCCTTCATCCCTGCCGGCATGTCCTGCTCGGTCCATGATGCCCTGCAGGCTATTAGGAACATGCAGAGAGCTGTGACCGGAGATTCGGTTTCACAACGAGGATGGCTTGACTGGTTCTTCTCTGGCTCATGGAAACAGCCATTTCAATATTTCGATATTTTCACAGACACAAAAGGAGGGAATTGTGGGATGGACTGGCTAACTGGCTTAATAATTGTTTATTCTTGTCTTACCATGTGGTCATACTGGTTTTACCTTTGTTTGATAAGATCGTAGACTGCAAGGTAGACTATCCAAACTGGTTTTACAATTGAATTAAAAGATCGTGGAATGTAAGAAAGACTAACTAGTTGGCCTTGCAATTGTTTGTTCGCCTCGCGAAATATAAGAAAGGTTGGCTAACAGGGTTTGCAATTGTTTCCTTGAATTGTGGGATGAAAAAAAGGTTCAACTTCAGGAGTAACTGTCACTCTCCAGGTCATCCAGGGTCAAGTGCACACTTGGAAACTTTCATATTCGACCAAAATGTGCTTATCAGCGCAAAAAAAGCACATTTGGTGGTACGCGGAAAGAACGGCAGCAGACAAAAAGGCTATTTAGAAAGATATTACCACTACGCAGAAGATTGTCGGCTACTCTGCCCTCACTGGAAGACATTGCCAGCCCTCGTTACCTCAGCAGAGCCAGGGACATGATCAGGGACCCATGCCACCCTGGTCACAATCGGTTCCAGCTGCTGCTCTCTGGCAGACAGACGCTGTAAGTTTCCCACATCCGTAGGGACTCTAAACTTGGGGTAACACAACACAATCCCTTCTGTGTAATAACTTCGGGTGAGGTAATATGAATAGTCATCAGGTACAAGGTGATCTGACACCTACATGCTGAATGAAGGTAAGTGAAAGACAGTGAGAGGTAAGTGATCCACTCAGGGGGTGGTGATGCAATGTATCCATAAAGGCAGAATTGTAAATTAAGAGTCTGGAGTCATAACTTGTAAAACTGTGTAAAAATGTCAGAGACACAAATGACATAGTGTAATATCATCAAATTTTATAATTTAATAAGTTTTTCATTTGGCATCATTCTAATGGCTAGATATTAAGTTATAATGAAAACTATGATACTTGGCCAAAACGTGATTTTCAGCGAATGAAACGCACGTTAAGCCAATAAAAACTGAAATGTTCCCCTGCTGCGAAACAAACTGTCAGAGACACATAGTTACTGTGTATATAGTGTATAATTGTCCAATTCAAGTAAGTTTTTCATTTGGCATCATTCTAAGTGATATAAATTAAGTTATAGTGAAAATTATGATACTTGGCCAAAACGTGATTTTCAGCGCATGAAACGCACGTTAAGGCAATAAAAACTGAAATATTCCCCGGCTGCGAAACAAACTGTCAGAGACACATAGTTACTGTGTTTATAGTGTAAAATCTTCCAATTCAAGTAAGTTTTGCATTTAGCATCATTCTAAGTGATAGAAATTAAGTTATAGTGAAAACTATCATACTCGGCCAAAACATGATTTTCAGCGCATGAAACGCACGTTAGCAATAAAAACTGAAATGTTCCCCTGCTTCGAAACAAACTGTCAGAGACACATAGTTACTGTGTATATAGTGTATTATCGTCCAATTCAAGTGAGTTTTTCATTAGGCATCATTCTAAGTGATAGAAATTAAGTTATAGTGAAAACTATGATACTTGGCCAAAATGTGATATTCAGCGCATGAAACGCACGTTAAGGCAATAAAACTGAAATGTTCCCCTGCTTAGAAACAAACTGTCAGAGACACATAGTTACTGTGTATATAGTGTAAAATCGTCCAATTCAAGTAAGTTTTGCATTTAGCATCATTCTAAGTGATAGAAATTAAGTTATAGTGAAAATTATGATACTAGCCCAAAACGTGATTTTCAGCGCATGAAACGCACGTTAAGGCAATAAAAACTGAAAGGTTTCCCTGCTGCGAAACAAACTGTCAGAGACACATAGTTACTGTGTATATAGTGTATTATCGTCCAATACAACTAAGTTTTTCATTTAGCATCATTCTAAGTGATAGAAATTAAGTTATAGTGAAAATTGTGATACTTGGACAAAACGTGATTTTCAGCACATGAAACGCACGTTAAGGCAATAAAAACTGAAATGTTCCCCTGCTGCGACACAAACTGTCAGAGGCACATAGTTACTGTGTATATAGTGTATTATCGTCCAATTCAAGTAAGTTTTTCATTTAGCATCATTCTAAGTGATAGAAATTAAGTTCTGGTGGAAATTATGATACTAGCCCAAAACGTGATTTTCAGCGCATGAAACGCACGTTAAGGCAATAAAAACTGAAATGTTCCCCTGCTGCGAAACAAACTGTCACAGACACATAGTTACTGTGTATATAGTGTAAAATCGTCCAATTCAAGTAAGTTTTTCATTTAGCATCATTCTAAGTGATAGAATTTAAGTTATGGTGAAAATTGTGATACTTGGCCAAAACGTGATTTTCAGCACATGAAACGCACGTTAAGGCAATAAAAACTGAAATGTTCCCCTGCTGCGAAACAAACTGTCGGAGACACATAGTTACTGTGTATATAGTGTATAATCGTCCAATTCAAGCAAGTTTTTCATTTGGAATCATTCTAAGTGACAGAAATTAAGTTATAGTGAAAATTATGACACTTGGCCAAAACGTGATTTTCAGCGCATGAAACGCACGTTAAGGCAATAAAAACTGAAATGTTCCCCTGATGCGAAACAAACTGTCAGAGGCACATAGTTACTGTGTATATAGTGTAAAATCGTCCAATTCAAGTAAGTTTTGCATTTAGCATCATTCTAAGTGATAGAAATTAAGTTATAGTGAAAATTATGATACTTGGCCAAAACGTGATTTTCAGCGCATGAAACGCACGTTAAGGCAATAAAAACTGAAATGTTCCCCTGCTGCGAAACAAACTGCCAGAGGCACATAGTTACTGTGTATATAGTGTAAAATCGTCCAATTCAAGTAAGTTTTGCATTTAGCATCATTCTAAGTGATAGAAATTAAGTTATAGTGAAAATTATGACACTTGGCCAAAACGTGATTTTCAGCGCATGAAACGCACGTTAAGGCAATAAAAACTGAAATGTTCCCCTGCTGCGAAACAAACTGCCAGAGGCACATAGTTACAGTGTATATAGTGTAAAATCATCCAATTCAAGTAAGTTTTGCATTTGGCATCATTCTAAGTGCTAGAAATTAAGTTATAGTGAAAACTATGATACTTGGCCAAAACGTCATTTTCAGCGCATGAAACGCACGTTAAGGCAATAAAAACTGAAATGTTCCCCTGCTGCGAAACAAACTGTCAAAGACACATAGTTACTGTGTATATGGTGTATTATCGTCCAATTCAAGTAAGTTCTTCATTTAGCATCATTCTAAGTGATAGAAATTAAGTTATAGTGAAAATTGTGATACTTGGCCAAAACGTGATTTTCAGCACATGAAACGCACGTTAAGGCAATAAAAACTGAAATGTTCCCCTGCTGCGAAACAAATGTCAGAGGCACGTTGTATATATAGTGTAAAATCGTCCAATTCAAGTAAGTTTTTTATTTAGCATCATTCTAAGTGATAGAAATTAAGTTATAGTGAAAACTATCATACTCGGCCAAAACATGATTTTCAGCGCATGAAACGCACGTTAAGGCAATAAAAACTGAAATGTTCCCCTGCTGCGAAACAAACTGTCAGAGGCACATAGTTACTGTGTATATAGTGTAAAATCGTCCAATTCAAGTAAATTTTGCATTTAGCATCATTCTAAGTGATAGAAATTAAGTTATAGTGAAAATTATGATACTTGGCCAAAACGTGATTTTCAGCGCATGAAACGCACGTTAAGGCAATAAAAACTGAAATGTTCCCCTGCTGCGAAACAAACTGTCAGAGACATATAGTTACTGTGTATATAGTGTATTATCGTCCAATTCAATTAAGTTTTGCATTTAGCATCATTCTAAGTGATAGAAATTAAGTTATAGTGAAAACTATCATACTCGGCCAAAACATGATTTTCAGCGCATGAAACGCACGTTAAGGCAATAAAAACTGAAATGTTCCCCTGCTGCGAAACAAACTGTCAGAGGCACATAGTTACTGTGTATATATTGTAAAATCGTCCAATTCAAGTAAATTTTGCATTTAGCATCATTCTTAGTGATAGAAATTAAGTTATAGTGAAAACTATGATACTTGGCCAAAACGTGATTTTCAGCGCATGAAACGCACGTTAAGGCAATAAAAACTGAAATGTTCCCCTGCTGCGAAACAAACTGTCAGAGGCACATAGTTACTGTGTATATAGCGTATAATTGTCCAATTCAAGTAAGTTTTTCATTTTGCATCATTCTAAGTGCTAGAAATTAGGTTATAGTGAAAACTATGATACTTGGCCAAAACGTGATTTTCAGCGCATGAAATGCACGTTAAGGCAAAAAAAACTGAAATGTTCCCCTGCTGCGAAACAAACTGCCAGAGGCACATAGTTACTGTGTCTATAGTGTAAAATCATCCAATTCAAGTAAGTATTGCATTTAGCATCATTCTAAGTGCTAGAAATTAAGTTATAGTGAAAACTATGATACTTGGCCAAAACGTGATTTTCAGCGCATGAAATGCACATTAAGGCAATAAAAACTGAAATGTTCCCCTGCTGCGAAACAAACTGTCAGAGGCACATAGTTACTGTGTATATAGTGTATTATTGTCCAATTCAAGTAAGTTTTTCATTTTGCATCATTCTAAGTGCTAGAAATTAGGTTATAGTGAAAACTATGATACTTGGCCAAAACGTGATTTTCAGCGCATGAAACGCACGTTAAGGCAATAAAAACTGAAATGTTCCCCTGCTGCGAAACAAACTGTCAGAGGCACATAGTTACTGTGTATATAGTGTATAATTGTCCAATTCAAGTAAGTTTTTCATTTTGCATCATTCTAAGTGCTAGAAATTAGGTTATAGTGAAAACTAAGATACTTGGCCAAAACGTGATTTTCAGCGCATGAAATGCACATTAAGGCAATAAAAACTGAAATGTTCCCCTGCTGCGAAACAAACTGTCAGTGACACATAGTTACTGTGTATATAGTGTATAATCGTCCAAATTAAGTAGGTTTTTCATTTGATATCATTCTAAGTGATGGAAGTTAGGGTTAGAGTTAGGGTTAGGGTTAGAGTTAGGGTTAGGGTTAGGGTTAGGGTTAGGGTTAGGGTTAGGGTTAGGGTTAGGTTAAGTTAAGTTATAGTGAAAACTATGATACTTAGCCAAAACGTGATTTTCAGCGCATGAAACGCACATTAGGGCAAAAAAACTGAAATGTTTGTTAGGTCTGAAAATACAACTTCAGGAGCAGGCTAAGAAAGAGTGAGATAAATTTAAATAGAAAATATGTATTACCAGACTGCAAAGTGGACAGTGAGAGTTCCTACAGTGGGGTCCTGTTCACTGCGATGTTACTTCAACTCTAGTCGAATGACCAGTGAGTGTGTCTTAAATACAGGCAAAACTGACAGTTGTCCCTAAGACTTTGGACAGATACGTTTCAGTCATTTGCAGGGAAACAAGTAATTGATTAGTGTCGGGCCTGGAATCTGTAGTCAATGGTTTCCAGACGTAGGGTGTTCTTCGCTGTTCCTACCCTGGGGAACACCGCCATCATGATTTTGGAGGGGACTGACCATTGTTTGTATTAGAGGGGGACATCCGAGCCCCAAACTGAATCATGGGGGAAGAAATCAAAGCTCCGTCGTTGACGCCTGGTGGGTAGATGTGGGTTGGCGTCGACAGTTGGAATCGAGTCTGCTGTTAGAACGTACGTGTGTTCGGATGCAGATGTAGGGACACAGAGCCCAGTTGTATTGGTGGGAATGATCATATACACTTGCCATTCGCAGATCCACCATATTTGGTCCAGTACTGTCCATGATTGGGAAGGAATGTGTCTGATCTCGGCACACCTGGTGACGTGAACTTGGTCTAAAGGGGTCTTCGGATCCGGTCCGCTGAAGTTGAAACAGGATGGATAACAGTCTGTTCGGTGTTTGCACTGGACATACGTTGCGGTATTGACTGTAGCTGCTAATGGTACTGCGACCATGGTATGTAGGCGGTCGAGCTTTGCTGGAAGGATTCTCTCAAATTACCCAGAATACAGTTGTAGGTGAGGGTGGCGAGTTCTTCGTTCTGTCGGTTGGCCCATAGCTGTGGTTGGGCTACGGCAGTAGGCAAGAGGGAACAGACATAACAACTCATTGGTTGTGGCGCGGGCTGTGAGTGCGGTGTATCTGTACCAACTGTTCCTCATCATCAGGTTGTAGTCGTTTTCTTGCTGTGTTTGTTTGTTTGTTTGTTTTGCACTACAAGCGCCTGAGGATTGCCCTCAGATAGCGCTAGAGCTGCCACTGGAACGCGGATTATTTCATCCGGGGGGTAGTCGGAGGTGGGGGCAGTCAAATGTCTCCGGCTGGATGAAAAACGTAGGGTGCCACGGTCCTTGTTGGCAGCTCTGAGTGGTATTAGTTGGAATTCGCAGGCCGCGGCGAGCGGCCTCTCAGGAGACACCACGTGAAGGTTTCCAACTTTGTCTCCCTTCTTGCTGTGTTTGGACATGGGCGAGCATAAGGTGTATCTACTCAGGCTTAGGTGTTCCTGCCGGACGGATTTTGAGTAGGCGTGTGGCGGATGGTTGTACGAAGGGGTTCACACCAATCACTTTGGGGACCATGGCTGGACTAGTAGTGCGGATGGTGATAGTAAAGAGGGGGCCTTTTCCTGGTCGGTCTGGTCGGAGGCATAGGTTGATGCAGCCTTTTTGTTGGATATTGGTCGTAAGGTCTAGCATATGTTTAACATCTTTGATGGTGGTGGCTAACTTGGTGAAGTTAGCGGTCATGGTGGTAGCTTCTTTGGAAAGGGGCCATGTGATGGTTTTGTAGCCTGTATGGAGGAGGACCTGGTCCAAGGTGTCTGGCCAGACCACTCAGACTCTGGGAGCTTGTAGGTACCAATAAAAATAACTGGAGTCAGTCCTGTGTAATCCCAAGTGAGTAAGCTGTAGGCTGAGCAAAGGGACTTGAACGACGATTGGTGTCTTGGTTAATGGGATGCAGATCTGGGGGCCCCTGATCGTTTCCTGAACCAGCTAGTGGGGCATTCTCCTCCAGTGGGAGTGTACCAAGGTTCTGGTACGTTCCCCCCATGTGGTTGAACACAGAGCGGTGATGATGATGGCCAAAATCACACGGTGAGGTCCGTCCCAACGTGGAGAAGACCAGCACTTTCTTTTTATCACCTTGACGAGTACCAGGTCTCCTGGGGACAGGACCTCCTCTGTGGGAGACAGAGAAGATGTCGGCAGATTATTTTGCATTCATCACAGTTCTTTCTTGGAACATTTTGCATAACCACTTAGTGAGGGATTCTGTTTCTCTTTTCTCTTCTACCACCAGATCTTTTTCCCACATTGTTCAGTGGAAGGGTCTGTCTTTCACTGCCTCAAATGGTGTGCATCTCTGTGCTGTTGGAATGATTCTCATGTACGTTTCTACCAGGCTCAGGCATTCTTGCCATCGTTTTCCTGTATCTTCCATGGTTTTTCTGAGTCTGAGTTTTACTGTTCTAATGGTTTGTTCGACGAGTCCAGCACTTTGGTTCAGTTTGATGAAATCCATGTTCAGAAGCTCGAAGGGATATGTTCCTGTTTGCCTTGTTCCATGCTTGGGTCGTTCATTGCCTTGAGAGTTGTGTCTACAGCAGTTTAGACAGTTTCTGCAAAAAAATTGAAGTAAGTTTGGAGACCTCTGGGAACATGCATTGTTTGTTGTACTGTACTGATCATCCCTTCTGTTGAGACATGGCTCCTCCCATGGCTCAATTTGGCAATTACTTCAAACAATGATCGTGGGACGCATGGCTTGTTTTCTACTGCATAGAGTCCGTTCTTGTGTTGAGTGGCTCCTTTTGTTTCCCATTGCAGTTTCTCTTTTTCTGGGGCATGATTTTGCATTTCTCTTAGGAATTCAGCAGGGATTGGGCTGTGTCTTTCCACCGTCACGTCTTGTTCTAGGAATAGTCTACATGCCTCTGTCAGTGCCACTATTTCTGCGGCTTGTGCAGACCAGTCGCCGGGGAGTCGTCCTGTCTTGAGGTTGTCTTTTTGAGTCACCACGGCATATACGTTGTGTTTTTCTCCATCCAGGGTTTTTGATGATGATCCATCCCCATAGGCAATGTGTCCGGGGGGCAATGGGTTGTCCATTAGGTCATTTGCATATACGTGGTTAATTAGGATTCGTTGAGTGGTGAAGAATATGACATATTTTACTCATTCTTTTTAGTATAGCTGTTTCATTTTGATATCATATTTTACTCATTCTTTTGAGTATAGCTGTTTCATTTTGATATCATATTTTACTCATTCTTTTTAGTATAGCTGTTTCATTTTGATATCACATTTTACTCATTCCTTTTGTTGTGGCGGTCTTGTTTTAGAGTCGCCACTGGTTCCCAACTCAAATACAATATGAACAGAAGGATGGGTCTGAGACTCCTCAACTATAATGTTAACAAAAGAGCAGGGCGGAGGGTCGGGACTTTATAGGACCAGCGGAGACTGAGGTCTGGATGATGTGGATTCAAGGCTGGAAGATGTGGAGCCCAGAGAAACCCCCCCTCACAGCAGCCCTGGACCAGCCCACATCTCATTATTAATCAGCGAATGAATATGCATTTTTGTTGGACTATAACTGGGCAAACGCGGGTTTGGACAATGTCTTTTCCATCCTCCGCTTTGGGACATCAACACTCAGCGGGCTTATTCTATGGGAGGGAGACCCGGAGCTCTGTATGAATCAATTTGAATGGAATAAATCATCTGTGGACAAACTCGCTCAACCCTGGTTTGTCTCCTCCGATGCTGAACACGCTCCATTGTTAGACTGGAGACTACAGAGTTAAGGAATTGGAGTCAGGTAAAATATTTATAGTCTAACATTGGGCAACTCTGAGAATTGGTTTAACTACTTGTCGTCCGGTCTCCCATGAACTTCAGGGTGACATGTAATGGCCATGTTTGTTGTTCCTGTCCTGGTGCTGCTGGGCAGATATCTTCAGACTGTTCTCTTAGACTTTCAGCTACCTTGGCAGAATCATTACCGACAATGTCGAGAGAGTAGAAGCTGTTAGATGTGGTGGTGTGGAAGATATTTTTGGTCTGTAATTCGCTGGGTCGGAGGCCATTTTGGGTGGCCACTAGGCTTAGCCCAAGCTGGACCATGATATCTCGTCCCGGTAACTCTCCGATTTTCATTCTGCATTCTGACAATAAACCCATTCCTTTTGTTGCTTTCTGACCCTTATTAATCACCTACTTAATAGTTTAAACAACAATTATTTTCTAAATTACCCGAAAGTGATTTCTACCTTGTGATTAACCCAATATCTCTGAACACACAAAGACCAAAAGTCCCTGACTTTGTCTTAGTTAAGTCCCTGACTCTATTAACAGACCAAGACTATAAAGCCCTTGCTAATTATTGTTCTACTTTCATTGGTCCCGGACCAATTGGTTTATTACCAGACTGCAAAGTGGACAGTGAGAGTTCCTACAGTAGGGTCCTGTTCAACGCGATGTTCCTGCAACTCTAGTCGAATGACCAGTGTGTGTGTCTCAAATACAGGAAAAACTGACAGTTGTCGCTAGGACTTTGGACAGATACATTTCAGTCATTTGCAGGGCAAAAAGTAATTGATCAGTGTCGGACAGTTGAGTATTTGTGCTGACATGTCACCCCAATCACAAGACTAAGATTGTTTATTCAGTCAGACAGTTGGGTGTTTATGCTGACATGTCAGCCATAAGGATGACTATGATGCTGTTATACTCACAAAAACGTATACAATATGAACAAGCATTTGCAAAGATACTTTGTCTAATCTCACATGTTCCCCTGCTGCCAAACAAACTGTCAGAGACACATAATTACTGTGTATAAAGTGAAAAATCGTCCAATTCAAGTAAGTTATCCATTTGGCATCATTCTCAAGCTAGAAATTAAGTTATAATGAAAACAATCATACTTGGCCAAAAATTGATTTTCAGGGCATGAAAAGTACATGAAGGCAATAAAAACTGAAAAGTTCCCCTGCTGCCAAACAAACTGTCAGAGACACAGTTACTGTGTATGTAGTGAAAAATCGTCCAATTCAAGTAAGTTTTTCATTTAGCATCATTCTAATTGATAGAAATTAAGTTATAGTGAAAATTCTGATACTTGGCCAAAACGTGATTTTTAGCACATGAAACGCACGTTAAAGCAATAAAAACTGAAATGTTCCCCTGCTGCGAAAGAAACATTCAGAGGCACATAGTTACTGTGTATATAGTGTAAAATCGTCCAATTCAAGTAAGTTTTGCATTTAGCATCATTCTAAGTGATAGAAATTAAGTTATAGTGAAAATTATGATACTTGGCCAAAACGTGATTTTCAGCGCATGAAACGCACGTTAAGGCAATAAAAACTGAAATGTTCCCCTGCTGCGAAAAAAACTGTCAGAGACACATAGTTACTGTGTATACAGTGTATAATTGTCTAATTCAAGTAAGTTTTTCATTTGACATCATTCTAGGTGATTCTGGAGCTATCTCCCACCATAAACAGTGTCCAAAACAGGCGATACAAAATAGTGGTTGCATTATAACAGGGTCCAGTCGGTTCTGGTGGGTGTTTGTATACGAAACTTGTGTCCAATTATGATGGGGATGTATACTTGACTATTTTGTATAGAAATAATCATCTAGCGATGTTCAGAAGTTCTGTTATGCCCGAATGAATTACTTTCATTTGGTCACTTTATTCACAAGTGGTGGTTTAGAAACAGGCCCAGTCGGTTTTGGTTGGTGCTTTTACCCAGAATTTGTGTTTATTGTGTGAGTGGATGTATTTTCACTATTTTGTATAACAATAATGATCCAGGATGGTTCTGGAGCTATTTCCCACCACAAACAGTGTCCAAAACAGGCATTTTGCGGTTAAATTAGTGGTTGTATTAGAACCAGGACCAGTCGGTTCAGGTTCGTGTTTTTACCCAGAAATTGTGTCCAATGATGATGGGGATGTATTTTTGATTATTCTTTATAAAAATAATATTCTAGGGATGTTCAGAAGTTCTGTTATGCCCGAATCAATGACCTAAATTTGGGCACTTTATTTACAAGTGGTTGTTTAGAACCAGGCCCAGTCGGTTCTGGTTGGTGCTTTACCCACAATTAGTGTCGATTGTGTGGGTGGATGTATTTTCACTATTCTCTGTAAGAATAAAGATCCAGGGATGTTCTGAGACTATTTCCCACCATTAATAGTGTCAAAAACATGCATTTTGCGACAAAAATAGTGGTTGTATTAGTACCAGGCCCAGTCGGTTCTGTTTTGTGTATACACCCGTAACGTGTGTCCAATAGGAATGGGGTTGTATTTTTTACTATTCTGTATAAAAAAATATCATCTAGGGATGTTCAGAAGTTCTTCTATGCCCGAATAAATGACCTCCATTTGGGCACTTTATTTTGCATGGTGGTTGTAGTAGAACCAAGCCGAGTCGGTTCTGGTTGGTGCTTTTACCCAGAGTTAGTGTTGATTGTGTAGGTGGATGTATTTTCACTATTCTGTCTAAAAATAAAGATCCAGGATGGTTCTAGGGGTATTTGCCGCCATAAATAGTCTCCAAAACATGCATTTTGCGAAAAAAATAGTAGTTGCATTATAACTGGGTCGTCTCGGTTCTGCTTGCTGTTTAAATCCGAAACTTGTGTCCAAAGATGAAGGGGATGTATATTTTACTATTCTGTTTAAACATAATCATGCAGGGATGTTTTGGGGCTTTTTTTTATAAAAAATCAAAAACCTCCATTATGGATCGTTATTTTGCATGGTGGTTGAATTAGAACCGGGCCCAGTCGGTTCTGGTTGGTGCTTTTACCAAGAATTAGTGTCAATTGTGTTGAAGGATGCATTTTCACTATTCTGTGTGAAATTAAAGATGCAGGGATGTTCAGGGAATATTTCCCACCATCAATAGTGTCCAAAACAGGCACTTTGCGATTAAAATAGTGGTCCTATTAGAACCAGGCCCAGTCGGTTCTGGTTGGTGTATGTAGCCGGAACTTGTGTCAAATGATAATGGGGATGTATTTTTGACTATTCTCTATAAAAATATTCATCTAGGGATTTTCAGAAGTTCTTTTATGCCCGAATCAATGACCTCCCTTTGGGCACTTTATTTTGCATAGTGGTTGTATTAGAACCAGGCTCAGTCGGTTCTGGTTTGTGTATACACCCGTAACTTGTGTCCGATCGGAATGGGGTTGTATTTTTCACTATTCTGTATAAAAATCATCATCTAGGGATGTTCAGAAGTTATTTTATGCCCGAATAAATGACCTCCATTTGGGCACTTTATTTTGCATGGTGGTTGTATTAGAACCAAGCCCAGTCGGTTCTGGTTGGGTCTTATACCCAGAGTTAGTATTGATTGCGTAGGTGGATGTATTTTCACAATTCTGTCTAAAATTAAAGATCCAGGATGGTTCTAGGGCTATTTCCCAGCATAAATTTTCTCCAAAACATGCATTTTGCGATAAAAAATAGTAGTTGCATTATAACTGGGTCCAGTCGGGTCTGGTTGCTGTTTATATCTGAAACTTGTGTCCAAAGATGATTGGGATGTATATTTTACTATTCTGTTTAACAATAATCATGCAGGGATGTTTTGGGGCTTTTTTTTATACAAGAATAAAAAACCTCCAATGGATCTTAATTTTGCATGGTTGTTGAATTAGAACCGGGACCAGTCGGTTCTGGTTGCCGCTTTTACCCAGATTTAGTGTCAATTGTGTGGATGGATGCATTTTCACTATTATGTGTAAAATTAAAGATGTAAGGATGTTTTGGGAATATTTCCCACCGTCAATAGTGTCCAAAACATTTTGCGATAAAAATAGTGGTTGTATTAGAACAAGGCCCAATCGGTTCTGGTTGGTGTATATACCCAGAATTTGTGTTGGTTGAGTAGGTGGATGTAGTTTCACTATTTTCTATAAAAATAATGTTTCCCACCATAAACATTGTCCAAAACAGGCATTTTGCGATTAAAATAGTGGTCGTATTAGAACCGGGCCCAGTCGGTTCTGGTTGCCGCTTTTACCCAGATTTAGTGTCAATTGTGTGGATGGATGCATTTTCACTATTATGTGTAAAATTAAAGATGCAGGGATGTTTTGGGAATATTTCCCACCGTCAATAGTGTCCAAAACATTTTGCGATAAAAATAGTGGTTGTATTAGAACAAGGCCCAATCGGTTCTGGTTGGTGTATTTACCCAGAATTTGTGTTGATTGAGTAGGTAGATGTAGTTTCACTATTTTCTATAAAAATAATGTTTCCCACCATAAACATTGTCCAAAACAGGCATTTTGCGATTAAAATAGTGGTCGTATTAGAACCGGGCCCAGTCGGTTCTGGTTGGTGCTTCTACCCATAATTAGTGTTGAATGTGTAGATGGATGTATTTTCACTATTCTGTGTAAAAATAATGATCCAGGATGGTTCTGGAGCTATTTTCCCACCATAAACAGTGTCCAAAACAGGCATTCTGGGATTAAAATAGTGGTTGTATTAGAACCAGGCCCAGTCTGTTCTGGTTAGTGAATTTACCCGAAAAATTGTATCCATTGACGATGGGGATGTATTTTTGATTATTATGTATAAAAATAATCATCTAGGGATCTTCAGAAGTTCTGTTATTCCCGAATCAATGACCTCCATTTGGGCACATTATTGACGGAGCTCACGACCATGATCCAGTGTGTGGCTCGGATGTGTCCCTCAAACACAAATACTGGTCAGTCTCATCCAAAATCGTAATGGCTCAGTTCCCTTGAGTGGGAGCGGCAAGGAACGCCCTGCATTTGAAGACCATTGAAGGCAGGTTCCGGGCCTGTGTCGGCGCATCAGTCAGGCTGGGTAGCCGCCATGGCCCAGGTGATTTTCCAGGGCTGCCCTGCTCTTGACGGAGTGGCCACCCAGCGGGGCTGTGTGTGTGCCATGGTGGGAGACTCCTGCTGCCCCTTCATCCCTGCCGGCATGTCCTGCTCGGTCCATGATGCCCTGCAGGCTATTAGGAACATGCAGAGAGCTGTGACCGGAGATTCGGTTTCACAACGAGGATGGCTTGACTGGTTCTTCTCTGGCTCATGGAAACAGCCATTTCAATATTTCGATATTTTCACAGACACAAAAGGAGGGAATTGTGGGATGGACTGGCTAACTGGCTTAATAATTGTTTATTCTTGTCTTACCATGTGGTCATACTGGTTTTACCTTTGTTTGATAAGATCGTAGACTGCAAGGTAGACTAGCCAAACTGGTTTTACAATTGAATTAAAAGATCGTGGAATGTAAGAAAGACTAACTAGTTGGCCTTGCAATTGTTTGTTCGCCTCGCGAAATATAAGAAAGGTTGGCTAACAGGGTTTGCAATTGTTTCCTTGAATTGTGGGATGAAAAAAAGGTTCAACTTCAGGAGTAACTGTCACTCTCCAGGTCATCCAGGGTCAAGTGCACACTTGGAAACTTTCATATTCGACCAAAATGTGCTTATCAGCGCAAAAAAAGCACATTTGGTGGTACGCGGAAAGAACGGCAGCAGACAAAAAGGCTATTTAGAAAGATATTACCACTACGCAGAAGATTGTCGGCTACTCTGCCCTCACTGGAAGACATTGCCAGCCCTCGTTACCTCAGCAGAGCCAGGGACATGATCAGGGACCCATGCCACCCTGGTCACAATCGGTTCCAGCTGCTGCTCTCTGGCAGACAGACGCTGTAAGTTTCCCACATCCGTAGGGACTCTAAACTTGGGGTAACACAACACAATCCCTTCTGTGTAATAACTTCGGGTGAGGTAATATGAATAGTCATCAGGTACAAGGTGATCTGACACCTACATGCTGAATGAAGGTAAGTGAAAGACAGTGAGAGGTAAGTGATCCACTCAGGGGGTGGTGATGCAATGTATCCATAAAGGCAGAATTGTAAATTAAGAGTCTGGAGTCATAACTTGTAAAACTGTAAAACTGTCAGAGACACAAATGTCTCTCTATATATAGTGTAATATCATCAAATTTTATAATTTAATAAGTTTTTAATTTGGCATCATTCTAATGGCTAGATATTAAGTTATAATGAAAACTATGATACTTGGCCTAAACATGATTTTCAGCGCATGAAAAGCACATTCAGGCAATAAAAACTGAAATGTTCCCCTGCTGCCAAACAAACTGTCAGAGACACATAGTTACTGTGTATATAGTGTATTATCGTCCAATTCAAGTAAGTTTTTCATTTAGCATCATTTTAAGTGATAGAAATTAAGTTATAGTGAAAATTGTGATACTTGGCCAAAACGTGATTTTCAGCACATGAAACGCACGTTAAGGCAATAAAAACTGAAATATTCCCCGGCTGCGAAACAAACTGTCAGAGACACATAGTTACTGTGTATATAGTGTATTATCGTCCAATTCAAGTGAGTTTTTCATTAGGCATCATTCTAAGTGATAGAAATTAAGTTATAGTGAAAACTATGATACTTGGCCAAAATGTGATATTCAGCGCATGAAACGCACGTTAAGGCAATAAAACTGAAATGTTCCCCTGCTTAGAAACAAACTGTCAGAGACACATAGTTACTGTGTATATAGTGTAAAATCGTCCAATTCAAGTAAGTTTTGCATTTAGCATCATTCTAAGTGATAGAAATTAAGTTATAGTGAAAATTATGATACTAGCCCAAAACGTGATTTTCAGCGCATGAAACGCACGTTAAGGCAATAAAAACTGAAAGGTTCCCCTGCTGCGAAACAAACTGTCAGAGACACATAGTTACTGTGTATATAGTGTAATATCGTCCAATTCAACTAAGTTTTTCATTTAGCATCATTCTAAGTAATAGAAATTAAGTTATAGTGAAAATTGTGATACTTGGACAAAACGTGATTTTCAGCACATGAAACGCACGTTAAGGCAATAAAAACTGAAAGGTTCCCCTGCTGCGAAACAAAGTGTCACAGACACATAGTTACTGTGTATATAGTGTAAAATCGTCCAATTCAAGTAAGTTTTTCATTTAGCATCATTCTAAGTGATAGAATTTAAGTTATGGTGAAAATTGTGATACTTGGCCAAAACGTGATTTTCAGCACATGAAACGCACGTTAAGGCAATAAAAACTGAAATATTCGCCTGCTGCGAAACAAACTGTCAGAGGCACATAGTTACTGTGTATATAGTGTAAAATCGTCCATTCCAAGTAACTTTTGCATTTAGCATCATTCTAAGTGATAGAAATTAAGTTATAGTGAAAATTGTGATACTTGGCCAAAACGTGATTTTCAGCACATGAAACGCACGTTAAGGCAATAAAAACTGAAATGTTCCCCTGCTGCGACACAAACTGTCAGAGGCACATAGTTACTGTGTATATAGTGTAAAATCGTCCAATCCAAGTAACTTTTGCATTTAGCATCATTCAAAGTGATAGAAATTAAGTTATAGTGAAAATTCTGATACTTGGCCAAAACGTGATTTTTAGCACATGAAACGCACGTTAAAGCAATAAAAACTGAAATGTTCCCCTGCTGCGAAAGAAACATTCAGAGGCACATAGTTACTGTGTATATAGTGTAAAATCGTCCAATTCAAGCAAGTTTTTCATTTGGAATCATTCTAAGTGACAGAAATTAAGTTATAGTGAAAATTATGACACTTGGCCAAAACGTGATTTTCAGCGCATGAAACGCACGTTAAGGCAATAAAAACTGAAATGTTCCCCTGCTGCGAAACAAACTGTCAGAGGCACATAGTTACTGTGTATATAGTGTAAAATCGTCCAATTCAAGTAAGTTTTGCATTTAACATCATTCTAAGTGATAGAAATTAAGTTATAGTGAAAATTATGATACATGGCCAAAACGTGATTTTCAGCGCATGAAACGCACGTTAAGGCAATAAAAACTGAAATGTTCCCCTGCTGCGAAACAAACTGTCAGAGGCACATAGTTACTGTGTATATAGTGTAAAATCGTCCAATTCAAGTAAGTTTTGCATTTAACATCATTCTAAGTGATAGAAATTAAGTTATAGTGAAAACTATCATACTCGGCCAAAACATGATTTTCAGCGCATGAAACGCACGTTAGCAATACAAACTGAAATGTCCCCCTGCTGCGAAACAAACTGTCAGAGACACATAGTTACTGTGTATATAGTGTAAAATAGTCCAATTCAAGTAAGTTTTGCATTTAGCATCTTCTAAGTGCTAGAAATTAAGTTATAGTGAAAACTATGATACTTGGCCAAAACGTCATTTTCAGCGCATGAAACGCACGTTAAGGCAATAAAAACTGAAATGTTCCCCTGCTGCGAAACAAACTGTCAGAGGCACATAGTTACTGTGTATATAGTGTAAAATTGCCTAATTCAAGTAAGTTTTGCATTTAGCATCATTCTAAGTGATAGAAATTAAGTTATAGTGAAAATTATTATACTTGGCCAAAACGTGATTTTCAGCGCATGAAACGCACGTTAAGGCAATAAAAACTGAAATGTTCCCCTGCTGCGAAACAAACTGTCAGAGGCACATAGTTACTGTGTATATATTGTAAAATCGTCCAATTCAAGTAAGTTTTTCATTTTGCATCATTCTAAGTGCTAGAAATTAGGTTATAGTGAAAACTATGATACTTGGCCAAAACGTGATTTTCAGCGCATGAAATGCACGTTAAGGCAAAAAAAACTGAAATGTTCCCCTGCTGCGAAACAAACTGCCAGAGGCACATAGTTACTATGTCTATAGTGTAAAATCATCCAATTCAAGTAAGTATTGCATTTAGCATCATTCTAAGTGCTAGAAATTAAGTTATAGTGAAAACTATGATACTTGGCCAAAACGTGATTTTCAGCGCATGAAACGCACGTTAAGGCAATAAAAACTGAAATGTTCCCCTGCTGCGAAACAAACTGTCGGAGACACATAGTTACTGTGTAAATAGTGTAAAATCGTCCAATTCAAGCAAGTTTTTCATTTGGAATCATTCTAAGTGACAGAAATTAAGTTATAGTGAAAATTATGACACTTGGCCAAAACGTGATTTTCAGCGCATGAAACGCACGTTAAGGCAATAAAAACTGAAATGTTCCCCTGCTGCGAAACAAACTGTCAGAGGCACATAGTTACTGTGTATATAGTGTAAAATCGTCCAATTCAAGTAAGTTTTGCATTTAACATCATTCTAAGTGAAAGAAATTAAGTTATAGTGAAAATTATGATACTTGGCCAAAACGTGATTTTCAGCGCATGAAACGCACGTTAAGGCAATAAAAACTGAAATGTTCCCCTGCTGCGAAACAAACTGCCAGAGGCACATAGTTACTGTGTATATAGTGTAAAATCGTCCAATTCAAGTAAGTTTTGCATTTAGCATCATTCTAAGTGATAGAAATTAAGTTATAGTGAAAATTATGACACTTGGCCAAAACGTGATTTTCAGCGCATGAAACGCACGTTAAGGCAATAAAAACTGAAATGTTCCCCTGCTGCGAAACAAACTGCCAGAGGCACATAGTTACTGTGTATATAGTGTAAAATCATCCAATTCAAGTAAGTTTTGCATTTGGCATCATTCTAAGAGCTAGAAATTAAGTTATAGTGAAAACTATGATACTTGGCCAAAACGTCATTTTCAGCGCATGAAACGCACGTTAAGGCAATAAAAACTGAAATGTTCCCCTGCTGCGAAACAAACTGTCAGAGGCACATAGTTACTGTGTATATAGTGTAAAATTGCCTAATTCAAGTAAGTTTTGCATTTAGCATCATTCTAAGTGATAGAAATTAAGTTATAGTGAAAATTATTATACTTGGCCAAAACGTGATTTTCAGCGCATGAAACGCACGTTAAGGCAATAAAAACTGAAATGATCCCCTGCTGCGAAACAAACTGTCAGAGGCACATAGTTATTGTGTATATAGTGTAAAATCGTCCAATTCAAGTAAGTTTTGCATTTAGCATCATTCTAAGTAATAGAAATTAGGTTATAGTGAAAACTATGATACTTGGCCAAAACGTGATTTTCAGCGCATGAAACGCACGTTAAGGCAATAAAAACTGAAATGTTCCCCTGCTGCGAAACAAACTGTCAGAGACACATAGTTACTGTGTATATGGTGTATTATCGTCCAATTCAAGTAAGTTCTTCATTTAGCATCATTCTAAGTGATAGAAATTAAGTTATAGTGAAAATTGTGATACTTGGCCAAAACGTGATTTTCAGCACATGAAACGCACGTTAAGGCAATAAAAACTGAAATGTTCCCCTGCTGCGAAACAAATGTCAGAGGCACATAGTTATTGTATATATAGTGTAAAATCGTCCAATTCAAGTAAGTTTTTTTATTTAGCATCATTCTAAGTGATAGAAATTAAGTTATAGTTAAAACTATCATACTCGGCCAAAACATGATTTTGAGCGCATGAAACGCACGTTAAGGCAATAAAAACTGAAATGTTCCCCTGCTGCGAAACAAACTGTCAGAGGCACATAGTTACTGTGTATATAGTGTAAAATCGTCCAATTCAAGTAAATTTTGCATTTAGCATCATTCTAAGTGATAGAAATTAAGTTATAGTGAAAATTATGATACTTGGCCAAAACGTGATTTTCAGCGCATGAAACGCACGTTAAGGCAATAAAAACTGAAATGTTCCCCTGCTGCGAAACAAACTGTCAGAGACATATAGTTACTGTGTATATAGTGTATTATCGTCCAATTCAAGTAAGTTTTTCATTTAGCATCATTCTAAGTGATAGAAATTAAGTTATAGTGAAAACTATCATACTCGGCCAAAACATGATTTTCAGCGCATGAAACGCACGTTAGCAATACAAACTGAAATGTCCCCCTGCTGCGAAACAAACTGTCAGAGACACATAGTTACTGTGTATATAGTGTAAAATAGTCCAATTCAAGTAAGTTTTGCATTTAGCATCATTCTAAGTGATAGAAATTAAGTTATAGTGAAAACTATGATACTTGGCCAAAACGTGATTTTCAGCGCATGAAACGCACGTTAAGGCAATAAAAACTGAAATGTTCCCCTGCTGCGACACAAACTGTCAGAGACACATAGTTACTGTGTATATCGTGTATTATTGTCCAATTCAAGTAAGTTTTTCATTTGGCATCATTCTAAGTGATAGAAATTAAGTTATAGTGAAAATTATGATACTTGGCCAAAACGTGATTTTCAGCGCATGAAACGCACGTTAAGGCAATAAAAACTGAAATGTTCCCCTGCTGCGAAACAAACTGTCAGAGGCACATAGTTACTGTGTCTATAGTGTAAAATCATCCAATTCAAGTAAGTATTGCATTTAGCATCATTCTAAGTGCTAGAAATTAAGTTATAGTGAAAACTATGATACTTGGCCAAAACGTGATTTTCAGCGCATGAAACGCACGTTAAGGCAATAAAAACTGAAATGTTCCCCTGCTGCGAAACAAACTGTCAGAGGCACATAGTTACTGTGTCTATAGTGTAAAATCATCCAGTTCAAGTAAGTATTGCATTTAGCATCATTATAAGTGCTAGAAATTAAGTTATAGTGAAAACTATGATACTTGGCCAAAACGTGATTTTCAGCGCATGAAACGCACGTTAAGGCAATAAAAACTGAAATGTTCCCCTGCTGCGAAACAAACACTCAGAGGCACATAGTTACTGTGTATATAGTGTATAATTGTCCAATTCAAGTAAGTTTTTCATTTTGCATCATTCTAAGTGCTAGAAATTAAGTTATAGTGAAAACTATGATACTTGGCCAAAACGTGATTTTCAGCGCATGAAATGCACATTAAGGCAATAAAAACTGAAATGTTCCCCCGCTGCGAAACAAACTGTCAGTGACACATAGTTACTGTGTATATAGTGTATAATCGTCCAAATTAAGTAGGTTTTTCATTTGATATCATTCTAAGTGATGAAAGTTAGGGTTAGGGTTAGGGTTAGGTTAAGTTATAGTGAAAACTATGATACTTGGCCAAAACATGATTTTCAGCGCATGAAACGCACATTAGGGCAAAAAAACTGAAATGTTTGTTAGGTCTGAAAATACAACTTCAGGAGCAGGCTAAGAAAGAGTGAGATAAATTTAAATAGAAAATATGTATGACCAGACTGCAAAGTGGACAGAGAGTTCCTACAGTGGGCTCCTGTTCACTGCGATGTTACTGCAACTCTAGTCGAATGACCAGTGAGTGTGTCTTAAATACAGGCAAAACTGACAGTTGTCCCTAAGACTTTGGACAGATACGTTTCAGTCATTTGCAGGGCAACAAGTAATTGATTAGTGTCGGGCCTGGAATCTGTAGTCAATGGTTTCCAGACGTAGGGTGTTCTTCGCTGTTCCTACCCTGGGGAATACCGCCATCATGATTTTGGAGGAGACTGACCGGTGTTTGTATTAGAGGGGGACATCCGAGCCCCAAACTGAATCATGGGGGAAGAAATCAAAGCTCCGTCGTTGACGCCTGGTGGGTAGATGTGGGTTGGCGTCGACAGTTGGAATCGAGTCTGCTGTTAGAACGTACGTGTGGTCGGATGCAGATGTAGGGACACAGAGCCCAGTTGTATTGGTGGGGATGATCATATACACTTGCCATTCGCAGAGCCACCATATTTGGTCCAGTACTGTCCATGATTGGGAAGGAATGTGTCTGATCCCGGCGCACCTGGTGACGTGAACTTGGTCCAAAGGGGTCTTCGGATCCGGTCCGCTGAAGTTGAAACAGGATGGATAACAGTCTGTTCGGTTGTTGCACTGGACATACGTTGCGGTATTGACTGTAGCTGCTAGTGGTACTGCGACCATGGTATGTAGGCGGTCGAGCTTTGCTGGAAGGATTCTCTCAGATTACCCAGGATACAGTTGTAGGTGAGGTTGGCGAGTTCTTCGTTCTGTCGGTTGGACCATAGCTGTGGTTGGGCTACGGCAGTAGGCAAAAGGGAACAGACATAACAACTCATTGGTTGTGGCGCGGGCTGTGAGTGCGGTGTATCTGTACAAACTGTTCCTCATCATCGGGTTGTAGTCGTTTTCTTCCTGTGTTTGGACATGGGCGAGAATAAGGTGTATCTACTCAGGCTTAGGTGTTCCTGCCGGACGGATTTTGAGTAGGCGCGTGGCGGATGGTTGTACGAAGGGGTTCACACCAATCACTTTGGGGACCATGGCTGGACTAGTAGTGCGGATGGTGATCGTAAAGAGGGGGCCTTTTCCTGGTCGGTCCGGTCAGAGGCATAGGTTGATGCAGCCTTTTTGTTGGATATTGGTCGTAAGGTCTAGCATATGTTTACCATCTTTGATGGTGGTGGCTAACTTGGTGAAGTTAGCGGTCATGGTGGTAGCTTCTTTGGAAAGGGGCCATGTGATGGTTTTGTAGCCTGTATGGAGGAGGACCTGGTCCAAGGTGTCTGGCCAGACCATTCAGACTCTGGGAGCTTGTAGGTACCAATAAAAATAACTGGAGTCAGTCCTGTGTAATCCCAAGTGAGTAAGCTGTAGGCTGAGCAAAGGGACTTGAACGACGATTGGTGTCTTGGTTGATGGGATGCAGATCTGGGGGCCCCTGATCGTTTCCTGAACCAGCTAGTGGGGCATTCTCCTCCAGTGGGAGTGTACCAAGGTTCTGGTACGTTCCCCCCATGTGGTTGAACACAGAGCGGTGACGATGATGGCCAAAATCACACGGTGAGGTCCGTCCCAACGTGGAGAAGACCAGCACTTTCTTTTTATCACCTTGACGAGTACCAGGTCTCCTGGGGACAGGACCTCCTCTGTGGGAGACAGAGAAGATGTCGGCAGATTATTTTGCATTCATCACAGTTCTTTCTTGGAACATTTTGCATAACCACTTAGTGAGGGATTCTGTTTCCCTTTTCTCTTCTACCACCAGATCTTTTTCCCACATTGTTCAGTGGAAGGGTCTGTCTTTCACTGCCTCAAATGGTGTGCATCCCTGTGCTGTTGGAATGATTCTCATGTACGTTTCTACCAGGCTCAGGCATTCTTGCCATCGTTTTCCTGTATCTTCCATGGTTTTTCTGAGTCTGAGTTTTACTGTTCTAATGGTTTGTTCGACGAGTCCAGCACTTTGGTTCAGTTTGATGAAATCCATGTTCAGAAGCTCGAAGGGATATGTTCCTGTTTGCCTTGTTCCATGCTTGGGTCGTTCATTGCCTTGAGAGTTGTGTCTACAGCAGTTTAGACAGTTTCTGCAAAAAAATTGAAGTAAGTTTGGAGACCTCTGGGAACATGCATTGTTTGTTGTACTGTACTGATCATCCCTTCTGTTGAGACATGGCTCCTCCCATGGCTCAATTTGGCAATTACTTCAAACAATGATCGTGGGACGCATGGCTTGTTTTCTACTGCATAGAGTCCGTTCTTGTGTTGAGTGGCTCCTTTTGTTTCCCATTGCAGTTTCTCTTTTTCTGGGGCATGATTTTACATTTCTCTTAGGAATTCAGCAGGGATTGGGCTGTGTCTTTCCACCGTCACGTCTTGTTCTAGGAATAGTCTACATGCCTCTGTCAGTGCCACTATTTCTGCGGCTTGTGCAGACCAGTCGCCGGGGAGTCGTCCTGTCTTGAGGTTGTCTTTTTGAGTCACCACGGCATATACGTTGTGTTTTTCTCCATCCAGGGTTTTTGATGATGATCCATCCCCATAGGCAATGTGTCCGGGGGGCAATGGGTTGTCCATTAGGTCAGTTGCATATACGTGGTTAATTATGATTCGTTGAGTGGGCAACTGTGAGAATTGGTTTAACCACTTGTCGTCCGGTCTCCCATGAACTTCAGGGTGACATGTAATGGCCATGTTTGTTGTTCCTGTCCTGGTGCTGCTGGGCAGATATCTTCAGACTGTTCTCTTAGACTTTCAGCTACCTTGGCAGAATCATTCCCGACAATGTCGAGAGAGTAGAAGCTGTTAGATGTGGTGGTGTGGAAGATATTTTTGGTCTGTAATTCCCTGGGTCGGAGGCCATTTTGGGTGGCCACTAGGCTTAGCCCAAGCTGGAACATGATATCTCGTCCCGGTAACTCTCCGATTTTCATTTTGCAGTCTGACAATAAACCCATCCCTTTTGTTGCTTTCTGACCCATATTGATCACCTACTTAATAGTTTAAACAACAATTATTTTCTAAAAAACCCGAAATTGATCTCTACTTTGTGATTAACCCAACATCTATGAACACACAAAGACCAAAAGTCCCTGACTTTGTCTTAGTTAAGTCCCTGACTCTATTAACAGACCAAGACTATAAAGCCCTTGCTAATTCTTGTTCCACTTTCATTGGTCCCGGACCAATTGGTTTATTACCAGACTGCAAAGTGGACAGTGAGAGTTCCTACAGTAGGGTCCTGTTCAACGCGATGTTCCTGCAACTCTAGTCGAATGACCAGTGTGTGTGTCTTAAATACAGGCAAAACTGACAGTTGTCCCTAAGACTTTGGACAGATACGTTTCAGTCATTTGCAGGGCAACAAGTAATTGATTAGTGTCGGGCCTGGAATCTGTAGTCAATGGTTTCCAGACGTAGGGTGTTCTTCGCTGTTCCTACCCTAGGGAATACCGCCATCATGATTTTGGAGGAGACTGACCAGTGTTTGTATTAGAGGGGGACATCCGAGCCCCAAACTGAATCATGGGGGAAGAAATCAAAGCTCCGTCGTTGACGCCTGGTGGGTAGATGTGGGTTGGCGTCGACAGTTGGAATCGAGTCTGCTGTTAGAACGTACGTGTGGTCGAATGCAGATGTAGGGACACAGAGCCCAGTTGTATTGGTGGGGATGATCATATACACTTGCCATTCGCAGAGCCACCATATTTGGTCCAGTACTGTCCATGATTGGGAAGGAATGTGTCTGATCTCGGCACACCTGGTGACGTGAACTTGGTCTAAAGGGGTCTTCGGATCCGGTCCGCTGAAGTTGAAACAGGATGGATAACAGTCTGTTCGGTTGTTGCACTGGACATACGTTGCGGTATTGACTGTAGCTGCTAATGGTACTGCGACCATGGTATGTAGGCGGTCGAGCTTTGCTGGAAGGATTCTCTCAGATTACCCAGGATACAGTTGTAGGTGAGGTTGGCGAGTTCTTCGTTCTGTCGGTTGGACCATAGCTGTGGTTGGGCTACGGCAGTAGGCATGAGGGAACAGACATAACAACTCATTGGTTGTGGCGCGGGCTGTGAGTGCGGTGTATCTGTACCAACTGTTCCTCATCATCAGGTTGTAGTCGTTTTCTTCCTGTGTTTGGACATGGGCGAGAATAAGGTGTATCTACTCAGGCTTAGGTGTTCCTGCCGGACGGATTTTGAGTAGGCGTGTGGCGGATGGTTGTACGAAGGGGTTCACACCAATCACTTTGGGGACCATGGCTGGACTAGTAGTGCGGATGGTGATAGTAAAGAGGGGGCCTTTTCCTGGTCGGTCCGGTCGGAGGCATAGGTTGATGCAGCCTTTTTGTTGGATATTGGTCGTAAGGTCTAGCATATGTTTACCATCTTTGATGGTGGTGGCTAACTTGGTGAAGTTAGCGGTCATGGTGGTAGCTTCTTTGGAAAGGGGCCATGTGATGGTTTTGTAGCCTGTATGGAGGAGGACCTGGTCCAAGGTGTCCGGCCAGACCACTCAGACTCTGGGAGCTTGTAGGTACCAATAAAAATAACTGCAGTCAGTCCTGTGTAATCCCAAGTGAGTAAGCTGTAGGCTGAGCAAAGGGACTTGAACGACGATTGGTGTCTTGGTTAGTGGGATGCAGATCTGGGGTCCCTGATCGTTTCCTGAACCAGCTAGTGGGGCATTCTCCTCCAGTGGGAGTGTACCAAGGTTCTGGTACGTTCCCCCCATGTGGTTGAACACAGAGCGGTGATTATGATGGCCAAAATCACACGGTGAGGTCCGTCCCAACGTGGAGAAGACCAGCACTTTCTTTTTATCACCTTGACGAGTACCAGGTCTCCTGGGGACAGGACCTCCTCTGTGGGAGACAGAGAAGATGTCGGCAGATTATTTTGCATTCATCACAGTTCTTTCTTGGAACATTTTGCATAACCACTTATTGAGGGATTCTGTTTCTCCTTTCTCTTTTACCACCAGATCTTTTTCCCACATTGTTAGTGGAAGATTCTGTCGTTCACTGCCTCAAATGGTGTGCATCCCTGTGCTGTTGGAATGATTCTCATGTACGTTTCTACCAGGCTCAGGCATTCTTGCCATGGTTTTCCTGTATCTTCCATGGTTTTTCTGAGTCTGAGTTTTACTGTTCTAATGGTTTGTTCGACGAGTCCAGCACTTTGGTTCAGTTTGATGAAATCCATGTTCAGAAGCTCGAAGGGATATGTTCCTGTTTGCCTTGTTCCATGCTTGGGTTGTTCATTGCCTTGAGAGTTGTGTCTACAGCAGTTTAGACAGTTTCTGCAAAATAATTAAAGTAAGTTTGGAGACCTCTGGGAACATGCATTGTTTGTTGTACTGTACTGATCATCCCTTCTGTTGAGACATGGCTCCTCCCATGGCTCAAATTGGCAATTACTTCAAACAATGATTGTGGGACGCATGGCTTGTTTTCTACTTCATAGAGTCCGTTCTTGTGTTGAGTGGCTCCTTTTGTTTCCCATTGCAGTTTCTCTTTTTCTGGGGCATGATTTTGCATTTCTCTTGGGAATTCAGCAGGGATTGGGCTGTGTCTTTCCACCGTCACGTCTTGTTCTAGGAATAGTCTACATGCCTCTGTCAGTGCCACTATTTCTGCGGCTTGTGCAGACCAGTCGCCGGGGAGTCGTCCTGTCTTGAGGTTGTCTTTTTGAGTCACCACGGCATATACGTTGTGTTTTTCTCCATCCAGGGTTTTTGATGATGATCCATCCCCATAGGCAATGTGTCCGGGGGCAATGGGTTGTCCATTAGGTCAGTTGCATATACGTGGTTAATTATGATTCGTTGAGTGGGCAACTGTGAGAATTGGTTTAACCACTTGTCGTCCGGTCTCCCATGAACTTCAGGGTGACATGTAATGGCCATGTTTGTTGTTCCTGTCCTGGTGCTGCTGGGCAGATATCTTCAGACTGTTCTCTTAGACTTTCAGCTACCTTGGCAGAATCATTCCCGACAATGTCGAGAGAGTAGAAGCTGTTAGATGTGGTGGTGTGGAAGATATTTTTGGTCTGTAATTCCCTGGGTCGGAGGCCATTTTGGGTGGCCATTAGGCTTAGCCCAAGCTGGACCATGATATCTCGTCCCGGTAACTCTCCGATTTTCATTTTGCAGTCTGACAATAAACCCATCCCTTTTGTTGCTTTCTGACCCATATTAATCACTTACTTAATAGTTTAAACAACAATTATTTTCTAAATTACCCGAAATTGATCTCCACTTTGTGATTAACCCAATATTTCTGAACACACAAAGACCAAAAGTCCCTGACTTTGTCTTAGTTAAGTCCCAGACTCTATTAACAGACCAAGACTATAATGCCTTTGCTAATTCTTGTTCTACTTTCATTGGTTCCGGACCAATTGGTTTATTACCAGACTGCAAAGTGGACAGTGAGAGTTCCTACAGTAGGGTCCTGTTCAACGCGATGTTCCTGAAACTCTAGTCGAATGACCAGTGTGTGTGTCTTAAATACAGGAAAAACTGACAGTTGTCATTAGGACTTTGGACAGATACATTTCAGTCATTTGCAGGGCAAAAAGTAATTGATCAGTGTCAGACAGTTGAATATTTGTGCTGACATGTCACCCCAATCACAAGACTAAGATTGTTTATTCAGTCAGACAGTTGGGTGTTTATGCTGCTATGTCAGCCGTAAGGATGACTACAATGCTGTTATACTCACAAAAACTTATACAATATGAACAAGCATTTGCAAAGATACTTTGTCTAATCTTACATATTCCCCTGCTGCCAAAAAAACTGTCAGAGACACATAGTTACTGTGTATATAGTGTAAAATCGTCCAATTCAAGTAAGTTATCCATTTGGCATTATTCTCATTGCTAAAAATTAAGTTACAATGAAAACAATCATACTTGGCCAAAACGTGATTTTCAGGGTATGAAAAGTACATTAAGGCAATAAAAACTGAAAAGTTCCCCTGCTGCCAAACAAACTGTCAGAGACACAGTTACTGTGTATATAGTGTAAAATCGTCCAATTCAAGTAAGTTTTTTATTTGGCATCGTTCAAAGTGATAGAAATTAAGTTACAATGAAAACTATCATACTTGGCCAAAACGTGATTATCAGGCCATGAAAAGCACATTAAGGCAATAAAAACTGAAACGTTCCCCTGCTGCCAACGCACTGTCAGAGACACATAGTTCCTGTGTATATAGTGTAAAATCGTCCTACCCATGTAAGTCTTTCATTGGCATCATTCTAGGTGATTCTGGAGCTATTTCCCACCATAAAAAGTGTCCAAAACAGGCATTTTGCGATTAAAATAGTGGTTGTATTAGAACCAGGCCCAGGGGATTCTGGTTGGTGTTTTTACCCTGAAATTGTGTCCAATGATGATAAGGATGTATTTTTGATTATTCTGTATAAAAATAATCATCTAGGGATGTTCAGAAGTTTTGTTACGCCCGAATCAATGACCTCAATTTGGGCACTTTATTTACAAGTGGTGGTTTTTAAGAACCAGGCCCAGTCGGTTCTGGTTGATGCTTTTACCCAGATATAGTATCCATTGTGTGGGTAGATGTATTTTCACTATTCTGTCTAAAAATAAAGATCCAGGACAGTTCCGGGGCTATTTCCCTCCATAAATAGTGTCCAAAACATGCATTTTGCGATACAAAATAGTGGCTGCATTATAACAGGGTCCAGTCGGTTCTGGTGGGTGTTTGTATACGAAACTTGTGTCCAATTATGATGGGGATGTATACTTGACTATTCTGTATAGAAGTAATCATCTAGCGATGTTCAGAAGTTCTGTTATGCCCGAATGAATTACTTTCATTTGGTCACTTTATTTACAAGTGGTGGTTTAGAAACAGGCCCAGTCGGTTTTGGTTGGTGCTTTTACCCAGAATTTGTGTTTATTGTGTGAGTGGATGTATTTTCACTATTTTGTATAACAATAATGATCCAGGATGATTCTGGAGCTATTTCCCACCACAAACAGTGTCCAAAACAGGCATTTTGCGGTTAAAGTAGTGGTTGTATTAGAACCACGCCCAGTCGGTTCTGGTTCGTGTTTTTACCCAGAAATTGTGTCCAATGATTATGGGGATGTATTTTTTATTATTCTTTATAAAAATAATATTCTAGGGATGTTCAGAAGTTCTGTTATGCCCTAATCAATGACCTCAATTTGGGCACTTTATTTACAAGTGGTTGTTTAGAACCAGGCCCAGTCGGTTCTGGTTGGTGCTTTACCCACAATTAGTGTCGATTGTGTGGGTTTGATGTATTTTCACTATTCTCTGTAAGAATAAAGATCCAGGGATGTTCTGAGACTATTTCCCACCAGAAATAGTGTCAAAAACATGCATTTTGCGACAAAAATAGTGGTTGTATGTTGTTGTTGTTGTTGTTGTTGCACTACAAGCGCCTGAGGATTGCCCTCAGATAGCGCTAGAGTTGCCACTGGAACGCGGGTTATTTCATCCGGGGGGTAGTCGGAGGTGAGGGGCAGTCAAATGTCTCCGGCTGGATGAAAAACGTAGGGTGCCACGTTCCTTAGTGGTTGTATTAGAACCAGGCCCAGTCGGTTCTGGTTTGTGTATACCCCCTTAACGTGTGTCCAATAGGAATGGGGTTGTATTTTTGACTATTCTGTATAAAAATGATCATCTAGGGATGTTCAGAAGTTCTTCTATGCCCGAATAAATGACCTCCATTTGGGCACTTTATTTTGCATGGTGGTTGTAGTAGAACCAAGCCCAGTCGGTTCTGGTTGGTGCTTTTACCCAGAGTTAGTGTTGATTGTGTAGGTGGATGTATTTTCACTATTCTGTCTAAAAATAAAGATCCAGGATGGTTCTAGGGGTATTTACCACCATAAATAGTCTCCAAAACATGCATTTTGCGATAAAAAATAGTAGTTGAAAAAATGAAAAAATGAAAATCAGACATAGGCATTGTCGTCATCATTGACTTGACAAAAAGCTTAGTAGTCATCATACCCTCAGCAGCGTATGACGAAATTGTATAGTGCTTCACCACAAGTTCGTCTTTCCAGGCCAGACACATTTATGACATTTATTTATGACATATTCATACTTGTTAGCTCTCCGCCTTGAGCGCCATTTTGCGGCGACTGCAAGATGCCTCACCGATGCCAACAAGAATAAGGTGGATCACTTACCTCTCAGTCTTTATACTTACCCTCCCTCAGTCAGCCTTTGGAAGGCAGATCTGCGCCAAACGACCTTCCTGTTACTTCATTTCGACTTGACTTAATTTCATAGTAGGGATATGTGTAGTCGTCACGTCACGTGTTGCTGCAGGTTCAGAGACCTGATGGCTGTTGGGAAAAAGCTGTCCTTGAGCCTGTTTGTCCGTGCTTTGTAGGACCTGTAGCGTCTGCCAGATGGAAGCAACTGGAACAGGCCGTGTCCAGGGTGGTATGGGTCTCCAACAATGGACCCGGCTCTTCTAAGGTATCGGGGGTTGGCAATGTCTTCTAGTGATGGCAGAGAGCAGCCGACGATCTTCTGGGCAGTGTTTATCACCCTCTGTATGGCTTTTTTGTCTGCTGCCGTGCTTCCGGTATACCACACTGTAATGCCGTAAGTCAGGATGCTCTCCACAGTGGCTCTGTAGAAGGTTGCCAGAAGCTTGGTGTCCAATTTGTCCCTTCTCAGTACCCTGAGAAAGTGGAGTCGTTTCTGGGCCTTCTTTACTAACATTGTGGTGTTTGTGGACCAGGAGAGCCTATCCGTGACGTGGACTCCCAGAAATTTGAAGGATTGGACCCTGTCTACACATACTCCGTTAATGAGGAGTGGGGCCAGGTCTGTGCTGCGCTTGCGAAAGTCCAGGATTATTTCTTTAGTCTTTGCGGTATTTAGTGTAAGATTGTTCGCCGAGCACCAAGAAGACAGTTTGTCGACCTCGTCTCTGTAAGCTGACTCATCCCCGCCTGAGATGAGTCCGATCACAGTGGTGTCATCGGCGAATTTGATGATAGAGTTTGACTGGTGGGCTGGTGTGCAGTCGTATGTGTACAAGGAGTACAGGACAGGACTCAGTACACAGCCTTGTGGTGAGCCAGTGTTCAGTGTAATGGCGGAAGAGAGGTGTGGACCCATTCTGACAGTTTGTGGTCGACCAGTCAAGAAGTTCTTTACCCAGCAGCAGATTGAAGAGGATAGTCCAAGGTGGTAGAGTTTGTCCTTCAGGATGTCCGGCTTGATGGTGTTAAAGGCTGAGCTATAGTCTATGAAAAGCATCGTCACATAGTTCCCCCGGTGCTCCAGGTGGCTCAGTGCTGTGTGAAGAGCCACAGCGATAGCATCCTCAGTGGACCTGTTTTCTCTATAAGCAAACTGGTGAGGGTCAACTGAGGGGGGGATTGTCCTTCTGATGTGTCGGGCCACCAACTTTTCAAAGCACTTCATGATCACAGACGTGAGAGCAACAGGCCTGTAATCGTTCAAGCTGCAGATGGTTGGCCTTTTTGGGGACAGGAATGATGGTGGCAGATTTTAGGCAGGCAGGAACGATGGATAGTTGCATTATAACTGGGTAGTCTCGGTTCTGGTTGCTGTTTATATCCGAAACTTGTGTCCAAAGAGGATGGGGATGTATATTTTACTATTCTGTTTAAAAATAATCATGCAGGGATGTTTTGGGGCTTTTTTTACACAAGAATCAAAAACCTCCAATGGATCTTTATTTTGCACGGTGGTTGAATTAGAACCGGGCCCAGTCGGTTCTGGTTGCCGCTTTTACCCAGATTTAGTGTCAATTGTGTGGATGGATGCATTTTCACTATTATGTGGAAAATTAAAGATGCAGGGATGTTTTGGGAATATTTCCCACCGTCAATAGTGTCCAAAACATTTTGCGATAAAAATAGTGGTTGTATTAGAACAAGGCCCAATCGGTTCTGGTTGGTGCATTTACCCATAATTAGTGTTGAATGTGTAGATGGATGTATTTTCACTATTCTGTGTAAAAATAATGATCCAGGATGGTTCTGGAGCTATTTTCCCACCATAAACAGTGTCCAAAACAGGCATTCTGGGATTAAAATAGTGGTTGTATTAGAACCAGGCCCAGTCTGTTCTGGTTAGTGAATTTACCCGAAAAATTGTATCCATTGACGATGGGGATGTATTTTTGATTATTATGTATAAAAATAATCATCTAGGGATCTTCAGAAGTTCTGTTATTCCCGAATCAATGACCTCCATTTGGGCACATTATTGACGGAGCTCACGACCATGATCCAGTGTGTGGCTAGGATGTGTCCCTCAAACACAAATACTGGTCAGTCTCATCCAAAATCGTAATGGCTCAGTTCCCTTGAGTGGGAGCGGCAAGGAACGCCCTGCATTTGAAGACCATTGAAGGCAGGTTCCGGGCCTGTGTCGGCGCATCAGTCAGGCTGGGTAGCCGCCATGGCCCAGGTGATTTGCCAGGGCTGCCCTGCTCTTGACGGAGTGGCCACCCAGCGGGGCTGTGTGTGTGCCATGGTGGGAGACTCGTGCTGCCCCTTCATCCCTGCCGGCATGTCCTGCTCGGTCCATGATGCCCTGCAGGCTATTAGGAACATGCAGAGAGCTGTGACCGGAGATTCGGTCCACAACGAGGATGGCTTGACTGGTTCTTCTCTGGCTCATGGAAACAGCCATTTCAATATTTCGATATTTTCACAGACACAAAAGGAGGGAATTGTGGGATGGACTGGCTAACTGGCTTAATAATTGTTTATTCTTGTCGCACCATGTGGTCATACTGGTTTTACCTTTGTTTGATAAGATCGTAGAATGCAAGGTAGACTAGCCAAACTGGTTTTACAATTGAATTAAAAGTTTGTGGAATGTAAGAAAGACTAACTAGTTGGCCTTGCAATTGTTTGTTCGCCTCGCGAAATGTAAGAAAGGCTGGCTAACAGGGTTTGCAATTGTTTCCTTGAATTCTGCGATGAAAAAAGGTTCAACTTCAGGAGTAACTGTCACTCTCCAGGTCATCCAGGGTCAAGTGCACACTTGGAAACTTTCATATTCGACCAAAATGTGCTTATCAGCTCATAAAAAGCACATTTGGTGGTACATGGAAAGAACGGCAGCAGACAAAAAGGCTATTTAGAAAGGTATCACCACTACGCAGAAGATCGTCGGCTACTCTGTCCTCACTGGAAGACTGCCAGCCCTCGTTACCTCAGCAGAGCCAGGGACATGATCAGGGACCCATGCCACCCTGGTCACAATCGGTTCCAGCTGCTGCTCTCTGGCAGACAGACGCTGTAAGTTTCCCACATCCGTTGGGACTCTAAACTTGGGGTAACACAACACAATCCCTTCTGTGTAATAACTTCGGGTGAGGTAATATGAATAGACATTAGGTACAAGGTGATCTGACACCTACATGCTGAAGGAAGGTAATTGAAAGACAGTGAGAGGTAAGTGATCCACTCAGGGGGTGGTGATGCAATGTATCCATAAAGGCAGAATTGTAAATTAAGAGTCTGGAGTCATAACTTGTGAAACTGTGTAAAACGGTCAGAGACACAAATGTCTCTCTATACATAGTGTAATATCATCAAATTTTATAATTTAATAAGTTTTTCATTTGGCATCATTCGAATGGCTAGATATTAAGTTATAATGAAAACTATGATACCTGGCCAAAACATGATTTTCAGCGCATGAAAAGCACATTCAGGCAATAAAAACTGAAATGTTCCCCTGCTGCGAAACAAACTGTCAGAGACACATAGTTACTGTGTATATAGTGTATAATTGTCCAATTCAAGTAAGTTTTTCATTTGGCATCATTCTAAGTGATAGAAATTAAGTTACAGTGAAAATTATGATACTTGGCCAAAACGTGATTTTCAGCGCATGAAACGCACGTTAAGGCAATAAAAACTGAAATGTTCCCCTGCTGCGAAACAAACTGTCACAGACATATAGTTACTGTGTATATAGTGTATTATCGTCCAATTGAAGTAAGTTTTTCATTGTTGGGTTTATTCTGTATTACTATTATAAATATATTTGTATTAATTCATTTCTTTGTTAAATCATTCTCTTTCTATTTTCAAAGTGTTGCGAGGTCACGAGTATTGCCAAGTCATCTTTAACCTGGACGGCCTGTTCCAGGATGGTTATACAAACAATCCACCCAATCTGGGTCCTTGAGATTTGTTGGGCCCTTGGTGACGAGGCCAGGGCTATTCGGCCAATAACAAGAATGCTGTTATCGTTATGTAACCGTGCACTTCGGGTTTTTCTGTATGTAACAATTATATGATTATGATTATATTATATGATTCTTAGGTCAAGGAAGTTGTATAATTACTCTAATCTAAATGTTGTTAGGTCTAGTCTCCTGTTTTTGTTATTGGTAAAATACTTTGATTGTTATTGTAGTCCCAGATGTTGTTTTTACTCATACGTGATGGAATGATCAACAACTCTGTAAATTGTTTTGATTCATGGCAATAAGAGGCGTACGAAAACGTCTATTCGAGGAGACGTTCGGAAGTTGTAAGGTGACACTTGCTGACTCTCCCCTTCGGAGGCTTTTACCCATTGTTATCCATTTCTATTTAATTAAATGTCAATAATTGAATAAGATGTCTGCCTCCAGTTATTGATAATTACGGACAAAGATAATTATTAATGAACCTAACATTTTGGTCCTTCTGTCAATATACCGGAGCGAGAACCCAGGCGCTGCTGTTCGACATCTGGTAAGTGACCGTGCGCACGGCGTCTTCAAAACCCTTGGTTGGCCGGAGTTCTCGACGGGGGCGCCTGGATTCTCGGCGGTTGAAGACTTTTCCTGCTGGAGGGAGACATCTGATGGATCTCGGGTAAGTCCACATTAATGTCTGCATGTTGTGACGGTGTTTCCAAATGCGTTAAAGGGACATTGTATGTGAGGTCCATTGTGGGCTGGTTTCGTGTCCTGGGTGACGGCGACAAAACCCTGTGTTTATACTAGTCAATGGCAGGTACGGTGGGGCACTTTGCTGGAAAGTGTCCTGTGTCTCAGGGGTAGGCACGAATATATTGTACTGGAGGTACAATGTTGGGGCTGGAAAGTGTCCTGTGTCTCAAGGGTAGGCACGAATATGTTGTAAATGTTGTATGGTGTTTGTGTGGTTTCTGCAGTAAAATTAAGACAAGCCTAGGAAATACAGTCGAAGAGGTAATAATAATAATAATAAATATAATAAAGTTAACTGTGTGAGGCACACGAACTCACTACAAAAAAGTAAAATATGGGAAACACGTGTTGTAAGGCGGGTTTGGATGACGATCCAAAAAAATACGTCTAACTTGTAAGGATTGGAAAAAATTGGAAAGACAAAGCGCTTTAAAAATATTACACAGCTATATTTATGGATAAATAAATATGGGTTTGCTGGCCAGCTTAAAATGCATAAAATGCAGGATAATATATGCACTAATGCATAGAGGTTATATACATATATAAATAATATGTGCGTGGATAAAAGTGTAACAGCTTGTTCCACAGACACTAATGGCGAAATAAGGCCGGGGAGAAGTTAAAAATACTATTTTGGAAAATAGTGGGGGCTCCCTCGGATAACGGGGATCTACTTAAGACCGTGGCGGCGGGAAAGTACTGTTTGGTAAGGAAAAATAGCGGGGCCTCCTCGGCTGACGGGGAAAATATTTACCGAGATAGGTGACGGGCGCGGAGGAAGTTTAACAAAAATAAAGGGAGCTAGAAAATTAATGGGGACACTGGTATTTGATTTGGTTAATCCGGGTATGACGTTTTGTGATTACAATAAATTGGGTTTTTTTGTGATGCTGGGGCTTGTATAACAACAATTAGAATGGTTATTTCCAAGTGCTGGTGGTGCTTTGTTAATATAACCTATATGTACTGTCAATTTACAGCAATGTGATGGCTTATTGCAGCTTGGTTTTTGATCCCGTCCGCTAGCGGGAAGATGGTGTTTAAAAAGACAAAAGAATATATACAAAATGATCATTTAAATGTTTAGCAAGGAATGTCACCTGTGTTTTTATTATGCTCTAGACTTGCCAAATAATGTGTCGACTGCGGGAGAAGCGTTCTGGTGCAGCGGCTGCTGATTAGATGGGAGTGAAACATGTGGGCCGCGGGGCAGACGATTTAACTGTGTTGGGCTTTCGGGAGCGTTCGGACCGTGTAAACGACTAAAATTTTGTGATCCCTTCCGTGAAGACATTATAATAATAATAATTGGCCTTGGGGGTGCTGAAGCAAACTTGAGGGCAGAAAATGGGTTTTTGCCATATTGTTGTGCTTGCAGCATACATATTCTGGATATATGGGGTCTTGGAAAAATATTGTGATGTAGTTGAATATCGGAAGAGGGGTTAATTTGACTGTTTAATGGTTGTCTTCTCTAAAAAGCGTTATATTTGGGCACAGGGAAAAAGCTGGTTTGTAAACATAAGATAACAATGCTGTTTTCGCAGCAAGAGTGGAGGTCATAGTTAACGGCTTATGGCGTTTTCTGTTTGGACTTTTCAGAATAAGAACAATACATGGTCTGCAAGAAATGCAAGGTTATGCGAATGCTTTCACATTCATTTTTTGGGTTTTAAAATGAAATGTATATTAAGAGGATAGAAAATCTGTCTAGTAAAAGGTTGATTTTGGTAAAAAGCTTTGGATTTGGGAATAGACCAAAATAGTCATTTTTGAGCAATTGTGGATTTCAAAGGGCTCTTAGTTAAAGGAAACTAGCTTTTGGAGGATAAAATAATATTAATACTATTTCAGAATATTTTGATTGTTCAAAATACTTTAATCCAGGAGGTTGGCTGGTTAAAAAAAAAAGGCCAGGATGACAAAATTTACAATATTATGGTATATTGGTGACAATAAGGTTTTTAAAACATTAAAGTTTGTAATTAGGAATTGCCTAACAAAAGGTTGATTTCTCTAATTTAATTGTTGTAGATTTTTGTTTTGGTAACAGGCTATGGGAAATGACTCTTGTCTTAAGTAAACATCATATGAGGTGATTTACAAAGTATATAGTAGGTATTGAATTATTTGGCTGTTAACGACATCAGATGGGAAATTTACAATGCAATAGTGGCATGATAAAATTCATGGCATTCATCCAAATAATTAGGTGAATTGTAGATAAAATAATTGGTTTAGGATGAGCATATTTTCCCTAAGAATGGAGTAACATGGAATGTTTTTCAAAGTGCACTTGAAAGAACATTGTCTGTTGTCCTGGCGGGAGGAAATATGCTTTGTCACAGGTCATATTGATGACTTTAAGGATATTACGGATTGGATAAGCATTGGTCAATTGATACAACCAAATAACGTTGCTTTTTACTGCTTTAAGGGCATGCAAATTGGTGAGAACTTTAGCAACGATGGGGTTAATACGCCTGAATGTTACAGTGATAACAAGTGGCAATAACAAGCTTAGATAAGGGAGGGAAAGGAGAAATTCTCCAAATTCCAGAATCTGGCTTAGAAACAGGTTATGTTAGTCGTTTTGGGTTTTTGACAGGATGTGGTAGTACATGAATTCTGGGAAATTTCGGGAAATTGGGGACCCATATCTAAAACAAATTTGAGAAAAAATGTGTAAATAGGCTCTATTTGGCGCTGGATGCACAAATTCTAGTGGGGCCTTTCATGTTTTTAAACAAGTGACGCTTTAGGTAGATGGGTTGTCTATGAACAAAATGGGATGGGCGAAATTCGCTTACAAATTCGGCGTGTTATCTTGGTTCATAGAATTTGGAGTCAAGGCGACGTAATAAAGGCCATAGGCGTCATGTTGTATAAATTAGGCGTGGATGAATTTGTTTTACAAATGGGGGAGATTATTTTATCACCTGGAAAAAAAAAAGTGGAAACAAAATTGGATGGCCGCATTAAAAGGTGATTGGCATGCTATTAGAGGAAATTGGGATTTTCCAAAAACCTGATAGGGGGCCATTAGGTCATGGCGGCTGTGAAAATAAAAACCTTAGATGTGAAACTATTGCCACCTCAATTCGGGGAACAAACAGCTAAACTGATAGCATTAAAAAGGATATAACTTTGTGTGAAACTTGAAGGTAATTTTTTACAAACGGTTAAAATGCTAGAGTGGGGGTGTGTATATTAAAGGATCTACTAATGAATGCGGGGTGGATCCAGACCTACAGAATGTGGGGTATTCATGGCGTCCTCGAGAATTTATGGATTTTCTCCGGGTACTCCAGTTTACTCCCACAAAATGAAATTATGGATGCTAGACTGGTTGAACACACTAAATTCTTCTTTTTATGAGTGTGAGCGTGAATGATAGTTTGTCTTTTTGTGTTTTTTGATTGGCAGACCACTGAGACATAATCTATCAATAAAAGATCAATAAAGAAAATAATTTGGGCTTGAGTCAAGGGAAGTCCTATGTCTCGACAAGGGGGAGGTGGCCTTGCTACAACGACACTACAAGGCTTATGGTTTAAATCTATATGCATACCCACATATCCATCTCAAAAAATACATATAGATTTTATTTTATTAGATCATATAGATATCATTCCACGATATGGAATTCCAGAAACTATTTATAGTGATAATGGCTCCCATTTTGTTAAAATAATAGTTGTCTACCATCCACAATTGGCGGACCTTATATGAAGTCCTGTTTGGTAGACCTTACAAATTGTTATTATTCACTACACAATGACAATTGGATGATGAGGCGAATCTATCAGAGAAAAAAACGCACACACCAAATTTAGACTATCAGAGGGAGATGTTGCTTCTCAACAGGAAACGGACGAAGCGACGGTGATTCTTGAAGACTGGATGCTGATAAGCAGCATAAAAGAAGAAACATCGGAGCAACGCAAAGTGGGAGGGTCCTTGTTACTGAAAGGGGACACGGATGCACCTTTCCCACAGTAAGAAGGTTGTCTAAATTGAAACGTTTCAAGAGAAAAAATCCCTAAACAAAGACAAAAAGTCATGTTGAAAACAATTATTGCTTTTGGGGCAATGAGATTAATGATGATTGTGATTCTATTCCTTTCCACAGTAGGGTTGTTTTCTCCAGTTGGAGAAAAAGGCGGAGGCGTTTCAATTGAGGATAGACCTTCTTACGGGAGGGTAAACCGAGAAACATACACATTTACATTTAATTAACATTAGCTACTAAATCAAATTTCCACATTGAAAATATATATATTTGGACTCGGGGACGTCCCGGTTGCCATACAAGGGGTCAATCTATGGTGGGAAATATGTGTGGTACATTAACAGCAAAAAATTGAAGATTGGGAAAAGCCTTGTTGCAGAAATTGGTCAAGATTGGAAAGCTCGGACTGACATATTAACCTGTGAAATTTACTTCTGAAACAGGGATTTCCCAAACAGGGGATAATTGGGCGCTGTTAATGGAGTGTAAAGAGGACAAGCACTTGGTGGAGTTACTTTGGTAAAAGGGTGGTCTCAATTGAAACATTGAGGGGACGGGTAAGATAAACTTTCTGACTTAATAAAATACGGAAAACACCAATATTAATTGAAAAGATTATTGCTCAGCAAGCAATACCATAAAACTATAGGGAACTCTTTTATATTGGGTTTGACGTCTCCATATGGTTTCAATTGAGACTAAACCATCTTACAAAGGATTAGGATAAACTACCAGACAAGGGAAAATACGATGAGATCTAACAACTCCCTCAATCACCATTCATTTGGGGAAAAGTGTTTATACAAATGAAAAAACGTGTCCTACTTGGCAAGAAAAAATATTGAAGCAGTGTTTATCCTGTTACGCGGTAAATAGGAAGTCAATTTTTCCACTGTTTAATCATTTTACCTGCTTAAACCTTACAGGGCATGGTCTGAAGCTGGGGGCGATAAATGAGACGTGGTGTACCGGCGTTCTAAAACAAACTACACCCCTGATACCACGTTCTGGCCTATGGTGGCGGGGTGGTAGATAAATTATACGACTCCTGCCGAAACGCGGCAGGACTAGGTGCTTTGGTCTCACTGCTCTTACCGGTGTCTGTTTTTCCATCCACAGTGGAGGAGATACAATTGGCGGCTCAGAATTCGGAGGTGAAGGGTCGACCCTCCCGACATGGTCGAGAGGCATGGAGGGAAGGAGATCCAACATACATTGATGCGATTGGCATCCCCCGGGGCGTACCAGATGAGTATAAGCTGGCTAATCAGATCGCAGCAGGTTGGGAGTCCATCTTCCTTCTAATCACCCCAAACAAAAATGTGGATAGAATAAATTACTTACATTACAATGTCCAAAACTTGGAAATTATGTTAAAAAGGGATTTGTGGCCATGAAGGAACAACTGGCAGCTACCAGTTTGATGGCGTTCCAGAATCGCATAGCGGTGGATATGATCCTTGAAACAGGGGGCGTGTGTGCAATGTTTGGAAAACAATGTTGCACCTTCATACCGAACAACACGTCACCCAGTGGATCTCTCACCAGGGCCATTACTGGCCTGCAAACACTGAACCGCAATATGTAAGAACACTCTGGAGTAGATACGTCCGCATTGTCAGATTGGTGGGATAAGACCTTTGGAAAATCTAAAGATTTGGCTACATCCTTCGTGGTGACTATAGGCACAATTACCGCTATCCTATCATTGTTTGGGTGATGTAGTATCCCCTGTTTGCGCTCCTTGCTAAGCCGACTTATAACTACTGCAATTGCCCCTACAAATTCTAAAGTACATGAGTTGTATCTTATGGGACGGTTTGGGGAAAGCAGTGAGGTCCAGGAGTACGGTAAATCCGAGGACCAATTGGACGAATATAATTATGTTCTTTCTCTTTCAGATCAGCCATGGGAGTAAGGAGTAGGCGGGAAAAATCCCAGTCACCCGACATTTCCATTCGTGATTACTAAAAAATGATTAATAACATACATATTATAAAAACGGGGGAATGTTGGGTTTATTCTGTATTACTATTATAAATATATTTGTATTAATTCATTTCTTTGTTAAATCATTCTCTTTCTATTTTCAAAGTGTTGCGAGGTCACGAGTATTGCCAAGTCATCTTTAACCTGGACGGCCTGTTCCAGGATGGTTATACGAACAATCCACCCAATCTGGGTCCTTGAGATTTGGTGGGCCCTTGGTGACGAGGCCAGGGCTATTCGGCCAATAACAAGAATGCTGTTATCAATATGTAACCGTGCACTTCGGGTTTTTCTGTATGTAACCATTATATGATTATGATTATATTATATGATTCTTAGGTCAAGGAAGTTGTATAATTACTCTAATCTAAATGTTGTTAGGTCTAGTCTCCTGTTTTTGTTATTGGTATAATACTTTGATTGTTATTGTAGTCCCAGATGTTGTTTTTACTCATTCGTGATGGAATGATCAACAACTCTGTAAATTGTTTTGATTCATGGCAATAAGAGGCGTACGAAAACGTCTATTCGAGAAGACGTTCGGAAGTTGTAAGGTGACACTTGCTGACTCTCCCCTTCGGAGGCTTTTACCCATTGTTATCCATTTCTATTTAATTAAATGTCAATAATTGAATAAGATGTCTGCCTGCAGTTATTGATAATTACGGACGAAGGTATTTATTAATGAACCTAACATTCATTTAGCATCATTCTAAGTGATAGAAATTAAGTTATAGTGAAAACTATCATACAGGGCCAAAACATGATTTTCAGCGCATGAAACGCACGTTAAGGCAATAAAAACTGAAATGTTCCCCTGCTGCGAAACAAACTGTCAGAGACACATAGTTACTGTGTATATAGTGTAAAATAGTCCAATTCAAGTAAGTTTTGCATTTAGCATCATTCTAAGTGATAGAAATTAAGTTATAGTGAAAACTATGATACTTGGCCAAAACGTGATTTTCAGCGCATGAAACGCACGTTAAGGCAATAAAAACTGAAATGTTCCCCTGCTGCGAAACAAACTGTCAAAGACACATAGTTACTGTGTATATAGTGTAAAATCGTCCAATTCAAGTAAGTTTTGCATTTAGCATCATTCTAAGTGATAGAAATTAAGTTATAGTGAAAATTATGATACTTGGCCAAAACGTGATTTTCAGCGCATGAAACGCACGTTAAGGCAATAAAAACTGAAATGTTCCCCTGCTGCGAAACAAACTGCCAGAGGCACATAGTTACTGTGTTTATAGTGTAAAATCATCCAATTCAAGTAAGTATTGCATTTAGCATCATTCTAAGTGCTAGAAATTAAGTTATAGTGAAAACTATGATACTTGGCCAAAACGTGATTTTCAGCGCATGAAACGCACGTTAAGGCAATAAAAACTGAAATGTTCCCCTGCTGCGAAACAAACTGTCAGAGGCACATAGTTACTGTGTATATAGTGTATAATCGTCCAAATAAAGTAGATTTTTCATTTGATATCATTCTAAGTGATGGAAGTTAGGGTTAGGGTTAGGATTAGGGTTAGGTTAAGTTATAGTGAAAACTATGATACTTGGCCAAAACGTGATTTTCAGTGCATGAAACGCACATTAGGGCAAAAAAACTGAAATGTTTGTTAGGTCTGAAAATACAACTCAGGAGCAGGCTAAGAAAGAGTGAGATAAATTTAAATAGAAAATAAGTATTACCAGACTGCAAAGTGGACAGTGAGAGTTCCTACAGTGGGGTCCTGTTCACTGCGATGTTACTGCAACTCTAGTCGAATGACCAGTGAGTGTGTCTTAAATACAGGCAAAACTGACAGTTGTCCCTAAGACTTTGGACAGATACGTTTCAGTCATTTGCAGGGAAACAAGTAATTGATTAGTGTCGGGCCTGGAATCTGTAGTCAATGGTTTCCAGACGTAGGGTGTTCTTCGCTGTTCCTACCCTGGGGAACACCGCCATCATGATTTTGGAGGAGACTGACCATTGTTTGTATTAGAGGGGGACATCCGAGCCCCAAACTGAATCATGGGGGAATAAATCAAAGCTCCGTCGTTTACGCCTGGTGGGTAGATGTGGGTTGGCGTCGACAGTTGGAATCGAGTCTGCTGTTAGAACGTACGTGTGGTCGGATGCAGATGTAGGGACACAGAGCCCAGTTGTATTGGTGGGGATGATCATATACACTTGCCATTCGCAGAGCCACAATATTTGGTCCAGTACTATCCATGATTGGGAAGGAATGTGTCTGATCTCGGCGCACCTGGTGACGTGAACTTGGTCCAAAGGGGTCTTCGGATCCGGTCCGCTGAAGTTGAAACAGGATGGATAACAGTCTGTTCGGTTGTTGCACTGGACATACGTTGCGGTATTGACTGTAGCTGCTAATGGTACTGCGACCATGGTATGTAGGCGGTCGAGCTTTGCTGGAAGGATTCTCTCAGATTACCCAGGATACAGTTGTAGGTGAGGTTGGCGAGTTCTTCGTTCTGTCGGTTGGACCATAGCTGTGGTTGGGCTACGGCAGTAGGCATGAGGGAACAGACATAACAACTCATTGGTTGTGGCGCGGGCTGTGAGTGCGGTGTATCTGTACCAACTGTTCCTCATCATCGGGTTGTAGTCGTTTTCTTCCTGTGTTTGGACATGGGCGAGAATAAGGTGTATCTACTCAGGCTTAGGTGTTCCTGCCGGACGGATTTTGAGTAGGCGTTTGGCGGATGGTTGTACGAAGGGGTTCACACCAATCACTTTGGGGACCATGGCTGGACTAGTAGTCCGGATGGTGATAGTAAAGAGGGGGCCTTTTCCTGGTCGGTCCGGTCGGAGGCATAGGTTGATGCAGCCTTTTTGTTGGATATTGGTCGTAAGGTCTAGCATATGTTTACCATCTTTGATGGTGGTGGCTAACTTGGTGAAGTTAGCGGTCATGGTGGTAGCTTCTTTGGAAAGGGGCCATGTGATGGTTTTGTAGCCTGTATGGAGGAGGACCTGGTCCAAGGTGTCTGGCCAGACCATTCAGACTCTGGGAGCTTGTAGGTACCAATAAAAATAACTGGAGTCAGTCCTGTGTAATCCCAAGTGAGTAAGCTGTAGGCTGAGCAAAGGTACTTGAACGACGATTGGTGTCTTGGTTAATGGGATGCAGATCTGCGGGCCCCTGATCGTTTCCTGAACCAGCTAGTGGGGCATTCTCCTCCAGTGGGAGTGTACCAAGGTTCTGGTACGTTCCCCCCATGTGGTTGAACACAGAGCGGTGATGATGATGGCCAAAATCACACGGTGAGGTCCGTCCCAACGTGGAGAAGACCAGCACTTTCTTTTTATCACCTTGACGAGTACCAGGTCTCCTGGGGACAGGACCTCCTCTGTGGGAGACAGAGAAGATGTCGGCAAATATTTTTGCATTCATCACAGTTCTTTCTTGGAACATTTTGCATAACCACTTAGTGAGGGAATCTGTTTCTCTTTTCTCTTCTACCACCAGATCTTTTTCCCACATTGTTAAGTGGAAGGGTCTGTCGTTCACTGCCTCAAATGGTGTGCATCCCTGTGCTGTTGGAATGATTTTCATGTACGTTTCTACCAGGCTCAGGCATTCTTGCCATGGTTTTCCTGTGTCTTCCATGGTTTTTCTGAGTCTGAGTTTTACTGTTCTAATGGTTTGTTCGACAAGTCCAGCACTTTGGTTCAGTTTGATGAAATCCATGTTCAGAAGCTCGAAGGGATATGTTCCTGTTTGCCTTGTTCCATGCTTGGGTCGTTCATTGCCTTGAGAGTTGTGTCTACAGCAGTTCAGACAGTTTCTGCCAAAAAAATTGAAGTTTGGAGACCTCTGGGAACATGCATTGTTTGTTGTACTGTACTGATCATCCCTTCTGTTGAGACATGGCTCCTCCCATGGCTCAATTTGGCAATTACTTCAAACAATGATTGTGGGACGCATGGCTTGTTTTCTACTTCATAGAGTCCGTTCTTGTGTTGAGTGGCTCCTTTTGTTTCCCATTGCAGTTTCTCTTTTTCTGGGGCATGATTTTGCATTTCTCTTAGGAATTCAGCAGGGATTGGGCTGTGTCTTTCCACCGTCACGTCTTGTTCTAGGAATAGTCTACATGCCTCTGTCAGTGCCACTATTTCTGCGGCTTGTGCAGACCAGTTGCCGGGGAGTCGTCCTGTCTTGAGGTTGTCTTTTTGAGTCACCACGGCATATACGTTGTGTTTTTCTCCATCCAGGGTTTTTGATGATGATCCATCCCCATAGGCATTGTGTCCGGGGGGCAATGGGTTGTCCATTAGGTCAGTTGCATATACGTGGTTAATTATGATTCGTTGAGTGGGCAACTGTGAGAATTGGTTTAACCACTTGTCGTCCGGTCTCCCATGAACTTCAGGGTGACATGTAATGGCCATGTTTGTTGTTCCTGTCCTGGGGCTGCTGGGCAGATATCTTCAGACTGTTCTCTTAGACTTTCAGCTACCTTGCCAGAATCATTCCCGACAATGTCGAGAGAGTAGAAGCTGTTAGATGTGGTGGTGTGGAAGATATTTTTGGTCTGTAATTCCCTGGGTCGGAGGCCATTTTGGGTGGCCACTAGGCTTAGCCCAAGCTGGACCATGATATCTCGTCCCGGTAACTCTCCGATTTTCATTTTGCAGTCTGACAATAAACCCATCCCTTTTGTTGCTTTCTGACCCATATTAATCACTTACTTAATAGTTTAAACAACAATTATTTTCTAAATTACCCGAAATTGATCTCCACTTTGTGATTAACCCAATATCTCTGAACACACAAAGACCAAAAGTCCCTGACTTTGTCTTAGTTAAGTCCCTGACTCTATTAACAGACCAAGACTATAATGCCTTTGCTAATTCTTGTTCTACTTTCATTGGTCCCGGACCAATTGGTTTATTACCAGACTGCAAAGTGGACAGTGAGAGTTCCTACAGTAGGGTCCTGTTCAACGCGATGTTCCTGAAACTCTCGAATGACCAGTGTGTGTGTCTTAAATACAGGAAAAACTGACAGTTGTCACTAGGACTTTGGACAGATACATTTCAGTCATTTGCAGGGCAAAAAGTAATTGATCAGTGTCAGACAGTTGAATATTTGTGCTGACATGTCACCCCAATCACAAGACTAGGATTGTTTATTCAGTCCGACAGTTGGGTGTTTATGCTGCTATGTCAGCCGTAAGGATGACTACAATGCTGTTATACTCACAAAAACTTATACAATATGAACAAGCATTTGCAAAGATACTTTGTCTAATCTTACATATTCCCCTGCTGCCAAAAAAACTGTCAGAGACACATAGTTACTGTGTATATAGTGTAAAATCGTCCAATTCAAGTAAGTTATCCATTTGGCATTATTCTCATTGCTAAAAATTAAGTTACAATGACAACAATCATACTTGCCAAAACGTGATTTTCAGGGTATGAAAAGTACATTAAGGCAATAAAAACTGAAAAGTTCCCCTGCTGCCAAACAAACTGTCAGAGACACAGTTACTGTGTATATAGTGTAAAATCGTCCAATTCAAGTAAGTTTTTTATTTGGCATCGTTCAAAGTGATAGAAATTAAGTTACAATGAAAACTATCATACTTGGCCAAAACGTGATTATCAGGCCATGAAATGCACATTAAGGCAATAAAAACTGAAACGTTCCCCTGCTGCCAACGCACTGTCAGAGACACATAGTTCCTGTGTATATAGTGTAAAATCGTCCTATCCATGTAAGTCTTTCATTGGCATCATTCTAGGTGATTCTGGAGCTATTTCCCACCATAAAAAAGTGTCCAAAACAGGCATTTTGCGATTAAAATAGTGGTTGTATTAGAACCAGGCCCAGGCGATTCTGGTTGGTGTTTTTACCCTGAAATTGTGTCCAATGATGATAAGGATGTATTTTTGTTTATTCTGAATAAAAATAATCATCTAGGGATGTTCAGAAGTTTTGTTACGCCCGAATCAATGACCTCAATTGGGGCACTTTATTTACAAGTGGTGGTTTTTAAGAACCAGGCCCAGTCGGTTCTGGTTGGTGCTTTTACCCAGATATAGTATCCATTGTGTGGGTAGATGTATTTTCACTATTCTGTCTAAAAATAAAGATCCAGGACAGTTCCGGGGCTATTTCCCTCCATAAATAGTGTCCAAAACATGCATTTTGCGATACAAAATAGTGGCTGCATTATAACAGGGTCCAGACGGTTCTAGTGGGTGTTTGTATACGAAACTTGTGTCCAATTATGATGGGGATGTATACTTGACTATTCTGTATAGAAGTAATCATCTAGCGATGTTCAGAAGTTCTGTTATGCCCGAATGAATTACTTTCATTTGGTCACTTTATTTACAAGTGGTGGTTTAGAAACAGGCCCAGTCGGTTTTGGTTGGTGCTTTTACCCAGAATTTGTGTTTATTGTGTGAGTGGATGTATTTTCACTATTTTGTATAACAATAATGATCCAGGATGATTCTGGAGCTATTTCCCACCACAAACAGTGTCCAAAACAGGCATTTTGCGGTTAAAGTAGTGGTTGTATTAGAACCACGCCCAGTCGGTTCTGGTTCGTGTTTTTACCCAGAAATTGTGTCCAATGATTATGGGGATGTATTTTTTGTTATTCTTTATAAAAATAATATTCTAGGGATGTTCAGAAGTTCTGTTATGCCCTAATCAATGACCTCAATTTGGGCACTTTATTTACAAGTGGTTGTTTAGAACCAGGCCCAGTCGGTTCTGGTTGGTGCTTTACCCACAATTAGTGTCGATTGTGTGGGTTTGATGTATTTTCACTATTCTCTGTAAGAATAAAGATCCAGGGATGTTCTGAGACTATTTCCCACCAGAAATAGTGTCAAAAACATGCATTTTGCGACAAAAATAGTGGTTGTATTAGAACCAGGCCCAGTCGGTTCTGGTTTGTGTATACCCCCTTAACGTGTGTCCAATAGGAATGGGGTTGTATTTTTGACTATTCTGTATAAAAATTATTATCTAGGGATGTTCAGAAGTTCTTCTATGCCCGAATAAATGACCTCCATTTGGGCACTTTATTTTGCATGGTGGTTGTAGTAGAACCAAGCCCAGTCGGTTCTGGTTGGTGCTTTTACCCAGAGTTAGTGTTGATTGTGTAGGTGGATGTATTTTCACTATTCTGTCTAAAAATAAAGATCCAGGATGGTTCTAGGGGTATTTACCACCATAAATAGTCTCCAAAACATGCATTTTGCGATAAAAAATAGTAGTTGAAAAAATGAAAAAATGAAAATCAGACATAGGCATTGTCCTCATCATTGACTTGACAAAAAGCCTAGTAGTCATCATACCCTCAGCAGCGTATGACGAAATTGTATAGTGCTTCTCCACAAGTTCGTCTTTCCAGGCCAGACACATTTATGACATTTATTTATGACATATTCATACTTGTTAGCTCTCCGCCTTGAGCGCCATTTTGCGGCGACTGCAAGATGCCTCACCGATGCCAACAAGAATAAGGTGGATCACTTACCTCTCAGTCTTTATACTTACCCTCCCTCAGTCAGCCTTTGGAAGGCAGATCTGCGCCAAACGACCTTCCTGTTACTTCATTTCGACTTGACTTAATTTCATAGTAGGGATATGTGTAGTCGTCACGTCACGTGTTGCTGCAGGTTCAGAGACCTGATGGCTGTTGGGAAAAAGCTGTCCTTGAGCCTGTTTGTCCGTGCTTTGTAGGACCTGTAGCGTCTGCCAGATGGAAGCAACTGGAACAGGCCGTGTCCAGGGTGGTATGGGTCTCCAACAATGGACCCGGCTCTTCTAAGGTATCGGGGGTTGGCAATGTCTTCTAGTGATGGCAGAGAGCAGCCGACGATCTTCTGGGCAGTGTTTATCACCCTCTGTATGGCTTTTTTGTCTGCTGCCGTGCTTCCGGTTTACCACACTGTAATGCCGTAAGTCAGGATGCTCTCCACAGTGGCTCTGTAGAAGGTTGCCAGAAGCTTGGTGTCCAATTTGTCCCTTCTCAGTACCCTGAGAAAGTGGAGTCGTTTCTGGGCCTTCTTTACTAACACTGTGGTGTTTGTGGACCAGGAGAGCCTATCCGTGACGTGGACTCCCAGAAATTTGAAGGATTGGACCCTGTCTACACATACTCCGTTAATGAGGAGTGGGGCCAGGTCTGTGCTGCGCTTGCGAAAGTCCAGGATTATTTCTTTAGTCTTTGCGGTATTTAGTGTAAGATTGTTCGCCGAGCACCAAGAAGACAGTTTGTCGACCTCGTCTCTGTAAGCTGACTCATCCCCGCCTGAGATGAGTCCGATCACAGTGGTGTCATCGGCGAATTTGATGATAGAGTTTGACTGGTGGGCTGGTGTGCAGTCGTATGTGTACAAGGAGTACAGGACAGGACTCAGTACACAGCCTTGTGGTGAGCCAGTGTTCAGTGTAATGGCGGAAGAGAGGTGTGGACCCATTCTGACAGTTTGTGGTCGACCAGTCAAGAAGTTCTTTACCTAGCAGCAGATTGAAGAGGATAGTCCAAGATGGTAGAGTTTGTCCTTCAGGATGTCCGGCTTGATGGTGTTAAAGGCTGAGCTATAGTCTATGAAAAGCATCGTCACATAGTTCCCCCGGTGCTCCAGGTGGCTCAGTGCTGTGTGAAGAGCCACAGCGATAGCATCCTCAGTGGACCTGTTTTCTCTATAAGCAAACTGGTGAGGGTCAACTGAGGGGGGGATTGTCCTTCTGATGTGTCGGGCCACCAACTTTTCAAAGCACTTCATGATCACAGGCGTGAGAGCAACAGGCCTGTAATCGTTCAAGCTGCAGATGGTTGGCCTTTTTGGGGACAGGAATGATGGTGGCAGATTTTAGGCAGGCAGGAACGATGGATAGTTGCATTATAACTGGGTAGTCTCGGTTCTGGTTGCTGTTTATATCCGAAACTTGTGTCCAAAGAGGATGGGGATGTATATTTTACTATTCTGTTTAAAAATAATCATGTAGGGATGTTTTGGGGCTTTTTTTACACAAGAATCAAAAACCTCCAATGGATCTTTATTTTGCACGGTGGTTGAATTAGAACCGGGCCCAGTCGGTTCTGGTTGCCGCTTTTACCCAGATTTAGTGTCAATTGTGTGGATGGATGCATTTTCACTATTATGTGTAAAATTAAAGATGCAGGGATGTTCTGGGAATATTTCACACCGTCAATAGTGTCCAAAACATTTTGCGATAAAAATAGTGGTTGTATTAGAACAAGGCCCAATCGGTTCTGGTTGGTGTATTTACCCAGAATTTGTGTTGATTGAGTGGGTGGATGTAGTTTCACTATTTTCTATAAAAATAATGTTTCCCACCATAAACATTGTCCAAAACAGGCATTTTGCGATTAAAAAAGAGGTCGTATTAGAACCAGGCCCAGTCGGTTCTGGTTGGTGCTTCTACCCATAATTAGTGTTGAATGTGTAGATGGATGTATTTTCACTATTCTGTGTAAAAATAATGATCCAGGATAGTTCTGGAGCTATTTTCCCACCATAAACAGTGTCCAAAACAGGCATTCTGCGATTAAAATAGTGGTTGTATTAGAACCAGGCCCAGTCTGTTCTGGTTGGTGAATTTACCCGAAAAATTGTATCCATTGACGATGGGGATGTATTTTTGATTATTATGTATAAAAATAATCATCTTGGGATCTTCAGAAGTTCTGTTATTCCCGAATCAATGACCTCCATTTGGGCACATTATTGACGGAGCTCACGACCATGATCCAGTGTGTGGCTCGGATGTGTCCCTCAAACACAAATACTGGTCAGTCTCATCCAAAATCCTAATGGCTCAGTTCCCTTGAGTGGGAGCGGCAAGGAACGCCCTGCATTCGAAGACCATTGAAGGCAGGTTCCGGGCCTGTGTCGGCGCATCAGTCAGGCTGGGTAGCCGCTATGGCCCAAGTGATTTTCCAGGGCTGCCCTGCTCTTGACGGAGTGGCCACCCAGCGGGGCTGTGTGTGTTTCATGGTGGGAGACTCGTGCTGCCCCTTCATCCCTGCCGGCATGTCCTGCTCGGTCCATGATGCCCTGCAGGCTATTAGGAACATGCAGAGAGCTGTGACCGGAGATCCGGTTCCACAACGAGGATGGCTTGACTGGTTCTTCTCTGGCTCATGGAAACAGCCACTTCAATATTTCGATATTTTCACAGACACAAAAGGAGGAAATTGTGGGATGGACTGGCTAACTGGCTTAATAATTGTTTATTCTTGTCGCACCATGTGGTCATACTGGTTTAACTTTGTTTTTTAAGATCGTAGAATGCAAGGTAGACTAGCCAAACTGGTTTTACAATTGAATTAAAAGATCGTGGAATGTAAGAAAGGCTAACTAGTTGGCCTTGCAATTGTTTGTTCGCCTCGAGAAATATAAGAAAGGCTGGCTAACAGGGTTTGCAATTTTTTCCTTGTATTGTGCGATGAAAAGAGGTTCAACTTCAGGAGTAACTGTCACTCTCCAGGTCATCTAGTGTCAAGTGCACACTTGAAAACTTTCATATTCGACCAAAACGTGCTTATCAGCACATAAAAAGCACATTTGGTGGTACGCGGGAAGAACGGCAGCAGACAAAAAGGCTATTTAGAAAGGTATCACCACTACGCAGAAGAACGTCGGCTACTCTGCCGTCACTGGAAGACATTGCCAGCCCTCGTTACCTCAGCAGAGCCAGGGACATGATCAGGGACCCATGCCACCCTGGTCACAATCGGTTCCAGCTGCTGCTCTCTGGCAGACAGACGCTGTAAGTTTCCCACATCCGTTGGGACTCTGAACTTGGGGTAACACAACACAATCCCTTCTGTGTAATAACTTCGGGTGAGGTAATATGAATAGACATTAGGTACAAGGTGATCTGACACCTACATGCTGAATGAAGGTAAGTGAAAGACAGTGAGAGGTAAGTGATCCACTCAGGGGGTGGTGATGCAATGTATCCATAAAGGCAGAATTGTAAATTAAGAGTCTGGAGTCATAACTTGTAAAACTGTGTAAAACTGTCAGAGACACAAATGTCTCTCTATACATAGTGTAATATCATCAAATTTTATAATTTAATAAGTTTTTCATTTGGCAACATTCTAATGGCTAGATATTAAGTTATAATGAAAACTATGATACTTGGCCAAAACGTGATTTTCAGCGCATGAAACGCACGTTAAGCCAATAAAAACTGAAATGTTCCCCTGCTGCGAAACAAACTGTCAGAGACACATAGTTACTGTGTATATAGTGTATAATTGTCCAATTCAAGTAAGTTTTTCATTTGGCATCATTCTAAGTGATATAAATTAAGTTATAGTGAAAATTATGATACTTGGCCAAAACGTGATTTTCAGCGCATGAAACGCACGTTAAGGCAATAAAAACTGAAATGTTCCCCTGCTGCGAAACAAACTGTCAGAGACATATAGTTACTGTGTATATAGTGTATTATCGTCCAATTCAAGTAAGTTTTTCATTTAGCATCATTCTAAGTGATAGAAATTAAGTTATAGTGAAAACTATCATACTCGGCCAAAACATGATTTTCAGCGCATGAAACGCACGTTAAGGCAATAAAAACTGAAATGTTCCCCTGCTGCGAAACAAACTGTCAGAGGCACATAGTTACTGTGTATATAGTGTAAAATCGTCCAATTCAAGTAAGTTTTGCATTTACATCATTCTAAGTGATAGAAATTAAGTTATAGTGAAAATTATGATACTTGGCCAAAACGTGATTTTCAGCGCATGAAACGCACGTTAAGGCATTAAAACTGAAATGTTCCCCTGCTGCGAAACAAACTGTCAGAGGCACATAGTTACTGTGAATATAGTGTATAATTGTCCAATTCAAGTAAGTTTTTTTATTTTGCATCATTCTAAGTGCTAGAAATTAGGTTATAGTGAAAACTATGATACTTGGCCAAAACGTGATTTTCAGCGCATGAAATGCACATTAAGGCAATAAAAACTGAAATGTTCCCCCGCTGCGAAACAAACTGTCAGTGACACATAGTTACTGTGTATATAGTGTATAATCATCCAAATTAAGTAGGTTTTTCATTTGATATCATTCTAAGTGATGAAAGTTAGGGTTAGGGTTAGGGTTAGGTTAAGTTATAATGAAAACTATGATACTTGGCCAAAACATGATTTTCAGCGCATGAAACGCACATTAGGGCAAAAAAACTGAAATGTTTGTTAGGTCTGAAAATACAACTTCAGGAGCAGGCTAAGAAAGAGTGAGATAAATTTAAATAGAAAATATGTATGACCAGACTGCAAAGTGGACAGAGAGTTCCTACAGTGGGCTCCTGTTCACTGCGATGTTACTGCAACTCTAGTCGAATGACCAGTGAGTGTGTCTTAAATACAGGCAAAACTGACAGTTGTCCCTAAGACTTTGGACAGATACGTTTCAGTCATTTGCAGGGCAACAAGTAATTGATTAGTGTCGGGCCTGGAATCTGTAGTCAATGGTTTCCAGACGTAGGGTGTTCTTCGCTGTTCCTACCCTGGGGAATACCGCCATCATGATTTTGGAGGAGACTGACCAGTGTTTGTATTAGAGGGGGACATCCGAGCCCCAAACTGAATCATGGGGGACGAAATCAAAGCTCCGTCGTTGACGCCTGGTGGGTAGATGTGGGTTGGCGTCGACAGTTGGAATCGAGTCTTCTGTTAGAACGTACGTGTGGTCGGATGCAGATGTAGGGACACAGAGCCCAGTTGTATTGGTGGGGATGATCATATACACTTGCCATTCGCAGAGCCACCATATTTGGTCCAGTCCTGTCCATGATTGGGAAGGAATGTGTCTGATCTCGGCGCACCTGGTGACGTGAACTTGGTCCAAAGGGGTCTTCGGATCCGGTCCGCTGAAGTTGAAACAGGATGGATAACAGTCTGTTCGGTTGTTGCACTGGACATACGTTGCGGTATTGACTGTAGCTGCTAATGGTACTGCGACCATGGTATGTAGGCGGTCGAGCTTTGCTGGAAGGATTCTCTCAGATTACCCAGGATACAGTTGTAGGTGAGGTTGGCGAGTTCTTCGTTCTGTCGGTTGGACCATAGCTGTGGTTGGGCTACGGCAGTAGGCATGAGGGAACAGACATAACAACTCATTGGTTGTGGCGCGGGCTGTGAGTGCGGTGTATCTGTACCAACTGTTCCTCATCATCAGGTTGTAGTCGTTTTCTTCCTGTGTTTGGACATGGGCGAGAATAAGGTGTATCTACTGAGGCTTAGGTGTTCCTGCCGGACGGATTTTGAGTAGGCGTGTGGCGGATGGTTGTACGAAGGGGTTCACACCAATCACTTTGGGGACCATGGCTGGACTAGTAGTGCGGATGGTGATAGTAAAGAGGGGGCCTTTTCCTGGTCGGTCCGGTCGGAGGCATAGGTTGATGCAGCCTTTTTGTTGGATATTGGTCGTAAGGTCTAGCATATGTTTACCATCTTTGATGGTGGTGGCTAACTTGGTGAAGTTAGCGGTCATGGTGGTAGCTTCTTTGGAAAGGGGCCATGTGATGGTTTTGTAGCCTGTATGGAGGAGGACCTGGTCCAAGGTGTCTGGCCAGACCACTCAGACTCTGGGAGCTTGTAGGTACCAATAAAAATAACTGGAGTCAGTCCTGTGTAATCCCAAGTGAGTAAGCTGTAGGCTGAGCAAAGGGACTTGAACGACGATTGGTGTCTTGGTTGATGGGATGCAGATCTGGGGGCCCCTGATCGTTTCCTGAACAAGCTAGTGGGGCATTCTCCTCCAGTGGGAGTGTACCAAGGTTCTGGTACGTTCCCCCCATGTGGTTGAACACAGAGCGGTGATGATGATGGCCAAAATCACACGGTGAGGTCTGTCCCAACGTGGAGAAGACCAGCACTTTCTTTTTATCACCTTGACGAGTACCAGGTCTCCTGGGGACAGGACCTCCTCTGTGGGAGACAGAGAAGATGTCGGCAGATTATTTTGCTTTCATCACAGTTCTTTCTTGGAACATTTTGCATAACCACTTAGTGAGGGATTCTGTTTCTCTTTTCTCTTCTACCACCAGATCTTTTTCCCACATTGTTCAGTGGAAGGGTCTGTCTTTCACTGCCTCAAATGGTGTGCATCTCTGTGCTGTTGGAATGATTCTCATGTACGTTTCTACCAGGCTCAGGCATTCTTGCCATCGTTTTCCTGTATCTTCCATGGTTTTTCTGAGTCTGAGTTTTACTGTTCTAATGGTTTGTTCGACGAGTCCAGCACTTTGGTTCAGTTTGATGAAATCCATGTTCAGAAGCTCGAAGGGATATGTTCCTGTTTGCCTTGTTCCATGCTTGGGTCGTTCATTGCCTTGAGAGTTGTGTCTACAGCAGTTTAGACAGTTTCTGCAAAAAAATTGAAGTAAGTTTGGAGACCTCTGGGAACATGCATTGTTTGTTGTACTGTACTGATCATCCCTTCTGTTGAGACATGGCTTCTCCCATGGCTCAATTTGGCAATTACTTCAAACAATGATCGTGGGACGCATGGCTTGTTTTCTACTGCATAGAGTCCGTTCTTGTGTTGAGTGGCTCCTTTTGTTTCCCATTGCAGTTTCTCTTTTTCTGGGGCATGATTTTGCATTTCTCTTAGGAATTCAGCAGGGATTGGGCTGTGTCTTTCCACCGTCACATCTTGTTCTAGGAATAGTCTACATGCCTCTGTCAGTGCCACTATTTCTGCGGCTTGTGCAGACCAGTCGCCGGGGAGTCGTCCTGTCTTGAGGTTGTCTTTTTGAGTCACCACAGCATATACGTTGTGTTTTTCTCCATCCAGGGTTTTTGATGATGATCCATCCCCATAGGCAATGTGTCCGGGGGGCAATGGGTTGTCCATTAGGTCATTTGCATATACGTGGTTAATTATGATTCGTTGAGTGGTGAAGAATATGACATATTTTACTCATTCTTTTTAGTATAGCTGTTTCATTTTGATATCATATTTTACTCATTCTTTTGAGTATAGCTGTTTCATTTTGATATCATATTTTACTCATTCTTTTTAGTATAGCTGTTTCATTTTGATATCACATTTTACTCATTCCTTTTGTTGTGGCGGTCTTGTTTTAGAGTCGCCACTGGTTCCCAACTCAAATACAATATGAACAGAAGGATGGGTCTGAGACTCCTCAACTATAATGTTAACAAAAGGCTCTTCCTGAGATTCTTATTTCAAGGTGGGATCCACACTGATAAGAGACCAGATGGAGGACTTCAAAGGGCAGAGGAACAAAGAGCAGGGCGGAGGGTCGGGACTTTATAGGACCAGCGGAGACAGAGGTCTGGATGATGTGGATTCAAGGCTTGAAGATGTGGAGCCCAGAGAAACCCCCCCTCACAGCAGCCCTGGACCAGCCCACATCTCATTATTAATCAGCGAATGAATATGCATTTTTGTTGGACTATAACTGGGCAAACGCGGGTTTTGACAATGTCTTTTCCATCCTCCGCTTTGGGACATAAACACTCAGCGGGCTTATTCTATGGGAGGGAGACCCGGAGCTCTGTATGAATCAATTTGAATGGAATAAATCATCTGTGGATAAACTTGCTCAACCCTGGTTTGTCTCCTCCGATGCTGAACACGCTCCATTGTTAGACTGGAGACTACAGAGTTAAGGAATTGGAGTCAGGTAAAATATTTATAGTCTAACAGTTTTGGTGACCCAGTCCGTGAGTCGGTTGCGTAGACAGATAGGGGTTAAGGCCGATAACTCCGTCCGTGAACCAGGGAGGAGACTGCGTAGACATATGGGTTAAGGCCAGCCGCGGACTCTAAAACACGTCGGCGAACGTGGAGTCGCGGTTATCGAAACACGTCAGCGAACGTGGGAATAAGGAAAAGTTAAAACACGTCAGCGAACGTGGGAATAAGGAAAAGTTAACCACGTCAGCGAACGTGAGGGAGCGCCGGCGAGCGTGAGACCTTTCTCTTGGGACTTCTCCGACAGGCGCCTGATCAACTGAAAGGTAAGCAGAATACCTATTACTGAAACGTTAAAATTCTGCTATTGGATTTTTAAATTATGGAGAAGTGACTATAGAAAGGGGATATCGGGAATAGGAGATTCCGAAAAGGTTGTAATATACCTAGAGTCGGAATTGATGACGATCCCAGAACGGTCGTTTTGAGATAGAGAAAACGGTCGTATGAAACAAAGGAACAAGAGATTCCGGAAAGAGTTGTATGCAGGAGTTATTTTAAAGTCTTCAGCAGGGAAACGACTGGGTCCACAGATGTTTGATTCCTAGAATTGATTCTAAAAAAAAAAAAAAAAAAAAAAGTAACAATAATTCCTAGAATTGAACATACTAAAATTCCAAATTTATCCGGAGACTTGATCTAGATTGAATTGGTGAAAATGGAAGGATGTGAGAGTGCGGGAGAATGTGGAGAATGGAATGAATTGACAATTTTGTATGCAGATGTGGAAGCACAGGTTCTGAGTGGTGTTCAAGTTAAAAAAACAACCAAAAATAAGACGCGAGTTGGTGAAACAATTTAGTACTTTAAAAGAAAATGTACATTTTGTAGGTCAAAAGCATGAATGGAATATGAATAACTTGTCCATTGCTTTGCGGAAAGTAGAGCATGACGCCACAGCTAAGGAGGTGGAACTCCGAAGGAGAAAAGAGGAGGTGTGGAGGTGGAGGCGGGGGTCGATACTGAGAAAGGAGGAGGAGTTGGAACAGCATAGATTGGCAATACACAACCTGGTAATTGCGTCAATAGCTTTGGCTGCGGTGAGGGCCCCCACCTAGATCGAACCAACTTTGACTCTTGTACCTTCAGCGCCTCCACTGAATAATAAAGCTCCATTAAAACCTCACGGTATACCCATACAAGCACCAATAGTGACTTTAGGTGGACGATTGATCCTTGACGTTGAGAATGAGGAGGAAGCTATGTCCTCCGAGGCAAAAGGCCTCATAGGAAAAGCATGTAATCTCGAACACGCGAAAGATAGGACAGAACGATCCTGAGTTGACTTGACTGACCGAGAGGACAATGATGAAAAAGAAATGACCAAAGGGACTCGACAGAAAAATGAAATAAAGAAAGGTAGGAAAAAAGGAAAAGATGACTTGACTGACAATCTTATACTGTTTGAGGACGCGAATCGACAATCAGACTATAACTCAGATAATGATTCAGACATTGGAGGTGAACAGGAGAATGAGAGTGTGGACATGTATAAACAGGCTCTACCAGATTTGGGATCTCATTACGCCCTTCGCCCACGTAACAATGGGGCAAAAGAGACACCAGACAAGACTGCCGCGCCAAAACCAAAGCCCAGCGCAAAGCGGGTACAAGCTACATCTGGAGGTATGTATCCCCTCCGCCCTCAGGGAGCAGAAATGATATTTGAACCTCTTGGTCTTAGAGATGTGGCTACATTGGCTGACCAACTCCCGCCAATGGCAAATGGAGGAAGTACATGGCTGATGAAGTTTTTGGCCCTAATGAGCGGACAGAATTGTGCGCTTGGTGACATGAGACAGGCCATATCAGCTTCCTGCTCTCATCATCAATTACAAATGATAGAGGAGGAAGCAGAAACTATCAGGTACCCACACGAAACCCCATTGTCCCAGGTATCGGGCCCCTTATTTACGGCAATTAAAAATACCTTCCCAAGATCCCATGACATGGCTCCAACCGTGTTTCCATACATCGATGGAGTGGGAGGTCCGGTACACTATGAAAAGTGCATTAATGCCTGGATAGATAGTACCGGCCGACACCCATCGGGCAGATTAGATAATATCCTCTTATTCCGAACAGCTGTTGTCGAGGGTCTTCCAGAACCTGTGAAAAAGGAGTTGAAAAAGGACCCTGACTTGTTGACTGGTGATGAACCAAGGTTTAAACGTCACCTGTCTCACCATTGTAAGATGTATGATAACGAGAAGGTAAAAGAAAAAGCCGAGTCGCTAAATATGAATTCTGCTCTGGTAAAATTACAACTTTCCAAATTTTATAGTGAATCCAAAAAATCTAAACAGGAAAAGACAAACCAATCTGCCCAGATGTTCCAGGGCCATGGTCGGGCTCGAGATGGTGGTCAGTTCCATGATGGATACGGTGGTCGCAGGGGTGGTTTCTCTGGTGGCCGGGGAAAAGGGTACTCGAGACCGGGCCAACAAGACAACTGTTTTACATGTGGCCGTCCTGGACACTGGAGACATGAGTGTCCCAGTCAGCGACAGTACCCGCGGCAACCCCCAACACAACAGGGGGGGCCACCACATCAACAGCGGCCCACGCGCGGAGGAGCAAGAGGCACTGGCAGACCATGGCGGTCACAGCAGCCAGCTCAGTCAACTGGACAATATTACCAGGGTGGAGATGATCCTCACAGTCCATGGGATCCTCCACACTCCGAATAGGGGTGCCCGAGAGGCTCGGTAAGCAGGGGAACGGCAGACCCAATGCTTCATATGAGAATCAACGGCGTCCAAACATCAGCTTTGGTGGACACGGGAGCAACATACTCATCTTTGAACATGCCGCTCACAGCCGGTTGTCTCTCCTCTTCAACCATAACTTTGGTCGGCTTCTCGGGATCTCCTCAAGCTCTGCCTATTACCAGACCGCTGCAAACGGAAATACCCCACCTAAAACAGACTCTATTTCATTCCTACGTCCATTCACCCCAAACACCTGTGAATTTAATGGGAAGAGACTTGTTGATGTCTATTGGAGCTACCATCTTATGTGGGCCGGATGGCCTCACAGTGACTTTACCAAATGGTGCAAAGATTCCGTGTTCGCAACCAGTACGAACATGTGGACAATGGTTGATGTGTCCCTTGCAACAAGACACCGAGGTAGCAACAATCTATTGGTCATGTCTTGAGCCTGAAACTCCGGCCACTGGGGGACTGTTGTTTGTTTATCACCAGTGGAAATCATTCATTGATTCACTCCGGCCTTACCATCCGCCCAAGGATGACTTTCATTGTACTTTGTTTTATGACACAGAAGATGACTTAGTCTATCGAGACCGTTTTCAGAAGGTTCTTGGAACACCCTGGCAATTGAAATCCACCAAAATATTTGTGGGTCCAGAAGGCGTAGCTTCATATGTTGATTTGGACGAATCGCAAAAAGTGTGGTACAAAATGTCGGATACAGCCGACCCCCACATTTCTTTGGCTCTGTCTTATGGTCACGAAGCTCGTCAACTCGGTCCCATGGTCAAGAAACTTCTTAAAGTCACTGACTGGCAGTCCACTGACCTACCAGGGCTGACTTATTCCAAATTGCATGACTCTTATCAGATTGACCCACATGCCCCATTGATAAACTCCTCCATTTTGGAGGAACAAATCTTGACTCGAGAACATGGTAGGGAATTGACTGATCACCACCAGACAGAGGAGTTACTGAAAACTATTCCGGACACATTGTGGTCATCAGGACCATTTGATGTAGGACATTGTGTTAAAATTCCACCTGTAATGTTAAAAATAGATGAGAGTGCCATCATCCACAGGCCACAATATAGATGGACTCCAGATGCGGACAAAGGTATGGAAGACACTCTAGGTGGACTGTGGGACGCAGGTGTGATAGAACTTTCTAACTCACGATGGAACACGGCATTGAGACCAGTACTTAAGGCGGATGGACAGAGTTACCGTATGGCACATGACCTTAGACCTGTGAACGACGCGACGCTGACTCCGATCCCACCAGTACCCGACCCCCATAGAATGTTGACTTCGCTCAGTCCAGTGTATCAATGGTTTACTTGTATTGATCTAGCTAACGCCTTTTTCTGTGTACCTTTGCATCCTTCAGCCAGACAGTACTTTGCGTTCACCTATCGTGGTGTCCACATGCAGTATCAGCGCCTGCCACAAGGGTTTAAAAACTCACCTGGTATTTTTAATCAGTGTCTGAAGGACCTGTTACAAGACCTAACGTTACCTGAAAACTCTGTTCTTTTACAGTATGTGGATGACCTTTGCATTGCGACAACCACTTCTGAAATCTGTCTGGCGGTCACTAGGATGGTCCTGCTAAAACTTCATAATATTGGTTTCAAAGTGTCAAAGAAGAAGCTTCGGTGTTGTCGAAGAGAAGTAACTTTTCTAGGCCGTGTTGTGTCAGCCAAAGGACTGTCCATGTCACCTGAACATCGAAAAACCATTTTGTCTCATTCCAGGCCCCAAACCGTCAAAGACATGTTGTAATTTCTGGGTCTCTGTGGCTACAGTAGGACCTATATACCATGTTATGTGGACAAGACACATACACTTCGCGTTCTGGTAAAAGACAAAGGTGTTAAGAATCTTAGAGCACAACTTGATTGGACGTAAGAAGCAGATGAAACCTTTGTGTCTCTGGTTCAAGAACTGGCCTCTGCGGCTGCCCTGGCCAACCCTGATTTTGACAAACCTTTTCATCTTGATGTGTCTAACTCGGCGACTACAGTAAATGCTGTTTTATTTCAGAAGGTTTCGACGACTAGGCGGGTATTGATGTATTGTAGCGTAACACTAGATGGTGTTGAGCTTCGTCAACCAGAGTGTACTCGTTATGCAGCAGGGCTCGCTAAAGTGCTTCTTAAAACAGCTCATACAGTGATGGGACATCCCATATATGTTCTGACTGATCATGGGGTATCGGCGTATGTGGCTTCATCAGCATTTACCTTATCATCGCTTCGACAGTCTAGACTTTTACGTATTCTCACAGCTCCAAACATCAATTACGTTCACACAGGTATCAATATGGCGGATAACATTCAGCTAGGACCACATGAATGTGCTATGAGGGTTAATCACCAAAGGTACGTTCGGCCTGATCTCAATACTAAACCGCTTACATTTGGTTGCATCATGTTTACAGATGGTTGTTGTTGGAGAGACCATTCAGGACGTCTCCGTGCGGCGGCTGCCGTATTGGAGAGCAAGGGGGATGACTTCGTGCCTTGTGCCCACAAAAGGAGGGAATTGTGGGATGGACTGGCTAACTGGCTTAATAATTGTTTATTCTTGTCTTACCATGTGTCATACTGGTTTTACCTTTGTTTGATAAGATCGTAGAATGCAAGGTAGACTAGCCAAACTGGTTTTACAATTGAATTAAAAGATCGTGGAATGTAAGAAAGACTAACTAGTTGGCCTTGCAATTGTTTGTTCGCCTCGCGAAATATAAGAAAGGCTGGCTAACAGGGTTTGCAATTGTTTCCTTGAATTGTGGGATGAAAAAAAGGTTCAACTTCAGGAGTAACTGTCACTCTCCAGGTTATCCAGGGTCAAGTGCACACTTGGAAACTTTCATATTCGACCAAAATGTGCTTATCAGCGCATAAAAAGCACATTTGGTGGTACGCGGAAAGAATGGCAGCAGACAAAAAGGCTATTTAGAAAGATATCACCACTACGCAGAAGATCGTCGGCTACTCTGCCCTCACTGGAAGACATTGCCAGCCCTCGTTACCTCAGCAGAGCCAGGGACATGATCAGGGACCCATGCCACCCTGGTCACAATCGGTTCCAGCTGCTGCTCTCTGGCAGACAGACGCTGTAAGTTTCCCACATCCGTTGGGACTCTAAACTTGGGGTAACACAACACAATCCCTTCTGTGTAATAACTTCGGGTGAGGTAATATGAATAGTCATCAGGTACAAGGTGATCTGACACCTACATGCTGAATGAAGGTAAGTGAAAGACAGTGAGAGGTAAGTGATCCACTCAGGGGGTGGTGATGCAATGTATCCATAAAGGCAGAATTGTAAATTAAGAGTCTGGAGTCATAACTTGTAAAACTGTGTAAAACTGTCAGAGACACAAATGTCTCTCTATATATAGTGTAAAATCATCAAATTTCATAATTTAATAAGTTTTTAATTTGGCATCATTCTAATGGCTAGATATTAAGTTATAATGAAAACTATGATACTTGGCCAAAACGTGATTTTCAGCGCATGAAACGCACGTTAAGCCAATAAAAACTGAAATGTTCCCCTGCTGCGAAACAAACTGTCAGAGACACATAGTTACTGTGTATATAGTGTATAATTGTCCAATTCAAGTAAGTTTTTCATTTGGCATCATTCTAAGTGATATAAATTAAGTTATAGTGAAAATTATGATACTTGGCCAAAACGTGATTTTCAGCGCATGAAAAGCACATTCAGGCAATAAAAACTGAAATGTTCCCCTGCTGCCAAACAAACTGTATTATCGTCCAATTCAAGTAAGTTTTTCATTAAGCATCATTCTAAGTGATAGAAATTAAGTTATAGTGAAAATTATGATACTTGGCCAAAACGTGATTTTCAGCGCATGAAACGCACGTTAAGGCAATAAAACTGAAATGTTCCCCTGCTTCGAAACAAACTGTCAGAGAAACATAGTTACTGTGTATATAGTGTAAAATCGTCCAATTCAAGTAAGTTTTGCATTTAGCATCATTCTAAGTGATAGAAATTAAGTTATAGTGAAAATTGTGATACTAGCCCAAAACGTGATTTTCAGCGCATGAAACGCACGTTAAGGCAATAAAAACTGAAATGTTCCCCTGCTGCGAAACAAACTGTCAGAGACACATAGTTACTGTGTATATAGTGTATTATCGTCCAATTCAAGTAAGTTTTTCATTTAGCATCATTCTAAGTGATAGAAATTAAGTTATAGTGAACATTGTGATACTTGGCCAAAACGTGATTTTCAGCACATGAAACGCACGTTAAGGCAATAAAAACTGAAATGTTCCCCTGCTGCGACACAAACTGTCAGAGGCACATAGTTACTGTGTATATAGTGTATTATCGTCCAATTCAAGTAAGTTTTTCCATTTAGCATCATTCTAAGTGATAGAAATTAAGTTATAGTGAAAATTATGATACTAGCCCAAAACGTGATTTTCAGCGCATGAAACGCACGTTAAGGCAATAAAAACTGAAATGTTCCCCTGCTGCGAAATAAACTGTCAGAGACACATAGTTACTGTGTATATAGTGTAAAATCGTCCAATTCAAGTAAGTTTTTCATTTAGCATCATTCTAAGTGATATAATTTAAGTTATAGTGAAAATTGTGATACTTGGCCAAAACGTTATTTTCAGCACATGAAACGCACGTTAAGGCAATAAAAACTGAAATATTCCCCTGCTGCGAAACAAACTGTCAGAGGCACATAGTTACTGTGTATATAGTGTAAAATCGTCCAATTCAAGTAAGTTTTGCATTTAGCATCATTCTAAGTGATAAAAATTAAGTTATAGTGAAAATTATGATACTTGGCCAAAACGTGATTTTCAGCGCATGAAACGCACGTTAAGGAAATAAAAACTGAAATGTTCCCCTGCTGCGAAACAAACTGTCTGAGGCACAAAGTTGCTTGTATATAGTGTAAAATCGTCCAATTCAGGTATGTTTTTCATTTGGAATCATTCTAAGTGATAGAAATTAAGTTATAGTGAAAATTATGACACTTGGCCAAAACGTGATTTTCAGTGCATGAAACGCACGTTAAGGCAATAAAAACTGAAATGTTCCCCTGCTGCGAAACAAACTGTCAGAGGCACATAGTTACTGTGTATATAGTGTAAAATCGTCCAATTCAAGTAAGTTTTTCATTTAGCATAGTTCTAAGTGATAGAATTTAAGTTATAGTGAAAATTGTGATACTTGGCCAAAACGTGATTTTCAGCACATGAAACGCACGTTAACGCAATAAAAACTGAAATATTCCCCTGCTGCGAAACAAACTGTCAGAGGCACATAGTTACTGTGTATATAGTGTAAAATCGTCCATTCCAAGTAACTTTTGCATTTAGCATCATTCAAAGTGATAGAAATTAAGTTATAGTGAAAACTATGTTACTTGGCCAAAACGTGATTTTCAGCGCATGAAACGCACGTTAAGGCAATAAAAACTGAAATATTCCCCTGCTGCGAAACAAACTGTCAGAGGCACATAGTTACTGTGTATATACTGTAAAATCGTCCAATTCAAGTAAGTTTTGCATTTAGCATCATTCTAAGTGATAAAAATTAAGTTATAGTGAAAATTATGATACTTGGCCAAAACGTGATTTTCAGCGCATGAAACGCACGTTAAGGAAATAAAAACTGAAATGTTCCCCTGCTGCGAAACAAACTGTCAGAGGCACATAGTTACTGTGTATATAGTGTTAAATCGTCCAATTCAAGTAAGTTTTGCATTTAGCATCATTCTAAGTGATAGAAATTAAGTTATAGTGAAAATTATGATACTAGCCCAAAACGTGATTTTCAGCGCATGAAACGCACGTTAAGGAAATAAAAACTGAAATGTTCCCCTGCTGCGAAACAAACTGTCTGAGGCACAAAGTTACTGTATATATAGTGTATTATCGTCCAATTCAAGTAAGTTTTTCATTTAGCATCATTCTAAGTGATAGAAATTAAGTTATAGTGAAAATTGTCATACTTGGCCTAAACAAGATTTTCAGCACATGAAACGCACGTTAAGGCAATAAAAACTGAAATGTTCCCCTGCTGCGAAACAAACTTTCTGAGGCACAAAGTTGCTAAGTATATAGTGTAAAATCGTCCAATTCAAGTAAGTTTTTCATTTGGAATCATTCTAAGTGATAGAAATTAAATTATAGTGAAAATTATGACACTTGGCCAAAACGTGATTTTCAACGCATGAAACGCACGTTAAGGCAATAAAAACTGAAATGTTCCCCTGCTGCGAAACAAACTGTCAGAGGCACATAGTTACTGTGTATATAGTGTAAAATCGTCCAATTCAAGTAAGTTTTGCATTTAGCATCATTCTAAGTGATAGAAATTAAGTTATAGTGAAAATTATGATACTTGGCCAAAACGTGATTTTCAGCGCATGAAACGCACGTTAAGGCAATAAAAACTGAAATGTTCCCCTGCTGCGAAACAAACTTCCAGAGGCACATAGTTACTGTGTATATAGTGTAAAATCATCCAATTCAAGTAACTTTTGCATTTGGCATCATTCTAAGTGCTAGAAATTAAGTTGTAGTGAAAACTATGATACTTGGCCAAAACGTGATTTTCAGCGCATGAAACGCACGTTAAGGAAATAAAAACTGAAATGTTCCCCTGCTGCGAAACAAACTGCCAGAGGCACATAGTTACTGTGTATATAGTGTAAAATCATCCAATTCAAGTAAGTTTTGCATTTGGCATCATTCTAAGTGCTAGAAATTAAGTTATAGTGAAAACTATCATACTCGGCCAAAACATGATTTTCAGCGCATGAAACGCACGTTAAGGCAATAAAAACTGAAATGTTCCCCTGCTGCGAAACAAACTGTCAGAGGCACATAGTTACTGTGTATATAGTGTAAAATCGTCCAATTCAAGTAAATTTTGCATTTAGCATCATTCTAAGTGATAGAAATTAAGTTATAGTGAAAATTATGATACTTGGCCAAAACGTGATTTTCAGCGCATGAAACGCACGTTAAGGCAAAAAAACTGAAATGTTCCCCTGCTGCGAAACAAACTGCCAGAGGCACATAGTTACTGTGTCTATAGTGTAAAATCATCCAATTCAAGTAAGTATTGCATTTATCATCATTCTAAGTGCTAGAAATTAAGTTATAGTGAAAACTATGATACTTGGCCAAAACGTGATTTTCAGCGCATGAAACGCACGTTAAGGCAATAAAAACTGAAATGTTCCCCTGCTGCGAAACAAACTGTCAGAGGCACATAGTTACTGTGTATATAGTGTATAATTGTCCAATTCAAGTAAGTTTTTCATTTTGCATCATTCTAAGTGCTAGAAATTAAGTTATAGTGATAACTATGATTCTTGGCCAAAACGTGATTTTCAGCGCATGAAATGCACATTAAGGCAATAAAAACTGAAATGTTCCCCTGCTGCGAAACAATTTGTCAGTGACACATAGTTACTGTGTATATAGTGTATAATCGTCCAAATTAAGTAGGTTTTTCATTTGATATCATTCTAAGTGATGGAAGTTAGGGTTAGGGTTAGGGTTAGAGTTAGAGTTAGAGTTAGAGTTAGAGTTAGAGTTAGAGTTAGGGTTAGGGTTAGGGTTAGGGTTAGGGTTAGGGTTAGGGTTAGGGTTAGGGTTAGGGTTAGGGTTACATAGTTACTGTGTATATAGTGTATAATTGTCCAATTCAAGTAAGTTTTTCATTTTGCATCATTCTAAGTGCTAGAAATTAAGTTATAGTGAAAACTATGATTCTTGGCCAAAACGTGATTTTCAGCGCATGAAATGCACATTAAGGCAATAAAAACTGAAATGTTCCCCTGCTGCGAAACAATTTGTCAGTGACACATAGTTACTGTGTATATAGTGTATAATCGTCCAAATTAAGTAGGTTTTTCATTTGATATCATTCTAAGTGATGGAAGTTAGGGTTAGGGTTAGGGTTAGAGTTAGAGTTAGAGTTAGAGTTAGAGTTAGAGTTAGGGTTAGGGTTAGGGTTAGGGTTAGGGTTAGGGTTAGGGTTAGGGTTAGGGTTAGGGTTAGGGTTAGGGTTAGGGTTAGGGTTAGGGTTAGGTTAAGTTAAGTTATAGTGAAAACTATGATACTTGGCCAAAACGTGATTTTCAGTGCATGAAACGCACATTAGGACAAAAAAACTGAAATGTTTGTTAGGTCTGAAAATACAACTCAGGAGCAGGCTAAGAAAGAGTGAGATAAATTTAAATAGAAAATAAGTATTACCAGACTGCAAAGTGGACAGTGAGAGTTCCTACAGTGGGGTCCTGTTCACTGCGATGTTACTGCAACTCTAGTCGAATGACCAGTGAGTGTGTCTTAAATACAGGCAAAACTGACAGTTGTCCCTAAGACTTTGGACAGATACGTTTCAGTCATTTGCAGGGCAACAAGTAATTGATTAGTGTCGGGCCTGGAATCTGTAGTCAATGGTTTCCAGTCGTAGGGTGTTCTTCGTTGTTCCTACCCTGGGGAACACCGCCATCATGATTTTGGAGGAGACTGACCATTGTTTGTATTAGAGGGGGACATCCGAGCCCCAAACTGAATCATGGGGGAAGAAATCAAAGCTCCGTCGTTGAAGCCTGGTTGGTAGATGTGGGTTGGCGTCGACAGTTGGAATCGAGTCTGCTGTTAGAACGTACGTGTGGTCGGATGCAGATGTAGGGACACAGAGCCCAGTTGTATTGGTGGGGATGATCATATACACTTGCCATTCGCAGAGCCACCATATTTGGTCCAGTACTGTCCATGATTGGGAAGGAATGTGTCTGATCTCTGCGCACCTGGTGACGTGAATTTGGTCCAAAGGGGTCTTCGGATCCGGTCCGTTGAAGTTGAAACAGGATGGATAACAGTCTGTTCGGTTGTTGCACTGGACATACGTTGCGGTATTGACTGTAGCTACTAATGGTACTGCGACCATGGTATGTAGGCGGTCGAGCTTTGCTGGAAGGATTCTCTCAGATTACCCAGGATACAGTTGTAGGTGAGGTTGGCGAGTTCTTCGTTCTGTCGGTTGGACCATAGCTGTGGTTGGGCTACGGCAGTAGGCAAGAGGGAACAGACATAACAACTCATTGGTTGTGGCGCGGGCTGTGAGTGCGGTGTATCTGTACCAACTGTTCCTCATCATCGGGTTGGAGTCGTTTTCTTCCTGTGTTTGGACATGGGCGAGAATAAGGTGTATCTACTCAGGCTTAGGTGTTCCTGCCGGACGGATTTTGAGTAGGCGTGTGGCGGATGGTTGTACGAAGGGGTTCACACCAATCACTTTGGGGACCATGGCTGGACTAGTAGTGCGGATGGTGATAGTAAAGAGGGGGCCTTTTCCTGGTCGGTCCGGTCGGAGGCATAGGTTGATGCAGCCTTTTTGTTGGATATTGGTCGTGAGCTCTAGCATATGTTTACCATCTTTGATGGTGGTGGCTAACTTGGTGAAGTTAGCGGTCATGGTGGTAGCTTCTTTGGAAAGGGGCCATGTTTTGTAGCCTGTATGGAGGAGGACCTGGTCCAAGGTGTCTGGCCAGACCACTCAGACTCTGGGAGCTTGTAGGTACCAATAAAAATAACTGGAGTCAGTCCTGTGTAATCCCAAGTGAGTAAGCTGTAGGCTGAGCAAAGGGACTTGAACGACGATTGGTGTCTTGGTTAATGGGATGCAGATCTGGGGGCCCCTGATCGTTTCCTGAACCAGCTAGTGGGGCATTCTCCTCCAGTCGGAGTGTACCAAGGTTCTATTACGTTCCCCCCATGTGGTTGAACACAGAGTGGTGATGATGATGGCCAAAATCACACGGTGAGGTCCGTCCCAACGTGGAGAAGACCAGCACTTTCTTTTTATCACCTCGACGAGTACCAGGTCTCCTGGGGACAGGACCTCCTCTGTGGGAGACAGAGAAGATGTCGGCAGATTATTTTGCATTCATCACAGTTCTTTCTTGGAACATTTTGCATAACCACTTAGTGAGGGAATCTGTTTCTCCTTTCTCTTTTACCACCAGATCTTTTCCCCACATTGTTAAGTTGAAGGGTCTGTCGTTCACTGCCTCAAATGGTGTGCATCCCTGTGCTGTTGGAATGATTCTCATGTACGTTTCTACCAGGCTCAGGCATTCTTGCCATGGTTGTCCTGTGTCTTCCATGGTTTTTCTGAGTCTGAGTTTTACTGTTCTAATGGTTTGTTCGACGAGTCCAGCACTTTGGTTCAGTTTGATGAAATCCATGTTCAGAAGCTCGAATGGATATGTTCCTGTTTGCCTTGTTCCATGCTTGGGTCGTTCGTTGCCTTGAGAGTTGTGTCTACAGCAGTTCAGACAGTTTCTGCCAAAAAAAATTGAAGTAAGTTTGGAGACCTCTGGGAACATGCATTGTTTGTTGTACTGTACTGATCATCCCTCCTGTTGAGACATGGCTCTTCCCATGGCTCAATTTGGCAATTACTTCAAACAATGATCGTGTCACGCATGGCTTGTTTTCTACTGCATAGAGCCCGTTCTTGTGTTGAGTGGCTCCTTCTGTTTCCCATTGCAGTTTCTCTTCTTCTGGGGCATGATTTTGCATTTCTCTTAGGAATTCAGCAGGGATTGGGCTGTGTCTTTCCACCGTCACGTCTTGTTCTAGGAATAGTCTACATGCCTCTGTCAGTGCCACTATTTCTGCGGCTTGTGCAGACCAGTCGCCGGGGAGTCGTCCTGTCTTGAGGTTGTCTTTTTGAGTCACCACGGCATATACGTTGTGTTTTTCTCCATCCAGGGTTTTTGATGATGATCCATCCCCATAGGCAATGTGTCCGGGGGCAATGGGTTGTCCATTAGGTCAGTTGCATATACGTGGTTAATTATGATTCGTTGAGTGGGCAACTGTGAGAATTGGTTTAACTACTTGTCGTCCGGTCTCCCATGAACTTCAGGATGACATGTAATGGCCATGTTTGTTGTTCCTGTCCTGGTGCTGCTGGGCAGATATCTTCAGACTGTTCTCTTAGACTTTCAGCTACCTTGGCAGAATCATTCCCGACAATGTCGAGAGAGTAGACGCTGTTAAATGTGGTGGTGTGGAAGATATTTTTGGTCTGTAATTCCCTGGGTCGGAGGCCATTTTGGGTGGCCACTAGGCTTAGCCCAAGCTGGACCATGATATCTCGTCCCGGTAACTCTCCGATTTTCATTTTGCAGTCTGACAATAAACCCATTCCTTTTGTTGCTTTCTGACCCATATTAATCACTTACTTAATAGTTTTGTTGGGTTTATTCTGTTTTATTATTATAATAGTTATATTAATTCATTTCTTTATTAAATCAATCTCTTTCTTTTCTTTGTATTAATTCATTACTTTGTTAAATCATTCTCTTTCTGTTTTTCAAAAGTCTTGAGGTCACACCAAGTCATCTTTAACCTAGACAGCCTGTTCCAGGATGGTTATACAAACAATCCACCCAATCTGGGTCCTTGAGATTTGGTGGGCCCTTGGTGACGAGGACAGGGCTATTCGGACAATAACAAGAATATTGTTATCGTTATGTAACCGTACACTTCGGGTTTTTCTGTATGTAACGATTATATGATTATGATTATATTATATGATTCTTAGGTCAAGGAGGTTGTATAATTACTCTAATCTAAATGTTGTTAGGTCTAGTCCCTGTTTTTGTTATTAGTAAAATACTTTGATTGTTATTGTAGTCCCAGATGTTGTTTTTACTCATACGTGATGGAATGATCAACAACTCTGTAACTTGTGACCATAAGAATGGGACGAAAACGTCTATTCGAGGAGACGTTCGGAAGTTGCAAGGGACACTTGCTGTAACTCTCCCTTCCGGAGGCTTTTACCTGTTGTATCCATTTCTATTTAATTAAATGTCAATAATTGAATAAGATGTCTTCCTGCAGTTATTGATAATTACGGACGAAGGTAATTATTAATGAACCTGACATTTTGGTCCTTCTGAGCCATGGAGGTCAATATACCGGAGCGAGAACCCAGGCGCTGCTGTTCGACATCTGGTAAGTGACCGTGCGCACGGCGTCTTCAAAACCCTTGGTGGGCCGGAGTTTTTCGACGGGGGCGCCTGGATTCTCGGCGGTTGAAGACTTTTCCTGCTGGAGGGAGACATCTGATGGATCTCGGGTAAGTCCACATTAATGTCTGCATGTTGTGAAGGTGTTTACAAATGCGTTAAAGGGACATTGTATGTGAGGCCCATTGTTGGGCTGGTTTCGCGTCCTGGGTGACGGCGATAAAACCCTGTGTTTATACTAGTCAATGGCAGGTACGGTGGGGCACTTTGCTGGAAAGTGTCCTGTGTCTCAGGGGTAGGCACGAATGTATTGTACTAGAGGTACAATATTGGGGCCGGGGAGTGTCCTGTGTCTAAAGGGTAGGCACGAATATACGTTGTATGTTGTTTGTGTGGTTTCTGCAGTAAAATTAAGATAAGCCTAGGAAATACAGTCGAAGGAGTGATAATAATAAAAATAGATATAATAAAGTTAACTCTGTGAGGCACACGAACTCACTACAAAAAAGTAAAATATGGGAAACACGTGTTGTAAGGCGGGTTTGGATGACGATCCAAAAAATACGTCTAACTTGTAAGGATTGGAAAAAATTGGTAAGACAAAGCGCTTTAAAAATATTACACAGATATATTTATGGATAAATAAATATGGGTTTGCTGGCCAGCTTAAAATGCATAAAATGCAGGATAATATATGCACTAATGCATAGAGGTAATATACATATATAAATAATATGTGAGTGGATAAAAGTGTAACAGCTTGTTCCACAGACACTAATGGCGAAATAAGGCCGGGGAGAAGTTAAAAAATACTATTTTGGGAAAATAGTGGGGGCTCCCTCGGATAACGGGGATATATTTAAGACCGTGGCGGCGGGAAAGTACTGTTTGGTAAGGAAAAAATAGCGGGGCCTCCTCGGCTGACGGGGAAAATATTTACCGAGATAGGTGACGGGCGCGGAGGAAGTTTAACAAAAATAAAGGGAGCTAGAAAATTAATGGGGACACTGGTATTTGATTTGGTTAATCCGGGTATGACGTTTTGTGATTACAATAAATTGGGTTTTTTTGTGATGCTTGGGCTTGTATAACAACAATTAGAATGGTTATTTCCAAGTGCTGGTGGTGCTTTGTTAATATAACCTATATGTACTGTCAATTTACAGCAATGTGATGGCTTATTGCAGCTTGGTTTTTGATCCCGTCCGCTAGCGGGAAGATGGTGTTTAAAAAGACAAAAGAATATATACAAAATGATCATTTAAATGTTTAGCAGGGAATGTCACCTGTGTTTTTATTATGCTCTAGACTTGCCAAAAAATGTGTCAACTGCGGGGGAAGCGTTTCTGGTGCAGCGGCTGCTGATTAAATGGGAGTGAAACATGTGGGCCGCGGGGCAGACGATTTAACTGTGTTGGGCTTTCGGGAGCGTTCGGACCGTGTAAACGACTAGAATTTTGTGATCCTTTCCGTGAAGACATTATAATAATAATAATTGGCCTTGGGGGTGCTGAAGCAAACTTGAGGGCAGAAAATGGGTTTTTGCCATATTGTTGTGCTTGCAGCATACATATTCTGGATATATGGGGTCTTAAAAAAAAAATATTGTGATGTAGTTGAATATCGGAAGAGGGGTTAATTTGACGTTTTAATGGTTGTCTTCTCTAAAAAGCGTTGTATTTGGGCACAGGGAAAAAGCTGGTTTGTAAACATAAGATAACAATGCTGTTTTCGCAGCAAGAGTGGAGGTCATAGTTAACGGCTAATTGCGTTTTCTGTTTGGACTTTTCAGAATAAGAACAATACATGGGCTGCAAGAAATGCAAGGTTATGCGAATGCTTTCGCATTGATATTTTGGGTTTTAAAATGAAATGCATTAAGAGGATAGAAAAATCTGTTCAGTAAAAGGTTGATTTGGTAAAAAGCTTTGGATTTGGGAAATAGACAAAAATAGTCATTTTTGAGCAATTGTGGATTTCAAAGGGCTCTTAGTTAAAGGAAACTAGCTTTTGGAGGATAAAATAATATTAATACTATTTCAGAATTTTTTGATTATTCAAAATACTTTAATCCAGGAGGTTGGCTGTTTAAAAGAAAAAAAGGCCAGGATGACAAAATTTACAATATTATGGTATATTGGTGACGATAAGGTTTTTAAAACATTAAAGTTTGTAATTAGGAATTGTCTAACAAAAGGTTGATTTGTCTCATTTAATTGTTGTAGATTTTTGTTTTGGTAACAGGCTATGGGAAATGACTCGTGTCTTAAGTAAACATCATATGAGGTGATTTACAAAGTATAGTAGGTATTGAATTATTTGGCTGTTAACGACATCAGATGGGAAATTTACAATGCAATAGTGGCATGATAAAATTCATGGCATTCATCCAAATAATTAGGTGAATTGTAAATAAAATAATTGGTTTAGGATGAGCATATTTTCCCTAAGAATGGAGTAACATGGAATGTTTTTCAAAGTGCACTTGAAAGAACATTGTCTGTTGTCCTGGCAGGAGGAAATATGCTTTGTCACAGGTCATATTGATGACTTTAAGGATATTACGGATTGGATAAGCATTGGTCAATTGATACAACCAAATAACGTTGCTTTTACGGCTTTAAGGGCATGCAAATTGATTGGATAAGCATTGGTCAATTGATACAACCAAATAACGTTGCTTTTACGGCTTTAAGGGCATGCAAATTGGTTAGAACTTTAGCAACGATGGGGTTAATACGCCTGAATGTTACAGTGATAACGAGTGACAATAACAAGCTTAGATAAGGGAGGGAAAGGAGAAATTCTCCAAATTCCAGAATCTGGCTTAGAAACAGGTTATGTTAGTCGTTTTGGGTTTTTGACAGGATGTGGTAGTACATAAATTCTGGGAAATTTTGGGAAATTGGGGACCCCATATCTAAAACAAGTTTGAGACAAATGTGTAAATAGGCTCTATTTGGCGCTGGATGCACGAATTCTAGTGGGGCCTTTCATGTTTTGAAACAAGTGACGCTTTAGGTAGATGGGTTGTCTATGAACAAAATGGGATGGGCGAAATTCGCTTACAAATTAGGCGTGTTATCTTGGTTCATAGAATTTGGAGTCAAGGCGACGTAATAAAGGCCATAGGCGTCATGTTGTATAAAATAGGCGTGGATGAATTAGTTTTACAAATGGGGGAGATTATCTTATCACCTGAAACAAGTAGAAACAAAATTGGATGGCCGCATTAAAAGGTGATTGGCATGCTATTAGAGGGAATTGGGATTTTCCAAAAAACCTGATAGGGAGCCATTAGGTCATGGCGGCTGTGAAAATAAAAACCTTAGATGTGAAACTATTCCCACCTCAATTCGGGGAACAAACAGCTAAACTGATAGCATTAAAAAGGATATAACTTTGTGTGAAACTTGAAGGTAATTTTTTACAAACGGTTAAAATGCTAGAGTGGGGGTGTGTATATTAAAGGATCTACTAATGAATGCGGGGTGGATCCAGACCTTCCGGAATGTGGGGTATTCATGGCGTCCTCGAGAATTTGTGGATTTTCTCCGGGTACTCCAGTTTACTCCCACAAAATGAAATTATGGATGCTAGACTGGTTGAACACACTAAATTCTTCTGTTTATGAGTGTGAGCGTGAATGATAGTTTGTCTTTTTGTGTTTTTTGATTGGCAGACCACCGAGACATAATCTATCAATAAAAGATCAATAAAGAAAATAATTTGGGCTTGAGTCAAGGGAAGACCTATGTCTCGACAAGGGGGAGGTGGCCTTGCTACAACGGCACTACAAGGCTTAGGGTTTAAATCTATATGCATACCCACATATCCATTTCAAAAAATACATATAGATTTTATTTTATTTTTATTAGATCATATGGATATCATTCCACGATATGGAATTCCAGAAACTATTTATAGTGATAATGGCTCCCATTTTGTTAATATAATAGTTGTCTACCATCCACAATTGGCGGACCTTATATGAAGTCCTGTTTGGTAGACCTTACAAATTGTTATTATTCACTACACAATGACAATTGGATGATGAGGCGAATCTATCAGAGAAAAAAAAAAACGCACACACCAAATTTAGACTATCAGAGGGAGATTTTGCTTCTCAACAGGAAACGGACGAAGCGACGGTGATTCTTGAAGACTGGATGCTGATAAGCAGCATAAAAGAAGAAACATCGGAGCAACGCAAAGTGGGAGGGTCCTTGTTACTGAAAGGGGACACGGATGCACCTTTCCCACAGTAAGAAGGTTGTCTAAATTGAAACGTTTCAAGAGGAAAACTCCCTAAACAAAGACAAAAAGTCATGTTGAAAACAATTATTGCTTTTGGGGCAATGAGATTAATGATGATTGTGATTCTATTCCTTTCCACAGTAGGGTTGTTTTCTCCAGTTGGAGAAAAAGGCGGAGGCGTTTCAATTGAGGATACACCTTCTTACGGGAGGGTAAACCGAGAAACATACACATTTACATTTAATTAACATTACCTACTAAATCAAATTTCCACATTGAAAATATATATTTGGACTCGGCGACGTCCCGGTTGCCATACAAAAAGAGATGGTGGGAAATATGTGTGGTACATTAACAGCAAAAAATTAAAGATTGGGAAAAGCCTTGTTGCAGAAATTGGTCAAGATTGGAAAGCTTGGACTGACATATTAACCTGTGAAATTTATTTCTGAAACAGGGATTTCCCAAACGGGGGATAATTGGGCGCTGTTAATGGAGTGTAAAGAAGGCAAGCACTATGTGGAGCTACTTTGGTAAAAGGGTGGTCTCAATTGAAACATTGAGGGGACGGGTAAGATAAACTTTCTGACTTAATAAGATACGGGAAACACCAATATTAATTGAAAAGATTATTGCTCAGCAAGCAATACCATAAAACTATAGGGAACTCTTTTATATTGGGTTTGACGTCTCCATATGGTTTCAATTGAGACTAAACCATCTTACAAAGGATTAGGATAACCTACCAGACAAGGGAAAATACGATGGGGTCTAACAACTCCCTCAATCACCATTCATTTGGGGAAAAGTGTTTTTACAAATGAAAAAACGTGTCCTACTTGGCAAGAAAAAATATTGAAGCAGTGTTTATCCTGTTACGCGGTAAATAGGAAGTCAATTTTTCCACTGTTTAATCATTTTACCTGCTTAAACCTTACAGGGCATGGTCTGAAGCTGGGGGCGATAAATGAGACGTGGTGTACCGGCGTTCTAAAACAAACTACACCCCTGATACCACGTTCTGGCCTATGGTGGCGGGGTGGTAGATAAATTATACGACTCCTGCCGAAACGCGGCAGGACTAGGTACTTTGGTCTCACTGCTCTTACCGGTGTCTGTTTTTCCATCCACAGTGGAGGAGATACAATTGGCGGCTCATAATTCGGAGGTGAAGGGTCGACCCTCCCGACATCGTCGAGAGGCATGGAGGGAAGGAGATCCAACATACATTGATGCGATTGGCATCCCCCGGGGCGTACCAGATGAGTATAAGCTGGCTAATCAGATCGCAGCAGGTTGGGAGTCTATCTTCCTTCTAATCACCCCAAACAAAAATGTGGATAGAATAAATTACTTACATTACAATGTTCAAAACTTGGAAATTATACTGAACAGGGATTTGTGGCCATGAAGGAACAACTGGCAGCTACCAGTCTGATGGCGTTCCAGAATCGCATAGCGGTGGATATGATCCTTGAAACAGGGGGCGTGTGTGCAATGTTTGGAAAACAATGTTGCACCTTCATACCGAACAACGCGTCACCCAGTGGATCTCTCACCAGGGCCATTACTGGCCTGCAAACACTGAACCGCAATATGCAAGAGCACTCTGGAGTAGATACGTCCGCATTGTCAGATTGGTGGGATAAGACCTTTGGAAAATCTAAAGATTTGGACTATAGGCACAATTACCGCTATCCTAACATTGTGTGGGTGATGTAGTATCCCCTGTTTGCGCTCCTTGCTAAGCCGACTTATAACTACTGAAATTGCCCCTACAAATTCTAAAGTACATGAGTTGTATCTTATGGGACGGTTTGGGGAAAGCAGTGAGGTCCAGGAGTACGGTAAATCCGAGGACCAATTGGACGAATATAATTATGTTTTTTCTCTTTCAGACCAGCCATGGGAGTAAGGAGTAGGCGGATAAAATCGCAGTCACCGACATTTCCATTTAGTGATTACTAAGAAATGACTAATAACATACATATTATAAAAACGGGGGAATGTTGGGTTTATTCTGTTTTATTATTATAATAGTTATATTAATTCATTTCTTTATTAAATCAATCTCTTTCTTTTCTTTGTATTAATTCATTACTTTGTTAAATCATTCTCTTTCTGTTTTTCAAAAGTCTTGAGGTCACACCAAGTCATCTTTAACCTAGACAGCCTGTTCCAGGATGGTTATACAAACAATCCACCCAATCTGGGTCCTTGAGATTTGGTGGGCCCTTGGTGACGAGGACAGGGCTATTCGGACAATAACAAGAATATTGTTATCGTTATGTAACCGTACACTTCGGGTTTTTCTGTATGTAACGATTATATGATTATGATTATATTATATGATTCTTAGGTCAAGGAGGTTGTATAATTACTCTAATCTAAATGTTGTTAGGTCTAGTCCCTGTTTTTGTTATTAGTAAAATACTTTGATTGTTATTGTAGTCCCAGATGTTGTTTTTACTCATACGTGATGGAATGATCAACAACTCTGTAACTTGTGACCATAAGAATGGGACGAAAACGTCTATTCGAGGAGACGTTCGGAAGTTGTAAGGGACACTTGCTGTAACTCTCCCTTCCGGAGGCTTTTACCTGTTGTATCCATTTCTATTTAATTAAATGTCAATAATTGAATAAGATGTCTTCCTGCAGTTATTGATAATTACGGACGAAGGTAATTATTAATGAACCTGACAAGTTTAAACAACAATTATTTTCTAAATTACCCGAAATTGATCTCTACTTTGTGATTAACCCAATATCTCTGAACACACAAAGACCAAAAGTCACTGACTTTGTCTTAGTTAAGTCCCTGACTCTATTAACAGACCAAGACTATAAAGCCCTTGCTAATTCTTGTTCTACTTTCATTGGTCCCGGACCAATTGGTTTATTACCAGACTGCAAAGTGGACAGTGAGAGTTCCTACAGTAGGGTCCTGTTCAACGCGATGTTCCCGCAACTCTAGCCGAATGACCTGTGTGTGTGTCTTAAATACAGGAAAAACTGACAGTTGTCACTAGGACTTTGGACAGATACATTTCAGTCATTTGCAGGCCAAAAGGTAATTGATCAGTGTCGGACAGTTGAGTATTTGTGCTGACATGTGACCCCAATCACAAGACTTAGATTGTTTATTCAGTCAGACAGTTGGGTGTTTATGCTGACATGTGAGCCATAAGGATGACTACGATGCTGTTATACTTACAAAAACTTATACAATATGAACAAGCATTTGCAAAGACACTTTGTCTTATCTTACATGTTCCCTTGCTGCCAAACAAACTGTCAGAGACACATAGTTACTGTGTATATAGTGTAAAATCGTCCAATTCAAGTAAGTTATCCATTTGGCATTATTCTCATTGCTAAAAATTAAGTTACAATGACAACAATCATACTTGCCAAAACGTGATTTTCAGGGTATGAAAAGTACATTAAGGCAATAAAAACTGAAAAGTTCCCCTGCTGCCAAACAAACTGTCAGAGACACAGTTACTGTGTATATAGTGTAAAATCGTCCAATTCAAGTAAGTTTTTTATTTGGCATCGTTCAAAGTGATAGAAATTAAGTTACAATGAAAACTATCATACTTGGCAAAAAATGTAAAATTGTCCAATTCAAGTAAGTCTTTCATTGGCATCATTCTAGGTGATCCCGGAGCTATTTCCCACGATAAACAGCGTCCAAAACCGGCATTTTGCGGTTAAAGTAGTGGTTGTATTAGAACAAGGCGCAGTCGGTTCTGGTTCAAGTTTTTACCCAGAAATCGTGTCCAATGATGATAGGGATGTATTTTTGATTATTCTTTATAAAAATAATATTCTAGGGATGTTCAGAAGTTATGTTATGCCCGAATAAATGACCTCAATTTGGGCACTTTATTCAGAAGTGATTGTTTAGAACCAGGCCCAGTCGGTTCTGGTTGGTGCTTTACCCACATTCAGTGTTGATTGTGTGGGTGGATGTAATTTCACTATTCTCTGTAAGAATAAAGATCCATAGTGTCAAAAACATGCATTTTGCGACAAAAACAGTGGTTGTATTAGAACCAGGCCCAGTCGGTTCTGGTTTGTGTATACACCCGTATTGTGTGTCCAATAGGAATGGGGTTGTACTTTTGACTAGTCTGTATAAAAATTATCATCTAGGGATGTTCAGAAGTTCTTCTATGCCCGAATAAATGACCTCCATTTGGGCACTTTATTTTGCATGGTGGTTGTATTAGAACCAAGCCCAGTCGGTTCTGGTTGGTACTTTTACCCAGAGTTAGTGTTGATTGTGTAGGTGGATGTATTTTCACTATTCTGTCTAAAAATAAAGATCCAGGATGGTTCTAGGGGTATTTCCCACCATAAATAGTCTCCAAAACATGCATTTTGCGATAAAAAATAGTAGTTGCTTTATAACTGGGTCCTGTCGGTTCTGGTTGCTGTTTATATCCGAAACTTGTGTCCAAAGATAATGGGGATGTATGTGACGCTTTAGGTAGATGGGTTGTCTATGAACAAAATGGGATAGGAAAAATTCGACGGTGATCGAGGTTGCCAACTCTAATGTGGGGAGTGAGCAGTGCCGTGTTAATTTGGTTCATAGAATTTGGACTCAAGGCGACGTGATAAAGGCCATAGGCGTCATGTCGCACAAAAATGGTGTGGAGGAATTTGTCTTACAAATGGGGGAGATTATCTTATCACCTGGATGGAGTGGAAACAAATTTGGATGGCCGTTTTAAAAGGTGATTGGCATACTATTAGAGGGAATTGGGATTTTCCAAAAAACCTGATTAGGACATGACAGCTATGGTTTGGTTTACGGTTATGGTTAAGGTTATGGTTGGGGTTATGGTTTGGGTTAGCGTTATTTTTAGGGGTTAGGGGTTATGGTTTGGGTTATGGTTATTGTTGGGGTTACTGTTATGGATGGGATTATGGTTTGGGTTAGGGTTATTGTTAGGGGTTGGGGTAATAGTTTGTGTTAGGGTTATTGTTAGGGTTTGGGCGTTATGGTTTGGTTTACGGTTATGGTTAAGGTTATTGTTGGGGTTATGTTTGGGGTTATGGTTTGGGTTAGCGTTATTTTTAAGATTTAGGGGTTATGGTTTGGGTTATGGTTATTGTTGGGGTTATGGATGGGATTATGGTTTGGGTTATTGTTGGGGGTTGGGTGTTATGGTTTGGGTTATGGTTATGGTTTGGGTTATGGTTATGGTTGGGGTTATGGTTTGGGTTAGGGTTATTGTAAGGGGTTATGGTTTGGGTTAGGGATATTGTTAGGGGTTAGGGGTTATGGTTTGGGTTAGGGTTGGGGTTATGGTTGGGGTTATGGTTGGGGTTATGGTTATGGTTGGGGTTATGGTTGGGGTTATGGTTGGGGTTATGGTTGGGGTTATGGTTGGGGTTATGGCTATGGTTGGGAATATGGTTTTGGTTGGGGTTATGGTTATGGTTGGGAATCTGGTTATAGTTGGGGTTAAGGTTTGGGTTAGGGTTATGGTTTGGGTTATGGTTTGGGTTAGTGTTATGGTTTGGGTTATGGTTTGGGTTCGGGTTATGGTTTGGGTTAGGGTTATTGTTAGGGGTTTGGGGTTATGGTTTGGGTTATGGTTATGGTTGGGGTTATGGCTATGGATGGGATTATGGTTTGGGTTAGGGTTCTTGTTAGGGGTTTGGGTTAGGGTTATTGTTAGAAGTTAGGGGTTATGGTTTGGGTTATGGTTGGGGTTATGGTTTAGGTTAGGGTTATTGTTAGGGGTTGGGGTTATGGTTTGGGTTAGGGTTATTTTTAGGGTTTAGGGGTTATGGTTTGGGTTATGGTTACTGTTAGGGTTATGGTTATGGTTTGGGTTAGAGTTATTGTTAGGGGTTGGGGTTATGGTTTGGGTTAAGGTTAATGTTAGACGTTGGGGTTATGGTTTGGGTTAGGGTTATTGTTAGGGGTTATGGTTTGGGTTATGGTTACTGTTAGGGTTATGGTTATGGTTTGGGTTAGAGTTATTGTTAGGGGTTGGGGTTATGGTTTGGGTTAGGGTTATTGTTAGGGGTTATGGTTTGGGTTATGGTTACTGTTAGGGTTATGGTTATGGTTTGGGTTAGAGTTATTGTTAGGGGTTGGGGTTATGGTTTGGGTTAGGGTTATTGTTAGGGGTTATGGTGATGGTTTGGGTTATGGTGATGGTTTGGGTTATGGTGATGGTTTGGTGTATGGTTATGGTTGGGGTTAGGGTTATGGTTTAGGTTAGGTTTATTGTTAGGGGTTGGGGTTATGGTTTGGGTTAAGGTTATTGTTAGGCGTTGGGGTTATGGTTTGGGTTAGGGTTATTGTTAGGCGTTGGGGTAATAGTTTGTGTTAGGGTTATTGTTAGGGTTTAGGGGTTATGGTTTGGTTTACGGTTATGGTTAAGGTTATGGTTGGGGTTATGGTATGGGTTAGCGTTATTTTTAGGGGTTAGGGGTTATGGTTTGGGTTATGGTTATTGTTGGGGTTACTGTTATGAATGGGATTATGGTTTGGGTTAGGGTTATTGTTAGGGGTTGGGGTAATAGTTTGTGTTAGGGTTATTGTTAGGGTTTAGGGGTTATGGTTTGGTTTACGGTTATGGTTAAGGTTATGGTTGGGGTTATGGTTTGGGTTTTGTTTATTGTTGGGGTTATGGTTTGGGTTAGGGTTATTGTTAGGGGTTGGGGTTATGGTTTGGTTTAGGGTTATTGTTAGGAGTTAGGGGTTATGTTTTGGGTTATGGTTATGGTTTGGGTTATGGTTGGGGTTATGGTTTAGGTTAGGGTTATTGTTAGGGGTTGGGGTTATGGTTTGGGTTAGGGTTATTTTTAGGGGTTAGGGGTTATGGTTTGGGTTAGGGTTATTGTTAGGGGTTGGGGTTATGGTTAGGGTTATGGTTTGGGTTATGATTGGAGTTATGGTTGGGGTTATGGTCAGGGTTATGGTTAGGGTTGGGGTTATGGTTGGGGTTATGGCTATGGTTGGGGTTATGGTTTGGGTTAGGGTTATTGTTAGGGGTTTGAGTTATGGTTTGGTTTAGGGTTAATTTTGGGAGTTAGGGGTTATGTTTTGGGTTATGGTTATGGTTTGGGTTATGGTTATGGTTGGGGTTATGGTTTAGGTTGGGGTTATTGTTAGGGGTTGGGGTTATGGTTAGGGTTATGGTTTGGGTTATGATTGGAGTTATGGTTGGGGTTATGGTCAGGGTTATGGTTAGGGTTGGGGTTATGGTTGGGGTTATGGCTATGGTTGGGGTTATGGCTATGGTTGGGGTTATGGTTTGGGTTAGGGTTATTGTTGGGGGTTGGGTGTTATGGTTTGGGTTATGGTTATGGTTTGGGTTATGGTTATGGTTGGGGTTATGGTTTGGGTTAGGGTTATTGTAAGGGGTTATGGTTTGGGTTAGGGTTGGGGTTATGGTTGGGGTTATGGTTGGGGTTATGGTTGGGGTTATGGTTGGGGTTATGGTTGGGGTTATGGTTGGGGTTATGGTTGGGGTTATGGTTGGGGTTATGGTTGGGGTTATGGTTGGGGTTATGGTTATGGTTATGGTTGGGGTTATGGTTGGGGTTATGGTTGGGGTTATGGCTATGGTTGGAAATATGGTTTTGGTTGGGGTTATGGTTATGGTTGGGAATCTGGTTATGGTTTGGGTTAGGGTTATTGTTAGGGGTTGGGGTTATGGTAAGGGTTATGGTTTGGGTTATGATTGGAGTTATGGTTGGGGTTATGGTTAGGGTTATGGTTAGGGTTGGGGTTATGGTTGGGGTTATGGCTATGGTTGGGAATATGGTTTTGGTTCGGGTTATGTTTATGGTTGGAAATCTGGTTATGGTTGGGGTTATGGTTTGGGTTATGGTTTGGGTTATGGTTTGGGTTATGGTTTGGGTTATGGTTTGGGTTATGGTTTGGGTTATGGTTTGGGTTATGGTTTGGGTTATGGTTTGGGTTATGGTTTGGGTTATGGTTTGGGTTATGGTTTGGGTTATGGTTTGGGTTATGGTTTGGGTTATGGTTTGGGTTATGGTTTGGGTTATGGTTTGGGTTATGGTTTGGGTTATGGTTTGGGTTATGGTTTGGGTTATGGTTTGGGTTATGGTTTGGGTTATGGTTTGGGTTATGGTTTGGGTTATGGTTTGGGTTATGGTTTGGGTTATGGTTTGGGTTATGGTTTGGGTTATGGTTTGGGTTATGGTTTGGGTTATGGTTTGGGTTATGGTTTGGGTTATGGTTTGGGTTATGGTTTGGGTTATGGTTTGGGTTATGGTTTGGGTTATGGTTTGGGTTATGGTTTGGGTTATGGTTTGGGTTATGGTTTGGGTTAGCGTTATTGTTAGGGGTTGGGGTTATGGTTTTGGTTAGGGTTGTTGCTCGGGGTTATGTTTTGGGTTATGGTTATGGGTTGGGTTAGGGTTATTGTTTGTGGTTGGGGTTATGGTTTGGGTTAGGGTTATTGTTAGGGGTTATGGTTTGGGTTATGGTTATGGTTTGGGTTAGGGTTATTGTTAGGGGTTGGGGTTATGGTTTGGGTTATGGTTTGGGTTAGGGTTATTGTTAGGGGTTGGGGTTATGGTTTGGGTTAGGGTTATTGCTAGGGGTTATGTTTTGGGTTATGGTTATGGCTTCCGTTAGGGTTATTATTTGTGGTTGGGGTTATGGTTTGGGTTAGGTTTATTGTTAGGGGTTATGGTTTGGGTTATGGTTATGGTTTGGGTTATGGTTGGGGTTAAGGTTTAGGTTAGGGTTATTGTTAGGGGTTGGGGTTATGGTTTGGGTTAGGGTTATTTTTAGGGGTTAGGGGTTATGGTTTGGGTTAGGGTTATTGTTAGGGGTTGGGGTTATGGTTAGGGTTATGGTTTGGGTTATGATTGGAGTTATGGTTGGGGTTATGGTCAGGGTTATGGTTAGGGTTGGGGTTATGGTTGGGGTTATGGCTATGGTTGGGGTTATGGCTATGGTTGGGGTTATGGTTTGGGTTAGGGTTATTGTTAGGGGTTTGAGTTATGGTTTGGTTTAGGGTTAATGTTGGGAGTTAGGGGTTATGTTTTGGGTTATGGTTTGGGTTATGGTTATGGTTGGGTTTATGGTTTAGGTTGGGGTTATTGTTAGGGGTTGGGGTTATGGTTTGGGTTAGGGTTATTGCTAGGGGTTGTGTTTTGGGTTATGGTTATGGGTTGGGTTAGGGTTATTGTTTGTGGTTGGGGTTATGGTTTGGGTTAGGGTTATTGTTAGGGGTTATGGTTTGGGTTATGGTTACTGTTTGGGTTATGGTTATGGGTTAGGGTTAGGGTTAGGGTTAGGGTTAGGGTTATTGTTAGAGGTTATGGTGATGGTTTGGGTTATGGTGATGGTTTGGTTTATGGTTATGGTTGGGGTTATGGTTAGGGTTATGGTCTAGGTTAGGTTTATTGTTAGGGGTTGGGGTTATGGTTTGGGTTAAGGTTGGGGTTATGGTTAGGGTTATGGTTTAGGTTAGGTTTATTGTTAGGGGTTGGGGTTATGGTTTGGGTTAAGGTTATTGTTTGGCGTTGGGGTTATGGTTTGGGTTAGGGTTATTGTTAGGCGTTGGGGTAATAGTTTGTGTTAGGGTTATTGTTAGGGTTTAGGGGTTATGGTTTGGTTTATGGTTATGGTTAAGGTTAAGGTTGGGGTTATGGTTTGAGTTAGTGTTATTTTTAGGGGTTAGGGGTTATGGTTTGGGTTATGGTTATTGTTGGGGTTATGGTTATGGATGGGATAATGGTTTGGGTTAGGGTTATTGTTAGGGGTTGGGGTAATAGTTTGTGTTAGGGTTATTGTTAGGGTTTAGGGGTTATGGTTTGGTTTACGGTTATGGTTAAGGTTATGGTTGGGGTTAAGGTTTTGGGTTAGCGTTATTTTTTAGGGGTTAGGGGTTATGGTTTGGGTTGTGGTTATTGTTGGGGTTACTGTTATGGATGGGATTATGGTTTGGGTTAGGGTTATTGTTAGGGGTTGGGGTAATAGTTTGTGTTAGGGTTATTGTTAGGGTTTAGGCGTTATGGTTTGGTTTACGGTTATGGTTAAGGTTATGGTTGGGGTTATGGTTGGGGTTATGGTTTGGGTTAGCGTTATTTTTAGGATTTAGGGGTTATGGTTTGGGTTATGGTTATTGTTGGGGTTATGGTTATGGATGGGATTATGGTTTGGGTTAGGGTTATTGTTGGGGGTTGGGTGTTATGGTTTGGGTTATGGTTATGGTTTGGGTTATGGTTATGGTTGGGGTTATGGTTTGGGTTAGGGTTATTGTAAGGGGTTATGGTTTGGGTTAGGGTTGGGGTTATGGTTGGGGTTATGGTTGGGGTTATGGTTGGGGTTATGGTTGGGGTTATGGTTGGGGTTATGGTTGGGGTTATGGTTGGGGTTATGGTTGGGGTTATGGTTGGGGTTATGGTTATGGTTATGGTTGGGGTTATGGTTGGGGTTATGGTTGGGGTTATGGCTATGGTTGGAAATATGGTTTTGGTTGGGGTTATGGTTATGGTTGGGAATCTGGTTATGGTTGGGGTTATGGTGTGGGTTAGGGTTATTGTTAGGGGTTGGGGTTATGGTTAGGGTTATGGTTTGGGTTATGATTGGAGTTATGGTTGGGGTTATGGTTAGGGTTATGGTTAGGGTTGGGGTTATGGTTGGGGTTATGGCTATGGTTGGGAATATGGTTTTGGTTCGGGTTATGTTTATGGTTGGAAATCTGGTTATGGTTGGGGTTATGGTTTGGGTTATGGTTTGGGTTATGGTTTGGGTTATGGTTTGGGTTATGGTTTGGGTTATGGTTTGGGTTATGGTTTGGGTTATGGTTTGGGTTATGGTTTGGGTTATGGTTTGGGTTATGGTTTGGGTTATGGTTTGGGTTATGGTTTGGGTTATGGTTTGGGTTATGGTTTGGGTTATGGTTTGGGTTATGGTTTGGGTTATGGTTTGGGTTATGGTTTGGGTTATGGTTTGGGTTATGGTTTGGGTTATGGTTTGGGTTATGGTTTGGGTTATGGTTTGGGTTATGGTTTGGGTTATGGTTTGGGTTATGGTTTGGGTTATGGTTTGGGTTATGGTTTGGGTTATGGTTTGGGTTATGGTTTGGGTTATGGTTTGGGTTATGGTTTGGGTTATGGTTTGGGTTATGGTTTGGGTTATGGTTTGGGTTAGCGTTATTGTTAGGGGTTGGGGTTATGGTTTTGGTTAGGGTTATTGCTCGGGGTTATGTTTTGGGTTATGGTTAGGGGTTGGGTTAGGGTTATTGTTGGTGGTTGGGGTTATGGTTTGGGTTAGGGTTATTGTTAGGGGTTATGGTTTGGGTTATGGTTATGGTTTGGGTTAGGGTTATTGTTAGGGGTTGGGGTTATGGTTTGGGTTATGGTTTGGGTTAGGGTTATTGTTAGGGGTTGGGGTTATGGTTTGGGTTAGGGTTATTGCTAGGGGTTATGTTTTGGGTTATGGTTATGGCTTCGGTTAGGGTTATTGTTTGTGGTTGGGGTTATGGTTTGGGTTAGGTTTATTGTTAGGGGTTATGGTTTGGGTTATGGTTACTGTTAGGGTTATGGTTTGGGTTAGAGTTATTGTTAGGGGTTGGGGTTATGGTTTGGGTTAAGGTTAATGTTAGGCGTTGGGGTTATGGTTTGGGTTAGGGTTATTGTTAGGGGTTATGGTTTGGGTTATGGTTACTGTTAGGGTTATGGTTATGGTTTGGGTTAGAGTTATTGTTAGGGGTTGGGGTTATGGTTTGGGTTAGGGTTATTGTTAGGGGTTATGGTTTGGGTTATGGTTACTGTTAGGGTTATGGTTATGGTTTGGGTTAGAGTTATTGTTAGGGGTTGGGGTTATGGTTTGGGTTAGGGTTATTGTTAGGGGTTATGGTGATGGTTTGGGTTATGGTGATGGTTTGGTGTATGGTTATGGTTGGGGTTAGGGTTATGGTTTAGGTTAGGTTTATTGTTAGGGGTTGGGGTTATGGTTTGGGTTAAGGTTATTGTTAGGCGTTGGGGTTATGGTTTGGGTTAGGGTTATTGTTAGGCGTTGGGGTAATAGTTTGTGTTAGGGTTATTGTTAGGGTTTAGGGGTTATGGTTTGGTTTACGGTTATGGTTAAGGTTATGGTTGGGGTTATGGTATGGGTTAGCGTTATTTTTAGGGGTTAGGGGTTATGGTTTGGGTTATGGTTATTGTTGGGGTTACTGTTATGAATGGGATTATGGTTTGGGTTAGGGTTGTTGTTAGGGGTTGGGGTAATAGTTTGTGTTAGGGTTATTGTTAGGGTTTAGGGGTTATGGTTTGGTTTACGGTTATGGTTAAGGTTATGGTTGGGGTTATGGTTTGGGTTTTGTTTATGGTTGGGGTTATGGTTTGGGTTAGGGTTATTGTTAGGGGTTGGGGTTATGGTTTGGTTTAGGGTTATTGTTAGGAGTGAGGGGTTATGTTTTGGGTTATGGTTATGGTTTGGGTTATGGTTGGGGTTATGGTTTAGGTTAGGGTTATTGTTAGGGGTGGGGGTTATGGTTTGGGTTAGGGTTATTTTTAGGGGTTAGGGGTTATGGTTTGGGTTATGGTTACTTTTAGGGTTATGGTTATGGTTTGGGTTAGAGTTATTGTTAGGGGTTGGGGTTATGGTTTGGGTTAGGGTTATTGTTAGGGGTTATGGTTTGGGTTATGGTTACTGTTAGGGTTATGGTTATGGTTTGGGTTAGAGTTATTGTTAGGGGTTGGGGTTATGGTTTGGGTTAGGGTTATTGTTAGGGGTTATGGTTTGGGTTATGGTTACTGTTAGGGTTATGGTTATGGTTTGGGTTAGAGTTATTGTTAGGGGTTGGGGTTATGGTTTGGGTTAGGGTTATTGTTAGGGGTTATGGTGATGGTTTGGGTTATGGTGATGGTTTGGTGTATGGTTATGGTTGGGGTAAGGGTTATGGTTTAGGTTAGGTTTATTGTTAGGGGTTGGGGTTATGGTTTGGGTTAAGGTTATTGTTAGGCGTTGGGGTTATGGTTTGGGTTAGGGTTATTGTTAGGCGTTGGGGTAATAGTTTGTGTTAGGGTTATTGTTAGGGTTTAGGGGTTATGGTTTGGTTTACGGTTATGGTTAAGGTTATGGTTGGGGTTATGGTATGGGTTAGCGTTATTTTTAGGGGTTAGGGGTTATGGTTTGGGTTATGGTTATTGTTGGGTTTACTGTTATGAATGGGATTATGGTTTGGGTTAGGGTTATTGTTAGGGGTTGGGGTAATAGTTTGTGTTAGGGTTATTGTTAGGGTTTAGGGGTTATGGTTTGGTTTACGGTTATGGTTAAGGTTATGGTTGGGGTTATGGTTTGGGTTTTGTTTATGGTTGGCGTTATGGTTTGGGTTAGGGTTATTGTTAGGGGTTGGGGTTATGGTTTGGTTTAGGGTTATTGTTAGGAGTTAGGGGTTATGTTTTGGGTTATGGTTATGGTTTGGGTTATGGTTGGGGTTAAGGTTTAGGTTAGGGTTATTGTTAGGGGTTGGGGTTATGGTTTGGGTTAGGGTTATTTTTAGGGGTTAGGGGTTATGGTTTGGGTTAGGGTTATTGTTAGGGGTTGGGGTTATGGTTAGGGTTATGGTTTGGGTTATGATTGGAGTTATGGTTGGGGTTATGGTCAGGGTTATGGTTAGGGTTGGGGTTATGGTTGGGGTTATGGCTATGGTTGGGGTTATGGCTATGGTTGGGGTTATGGTTTGGGTTAGGGTTATTGTTAGGGGTTTGAGTTATGGTTTGGTTTAGGGTTAATGTTGGGAGTTAGGGGTTATGTTTTGGGTTATGGTTATGGTTTGGGTTATGGTTATGGTTGGGGTTATGGTTTAGGTTGGGGTTATTGTTAGGGGTTGGGGTTATGGTTTGGGTTAGGGTTATTGCTAGGGGTTGTGTTTTGGGTTATGGTTATGGGTTGGGTTAGGGTTATTGTTTGTGGTTGGGGTTATGGTTTGGGTTAGGGTTATTGTTAGGGGTTATGGTTTGGGTTATGGTTACTGTTTGGGTTATGGTTATGGGTTAGGGTTAGGGTTAGGGTTAGGGTTAGGGTTAGGGTTATTGTTAGAGGTTATGGTGATGGTTTGGGTTATGGTGATGGTTTGGTTTATGGTTATGGTTGGGGTTATGGTTAGGGTTATGGTCTAGGTTAGGTTTATTGTTAGGGGTTGGGGTTATGGTTTGGGTTAAGGTTGGGGTTATGGTTAGGGTTATGGTTTAGGTTAGGTTTATTGTTAGGGGTTGGGGTTATGGTTTGGGTTAAGGTTATTGTTTGGCGTTGGGGTTATGGTTTGGGTTAGGGTTATTGTTAGGCGTTGGGGTAATAGTTTGTGTTAGGGTTATTGTTAGGGTTTAGGGGTTATGGTTTGGTTTATGGTTATGGTTAAGGTTATGGTTGGGGTTATGGTTTGAGTTAGTGTTATTTTTAGGGGTTAGGGGTTATGGTTTGGGTTATGGTTATTGTTGGGGTTATGGTTATGGATGGGATAATGGTTTGGGTTAGGGTTATTGTTAGGGGTTGGGGTAATAGTTTGTGTTAGGGTTATTGTTAGGGTTTAGGGGTTATGGTTTGGTTTACGGTTATGGTTAAGGTTATGGTTGGGGTTAAGGTTTTGGGTTAGCGTTATTTTTAGGGGTTAGGGGTTATGGTTTGGGTTGTGGTTATTGTTGGGGTAACTGTTATGGATGGGATTATGGTTTGGGTTAGGGTTATTGTTAGGGGTTGGGGTAATAGTTTGTGTTAGGGTTATTGTTAGGGTTTAGGCGTTATGGTTTGGTTTACGGTTATGGTTAAGGTTATGGTTGGGGTTATGGTTGGGGTTATGGTTTGGGTTAGCGTTATTTTTAGGATTTAGGGGTTATGGTTTGGGTTATGGTTATTGTTGGGGTTATGGTTATGGATGGGATTATGGTTTGGGTTAGGGTTATTGTTGGGGGTTGGGTGTTATGGTTTGGGTTAGGGTTATTGTTGGGGGTTGGGTGTTATGGTTTGGGTTAGGGTTATTGTTGGGGGTTGGGTGTTATGGTTTGGGTTATGGTTATGGTTTGGGTTATGGTTATGGTTGGGGTTATGGTTTGGGTTAGGGTTATTGTAAGGGGTTATGGTTTGGGTTAGGGTTGGGGTTATGGTTGGGGTTATGGTTGGGGTTATGGTTGGGGTTATGGTTGGGGTTATGGTTGGGGTTATGGTTGGGGTTATGGTTGGGGTTATGGTTGGGGTTATGGTTATGGTTATGGTTGGGGTTATGGTTGGGGTTATGGTTGGGGTTATGGTTGGGGTTATGGCTATGGTTGGAAATATGGTTTTGGTTGGGGTTATGGTTATGGTTGGGAATCTGGTTATGGTTTGGGTTAGGGTTATTGTTAGGGGTTGGAGTTATGGTTAGGGTTATGGTTTGGGTTATGATTGGAGTTATGGTTGGGGTTATGGTTAGGGTTATGGTTAGGGTTGGGGTTATGGTTGGGGTTATGGTTGGGGTTATGGCTATGGTTGGGAATATGGTTTTGGTTCGGGTTATGTTTATGGTTGGAAATCTGGTTATGGTTGGGGTTATGGTTTGGGTTATGGTTTGGGTTATGGTTTGGGTTATGGTTTGGGTTATGGTTTGGGTTATGGTTTGGGTTATGGTTTTGGTTATGGTTTGGGTTATGGTTTGGGTTATGGTTTGGGTTATGGTTTGGGTTATGGTTTGGGTTATGGTTTGGGTTATGGTTTGGGTTATGGTTTGGGTTATGGTTTGGGTTATGGTTTGGGTTATGGTTTGGGTTATGGTTTGGGTTATGGTTTGGGTTATGGTTTGGGTTATGGTTTGGGTTATGGTTTGGGTTATGGTTTGGGTTATGGTTTGGGTTAGCGTTATTGTTAGGGGTTGGGGTTATGGTTTTGGTTAGGGTTATTGCTCGGGGTTATGTTTTGGGTTATGGTTATGGGTTGGGTTAGGGTTATTGTTTGTGGTTGGGGTTATGGTTTGGGTTAGGGTTATTTTTAGGGGTTAGGGGTTATGGTTTGGGTTGTGGTTATTGTTGGGGTTACTGTTATGGATGGGATTATGGTTTGGGTTAGGGTTATTGTTAGGGGTTGGGGTAATAGTTTGTGTTAGGGTTATTGTTAGGGTTTAGGCGTTATGGTTTGGTTTACGGTTATGGTTAAGGTTTTGGTTGGGGTTATGGTTGGGGTTATGGTTTGGGTTAGCGTTATTTTTAGGATTTAGGGGTTATGGTTTGGGTTATGGTTATTGTTGGGGTTATGGTTATGGATGGGATTATGGTTTGGGTTAGGGTTATTGTTGGGGGTTGGGTGTTATGGTTTGGGTTATGGTTATGGTTTGGGTTATGGTTATGGTTGGGGTTAGTGTTTGGGTTAGGGTTATTGTAAGGGGTTATGGTTTGGGTTAGGGTTGGGGTTATGGTTGGGGTTATGGTTGGGGTTATGGTTGGGGTTATGGTTGGGGTTATGGTTGGGGTTATGGTTGGGGTTATGGTTGGGGTTATGGTTGGGGTTATGGTTATGGTTATGGTTGGGGTTATGGTTGGGGTTATGGTTGGGGTTATGGCTATGGTTGGAAATATGGTTTTGGTTGGGGTTATGGTTATGGTTGGGAATCTGGTTATGGTTGGGGTTATGGTGTGGGTTAGGGTTATTGTTAGGGGTTGGGGTTATGGTTAGGGTTATGGTTTGGGTTATGATTGGAGTTATGGTTGGGGTTATGGTTAGGGTTATGGTTAGGGTTGGGGTTATGGTTGGGGTTATGGCTATGGTTGGGAATATGGTTTTGGTTCGGGTTATGTTTATGGTTGGAAATCTGGTTATGGTTGGGGTTATGGTTTGGGTTATGGTTTGGGTTATGGTTTGGGTTATGGTTTGGGTTATGGTTTGGGTTATGGTTTGGGTTATGGTTTGGGTTATGGTTTGGGTTATGGTTTGGGTTATGGTTTGGGTTATGGTTTGGGTTATGGTTTGGGTTATGGTTTGGGTTATGGTTTGGGTTATGGTTTGGGTTATGGTTTGGGTTATGGTTTGGGTTATGGTTTGGGTTATGGTTTGGGTTATGGTTTGGGTTATGGTTTGGGTTATGGTTTGGGTTATGGTTTGGGTTATGGTTTGGGTTATGGTTTGGGTTATGGTTTGGGTTATGGTTTGGGTTATGGTTTGGGTTATGGTTTGGGTTATGGTTTGGGTTATGGTTTGGGTTATGGTTTGGGTTATGGTTTGGGTTATGGTTTGGGTTATGGTTTGGGTTATGGTTTGGGTTATGGTTTGGGTTATGGTTTGGGTTATGGTTTGGGTTATGGTTTGGGTTATGGTTTGGGTTATGGTTTGGGTTAGCGTTATTGTTAGGGGTTGGGGTTATGGTTTTGGTTAGGGTTATTGCTCGGGGTTATGTTTTGGGTTATGGTTAGGGGTTGGGTTAGGGTTATTGTTGGTGGTTGGGGTTATGGTTTGGGTTAGGGTTATTGTTAGGGGTTATGGTTTGGGTTATGGTTATGGTTTGGGTTAGGGTTATTGTTAGGGGTTGGGGTTATGGTTTGGGTTATGGTTTGGGTTAGGGTTATTGTTAGGGGTTGGGGTTATGGTTTGGGTTAGGGTTATTGCTAGGGGTTATGTTTTGGGTTATGGTTATGGCTTCGGTTAGGGTTATTGTTTGTGGTTGGGGTTATGGTTTGGGTTAGGTTTATTGTTAGGGGTTATGGTTTGGGTTATGGTTACTGTTAGGGTTATGGTTTGGGTTAGAGTTATTGTTAGGGGTTGGGGTTATGGTTTGGGTTAAGGTTAATGTTAGGCGTTGGGGTTATGGTTTGGGTTAGGGTTATTGTTAGGGGTTATGGTTTGGGTTATGGTTACTGTTAGGGTTATGGTTATGGTTTGGGTTAGAGTTATTGTTAGGGGTTGGGGTTATGGTTTGGGTTAGGGTTATTGTTAGGGGTTATGGTTTGGGTTATGGTTACTGTTAGGGTTATGGTTATGGTTTGGGTTAGAGTTATTGTTAGGGGTTGGGGTTATGGTTTGGGTTAGGGTTATTGTTAGGGGTTATGGTGATGGTTTGGGTTATGGTGATGGTTTGGTGTATGGTTATGGTTGGGGTTAGGGTTATGGTTTAGGTTAGGTTTATTGTTAGGGGTTGGGGTTATGGTTTGGGTTAAGGTTATTGTTAGGCGTTGGGGTTATGGTTTGGGTTAGGGTTATTGTTAGGCGTTGGGGTAATAGTTTGTGTTAGGGTTATTGTTAGGGTTTAGGGGTTATGGTTTGGTTTACGGTTATGGTTAAGGTTATGGTTGGGGTTATGGTATGGGTTAGCGTTATTTTTAGGGGTTAGGGGTTATGGTTTGGGTTATGGTTATTGTTGGGGTTACTGTTATGAATGGGATTATGGTTTGGGTTAGGGTTGTTGTTAGGGGTTGGGGTAATAGTTTGTGTTAGGGTTATTGTTAGGGTTTAGGGGTTATGGTTTGGTTTACGGTTATGGTTAAGGTTATGGTTGGGGTTATGGTTTGGGTTTTGTTTATGGTTGGGGTTATGGTTTGGGTTAGGGTTATTGTTAGGGGTTGGGGTTATGGTTTGGTTTAGGGTTATTGTTAGGAGTGAGGGGTTATGTTTTGGGTTATGGTTATGGTTTGGGTTATGGTTGGGGTTATGGTTTAGGTTAGGGTTATTGTTAGGGGTGGGGGTTATGGTTTGGGTTAGGGTTATTTTTAGGGGTTAGGGGTTATGGTTTGGGTTATGGTTACTTTTAGGGTTATGGTTATGGTTTGGGTTAGAGTTATTGTTAGGGGTTGGGGTTATGGTTTGGGTTAGGGTTATTGTTAGGGGTTATGGTTTGGGTTATGGTTACTGTTAGGGTTATGGTTATGGTTTGGGTTAGAGTTATTGTTAGGGGTTGGGGTTATGGTTTGGGTTAGGGTTATTGTTAGGGGTTATGGTTTGGGTTATGGTTACTGTTAGGGTTATGGTTATGGTTTGGGTTAGAGTTATTGTTAGGGGTTGGGGTTATGGTTTGGGTTAGGGTTATTGTTAGGGGTTATGGTGATGGTTTGGGTTATGGTGATGGTTTGGTGTATGGTTATGGTTGGGGTAAGGGTTATGGTTTAGGTTAGGTTTATTGTTAGGGGTTGGGGTTATGGTTTGGGTTAAGGTTATTGTTAGGCGTTGGGGTTATGGTTTGGGTTAGGGTTATTGTTAGGCGTTGGGGTAATAGTTTGTGTTAGGGTTATTGTTAGGGTTTAGGGGTTATGGTTTGGTTTACGGTTATGGTTAAGGTTATGGTTGGGGTTATGGTATGGGTTAGCGTTATTTTTAGGGGTTAGGGGTTATGGTTTGGGTTATGGTTATTGTTGGGTTTACTGTTATGAATGGGATTATGGTTTGGGTTAGGGTTATTGTTAGGGGTTGGGGTAATAGTTTGTGTTAGGGTTATTGTTAGGGTTTAGGGGTTATGGTTTGGTTTACGGTTATGGTTAAGGTTATGGTTGGGGTTATGGTTTGGGTTTTGTTTATGGTTGGCGTTATGGTTTGGGTTAGGGTTATTGTTAGGGGTTGGGGTTATGGTTTGGTTTAGGGTTATTGTTAGGAGTTAGGGGTTATGTTTTGGGTTATGGTTATGGTTTGGGTTATGGTTGGGGTTAAGGTTTAGGTTAGGGTTATTGTTAGGGGTTGGGGTTATGGTTTGGGTTAGGGTTATTTTTAGGGGTTAGGGGTTATGGTTTGGGTTAGGGTTATTGTTAGGGGTTGGGGTTATGGTTAGGGTTATGGTTTGGGTTATGATTGGAGTTATGGTTGGGGTTATGGTCAGGGTTATGGTTAGGGTTGGGGTTATGGTTGGGGTTATGGCTATGGTTGGGGTTATGGCTATGGTTGGGGTTATGGTTTGGGTTAGGGTTATTGTTAGGGGTTTGAGTTATGGTTTGGTTTAGGGTTAATGTTGGGAGTTAGGGGTTATGTTTTGGGTTATGGTTATGGTTTGGGTTATGGTTATGGTTGGGGTTATGGTTTAGGTTGGGGTTATTGTTAGGGGTTGGGGTTATGGTTTGGGTTAGGGTTATTGCTAGGGGTTGTGTTTTGGGTTATGGTTATGGGTTGGGTTAGGGTTATTGTTTGTGGTTGGGGTTATGGTTTGGGTTAGGGTTATTGTTAGGGGTTATGGTTTGGGTTATGGTTACTGTTTGGGTTATGGTTATGGGTTAGGGTTAGGGTTAGGGTTAGGGTTAGGGTTAGGGTTATTGTTAGAGGTTATGGTGATGGTTTGGGTTATGGTGATGGTTTGGTTTATGGTTATGGTTGGGGTTATGGTTAGGGTTATGGTCTAGGTTAGGTTTATTGTTAGGGGTTGGGGTTATGGTTTGGGTTAAGGTTGGGGTTATGGTTAGGGTTATGGTTTAGGTTAGGTTTATTGTTAGGGGTTGGGGTTATGGTTTGGGTTAAGGTTATTGTTTGGCGTTGGGGTTATGGTTTGGGTTAGGGTTATTGTTAGGCGTTGGGGTAATAGTTTGTGTTAGGGTTATTGTTAGGGTTTAGGGGTTATGGTTTGGTTTATGGTTATGGTTAAGGTTATGGTTGGGGTTATGGTTTGAGTTAGTGTTATTTTTAGGGGTTAGGGGTTATGGTTTGGGTTATGGTTATTGTTGGGGTTATGGTTATGGATGGGATAATGGTTTGGGTTAGGGTTATTGTTAGGGGTTGGGGTAATAGTTTGTGTTAGGGTTATTGTTAGGGTTTAGGGGTTATGGTTTGGTTTACGGTTATGGTTAAGGTTATGGTTGGGGTTAAGGTTTTGGGTTAGCGTTATTTTTAGGGGTTAGGGGTTATGGTTTGGGTTGTGGTTATTGTTGGGGTAACTGTTATGGATGGGATTATGGTTTGGGTTAGGGTTATTGTTAGGGGTTGGGGTAATAGTTTGTGTTAGGGTTATTGTTAGGGTTTAGGCGTTATGGTTTGGTTTACGGTTATGGTTAAGGTTATGGTTGGGGTTATGGTTGGGGTTATGGTTTGGGTTAGCGTTATTTTTAGGATTTAGGGGTTATGGTTTGGGTTATGGTTATTGTTGGGGTTATGGTTATGGATGGGATTATGGTTTGGGTTAGGGTTATTGTTGGGGGTTGGGTGTTATGGTTTGGGTTAGGGTTATTGTTGGGGGTTGGGTGTTATGGTTTGGGTTAGGGTTATTGTTGGGGGTTGGGTGTTATGGTTTGGGTTATGGTTATGGTTTGGGTTATGGTTATGGTTGGGGTTATGGTTTGGGTTAGGGTTATTGTAAGGGGTTATGGTTTGGGTTAGGGTTGGGGTTATGGTTGGGGTTATGGTTGGGGTTATGGTTGGGGTTATGGTTGGGGTTATGGTTGGGGTTATGGTTGGGGTTATGGTTGGGGTTATGGTTGGGGTTATGGTTATGGTTATGGTTGGGGTTATGGTTGGGGTTATGGTTGGGGTTATGGTTGGGGTTATGGCTATGGTTGGAAATATGGTTTTGGTTGGGGTTATGGTTATGGTTGGGAATCTGGTTATGGTTTGGGTTAGGGTTATTGTTAGGGGTTGGAGTTATGGTTAGGGTTATGGTTTGGGTTATGATTGGAGTTATGGTTGGGGTTATGGTTAGGGTTATGGTTAGGGTTGGGGTTATGGTTGGGGTTATGGTTGGGGTTATGGCTATGGTTGGGAATATGGTTTTGGTTCGGGTTATGTTTATGGTTGGAAATCTGGTTATGGTTGGGGTTATGGTTTGGGTTATGGTTTGGGTTATGGTTTGGGTTATGGTTTGGGTTATGGTTTGGGTTATGGTTTGGGTTATGGTTTGGGTTATGGTTTTGGTTATGGTTTGGGTTATGGTTTGGGTTATGGTTTGGGTTATGGTTTGGGTTATGGTTTGGGTTATGGTTTGGGTTATGGTTTGGGTTATGGTTTGGGTTATGGTTTGGGTTATGGTTTGGGTTATGGTTTGGGTTATGGTTTGGGTTATGGTTTGGGTTATGGTTTGGGTTATGGTTTGGGTTATGGTTTGGGTTATGGTTTGGGTTATGGTTTGGGTTAGCGTTATTGTTAGGGGTTGGGGTTATGGTTTTGGTTAGGGTTATTGCTCGGGGTTATGTTTTGGGTTATGGTTATGGGTTGGGTTAGGGTTATTGTTTGTGGTTGGGGTTATGGTTTGGGTTAGGGTTATTTTTAGGGGTTAGGGGTTATGGTTTGGGTTGTGGTTATTGTTGGGGTTACTGTTATGGATGGGATTATGGTTTGGGTTAGGGTTATTGTTAGGGGTTGGGGTAATAGTTTGTGTTAGGGTTATTGTTAGGGTTTAGGCGTTATGGTTTGGTTTACGGTTATGGTTAAGGTTTTGGTTGGGGTTATGGTTGGGGTTATGGTTTGGGTTAGCGTTATTTTTAGGATTTAGGGGTTATGGTTTGGGTTATGGTTATTGTTGGGGTTATGGTTATGGATGGGATTATGGTTTGGGTTAGGGTTATTGTTGGGGGTTGGGTGTTATGGTTTGGGTTATGGTTATGGTTTGGGTTATGGTTATGGTTGGGGTTAGTGTTTGGGTTAGGGTTATTGTAAGGGGTTATGGTTTGGGTTAGGGTTGGGGTTATGGTTGGGGTTATGGTTGGGGTTATGGTTGGGGTTATGGTTGGGGTTATGGTTGGGGTTATGGTTGGGGTTATGGTTGGGGTTATGGTTGGGGTTATGGTTATGGTTATGGTTGGGGTTATGGTTGGGGTTATGGCTATGGTTGGAAATATGGTTTTGGTTGGGGTTATGGTTATGGTTGGGAATCTGGTTATGGTTGGGGTTATGGTGTGGGTTAGGGTTATTGTTAGGGGTTGGGGTTATGGTTAGGGTTATGGTTTGGGTTATGATTGGAGTTATGGTTGGGGTTATGGTTAGGGTTATGGTTAGGGTTGGGGTTATGGTTGGGGTTATGGCTATGGTTGGGAATATGGTTTTGGTTCGGGTTATGTTTATGGTTGGAAATCTGGTTATGGTTGGGGTTATGGTTTGGGTTATGGTTTGGGTTATGGTTTGGGTTATGGTTTGGGTTATGGTTTGGGTTATGGTTTGGGTTATGGTTTGGGTTATGGTTTGGGTTATGGTTTGGGTTATGGTTTGGGTTATGGTTTGGGTTATGGTTTGGGTTATGGTTTGGGTTATGGTTTGGGTTATGGTTTGGGTTATGGTTTGGGTTATGGTTTGGGTTATGGTTTGGGTTATGGTTTGGGTTATGGTTTGGGTTATGGTTTGGGTTATGGTTTGGGTTATGGTTTGGGTTATGGTTTGGGTTATGGTTTGGGTTATGGTTTGGGTTATGGTTTGGGTTATGGTTTGGGTTATGGTTTGGGTTATGGTTTGGGTTATGGTTTGGGTTATGGTTTGGGTTATGGTTTGGGTTATGGTTTGGGTTATGGTTTGGGTTATGGTTTGGGTTATGGTTTGGGTTATGGTTTGGGTTATGGTTTGGGTTATGGTTTGGGTTAGCGTTATTGTTAGGGGTTGGGGTTATGGTTTTGGTTAGGGTTATTGCTCGGGGTTATGTTTTGGGTTATGGTTAGGGGTTGGGTTAGGGTTATTGTTGGTGGTTGGGGTTATGGTTTGGGTTAGGGTTATTGTTAGGGGTTATGGTTTGGGTTATGGTTATGGTTTGGGTTAGGGTTATTGTTAGGGGTTGGGGTTATGGTTTGGGTTATGGTTTGGGTTAGGGTTATTGTTAGGGGTTGGGGTTATGGTTTGGGTTAGGGTTATTGCTAGGGGTTATGTTTTGGGTTATGGTTATGGCTTCGGTTAGGGTTATTGTTTGTGGTTGGGGTTATGGTTTGGGTTAGGTTTATTGTTAGGGGTTATGGTTTGGGTTATGGTTACTGTTAGGGTTATGGTTTGGGTTAGAGTTATTGTTAGGGGTTGGGGTTATGGTTTGGGTTAAGGTTAATGTTAGGCGTTGGGGTTATGGTTTGGGTTAGGGTTATTGTTAGGGGTTATGGTTTGGGTTATGGTTACTGTTAGGGTTATGGTTATGGTTTGGGTTAGAGTTATTGTTAGGGGTTGGGGTTATGGTTTGGGTTAGGGTTATTGTTAGGGGTTATGGTTTGGGTTATGGTTACTGTTAGGGTTATGGTTATGGTTTGGGTTAGAGTTATTGTTAGGGGTTGGGGTTATGGTTTGGGTTAGGGTTATTGTTAGGGGTTATGGTGATGGTTTGGGTTATGGTGATGGTTTGGTGTATGGTTATGGTTGGGGTTAGGGTTATGGTTTAGGTTAGGTTTATTGTTAGGGGTTGGGGTTATGGTTTGGGTTAAGGTTATTGTTAGGCGTTGGGGTTATGGTTTGGGTTAGGGTTATTGTTAGGCGTTGGGGTAATAGTTTGTGTTAGGGTTATTGTTAGGGTTTAGGGGTTATGGTTTGGTTTACGGTTATGGTTAAGGTTATGGTTGGGGTTATGGTATGGGTTAGCGTTATTTTTAGGGGTTAGGGGTTATGGTTTGGGTTATGGTTATTGTTGGGGTTACTGTTATGAATGGGATTATGGTTTGGGTTAGGGTTGTTGTTAGGGGTTGGGGTAATAGTTTGTGTTAGGGTTATTGTTAGGGTTTAGGGGTTATGGTTTGGTTTACGGTTATGGTTAAGGTTATGGTTGGGGTTATGGTTTGGGTTTTGTTTATGGTTGGGGTTATGGTTTGGGTTAGGGTTATTGTTAGGGGTTGGGGTTATGGTTTGGTTTAGGGTTATTGTTAGGAGTGAGGGGTTATGTTTTGGGTTATGGTTATGGTTTGGGTTATGGTTGGGGTTATGGTTTAGGTTAGGGTTATTGTTAGGGGTGGGGGTTATGGTTTGGGTTAGGGTTATTTTTAGGGGTTAGGGGTTATGGTTTGGGTTATGGTTACTTTTAGGGTTATGGTTATGGTTTGGGTTAGAGTTATTGTTAGGGGTTGGGGTTATGGTTTGGGTTAGGGTTATTGTTAGGGGTTATGGTTTGGGTTATGGTTACTGTTAGGGTTATGGTTATGGTTTGGGTTAGAGTTATTGTTAGGGGTTGGGGTTATGGTTTGGGTTAGGGTTATTGTTAGGGGTTATGGTTTGGGTTATGGTTACTGTTAGGGTTATGGTTATGGTTTGGGTTAGAGTTATTGTTAGGGGTTGGGGTTATGGTTTGGGTTAGGGTTATTGTTAGGGGTTATGGTGATGGTTTGGGTTATGGTGATGGTTTGGTGTATGGTTATGGTTGGGGTAAGGGTTATGGTTTAGGTTAGGTTTATTGTTAGGGGTTGGGGTTATGGTTTGGGTTAAGGTTATTGTTAGGCGTTGGGGTTATGGTTTGGGTTAGGGTTATTGTTAGGCGTTGGGGTAATAGTTTGTGTTAGGGTTATTGTTAGGGTTTAGGGGTTATGGTTTGGTTTACGGTTATGGTTAAGGTTATGGTTGGGGTTATGGTATGGGTTAGCGTTATTTTTAGGGGTTAGGGGTTATGGTTTGGGTTATGGTTATTGTTGGGTTTACTGTTATGAATGGGATTATGGTTTGGGTTAGGGTTATTGTTAGGGGTTGGGGTAATAGTTTGTGTTAGGGTTATTGTTAGGGTTTAGGGGTTATGGTTTGGTTTACGGTTATGGTTAAGGTTATGGTTGGGGTTATGGTTTGGGTTTTGTTTATGGTTGGCGTTATGGTTTGGGTTAGGGTTATTGTTAGGGGTTGGGGTTATGGTTTGGTTTAGGGTTATTGTTAGGAGTTAGGGGTTATGTTTTGGGTTATGGTTATGGTTTGGGTTATGGTTGGGGTTAAGGTTTAGGTTAGGGTTATTGTTAGGGGTTGGGGTTATGGTTTGGGTTAGGGTTATTTTTAGGGGTTAGGGGTTATGGTTTGGGTTAGGGTTATTGTTAGGGGTTGGGGTTATGGTTAGGGTTATGGTTTGGGTTATGATTGGAGTTATGGTTGGGGTTATGGTCAGGGTTATGGTTAGGGTTGGGGTTATGGTTGGGGTTATGGCTATGGTTGGGGTTATGGCTATGGTTGGGGTTATGGTTTGGGTTAGGGTTATTGTTAGGGGTTTGAGTTATGGTTTGGTTTAGGGTTAATGTTGGGAGTTAGGGGTTATGTTTTGGGTTATGGTTATGGTTTGGGTTATGGTTATGGTTGGGGTTATGGTTTAGGTTGGGGTTATTGTTAGGGGTTGGGGTTATGGTTTGGGTTAGGGTTATTGCTAGGGGTTGTGTTTTGGGTTATGGTTATGGGTTGGGTTAGGGTTATTGTTTGTGGTTGGGGTTATGGTTTGGGTTAGGGTTATTGTTAGGGGTTATGGTTTGGGTTATGGTTACTGTTTGGGTTATGGTTATGGGTTAGGGTTAGGGTTAGGGTTAGGGTTAGGGTTAGGGTTATTGTTAGAGGTTATGGTGATGGTTTGGGTTATGGTGATGGTTTGGTTTATGGTTATGGTTGGGGTTATGGTTAGGGTTATGGTCTAGGTTAGGTTTATTGTTAGGGGTTGGGGTTATGGTTTGGGTTAAGGTTGGGGTTATGGTTAGGGTTATGGTTTAGGTTAGGTTTATTGTTAGGGGTTGGGGTTATGGTTTGGGTTAAGGTTATTGTTTGGCGTTGGGGTTATGGTTTGGGTTAGGGTTATTGTTAGGCGTTGGGGTAATAGTTTGTGTTAGGGTTATTGTTAGGGTTTAGGGGTTATGGTTTGGTTTATGGTTATGGTTAAGGTTATGGTTGGGGTTATGGTTTGAGTTAGTGTTATTTTTAGGGGTTAGGGGTTATGGTTTGGGTTATGGTTATTGTTGGGGTTATGGTTATGGATGGGATAATGGTTTGGGTTAGGGTTATTGTTAGGGGTTGGGGTAATAGTTTGTGTTAGGGTTATTGTTAGGGTTTAGGGGTTATGGTTTGGTTTACGGTTATGGTTAAGGTTATGGTTGGGGTTAAGGTTTTGGGTTAGCGTTATTTTTAGGGGTTAGGGGTTATGGTTTGGGTTGTGGTTATTGTTGGGGTAACTGTTATGGATGGGATTATGGTTTGGGTTAGGGTTATTGTTAGGGGTTGGGGTAATAGTTTGTGTTAGGGTTATTATTAGGGTTTAGGCGTTATGGTTTGGTTTACGGTTATGGTTAAGGTTATGGTTGGGGTTATGGTTGGGGTTATGGTTTGGGTTAGCGTTATTTTTAGGATTTAGGGGTTATGGTTTGGGTTATGGTTATTGTTGGGGTTATGGTTATGGATGGGATTATGGTTTGGGTTAGGGTTATTGTTGGGGGTTGGGTGTTATGGTTTGGGTTAGGGTTATTGTTGGGGGTTGGGTGTTATGGTTTGGGTTAGGGTTATTGTTGGGGGTTGGGTGTTATGGTTTGGGTTATGGTTATGGTTTGGGTTATGGTTATGGTTGGGGTTATGGTTTGGGTTAGGGTTATTGTAAGGGGTTATGGTTTGGGTTAGGGTTGGGGTTATGGTTGGGGTTATGGTTGGGGTTATGGTTGGGGTTATGGTTGGGGTTATGGTTGGGGTTATGGTTGGGGTTATGGTTGGGGTTATGGTTGGGGTTATGGTTGGGGTTATGGTTGGGGTTATGGTTATGGTTATGGTTGGGGTTATGGTTGGGGTTATGGTTGGGGTTATGGTTGGGGTTATGGCTATGGTTGGAAATATGGTTTTGGTTGGGGTTATGGTTATGGTTGGGAATCTGGTTATGGTTTGGGTTAGGGTTATTGTTAGGGGTTGGAGTTATGGTTAGGGTTATGGTTTGGGTTATGATTGGAGTTATGGTTGGGGTTATGGTTAGGGTTATGGTTAGGGTTGGGGTTATGGTTGGGGTTATGGCTATGGTTGGGAATATGGTTTTGGTTCGGGTTATGTTTATGGTTGGAAATCTGGTTATGGTTGGGGTTATGGTTTGGGTTATGGTTTGGGTTATGGTTTGGGTTATGGTTTGGGTTATGGTTTGGGTTATGGTTTGGGTTATGGTTTTGGTTATGGTTTGGGTTATGGTTTGGGTTATGGTTTGGGTTATGGTTTGGGTTATGGTTTGGGTTATGGTTTGGGTTATGGTTTGGGTTATGGTTTGGGTTATGGTTTGGGTTATGGTTTGGGTTATGGTTTGGGTTATGGTTTGGGTTATGGTTTGGGTTATGGTTTGGGTTATGGTTTGGGTTATGGTTTGGGTTATGGTTTGGGTTAGCGTTATTGTTAGGGGTTGGGGTTATGGTTTTGGTTAGGGTTATTGCTCGGGGTTATGTTTTGGGTTATGGTTATGGGTTGGGTTAGGGTTATTGTTTGTGGTTGGGGTTATGGTTTGGGTTAGGGTTATTGTTAGGGGTTAGGGTTTGGGTTATGGTTATGGTTTGGGTTAGGGTTATTGTTAGGGGTTGGGGTTATGGTTTGGGTTAGGGTTATTGTTAGGGGTTGGGGTTATGGTTTGGGTTAGGGTTATTGCTAGGGGTTATGTTTTGGGTTATGGTTATGGGTTCGGTTAGGGTTATTGTTTGTGGTTGGGGTTATGGTTTGGGTTAGGTTTATTGTTAGGGGTTATGGTTTGGGTTATGGTTACTGTTAGGGTTATGGTTATGGTTTGGGTTAGAGTTATTGTTAGGGGTTGGGGTTATGGTTTGGGTTAAGGTTAATGTTAGGCGTTGGGGTTATGGTTTGGGTTAGGGTTATTGTTAGGGGTTATGGTTTGGGTTATGGTTACTGTTAGGGTTATGGTTATGGTTTGGGTTAGAGTTATTGTTAGGGGTTGAGGTTATGGTTTGGGTTAGGGTTATTGTTAGGGGTTATGGTTTGGGTTATGGTTACTGTTAGGGTTATGGTTATGGTTTGGGTTAGAGTTATTGTTAGGGGTTGGGGTTATGGTTTGGGTTAGGGTTATTGTTAGGGGTTATGGTGATGGTTTGGGTTATGGTGATGGTTTGGTGTATGGTTATGGTTGGGGTTAGGGTTATGGTTTAGGTTAGGTTTATTGTTAGGGGTTGGGGTTATGGTTTGGGTTAAGGTTATTGTTAGGCGTTGGGGTTATGGTTTGGGTTAGGGTTATTGTTAGGCGTTGGGGTAATAGTTTGTGTTAGGGTTATTGTTAGGGTTTAGGGGTTATGGTTTGGTTTACGGTTATGGTTAAGGTTATGGTTGGGGTTATGGTATGGGTTAGCGTTATTTTTAGGGGTTAGGGGTTATGGTTATGGTTGGGAATCTGGTTATGGTTTGGGTTAGGGTTATTGTTAGGGGTTGGAGTTATGGTTAGGGTTATGGTTTGGGTTATGATTGGAGTTATGGTTGGGGTTATGGTTAGGGTTATGGTTAGGGTTGGGGTTATGGTTGGGGTTATGGCTATGGTTGGGAATATGGTTTTGGTTCGGGTTATGTTTATGGTTGGAAATCTGGTTATGGTTGGGGTTATGGTTTGGGTTATGGTTTGGGTTATGGTTTGGGTTATGGTTTGGGTTATGGTTTGGGTTATGGTTTGGGTTATGGTTTGGGTTATGGTTTTGGTTATGGTTTGGGTTATGGTTTGGGTTATGGTTTGGGTTATGGTTTGGGTTATGGTTTGGGTTATGGTTTGGGTTATGGTTTGGGTTATGGTTTGGGTTATGGTTTGGGTTATGGTTTGGGTTATGGTTTGGGTTATGGTTTGGGTTATGGTTTGGGTTATGGTTTGGGTTATGGTTTGGGTTATGGTTTGGGTTATGGTTTGGGTTATGGTTTGGGTTAGCGTTATTGTTAGGGGTTGGGGTTATGGTTTTGGTTAGGGTTATTGCTCGGGGTTATGTTTTGGGTTATGGTTATGGGTTGGGTTAGGGTTATTGTTTGTGGTTGGGGTTATGGTTTGGGTTAGGGTTATTGTTAGGGGTTAGGGTTTGGGTTATGGTTATGGTTTGGGTTAGGGTTATTGTTAGGGGTTGGGGTTATGGTTTGGGTTAGGGTTATTGTTAGGGGTTGGGGTTATGGTTTGGGTTAGGGTTATTGCTAGGGGTTATGTTTTGGGTTATGGTTATGGGTTCGGTTAGGGTTATTGTTTGTGGTTGGGGTTATGGTTTGGGTTAGGTTTATTGTTAGGGGTTATGGTTTGGGTTATGGTTACTGTTAGGGTTATGGTTATGGTTTGGGTTAGAGTTATTGTTAGGGGTTGGGGTTATGGTTTGGGTTAAGGTTAATGTTAGGCGTTGGGGTTATGGTTTGGGTTAGGGTTATTGTTAGGGGTTATGGTTTGGGTTATGGTTACTGTTAGGGTTATGGTTATGGTTTGGGTTAGAGTTATTGTTAGGGGTTGAGGTTATGGTTTGGGTTAGGGTTATTGTTAGGGGTTATGGTTTGGGTTATGGTTACTGTTAGGGTTATGGTTATGGTTTGGGTTAGAGTTATTGTTAGGGGTTGGGGTTATGGTTTGGGTTAGGGTTATTGTTAGGGGTTATGGTGATGGTTTGGGTTATGGTGATGGTTTGGTGTATGGTTATGGTTGGGGTTAGGGTTATGGTTTAGGTTAGGTTTATTGTTAGGGGTTGGGGTTATGGTTTGGGTTAAGGTTATTGTTAGGCGTTGGGGTTATGGTTTGGGTTAGGGTTATTGTTAGGCGTTGGGGTAATAGTTTGTGTTAGGGTTATTGTTAGGGTTTAGGGGTTATGGTTTGGTTTACGGTTATGGTTAAGGTTATGGTTGGGGTTATGGTATGGGTTAGCGTTATTTTTAGGGGTTAGGGGTTATGGTTTGGGTTATGGTTATTGTTGGGGTTACTGTTATGAATGGGATTATGGTTTGGGTTAGGGTTATTGTTAGGGGTTGGGGTAATAGTTTGTGTTAGGGTTATTGTTAGGGTTTAGGGGTTATGGTTTGGTTTACGGTTATGGTTAAGGTTATGGTTGGGGTTATGGTTTGGGTTTTGTTTATGGTTGGGGTTATGGTTTGGGTTAGGGTTATTGTTAGGGGTTGGAGTTATGGTTTGGTTTAGGGTTATTATTAGGAGTTAGGGGTTATGTTTTGGGTTATGGTTATGGTTTGGGTTATGGTTGGGGTTATGGTTTAGGTTAGGGTTATTGTTAGGGGTTGGGGTTATGGTTTGGGTTAGGGTTATTTTTAGGGGTTAGGGGTTATGGTTTGGGTTATGGTTACTGTTAGGGTTATGGTTATGGTTTGGGTTAGAGTTATTGTTAGGGGTTGGGGTTATGGTTTGGGTTAAGGTTAATGTTAGGCGTTGGGGTTATGGTTTGGGTTAGGGTTATTGTTAGGGGTTATGGTTACTGTTAGGGTTATGGTTATGGTTTGGGTTAGAGTTATTGTTAGGGGTTGGGGTTATGGTTTGGGTTAGGGTTATTGTTAGGGGTTATGGTTTGGGTTATGGTTACTGTTAGGGTTATGGTTATGGTTTGGGTTAGAGTTATTGTTAGGGGTTGGGGTTATGGTTTGGGTTAGGGTTATTGTTAGGGGTTATGGTGATGGTTTGGGTTATGGTGATGGTTTGGTGTATGGTTATGGTTGGGGTTAGGGTTATGGTTTAGGTTAGGTTTATTGTTAGGGGTTGGGGTTATGGTTTGGGTTAAGGTTATTGTTAGGCGTTGGGGTTATGGTTTGGGTTAGGGTTATTGTTAGGCGTTGGGGTAATAGTTTGTGTTAGGGTTATTGTTAGGGTTTAGGGGTTATGGTTTGGTTTACGGTTATGGTTAAGGTTATGGTTGGGGTTATGGTATGGGTTAGCGTTATTTTTAGGGGTTAGGGGTTATGGTTTGGGTTATGGTTATTGTTGGGGTTACTGTTATGAATGGGATTGTGGTTTGGGTTAGGGTTATTGTTAGGGGTTGGGGTAATAGTTTGTGTTAGGGTTATTGTTAGGGTTTAGGGGTTATGGTTTGGTTTACGGTTATGGTTAAGGTTATGGTTGGGGTTATGGTTTGGGTTTTGTTTATGGTTGGGGTTATGGTTTGGGTTAGGGTTATTGTTAGGGGTTGGGGTTATGGTTTGGTTTAGGGTTATTGTTAGGAGTTAGGGGTTATGTTTTGGGTTATGGTTATGGTTTGGGTTATGGTTGGGGTTATGGTTTAGGTTAGGGTTATTGTTAGGGGTTGGGGTTATGGTTTGGGTTAGGGTTATTTTTAGGGGTTAGGGGTTATGGTTTGGGTTAGGGTTATTGTTAGGGGTTGGGGTTATGGTTAGGGTTATGGTTTGGGTTATGATTGGAGTTATGGTTGGGGTTATGGTCAGGGTTATGGTTAGGGTTGGGGTTATGGTTGGGGTTATGGCTATGGTTGGGGTTATGGTTTGGGTTAGGGTTATTGTTAGGGGTTTGAGTTATGGTTTGGTTTAGGGTTAATGTTGGGAGTTAGGGGTTATGTTTTGGGTTATGGTTATGGTTTGGGTTATGGTTATGGTTGGGGTTATGGTTTAGGTTGGGGTTATTGTTAGGGGTTGGGGTTATGGTTTGGGTTAGGGTTATTGCTAGGGGTTGTGTTTTGGGTTATGGTTATGGGTTGGGTTAGGGTTATTGTTTGTGGTTGGGGTTATGGTTTGGGTTAGGGTTATTGTTAGGGGTTATGGTTTAGGTTATGGTTACTGTTTGGGTTATGGTTATGGGTTAGGGTTAGGGTTAGGGTTAGGGTTAGGGTTATTGTTAGAGGTTATGGTGATGGTTTGGGTTATGGTGATGGTTTGGTTTATGGTTATGGTTGGGGTTATGGTTAGGGTTATGGTCTAGGTTAGGTTTATTGTTAGGGGTTGGGGTTATGGTTTGGGTTAAGGTTGGGGTTATGGTTAGGGTTATGGTTTAGGGTAGGTTTATTGTTAGGGGTTGGGGTTATGGTTTGGGTTAAGGTTATTGTTTGGCGTTGGGGTTATGGTTTGGGTTAGGGTTATTGTTAGGCGTTGGGGTAATAGTTTGTGTTAGGGTTATTGTTAGGGTTTAGGGGTTATGGTTTGGTTTATGGTTATGGTTAAGGTTATGGTTGGGGTTATGGTTTGAGTTAGTGTTATTTTTAGGGGTTAGGGGTTATGGTTTGGGTTATGGTTATTGTTGGGGTTATGGTTATGGATGGGATAATGGTTTGGGTTAGGGTTATTGTTAGGGGTTGGGGTAATAGTTTGTGTTAGGGTTATTGTTAGGGTTTAGGGGTTATGGTTTGGTTTACGGTTATGGTTAAGGTTATGGTTGGGGTTAAGGTTTTGGGTTAGCGTTATTTTTAGGGGTTAGGGGTTATGGTTTGGGTTGTGGTTATTGTTGGGGTTACTGTTATGGATGGGATTATGGTTTGGGTTAGGGTTATTGTTAGGGGTTGGGGTAATAGTTTGTGTTAGGGTTATTGTTAGGGTTTAGGCGTTATGGTTTGGTTTACGGTTATGGTTAAGGTTATGGTTGGGGTTATGGTTTGGGTTTTGTTTATGGTTGGGGTTATGGTTTGGGTTAGGGTTATTGTTAGGGGTTGGGGTTATGGTTTGGTTTAGGGTTATTGTTAGGAGTTAGGGGTTATGTTTTGGGTTATGGTTATGGTTTGGGTTATGGTTGGGGTTATGGTTTAGGTTAGGGTTATTGTTAGGGGTTGGGGTTATGGTTTGGGTTAGGGTTATTTTTAGGGGTTAGGGGTTATGGTTTGGGTTAGGGTTATTTTTAGGGGTTGGGGTTATGGTTAGGGTTATGGTTTGGGTTATGATTGGAGTTATGGTTGGGGTTATGGTCAGGGTTATGGTTAGGGTTGGGGTTATGGTTGGGGTTATGGCTATGGTTGGGGTTATGGTTTGGGTTAGGGTTATTGTTAGGGGTTTGAGTTATGGTTTGGTTTAGGGTTAATGTTGGGAGTTAGGGGTTATGTTTTGGGTTATGGTTATGGTTTGGGTTATGGTTATGGTTGGGGTTATGGTTTAGGTTGGGGTTATTGTTAGGGGTTGGGGTTATGGTTTGGGTTAGGGTTATTGCTAGGGGTTGTGTTTTGGGTTATGGTTATGGGTTGGGTTAGGGTTATTGTTTGTGGTTGGGGTTATGGTTTGGGTTAGGGTTATTGTTAGGGGTTATGGTTTAGGTTATGGTTACTGTTTGGGTTATGGTTATGGGTTAGGGTTAGGGTTAGGGTTAGGGTTATTGTTAGAGGTTATGGTGATGGTTTGGGTTATGGTGATGGTTTGGTTTATGGTTATGGTTGGGGTTATGGTTAGGGTTATGGTCTAGGTTAGGTTTATTGTTAGGGGTTGGGGTTATGGTTTGGGTTAAGGTTGGGGTTATGGTTAGGGTTATGGTTTAGGGTAGGTTTATTGTTAGGGGTTGGGGTTATGGTTTGGGTTAAGGTTATTGTTTGGCGTTGGGGTTATGGTTTGGGTTAGGGTTATTGTTAGGCGTTGGGGTAATAGTTTGTGTTAGGGTTATTGTTAGGGTTTAGGGGTTATGGTTTGGTTTATGGTTATGGTTAAGGTTATGGTTGGGGTTATGGTTTGAGTTAGTGTTATTTTTAGGGGTTAGGGGTTATGGTTTGGGTTATGGTTATTGTTGGGGTTATGGTTATGGATGGGATAATGGTTTGGGTTAGGGTTATTGTTAGGGGTTGGGGTAATAGTTTGTGTTAGGGTTATTGTTAGGGTTTAGGGGTTATGGTTTGGTTTACGGTTATGGTTAAGGTTATGGTTGGGGTTAAGGTTTTGGGTTAGCGTTATTTTTAGGGGTTAGGGGTTATGGTTTGGGTTGTGGTTATTGTTGGGGTTACTGTTATGGATGGGATTATGGTTTGGGTTAGGGTTATTGTTAGGGGTTGGGGTAATAGTTTGTGTTAGGGTTATTGTTAGGGTTTAGGCGTTATGGTTTGGTTTACGGTTATGGTTAAGGTTATGGTTGGGGTTATGGTTGGGGTTATGGTTGGGGTTATGGTTTGGGTTAGTGTTATTTTTTGGATTTAGGGGTTATGGTTTGGGTTATGGTTATTGTTGGGGTTATGGTTATGGATGGGATTATGGTTTGGGTTAGGGTTATTGTTGGGGGTTGGGTGTTATGGTTTGGGTTATGGTTATGGTTTGGGTTATGGTTATGGTTGGGGTTATGGTTTGGGTTAGGGTTATTGTAAGGGGTTATGGTTTGGGTTAGGGTTGGGGTTATGGTTGGGGTTATGGTTGGGGTTATGGTTGGGGTTATGGTTTGGGTTGAGGTTGGGGTTATGGTTATGGTTATGGTTGGGGTTATGGTTGGGGTTATGGCTATGGTTGGAAATATGGTTTTGGTTGGGGTTATGGTTATGGTTGGGAGCCTGGTTATGGTTGGGGTTATGGTTTGGGTTAGGGTTATTGTTAGGGGTTGGGGTTATGGTTAGGGTTATGGTTTGGGTTATGATTGGAGTTATGGTTGGGGTTATGGTTAGGGTTATGGTTAGGGTTGGGGTTATGGTTGGGGTTATGGCTATGGTTGGGAATATGGTTTTGGTTCGGGTTATGTTTATGGTTGGAAATCTGGTTATGGTTGGGGTTATGGTTTGGGTTAGGGTTATGGTTATGGTTTAGGTTAGGGTTATTGTTAGGGGTTGGGGTTATGGTTTGGGTTATGGTTTGGGTTATGGTTCGGGTTATTGTTTGGGTTATGGTTTGGGTTAGCGTTATTGTTAGGGGTTGGGGTTATGGTTTTGGTTAGGGTTATTGCTAGGGGTTATGTTTTGGGTTATGGTTATGGTTATGGGTTGGGTTAGGGTTATTGTTTGTGGTTGGGGTTATGGTTTGGGTTAGGGTTATTGTTAGGGGTTATGGTTTGGTTTATGGTTATGGTTTGGGTTAGGGTTATTGTTAGGGGTTGGGGTTATGGTTTGGGTTATGGTTTGGGTTATGGTTTGGGTTATGGTTTGGGTTATGGTTTGGGTTATGGTTTGGGTTAGGGTTATTGTTAGGGGTTGGGGTTATGGTTTGGGTTAGGGTTATTGCTAGGGGTTATGTTTTGGGTTATGGTTATGGTTATGGGTTCGGTTAGGGTTATTGTTTATGGTTGGGGTTATGGTTTGGGTTAGGGTTATTGTTAGGGGTTATGGTTTGGGTTATGGTTACTGTTAGGGTTATGGTTATGGTTTGGGTTAGAGTTATTGTTAGGGGTTGGGGTTATGGTTTGGGTTAGGGTTATTGTTAGGGGTTATGGTGATGGTTTGGGTTATGGTGATGGTTTGGTTTATGGTTATGGTTGGGGTTAGGGTTATGGTTTAGGTTAGGTTTATTGTTAGGGGTTGGGGTTATGGTTTGGGTTAAGGTTATTGTTTGGCGTTGGGGTTATGGTTTGGGTTAGGGTTATTGTTAGGCGTTGGGGTAATAGTTTGTGTTAGGGTTATGGTTTGGGTTAGGGTTATTGTTAGGCGTTGGGGTAATAGTTTGTGTTAGGGTTATTGTTAGGGTTTAGGGGTTATGGTTAAGGTTATGGTTGGGGTTATGGTTTGGGTTAGCGTTATTTTTAGGGGTTAGGGGTTATGGTTTGGGTTATGGTTATTGTTGGGGTTACTGTTATTAATGTGATTATGGTTTGGGTTAGGGTTATTGTTAGGGGTTGGGGTAGTAGTTTGTGTTAGGGTTATTGTTAGGGTTTAGGGGTTATGGTTTGGTTTACGGTTATGGTTAAGGTTATGGTTGGGGTTATGGTTTGGGTTTTGTTTATGGTTGGGGTTATGGTTTGGGTTAGGGTTATTGTTAGGGGTTGGGGTTATGGTTTGGGTTAGGGTTATCTTAAGGGATTAGGGGTTATGGTTTGGGTTTTGGTTATGGTTGGGGTTATGGTTTGGGTTAGGGTTATTGTTAGGGGTTGGAGTTATGGTTTCGTTTAGGGTTAATGTTGGGAGTTAGGGGTTATGTTTTGGGTTATGGTTATGGTTGGGGTTATGGTTTAGGTTAGGGTTATTGTTAGGGGTTGGGGTTATGGTTTAGGTTAGGGTTATTGTTAGGGGTTGGGGTTATGGTTTGGGTTAGGGTTATTGTTAGGGGTTATGGTTTGGGTTATGGTTATGGTTGGGGTTATGGTTATGGTTTGGGTTAAGTTTTGGGTTAGGTTTTGGGTTAGGTTTTGTTTGAGGTTTTGGGTGAGGTTTTGGGTTAGGTTTTGGGTTAGGGTTATTGTTAGGGGTTGGGGTTATGGTTTGGGTTAGGGTTATTGTTAGGGGTTATGGTTTGGGTTATGGTAATGGTTGGGGTTATGGGTAAGGTTAGGGTTATTGTTAGGGGTTGGGGTTATGTTTTGGGTTAGGGTTATTATTAGGGGTTATGGTTTGGGTTAGGGATATTGTTAGGGGTTAGGGGTTATGGTTTGGGTTAGGGTTTTTGTTAGGGGTTGGGGTTCTGGTTCTGGTTCTGGTTGGGGTTATGGTTGGGGTTATGGTTGGGGTTATGGTTGGAGTTATGGTTGGGGTAATGGTTAGGGTTATGGTTGGGGTTATGGCTATGGTTGGGAATATGGTTTTGGTTGGGGTTATGTTTATGGTTGGGAATCTGGTTATGGTTGGGGTTATGGTTTAGGTTAGGGTTATTATTAGGGGTTGGGGTTATGGTTTGGGTTAGGAATATTGTAAGGGATAACGGGTTATGGTTTGGGTTTTGGTTATGGTTGGTGTTATGGTTCGGGTTAGGGTTATTGTTAGGGGTTGGGGTTATGGTTTGGGTTATGGTTTGGGTTAGGGTTATTGTTAGGGGTTGGGGTTATGGTTTGTGTTAGGGTTATTTCTAGGGGTTATGTTTTGGGTTATGGCTATGGTTGGGAATATGGTTTTGGTTGGGGTTATGGTTATGGTTGGGAATCTGGTTATGGTTGGGGTTATGGTTTGGGTTAGGGTTACGGTTTGGGTTATGGTTTGGGTTAGGGTTATGGTTTGGGTTATGGGTTGGGTTATGGGTTGGGTTATGGTTTGGGTTCGGGTTATGGTTTGGGTTAGGGTTATTGTTAGGGGTTGGGGGTTATGGTTTGGGTTATGGTTATGGTTGGGGTTATGGCTATGGATGGGATTATGGTTTGGGTTAGGGTTCTTTTTAGGGGTTTGGGTTAGGGTTATTGTTAGAAGTTAGGCGTTATGGTTTAGGTTATGGTTGGGGTTATGGTTTGGGTTGAGGTTGGGGTTATGGTTATGGTTATGGTTGGGGTTATGGTTGGGGTTATGGCTATGGTTGGAAATATGGTTTTGGTTGGGGTTATGGTTATGGTTGGGAGCCTGGTTATGGTTGGGGTTATGGTTTGGGTTAGGGTTATTGTTAGGGGTTGGGGTTATGGTTAGGGTTATGATTGGAGTTATGGTTGGGGTTATGGTTAGGGTTATGGTTAGGGTTGGGGTTATGGTTGGGGTTATGGCTATGGTTGGGAATATGGTTTTGGTTCGGGTTATGTTTATGGTTGGAAATCTGGTTATGGTTGGGGTTATGGTTTGGGTTAGGGTTATGGTTATGGTTTAGGTTAGGGTTATTGTTAGGGGTTGGGGTTATGGTTTGGGTTATGGTTTGGGTTATGGTTCGGGTTATTGTTTGGGTTATGGTTTGGGTTAGCGTTATTGTTAGGGGTTGGGGTTATGGTTTTGGTTAGGGTTATTGCTAGGGGTTATGTTTTGGGTTATGGTTATGGTTATGGGTTGGGTTAGGGTTATTGTTTGTGGTTGGGGTTATGGTTTGGGTTAGGGTTATTGTTAGGGGTTATGGTTTGGTTTATGGTTATGGTTTGGGTTAGGGTTATTGTTAGGGGTTGGGGTTATGGTTTGGGTTATGGTTTGGGTTATGGTTTGGGTTATGGTTTGGGTTATGGTTTGGGTTATGGTTTGGGTTAGGGTTATTGTTAGGGGTTGGGGTTATGGTTTGGGTTAGGGTTATTGCTAGGGGTTATGTTTTGGGTTATGGTTATGGTTATGGGTTCGGTTAGGGTTATTGTTTATGGTTGGGGTTATGGTTTGGGTTAGGGTTATTGTTAGGGGTTATGGTTTGGGTTATGGTTACTGTTAGGGTTATGGTTATGGTTTGGGTTAGAGTTATTGTTAGGGGTTGGGGTTATGGTTTGGGTTAGGGTTATTGTTAGGGGTTATGGTGATGGTTTGGGTTATGGTGATGGTTTGGTTTATGGTTATGGTTGGGGTTAGGGTTATGGTTTAGGTTAGGTTTATTGTTAGGGGTTGGGGTTATGGTTTGGGTTAAGGTTATTGTTTGGCGTTGGGGTTATGGTTTGGGTTAGGGTTATTGTTAGGCGTTGGGGTAATAGTTTGTGTTAGGGTTATGGTTTGGGTTAGGGTTATTGTTAGGCGTTGGGGTAATAGTTTGTGTTAGGGTTATTGTTAGGGTTTAGGGGTTATGGTTAAGGTTATGGTTGGGGTTATGGTTTGGGTTAGCGTTATTTTTAGGGGTTAGGGGTTATGGTTTGGGTTATGGTTATTGTTGGGGTTACTGTTATTAATGTGATTATGGTTTGGGTTAGGGTTATTGTTAGGGGTTGGGGTAGTAGTTTGTGTTAGGGTTATTGTTAGGGTTTAGGGGTTATGGTTTGGTTTACGGTTATGGTTAAGGTTATGGTTGGGGTTATGGTTTGGGTTTTGTTTATGGTTGGGGTTATGGTTTGGGTTAGGGTTATTGTTAGGGGTTGGGGTTATGGTTTGGGTTAGGGTTATCTTAAGGGATTAGGGGTTATGGTTTGGGTTTTGGTTATGGTTGGGGTTATGGTTTGGGTTAGGGTTATTGTTAGGGGTTGGAGTTATGGTTTCGTTTAGGGTTAATGTTGGGAGTTAGGGGTTATGTTTTGGGTTATGGTTATGGTTGGGGTTATGGTTTAGGTTAGGGTTATTGTTAGGGGTTGGGGTTATGGTTTAGGTTAGGGTTATTGTTAGGGGTTGGGGTTATGGTTTGGGTTAGGGTTATTGTTAGGGGTTATGGTTTGGGTTATGGTTATGGTTGGGGTTATGGTTATGGTTTGGGTTAAGTTTTGGGTTAGGTTTTGGGTTAGGTTTTGTTTGAGGTTTTGGGTTAGGTTTTGGGTTAGGGTTATTGTTAGGGGTTGGGGTTATGGTTTGGGTTAGGGTTATTGTTAGGGGTTATGGTTTGGGTTATGGTAATGGTTGGGGTTATGGGTAAGGTTAGGGTTATTGTTAGGGGTTGGGGTTATGTTTTGGGTTAGGGTTATTATTAGGGGTTATGGTTTGGGTTAGGGATATTGTTAGGGGTTAGGGGTTATGGTTTGGGTTAGGGTTTTTGTTAGGGGTTGGGGTTCTGGTTCTGGTTCTGGTTGGGGTTATGGTTGGGGTTATGGTTGGGGTTATGGTTGGAGTTATGGTTGGGGTAATGGTTAGGGTTATGGTTGGGGTTATGGCTATGGTTGGGAATATGGTTTTGGTTGGGGTTATGTTTATGGTTGGGAATCTGGTTATGGTTGGGGTTATGGTTTAGGTTAGGGTTATTATTAGGGGTTGGGGTTATGGTTTGGGTTAGGAATATTGTAAGGGATAACGGGTTATGGTTTGGGTTTTGGTTATGGTTGGTGTTATGGTTCGGGTTAGGGTTATTGTTAGGGGTTGGGGTTATGGTTTGGGTTATGGTTTGGGTTAGGGTTATTGTTAGGGGTTGGGGTTATGGTTTGTGTTAGGGTTATTTCTAGGGGTTATGTTTTGGGTTATGGCTATGGTTGGGAATATGGTTTTGGTTGGGGTTATGGTTATGGTTGGGAATCTGGTTATGGTTGGGGTTATGGTTTGGGTTAGGGTTACGGTTTGGGTTATGGTTTGGGTTAGGGTTATGGTTTGGGTTATGGGTTGGGTTATGGGTTGGGTTATGGTTTGGGTTCGGGTTATGGTTTGGGTTAGGGTTATTGTTAGGGGTTGGGGGTTATGGTTTGGGTTATGGTTATGGTTGGGGTTATGGCTATGGATGGGATTATGGTTTGGGTTAGGGTTCTTTTTAGGGGTTTGGGTTAGGGTTATTGTTAGAAGTTAGGCGTTATGGTTTAGGTTATGGTTGGGGTTATGGTTTGGGTTGAGGTTGGGGTTATGGTTATGGTTATGGTTGGGGTTATGGTTGGGGTTATGGCTATGGTTGGAAATATGGTTTTGGTTGGGGTTATGGTTATGGTTGGGAGCCTGGTTATGGTTGGGGTTATGGTTTGGGTTAGGGTTATTGTTAGGGGTTGGGGTTATGGTTAGGGTTATGATTGGAGTTATGGTTGGGGTTATGGTTAGGGTTATGGTTAGGGTTGGGGTTATGGTTGGGGTTATGGCTATGGTTGGGAATATGGTTTTGGTTCGGGTTATGTTTATGGTTGGAAATCTGGTTATGGTTGGGGTTATGGTTTGGGTTAGGGTTATGGTTATGGTTTAGGTTAGGGTTATTGTTAGGGGTTGGGGTTATGGTTTGGGTTATGGTTTGGGTTATGGTTCGGGTTATTGTTTGGGTTATGGTTTGGGTTAGCGTTATTGTTAGGGGTTGGGGTTATGGTTTTGGTTAGGGTTATTGCTAGGGGTTATGTTTTGGGTTATGGTTATGGTTATGGGTTGGGTTAGGGTTATTGTTTGTGGTTGGGGTTATGGTTTGGGTTAGGGTTATTGTTAGGGGTTATGGTTTGGTTTATGGTTATGGTTTGGGTTAGGGTTATTGTTAGGGGTTGGGGTTATGGTTTGGGTTATGGTTTGGGTTATGGTTTGGGTTATGGTTTGGGTTATGGTTTGGGTTATGGTTTGGGTTAGGGTTATTGTTAGGGGTTGGGGTTATGGTTTGGGTTAGGGTTATTGCTAGGGGTTATGTTTTGGGTTATGGTTATGGTTATGGGTTCGGTTAGGGTTATTGTTTATGGTTGGGGTTATGGTTTGGGTTAGGGTTATTGTTAGGGGTTATGGTTTGGGTTATGGTTACTGTTAGGGTTATGGTTATGGTTTGGGTTAGAGTTATTGTTAGGGGTTGGGGTTATGGTTTGGGTTAGGGTTATTGTTAGGGGTTATGGTGATGGTTTGGGTTATGGTGATGGTTTGGTTTATGGTTATGGTTGGGGTTAGGGTTATGGTTTAGGTTAGGTTTATTGTTAGGGGTTGGGGTTATGGTTTGGGTTAAGGTTATTGTTTGGCGTTGGGGTTATGGTTTGGGTTAGGGTTATTGTTAGGCGTTGGGGTAATAGTTTGTGTTAGGGTTATGGTTTGGGTTAGGGTTATTGTTAGGCGTTGGGGTAATAGTTTGTGTTAGGGTTATTGTTAGGGTTTAGGGGTTATGGTTAAGGTTATGGTTGGGGTTATGGTTTGGGTTAGCGTTATTTTTAGGGGTTAGGGGTTATGGTTTGGGTTATGGTTATTGTTGGGGTTACTGTTATTAATGTGATTATGGTTTGGGTTAGGGTTATTGTTAGGGGTTGGGGTAGTAGTTTGTGTTAGGGTTATTGTTAGGGTTTAGGGGTTATGGTTTGGTTTACGGTTATGGTTAAGGTTATGGTTGGGGTTATGGTTTGGGTTTTGTTTATGGTTGGGGTTATGGTTTGGGTTAGGGTTATTGTTAGGGGTTGGGGTTATGGTTTGGGTTAGGGTTATCTTAAGGGATTAGGGGTTATGGTTTGGGTTTTGGTTATGGTTGGGGTTATGGTTTGGGTTAGGGTTATTGTTAGGGGTTGGAGTTATGGTTTCGTTTAGGGTTAATGTTGGGAGTTAGGGGTTATGTTTTGGGTTATGGTTATGGTTGGGGTTATGGTTTAGGTTAGGGTTATTGTTAGGGGTTGGGGTTATGGTTTAGGTTAGGGTTATTGTTAGGGGTTGGGGTTATGGTTTGGGTTAGGGTTATTGTTAGGGGTTATGGTTTGGGTTATGGTTATGGTTGGGGTTATGGTTATGGTTTGGGTTAAGTTTTGGGTTAGGTTTTGGGTTAGGTTTTGTTTGAGGTTTTGGGTGAGGTTTTGGGTTAGGTTTTGGGTTAGGGTTATTGTTAGGGGTTGGGGTTATGGTTTGGGTTAGGGTTATTGTTAGGGGTTATGGTTTGGGTTATGGTAATGGTTGGGGTTATGGGTAAGGTTAGGGTTATTGTTAGGGGTTGGGGTTATGTTTTGGGTTAGGGTTATTATTAGGGGTTATGGTTTGGGTTAGGGATATTGTTAGGGGTTAGGGGTTATGGTTTGGGTTAGGGTTTTTGTTAGGGGTTGGGGTTCTGGTTCTGGTTCTGGTTGGGGTTATGGTTGGGGTTATGGTTGGGGTTATGGTTGGAGTTATGGTTGGGGTAATGGTTAGGGTTATGGTTGGGGTTATGGCTATGGTTGGGAATATGGTTTTGGTTGGGGTTATGTTTATGGTTGGGAATCTGGTTATGGTTGGGGTTATGGTTTAGGTTAGGGTTATTATTAGGGGTTGGGGTTATGGTTTGGGTTAGGAATATTGTAAGGGATAACGGGTTATGGTTTGGGTTTTGGTTATGGTTGGTGTTATGGTTCGGGTTAGGGTTATTGTTAGGGGTTGGGGTTATGGTTTGGGTTATGGTTTGGGTTAGGGTTATTGTTAGGGGTTGGGGTTATGGTTTGTGTTAGGGTTATTTCTAGGGGTTATGTTTTGGGTTATGGCTATGGTTGGGAATATGGTTTTGGTTGGGGTTATGGTTATGGTTGGGAATCTGGTTATGGTTGGGGTTATGGTTTGGGTTAGGGTTACGGTTTGGGTTATGGTTTGGGTTAGGGTTATGGTTTGGGTTATGGGTTGGGTTATGGGTTGGGTTATGGTTTGGGTTCGGGTTATGGTTTGGGTTAGGGTTATTGTTAGGGGTTGGGGGTTATGGTTTGGGTTATGGTTATGGTTGGGGTTATGGCTATGGATGGGATTATGGTTTGGGTTAGGGTTCTTTTTAGGGGTTTGGGTTAGGGTTATTGTTAGAAGTTAGGCGTTATGGTTTAGGTTATGGTTGGGGTTATGGTTTAGGTTAGGGTTATTGTTAGGGGTTGGGGTTATGGTTTGGGTTAGGGTTATTTTAAGGGATTAGGGGTTATGGTTTGGGTTAGGGTTCTTGTTAGGGGTTTGGGTTAGGGTTATTGTTAGAAGTTAGGGGTTATGGTTTGGGTTATGGTTGGGGTTATGGTTTAGGTTAGGGTTATTGTTAGGGGTTGGGGTCATGGTTTGGGTTAGGGTTATTTTAAGGGATTAGGGGTTATGGTTTGGGTTTTGGTTATGGTTGGGGTTATGGTTTGGGTTAGGGTTATTGTTAGGGGTTGGAGTTATGGTTTGGTTTAGGGTTAATGTTGGGAGTTAGGGGTTATGTTTTGGGTTATGGTTATGGTTTGGGTTATGGTTATGGTTGGGGTTATGGTTTAGGTTAGGGTTATTGTTAGGGGTTGGGGTTATGGTTTGGGTTAGGGTTATTGTTAGGGGTTATGGTTTGGGTTATGGTTATGGTTGGGGTTATGGTTATGGTTGGGGTTATGGTTATGGTTTGGGTTAAGTTTTGGGTTAGGTTTTGGGTTAGGTTTTGGGTTAGGTTTTGGGTGAGGTTTTGGGTGAGGTTTTGGGTGAGGTTTTGGGTGAGGTTTTGGGTTAGGTTTTGGGTTAGGTTTTGGGTTAGGTTTATTGTTAGGGGTTGGGGTTATGGTTTGGGTTAGGGTTATTGTTAGGGGTTAGGGGTTATGGTTTGGGTTATGGTAATGGTTGGGGTTATGGTTTAGGTTAGGGTTATTGTTAGGGGTTGGGGTTATGGTTTGGGTTAGGGTTATTATTAGGGGTTATGGTTTGGGTTAGGGATATTGTTAGGGGTTAGGGGTTATGGTTTGGGTTAGGGTTATTGTTAGGGGTTGGGGTTAATGGTTTGGGTTATGGTTGGGGTTATGGTTGGGGTTATGGTTGGGGTTATGGTTGGGGTTATGGTTGGAGTTATGGTTGGGGTTATGGTTAGGGTTATGGTTAGGGTTGGGGTTATGGTTGGGGTTATGGCTAAGGTTGGGAATATGGTTTTGGTTGGGGTTATGTTTATGGTTGGGAATCTGGTTATGGTTGGGGTTATGGTTTACGTTAGGGTTATTGTTAGGGGTTGGGGTTATGGTTTGGGTTAGGAATATTGTAAGGGATAAGGGGTTATGGTTTGGGTTTTGGTTATGGTTGGGGTTATGGTTCGGGTTAGGGTTATTGTTAGGGGTTGGGGTTATGGTTTGGGTTAGGGTTATTGTTAGGGGTTGGGGTTATGGTTTGGGTTAGGGTTATTGCTAGGGGTTATGTTTTGGGTTATGGTTATGGGTTGGTGTTACGGCTGGCAGCCTGGACACACACTATGTAGGAGGTGTGTGCTTTCCTTTCTTTACCGGTATCTGCCACTGTGGCTCCACCCCTGTGACAGAGCCCTGCCCAGGCCAACACGGCTGTAATTAATTCCCCAATCATCCCTCCTGCCCTTATTTAAAGCCTTTTCAGTTGTCAGTTCACCCCTTGCCCTTGCCCTGGCCTTTGCCCTTGTCCTTGATGCCTTGCTGAGTTGCAGGCTTGTGAGTATGTTACTCCCTGTTATATTTTGTATGTGTTGTTAATGATTTTGGGTTGCATAGGGGGACTTCTTGAGATAATTTTAGACACCCATGGGTATACATATAGTTTGTGCATTTAGACACAGTTATTCCCCTGTCTAGATTATATTACATCAGTTTAACAGTGGCATCCTTCGGTCTTATTTCCTGTATTTTGTGGGTGTTCATTTGAACACCTGTCTGGGAGGGGTTTTTTACCGTGTTTATTTGAGGGTGCCACTTTAATATCTCGTGCTTCCCCTATGTTATCTCGTAGTCTGTTTTATTGACTTTATTGTAAATAAAAATAACTGAAGGCTACTTGCAATGTGTGTCCGAACTCATCTTTGACCGAACCTGTCTGCTGTGATAGTTGCGACTCCCTGGTATATCATACCCCAGGGGGAGTCGTAACAGTTGGGTTAGGGTTATTGTTTGTGGTTGGGGTTATGGTTTGGGTTAGGGTTATTGTTAGGGTTATGGTTATGGTTTGGGTTAGAGTTATTGTTAGGGGTTGGGGTAATAGTTTGTGTTAGGGTTATTGTTAGGGTTTAGGGGTTATGGTTTGGTTTACGGTTATGGTTAAGGTTATGGTTGGGGTTATGGTTTGGGTTAGCGTTATTTTTAGGGGTTAGGGGTTATGGTTTGGGTTATGGTTATTGTTGGGGTTACTGTTATGGATGGGATTATGGTTTGGGTTAGGGTTATTGTTAGGGGTTGGGGTAATAGTTTGTGTTAGGGTTATTGTTAGGGTTTAGGCGTTATGGTTTGGTTTACGGTTATGGTTAAGGTTATGGTTGGGGTTATGGTTTGGGTTAGCGTTATTTTTAGGATTCAGGGGTTATGGTTTGGCTTATGGTTATTGTTGGGGTTATGGTTATGGATGGGATTATGGTTTGGGTTAGGGTTATTGTTGGGGGTTGGGTGTTATGGTTTGGGTTATGGTTATGGTTGGGGTTATGGTTTGGGTTAGGGTTATTGTAAGGGGTTATGGTTTGGGTTAGGGATATTGTTAGGGGTTAGGGGTTATGGTTTGGGTTAGGGTTGGGGTTATGGTTGGGGTTATGGTTGGGGTTATGGTTGGGGTTATGGTTATGGTTATGGTTGGGGTTATGGTTGGGGTTATGGTTGGGGTTATGGTTGGGGTTATGGTTGGGGTTATGGTTGGGGTTATGGTTGGGGTTATGGTTGGGGTTATGGTTGGGGTTATGGTTGGGGTTATGGTTGGGGTTATGGCTATGGTTGGGAATATGGTTTTGGTTGGGGTTATGGTTATGGTTGGGAATCTGGTTATGGTTGGGGTTAAGGTTTGGGTTAGGGTTATGGTTTGGGTTAGGGTTAGGGTTATGGTTTGGGTTAGGGTTATGGTTTGGGTTATGGTTTGGGTTCGGGTTATGGTTTGGGTTCGGGTTATGGTTTGGGTTAGGGTTATTGTTAGGGGTTTGGGGTTATGGTTTAGGTCAGGGGTGGCCAACCAGTCAGAGACCAAGAGCCACATTTTTTACTGTGGTACCGCAAAGAGCCACATTTTTTACTGTGTTACCGCAAAGAGCCACATCATACACATACCTTTGCTCAGCCAGATTTATTGTAAATGTCACACACCAGCATAGTAATGACATAAATTGACTCCTACTGCACTAACAGCACAGGCCAGTCATTATCAACAATGAACATTGTGTGCACTGTCTCACACAGACAAACTCTCAGTTCAACCAAGTCCACAAACAAAAATATAATAATTTACAATAGCGTTTTTCTTTTGCTATGCATGTTACTTAGTGGGACTTCTGGCATAAAATCAGAGCCTATTTTTGCGCAACATTCGCTCCTTGTGAGCTGTCATTTATTATAAATGTTTTTTAAGTAGCGCGCCCACCACGTGGTGTACGCCTCACTCTCCTATTGGCTGCTCCCGGCTGAGCACTCTCGCTTTGGTCTGCCTCGCAGGGGGTGTGGCTTTTTCAGCCGACGCTCGATCTTTGGGATACTTTTTGTGTGCGCGACGCTGTTCATTGTCGCTTCTGGTTCACGGGAGCTCTCCCACTCTGTTAAAAACGTTTACTTAAATGACCTTGCTCCTACTGGGAAACTTTGAGGTATTTTCATCCCGAGCACATGCGCATTGGACGAAAATACCGTATTGAACTCAAGCGAAGCGCACACGCAAATAAAAATAAAACACAAATACAAACTTTGATATGGACGTAAGAGCCGCATGAAACCGGGCAAAGAGCCGCATGCGGCTCGCGTGCCGCGGGTTGGCCACCCCTGGTTTAGGTTATGGTTATAGTTGGGGTTATGGCTGTGGATGGGATTATGGTTTGGGTTAGGGTTCTTGTTAGGGGTTTGGGTTAGGGTTATTGTTAGAAGTTAGGGGTTATGGTTTAGGTTAGGGTTATTGTTGGGGTTATGGTTTGGGTTAGGGTTATTGTTAGGGGTTGGAGTTATGGTTTGGTTTAGGGTTAATGTTGGGAGTTAGGGGTTATGGTTATGGTTGGGGTTATGGTTTAGGTTAGGGTTATTGTTAGGGGTTGGGGTTATGGTTTGGGTTAGGGTTATTGTTAGGGGTTATGGTTTGGGTTATGGTTATGGTTGGGGTTATGGTTATGGTTTGGGTTATGTTTATGGTTTGGGTTATGTTTATGGTTGGGAATCTGGTTATGGTTGGGGTTATGGTTTAGGTTAGGGTTATTGTTAGGGGTTGGGGTTATGGTTTGGGTTAGGAATATTGTAAGGGATAAGGGGTTATGGTTTGGGTTTTGGTTATGGTTGGGGTTAAGGTTCGGGTTATCGTTATTGTTAGGGGTTGGGGTTATGGTTTGGGTAAGGGTTATTGTTAGGGGTTGGGTTTATGGTTTGGGTTAGGGTTATTGCTAGGGGTTATGTTTTGGGTTATGGTTATGGGTTGGGTTAGGGTTATTGTTTTTGGTTGGGGTTATGGTTTGGGTTAGGGTTATTGTTAGGGGTTATGGTTTGGGTTATGGTTACTGTTAGGGTTATGGTTATGGTTTGGGTTAGAGTTATTGTTAGGGGTTGGGGTTATGGTTTGGGTTAGGGTTAGGGTTATTGTTAGGGGTTATGGTGATGGTTTGGGTTATGGTGATGGTTTGGGTTATGGTGATGGTTTGGTTTATGGTTATGGTTGGGGTTATGGTTAGGGTTATAGTTTATGTTAGGTTTATTGTTAGGGGTTGGGGTTATGGTTTGGGTTAAGGTTGGGGTTATGGTTAGGGTTATGGTTTAGGTTAGGTTTATTGTTAGGGGTTGGGGTTATGGTTTGGGTTAAGGTTATTGTTTGGCGTTGGGGTTATGGTTTGGGTTAGGGATATTGTTAGGGGTTAGGGGTTATGGTTTGGGTAAGGGTTGGGGTTATGGTTGGGGTTATGGTTGGGGTTATGGTTGGGGTTATGGTTGGGGTTATGGTTGGGGTTATGGTTGGGGTTATGGTTAGGGTTATGGTTATGGTTGGGGTTATTGTTGGGGTTATTGTTGGGGTTATGGTTGGGGTTATGGTTGGGGTTATGGCTATGGTTGGGGTTATGGTTTTGGTTGGGGTTATGGTTATGGTTGGGAATATGGTTATGGTTGGGGTTATGGTTTGGGTTAGGGTTATGGTTTGGGTTAGGGTTATGGTTTGGGTTATGGTTTGGGTTCGGGTTATGGTTTGGGTTAGGGTTATGGTTTGGGTTATGGTTATGGTTGGGGTTATGGTTTAGGTTAGGGTTATTGTTAGGGGTTGGGGTTATGGTTTGGGTTAGGGTTATTGTTAGGGGTTATGGTTTGGGTTATGGTTATGGTTGGGGTTATGGTTATGGTTTGGGTTATGTTTATGGTTTGGGTTATGTTTATGGTTGGGAATCTGGTTATGGTTGGGGTTATGGTTTAGGTTAGGGTTATTGTTAGGGGTTGGGGTTATGGTTTGGGTTAGGAATATTGTAAGGGATAAGGGGTTATGGTTTGGGTTTTGGTTATGGTTGGGGTTATGGTTCGGGTTAGGGTTATTGTTAGGGGTTGGGGTTATGGTTTGGGTAAGGGTTATTGTTAGGGGTTGGGTTTATGGTTTGGGTTAGGGTTATTGCTAGGGGTTATGTTTTGGGTTATGGTTATGGTTATGGGTTGGGTTAGGGTTATTGTTAGGGGTTGGGGTTATGGTTTGGGTTAGGGTTAGGGTTATTGTTAGGGGTTATGGTGATGGTTTGGGTTATGGTGATGGTTTGGGTTATGGTGATGGTTTGGTTTATGGTTATGGTTGGGGTTATGGTTAGGGTTATAGTTTATGTTAGGTTTATTGTTAGGGGTTGGGGTTATGGTTTGGGTTAAGGTTGGGGTTATGGTTAGGGTTATGGTTAGGGTTATGGTTTAGGTTAGGTTTATTGTTAGGGGTTGGGGTTATGGTTTGGGTTAAGGTTATTGTTTGGCGTTGGGGTTATGGTTTGGGTTAGGGATATTGTTAGGGGTTAGGGGTTATGGTTTGGGTAAGGGTTGGGGTTATGGTTGGGGTTATGGTTGGGGTTATGGTTGGGGTTATGGTTGGGGTTATGGTTAGGGTTATGGTTATGGTTGGGGTTATTGTTGGGGTTATTGTTGGGGTTATGGTTGGGGTTATGGTTGGGGTTATGGTTGGGGTTATGGCTATGGTTGGGGTTATGGTTGGGGTTATGGCTATGGTTGGGGTTATGGTTTTGGTTGGGGTTATGGTTATGGTTGGGAATATGGTTATGGTTGGGGTTATGGTTTGGGTTAGGGTTATGGTTTGGGTTAGGGTTATGGTTTGGGTTATGGTTTGGGTTCGGGTTATGGTTTGGGTTAGGGTTATGGTTTGGGTTATGGTTATGGTTGGGGTTATGGTTTAGGTTAGGGTTATTGTTAGGGGTTGGGGTTATGGTTTGGGTTAGGGTTATTGTTAGGGGTTATGGTTTGGGTTATGGTTATGGTTGGGGTTATGGTTATGGTTTGGGTTAGGTTTTGGGTTAGGTTTTGGGTTAGGTTTTGGGTTAGGTTTTGGGTTAGGTTTTGGGTTAGGGTTCTTGTTAGGGGTTGGGGTTATGGTTTGGGTTAGGGTTATTGTTAGGGGTTAGGGGTTATGGTTTGGGTTATGGTAATGGTTGGGGTTATGGTTTAGGTTAGGGTTATTGTTAGGGGTTGGGGTTTATGGTTTGGGTTCGGGTTATTATTAGGGGTTATGGTTTGGGTTGTTATGGTTTGGGTTAGGGATATTGTTAGGGGTTAGGGTTTATGGTTTGGGTTATGGTTATTGTTGGGGTTATGGTTTGGGTTAGCGTTATTTTTAGGGTTATGGTTATGGTTGGGGTTATGGTTGGGGTTATGGTTGGGGTTATGGCTATGGTTGGGAATATGGTTTTGGTTGGGGTTATGGTTATGGTTGGGAATCTGGTTATGGTTGGGGTTATGGTTTGGGTTAGGGTTATGGTTTGGGTTAGGGTTATGGTTTGGGTTATGGTTTGGGTTCGGGTTATGGTTTGGGTTAGGGTTATTGTTAGGGGTTTGGGGTTATGGTTTGGGTAATGGTTATGGTTGGGGTTATGGCTATGGATGGGATTATGGTTTGGGTTAGGGTTTTTGTAAGGGGTTTTGGTTAGGGTTATTGTTAGAAGTTAGGGGTTATGGTTTGGGTTATGGTTGGGGTTATGGTTTAGGTTAGGGTTATTGTTAGGGTTGGGGTTATGGTTTGGGTTAGGGTTATTTTAAGGGATTAGGGGTTATGGTTTGGGTTTTGTTTATGGTTGGGGTTATGGTTTGGGTTTTGTTTATGGTTGGGGTTATGGTTTGGGTTAGGGTTATTGTTAGGGGTTGGGGTTATGGTTTGGGTTATGGTCGGGTTTATGGTTGGGGTTATGGTTGGGGTTATGGTTGGGGTTATGGTTGGAGTTATGGTTGGGGTTATGGTTAGGGTTATGGTTAGGGTTGGGGTTATGGTTGGGGTTATGGTTGGGGTTATGGTTGGGGTTATGGTTGGAGTTATGGTTGGGGTTATGGTTAGGGTTATGGTTAGGGTTGGGGTTATGGTTGGGGTTATGGCTATGGTTGGGAATATGGTTTTGGTTGGGGTTATGTTTATGGTCGGGAATCTGGTTGTGGTTGGGGTTATGGTTTAGGTTAGGGTTATTGTTAGGGGTTGGGGTTGTGGTTTGGGTTAGGAATATTGTAAGGGATAAGGGGTTATGGTGTAGGTTATGGTTTGGGTTATGGTTTGGGTTATGGTTTGGGTTATGGTTTGGGTTAGCGTTATTGTTAGGGGTTGGGGTTATGGTTTTGGTTAGGGTTATTGCTAGGGGTTATGTTTTGGGTTATGGTTATGGTTATGGGTTGGGTTAGGGTTATTGTTAGGGGTTGGGGTTATGGTTTGGGTTATGGTTTGGGGTTATGGTTTGGGTTATGGTTTGGGTTATGGTTTGGGTTAGGGTTATTGTTAGGGGTTATGGTTTGGGTTATGGTTATGGTTTGGGTTAGGGTTATTGTTAGGGGTTGGGGTTATGGTTTGGGTTATGGTTTGGGTTATGGTTTGGGTTATGGTTTGGGTTATGGTTTGGGTTATGGTTTGGGTTATGGTTTGGGTTATGGTTTGGGTTATGGTTTGGGTTATGGTTTGGGTTATGGTTTGGGTTATGGTTTGGGTTATGGTTTGGGTTATGGTTTGGGTTATGGTTTGGGTTATGGTTTGGGTTATGGTTTGGGTTTGGGTTATGGTTATGGTTTAGGTTAGGGTTATTGTAAGGGGTTGGGGTTATGGTTTGGGTTATGGTTTGGGTTATGGTTTGGGTTATGGTTTGGGTTATGGTTTGGGTTATGGTTTGGGTTATGGTTTGGGTTATGGTTTGGGTTATGGTTTGGGTTATGGTTTGGGTTATGGTTTGGGTTATGGTTTGGGTTATGGTTTGGGTTATGGTTTGGGTTAGCATTATTGTTAGGGGTTGGGGTTATGGTTTTGGTTAGGGTTATTGCTAGGGGTTATGTTTTGGGTTATGGTTTTGGTTAGGGTTATTGCTAGGGGTTATGTTTTGGGTTATGGTTATGGTTATGGGTTGGGTTAGGGTTATTGTTAGGGGTTGGGGTTATGGTTTGGGTTAGGGTTATTGTTAGGGGTTATGGTTTGGGTTATGGTTATGGTTGGGGTTATGGTTATGGTTTGGGTTAGGTTTTGGGTTAGGTTTTGGGTTAGGTTTTGGGTTAGGTTTTGGGTTAAGTTTTGGGTTAGGTTTTGGGTTAGGGTTATTGTTAGGGGTTGGGGTTATGGTTTGGGTTAGGGTTATTGTTAGGGGTTAGGGGTTATGGTTTGGGTTATGGTTGGGGTTATGGTTGGGGTTATGGTTTGGGTTATGATTGGAGTTATGGTTGGGGTTATGGTTAGGGTTATGGTTAGGGTTGGGGTTATGGTTGGGGTTATGGCTATGGTTCGGAATATGGTTTTGGTTCGGGTTATGTTTATGGTTGGGAATCTGGTTATGGTTGGGGTTATGGTTTGGGTTTGGGTTATGGTTATGGTTTGGGTTAGGGTTATTGTTGGGGGTTGGGTGTTATGGTTTGGGTTATGGTTATGGTTTGGGTTATGGTTATGGTTTGGGTTATGGTTATGGTTTGGGTTATGGTTATGGTTGGGGTTATGGTTTGGGTTAGGGTTATTGTTAGGGGTTATGGTTTGGGTTAGGGATTTTGTTAGGGGTTAGGGGTTATGGTTTGGGTAAGGGTTGGGGTTATGGTTGGGGTTATGGTTGGGGTTATGGTTGGGGTTATGGTTGGGGTTATGGTTGGGGTTATGGTTGGGGTTATGGTTGGGGTTATGGTTGGGGTTATGGTTATGGTTGGGGTTATGGTTGGGGTTATGGTTATGGTTGGGGTTATTGTTGGGGTTATGGTTGGGGTTATGGTTGGGGTTATGGCTATGGTTGGGGTTATGGTTTTGGTTGGGGTTATGGTTATGGTTGGGAATATGGTTATGGTTGGGGTTATGGTTTGGGTTAGGGTTATGATTTGGGTTAGGGTTATGGTTTGGGTTATGGTTTGGGTTATGGTTTGGGTTATGGTTTGGGTTATGGTTTGGGTTCGGGTTATGGTTTGGGTTAGGGTTATGGTTTGGGTTATGGTTATGGTTGGGGTTATGGTTTAGGTTAGGGTTATTGTTAGGGGTTGGGGTTATGGTTTGGGTTAGGGTTATTGTTATGGGTTATGGTTTGGGTTATGGTTATGGTTGGGGTTATGGTTATGGTTTGGGTTAGGTTTTGGGTTAGGTTTTGGGTTAGGTTTTGGGTTAGGTTTTGGGTTAGGGTTCTTGTTAGGGGTTGGGGTTATGGTTTGGGTTAGGGTTATTGTTAGGGGTTAGGGGTTATGGTTTGGGTTATGGTAATGGTTGGGATTATGATTTAGGTTAGGGTTATTGTTAGGGGTTGGGGTTTATGGTTTGGGTTAGGGTTATTATTAGGGGTTATGGTTTGGGTTGTTATGGTTTGGGTTAGGGATATTGTTAGGGGTTAGGGGTTATGGTTTGGGTTATGGTTATTGTTGGGGTTATGGTTATGGATGGGATAATGGTTTGGGTTAGGGTTATTGTTAGGGGTTATGGTGATGGTTTGGGTTATGGTGATGGTTTGGTTTATGGTTATGGTTGGGGTTATGGTTAGGGTTATGGTTAGGGTTATGGTTGAGGTTAGGTTTATTGTTAGGGGTTGGGGTTATGGTTTGGGTTAGGGTTATTGTTAGGCGTTGGGGTTATGGTTTGGGTTAGGGTTATGGTTTGGGTTAGGGTTATTGTTAGGCGTTGGGGTAATAGTTTGTGTTAGGGTTATTGTTAGGGTTTAGGGGTTATGGTTTGGTTTACGGTTATGGTTAAGGTTATGGTTGGGGTTATGGTTTGAGTTAGCGTTATTTTTAGGGGTTAGGGGTTATGGTTTGGGTTATGGTTATTGTTGGGGTTATGGTTATGGATGGGATAATGGTTTGGGTTAGGGTTATTGTTAGGGGTTGGGGTAATAGTTTGTGTTAGGGTTATTGTTAGGGTTTAGGGGTTATGGTTTTGTTTACGGTTATGGTTAAGGTTATGGTTGGGGTTATGGTTTGGGTTAGCGTTATTTTTAGGGGTTAGGGGTTATGGTTTGGGTTATGGTTATTGTTGGGGTTACTGTTATGGATGGGATTATGGTTTGGGTTAGGGTTATTGTTAGGGTTTAGGCGTTATGGTTTGGTTTACGGTTATGATTAAGGTCATGGTTGGGGTTATGGTTGGGGTTATGGTTTGGGTTAGCGTTATTTTTAGGATTTAGGGGTTGTGGTTTGGGTTATAGTTATTGTTGGGGTTATGGTTATGGATGGGATTATGGTTTGGGTTAGGGTTATTGTTGGGGGTTGGGTGTTATGGTTTGGGTTATGGTTAGGGTTATGGTTATGGTTGGGGTTATGGTTGGGGTTATGGTTGGGGTTATGGTTGCGGTTATGGCTATAGTTGGGAATATGGTTTTGGTTGGGGTTATGGTTATGGTTGGGAATCTGGTTATGGTTGGGGTTATGGTTAGGGTTATGGTTATGGTTGGGGTTATGGTTGGGGTTATGGTTGGGGTTATGGTTGGGGTTATGGTTGGGGGTTATGGCTATGGTTGGGAATATGGTTTTGGTTGGGGTTATGGTTATGGTTGGGAATCTGGTTATGGTTGGAGTTATGGTTTGGGTTAGGGTTATGGTTTGGGTTAGGGTTATGGTTTGGGTTAGGGTTATGGTTTGGGTTCGGGTTATGGTTTAGGTTAGGTTTATTGTTCGGGGTTGGGGTTATGGTTTGGGTTAAGGTTGGGGTTATGGTTAGGGTTATGGTTTAGGTTAGGTTTATTGTTAGGGGTTGGGGTTATGGTTTGGGTTAAGGTTATTGTTTGGCGTTGGGGTTATGGTTTGGGTTAGGGTTATTGTTAGGCGTTGGGGTAATAGTTTGTGTTAGGGTTATTGTTAGGGTTTAGGGGTTATGGTTTGGTTTATGGTTATTGTTAAGGTTATGGTTGGGGTTATGGTTTGGTTTTTGGTTATTGTTAAGGTTATGGTTGGGGTTATGGTTTGGGTTAGTGTTATTTTTAGGGGTTAGGGGTTATGGTTTGGGTTATGGTTATTGTTGGGGTTATGGTTGGGGTTATGGTTATGGTTGGGGTTATGGTTATGGTTGGGGTTATGGTTGGGGTTATGGTTGGGGTTATGGTTGGGCTTATGGTTGGGCTTATGGTTGGGGTTATGGTTGCGGTTATGGCTATGGTTGGGAATATGGTTTTGGTTGGGGTTATGGTTATGGTTGGGAATCTGGTTATGGTTGGGGTTATGGTTAGGGTTATGGTTATGGTTGGGGTTATGGTTGGGGTTATGGCTATGGTTGGGAATATGGTTTTGGTTGGGGTTATGGTTATGGTTGGGAATCTGGTTATGGTTGGGGTTATGGTTTGGGTTAGGGTTATGGTTTGGGTTAGGGTTATGGTTTGGGTTAGGGTTATGGTTTGGGTTATGGTTTGGGTTCGGGTTATGGTTTGGGTTAGGGTTATTGTTAGGGGTTTGGGGTTATGGTTTGGGTAATGGTTATGGTTGGGGTTATGGCTATGGATGGGATTATGGTTTGGGTTAGGGTTTTTGTAAGGGGTTTTGGTTAGGGTTATTGTTAGAAGTTAGGGGTTATGGTTTGGGTTACGGTTGGGGTTATGGTTTAGGTTAGGGTTATTGTTAGGGGTTGGGGTTATGGTTTGGGTTAGGGTTATTTTAAGGGATTAGGGGTTATGGTTTGGGTTTTGTTTATGGTTGGGGTTATGGTTTGGGTTAGGGTTATTGTTAGGGGTTGGGGTTATGGTTTGGGTTATGGTTTGGGTTAGGGTTATTGTTAGGGGTTATGGTTTGGGTTATGGTTATGGTTTGGGTTAGGGTTATTGTTAGGGGTTGGGGTTATGGTTTGGGTTATGGTTTGGGTTATGGTTTGGGTTATGGTTTGGGTTATGGTTTGGGTTATGGTTTGGGTTATGGTTTGGGTTATGGTTTGGGTTATGGTTTGGGTTATGGTTTGGGTTATGGTTTGGGTTATGGTTTGGGTTATGGTTTGGGTTATGGTTTGGGTTATGGTTTGGGTTATGGTTTGGGTTATGGTTTGGGTTATGGTTTGGGTTATGGTTTGGGTTATGGTTTGGGTTATGGTTTGGGTTATGGTTTGGGTTATGGTTTGGGTTATGGTTTGGGTTATGGTTTGGGTTAGCGTTATTGTTAGGGGTTGGGGTTATGGTTTTGGTTAGGGTTATTGCTAGGGGTTATGTTTTGGGTTATGGTTATGGTTATGGGTTGGGTTAGGGTTATTGTTTGTGGTTGGGGTTATGGTTTGGGTTAGGGTTATTGTTAGGGGTTATGGTTTGGGTTATGGTTATGGTTTGGGTTAGGGTTATTGTTAGGGGTTGGGGTTATGGTTTGGGTTATGGTTTGGGTTATGGTTTGGGTTATGGTTGGGGTTATGGTTGGGGTTATGGTTGGGGTTATGGTTGGGGTTATGGTTGGGGTTATGGTTGGGGTTATGGTTAGGGTTATGGTTATGGTTGGGGTTATTGTTGGGGTTATTGTTGGGGTTATGGTTGGGGTTATGGTTGGGGTTATGGCTATGGTTGGGGTTATGGTTTTGGTTGGGGTTATGGTTATGGTTGGGAATATGGTTATGGTTGGGGTTATGGTTTGGGTTAGGGTTATGGTTTGGGTTAGGGTTATGGTTTGGGTTATGGTTTGGGTTCGGGTTATGGTTTGGGTTAGGGTTATGGTTTGGGTTATGGTTATGGTTGGGGTTATGGTTTAGGTTAGGGTTATTTTAAGGGATTAGGGGTTATGGTTTGGGTTTTGTTTATGGTTGGGGTTATGGTTTGGGTTAGGGTTATTGTTAGGGGTTGGGGTTATGGTTTGGGTTATGGTTTGGGTTAGGGTTATTGTTAGGGGTTATGGTTTGGGTTATGGTTATGGTTTGGGTTAGGGTTATTGTTAGGGGTTGGGGTTATGGTTTGGGTTATGGTTTGGGTTATGGTTTGGGTTATGGTTTGGGTTATGGTTTGGGTTATGGTTTGGGTTATGGTTTGGGTTATGGTTTGGGTTATGGTTTGGGTTATGGTTTGGGTTATGGTTTGGGTTATGGTTTGGGTTATGGTTTGGGTTATGGTTTGGGTTATGGTTTGGGTTATGGTTTGGGTTATGGTTTGGGTTATGGTTTGGGTTATGGTTTGGGTTATGGTTTGGGTTATGGTTTGGGTTATGGTTTGGGTTATGGTTTGGGTTATGGTTTGGGTTATGGTTTGGGTTATGGTTTGGGTTAGCGTTATTGTTAGGGGTTGGGGTTATGGTTTTGGTTAGGGTTATTGCTAGGGGTTATGTTTTGGGTTATGGTTATGGTTATGGGTTGGGTTAGGGTTATTGTTTGTGGTTGGGGTTATGGTTTGGGTTAGGGTTATTGTTAGGGGTTATGGTTTGGGTTATGGTTATGGTTTGGGTTAGGGTTATTGTTAGGGGTTGGGGTTATGGTTTGGGTTATGGTTTGGGTTATGGTTTGGGTTATGGTTGGGGTTATGGTTGGGGTTATGGTTGGGGTTATGGTTGGGGTTATGGTTGGGGTTATGGTTGGGGTTATGGTTAGGGTTATGGTTATGGTTGGGGTTATTGTTGGGGTTATTGTTGGGGTTATGGTTGGGGTTATGGTTGGGGTTATGGCTATGGTTGGGGTTATGGTTTTGGTTGGGGTTATGGTTATGGTTGGGAATATGGTTATGGTTGGGGTTATGGTTTGGGTTAGGGTTATGGTTTGGGTTAGGGTTATGGTTTGGGTTATGGTTATGGTTGGGGTTATGGTTTAGGTTAGGGTTATTGTTAGGGGTTGGGGTTATGGTTTGGGTTAGGGTTATTGTTAGGGGTTATGGTTTGGGTTATGGTTATGGTTGGGGTTATGGTTATGGTTTGGGTTATGTTTATGGTTTGGGTTATGTTTATGGTTGGGAATCTGGTTATGGTTGGGGTTATGGTTTAGGTTAGGGTTATTGTTAGGGGTTGGGGTTATGGTTTGGGTTAGGAATATTGTAAGGGATAAGGGGTTATGGTTTGGGTTTTGGTTATGGTTGGGGTTATGGTTCGGGTTAGGGTTATTGTTAGGGGTTGGGGTTATGGTTTGGGTAAGGGTTATGGTTTGGGTAAGGGTTATTGTTAGGGGTTGGGTTTATGGTTTGGGTTAGGGTTATTGCTAGGGGTTATGTTTTGGGTTATGGTTATGGTTATGGGTTGGGTTAGGGTTATTGTTAGGGGTTGGGGTTATGGTTTGGGTTAGGGTTAGGGTTATTGTTAGGGGTTATGGTGATGGTTTGGGTTATGGTGATGGTTTGGTTTATGATTATGGTTGGGGTTATGGTTAGGGTTATAGTTTATGTTAGGTTTATTGTTAGGGGTTGGGGTTATGGTTTGGGTTAAGGTTGGGGTTATGGTTAGGGTTATGGTTAGGGTTATGGTTTAGGTTAGGTTTATTGTTAGGGGTTGGGGTTATGGTTTGGGTTAAGGTTATTGTTTGGCGTTGGGGTTATGGTTTGGGTTAGGGATATTGTTAGGGGTTAGGGGTTATGGTTTGGGTAAGGGTTGGGGTTATGGTTGGGGTTATGGTTGGGGTTATGGTTGGGGTTATGGTTGGGGTTATGGTTGGGGTTATGGTTGGGGTTATGGTTAGGGTTATGGTTATGGTTGGGGTTATTGTTGGGGTTATTGTTGGGGTTATGGTTGGGGTTATGGTTGGGGTTATGGTTGGGGTTATGGCTATGGTTGGGGTTATGGTTTTGGTTGGGGTTATGGTTATGGTTGGGAATATGGTTATGGTTGGGGTTATGGTTTGGGTTAGGGTTATGGTTTGGGTTAGGGTTATGGTTTGGGTTATGGTTTGGGTTCGGGTTATGGTTTGGGTTAGGGTTATGGTTTGGGTTATGGTTATGGTTGGGGTTATGGTTTAGGTTAGGGTTATTGTTAGGGGTTGGGGTTATGGTTTGGGTTAGGGTTATTGTTAGGGGTTATGGTTTGGGTTATGGTTATGGTTGGGGTTATGGTTATGGTTTGGGTTAGGTTTTGGGTTAGGTTTTGGGTTAGGTTTTGGGTTAGGTTTTGGGTTAGGTTTTGGGTTAGGTTTTGGGTTAGGGTTCTTGTTAGGGGTTGGGGTTATGGTTTGGGTTAGGGTTATTGTTAGGGGTTAGGGGTTATGGTTTGGGTTATGGTAATGGTTGGGGTTATGGTTTAGGTTAGGGTTATTGTTAGGGGTTGGGGTTTATGGTTTGGGTTAGGGTTATTATTAGGGGTTATGGTTTGGGTTGTTATGGTTTGGGTTAGGGATATTGTTAGGGGTTAGGGTTTATGGTTTGGGTTATGGTTATTGTTGGGGTTATGGTTATGGATGGGATAATGGTTTGGGTTAGGGTTATTGTTGGGGGTTTGGTGTTATGGTTTGGGTTATGGTTATGGTTTGGGTTATGGTTATGGTTATGGTTTGGGTTATGGTTATGGTTGGGGTTATGGTTTGGGTTAGGGTTATTGTTAGGGGTTATGGTTTGGGTTAGGGATATTGTTAGGGGTTAGGGGTTATGGTTTGGGTAAGGGTTGGGGTTATGGTTGGGGTTATGGTTGGGGTAAGGGGTTGGGGTTATGGTTTGGGTTAGGGTTATTGTTAGGGGTTGGGGTTATGGTTTGGGTTAGGGTCATTGCTAGGGGTTATGTTTTGGGTTATGGTTATGGGTTGGGTTAGGGTTATTGTTTGTGGTTGGGGTTATGGTTTGGGTTAGGGTTATTGTTAGGGGTTATGGTTTGGGTTATGGTTACTGTTAGGGTTATGGTTATGGTTTGGGTTAGAGTTATTGTTAGGGGTTGGGGTTATGGTTTGGGTTAGGGTTATTGTTAGGGGTTATGGTGATGGTTTGGGTTATGGTGATGGTTTGGTTTATGGTTATGGTTGGGGTTATGGTTAGGGTTATGGTTAGGGTTATGGTTTAGGTTAGGTTTATTGTTAGGGGTTGGGGTTATGGTTTGGGTTAGGGTTATTGTTAGGCGTTGGGGTTATGGTTTGGGTTAGGGTTATGGTTTGGGTTAGGGTTATTGTTAGGCGTTGGGGTAATAGTTTGTGTTAGGGTTATTGTTAGGGTTTAGGGGTTATGGTTTGGTTTATGGTTATGGTTAAGGTTAAGGTTGGGGTTATGGTTTGAGTTAGTGTTATTTTTAGGGGTTAGGGGTTATGGTTTGGGTTATGGTTATGGTTGGGGTTATGGTTGGGGTTATGGTTGGGGTTATGGTTGGGGTTATGGTTGGGGTTATGGTTGGGGTTATGGTTGGGGTTATGGTTGGGGTTATGGTTAGGGTTATGGTTATGGTTGGGGTTATTGTTGGGGTTATTGTTGGGGTTATGGTTGGGGTTATGGTTGGGGTTATGGCTATGGTTGGGGTTATGGTTTTGGTTGGGGTTATGGTTATGGTTGGGAATATGGTTATGGTTGGGGTTATGGTTTGGGTTAGGGTTATGGTTTGGGTTAGGGTTATGGTTTGGGTTATGGTTTGGGTTCGGGTTATGGTTTGGGTTAGGGTTATGGTTTGGGTTATGGTTATGGTTGGGGTTATGGTTTAGGTTAGGGTTATTGTTAGGGGTTGGGGTTATGGTTTGGGTTAGGGTTATTGTTAGGGGTTATGGTTTGGGTTATGGTTATGGTTGGGGTTATGGTTATGGTTTGGGTTATGTTTATGGTTTGGGTTATGTTTATGGTTGGGAATCTGGTTATGGTTGGGGTTATGGTTTAGGTTAGGGTTATTGTTAGGGGTTGGGGTTATGGTTTGGGTTAGGAATATTGTAAGGGATAAGGGGTTATGGTTTGGGTTTTGGTTATGGTTGGGGTTATGGTTCGGGTTAGGGTTATTGTTAGGGGTTGGGGTTATGGTTTGGGTAAGGGTTATGGTTTGGGTAAGGGTTATTGTTAGGGGTTGGGTTTATGGTTTGGGTTAGGGTTATTGCTAGGGGTTATGTTTTGGGTTATGGTTATGGTTATGGGTTGGGTTAGGGTTATTGTTAGGGGTTGGGGTTATGGTTTGGGTTAGGGTTAGGGTTATTGTTAGGGGTTATGGTGATGGTTTGGGTTATGGTGATGGTTTGGGTTATGGTGATGGTTTGGTTTATGATTATGGTTGGGGTTATGGTTAGGGTTATAGTTTATGTTAGGTTTATTGTTAGGGGTTGGGGTTATGGTTTGGGTTAAGGTTGGGGTTATGGTTAGGGTTATGGTTAGGGTTATGGTTTAGGTTAGGTTTATTGTTAGGGGTTGGGGTTATGGTTTGGGTTAAGGTTATTGTTTGGCGTTGGGGTTATGGTTTGGGTTAGGGATATTGTTAGGGGTTAGGGGTTATGGTTTGGGTAAGGGTTGGGGTTATGGTTGGGGTTATGGTTGGGGTTATGGTTGGGGTTATGGTTGGGGTTATGGTTGGGGTTATGGTTAGGGTTATGGTTATGGTTGGGGTTATTGTTGGGGTTATTGTTGGGGTTATGGTTGGGGTTATGGTTGGGGTTATGGTTGGGGTTATGGCTATGGTTGGGGTTATGGTTTTGGTTGGGGTTATGGTTATGGTTGGGAATATGGTTATGGTTGGGGTTATGGTTTGGGTTAGGGTTATGGTTTGGGTTAGGGTTATGGTTTGGGTTATGGTTTGGGTTCGGGTTATGGTTTGGGTTAGGGTTATGGTTTGGGTTATGGTTATGGTTGGGGTTATGGTTTAGGTTAGGGTTATTGTTAGGGGTTGGGGTTATGGTTTGGGTTAGGGTTATTGTTAGGGGTTATGGTTTGGGTTATGGTTATGGTTGGGGTTATGGTTATGGTTTGGGTTAGGTTTTGGGTTAGGTTTTGGGTTAGGTTTTGGGTTAGGTTTTGGGTTAGGTTTTGGGTTAGGTTTTGGGTTAGGGTTCTTGTTAGGGGTTGGGGTTATGGTTTGGGTTAGGGTTATTGTTAGGGGTTAGGGGTTATGGTTTGGGTTATGGTAATGGTTGGGGTTATGGTTTAGGTTAGGGTTATTGTTAGGGGTTGGGGTTTATGGTTTGGGTTAGGGTTATTATTAGGGGTTATGGTTTGGGTTGTTATGGTTTGGGTTAGGGATATTGTTAGGGGTTAGGGTTTATGGTTTGGGTTATGGTTATTGTTGGGGTTATGGTTATGGATGGGATAATGGTTTGGGTTAGGGTTATTGTTGGGGGTTTGGTGTTATGGTTTGGGTTATGGTTATGGTTTGGGTTATGGTTATGGTTATGGTTTGGGTTATGGTTATGGTTGGGGTTATGGTTTGGGTTAGGGTTATTGTTAGGGGTTATGGTTTGGGTTAGGGATATTGTTAGGGGTTAGGGGTTATGGTTTGGGTAAGGGTTGGGGTTATGGTTGGGGTTATGGTTGGGGTAAGGGGTTGGGGTTATGGTTTGGGTTAGGGTTATTGTTAGGGGTTGGGGTTATGGTTTGGGTTAGGGTCATTGCTAGGGGTTATGTTTTGGGTTATGGTTATGGGTTGGGTTAGGGTTATTGTTTGTGGTTGGGGTTATGGTTTGGGTTAGGGTTATTGTTAGGGGTTATGGTTTGGGTTATGGTTACTGTTAGGGTTATGGTTATGGTTTGGGTTAGAGTTATTGTTAGGGGTTGGGGTTATGGTTTGGGTTAGGGTTATTGTTAGGGGTTATGGTGATGGTTTGGGTTATGGTGATGGTTTGGTTTATGGTTATGGTTGGGGTTATGGTTAGGGTTATGGTTAGGGTTATGGTTTAGGTTAGGTTTATTGTTAGGGGTTGGGGTTATGGTTTGGGTTAGGGTTATTGTTAGGCGTTGGGGTTATGGTTTGGGTTAGGGTTATGGTTTGGGTTAGGGTTATTGTTAGGCGTTGGGGTAATAGTTTGTGTTAGGGTTATTGTTAGGGTTTAGGGGTTATGGTTTGGTTTACGGTTATGGTTAAGGTTATGGTTGGGGTTATGGTTATGGATGGGATAATGGTTTGGGTTAGGGTTATTGTTAGGGGTTGGGGTAATAGTTTGTGTTAGGGTTATTGTTAGGGTTTAGGGGTTATGGTTTTGTTTACGGTTATGGTTAAGGTTATTGTTGGGGTTATGGTTTGGGTTAGCGTTATTTTTAGGAGTTAGGGGTTATGGTTTGGGTTATGGTTATTGTTGGGGTTACTGTTATGGATGGGATTATGGTTTGGGTTAGGGTTATTATTGGGGTTTAGGGGTTATGGTTTGGTTTACAGTTATGGTTAAGGTTATGGTTGGGGTTATGGTTTGGTTTACAGTTATGGTTAAGGTTATGGTTGGGGTTATGGTTTGGGTTAGGGTTATTGTTAGGGTTTGGGGTTATGGTTTGAGTTAGGGTTATTGTTAGGGGTTATGGTTTGGGTTATGGTTATGGTTGGGGTTATGGTTAGGTTTTGGGTTAGGGTTATTGTTAGGGGTTGGGGTTATGGTTTGGGTTAGGGTTATTGTTAGGGGTTAGGGGTTATGGTTTGGGTTATGGTTGGGGTTATGGTTGGGGTTATGGTTTGGGTTATGATTGGAGTTATGGTTGGGGTTATGGTTAGGGTTGGGGTTATGGTTGGGGTTATGGCTATGGTTCGGAATATGGTTTTGGTTCGGGTTATGTTTATGGTTGGGAATCTGGTTATGGTTGGGGTTATGGTTTGGGTTTGGGTTATGGTTATGGTTTAGGTTAGGGTTATTGTTAGGGGTTGGGGTTATGGTTTGGGTTATGGTTTGGGTTATGGTTTGGGTTATGGTTTGGGTTATGGTTTGGGTTATGGTTTGGGTTATGGTTTGGGTTATGGTTTGGGTTATGGTTTGGGTTATGGTTTGGGTTATGGTTTGGGTTATGGTTTGGGTTATGGTTTGGGTTATGGTTTGGGTTATGGTTTGGGTTATGGTTTGGGTTATGGTTATTGTTAGGGGTTGGGGTTATGGTTTGGGTTAGGGTTATTGCTAGGGGTTATGGTTACTGTTAGGGTTATGGTTATGGTTTGGGTTAGAGTTATTGTTAGGGGTTGGGGTTATGGTTTGGGGTTAGGGTTATTGTTAGGGGTTATGGTGATGGTTTGGGTTATGGTGATGGTTTGGTTTATGGTTATGGTTGGGGTTAGGGTTATGGTTTAGGTTAGGTTTATTGTTAGGGGTTGGGGTTATGGTTTGGGTTAAGGTTATTGTTTGGCGTTGGGGTTATGGTTTGGGTTAGGGTTATTGTTAGGCGTTGGGGTAATAGTTTGTGTTAGGGTTATTGTTAGGGTTTAGGGGTTATGGTTTGGTTTACGGTTATGGTTAAGGTTATGGTTGGGGTTATGGTTTGGGTTAGCGTTATTTTTAGGGTTATGGTTATGGTTGGGGTTATGGTTGGGGTTATGGTTGGGGTTATGGCTATGGTTGGGAATATGGTTTTGGTTGGGGTTATGGTTATGGTTGGGAATCTGGTTATGGTTGGGGTTATGGTTTGGGTTAGGGTTATGGTTTGGGTTAGGGTTATGGTTTGGGTTATGGTTTGGGTTCGGGTTATGGTTTGGGTTAGGGTTATTGTTAGGGGTTTGGGGTTATGGTTTGGGTAATGGTTATGGTTGGGGTTATGGCTATGGATGGGATTATGGTTTGGGTTAGGGTTTTTGTAAGGGGTTTTGGTTAGGGTTATTGTTAGAAGTTAGGGGTTATGGTTTGGGTTATGGTTGGGGTTATGGTTTAGGTTAGGGTTATTGTTAGGGTTGGGGTTATGGTTTGGGTTAGGGTTATTTTAAGGGATTAGGGGTTATGGTTTGGGTTTTGTTTATGGTTGGGGTTATGGTTTGGGTTTTGTTTATGGTTGGGGTTATGGTTTGGGTTAGGGTTATTGTTAGGGGTTGGGGTTATGGTTTGGGTTATGGTCGGGTTTATGGTTGGGGTTATGGTTGGGGTTATGGTTGGGGTTATGGTTGGAGTTATGGTTGGGGTTATGGTTAGGGTTATGGTTAGGGTTGGGGTTATGGTTGGGGTTATGGTTGGGGTTATGGTTGGGGTTATGGTTGGAGTTATGGTTGGGGTTATGGTTAGGGTTATGGTTAGGGTTGGGGTTATGGTTGGGGTTATGGCTATGGTTGGGAATATGGTTTTGGTTGGGGTTATGTTTATGGTCGGGAATCTGGTTGTGGTTGGGGTTATGGTTTAGGTTAGGGTTATTGTTAGGGGTTGGGGTTGTGGTTTGGGTTAGGAATATTGTAAGGGATAAGGGGTTATGGTGTAGGTTATGGTTTGGGTTATGGTTTGGGTTATGGTTTGGGTTATGGTTTGGGTTAGCGTTATTGTTAGGGGTTGGGGTTATGGTTTTGGTTAGGGTTATTGCTAGGGGTTATGTTTTGGGTTATGGTTATGGTTATGGGTTGGGTTAGGGTTATTGTTAGGGGTTGGGGTTATGGTTTGGGTTATGGTTTGGGGTTATGGTTTGGGTTATGGTTTGGGTTATGGTTTGGGTTAGGGTTATTGTTAGGGGTTATGGTTTGGGTTATGGTTATGGTTTGGGTTAGGGTTATTGTTAGGGGTTGGGGTTATGGTTTGGGTTATGGTTTGGGTTATGGTTTGGGTTATGGTTTGGGTTATGGTTTGGGTTATGGTTTGGGTTATGGTTTGGGTTATGGTTTGGGTTATGGTTTGGGTTATGGTTTGGGTTATGGTTTGGGTTATGGTTTGGGTTATGGTTTGGGTTATGGTTTGGGTTATGGTTATTGTTAGGGGTTGGGGTTATGGTTTGGGTTAGGGTTATTGCTAGGGGTTATGGTTACTGTTAGGGTTATGGTTATGGTTTGGGTTAGAGTTATTGTTAGGGGTTGGGGTTATGGTTTGGGTTAGGGTTATTGTTAGGGGTTATGGTGATGGTTTGGGTTATGGTGATGGTTTGGTTTATGGTTATGGTTGGGGTTAGGGTTATGGTTTAGGTTAGGTTTATTGTTAGGGGTTGGGGTTATGGTTTGGGTTAAGGTTATTGTTTGGCGTTGGGGTTATGGTTTGGTTTAGGGTTATTGTTAGGCGTTGGGGTAATAGTTTGTGTTAGGGTTATTGTTAGGGTTTAGGGGTTATGGTTTGGTTTACGGTTATGGTTAAGGTTATGGTTGGGGTTATGGTTTGGGTTAGCGTTATTTTTAGGTGTTAGGGGTTATGGTTTGGGTTATGGTTATTGTTGGGGTTATGGTTATGGATGGGATTATGGTTTGGGTTAGGGTTATTGTTGGGGGTTGGGTGTTATGGTTTGGGTTATGGTTATGGTTTGGGTTATGGTTATGGTTTGGGTTATGGTTATGGTTTGGGTTATGGTTATGGTTGGGGTTATGGTTTGGGTTAGGGTTATTGTTAGGGGTTATGGTTTGGGTTAGGGATATTGTTAGGGGTTAGGGGTTATGGTTTGGGTAAGGGTTGGGGTTATGGTTGGGGTTATGGTTGGGGTTATGGTTGGGGTTATGGTTGGGGTTATGGTTGGGGTTATGGTTGGGGTTATGGTTGGGGTTATGGTTGGGGTTATGGTTGGGGTTATGGTTATGGTTGGGGTTATGGTTGGGGTTATGGTTATGGTTGGGGTTATTGTTGGGGTTATGGTTGGGGTTATGGTTGGGGTTATGGCTATGGTTGGGGTTATAGTTTTGGTTGGGGTTATGGTTATGGTTGGGAATATGGTTATGGTTGGGGTTATGGTTTGGGTTAGGGTTATGATTTGGGTTAGGGTTATGGTTTGGGTTATGGTTTGGGTTATGGTTTGGGTTATGGTTTGGGTTATGGTTTGGGTTATGGTTTGGGTTCGGGTTATGGTTTGGGTTAGGGTTATGGTTTGGGTTATGGTTATGGTTGGGGTTATGGTTTAGGTTAGGGTTATTGTTAGGGGTTGGGGTTATGGTTTGGGTTAGGGTTATTGTTATGGGTTATGGTTTGGGTTATGGTTATGGTTGGGGTTATGGTTATGGTTTGGGTTAGGTTTTGGGTTAGGTTTTGGGTTAGGTTTTGGGTTAGGTTTTGGGTTAGGTTTTGGGTTAGGGTTCTTGTTAGGGGTTGGGGTTATGGTTTGGGTTAGGGTTATTGTTAGGGGTTAGGGGTTATGGTTTGGGTTATGGTAATGGTTGGGGTTATGATTTAGGTTAGGGTTATTGTTAGGGGTTGGGGTTTATGGTTTGGGTTAGGGTTATTATTAGGGGTTATGGTTTGGGTTGTTATGGTTTGGGTTAGGGATATTGTTAGGGGTTAGGGGTTATGGTTTGGGTTATGGTTATTGTTGGGGTTATGGTTATGGATGGGATAATGGTTTGGGTTAGGGTTATTGTTAGGGGTTATGGTGATGGTTTGGGTTATGGTGATGGTTTGGTTTATGGTTATGGTTGGGGTTATGGTTAGGGTTATGGTTAGGGTTATGGTTGAGGTTAGGTTTATTGTTAGGGGTTGGGGTTATGGTTTGGGTTAGGGTTATTGTTAGGCGTTGGGGTTATGGTTTGGGTTAGGGTTATGGTTTGGGTTAGGGTTATTGTTAGGCGTTGGGGTAATAGTTTGTGTTAGGGTTATTGTTAGGGTTTAGGGGTTATGGTTTGGTTTACGGTTATGGTTAAGGTTATGGTTGGGGTTATGGTTTGAGTTAGCGTTATTTTTAGGGGTTAGGGGTTATGGTTTGGGTTATGGTTATTGTTGGGGTTATGGTTATGGATGGGATAATGGTTTGGGTTAGGGTTATTGTTAGGGGTTGGGGTAATAGTTTGTGTTAGGGTTATTGTTAGGGTTTAGGGGTTATGGTTTTGTTTACGGTTATGGTTAAGGTTATGGTTGGGGTTATGGTTTGGGTTAGCGTTATTTTTAGGGGTTAGGGGTTATGGTTTGGGTTATGGTTATTGTTGGGGTTACTGTTATGGATGGGATTATGGTTTGGGTTAGGGTTATTGTTAGGGTTTAGGCGTTATGGTTTGGTTTACGGTTATGATTAAGGTCATGGTTGGGGTTATGGTTGGGGTTATGGTTTGGGTTAGCGTTATTTTTAGGATTTAGGGGTTGTGGTTTGGGTTATAGTTATTGTTGGGGTTATGGTTATGGATGGGATTATGGTTTGGGTTAGGGTTATTGTTGGGGGTTGGGTGTTATGGTTTGGGTTATGGTTAGGGTTATGGTTATGGTTGGGGTTATGGTTGGGGTTATGGTTGGGGTTATGGTTGCGGTTATGGCTATAGTTGGGAATATGGTTTTGGTTGGGGTTATGGTTATGGTTGGGAATCTGGTTATGGTTGGGGTTATGGTTAGGGTTATGGTTATGGTTGGGGTTATGGTTGGGGTTATGGTTGGGGTTATGGTTGGGGTTATGGTTGGGGTTTATGGCTATGGTTGGGAATATGGTTTTGGTTGGGGTTATGGTTATGGTTGGGAATCTGGTTATGGTTGGAGTTATGGTTTGGGTTAGGGTTATGGTTTGGGTTAGGGTTATGGTTTGGGTTAGGGTTATGGTTTGGGTTCGGGTTATGGTTTAGGTTAGGTTTATTGTTCGGGGTTGGGGTTATGGTTTGGGTTAAGGTTGGGGTTATGGTTAGGGTTATGGTTTAGGTTAGGTTTATTGTTAGGGGTTGGGGTTATGGTTTGGGTTAAGGTTATTGTTTGGCGTTGGGGTTATGGTTTGGGTTAGGGTTATTGTTAGGCGTTGGGGTAATAGTTTGTGTTAGGGTTATTGTTAGGGTTTAGGGGTTATGGTTTGGTTTATGGTTATTGTTAAGGTTATGGTTGGGGTTATGGTTTGGTTTTTGGTTATTGTTAAGGTTATGGTTGGGGTTATGGTTTGGGTTAGTGTTATTTTTAGGGGTTAGGGGTTATGGTTTGGGTTATGGTTATTGTTGGGGTTATGGTTGGGGTTATGGTTATGGTTGGGGTTATGGTTATGGTTGGGGTTATGGTTGGGGTTATGGTTGGGGTTATGGTTGGGCTTATGGTTGGGCTTATGGTTGGGGTTATGGTTGCGGTTATGGCTATGGTTGGGAATATGGTTTTGGTTGGGGTTATGGTTATGGTTGGGAATCTGGTTATGGTTGGGGTTATGGTTAGGGTTATGGTTATGGTTGGGGTTATGGTTGGGGTTATGGCTATGGTTGGGAATATGGTTTTGGTTGGGGTTATGGTTATGGTTGGGAATCTGGTTATGGTTGGGGTTATGGTTTGGGTTAGGGTTATGGTTTGGGTTAGGGTTATGGTTTGGGTTAGGGTTATGGTTTGGGTTATGGTTTGGGTTCGGGTTATGGTTTGGGTTAGGGTTATTGTTAGGGGTTTGGGGTTATGGTTTGGGTAATGGTTATGGTTGGGGTTATGGCTATGGATGGGATTATGGTTTGGGTTAGGGTTTTTGTAAGGGGTTTTGGTTAGGGTTATTGTTAGAAGTTAGGGGTTATGGTTTGGGTTACGGTTGGGGTTATGGTTTAGGTTAGGGTTATTGTTAGGGGTTGGGGTTATGGTTTGGGTTAGGGTTATTTTAAGGGATTAGGGGTTATGGTTTGGGTTTTGTTTATGGTTGGGGTTATGGTTTGGGTTAGGGTTATTGTTAGGGGTTGGGGTTATGGTTTGGGTTATGGTTTGGGTTAGGGTTATTGTTAGGGGTTATGGTTTGGGTTATGGTTATGGTTTGGGTTAGGGTTATTGTTAGGGGTTGGGGTTATGGTTTGGGTTATGGTTTGGGTTATGGTTTGGGTTATGGTTTGGGTTATGGTTTGGGTTATGGTTTGGGTTATGGTTTGGGTTATGGTTTGGGTTATGGTTTGGGTTATGGTTTGGGTTATGGTTTGGGTTATGGTTTGGGTTATGGTTTGGGTTATGGTTTGGGTTATGGTTTGGGTTATGGTTTGGGTTATGGTTTGGGTTATGGTTTGGGTTATGGTTTGGGTTATGGTTTGGGTTATGGTTTGGGTTATGGTTTGGGTTATGGTTTGGGTTATGGTTTGGGTTATGGTTTGGGTTATGGTTTGGGTTATGGTTTGGGTTAGCGTTATTGTTAGGGGTTGGGGTTATGGTTTTGGTTAGGGTTATTGCTAGGGGTTATGTTTTGGGTTATGGTTATGGTTATGGGTTGGGTTAGGGTTATTGTTTGTGGTTGGGGTTATGGTTTGGGTTAGGGTTATTGTTAGGGGTTATGGTTTGGGTTATGGTTATGGTTTGGGTTAGGGTTATTGTTAGGGGTTGGGGTTATGGTTTGGGTTATGGTTTGGGTTATGGTTTGGGTTATGGTTGGGGTTATGGTTGGGGTTATGGTTGGGGTTATGGTTGGGGTTATGGTTGGGGTTATGGTTGGGGTTATGGTTAGGGTTATGGTTATGGTTGGGGTTATTGTTGGGGTTATTGTTGGGGTTATGGTTGGGGTTATGGTTGGGGTTATGGCTATGGTTGGGGTTATGGTTTTGGTTGGGGTTATGGTTATGGTTGGGAATATGGTTATGGTTGGGGTTATGGTTTGGGTTAGGGTTATGGTTTGGGTTAGGGTTATGGTTTGGGTTATGGTTTGGGTTCGGGTTATGGTTTGGGTTAGGGTTATGGTTTGGGTTATGGTTATGGTTGGGGTTATGGTTTAGGTTAGGGTTATTGTTAGGGGTTGGGGTTATGGTTTGGGTTAGGGTTATTGTTAGGGGTTATGGTTTGGGTTATGGTTATGGTTGGGGTTATGGTTATGGTTTGGGTTATGTTTATGGTTTGGGTTATGTTTATGGTTGGGAATCTGGTTATGGTTGGGGTTATGGTTTAGGTTAGGGTTATTGTTAGGGGTTGGGGTTATGGTTTGGGTTAGGAATATTGTAAGGGATAAGGGGTTATGGTTTGGGTTTTGGTTATGGTTGGGGTTATGGTTCGGGTTAGGGTTATTGTTAGGGGTTGGGGTTATGGTTTGGGTAAGGGTTATGGTTTGGGTAAGGGTTATTGTTAGGGGTTGGGTTTATGGTTTGGGTTAGGGTTATTGCTAGGGGTTATGTTTTGGGTTATGGTTATGGTTATGGGTTGGGTTAGGGTTATTGTTAGGGGTTGGGGTTATGGTTTGGGTTAGGGTTAGGGTTATTGTTAGGGGTTATGGTGATGGTTTGGGTTATGGTGATGGTTTGGGTTATGGTGATGGTTTGGTTTATGATTATGGTTGGGGTTATGGTTAGGGTTATAGTTTATGTTAGGTTTATTGTTAGGGGTTGGGGTTATGGTTTGGGTTAAGGTTGGGGTTATGGTTAGGGTTATGGTTAGGGTTATGGTTTAGGTTAGGTTTATTGTTAGGGGTTGGGGTTATGGTTTGGGTTAAGGTTATTGTTTGGCGTTGGGGTTATGGTTTGGGTTAGGGATATTGTTAGGGGTTAGGGGTTATGGTTTGGGTAAGGGTTGGGGTTATGGTTGGGGTTATGGTTGGGGTTATGGTTGGGGTTATGGTTGGGGTTATGGTTGGGGTTATGGTTAGGGTTATGGTTATGGTTGGGGTTATTGTTGGGGTTATTGTTGGGGTTATGGTTGGGGTTATGGTTGGGGTTATGGTTGGGGTTATGGCTATGGTTGGGGTTATGGCTATGGTTGGGGTTATGGTTTTGGTTGGGGTTATGGTTATGGTTGGGAATATGGTTTGGGTTGGGGTTATGGTTTGGGTTAGGGTTATGGTTTGGGTTAGGGTTATGGTTTGGGTTATGGTTTGGGTTAGGGTTATGGTTTGGGTTATGGTTATGGTTGGGGTTATGGTTTAGGTTAGGGTTATTGTTAGGGGTTGGGGTTATGGTTTGGGTTAGGGTTATTGTTAGGGGTTATGGTTTGGGTTATGGTTATGGTTGGGGTTATGGTTATGGTTTGGGTTAGGTTTTGGGTTAGGTTTTGGGTTAGGTTTTGGGTTAGGTTTTGGGTTAGGTTTTGGGTTAGGTTTTGGGTTAGGGTTCTTGTTAGGGGTTGGGGTTATGGTTTGGGTTAGGGTTATTGTTAGGGGTTAGGGGTTATGGTTTGGGTTATGGTAATGGTTGGGGTTATGGTTTAGGTTAGGGTTATTGTTAGGGGTTGGGGTTTATGGTTTGGGTTAGGGTTATTATTAGGGGTTATGGTTTGGGTTGTTATGGTTTGGGTTAGGGATATTGTTAGGGGTTAGGGTTTATGGTTTGGGTTATGGTTATTGTTGGGGTTATGGTTATGGATGGGATAATGGTTTGGGTTAGGGTTATTGTTGGGGGTTTGGTGTTATGGTTTGGGTTATGGTTATGGTTATGGTTTGGGTTATGGTTATGGTTATGGTTTGGGTTATGGTTATGGTTGGGGTTATGGTTTGGGTTAGGGTTATTGTTAGGGGTTATGGTTTGGGTTAGGGATATTGTTAGGGGTTAGGGGTTATGGTTTGGGTAAGGGTTGGGGTTATGGTTGGGGTTATGGTTGGGGTAAGGGGTTGGGGTTATGGTTTGGGTTAGGGTTATTGTTAGGGGTTGGGGTTATGGTTTGGGTTAGGGTCATTGCTAGGGGTTATGTTTTGGGTTATGGTTATGGGTTGGGTTAGGGTTATTGTTTGTGGTTGGGGTTATGGTTTGGGTTAGGGTTATTGTTAGGGGTTATGGTTTGGGTTATGGTTACTGTTAGGGTTATGGTTATGGTTTGGGTTAGAGTTATTGTTAGGGGTTGGGGTTATGGTTTGGGTTAGGGTTATTGTTAGGGGTTATGGTGATGGTTTGGGTTATGGTGATGGTTTGGTTTATGGTTATGGTTGGGGTTATGGTTAGGGTTATGGTTAGGGTTATGGTTTAGGTTAGGTTTATTGTTAGGGGTTGGGGTTATGGTTTGGGTTAGGGTTATTGTTAGGCGTTGGGGTTATGGTTTGGGTTAGGGTTATGGTTTGGGTTAGGGTTATTGTTAGGCGTTGGGGTAATAGTTTGTGTTAGGGTTATTGTTAGGGTTTAGGGGTTATGGTTTGGTTTATGGTTATGGTTAAGGTTAAGGTTGGGGTTATGGTTTGAGTTAGTGTTATTTTTAGGGGTTAGGGGTTATGGTTTGGGTTATGGTTATGGTTGGGGTTATGGTTGGGGTTATGGTTGGGGTTATGGTTGGGGTTATGGTTGGGGTTATGGTTGGGGTTATGGTTGGGGTTATGGTTAGGGTTATGGTTATGGTTGGGGTTATTGTTGGGGTTATTGTTGGGGTTATGGTTGGGGTTATGGTTGGGGTTATGGCTATGGTTGGGGTTATGGTTTTGGTTGGGGTTATGGTTATGGTTGGGAATATGGTTATGGTTGGGGTTATGGTTTGGGTTAGGGTTATGGTTTGGGTTAGGGTTATGGTTTGGGTTATGGTTTGGGTTCGGGTTATGGTTTGGGTTAGGGTTATGGTTTGGGTTATGGTTATGGTTGGGGTTATGGTTTAGGTTAGGGTTATTGTTAGGGGTTGGGGTTATGGTTTGGGTTAGGGTTATTGTTAGGGGTTATGGTTTGGGTTATGGTTATGGTTGGGGTTATGGTTATGGTTTGGGTTATGTTTATGGTTTGGGTTATGTTTATGGTTGGGAATCTGGTTATGGTTGGGGTTATGGTTTAGGTTAGGGTTATTGTTAGGGGTTGGGGTTATGGTTTGGGTTAGGAATATTGTAAGGGATAAGGGGTTATGGTTTGGGTTTTGGTTATGGTTGGGGTTATGGTTCGGGTTAGGGTTATTGTTAGGGGTTGGGGTTATGGTTTGGGTAAGGGTTATGGTTTGGGTAAGGGTTATTGTTAGGGGTTGGGTTTATGGTTTGGGTTAGGGTTATTGCTAGGGGTTATGTTTTGGGTTATGGTTATGGTTATGGGTTGGGTTAGGGTTATTGTTAGGGGTTGGGGTTATGGTTTGGGTTAGGGTTAGGGTTATTGTTAGGGGTTATGGTGATGGTTTGGGTTATGGTGATGGTTTGGGTTATGGTGATGGTTTGGTTTATGATTATGGTTGGGGTTATGGTTAGGGTTATAGTTTATGTTAGGTTTATTGTTAGGGGTTGGGGTTATGGTTTGGGTTAAGGTTGGGGTTATGGTTAGGGTTATGGTTAGGGTTATGGTTTAGGTTAGGTTTATTGTTAGGGGTTGGGGTTATGGTTTGGGTTAAGGTTATTGTTTGGCGTTGGGGTTATGGTTTGGGTTAGGGATATTGTTAGGGGTTAGGGGTTATGGTTTGGGTAAGGGTTGGGGTTATGGTTGGGGTTATGGTTGGGGTTATGGTTGGGGTTATGGTTGGGGTTATGGTTGGGGTTATGGTTAGGGTTATGGTTATGGTTGGGGTTATTGTTGGGGTTATTGTTGGGGTTATGGTTGGGGTTATGGTTGGGGTTATGGTTGGGGTTATGGCTATGGTTGGGGTTATGGTTTTGGTTGGGGTTATGGTTATGGTTGGGAATATGGTTATGGTTGGGGTTATGGTTTGGGTTAGGGTTATGGTTTGGGTTAGGGTTATGGTTTGGGTTATGGTTTGGGTTCGGGTTATGGTTTGGGTTAGGGTTATGGTTTGGGTTATGGTTATGGTTGGGGTTATGGTTTAGGTTAGGGTTATTGTTAGGGGTTGGGGTTATGGTTTGGGTTAGGGTTATTGTTAGGGGTTATGGTTTGGGTTATGGTTATGGTTGGGGTTATGGTTATGGTTTGGGTTAGGTTTTGGGTTAGGTTTTGGGTTAGGTTTTGGGTTAGGTTTTGGGTTAGGTTTTGGGTTAGGTTTTGGGTTAGGGTTCTTGTTAGGGGTTGGGGTTATGGTTTGGGTTAGGGTTATTGTTAGGGGTTAGGGGTTATGGTTTGGGTTATGGTAATGGTTGGGGTTATGGTTTAGGTTAGGGTTATTGTTAGGGGTTGGGGTTTATGGTTTGGGTTAGGGTTATTATTAGGGGTTATGGTTTGGGTTGTTATGGTTTGGGTTAGGGATATTGTTAGGGGTTAGGGTTTATGGTTTGGGTTATGGTTATTGTTGGGGTTATGGTTATGGATGGGATAATGGTTTGGGTTAGGGTTATTGTTGGGGGTTTGGTGTTATGGTTTGGGTTATGGTTATGGTTTGGGTTATGGTTATGGTTATGGTTTGGGTTATGGTTATGGTTGGGGTTATGGTTTGGGTTAGGGTTATTGTTAGGGGTTATGGTTTGGGTTAGGGATATTGTTAGGGGTTAGGGGTTATGGTTTGGGTAAGGGTTGGGGTTATGGTTGGGGTTATGGTTGGGGTAAGGGGTTGGGGTTATGGTTTGGGTTAGGGTTATTGTTAGGGGTTGGGGTTATGGTTTGGGTTAGGGTCATTGCTAGGGGTTATGTTTTGGGTTATGGTTATGGGTTGGGTTAGGGTTATTGTTTGTGGTTGGGGTTATGGTTTGGGTTAGGGTTATTGTTAGGGGTTATGGTTTGGGTTATGGTTACTGTTAGGGTTATGGTTATGGTTTGGGTTAGAGTTATTGTTAGGGGTTGGGGTTATGGTTTGGGTTAGGGTTATTGTTAGGGGTTATGGTGATGGTTTGGGTTATGGTGATGGTTTGGTTTATGGTTATGGTTGGGGTTATGGTTAGGGTTATGGTTAGGGTTATGGTTTAGGTTAGGTTTATTGTTAGGGGTTGGGGTTATGGTTTGGGTTAGGGTTATTGTTAGGCGTTGGGGTTATGGTTTGGGTTAGGGTTATGGTTTGGGTTAGGGTTATTGTTAGGCGTTGGGGTAATAGTTTGTGTTAGGGTTATTGTTAGGGTTTAGGGGTTATGGTTTGGTTTACGGTTATGGTTAAGGTTATGGTTGGGGTTATGGTTATGGATGGGATAATGGTTTGGGTTAGGGTTATTGTTAGGGGTTGGGGTAATAGTTTGTGTTAGGGTTATTGTTAGGGTTTAGGGGTTATGGTTTTGTTTACGGTTATGGTTAAGGTTATTGTTGGGGTTATGGTTTGGGTTAGCGTTATTTTTAGGAGTTAGGGGTTATGGTTTGGGTTATGGTTATTGTTGGGGTTACTGTTATGGATGGGATTATGGTTTGGGTTAGGGTTATTATTGGGGTTTAGGGGTTATGGTTTGGTTTACAGTTATGGTTAAGGTTATGGTTGGGGTTATGGTTTGGTTTACAGTTATGGTTAAGGTTATGGTTGGGGTTATGGTTTGGGTTAGGGTTATTGTTAGGGTTTGGGGTTATGGTTTGAGTTAGGGTTATTGTTAGGGGTTATGGTTTGGGTTATGGTTATGGTTGGGGTTATGGTTAGGTTTTGGGTTAGGGTTATTGTTAGGGGTTGGGGTTATGGTTTGGGTTAGGGTTATTGTTAGGGGTTAGGGGTTATGGTTTGGGTTATGGTTGGGGTTATGGTTGGGGTTATGGTTTGGGTTATGATTGGAGTTATGGTTGGGGTTATGGTTAGGGTTGGGGTTATGGTTGGGGTTATGGCTATGGTTCGGAATATGGTTTTGGTTCGGGTTATGTTTATGGTTGGGAATCTGGTTATGGTTGGGGTTATGGTTTGGGTTTGGGTTATGGTTATGGTTTAGGTTAGGGTTATTGTTAGGGGTTGGGGTTATGGTTTGGGTTATGGTTTGGGTTATGGTTTGGGTTATGGTTTGGGTTATGGTTTGGGTTATGGTTTGGGTTATGGTTTGGGTTATGGTTTGGGTTATGGTTTGGGTTATGGTTTGGGTTATGGTTTGGGTTATGGTTTGGGTTATGGTTTGGGTTATGGTTTGGGTTATGGTTTGGGTTATGGTTTGGGTTATGGTTATTGTTAGGGGTTGGGGTTATGGTTTGGGTTAGGGTTATTGCTAGGGGTTATGGTTACTGTTAGGGTTATGGTTATGGTTTGGGTTAGAGTTATTGTTAGGGGTTGGGGTTATGGTTTGGGGTTAGGGTTATTGTTAGGGGTTATGGTGATGGTTTGGGTTATGGTGATGGTTTGGTTTATGGTTATGGTTGGGGTTAGGGTTATGGTTTAGGTTAGGTTTATTGTTAGGGGTTGGGGTTATGGTTTGGGTTAAGGTTATTGTTTGGCGTTGGGGTTATGGTTTGGGTTAGGGTTATTGTTAGGCGTTGGGGTAATAGTTTGTGTTAGGGTTATTGTTAGGGTTTAGGGGTTATGGTTTGGTTTACGGTTATGGTTAAGGTTATGGTTGGGGTTATGGTTTGGGTTAGCGTTATTTTTAGGGTTATGGTTATGGTTGGGGTTATGGTTGGGGTTATGGTTGGGGTTATGGTTGGGGTTATGGCTATGGTTGGGAATATGGTTTTGGTTGGGGTTATGGTTATGGTTGGGAATCTGGTTATGGTTGGGGTTATGGTTTGGGTTAGGGTTATGGTTTGGGTTAGGGTTATGGTTTGGGTTATGGTTTGGGTTCGGGTTATGGTTTGGGTTAGGGTTATTGTTAGGGGTTTGGGGTTATGGTTTGGGTAATGGTTATGGTTGGGGTTATGGCTATGGATGGGATTATGGTTTGGGTTAGGGTTTTTGTAAGGGGTTTTGGTTAGGGTTATTGTTAGAAGTTAGGGGTTATGGTTTGGGTTATGGTTGGGGTTATGGTTTAGGTTAGGGTTATTGTTAGGGTTGGGGTTATGGTTTGGGTTAGGGTTATTTTAAGGGATTAGGGGTTATGGTTTGGGTTTTGTTTATGGTTGGGGTTATGGTTTGGGTTTTGTTTATGGTTGGGGTTATGGTTTGGGTTAGGGTTATTGTTAGGGGTTGGGGTTATGGTTTGGGTTATGGTCGGGTTTATGGTTGGGGTTATGGTTGGGGTTATGGTTGGGGTTATGGTTGGAGTTATGGTTGGGGTTATGGTTAGGGTTATGGTTAGGGTTGGGGTTATGGTTGGGGTTATGGTTGGGGTTATGGTTGGGGTTATGGTTGGAGTTATGGTTGGGGTTATGGTTAGGGTTATGGTTAGGGTTGGGGTTATGGTTGGGGTTATGGCTATGGTTGGGAATATGGTTTTGGTTGGGGTTATGTTTATGGTCGGGAATCTGGTTGTGGTTGGGGTTATGGTTTAGGTTAGGGTTATTGTTAGGGGTTGGGGTTGTGGTTTGGGTTAGGAATATTGTAAGGGATAAGGGGTTATGGTGTAGGTTATGGTTTGGGTTATGGTTTGGGTTATGGTTTGGGTTATGGTTTGGGTTAGCGTTATTGTTAGGGGTTGGGGTTATGGTTTTGGTTAGGGTTATTGCTAGGGGTTATGTTTTGGGTTATGGTTATGGTTATGGGTTGGGTTAGGGTTATTGTTAGGGGTTGGGGTTATGGTTTGGGTTATGGTTTGGGGTTATGGTTTGGGTTATGGTTTGGGTTATGGTTTGGGTTAGGGTTATTGTTAGGGGTTATGGTTTGGGTTATGGTTATGGTTTGGGTTAGGGTTATTGTTAGGGGTTGGGGTTATGGTTTGGGTTATGGTTTGGGTTATGGTTTGGGTTATAGTTTGGGTTATGGTTTGGGTTATGGTTTGGGTTATGGTTTGGGTTATGGTTTGGGTTATGGTTTGGGTTATGGTTTGGGTTATGGTTTGGGTTATGGTTTGGGTTATGGTTTGGGTTATGGTTTGGGTTTGGGTTATGGTTATGGTTTAGGTTAGGGTTATTGTAAGGGGTTGGGGTTATGGTTTGGGTTATGGTTTGGGTTATGGTTTGGGTTATGGTTTGGGTTATGGTTTGGGTTATGGTTTGGGTTATGGTTTGGGTTATGGTTTGGGTTATGGTTTGGGTTATGGTTTGGGTTATGGTTTGGGTTATGGTTTGGGTTAGCATTATTGTTAGGGGTTGGGGTTATGGTTTTGGTTAGGGTTATTGCTAGGGGTTATGTTTTGGGTTATGGTTTTGGTTAGGGTTATTGCTAGGGGTTATGTTTTGGGTTATGGTTATGGTTATGGGTTGGGTTAGGGTTATTGTTAGGGGTTGGGGTTATGGTTTGGGTTAGGGTTATTGTTAGGGGTTATGGTTTGGGTTATGGTTATGGTTGGGGTTATGGTTATGGTTTGGGTTAGGTTTTGGGTTAGGTTTTGGGTTAGGTTTTGGGTTAAGTTTTGGGTTAGGTTTTGGGTTAGGGTTATTGTTAGGGGTTGGGGTTATGGTTTGGGTTAGGGTTATTGTTAGGGGTTAGGGGTTATGGTTTGGGTTATGGTTGGGGTTATGGTTGGGGTTATGGTTTGGGTTATGATTGGAGTTATGGTTGGGGTTATGGTTAGGGTTATGGTTAGGGTTGGGGTTATGGTTGGGGTTATGGCTATGGTTCGGAATATGGTTTTGGTTCGGGTTATGTTTATGGTTGGGAATCTGGTTATGGTTGGGGTTATGGTTTGGGTTTGGGTTATGGTTATGGTTTGGGTTAGGGTTATTGTTGGGGGTTGGGTGTTATGGTTTGGGTTATGGTTATGGTTTGGGTTATGGTTATGGTTTGGGTTATGGTTATGGTTTGGGTTATGGTTATGGTTGGGGTTATGGTTTGGGTTAGGGTTATTGTTAGGGGTTATGGTTTGGGTTAGGGATATTGTTAGGGGTTAGGGGTTATGGTTTGGGTAAGGGTTGGGGTTATGGTTGGGGTTATGGTTGGGGTTATGGTTGGGGTTATGGTTGGGGTTATGGTTGGGGTTATGGTTGGGGTTATGGTTGGGGTTATGGTTGGGGTTATGGTTGGGGTTATGGTTGGGGTTATGGTTATGGTTGGGGTTATGGTTGGGGTTATGGTTATGGTTGGGGTTATTGTTGGGGTTATGGTTGGGGTTATGGTTGGGGTTATGGCTATGGTTGGGGTTATGGTTTTGGTTGGGGTTATGGTTATGGTTGGGAATATGGTTATGGTTGGGGTTATGGTTTGGGTTAGGGTTATGATTTGGGTTAGGGTTATGGTTTGGGTTATGGTTTGGGTTATGGTTTGGGTTATGGTTTGGGTTATGGTTTGGGTTCGGGTTATGGTTTGGGTTAGGGTTATGGTTTGGGTTATGGTTATGGTTGGGGTTATGGTTTAGGTTAGGGTTATTGTTAGGGGTTGGGGTTATGGTTTGGGTTAGGGTTATTGTTATGGGTTATGGTTTGGGTTATGGTTATGGTTGGGGTTATGGTTATGGTTTGGGTTAGGTTTTGGGTTAGGTTTTGGGTTAGGTTTTGGGTTAGGTTTTGGGTTAGGTTTTGGGTTAGGGTTCTTGTTAGGGGTTGGGGTTATGGTTTGGGTTAGGGTTATTGTTAGGGGTTAGGGGTTATGGTTTGGGTTATGGTAATGGTTGGGGTTATGATTTAGGTTAGGGTTATTGTTAGGGGTTGGGGTTTATGGTTTGGGTTAGGGTTATTATTAGGGGTTATGGTTTGGGTTGTTATGGTTTGGGTTAGGGATATTGTTAGGGGTTAGGGGTTATGGTTTGGGTTATGGTTATTGTTGGGGTTATGGTTATGGATGGGATAATGGTTTGGGTTAGGGTTATTGTTAGGGGTTATGGTGATGGTTTGGGTTATGGTGATGGTTTGGTTTATGGTTATGGTTGGGGTTATGGTTAGGGTTATGGTTAGGGTTATGGTTGAGGTTAGGTTTATTGTTAGGGGTTGGGGTTATGGTTTGGGTTAGGGTTATTGTTAGGCGTTGGGGTTATGGTTTGGGTTAGGGTTATGGTTTGGGTTAGGGTTATTGTTAGGCGTTGGGGTAATAGTTTGTGTTAGGGTTATTGTTAGGGTTTAGGGGTTATGGTTTGGTTTACGGTTATGGTTAAGGTTATGGTTGGGGTTATGGTTTGAGTTAGCGTTATTTTTAGGGGTTAGGGGTTATGGTTTGGGTTATGGTTATTGTTGGGGTTATGGTTATGGATGGGATAATGGTTTGGGTTAGGGTTATTGTTAGGGGTTGGGGTAATAGTTTGTGTTAGGGTTATTGTTAGGGTTTAGGGGTTATGGTTTTGTTTACGGTTATGGTTAAGGTTATGGTTGGGGTTATGGTTTGGGTTAGCGTTATTTTTAGGGGTTAGGGGTTATGGTTTGGGTTATGGTTATTGTTGGGGTTACTGTTATGGATGGGATTATGGTTTGGGTTAGGGTTATTGTTAGGGTTTAGGCGTTATGGTTTGGTTTACGGTTATGATTAAGGTCATGGTTGGGGTTATGGTTGGGGTTATGGTTTGGGTTAGCGTTATTTTTAGGATTTAGGGGTTGTGGTTTGGGTTATAGTTATTGTTGGGGTTATGGTTATGGATGGGATTATGGTTTGGGTTAGGGTTATTGTTGGGGGTTGGGTGTTATGGTTTGGGTTATGGTTAGGGTTATGGTTATGGTTGGGGTTATGGTTGGGGTTATGGTTGGGGTTATGGTTGCGGTTATGGCTATAGTTGGGAATATGGTTTTGGTTGGGGTTATGGTTATGGTTGGGAATCTGGTTATGGTTGGGGTTATGGTTAGGGTTATGGTTATGGTTGGGGTTATGGTTGGGGTTATGGTTGGGGTTATGGTTGGGGTTATGGTTGGGGTTTATGGCTATGGTTGGGAATATGGTTTTGGTTGGGGTTATGGTTATGGTTGGGAATCTGGTTATGGTTGGAGTTATGGTTTGGGTTAGGGTTATGGTTTGGGTTAGGGTTATGGTTTGGGTTAGGGTTATGGTTTGGGTTCGGGTTATGGTTTAGGTTAGGTTTATTGTTCGGGGTTGGGGTTATGGTTTGGGTTAAGGTTGGGGTTATGGTTAGGGTTATGGTTTAGGTTAGGTTTATTGTTAGGGGTTGGGGTTATGGTTTGGGTTAAGGTTATTGTTTGGCGTTGGGGTTATGGTTTGGGTTAGGGTTATTGTTAGGCGTTGGGGTAATAGTTTGTGTTAGGGTTATTGTTAGGGTTTAGGGGTTATGGTTTGGTTTATGGTTATTGTTAAGGTTATGGTTGGGGTTATGGTTTGGTTTTTGGTTATTGTTAAGGTTATGGTTGGGGTTATGGTTTGGGTTAGTGTTATTTTTAGGGGTTAGGGGTTATGGTTTGGGTTATGGTTATTGTTGGGGTTATGGTTGGGGTTATGGTTATGGTTGGGGTTATGGTTATGGTTGGGGTTATGGTTGGGGTTATGGTTGGGGTTATGGTTGGGCTTATGGTTGGGCTTATGGTTGGGGTTATGGTTGCGGTTATGGCTATGGTTGGGAATATGGTTTTGGTTGGGGTTATGGTTATGGTTGGGAATCTGGTTATGGTTGGGGTTATGGTTAGGGTTATGGTTATGGTTGGGGTTATGGTTGGGGTTATGGCTATGGTTGGGAATATGGTTTTGGTTGGGGTTATGGTTATGGTTGGGAATCTGGTTATGGTTGGGGTTATGGTTTGGGTTAGGGTTATGGTTTGGGTTAGGGTTATGGTTTGGGTTAGGGTTATGGTTTGGGTTATGGTTTGGGTTCGGGTTATGGTTTGGGTTAGGGTTATTGTTAGGGGTTTGGGGTTATGGTTTGGGTAATGGTTATGGTTGGGGTTATGGCTATGGATGGGATTATGGTTTGGGTTAGGGTTTTTGTAAGGGGTTTTGGTTAGGGTTATTGTTAGAAGTTAGGGGTTATGGTTTGGGTTACGGTTGGGGTTATGGTTTAGGTTAGGGTTATTGTTAGGGGTTGGGGTTATGGTTTGGGTTAGGGTTATTTTAAGGGATTAGGGGTTATGGTTTGGGTTTTGTTTATGGTTGGGGTTATGGTTTGGGTTAGGGTTATTGTTAGGGGTTGGGGTTATGGTTTGGGTTATGGTTTGGGTTAGGGTTATTGTTAGGGGTTATGGTTTGGGTTATGGTTATGGTTTGGGTTAGGGTTATTGTTAGGGGTTGGGGTTATGGTTTGGGTTATGGTTTGGGTTATGGTTTGGGTTATGGTTTGGGTTATGGTTTGGGTTATGGTTTGGGTTATGGTTTGGGTTATGGTTTGGGTTATGGTTTGGGTTATGGTTTGGGTTATGGTTTGGGTTATGGTTTGGGTTATGGTTTGGGTTATGGTTTGGGTTATGGTTTGGGTTATGGTTTGGGTTATGGTTTGGGTTATGGTTTGGGTTATGGTTTGGGTTATGGTTTGGGTTATGGTTTGGGTTATGGTTTGGGTTATGGTTTGGGTTATGGTTTGGGTTAGCGTTATTGTTAGGGGTTGGGGTTATGGTTTTGGTTAGGGTTATTGCTAGGGGTTATGTTTTGGGTTATGGTTATGGTTATGGGTTGGGTTAGGGTTATTGTTTGTGGTTGGGGTTATGGTTTGGGTTAGGGTTATTGTTAGGGGTTATGGTTTGGGTTATGGTTATGGTTTGGGTTAGGGTTATTGTTAGGGGTTGGGGTTATGGTTTGGGTTATGGTTTGGGTTATGGTTTGGGTTATGGTTGGGGTTATGGTTGGGGTTATGGTTGGGGTTATGGTTGGGGTTATGGTTGGGGTTATGGTTGGGGTTATGGTTAGGGTTATGGTTATGGTTGGGGTTATTGTTGGGGTTATTGTTGGGGTTATGGTTGGGGTTATGGTTGGGGTTATGGCTATGGTTGGGGTTATGGTTTTGGTTGGGGTTATGGTTATGGTTGGGAATATGGTTATGGTTGGGGTTATGGTTTGGGTTAGGGTTATGGTTTGGGTTAGGGTTATGGTTTGGGTTATGGTTTGGGTTCGGGTTATGGTTTGGGTTAGGGTTATGGTTTGGGTTATGGTTATGGTTGGGGTTATGGTTTAGGTTAGGGTTATTGTTAGGGGTTGGGGTTATGGTTTGGGTTAGGGTTATTGTTAGGGGTTATGGTTTGGGTTATGGTTATGGTTGGGGTTATGGTTATGGTTTGGGTTATGTTTATGGTTTGGGTTATGTTTATGGTTGGGAATCTGGTTATGGTTGGGGTTATGGTTTAGGTTAGGGTTATTGTTAGGGGTTGGGGTTATGGTTTGGGTTAGGAATATTGTAAGGGATAAGGGGTTATGGTTTGGGTTTTGGTTATGGTTGGGGTTATGGTTCGGGTTAGGGTTATTGTTAGGGGTTGGGGTTATGGTTTGGGTAAGGGTTATGGTTTGGGTAAGGGTTATTGTTAGGGGTTGGGTTTATGGTTTGGGTTAGGGTTATTGCTAGGGGTTATGTTTTGGGTTATGGTTATGGTTATGGGTTGGGTTAGGGTTATTGTTAGGGGTTGGGGTTATGGTTTGGGTTAGGGTTAGGGTTATTGTTAGGGGTTATGGTGATGGTTTGGGTTATGGTGATGGTTTGGGTTATGGTGATGGTTTGGTTTATGATTATGGTTGGGGTTATGGTTAGGGTTATAGTTTATGTTAGGTTTATTGTTAGGGGTTGGGGTTATGGTTTGGGTTAAGGTTGGGGTTATGGTTAGGGTTATGGTTAGGGTTATGGTTTAGGTTAGGTTTATTGTTAGGGGTTGGGGTTATGGTTTGGGTTAAGGTTATTGTTTGGCGTTGGGGTTATGGTTTGGGTTAGGGATATTGTTAGGGGTTAGGGGTTATGGTTTGGGTAAGGGTTGGGGTTATGGTTGGGGTTATGGTTGGGGTTATGGTTGGGGTTATGGTTGGGGTTATGGTTGGGGTTATGGTTAGGGTTATGGTTATGGTTGGGGTTATTGTTGGGGTTATTGTTGGGGTTATGGTTGGGGTTATGGTTGGGGTTATGGTTGGGGTTATGGCTATGGTTGGGGTTATGGTTTTGGTTGGGGTTATGGTTATGGTTGGGAATATGGTTATGGTTGGGGTTATGGTTTGGGTTAGGGTTATGGTTTGGGTTAGGGTTATGGTTTGGGTTATGGTTTGGGTTCGGGTTATGGTTTGGGTTAGGGTTATGGTTTGGGTTATGGTTATGGTTGGGGTTATGGTTTAGGTTAGGGTTATTGTTAGGGGTTGGGGTTATGGTTTGGGTTAGGGTTATTGTTAGGGGTTATGGTTTGGGTTATGGTTATGGTTGGGGTTATGGTTATGGTTTGGGTTAGGTTTTGGGTTAGGTTTTGGGTTAGGTTTTGGGTTAGGTTTTGGGTTAGGTTTTGGGTTAGGTTTTGGGTTAGGGTTCTTGTTAGGGGTTGGGGTTATGGTTTGGGTTAGGGTTATTGTTAGGGGTTAGGGGTTATGGTTTGGGTTATGGTAATGGTTGGGGTTATGGTTTAGGTTAGGGTTATTGTTAGGGGTTGGGGTTTATGGTTTGGGTTAGGGTTATTATTAGGGGTTATGGTTTGGGTTGTTATGGTTTGGGTTAGGGATATTGTTAGGGGTTAGGGTTTATGGTTTGGGTTATGGTTATTGTTGGGGTTATGGTTATGGATGGGATAATGGTTTGGGTTAGGGTTATTGTTGGGGGTTTGGTGTTATGGTTTGGGTTATGGTTATGGTTTGGGTTATGGTTATGGTTATGGTTTGGGTTATGGTTATGGTTGGGGTTATGGTTTGGGTTAGGGTTATTGTTAGGGGTTATGGTTTGGGTTAGGGATATTGTTAGGGGTTAGGGGTTATGGTTTGGGTAAGGGTTGGGGTTATGGTTGGGGTTATGGTTGGGGTAAGGGGTTGGGGTTATGGTTTGGGTTAGGGTTATTGTTAGGGGTTGGGGTTATGGTTTGGGTTAGGGTCATTGCTAGGGGTTATGTTTTGGGTTATGGTTATGGGTTGGGTTAGGGTTATTGTTTGTGGTTGGGGTTATGGTTTGGGTTAGGGTTATTGTTAGGGGTTATGGTTTGGGTTATGGTTACTGTTAGGGTTATGGTTATGGTTTGGGTTAGAGTTATTGTTAGGGGTTGGGGTTATGGTTTGGGTTAGGGTTATTGTTAGGGGTTATGGTGATGGTTTGGGTTATGGTGATGGTTTGGTTTATGGTTATGGTTGGGGTTATGGTTAGGGTTATGGTTAGGGTTATGGTTTAGGTTAGGTTTATTGTTAGGGGTTGGGGTTATGGTTTGGGTTAGGGTTATTGTTAGGCGTTGGGGTTATGGTTTGGGTTAGGGTTATGGTTTGGGTTAGGGTTATTGTTAGGCGTTGGGGTAATAGTTTGTGTTAGGGTTATTGTTAGGGTTTAGGGGTTATGGTTTGGTTTATGGTTATGGTTAAGGTTAAGGTTGGGGTTATGGTTTGAGTTAGTGTTATTTTTAGGGGTTAGGGGTTATGGTTTGGGTTATGGTTATGGTTGGGGTTATGGTTGGGGTTATGGTTGGGGTTATGGTTGGGGTTATGGTTGGGGTTATGGTTGGGGTTATGGTTGGGGTTATGGTTAGGGTTATGGTTATGGTTGGGGTTATTGTTGGGGTTATTGTTGGGGTTATGGTTGGGGTTATGGCTATGGTTGGGGTTATGGTTTTGGTTGGGGTTATGGTTATGGTTGGGAATATGGTTATGGTTGGGGTTATGGTTTGGGTTAGGGTTATGGTTTGGGTTAGGGTTATGGTTTGGGTTATGGTTTGGGTTCGGGTTATGGTTTGGGTTAGGGTTATGGTTTGGGTTATGGTTATGGTTGGGGTTATGGTTTAGGTTAGGGTTATTGTTAGGGGTTGGGGTTATGGTTTGGGTTAGGGTTATTGTTAGGGGTTATGGTTTGGGTTATGGTTATGGTTGGGGTTATGGTTATGGTTTGGGTTATGTTTATGGTTTGGGTTATGTTTATGGTTTGGGTTATGTTTATGGTTGGGAATCTGGTTATGGTTGGGGTTATGGTTTAGGTTAGGGTTATTGTTAGGGGTTGGGGTTATGGTTTGGGTTAGGAATATTGTAAGGGATAAGGGGTTATGGTTTGGGTTTTGGTTATGGTTGGGGTTATGGTTCGGGTTAGGGTTATTGTTAGGGGTTGGGGTTATGGTTTGGGTAAGGGTTATGGTTTGGGTAAGGGTTATTGTTAGGGGTTGGGTTTATGGTTTGGGTTAGGGTTATTGCTAGGGGTTATGTTTTGGGTTATGGTTATGGTTATGGGTTGGGTTAGGGTTATTGTTAGGGGTTGGGGTTATGGTTTGGGTTAGGGTTAGGGTTATTGTTAGGGGTTATGGTGATGGTTTGGGTTATGGTGATGGTTTGGGTTATGGTGATGGTTTGGTTTATGATTATGGTTGGGGTTATGGTTAGGGTTATAGTTTATGTTAGGTTTATTGTTAGGGGTTGGGGTTATGGTTTGGGTTAAGGTTGGGGTTATGGTTAGGGTTATGGTTAGGGTTATGGTTTAGGTTAGGTTTATTGTTAGGGGTTGGGGTTATGGTTTGGGTTAAGGTTATTGTTTGGCGTTGGGGTTATGGTTTGGGTTAGGGATATTGTTAGGGGTTAGGGGTTATGGTTTGGGTAAGGGTTGGGGTTATGGTTGGGGTTATGGTTGGGGTTATGGTTGGGGTTATGGTTGGGGTTATGGTTGGGGTTATGGTTGGGGTTATGGTTATGGTTGGGGTTATTGTTGGGGTTATTGTTGGGGTTATGGTTGGGGTTATGGTTGGGGTTATGGTTGGGGTTATGGCTATGGTTGGGGTTATGGTTTTGGTTGGGGTTATGGTTATGGTTGGGAATATGGTTATGGTTGGGGTTATGGTTTGGGTTAGGGTTATGGTTTGGGTTAGGGTTATGGTTTGGGTTATGGTTTGGGTTCGGGTTATGGTTTGGGTTAGGGTTATGGTTTGGGTTATGGTTATGGTTGGGGTTATGGTTTAGGTTAGGGTTATTGTTAGGGGTTGGGGTTATGGTTTGGGTTAGGGTTATTGTTAGGGGTTATGGTTTGGGTTATGGTTATGGTTGGGGTTATGGTTATGGTTTGGGTTAGGTTTTGGGTTAGGTTTTGGGTTAGGTTTTGGGTTAGGTTTTGGGTTAGGTTTTGGGTTAGGTTTTGGGTTAGGGTTCTTGTTAGGGGTTGGGGTTATGGTTTGGGTTAGGGTTATTGTTAGGGGTTAGGGGTTATGGTTTGGGTTATGGTAATGGTTGGGGTTATGGTTTAGGTTAGGGTTATTGTTAGGGGTTGGGGTTTATGGTTTGGGTTAGGGTTATTATTAGGGGTTATGGTTTGGGTTGTTATGGTTTGGGTTAGGGATATTGTTAGGGGTTAGGGTTTATGGTTTGGGTTATGGTTATTGTTGGGGTTATGGTTATGGATGGGATAATGGTTTGGGTTAGGGTTATTGTTGGGGGTTTGGTGTTATGGTTTGGGTTATGGTTATGGTTTGGGTTATGGTTATGGTTATGGTTTGGGTTATGGTTATGGTTGGGGTTATGGTTTGGGTTAGGGTTATTGTTAGGGGTTATGGTTTGGGTTAGGGATATTGTTAGGGGTTAGGGGTTATGGTTTGGGTAAGGGTTGGGGTTATGGTTGGGGTTATGGTTGGGGTAAGGGGTTGGGGTTATGGTTTGGGTTAGGGTTATTGTTAGGGGTTGGGGTTATGGTTTGGGTTAGGGTCATTGCTAGGGGTTATGTTTTGGGTTATGGTTATGGGTTGGGTTAGGGTTATTGTTTGTGGTTGGGGTTATGGTTTGGGTTAGGGTTATTGTTAGGGGTTATGGTTTGGGTTATGGTTACTGTTAGGGTTATGGTTATGGTTTGGGTTAGAGTTATTGTTAGGGGTTGGGGTTATGGTTTGGGTTAGGGTTATTGTTAGGGGTTATGGTGATGGTTTGGGTTATGGTGATGGTTTGGTTTATGGTTATGGTTGGGGTTATGGTTAGGGTTATGGTTAGGGTTATGGTTTAGGTTAGGTTTATTGTTAGGGGTTGGGGTTATGGTTTGGGTTAGGGTTATTGTTAGGCGTTGGGGTTATGGTTTGGGTTAGGGTTATGGTTTGGGTTAGGGTTATTGTTAGGCGTTGGGGTAATAGTTTGTGTTAGGGTTATTGTTAGGGTTTAGGGGTTATGGTTTGGTTTACGGTTATGGTTAAGGTTATGGTTGGGGTTATGGTTATGGATGGGATAATGGTTTGGGTTAGGGTTATTGTTAGGGGTTGGGGTAATAGTTTGTGTTAGGGTTATTGTTAGGGTTTAGGGGTTATGGTTTTGTTTACGGTTATGGTTAAGGTTATTGTTGGGGTTATGGTTTGGGTTAGCGTTATTTTTAGGAGTTAGGGGTTATGGTTTGGGTTATGGTTATTGTTGGGGTTACTGTTATGGATGGGATTATGGTTTGGGTTAGGGTTATTATTGGGGTTTAGGGGTTATGGTTTGGTTTACAGTTATGGTTAAGGTTATGGTTGGGGTTATGGTTTGGTTTACAGTTATGGTTAAGGTTATGGTTGGGGTTATGGTTTGGGTTAGGGTTATTGTTAGGGTTTGGGGTTATGGTTTGAGTTAGGGTTATTGTTAGGGGTTATGGTTTGGGTTATGGTTATGGTTGGGGTTATGGTTAGGTTTTGGGTTAGGGTTATTGTTAGGGGTTGGGGTTATGGTTTGGGTTAGGGTTATTGTTAGGGGTTAGGGGTTATGGTTTGGGTTATGGTTGGGGTTATGGTTGGGGTTATGGTTTGGGTTATGATTGGAGTTATGGTTGGGGTTATGGTTAGGGTTGGGGTTATGGTTGGGGTTATGGCTATGGTTCGGAATATGGTTTTGGTTCGGGTTATGTTTATGGTTGGGAATCTGGTTATGTTTGGGGTTATGGTTTGGGTTTGGGTTATGGTTATGGTTTAGGTTATGGTTTGGGTTATGGTTTGGGTTATGGTTTGGGTTATGGTTTGGGTTATGGTTTGGGTTATGGTTTGGGTTATGGTTTGGGTTATGGTTTGGGTTATGGTTTGGGTTATGGTTTGGGTTATGGTTTGGGTTATGGTTTGGGTTATGGTTATTGTTAGGGGTTGGGGTTATGGTTTGGGTTAGGGTTATTGCTAGGGGTTATGGTTACTGTTAGGGTTATGGTTATGGTTTGGGTTAGAGTTATTGTTAGGGGTTGGGGTTATGGTTTGGGGTTAGGGTTATTGTTAGGGGTTATGGTGATGGTTTGGGTTATGGTGATGGTTTGGTTTATGGTTATGGTTGGGGTTAGGGTTATGGTTTAGGTTAGGTTTATTGTTAGGGGTTGGGGTTATGGTTTGGGTTAAGGTTATTGTTTGGCGTTGGGGTTATGGTTTGGGTTAGGGTTATTGTTAGGCGTTGGGGTAATAGTTTGTGTTAGGGTTATTGTTAGGGTTTAGGGGTTATGGTTTGGTTTACGGTTATGGTTAAGGTTATGGTTGGGGTTATGGTTTGGGTTAGCGTTATTTTTAGGGTTATGGTTATGGTTGGGGTTATGGTTGGGGTTATGGTTGGGGTTATGGCTATGGTTGGGAATATGGTTTTGGTTGGGGTTATGGTTATGGTTGGGAATCTGGTTATGGTTGGGGTTATGGTTTGGGTTAGGGTTATGGTTTGGGTTAGGGTTATGGTTTGGGTTATGGTTTGGGTTCGGGTTATGGTTTGGGTTAGGGTTATTGTTAGGGGTTTGGGGTTATGGTTTGGGTAATGGTTATGGTTGGGGTTATGGCTATGGATGGGATTATGGTTTGGGTTAGGGTTTTTGTAAGGGGTTTTGGTTAGGGTTATTGTTAGAAGTTAGGGGTTATGGTTTGGGTTATGGTTGGGGTTATGGTTTAGGTTAGGGTTATTGTTAGGGTTGGGGTTATGGTTTGGGTTAGGGTTATTTTAAGGGATTAGGGGTTATGGTTTGGGTTTTGTTTATGGTTGGGGTTATGGTTTGGGTTTTGTTTATGGTTGGGGTTATGGTTTGGGTTAGGGTTATTGTTAGGGGTTGGGGTTATGGTTTGGGTTATGGTCGGGTTTATGGTTGGGGTTATGGTTGGGGTTATGGTTGGGGTTATGGTTGGAGTTATGGTTGGGGTTATGGTTAGGGTTATGGTTAGGGTTGGGGTTATGGTTGGGGTTATGGTTGGGGTTATGGTTGGGGTTATGGTTGGAGTTATGGTTGGGGTTATGGTTAGGGTTATGGTTAGGGTTGGGGTTATGGTTGGGGTTATGGCTATGGTTGGGAATATGGTTTTGGTTGGGGTTATGTTTATGGTCGGGAATCTGGTTGTGGTTGGGGTTATGGTTTAGGTTAGGGTTATTGTTAGGGGTTGGGGTTGTGGTTTGGGTTAGGAATATTGTAAGGGATAAGGGGTTATGGTGTAGGTTATGGTTTGGGTTAGCGTTATTGTTAGGGGTTGGGGTTATGGTTTTGGTTAGGGTTATTGCTAGGGGTTATGTTTTGGGTTATGGTTATGGTTATGGGTTGGGTTAGGGTTATTGTTAGGGGTTGGGGTTATGGTTTGGGTTATGGTTTGGGGTTATGGTTTGGGTTATGGTTTGGGTTATGGTTTGGGTTAGGGTTATTGTTAGGGGTTATGGTTTGGGTTATGGTTATGGTTTGGGTTAGGGTTATTGTTAGGGGTTGGGGTTATGGTTTGGGTTATGGTTTGGGTTATGGTTTGGGTTATGGTTTGGGTTATGGTTTGGGTTATGGTTTGGGTTATGGTTTGGGTTATGGTTTGGGTTATGGTTTGGGTTATGGTTTGGGTTATGGTTTGGGTTATGGTTTGGGTTATGGTTTGGGTTATGGTTTGGGTTTGGGTTATGGTTATGGTTTAGGTTAGGGTTATTGTAAGGGGTTGGGGTTATGGTTTGGGTTATGGTTTGGGTTATGGTTTGGGTTATGGTTTGGGTTATGGTTTGGGTTATGGTTTGGGTTATGGTTTGGGTTATGGTTTGGGTTATGGTTTGGGTTATGGTTTGGGTTATGGTTTGGGTTCTGGTTTGGGTTAGCATTATTGTTAGGGGTTGGGGTTATGGTTTTGGTTAGGGTTACTGCTAGGGGTTATGTTTTGGGTTATGGTTTTGGTTAGGGTTATTGCTAGGGGTTATGTTTTGGGTTATGGTTATGGTTATGGGTTGGGTTAGGGTTATTGTTAGGGGTTGGGGTTATGGTTTGGGTTAGGGTTATTGTTAGGGGTTATGGTTTGGGTTATGGTTATGGTTGGGGTTATGGTTATGGTTTGGGTTAGGTTTTGGGTTAGGTTTTGGGTTAGGTTTTGGGTTAAGTTTTGGGTTAGGTTTTGGGTTAGGGTTATTGTTAGGGGTTGGGGTTATGGTTTGGGTTAGGGTTATTGTTAGGGGTTAGGGGTTATGGTTTGGGTTATGGTTGGGGTTATGGTTGGGGTTATGGTTTGGGTTATGATTGGAGTTATGGTTGGGGTTATGGTTAGGGTTATGGTTAGGGTTGGGGTTATGGTTGGGGTTATGGCTATGGTTCGGAATATGGTTTTGGTTCGGGTTATGTTTATGGTTGGGAATCTGGTTATGGTTGGGGTTATGGTTTGGGTTTGGGTTATGGTTATGGTTTAGGTTAGGGTTATTGTTAGGGGTTGGGGTTATGGTTTGGGTTTGGGTTATGGTTATGGTTTAGGTTAGGGTTATTGTAAGGGGTTGGGGTTATGGTTTGGGTTATGGTTTGGGTTATGGTTTGGGTTATGGTTTGGGTTATGGTTTGGGTTATGGTTTGGGTTATGGTTTGGGTTATGGTTTGGGTTATGGTTTGGGTTATGGTTTGGGTTATGGTTTGGGTTATGGTTTGGGTTATGGTTTGGGTTATGGTTTGGGTTATGGTTTGGGTTATGGTTTGGGTTAGCATTATTGTTAGGGGTTGGGGTTATGGTTTTGGTTAGGGTTATTGCTAGGGGTTATGTTTTGGGTTATGGTTTTGGTTAGGGTTATTGCTAGGGGTTATGTTTTGGGTTATGGTTATGGTTATGGGTTGGGTTAGGGTTATTGTTTGTGGTTGGGGTTATGGTTTGGGTTAGGGTTATTGTTAGGGGTTATGGTTTGGGTTATGGTTATGGTTTGGGTTAGGGTTATTGTTAGGGGTTGGGGTTATGGTTTGGGTTATGGTTTGGGTTATGGTTTGGGTTATTGTTAGGGGTTGGGGTTATGGTTTGGGTTATGGTTTGGGTTATGGTTTGGGTTATGGTTTGGGTTATGGTTTGGGTTATGGTTTGGGTTATGGTTTGGGTTATGGTTTGGGTTATGGTTTGGGTTATGGTTTGGGTTATGGTTTGGGTTATGGTTTGGGTTATGGTTTGGGTTATGGTTTGGGTTATGGTTTGGGTTATGGTTTGGGTTATGGTTTGGGTTAGGGTTATTGTTAGGGGTTGGGGTTATGGTTTGGGTTAGGGTTATTGCTAGGGGTTATGTTTTGGGTTATGGTTATGGTCATGGGTTCGGTTAGGGTTATTGTTTGTGGTTGGGGTTATGGTTTGGGTTAGGGTTATTGTTAGGGGTTATGGTTTGGGTTATGGTTACTGTTAGGGTTATGGTTATGGTTTGGGTTAGAGTTATTGTTAGGGGTTGGGGTTATGGTTTGGGTTAGGGTTATTGTTAGGGGTTATGGTGATAGTTTGGGTTATGGTGATGGTTTGGTTTGTGGTTATGGTTGGGGTTAGGGTTATGGTTTAGGTTAGGTTTATTGTTAGGGGTTGGGGTTAAGGTTTGGGTTAAGGTTATTGTTTGGCGTTGGGGTTATGGTTTGGGTTAGGGTTATTGTTAGGCGTTGGGGTAATAGTTTGTGTTAGGGTTATTGTTAGGGTTTAGGGGTTATGGTTTGGTTTAAGGTTATGGTTAAGGTTATGGTTGGGGTTATGGTTTGGGTTAGCGTTATTTTTAGGTGTTAGGGGTTATGGTTTGGGTTATGGTTATTGTTGGGGTTATGGTTATGGATGGGATTATGGTTTGGGTTAGGGTTATTGTTGGGGGTTGGGTGTTATGGTTTGGGTTATGGTTATGGTTTGAGTTATGGTTATGGTTTGGGTTATGGTTATGGTTGGGGTTATGGTTTGGGTTAGGGTTATTGTTAGGGGTTATGGTTTGGGTTAGGGATATTGTTAGGGGTTAGGGGTTATGGTTTGGGTAAGGGTTGGGGTTATGGTTGGGGTTATGGTTGGGGTTATGGTTGGGGTTGTGGTTGGGGTTATGGTTGGGGTTATGGTTGGGGTTATGGTTGGGGTTATGGTTATGGTTGGGGTTATTGTTGGGGTTATGGTTGGGGTTATGGTTGGGGTTATGGTTGGGGTTGTGGCTATGGTTGGGGTTATGGTTTTGGTTGGGGTTATGGTTATGGTTGGGAATATGGTTATGGTTGGGGTTATGGTTTGGGTTAGGGTTATGATTTGGGTTAGGGTTATGGTTTGGGTTATGGTTTGGGTTATGGTTTGGGTTATGGTTTGGGTTATGGTTTGGGTTATGGTTTGGGTTCGCGTTATGGTTTGGGTTAGGGTTATGGTTTGGGTTATGGTTATGGTTGGGGTTATGGTTTAGGTTAGGGTTATTGTTAGGGGTTGGGGTTATGGTTTGGGTTAGGGTTATTGTTAGGGGTTATGGTTTGGGTTATGGTTATGGTTGGGGTTATGGTTATGGTTTGGGTTAGGTTTTGGGTTAGGTTTTGGGTTAGGTTTTTGGTTAGGTTTTGGGTTAGGTTTTGGGTTAGGTTTTGGGTTAGGGTTCTTGTTAGGGGTTGGGGTTATGGTTTGGGTTAGGGTTATTGTTAGGGGTTAGGGGTTATGGTTTGGGTTATGGTAATGGTTGGGGTTATGGTTTAGGTTAGGGTTATTGTTAGGGGTTGGGTTTATGGTTTGGGTTAGGGTTATTATTAGGGGTTATGGTTTGGGTTGTTATGGTTTGGGTTAGGGATATTGTTAGGGGTTAGGGGTTATGGTTTGGGTTATGGTTATTGTTGGGGTTATGGTTATGGATGGGATAATGGTTTGGGTTAGGGTTATTGTTAGGGGTTATGGTGATGGTTTGGGTTATGGTGATGGTTTGGTTTATGGTTATGGTTGGGGTTATGGTTAGGGTTATGGTTAGGGTTATGGTTGAGGTTAGGTTTATTGTTAGGGGTTGGGGTTATGGTTTGGGTTAGGGTTATTGTTAGGCGTTGGGGTTATGGTTTGGGTTAGGGTTATGGTTTGGGTTAGGGTTATTGTTAGGCGTTGGGGTAATAGTTTGTGTTAGGGTTATTGTTAGGGTTTAGGGGTTATGGTTTGGTTTACGGTTATGGTTAAGGTTATGGTTGGGGTTATGGTTTGAGTTAGCGTTATTTTTAGGGGTTAGGGGTTATGGTTTGGGTTATGGTTATTGTTGGGGTTATGGTTATGGATGGGATAATGGTTTGGGTTAGGGTTATTGTTAGGGGTTGGGGTAATAGTTTGTGTTAGGGTTATTGTTAGGGTTTAGGGGTTATGGTTTTGTTTACGGTTATGGTTAAGGTTATGGTTGGGGTTATGGTTTGGGTTAGCGTTATTTTTAGGGGTTAGGGGTTATGGTTTGGGTTATGGTTATTGTTGGGGTTACTGTTATGGATGGGATTATGGTTTGGGTTAGGGTTATTGTTAGGGTTTAGGCGTTATGGTTTGGTTTACGGTTATGATTAAGGTCATGGTTGGGGTTATGGTTGGGGTTATGGTTTGGGTTAGCGTTATTTTTAGGATTTAGGGGTTGTGGTTTGGGTTATAGTTATTGTTGGGGTTATGGTTATGGATGGGATTATGGTTTGGGTTAGGGTTATTGTTGGGGGTTGGGTGTTATGGTTTGGGTTATGGTTAGGGTTATGGTTATGGTTGGGGTTATGGTTGGGGTTATGGTTGGGGTTATGGTTGCGGTTATGGCTATAGTTGGGAATATGGTTTTGGTTGGGGTTATGGTTATGGTTGGGAATCTGGTTATGGTTGGGGTTATGGTTAGGGTTATGGTTATGGTTGGGGTTATGGTTGGGGTTATGGTTGGGGTTATGGTTGGGGTTATGGTTGGGGTTTATGGCTATGGTTGGGAATATGGTTTTGGTTGGGGTTATGGTTATGGTTGGGAATCTGGTTATGGTTGGAGTTATGGTTTGGGTTAGGGTTATGGTTTGGGTTAGGGTTATGGTTTGGGTTAGGGTTATGGTTTGGGTTCGGGTTATGGTTTAGGTTAGGTTTATTGTTCGGGGTTGGGGTTATGGTTTGGGTTAAGGTTGGGGTTATGGTTAGGGTTATGGTTTAGGTTAGGTTTATTGTTAGGGGTTGGGGTTATGGTTTGGGTTAAGGTTATTGTTTGGCGTTGGGGTTATGGTTTGGGTTAGGGTTATTGTTAGGCGTTGGGGTAATAGTTTGTGTTAGGGTTATTGTTAGGGTTTAGGGGTTATGGTTTGGTTTATGGTTATTGTTAAGGTTATGGTTGGGGTTATGGTTTGGTTTTTGGTTATTGTTAAGGTTATGGTTGGGGTTATGGTTTGGGTTAGTGTTATTTTTAGGGGTTAGGGGTTATGGTTTGGGTTATGGTTATTGTTGGGGTTATGGTTGGGGTTATGGTTATGGTTGGGGTTATGGTTATGGTTGGGGTTATGGTTGGGGTTATGGTTGGGGTTATGGTTGGGCTTATGGTTGGGCTTATGGTTGGGGTTATGGTTGCGGTTATGGCTATGGTTGGGAATATGGTTTTGGTTGGGGTTATGGTTATGGTTGGGAATCTGGTTATGGTTGGGGTTATGGTTAGGGTTATGGTTATGGTTGGGGTTATGGTTGGGGTTATGGCTATGGTTGGGAATATGGTTTTGGTTGGGGTTATGGTTATGGTTGGGAATCTGGTTATGGTTGGGGTTATGGTTTGGGTTAGGGTTATGGTTTGGGTTAGGGTTATGGTTTGGGTTAGGGTTATGGTTTGGGTTATGGTTTGGGTTCGGGTTATGGTTTGGGTTAGGGTTATTGTTAGGGGTTTGGGGTTATGGTTTGGGTAATGGTTATGGTTGGGGTTATGGCTATGGATGGGATTATGGTTTGGGTTAGGGTTTTTGTAAGGGGTTTTGGTTAGGGTTATTGTTAGAAGTTAGGGGTTATGGTTTGGGTTACGGTTGGGGTTATGGTTTAGGTTAGGGTTATTGTTAGGGGTTGGGGTTATGGTTTGGGTTAGGGTTATTTTAAGGGATTAGGGGTTATGGTTTGGGTTTTGTTTATGGTTGGGGTTATGGTTTGGGTTAGGGTTATTGTTAGGGGTTGGGGTTATGGTTTGGGTTATGGTTTGGGTTAGGGTTATTGTTAGGGGTTATGGTTTGGGTTATGGTTATGGTTTGGGTTAGGGTTATTGTTAGGGGTTGGGGTTATGGTTTGGGTTATGGTTTGGGTTATGGTTTGGGTTATGGTTTGGGTTATGGTTTGGGTTATGGTTTGGGTTATGGTTTGGGTTATGGTTTGGGTTATGGTTTGGGTTATGGTTTGGGTTATGGTTTGGGTTATGGTTTGGGTTATGGTTTGGGTTATGGTTTGGGTTATGGTTTGGGTTATGGTTTGGGTTATGGTTTGGGTTATGGTTTGGGTTATGGTTTGGGTTATGGTTTGGGTTATGGTTTGGGTTATGGTTTGGGTTATGGTTTGGGTTATGGTTTGGGTTAGCGTTATTGTTAGGGGTTGGGGTTATGGTTTTGGTTAGGGTTATTGCTAGGGGTTATGTTTTGGGTTATGGTTATGGTTATGGGTTGGGTTAGGGTTATTGTTTGTGGTTGGGGTTATGGTTTGGGTTAGGGTTATTGTTAGGGGTTATGGTTTGGGTTATGGTTATGGTTTGGGTTAGGGTTATTGTTAGGGGTTGGGGTTATGGTTTGGGTTATGGTTTGGGTTATGGTTTGGGTTATGGTTGGGGTTATGGTTGGGGTTATGGTTGGGGTTATGGTTGGGGTTATGGTTGGGGTTATGGTTGGGGTTATGGTTAGGGTTATGGTTATGGTTGGGGTTATTGTTGGGGTTATTGTTGGGGTTATGGTTGGGGTTATGGTTGGGGTTATGGCTATGGTTGGGGTTATGGTTTTGGTTGGGGTTATGGTTATGGTTGGGAATATGGTTATGGTTGGGGTTATGGTTTGGGTTAGGGTTATGGTTTGGGTTAGGGTTATGGTTTGGGTTATGGTTTGGGTTCGGGTTATGGTTTGGGTTAGGGTTATGGTTTGGGTTATGGTTATGGTTGGGGTTATGGTTTAGGTTAGGGTTATTGTTAGGGGTTGGGGTTATGGTTTGGGTTAGGGTTATTGTTAGGGGTTATGGTTTGGGTTATGGTTATGGTTGGGGTTATGGTTATGGTTTGGGTTATGTTTATGGTTTGGGTTATGTTTATGGTTGGGAATCTGGTTATGGTTGGGGTTATGGTTTAGGTTAGGGTTATTGTTAGGGGTTGGGGTTATGGTTTGGGTTAGGAATATTGTAAGGGATAAGGGGTTATGGTTTGGGTTTTGGTTATGGTTGGGGTTATGGTTCGGGTTAGGGTTATTGTTAGGGGTTGGGGTTATGGTTTGGGTAAGGGTTATGGTTTGGGTAAGGGTTATTGTTAGGGGTTGGGTTTATGGTTTGGGTTAGGGTTATTGCTAGGGGTTATGTTTTGGGTTATGGTTATGGTTATGGGTTGGGTTAGGGTTATTGTTAGGGGTTGGGGTTATGGTTTGGGTTAGGGTTAGGGTTATTGTTAGGGGTTATGGTGATGGTTTGGGTTATGGTGATGGTTTGGGTTATGGTGATGGTTTGGTTTATGATTATGGTTGGGGTTATGGTTAGGGTTATAGTTTATGTTAGGTTTATTGTTAGGGGTTGGGGTTATGGTTTGGGTTAAGGTTGGGGTTATGGTTTGGGTTATGGTTAGGGTTATGGTTTAGGTTAGGTTTATTGTTAGGGGTTGGGGTTATGGTTTGGGTTAAGGTTATTGTTTGGCGTTGGGGTTATGGTTTGGGTTAGGGATATTGTTAGGGGTTAGGGGTTATGGTTTGGGTAAGGGTTGGGGTTATGGTTGGGGTTATGGTTGGGGTTATGGTTGGGGTTATGGTTGGGGTTATGGTTGGGGTTATGGTTAGGGTTATGGTTATGGTTGGGGTTATTGTTGGGGTTATTGTTGGGGTTATGGTTGGGGTTATGGTTGGGGTTATGGTTGGGGTTATGGCTATGGTTGGGGTTATGGTTTTGGTTGGGGTTATGGTTATGGTTGGGAATATGGTTATGGTTGGGGTTATGGTTTGGGTTAGGGTTATGGTTTGGGTTAGGGTTATGGTTTGGGTTATGGTTTGGGTTCGGGTTATGGTTTGGGTTAGGGTTATGGTTTGGGTTATGGTTATGGTTGGGGTTATGGTTTAGGTTAGGGTTATTGTTAGGGGTTGGGGTTATGGTTTGGGTTAGGGTTATTGTTAGGGGTTATGGTTTGGGTTATGGTTATGGTTGGGGTTATGGTTATGGTTTGGGTTAGGTTTTGGGTTAGGTTTTGGGTTAGGTTTTGGGTTAGGTTTTGGGTTAGGTTTTGGGTTAGGTTTTGGGTTAGGGTTCTTGTTAGGGGTTGGGGTTATGGTTTGGGTTAGGGTTATTGTTAGGGGTTAGGGGTTATGGTTTGGGTTATGGTAATGGTTGGGGTTATGGTTTAGGTTAGGGTTATTGTTAGGGGTTGGGGTTTATGGTTTGGGTTAGGGTTATTATTAGGGGTTATGGTTTGGGTTGTTATGGTTTGGGTTAGGGATATTGTTAGGGGTTAGGGTTTATGGTTTGGGTTATGGTTATTGTTGGGGTTATGGTTATGGATGGGATAATGGTTTGGGTTAGGGTTATTGTTGGGGGTTTGGTGTTATGGTTTGGGTTATGGTTATGGTTTGGGTTATGGTTATGGTTATGGTTTGGGTTATGGTTATGGTTGGGGTTATGGTTTGGGTTAGGGTTATTGTTAGGGGTTATGGTTTGGGTTAGGGATATTGTTAGGGGTTAGGGGTTATGGTTTGGGTAAGGGTTGGGGTTATGGTTGGGGTTATGGTTGGGGTAAGGGGTTGGGGTTATGGTTTGGGTTAGGGTTATTGTTAGGGGTTGGGGTTATGGTTTGGGTTAGGGTCATTGCTAGGGGTTATGTTTTGGGTTATGGTTATGGGTTGGGTTAGGGTTATTGTTTGTGGTTGGGGTTATGGTTTGGGTTAGGGTTATTGTTAGGGGTTATGGTTTGGGTTATGGTTACTGTTAGGGTTATGGTTATGGTTTGGGTTAGAGTTATTGTTAGGGGTTGGGGTTATGGTTTGGGTTAGGGTTATTGTTAGGGGTTATGGTGATGGTTTGGGTTATGGTGATGGTTTGGTTTATGGTTATGGTTGGGGTTATGGTTAGGGTTATGGTTAGGGTTATGGTTTAGGTTAGGTTTATTGTTAGGGGTTGGGGTTATGGTTTGGGTTAGGGTTATTGTTAGGCGTTGGGGTTATGGTTTGGGTTAGGGTTATGGTTTGGGTTAGGGTTATTGTTAGGCGTTGGGGTAATAGTTTGTGTTAGGGTTATTGTTAGGGTTTAGGGGTTATGGTTTGGTTTATGGTTATGGTTAAGGTTAAGGTTGGGGTTATGGTTTGAGTTAGTGTTATTTTTAGGGGTTAGGGGTTATGGTTTGGGTTATGGTTATGGTTGGGGTTATGGTTGGGGTTATGGTTGGGGTTATGGTTGGGGTTATGGTTGGGGTTATGGTTAGGGTTATGGTTATGGTTGGGGTTATTGTTGGGGTTATTGTTGGGGTTATGGTTGGGGTTATGGCTATGGTTGGGGTTATGGTTTTGGTTGGGGTTATGGTTATGGTTGGGAATATGGTTATGGTTGGGGTTATGGTTTGGGTTAGGGTTATGGTTTGGGTTAGGGTTATGGTTTGGGTTATGGTTTGGGTTCGGGTTATGGTTTGGGTTAGGGTTATGGTTTGGGTTATGGTTATGGTTGGGGTTATGGTTTAGGTTAGGGTTATTGTTAGGGGTTGGGGTTATGGTTTGGGTTAGGGTTATTGTTAGGGGTTATGGTTTGGGTTATGGTTATGGTTGGGGTTATGGTTATGGTTTGGGTTATGTTTATGGTTTGGGTTATGTTTATGGTTGGGAATCTGGTTATGGTTGGGGTTATGGTTTAGGTTAGGGTTATTGTTAGGGGTTGGGGTTATGGTTTGGGTTAGGAATATTGTAAGGGATAAGGGGTTATGGTTTGGGTTTTGGTTATGGTTGGGGTTATGGTTCGGGTTAGGGTTATTGTTAGGGGTTGGGGTTATGGTTTGGGTAAGGGTTATGGTTTGGGTAAGGGTTATTGTTAGGGGTTGGGTTTATGGTTTGGGTTAGGGTTATTGCTAGGGGTTATGTTTTGGGTTATGGTTATGGTTATGGGTTGGGTTAGGGTTATTGTTAGGGGTTGGGGTTATGGTTTGGGTTAGGGTTAGGGTTATTGTTAGGGGTTATGGTGATGGTTTGGGTTATGGTGATGGTTTGGGTTATGGTGATGGTTTGGTTTATGATTATGGTTGGGGTTATGGTTAGGGTTATAGTTTATGTTAGGTTTATTGTTAGGGGTTGGGGTTATGGTTTGGGTTAAGGTTGGGGTTATGGTTAGGGTTATGGTTAGGGTTATGGTTTAGGTTAGGTTTATTGTTAGGGGTTGGGGTTATGGTTTGGGTTAAGGTTATTGTTTGGCGTTGGGGTTATGGTTTGGGTTAGGGATATTGTTAGGGGTTAGGGGTTATGGTTTGGGTAAGGGTTGGGGTTATGGTTGGGGTTATGGTTGGGGTTATGGTTGGGGTTATGGTTGGGGTTATGGTTGGGGTTATGGTTGGGGTTATGGTTATGGTTGGGGTTATTGTTGGGGTTATTGTTGGGGTTATGGTTGGGGTTATGGTTGGGGTTATGGTTGGGGTTATGGCTATGGTTGGGGTTATGGTTTTGGTTGGGGTTATGGTTATGGTTGGGAATATGGTTATGGTTGGGGTTATGGTTTGGGTTAGGGTTATGGTTTGGGTTAGGGTTATGGTTTGGGTTATGGTTTGGGTTCGGGTTATGGTTTGGGTTAGGGTTATGGTTTGGGTTATGGTTATGGTTGGGGTTATGGTTTAGGTTAGGGTTATTGTTAGGGGTTGGGGTTATGGTTTGGGTTAGGGTTATTGTTAGGGGTTATGGTTTGGGTTATGGTTATGGTTGGGGTTATGGTTATGGTTTGGGTTAGGTTTTGGGTTAGGTTTTGGGTTAGGTTTTGGGTTAGGTTTTGGGTTAGGTTTTGGGTTAGGTTTTGGGTTAGGGTTCTTGTTAGGGGTTGGGGTTATGGTTTGGGTTAGGGTTATTGTTAGGGGTTAGGGGTTATGGTTTGGGTTATGGTAATGGTTGGGGTTATGGTTTAGGTTAGGGTTATTGTTAGGGGTTGGGGTTTATGGTTTGGGTTAGGGTTATTATTAGGGGTTATGGTTTGGGTTGTTATGGTTTGGGTTAGGGATATTGTTAGGGGTTAGGGTTTATGGTTTGGGTTATGGTTATTGTTGGGGTTATGGTTATGGATGGGATAATGGTTTGGGTTAGGGTTATTGTTGGGGGTTTGGTGTTATGGTTTGGGTTATGGTTATGGTTTGGGTTATGGTTATGGTTATGGTTTGGGTTATGGTTATGGTTGGGGTTATGGTTTGGGTTAGGGTTATTGTTAGGGGTTATGGTTTGGGTTAGGGATATTGTTAGGGGTTAGGGGTTATGGTTTGGGTAAGGGTTGGGGTTATGGTTGGGGTTATGGTTGGGGTAAGGGGTTGGGGTTATGGTTTGGGTTAGGGTTATTGTTAGGGGTTGGGGTTATGGTTTGGGTTAGGGTCATTGCTAGGGGTTATGTTTTGGGTTATGGTTATGGGTTGGGTTAGGGTTATTGTTTGTGGTTGGGGTTATGGTTTGGGTTAGGGTTATTGTTAGGGGTTATGGTTTGGGTTATGGTTACTGTTAGGGTTATGGTTATGGTTTGGGTTAGAGTTATTGTTAGGGGTTGGGGTTATGGTTTGGGTTAGGGTTATTGTTAGGGGTTATGGTGATGGTTTGGGTTATGGTGATGGTTTGGTTTATGGTTATGGTTGGGGTTATGGTTAGGGTTATGGTTAGGGTTATGGTTTAGGTTAGGTTTATTGTTAGGGGTTGGGGTTATGGTTTGGGTTAGGGTTATTGTTAGGCGTTGGGGTTATGGTTTGGGTTAGGGTTATGGTTTGGGTTAGGGTTATTGTTAGGCGTTGGGGTAATAGTTTGTGTTAGGGTTATTGTTAGGGTTTAGGGGTTATGGTTTGGTTTACGGTTATGGTTAAGGTTATGGTTGGGGTTATGGTTATGGATGGGATAATGGTTTGGGTTAGGGTTATTGTTAGGGGTTGGGGTAATAGTTTGTGTTAGGGTTATTGTTAGGGTTTAGGGGTTATGGTTTTGTTTACGGTTATGGTTAAGGTTATTGTTGGGGTTATGGTTTGGGTTAGCGTTATTTTTAGGAGTTAGGGGTTATGGTTTGGGTTATGGTTATTGTTGGGGTTACTGTTATGGATGGGATTATGGTTTGGGTTAGGGTTATTATTGGGGTTTAGGGGTTATGGTTTGGTTTACAGTTATGGTTAAGGTTATGGTTGGGGTTATGGTTTGGTTTACAGTTATGGTTAAGGTTATGGTTGGGGTTATGGTTTGGGTTAGGGTTATTGTTAGGGTTTGGGGTTATGGTTTGAGTTAGGGTTATTGTTAGGGGTTATGGTTTGGGTTATGGTTATGGTTGGGGTTATGGTTAGGTTTTGGGTTAGGATTATTGTTAGGGGTTGGGGTTATGGTTTGGGTTAGGGTTATTGTTAGGGGTTAGGGGTTATGGTTTGGGTTATGGTTGGGGTTATGGTTGGGGTTATGGTTTGGGTTATGATTGGAGTTATGGTTGGGGTTATGGTTAGGGTTGGGGTTATGGTTGGGGTTATGGCTATGGTTCGGAATATGGTTTTGGTTCGGGTTATGTTTATGGTTGGGAATCTGGTTATGTTTGGGGTTATGGTTTGGGTTTGGGTTATGGTTATGGTTTAGGTTATGGTTTGGGTTATGGTTTGGGTTATGGTTTGGGTTATGGTTTGGGTTATGGTTTGGGTTATGGTTTGGGTTATGGTTTGGGTTATGGTTTGGGTTATGGTTTGGGTTATGGTTTGGGTTATGGTTTGGGTTATGGTTTGGGTTATGGTTATTGTTAGGGGTTGGGGTTATGGTTTGGGTTAGGGTTATTGCTAGGGGTTATGGTTACTGTTAGGGTTATGGTTATGGTTTGGGTTAGAGTTATTGTTAGGGGTTGGGGTTATGGTTTGGGGTTAGGGTTATTGTTAGGGGTTATGGTGATGGTTTGGGTTATGGTGATGGTTTGGTTTATGGTTATGGTTGGGGTTAGGGTTATGGTTTAGGTTAGGTTTATTGTTAGGGGTTGGGGTTATGGTTTGGGTTAAGGTTATTGTTTGGCGTTGGGGTTATGGTTTGGGTTAGGGTTATTGTTAGGCGTTGGGGTAATAGTTTGTGTTAGGGTTATTGTTAGGGTTTAGGGGTTATGGTTTGGTTTACGGTTATGGTTAAGGTTATGGTTGGGGTTATGGTTTGGGTTAGCGTTATTTTTAGGGTTATGGTTATGGTTGGGGTTATGGTTGGGGTTATGGTTGGGGTTATGGCTATGGTTGGGAATATGGTTTTGGTTGGGGTTATGGTTATGGTTGGGAATCTGGTTATGGTTGGGGTTATGGTTTGGGTTAGGGTTATGGTTTGGGTTAGGGTTATGGTTTGGGTTATGGTTTGGGTTCGGGTTATGGTTTGGGTTAGGGTTATTGTTAGGGGTTTGGGGTTATGGTTTGGGTAATGGTTATGGTTGGGGTTATGGCTATGGATGGGATTATGGTTTGGGTTAGGGTTTTTGTAAGGGGTTTTGGTTAGGGTTATTGTTAGAAGTTAGGGGTTATGGTTTGGGTTATGGTTGGGGTTATGGTTTAGGTTAGGGTTATTGTTAGGGTTGGGGTTATGGTTTGGGTTAGGGTTATTTTAAGGGATTAGGGGTTATGGTTTGGGTTTTGTTTATGGTTGGGGTTATGGTTTGGGTTTTGTTTATGGTTGGGGTTATGGTTTGGGTTAGGGTTATTGTTAGGGGTTGGGGTTATGGTTTGGGTTATGGTCGGGTTTATGGTTGGGGTTATGGTTGGGGTTATGGTTGGGGTTATGGTTGGAGTTATGGTTGGGGTTATGGTTAGGGTTATGGTTAGGGTTGGGGTTATGGTTGGGGTTATGGTTGGGGTTATGGTTGGGGTTATGGTTGGAGTTATGGTTGGGGTTATGGTTAGGGTTATGGTTAGGGTTGGGGTTATGGTTGGGGTTATGGCTATGGTTGGGAATATGGTTTTGGTTGGGGTTATGTTTATGGTCGGGAATCTGGTTGTGGTTGGGGTTATGGTTTAGGTTAGGGTTATTGTTAGGGGTTGGGGTTGTGGTTTGGGTTAGGAATATTGTAAGGGATAAGGGGTTATGGTGTAGGTTATGGTTTGGGTTATGGTTTGGGTTATGGTTTGGGTTATGGTTTGGGTTAGCGTTATTGTTAGGGGTTGGGGTTATGGTTTTGGTTAGGGTTATTGCTAGGGGTTATGTTTTGGGTTATGGTTATGGTTATGGGTTGGGTTAGGGTTATTGTTAGGGGTTGGGGTTATGGTTTGGGTTATGGTTTGGGGTTATGGTTTGGGTTATGGTTTGGGTTATGGTTTGGGTTAGGGTTATTGTTAGGGGTTATGGTTTGGGTTATGGTTATGGTTTGGGTTAGGGTTATTGTTAGGGGTTGGGGTTATGGTTTGGGTTATGGTTTGGGTTATGGTTTGGGTTATGGTTTGGGTTATGGTTTGGGTTATGGTTTGGGTTATGGTTTGGGTTATGGTTTGGGTTATGGTTTGGGTTATGGTTTGGGTTATGGTTTGGGTTATGGTTTGGGTTATGGTTTGGGTTATGGTTTGGGTTTGGGTTATGGTTATGGTTTAGGTTAGGGTTATTGTAAGGGGTTGGGGTTATGGTTTGGGTTATGGTTTGGGTTATGGTTTGGGTTATGGTTTGGGTTATGGTTTGGGTTATGGTTTGGGTTATGGTTTGGGTTATGGTTTGGGTTATGGTTTGGGTTATGGTTTGGGTTATGGTTTGGGTTCTGGTTTGGGTTAGCATTATTGTTAGGGGTTGGGGTTATGGTTTTGGTTAGGGTTACTGCTAGGGGTTATGTTTTGGGTTATGGTTTTGGTTAGGGTTATTGCTAGGGGTTATGTTTTGGGTTATGGTTATGGTTATGGGTTGGGTTAGGGTTATTGTTAGGGGTTGGGGTTATGGTTTGGGTTAGGGTTATTGTTAGGGGTTATGGTTTGGGTTATGGTTATGGTTGGGGTTATGGTTATGGTTTGGGTTAGGTTTTGGGTTAGGTTTTGGGTTAGGTTTTGGGTTAAGTTTTGGGTTAGGTTTTGGGTTAGGGTTATTGTTAGGGGTTGGGGTTATGGTTTGGGTTAGGGTTATTGTTAGGGGTTAGGGGTTATGGTTTGGGTTATGGTTGGGGTTATGGTTGGGGTTATGGTTTGGGTTATGATTGGAGTTATGGTTGGGGTTATGGTTAGGGTTATGGTTAGGGTTGGGGTTATGGTTGGGGTTATGGCTATGGTTCGGAATATGGTTTTGGTTCGGGTTATGTTTATGGTTGGGAATCTGGTTATGGTTGGGGTTATGGTTTGGGTTTGGGTTATGGTTATGGTTTAGGTTAGGGTTATTGTTAGGGGTTGGGGTTATGGTTTGGGTTTGGGTTATGGTTATGGTTTAGGTTAGGGTTATTGTAAGGGGTTGGGGTTATGGTTTGGGTTATGGTTTGGGTTATGGTTTGGGTTATGGTTTGGGTTATGGTTTGGGTTATGGTTTGGGTTATGGTTTGGGTTATGGTTTGGGTTATGGTTTGGGTTATGGTTTGGGTTATGGTTTGGGTTATGGTTTGGGTTATGGTTTGGGTTATGGTTTGGGTTATGGTTTGGGTTATGGTTTGGGTTAGCATTATTGTTAGGGGTTGGGGTTATGGTTTTGGTTAGGGTTATTGCTAGGGGTTATGTTTTGGGTTATGGTTTTGGTTAGGGTTATTGCTAGGGGTTATGTTTTGGGTTATGGTTATGGTTATGGGTTGGGTTAGGGTTATTGTTTGTGGTTGGGGTTATGGTTTGGGTTAGGGTTATTGTTAGGGGTTATGGTTTGGGTTATGGTTATGGTTTGGGTTAGGGTTATTGTTAGGGGTTGGGGTTATGGTTTGGGTTATGGTTTGGGTTATGGTTTGGGTTATTGTTAGGGGTTGGGGTTATGGTTTGGGTTATGGTTTGGGTTATGGTTTGGGTTATGGTTTGGGTTATGGTTTGGGTTATGGTTTGGGTTATGGTTTGGGTTATGGTTTGGGTTATGGTTTGGGTTATGGTTTGGGTTATGGTTTGGGTTATGGTTTGGGTTATGGTTTGGGTTATGGTTTGGGTTATGGTTTGGGTTATGGTTTGGGTTAGGGTTATTGTTAGGGGTTGGGGTTATGGTTTGGGTTAGGGTTATTGCTAGGGGTTATGTTTTGGGTTATGGTTATGGTTATGGGTTCGGTTAGGGTTATTGTTTGTGGTTGGGGTTATGGTTTGGGTTAGGGTTATTGTTAGGGGTTATGGTTTGGGTTATGGTTACTGTTAGGGTTATGGTTATGGTTTGGGTTAGAGTTATTGTTAGGGGTTGGGGTTATGGTTTGGGTTAGGGTTATTGTTAGGGGTTATGGTGATAGTTTGGGTTATGGTGATGGTTTGGTTTGTGGTTATGGTTGGGGTTAGGGTTATGGTTTAGGTTAGGTTTATTGTTAGGGGTTGGGGTTAAGGTTTGGGTTAAGGTTATTGTTTGGCGTTGGGGTTATGGTTTGGGTTAGGGTTATTGTTAGGCGTTGGGGTAATAGTTTGTGTTAGGGTTATTGTTAGGGTTTAGGGGTTATGGTTTGGTTTAAGGTTATGGTTAAGGTTATGGTTGGGGTTATGGTTTGGGTTAGCGTTATTTTTAGGTGTTAGGGGTTATGGTTTGGGTTATGGTTATTGTTGGGGTTATGGTTATGGATGGGATTATGGTTTGGGTTAGGGTTATTGTTGGGGGTTGGGTGTTATGGTTTGGGTTATGGTTATGGTTTGAGTTATGGTTATGGTTTGGGTTATGGTTATGGTTGGGGTTATGGTTTGGGTTAGGGTTATTGTTAGGGGTTATGGTTTGGGTTAGGGATATTGTTAGGGGTTAGGGGTTATGGTTTGGGTAAGGGTTGGGGTTATGGTTGGGGTTATGGTTGGGGTTATGGTTGGGGTTGTGGTTGGGGTTATGGTTGGGGTTATGGTTGGGGTTATGGTTGGGGTTATGGTTATGGTTGGGGTTATTGTTGGGGTTATGGTTGGGGTTATGGTTGGGGTTATGGTTGGGGTTGTGGCTATGGTTGGGGTTATGGTTTTGGTTGGGGTTATGGTTATGGTTGGGAATATGGTTATGGTTGGGGTTATGGTTTGGGTTAGGGTTATGATTTGGGTTAGGGTTATGGTTTGGGTTATGGTTTGGGTTATGGTTTGGGTTATGGTTTGGGTTATGGTTTGGGTTATGGTTTGGGTTCGCGTTATGGTTTGGGTTAGGGTTATGGTTTGGGTTATGGTTATGGTTGGGGTTATGGTTTAGGTTAGGGTTATTGTTAGGGGTTGGGGTTATGGTTTGGGTTAGGGTTATTGTTAGGGGTTATGGTTTGGGTTATGGTTATGGTTGGGGTTATGGTTATGGTTTGGGTTAGGTTTTGGGTTAGGTTTTGGGTTAGGTTTTTGGTTAGGTTTTGGGTTAGGTTTTGGGTTAGGTTTTGGGTTAGGGTTCTTGTTAGGGGTTGGGGTTATGGTTTGGGTTAGGGTTATTGTTAGGGGTTAGGGGTTATGGTTTGGGTTATGGTAATGGTTGGGGTTATGGTTTAGGTTAGGGTTATTGTTAGGGGTTGGGTTTATGGTTTGGGTTAGGGTTATTATTAGGGGTTATGGTTTGGGTTGTTATGGTTTGGGTTAGGGATATTGTTAGGGGTTAGGGGTTATGGTTTGGGTTATGGTTATTGTTGGGGTTATGGTTATGGATGGGATAATGGTTTGGGTTAGGGTTATTGTTAGGGGTTATGGTGATGGTTTGGGTTATGGTGATGGTTTGGTTTATGGTTATGGTTGGGGTTATGGTTAGGGTTATGGTTAGGGTTATGGTTGAGGTTAGGTTTATTGTTAGGGGTTGGGGTTATGGTTTGGGTTAGGGTTATTGTTAGGCGTTGGGGTTATGGTTTGGGTTAGGGTTATGGTTTGGGTTAGGGTTATTGTTAGGCGTTGGGGTAATAGTTTGTGTTAGGGTTATTGTTAGGGTTTAGGGGTTATGGTTTGGTTTACGGTTATGGTTAAGGTTATGGTTGGGGTTATGGTTTGAGTTAGCGTTATTTTTAGGGGTTAGGGGTTATGGTTTGGGTTATGGTTATTGTTGGGGTTATGGTTATGGATGGGATAATGGTTTGGGTTAGGGTTATTGTTAGGGGTTGGGGTAATAGTTTGTGTTAGGGTTATTGTTAGGGTTTAGGGGTTATGGTTTTGTTTACGGTTATGGTTAAGGTTATGGTTGGGGTTATGGTTTGGGTTAGCGTTATTTTTAGGGGTTAGGGGTTATGGTTTGGGTTATGGTTATTGTTGGGGTTACTGTTATGGATGGGATTATGGTTTGGGTTAGGGTTATTGTTAGGGTTTAGGCGTTATGGTTTGGTTTACGGTTATGATTAAGGTCATGGTTGGGGTTATGGTTGGGGTTATGGTTTGGGTTAGCGTTATTTTTAGGATTTAGGGGTTGTGGTTTGGGTTATAGTTATTGTTGGGGTTATGGTTATGGATGGGATTATGGTTTGGGTTAGGGTTATTGTTGGGGGTTGGGTGTTATGGTTTGGGTTATGGTTAGGGTTATGGTTATGGTTGGGGTTATGGTTGGGGTTATGGTTGGGGTTATGGTTGCGGTTATGGCTATAGTTGGGAATATGGTTTTGGTTGGGGTTATGGTTATGGTTGGGAATCTGGTTATGGTTGGGGTTATGGTTAGGGTTATGGTTATGGTTGGGGTTATGGTTGGGGTTATGGTTGGGGTTATGGTTGGGGTTATGGTTGGGGTTTATGGCTATGGTTGGGAATATGGTTTTGGTTGGGGTTATGGTTATGGTTGGGAATCTGGTTATGGTTGGAGTTATGGTTTGGGTTAGGGTTATGGTTTGGGTTAGGGTTATGGTTTGGGTTAGGGTTATGGTTTGGGTTCGGGTTATGGTTTAGGTTAGGTTTATTGTTCGGGGTTGGGGTTATGGTTTGGGTTAAGGTTGGGGTTATGGTTAGGGTTATGGTTTAGGTTAGGTTTATTGTTAGGGGTTGGGGTTATGGTTTGGGTTAAGGTTATTGTTTGGCGTTGGGGTTATGGTTTGGGTTAGGGTTATTGTTAGGCGTTGGGGTAATAGTTTGTGTTAGGGTTATTGTTAGGGTTTAGGGGTTATGGTTTGGTTTATGGTTATTGTTAAGGTTATGGTTGGGGTTATGGTTTGGTTTTTGGTTATTGTTAAGGTTATGGTTGGGGTTATGGTTTGGGTTAGTGTTATTTTTAGGGGTTAGGGGTTATGGTTTGGGTTATGGTTATTGTTGGGGTTATGGTTGGGGTTATGGTTATGGTTGGGGTTATGGTTATGGTTGGGGTTATGGTTGGGGTTATGGTTGGGGTTATGGTTGGGCTTATGGTTGGGCTTATGGTTGGGGTTATGGTTGCGGTTATGGCTATGGTTGGGAATATGGTTTTGGTTGGGGTTATGGTTATGGTTGGGAATCTGGTTATGGTTGGGGTTATGGTTAGGGTTATGGTTATGGTTGGGGTTATGGTTGGGGTTATGGCTATGGTTGGGAATATGGTTTTGGTTGGGGTTATGGTTATGGTTGGGAATCTGGTTATGGTTGGGGTAATGGTTTGGGTTAGGGTTATGGTTTGGGTTAGGGTTATGGTTTGGGTTAGGGTTATGGTTTGGGTTATGGTTTGGGTTCGGGTTATGGTTTGGGTTAGGGTTATTGTTAGGGGTTTGGGGTTATGGTTTGGGTAATGGTTATGGTTGGGGTTATGGCTATGGATGGGATTATGGTTTGGGTTAGGGTTTTTGTAAGGGGTTTTGGTTAGGGTTATTGTTAGAAGTTAGGGGTTATGGTTTGGGTTACGGTTGGGGTTATGGTTTAGGTTAGGGTTATTGTTAGGGGTTGGGGTTATGGTTTGGGTTAGGGTTATTTTAAGGGATTAGGGGTTATGGTTTGGGTTTTGTTTATGGTTGGGGTTATGGTTTGGGTTAGGGTTATTGTTAGGGGTTGGGGTTATGGTTTGGGTTATGGTTTGGGTTAGGGTTATTGTTAGGGGTTATGGTTTGGGTTATGGTTATGGTTTGGGTTAGGGTTATTGTTAGGGGTTGGGGTTATGGTTTGGGTTATGGTTTGGGTTATGGTTTGGGTTATGGTTTGGGTTATGGTTTGGGTTATGGTTTGGGTTATGGTTTGGGTTATGGTTTGGGTTATGGTTTGGGTTATGGTTTGGGTTATGGTTTGGGTTATGGTTTGGGTTATGGTTTGGGTTATGGTTTGGGTTATGGTTTGGGTTATGGTTTGGGTTATGGTTTGGGTTATGGTTTGGGTTATGGTTTGGGTTATGGTTTGGGTTATGGTTTGGGTTATGGTTTGGGTTATGGTTTGGGTTAGCGTTATTGTTAGGGGTTGGGGTTATGGTTTTGGTTAGGGTTATTGCTAGGGGTTATGTTTTGGGTTATGGTTATGGTTATGGGTTGGGTTAGGGTTATTGTTTGTGGTTGGGGTTATGGTTTGGGTTAGGGTTATTGTTAGGGGTTATGGTTTGGGTTATGGTTATGGTTTGGGTTAGGGTTATTGTTAGGGGTTGGGGTTATGGTTTGGGTTATGGTTTGGGTTATGGTTTGGGTTATGGTTTGGGTTATGGTTGGGGTTATGGTTGGGGTTATGGTTGGGGTTATGGTTGGGGTTATGGTTGGGGTTATGGTTGGGGTTATGGTTAGGGTTATGGTTATGGTTGGGGTTATTGTTGGGGTTATTGTTGGGGTTATGGTTGGGGTTATGGTTGGGGTTATGGCTATGGTTGGGGTTATGGTTTTGGTTGGGGTTATGGTTATGGTTGGGAATATGGTTATGGTTGGGGTTATGGTTTGGGTTAGGGTTATGGTTTGGGTTAGGGTTATGGTTTGGGTTATGGTTTGGGTTCGGGTTATGGTTTGGGTTAGGGTTATGGTTTGGGTTATGGTTATGGTTGGGGTTATGGTTTAGGTTAGGGTTATTGTTAGGGGTTGGGGTTATGGTTTGGGTTAGGGTTATTGTTAGGGGTTATGGTTTGGGTTATGGTTATGGTTGGGGTTATGGTTATGGTTTGGGTTATGTTTATGGTTTGGGTTATGTTTATGGTTGGGAATCTGGTTATGGTTGGGGTTATGGTTTAGGTTAGGGTTATTGTTAGGGGTTGGGGTTATGGTTTGGGTTAGGAATATTGTAAGGGATAAGGGGTTATGGTTTGGGTTTTGGTTATGGTTGGGGTTATGGTTCGGGTTAGGGTTATTGTTAGGGGTTGGGGTTATGGTTTGGGTAAGGGTTATGGTTTGGGTAAGGGTTATTGTTAGGGGTTGGGTTTATGGTTTGGGTTAGGGTTATTGCTAGGGGTTATGTTTTGGGTTATGGTTATGGTTATGGGTTGGGTTAGGGTTATTGTTAGGGGTTGGGGTTATGGTTTGGGTTAGGGTTAGGGTTATTGTTAGGGGTTATGGTGATGGTTTGGGTTATGGTGATGGTTTGGGTTATGGTGATGGTTTGGTTTATGATTATGGTTGGGGTTATGGTTAGGGTTATAGTTTATGTTAGGTTTATTGTTAGGGGTTGGGGTTATGGTTTGGGTTAAGGTTGGGGTTATGGTTAGGGTTATGGTTAGGGTTATGGTTTAGGTTAGGTTTATTGTTAGGGGTTGGGGTTATGGTTTGGGTTAAGGTTATTGTTTGGCGTTGGGGTTATGGTTTGGGTTAGGGATATTGTTAGGGGTTAGGGGTTATGGTTTGGGTAAGGGTTGGGGTTATGGTTGGGGTTATGGTTGGGGTTATGGTTGGGGTTATGGTTGGGGTTATGGTTGGGGTTATGGTTGGGGTTATGGTTATGGTTGGGGTTATTGTTGGGGTTATTGTTGGGGTTATGGTTGGGGTTATGGTTGGGGTTATGGTTGGGGTTATGGCTATGGTTGGGGTTATGGTTTTGGTTGGGGTTATGGTTATGGTTGGGAATATGGTTATGGTTGGGGTTATGGTTTGGGTTAGGGTTATGGTTTGGGTTAGGGTTATGGTTTGGGTTATGGTTTGGGTTCGGGTTATGGTTTGGGTTAGGGTTATGGTTTGGGTTATGGTTATGGTTGGGGTTATGGTTTAGGTTAGGGTTATTGTTAGGGGTTGGGGTTATGGTTTGGGTTAGGGTTATTGTTAGGGGTTATGGTTTGGGTTATGGTTATGGTTGGGGTTATGGTTATGGTTTGGGTTAGGTTTTGGGTTAGGTTTTGGGTTAGGTTTTGGGTTAGGTTTTGGGTTAGGTTTTGGGTTAGGTTTTGGGTTAGGGTTCTTGTTAGGGGTTGGGGTTATGGTTTGGGTTAGGGTTATTGTTAGGGGTTAGGGGTTATGGTTTGGGTTATGGTAATGGTTGGGGTTATGGTTTAGGTTAGGGTTATTGTTAGGGGTTGGGGTTTATGGTTTGGGTTAGGGTTATTATTAGGGGTTATGGTTTGGGTTGTTATGGTTTGGGTTAGGGATATTGTTAGGGGTTAGGGTTTATGGTTTGGGTTATGGTTATTGTTGGGGTTATGGTTATGGATGGGATAATGGTTTGGGTTAGGGTTATTGTTGGGGGTTTGGTGTTATGGTTTGGGTTATGGTTATGGTTTGGGTTATGGTTATGGTTATGGTTTGGGTTATGGTTATGGTTGGGGTTATGGTTTGGGTTAGGGTTATTGTTAGGGGTTATGGTTTGGGTTAGGGATATTGTTAGGGGTTAGGGGTTATGGTTTGGGTAAGGGTTGGGGTTATGGTTGGGGTTATGGTTGGGGTAAGGGGTTGGGGTTATGGTTTGGGTTAGGGTTATTGTTAGGGGTTGGGGTTATGGTTTGGGTTAGGGTCATTGCTAGGGGTTATGTTTTGGGTTATGGTTATGGGTTGGGTTAGGGTTATTGTTTGTGGTTGGGGTTATGGTTTGGGTTAGGGTTATTGTTAGGGGTTATGGTTTGGGTTATGGTTACTGTTAGGGTTATGGTTATGGTTTGGGTTAGAGTTATTGTTAGGGGTTGGGGTTATGGTTTGGGTTAGGGTTATTGTTAGGGGTTATGGTGATGGTTTGGGTTATGGTGATGGTTTGGTTTATGGTTATGGTTGGGGTTATGGTTAGGGTTATGGTTAGGGTTATGGTTTAGGTTAGGTTTATTGTTAGGGGTTGGGGTTATGGTTTGGGTTAGGGTTATTGTTAGGCGTTGGGGTTATGGTTTGGGTTAGGGTTATGGTTTGGGTTAGGGTTATTGTTAGGCGTTGGGGTAATAGTTTGTGTTAGGGTTATTGTTAGGGTTTAGGGGTTATGGTTTGGTTTACGGTTATGGTTAAGGTTATGGTTGGGGTTATGGTTATGGATGGGATAATGGTTTGGGTTAGGGTTATTGTTAGGGGTTGGGGTAATAGTTTGTGTTAGGGTTATTGTTAGGGTTTAGGGGTTATGGTTTTGTTTACGGTTATGGTTAAGGTTATTGTTGGGGTTATGGTTTGGGTTAGCGTTATTTTTAGGAGTTAGGGGTTATGGTTTGGGTTATGGTTATTGTTGGGGTTACTGTTATGGATGGGATTATGGTTTGGGTTAGGGTTATTATTGGGGTTTAGGGGTTATGGTTTGGTTTACAGTTATGGTTAAGGTTATGGTTGGGGTTATGGTTTGGTTTACAGTTATGGTTAAGGTTATGGTTGGGGTTATGGTTTGGGTTAGGGTTATTGTTAGGGTTTGGGGTTATGGTTTGAGTTAGGGTTATTGTTAGGGGTTATGGTTTGGGTTATGGTTATGGTTGGGGTTATGGTTAGGTTTTGGGTTAGGATTATTGTTAGGGGTTGGGGTTATGGTTTGGGTTAGGGTTATTGTTAGGGGTTAGGGGTTATGGTTTGGGTTATGGTTGGGGTTATGGTTGGGGTTATGGTTTGGGTTATGATTGGAGTTATGGTTGGGGTTATGGTTAGGGTTGGGGTTATGGTTGGGGTTATGGCTATGGTTCGGAATATGGTTTTGGTTCGGGTTATGTTTATGGTTGGGAATCTGGTTATGTTTGGGGTTATGGTTTGGGTTTGGGTTATGGTTATGGTTTAGGTTATGGTTTGGGTTATGGTTTGGGTTATGGTTTGGGTTATGGTTTGGGTTATGGTTTGGGTTATGGTTTGGGTTATGGTTTGGGTTATGGTTTGGGTTATGGTTTGGGTTATGGTTTGGGTTATGGTTTGGGTTATGGTTTGGGTTATGGTTATTGTTAGGGGTTGGGGTTATGGTTTGGGTTAGGGTTATTGCTAGGGGTTATGGTTACTGTTAGGGTTATGGTTATGGTTTGGGTTAGAGTTATTGTTAGGGGTTGGGGTTATGGTTTGGGGTTAGGGTTATTGTTAGGGGTTATGGTGATGGTTTGGGTTATGGTGATGGTTTGGTTTATGGTTATGGTTGGGGTTAGGGTTATGGTTTAGGTTAGGTTTATTGTTAGGGGTTGGGGTTATGGTTTGGGTTAAGGTTATTGTTTGGCGTTGGGGTTATGGTTTGGGTTAGGGTTATTGTTAGGCGTTGGGGTAATAGTTTGTGTTAGGGTTATTGTTAGGGTTTAGGGGTTATGGTTTGGTTTACGGTTATGGTTAAGGTTATGGTTGGGGTTATGGTTTGGGTTAGCGTTATTTTTAGGGTTATGGTTATGGTTGGGGTTATGGTTGGGGTTATGGTTGGGGTTATGGCTATGGTTGGGAATATGGTTTTGGTTGGGGTTATGGTTATGGTTGGGAATCTGGTTATGGTTGGGGTTATGGTTTGGGTTAGGGTTATGGTTTGGGTTAGGGTTATGGTTTGGGTTATGGTTTGGGTTCGGGTTATGGTTTGGGTTAGGGTTATTGTTAGGGGTTTGGGGTTATGGTTTGGGTAATGGTTATGGTTGGGGTTATGGCTATGGATGGGATTATGGTTTGGGTTAGGGTTTTTGTAAGGGGTTTTGGTTAGGGTTATTGTTAGAAGTTAGGGGTTATGGTTTGGGTTATGGTTGGGGTTATGGTTTAGGTTAGGGTTATTGTTAGGGTTGGGGTTATGGTTTGGGTTAGGGTTATTTTAAGGGATTAGGGGTTATGGTTTGGGTTTTGTTTATGGTTGGGGTTATGGTTTGGGTTTTGTTTATGGTTGGGGTTATGGTTTGGGTTAGGGTTATTGTTAGGGGTTGGGGTTATGGTTTGGGTTATGGTCGGGTTTATGGTTGGGGTTATGGTTGGGGTTATGGTTGGGGTTATGGTTGGAGTTATGGTTGGGGTTATGGTTAGGGTTATGGTTAGGGTTGGGGTTATGGTTGGGGTTATGGTTGGGGTTATGGTTGGGGTTATGGTTGGAGTTATGGTTGGGGTTATGGTTAGGGTTATGGTTAGGGTTGGGGTTATGGTTGGGGTTATGGCTATGGTTGGGAATATGGTTTTGGTTGGGGTTATGTTTATGGTCGGGAATCTGGTTGTGGTTGGGGTTATGGTTTAGGTTAGGGTTATTGTTAGGGGTTGGGGTTGTGGTTTGGGTTAGGAATATTGTAAGGGATAAGGGGTTATGGTGTAGGTTATGGTTTGGGTTATGGTTTGGGTTATGGTTTGGGTTATGGTTTGGGTTAGCGTTATTGTTAGGGGTTGGGGTTATGGTTTTGGTTAGGGTTATTGCTAGGGGTTATGTTTTGGGTTATGGTTATGGTTATGGGTTGGGTTAGGGTTATTGTTAGGGGTTGGGGTTATGGTTTGGGTTATGGTTTGGGGTTATGGTTTGGGTTATGGTTTGGGTTATGGTTTGGGTTAGGGTTATTGTTAGGGGTTATGGTTTGGGTTATGGTTATGGTTTGGGTTAGGGTTATTGTTAGGGGTTGGGGTTATGGTTTGGGTTATGGTTTGGGTTATGGTTTGGGTTATGGTTTGGGTTATGGTTTGGGTTATGGTTTGGGTTATGGTTTGGGTTATGGTTTGGGTTATGGTTTGGGTTATGGTTTGGGTTATGGTTTGGGTTATGGTTTGGGTTATGGTTTGGGTTATGGTTTGGGTTTGGGTTATGGTTATGGTTTAGGTTAGGGTTATTGTAAGGGGTTGGGGTTATGGTTTGGGTTATGGTTTGGGTTATGGTTTGGGTTATGGTTTGGGTTATGGTTTGGGTTATGGTTTGGGTTATGGTTTGGGTTATGGTTTGGGTTATGGTTTGGGTTATGGTTTGGGTTATGGTTTGGGTTCTGGTTTGGGTTAGCATTATTGTTAGGGGTTGGGGTTATGGTTTTGGTTAGGGTTACTGCTAGGGGTTATGTTTTGGGTTATGGTTTTGGTTAGGGTTATTGCTAGGGGTTATGTTTTGGGTTATGGTTATGGTTATGGGTTGGGTTAGGGTTATTGTTAGGGGTTGGGGTTATGGTTTGGGTTAGGGTTATTGTTAGGGGTTATGGTTTGGGTTATGGTTATGGTTGGGGTTATGGTTATGGTTTGGGTTAGGTTTTGGGTTAGGTTTTGGGTTAGGTTTTGGGTTAAGTTTTGGGTTAGGTTTTGGGTTAGGGTTATTGTTAGGGGTTGGGGTTATGGTTTGGGTTAGGGTTATTGTTAGGGGTTAGGGGTTATGGTTTGGGTTATGGTTGGGGTTATGGTTGGGGTTATGGTTTGGGTTATGATTGGAGTTATGGTTGGGGTTATGGTTAGGGTTATGGTTAGGGTTGGGGTTATGGTTGGGGTTATGGCTATGGTTCGGAATATGGTTTTGGTTCGGGTTATGTTTATGGTTGGGAATCTGGTTATGGTTGGGGTTATGGTTTGGGTTTGGGTTATGGTTATGGTTTAGGTTAGGGTTATTGTTAGGGGTTGGGGTTATGGTTTGGGTTTGGGTTATGGTTATGGTTTAGGTTAGGGTTATTGTAAGGGGTTGGGGTTATGGTTTGGGTTATGGTTTGGGTTATGGTTTGGGTTATGGTTTGGGTTATGGTTTGGGTTATGGTTTGGGTTATGGTTTGGGTTATGGTTTGGGTTATGGTTTGGGTTATGGTTTGGGTTATGGTTTGGGTTATGGTTTGGGTTATGGTTTGGGTTATGGTTTGGGTTATGGTTTGGGTTATGGTTTGGGTTATGGTTTGGGTTAGCATTATTGTTAGGGGTTGGGGTTATGGTTTTGGTTAGGGTTATTGCTAGGGGTTATGTTTTGGGTTATGGTTTTGGTTAGGGTTATTGCTAGGGGTTATGTTTTGGGTTATGGTTATGGTTATGGGTTGGGTTAGGGTTATTGTTTGTGGTTGGGGTTATGGTTTGGGTTAGGGTTATTGTTAGGGGTTATGGTTTGGGTTATGGTTATGGTTTGGGTTAGGGTTATTGTTAGGGGTTGGGGTTATGGTTTGGGTTATGGTTTGGGTTATGGTTTGGGTTATTGTTAGGGGTTGGGGTTATGGTTTGGGTTATGGTTTGGGTTATGGTTTGGGTTATGGTTTGGGTTATGGTTTGGGTTATGGTTTGGGTTATGGTTTGGGTTATGGTTTGGGTTATGGTTTGGGTTATGGTTTGGGTTATGGTTTGGGTTATGGTTTGGGTTATGGTTTGGGTTATGGTTTGGGTTATGGTTTGGGTTATGGTTTGGGTTAGGGTTATTGTTAGGGGTTGGGGTTATGGTTTGGGTTAGGGTTATTGCTAGGGGTTATGTTTTGGGTTATGGTTATGGTTATGGGTTCGGTTAGGGTTATTGTTTGTGGTTGGGGTTATGGTTTGGGTTAGGGTTATTGTTAGGGGTTATGGTTTGGGTTATGGTTACTGTTAGGGTTATGGTTATGGTTTGGGTTAGAGTTATTGTTAGGGGTTGGGGTTATGGTTTGGGTTAGGGTTATTGTTAGGGGTTATGGTGATAGTTTGGGTTATGGTGATGGTTTGGTTTGTGGTTATGGTTGGGGTTAGGGTTATGGTTTAGGTTAGGTTTATTGTTAGGGGTTGGGGTTAAGGTTTGGGTTAAGGTTATTGTTTGGCGTTGGGGTTATGGTTTGGGTTAGGGTTATTGTTAGGCGTTGGGGTAATAGTTTGTGTTAGGGTTATTGTTAGGGTTTAGGGGTTATGGTTTGGTTTAAGGTTATGGTTAAGGTTATGGTTGGGGTTATGGTTTGGGTTAGCGTTATTTTTAGGTGTTAGGGGTTATGGTTTGGGTTATGGTTATTGTTGGGGTTATGGTTATGGATGGGATTATGGTTTGGGTTAGGGTTATTGTTGGGGGTTGGGTGTTATGGTTTGGGTTATGGTTATGGTTTGAGTTATGGTTATGGTTTGGGTTATGGTTATGGTTGGGGTTATGGTTTGGGTTAGGGTTATTGTTAGGGGTTATGGTTTGGGTTAGGGATATTGTTAGGGGTTAGGGGTTATGGTTTGGGTAAGGGTTGGGGTTATGGTTGGGGTTATGGTTGGGGTTATGGTTGGGGTTGTGGTTGGGGTTATGGTTGGGGTTATGGTTGGGGTTATGGTTGGGGTTATGGTTATGGTTGGGGTTATTGTTGGGGTTATGGTTGGGGTTATGGTTGGGGTTATGGTTGGGGTTGTGGCTATGGTTGGGGTTATGGTTTTGGTTGGGGTTATGGTTATGGTTGGGAATATGGTTATGGTTGGGGTTATGGTTTGGGTTAGGGTTATGATTTGGGTTAGGGTTATGGTTTGGGTTATGGTTTGGGTTATGGTTTGGGTTATGGTTTGGGTTATGGTTTGGGTTATGGTTTGGGTTCGCGTTATGGTTTGGGTTAGGGTTATGGTTTGGGTTATGGTTATGGTTGGGGTTATGGTTTAGGTTAGGGTTATTGTTAGGGGTTGGGGTTATGGTTTGGGTTAGGGTTATTGTTAGGGGTTATGGTTTGGGTTATGGTTATGGTTGGGGTTATGGTTATGGTTTGGGTTAGGTTTTGGGTTAGGTTTTGGGTTAGGTTTTTGGTTAGGTTTTGGGTTAGGTTTTGGGTTAGGTTTTGGGTTAGGGTTCTTGTTAGGGGTTGGGGTTATGGTTTGGGTTAGGGTTATTGTTAGGGGTTAGGGGTTATGGTTTGGGTTATGGTAATGGTTGGGGTTATGGTTTAGGTTAGGGTTATTGTTAGGGGTTGGGTTTATGGTTTGGGTTAGGGTTATTATTAGGGGTTATGGTTTGGGTTGTTATGGTTTGGGTTAGGGATATTGTTAGGGGTTAGGGGTTATGGTTTGGGTTATGGTTATTGTTGGGGTTATGGTTATGGATGGGATAATGGTTTGGGTTAGGGTTATTGTTAGGGGTTATGGTGATGGTTTGGGTTATGGTGATGGTTTGGTTTATGGTTATGGTTGGGGTTATGGTTAGGGTTATGGTTAGGGTTATGGTTGAGGTTAGGTTTATTGTTAGGGGTTGGGGTTATGGTTTGGGTTAGGGTTATTGTTAGGCGTTGGGGTTATGGTTTGGGTTAGGGTTATGGTTTGGGTTAGGGTTATTGTTAGGCGTTGGGGTAATAGTTTGTGTTAGGGTTATTGTTAGGGTTTAGGGGTTATGGTTTGGTTTACGGTTATGGTTAAGGTTATGGTTGGGGTTATGGTTTGAGTTAGCGTTATTTTTAGGGGTTAGGGGTTATGGTTTGGGTTATGGTTATTGTTGGGGTTATGGTTATGGATGGGATAATGGTTTGGGTTAGGGTTATTGTTAGGGGTTGGGGTAATAGTTTGTGTTAGGGTTATTGTTAGGGTTTAGGGGTTATGGTTTTGTTTACGGTTATGGTTAAGGTTATGGTTGGGGTTATGGTTTGGGTTAGCGTTATTTTTAGGGGTTAGGGGTTATGGTTTGGGTTATGGTTATTGTTGGGGTTACTGTTATGGATGGGATTATGGTTTGGGTTAGGGTTATTGTTAGGGTTTAGGCGTTATGGTTTGGTTTACGGTTATGATTAAGGTCATGGTTGGGGTTATGGTTGGGGTTATGGTTTGGGTTAGCGTTATTTTTAGGATTTAGGGGTTGTGGTTTGGGTTATAGTTATTGTTGGGGTTATGGTTATGGATGGGATTATGGTTTGGGTTAGGGTTATTGTTGGGGGTTGGGTGTTATGGTTTGGGTTATGGTTAGGGTTATGGTTATGGTTGGGGTTATGGTTGGGGTTATGGTTGGGGTTATGGTTGCGGTTATGGCTATAGTTGGGAATATGGTTTTGGTTGGGGTTATGGTTATGGTTGGGAATCTGGTTATGGTTGGGGTTATGGTTAGGGTTATGGTTATGGTTGGGGTTATGGTTGGGGTTATGGTTGGGGTTATGGTTGGGGTTATGGTTGGGGTTTATGGCTATGGTTGGGAATATGGTTTTGGTTGGGGTTATGGTTATGGTTGGGAATCTGGTTATGGTTGGAGTTATGGTTTGGGTTAGGGTTATGGTTTGGGTTAGGGTTATGGTTTGGGTTAGGGTTATGGTTTGGGTTCGGGTTATGGTTTAGGTTAGGTTTATTGTTCGGGGTTGGGGTTATGGTTTGGGTTAAGGTTGGGGTTATGGTTAGGGTTATGGTTTAGGTTAGGTTTATTGTTAGGGGTTGGGGTTATGGTTTGGGTTAAGGTTATTGTTTGGCGTTGGGGTTATGGTTTGGGTTAGGGTTATTGTTAGGCGTTGGGGTAATAGTTTGTGTTAGGGTTATTGTTAGGGTTTAGGGGTTATGGTTTGGTTTATGGTTATTGTTAAGGTTATGGTTGGGGTTATGGTTTGGTTTTTGGTTATTGTTAAGGTTATGGTTGGGGTTATGGTTTGGGTTAGTGTTATTTTTAGGGGTTAGGGGTTATGGTTTGGGTTATGGTTATTGTTGGGGTTATGGTTGGGGTTATGGTTATGGTTGGGGTTATGGTTATGGTTGGGGTTATGGTTGGGGTTATGGTTGGGGTTATGGTTGGGCTTATGGTTGGGCTTATGGTTGGGGTTATGGTTGCGGTTATGGCTATGGTTGGGAATATGGTTTTGGTTGGGGTTATGGTTATGGTTGGGAATCTGGTTATGGTTGGGGTTATGGTTAGGGTTATGGTTATGGTTGGGGTTATGGTTGGGGTTATGGCTATGGTTGGGAATATGGTTTTGGTTGGGGTTATGGTTATGGTTGGGAATCTGGTTATGGTTGGGGTTATGGTTTGGGTTAGGGTTATGGTTTGGGTTAGGGTTATGGTTTGGGTTAGGGTTATGGTTTGGGTTATGGTTTGGGTTCGGGTTATGGTTTGGGTTAGGGTTATTGTTAGGGGTTTGGGGTTATGGTTTGGGTAATGGTTATGGTTGGGGTTATGGCTATGGATGGGATTATGGTTTGGGTTAGGGTTTTTGTAAGGGGTTTTGGTTAGGGTTATTGTTAGAAGTTAGGGGTTATGGTTTGGGTTACGGTTGGGGTTATGGTTTAGGTTAGGGTTATTGTTAGGGGTTGGGGTTATGGTTTGGGTTAGGGTTATTTTAAGGGATTAGGGGTTATGGTTTGGGTTTTGTTTATGGTTGGGGTTATGGTTTGGGTTAGGGTTATTGTTAGGGGTTGGGGTTATGGTTTGGGTTATGGTTTGGGTTAGGGTTATTGTTAGGGGTTATGGTTTGGGTTATGGTTATGGTTTGGGTTAGGGTTATTGTTAGGGGTTGGGGTTATGGTTTGGGTTATGGTTTGGGTTATGGTTTGGGTTATGGTTTGGGTTATGGTTTGGGTTATGGTTTGGGTTATGGTTTGGGTTATGGTTTGGGTTATGGTTTGGGTTATGGTTTGGGTTATGGTTTGGGTTATGGTTTGGGTTATGGTTTGGGTTATGGTTTGGGTTATGGTTTGGGTTATGGTTTGGGTTATGGTTTGGGTTATGGTTTGGGTTATGGTTTGGGTTATGGTTTGGGTTATGGTTTGGGTTATGGTTTGGGTTATGGTTTGGGTTATGGTTTGGGTTAGCGTTATTGTTAGGGGTTGGGGTTATGGTTTTGGTTAGGGTTATTGCTAGGGGTTATGTTTTGGGTTATGGTTATGGTTATGGGTTGGGTTAGGGTTATTGTTTGTGGTTGGGGTTATGGTTTGGGTTAGGGTTATTGTTAGGGGTTATGGTTTGGGTTATGGTTATGGTTTGGGTTAGGGTTATTGTTAGGGGTTGGGGTTATGGTTTGGGTTATGGTTTGGGTTATGGTTTGGGTTATGGTTTGGGTTATGGTTGGGGTTATGGTTGGGGTTATGGTTGGGGTTATGGTTGGGGTTATGGTTGGGGTTATGGTTGGGGTTATGGTTAGGGTTATGGTTATGGTTGGGGTTATTGTTGGGGTTATTGTTGGGGTTATGGTTGGGGTTATGGTTGGGGTTATGGCTATGGTTGGGGTTATGGTTTTGGTTGGGGTTATGGTTATGGTTGGGAATATGGTTATGGTTGGGGTTATGGTTTGGGTTAGGGTTATGGTTTGGGTTAGGGTTATGGTTTGGGTTATGGTTTGGGTTCGGGTTATGGTTTGGGTTAGGGTTATGGTTTGGGTTATGGTTATGGTTGGGGTTATGGTTTAGGTTAGGGTTATTGTTAGGGGTTGGGGTTATGGTTTGGGTTAGGGTTATTGTTAGGGGTTATGGTTTGGGTTATGGTTATGGTTGGGGTTATGGTTATGGTTTGGGTTATGTTTATGGTTTGGGTTATGTTTATGGTTGGGAATCTGGTTATGGTTGGGGTTATGGTTTAGGTTAGGGTTATTGTTAGGGGTTGGGGTTATGGTTTGGGTTAGGAATATTGTAAGGGATAAGGGGTTATGGTTTGGGTTTTGGTTATGGTTGGGGTTATGGTTCGGGTTAGGGTTATTGTTAGGGGTTGGGGTTATGGTTTGGGTAAGGGTTATGGTTTGGGTAAGGGTTATTGTTAGGGGTTGGGTTTATGGTTTGGGTTAGGGTTATTGCTAGGGGTTATGTTTTGGGTTATGGTTATGGTTATGGGTTGGGTTAGGGTTATTGTTAGGGGTTGGGGTTATGGTTTGGGTTAGGGTTAGGGTTATTGTTAGGGGTTATGGTGATGGTTTGGGTTATGGTGATGGTTTGGGTTATGGTGATGGTTTGGTTTATGGTTATGGTTGGGGTTATGGTTAGGGTTATAGTTTATGTTAGGTTTATTGTTAGGGGTTGGGGTTATGGTTTGGGTTAAGGTTGGGGTTATGGTTAGGGTTATGGTTAGGGTTATGGTTTAGGTTAGGTTTATTGTTAGGGGTTGGGGTTATGGTTTGGGTTAAGGTTATTGTTTGGCGTTGGGGTTATGGTTTGGGTTAGGGATATTGTTAGGGGTTAGGGGTTATGGTTTGGGTAAGGGTTGGGGTTATGGTTGGGGTTATGGTTGGGGTTATGGTTGGGGTTATGGTTGGGGTTATGGTTGGGGTTATGGTTAGGGTTATGGTTATGGTTGGGGTTATTGTTGGGGTTATTGTTGGGGTTATGGTTGGGGTTATGGTTGGGGTTATGGCTATGGTTGGGGTTATGGTTTTGGTTGGGGTTATGGTTATGGTTGGGAATATGGTTATGGTTGGGGTTATGGTTTGGGTTAGGGTTATGGTTTGGGTTAGGGTTATGGTTTGGGTTATGGTTTGGGTTCGGGTTATGGTTTGGGTTAGGGTTATGGTTTGGGTTATGGTTATGGTTGGGGTTATGGTTTAGGTTAGGGTTATTGTTAGGGGTTGGGGTTATGGTTTGGGTTAGGGTTATTGTTAGGGGTTATGGTTTGGGTTATGGTTATGGTTGGGGTTATGGTTATGGTTTGGGTTAGGTTTTGGGTTAGGTTTTGGGTTAGGTTTTGGGTTAGGTTTTGGGTTAGGTTTTGGGTTAGGTTTTGGGTTAGGGTTCTTGTTAGGGGTTGGGGTTATGGTTTGGGTTAGGGTTATTGTTAGGGGTTAGGGGTTATGGTTTGGGTTATGGTAATGGTTGGGGTTATGGTTTAGGTTAGGGTTATTGTTAGGGGTTGGGGTTTATGGTTTGGGTTAGGGTTATTATTAGGGGTTATGGTTTGGGTTGTTATGGTTTGGGTTAGGGATATTGTTAGGGGTTAGGGTTTATGGTTTGGGTTATGGTTATTGTTGGGGTTATGGTTATGGATGGGATAATGGTTTGGGTTAGGGTTATTGTTGGGGGTTTGGTGTTATGGTTTGGGTTATGGTTATGGTTTGGGTTATGGTTATGGTTATGGTTTGGGTTATGGTTATGGTTGGGGTTATGGTTTGGGTTAGGGTTATTGTTAGGGGTTATGGTTTGGGTTAGGGATATTGTTAGGGGTTAGGGGTTATGGTTTGGGTAAGGGTTGGGGTTATGGTTGGGGTTATGGTTGGGGTAAGGGGTTGGGGTTATGGTTTGGGTTAGGGTTATTGTTAGGGGTTGGGGTTATGGTTTGGGTTAGGGTCATTGCTAGGGGTTATGTTTTGGGTTATGGTTATGGGTTGGGTTAGGGTTATTGTTTGTGGTTGGGGTTATGGTTTGGGTTAGGGTTATTGTTAGGGGTTATGGTTTGGGTTATGGTTACTGTTAGGGTTATGGTTATGGTTTGGGTTAGAGTTATTGTTAGGGGTTGGGGTTATGGTTTGGGTTAGGGTTATTGTTAGGGGTTATGGTGATGGTTTGGGTTATGGTGATGGTTTGGTTTATGGTTATGGTTGGGGTTATGGTTAGGGTTATGGTTAGGGTTATGGTTTAGGTTAGGTTTATTGTTAGGGGTTGGGGTTATGGTTTGGGTTAGGGTTATTGTTAGGCGTTGGGGTTATGGTTTGGGTTAGGGTTATGGTTTGGGTTAGGGTTATTGTTAGGCGTTGGGGTAATAGTTTGTGTTAGGGTTATTGTTAGGGTTTAGGGGTTATGGTTTGGTTTACGGTTATGGTTAAGGTTATGGTTGGGGTTATGGTTATGGATGGGATAATGGTTTGGGTTAGGGTTATTGTTAGGGGTTGGGGTAATAGTTTGTGTTAGGGTTATTGTTAGGGTTTAGGGGTTATGGTTTTGTTTACGGTTATGGTTAAGGTTATTGTTGGGGTTATGGTTTGGGTTAGCGTTATTTTTAGGAGTTAGGGGTTATGGTTTGGGTTATGGTTATTGTTGGGGTTACTGTTATGGATGGGATTATGGTTTGGGTTAGGGTTATTATTGGGGTTTAGGGGTTATGGTTTGGTTTACAGTTATGGTTAAGGTTATGGTTGGGGTTATGGTTTGGTTTACAGTTATGGTTAAGGTTATGGTTGGGGTTATGGTTTGGGTTAGGGTTATTGTTAGGGTTTGGGGTTATGGTTTGAGTTAGGGTTATTGTTAGGGGTTATGGTTTGGGTTATGGTTATGGTTGGGGTTATGGTTAGGTTTTGGGTTAGGGTTATTGTTAGGGGTTGGGGTTATGGTTTGGGTTAGGGTTATTGTTAGGGGTTAGGGGTTATGGTTTGGGTTATGGTTGGGGTTATGGTTGGGGTTATGGTTTGGGTTATGATTGGAGTTATGGTTGGGGTTATGGTTAGGGTTGGGGTTATGGTTGGGGTTATGGCTATGGTTCGGAATATGGTTTTGGTTCGGGTTATGTTTATGGTTGGGAATCTGGTTATGGTTGGGGTTATGGTTTGGGTTTGGGTTATGGTTATGGTTTAGGTTAGGGTTATTGTTAGGGGTTGGGGTTATGGTTTGGGTTATGGTTTGGGTTATGGTTTGGGTTATGGTTTGGGTTATGGTTTGGGTTATGGTTTGGGTTATGGTTTGGGTTATGGTTTGGGTTATGGTTTGGGTTATGGTTTGGGTTATGGTTTGGGTTATGGTTTGGGTTATGGTTTGGGTTATGGTTTGGGTTATGGTTTGGGTTATGGTTTGGGTTATGGTTATTGTTAGGGGTTGGGGTTATGGTTTGGGTTAGGGTTATTGCTAGGGGTTATGGTTACTGTTAGGGTTATGGTTATGGTTTGGGTTAGAGTTATTGTTAGGGGTTGGGGTTATGGTTTGGGGTTAGGGTTATTGTTAGGGGTTATGGTGATGGTTTGGGTTATGGTGATGGTTTGGTTTATGGTTATGGTTGGGGTTAGGGTTATGGTTTAGGTTAGGTTTATTGTTAGGGGTTGGGGTTATGGTTTGGGTTAAGGTTATTGTTTGGCGTTGGGGTTATGGTTTGGGTTAGGGTTATTGTTAGGCGTTGGGGTAATAGTTTGTGTTAGGGTTATTGTTAGGGTTTAGGGGTTATGGTTTGGTTTACGGTTATGGTTAAGGTTATGGTTGGGGTTATGGTTTGGGTTAGCGTTATTTTTAGGGTTATGGTTATGGTTGGGGTTATGGTTGGGGTTATGGTTGGGGTTATGGCTATGGTTGGGAATATGGTTTTGGTTGGGGTTATGGTTATGGTTGGGAATCTGGTTATGGTTGGGGTTATGGTTTGGGTTAGGGTTATGGTTTGGGTTAGGGTTATGGTTTGGGTTATGGTTTGGGTTCGGGTTATGGTTTGGGTTAGGGTTATTGTTAGGGGTTTGGGGTTATGGTTTGGGTAATGGTTATGGTTGGGGTTATGGCTATGGATGGGATTATGGTTTGGGTTAGGGTTTTTGTAAGGGGTTTTGGTTAGGGTTATTGTTAGAAGTTAGGGGTTATGGTTTGGGTTATGGTTGGGGTTATGGTTTAGGTTAGGGTTATTGTTAGGGTTGGGGTTATGGTTTGGGTTAGGGTTATTTTAAGGGATTAGGGGTTATGGTTTGGGTTTTGTTTATGGTTGGGGTTATGGTTTGGGTTTTGTTTATGGTTGGGGTTATGGTTTGGGTTAGGGTTATTGTTAGGGGTTGGGGTTATGGTTTGGGTTATGGTCGGGTTTATGGTTGGGGTTATGGTTGGGGTTATGGTTGGGGTTATGGTTGGAGTTATGGTTGGGGTTATGGTTAGGGTTATGGTTAGGGTTGGGGTTATGGTTGGGGTTATGGTTGGGGTTATGGTTGGGGTTATGGTTGGAGTTATGGTTGGGGTTATGGTTAGGGTTATGGTTAGGGTTGGGGTTATGGTTGGGGTTATGGCTATGGTTGGGAATCTGGTTGTGGTTGGGGTTATGGTTTAGGTTAGGGTTATTGTTAGGGGTTGGGGTTGTGGTTTGGGTTAGGAATATTGTAAGGGATAAGGGGTTATGGTGTAGGTTATGGTTTGGGTTATGGTTTGGGTTATGGTTTGGGTTATGGTTTGGGTTAGCGTTATTGTTAGGGGTTGGGGTTATGGTTTTGGTTAGGGTTATTGCTAGGGGTTATGTTTTGGGTTATGGTTATGGTTATGGGTTGGGTTAGGGTTATTGTTAGGGGTTGGGGTTATGGTTTGGGTTATGGTTTGGGGTTATGGTTTGGGTTATGGTTTGGGTTATGGTTTGGGTTAGGGTTATTGTTAGGGGTTATGGTTTGGGTTATGGTTATGGTTTGGGTTAGGGTTATTGTTAGGGGTTGGGGTTATGGTTTGGGTTATGGTTTGGGTTATGGTTTGGGTTATGGTTTGGGTTATGGTTTGGGTTATGGTTTGGGTTATGGTTTGGGTTATGGTTTGGGTTATGGTTTGGGTTATGGTTTGGGTTATGGTTTGGGTTATGGTTTGGGTTATGGTTTGGGTTATGGTTTGGGTTATGGTTTGGGTTATGGTTTGGGTTTGGGTTATGGTTATGGTTTAGGTTAGGGTTATTGTAAGGGGTTGGGGTTATGGTTTGGGTTATGGTTTGGGTTATGGTTTGGGTTATGGTTTGGGTTATGGTTTGGGTTATGGTTTGGGTTATGGTTTGGGTTATGGTTTGGGTTATGGTTTGGGTTATGGTTTGGGTTATGGTTTGGGTTATGGTTTGGGTTATGGTTTGGGTTATGGTTTGGGTTATGGTTTGGGTTATGGTTTGGGTTATGGTTTGGGTTATGGTTTGGGTTATGGTTTGGGTTATGGTTTGGGTTATGGTTTGGGTTATGGTTTGGGTTATGGTTTGGGTTATGGTTTGGGTTATGGTTTGGGTTATGGTTTGGGTTATGGTTTGGGTTATGGTTTGGGTTATGGTTTGGGTTATGGTTAGGGTTAGGGTTATTGTTAGGGGTTGGGGGTTATGGTTTGGGTTATGGTTATTGTTAGGGGTTGGGGGTTATGGTTTGGGTTATGGTTATGGTTGGGGTTATGGCTATGGATGGGATTATGGTTTGGGTTAGGGTTCTTGTTAGGGGTTAGGGGTTATGGTTTGGGTTATGGTTATGGTTTAGGTTAGGGTTATTGTTAGGGGTTGGGGTTATGGTTTGGGCTAGGGTTATTGTAAGGGATTAGGGGTTATGGTTTGGGTTATGGTTATGATTGGGGTTATGGTTTGGGTTATGGTTATGATTGGGGTTATGGTTTGGGTTAGGGTTATTGTTAGGGGTTGGGGTTATGGTTTTGTTGAGGGTTATTGTTAGGGGTTAGGGGTTATGTTTTGGGTTATGGTTATGGTTTGGGTTATGGTTATGGTTGGGGTTATGGTTTAGGTTAGGGTTATTGTTAGGGGTTGGGGTTATGGTTTGGGTTAGGGTTATTGTTAGGGGTTAGGGGTTATGGTTTGGGTTATGGTTTGGGTTATGGTTATGGTTGGGGTTATGGTTATGGTTTGGGTTAGGTTTTTGGGTTAGGGTTATTGTTAGGGGTTGGGGTTATGGTTTGGGTTAGGGTTATTGTTAGGGGTTAGGGGTTATGGTTATTGTTAGGGGTTGGGGTTATGGTTTGGGTTAGGGTTATTGTTAGGGGTTATGGTTTGGGTTAGGGATATTGTTAGGGGTTAGGGGTTATGGTTTGGGTTAGGGTTAGGGTTATTGTTAGGGGTTGGGGTTAGGGTTTGGGTTATGGTTGGGGTTATGGTTGGTGTTATGGTTGGGGTTATCGGTTAGGGTTATGGTTATGGTTGGGGATATGGTTGGAGTTATGGCTATGGTTGGGAATATGGTTTTGGTTGGGGTTATGGTTATGGTTGGGAATCTGGTTATGGTTTGGGTTAGGGTTATGGTTTGGGTTAGGGTTATGGTTTGGGTTAGGGTTATGGTTTGGGTTAGGGTTATTGTTTGGGTTATTGTTTGGGTTATGGTTTGGGTTATGGTTTGGGTTATGGTTTGGGTTATGGTTTGGGTTATGGTTTGGGTTATGGTTTGGGTTATGGTTTGGGTTATGGTTTGGGTTATGGTTTGGGTTATGGTTTGGGTTATGGTTTGGGTTATGGTTTGGGTTATGGTTTGGGTTATGGTTTGGGTTATGGTTATGGTTGGGGTTATGGCTATGGATGGGATTATTGTTTGGGTTAGGGTTCTTGTTAGGGGTTATGGTTTAGGTTAGGGTTATTGTTAGGGGTTGGGGTTATGGTTTGGGTTAGGGTTATTGTAAGGGATTAGGGGTTATGGTTTGGGTTATGGTTATGATTGGGGTTATGGTTTGGGTTAGGGTTATTGTTAGGGGTTGGGGTTATGGTTTGGTTGAGGGTTATTGTTAGGGGTTAGGGGTTATGTTTTGGGTTATGGTTATGGTTTGGGTTATGGTTGGGGTTATGGTTTGGGTTATGGTTTGGGTTATGGTTTGGGTTATGGTTTGGGTTATGGTTTGGGTTATGGTTTGGGTTATGGTTTGGGTTATGGTTTGGGTTATGGTTTGGGTTAGGGTTATTGTTAGGGGTTGGGGGTTATGGTTTGGGTTATGGTTATTGTTAGGGGTTGGGGGTTATGGTTTGGGTTATGGTTATGGTTGGGGTTATGGCTATGGATGGGATAATGGTTTGGGTTAGGGTTCTTGTTAGGGGTTAGGGGTTATGGTTTGGGTTATGGTTATGGTTTAGGTTAGGGTTATTGTTAGGGGTTGGGGTTATGGTTTGGGCTAGGGTTATTGTAAGGGATTAGGGGTTATGGTTTGGGTTATGGTTATGATTGGGGTTATGGTTTGGGTTAGGGTTATTGTTAGGGGTTGGGGTTATGGTTTTGTTGAGGGTTATTGTTAGGGGTTAGGGGTTATGTTTTGGGTTATGGTTATGGTTTGGGTTATGGTTATGGTTGGGGTTATGGTTTAGGTTAGGGTTATTGTTAGGGGTTGGGGTTATTGTTTGGGTTAGGGTTATTGTTAGGGGTTAGGGGTTATGGTTTGGGTTATGGTTTGGGTTATGGTTATGGTTGGGGTTATGGGTATGGTTTGGGTTAGGTTTTGGGTTAGGGTTATTGTTAGGGGTTGGGGTTATGGTTTGGGTTAGGGTTAGTGTTAGGGGTTAGGGGTTATGGTTTGGGTTATGGTTATTGTTAGGGGTTGGGGTTATGGTTTGGGTTAGGGTTATTGTTAGGGGTTATGGTTTGGGGTAGGGATCATGTTAGGGGTTATGGTTTGGGTTAGGGTTAGGGTTAGGGTTATTGTTAGGGGTTGGGGTTAGGGTTTGGGTTATGGTTGGGGTTATGGTTGGTGTTATGGTTGGGGTTATCGGTTAGGGTTATGGTTATGGTTGGGGATATGGTTGGAGTTATGGCTATGGTTGGGAATATGGTTTTGGTTGGGGTTATGGTTATGGTTGGGAATCTGGTTATGGTTGGGGTTATGGTTTGGGTTAGGGTTCTTGTTAGGGGTTTGGGTTAGGGTTATTGTTAGGGGTTAGGGGTTATGGTTTGGGTTATGGTTATGGTTATGGTTGGGGTTATGGTTGGGGTTATGGTTTAGGTTAGGGTTATTTTTAGGGGTTGGGGTTATGGTTTGGGTTATGGTTTAGGTTAGGGTTATTGTTAGGGGTTGGGGTTATGGTTTGGGTTAGGGTTATTGTTAGGGATTTGGGTTATGGTTTGGGTTAGGGTTATTGGTAGGGGTTATGGTTATGGTTGGGGTTATGGTTTGGGTTAGGGTTATTGTTAGGGTTTAGGGGTTATGGTTTGGTTTATGGTTATGCTTAAGGTTATGTTTGGGGTTATGGTTAAGTTAAGGGTTATTGTTAGGGTTTAGGGGTTATGGTTTGGTTTGCGGTTATGGTTAAGGTTATGGTTGGGGTTAAGGTTTGGGTTAGCGTTATTTTTAGGGGTTAGGGGTTAGGGTTATTGTTGGGGTTATGGTTATGGATGGGATTATGGTTTGGGTTAGGGTTATTGTTAGGCATTTGGGTTATGGTTTGGGTTAGGGTTATTGGTAGGGGTTAGGGGTTATGGTAATGTTTGGGGTTATGGTTTAGGTTAGGGTTGTTGTTAGGGGTTGGGGTTATGGTTTGGGTTAGGGTTATTGTTAGGCGTTGGGGTTATGGTTTGGGTTAGGGTTATTGTTAGGGGTTAGGGGTTATGGTTTGGGTTATGGTTTGGGTTATGGTTTGGGTTATGGTTTGGGTTATGGTTTGGGTTATGGTTTGGGTTATGGTTTGGGTTATGGTTTGGGTTATGGTTTGGGTTATGGTTTGGGTTATGGTTTGGGTTATGGTTTGGGTTATGGTTTGGGTTATGGTTTGGGTTATGGTTTGGGTTATGGTTTGGGTTATGGTTTGGGTTATGGTTTGGGTTATGGTTTGGGTTATGGTTTGGGTTATGGTTTGGGTTAGGGTTATATTTAGGGGTTGGGGGTTATGGTTTGGGTTATGGTAATGGTTGGGGTTATGGCTATGGATGGGATTATGGTTTGGGTTAGGGTTCTTGTTAGGGGTTATGGTTTAGGTTAGGGTTATTGTTAGGGGTTGGGGTTATGGTTTGGGTTAGGGTTATTGTAAGGGATTAGGGGTTATGGTTTGGGTTATGGTTATGATTGGGGTTATGGTTTGGGTTAGGGTTGGGGTTATGGTTTGGTTGAGGGTTATTGTTAGGGGTTAGGGGTTATGTTTTGGGTTATGATTATGGTTTGGGTTATGGTTATGGTTGGGGTTATGGTTTAGGTTAGGGTTATTGTCAGGGGTTGGGGTTATGGTTTGGGTTAGGGTTATTGTTAGGGGTTAGGGGTTATGGTTTGGTTCTCTTATTTTCTCTTTCTCTTTTTTTCTCTTTCTCTCTTTTTCTCTTTATTTCTCTTTTTTTTCTCTCTCTCTCCCCCCGACCGCCGCCTCTCTCTCTCCCTCCTCTTCTTCTCTCTCTCCCTCCTCTTCTTCTCCTCTCTCTGTCTCTCCCTCCTCTTCTTCTCCTCTCTCTGTCTCTCCCTCCTCTTCTTCTCCTCTCTCTCTCTCTCTCTCTCCCTCCTCTCCTTCTCCTCTCTCTATCTTTCTCTTTCTTGTCGAGCTACCACTATATATTGTCAATTTTAAATGATAATATATATTGTTGTGCCTTGTATTTTTTTCAAAGTAAAAAGTACTGCAGCAACACGTTCTCAATCCATACCACTTTACAGGTTCTTTTGGGCGCCAACGCAAGTTGTCTCAAGATGTCGTCTTATGTAAGTTTCTTCTAATTGATTTGACTTTTAATTGACTATAACCCTGACTTTTAATTGACTATAACCCTAACCCTGAAACTAGTTTATTCGTAGGCAAGATTAATGACATAACCCGCAATTGGTCTTGAAAACCAAAATGCCTCCCATACGCTTTGATTTGAAAATTACTTCCCAGTAATATGATCTCCTGCTGCCATCTTGTGGCCGTTTGGAAAAAGTGCACCCTGCAATTATTTTTTTCCGACCCAAAAACCCTGCAATATTGTCCAGTAATGTGGCGCCCCAAAAGAGGTGACCCTCCACCCCCCACCACACACACAGTCGGTCATAAAAAGGCTTTCGGTTTCTATGTGATAAATGGCACTTTTTTCCCCCATTTTCTCATCCAGAGTGGGACGAGTTGTCGTCAGACGAAGAATTTAAAGACCGGGACGATTCCCGGTAGGCGTGCCGGGAGGCCGTCTATCCGTCTGTTTTCCAGGGAAGTTGGAACCGACATCTCCCCCCTCCCCACAGGTCATTTTCCACTTTGACCAACAAGGTGAACCGAGCCCTGCCTGTCTTCAACAAGGTATTCACCTGGCGCGTCGAGGTCCTCTGGCAGCACGTGGTGAAGCTCCGCGCCCTGGCCGGCCACCTGGCCACCTTCCACCAGAAGGCCAAAGTAACCGGCGTGACGGCCATCGCCGGCCTGGCCCTGACGCCCTTCACCTTTGGGGCCTCGCTCATCGCCACGGCCGGAGGGATCAGATCAGCTTCCGCCAGCATCTCGGACAACGTCAATGTCTTCTCCTCCCCCCGGCCGCCCCCCTTCTCCTCCCCCCGACCGCTGCCCCCCCTCTCCCTCCTCTTCCCCCCCTCTCCCTCCTCTTCCCCCCCTCTCCCCCCTCTCCCCCCCTCTCCCTCCTCTTCCCCCCCTCTCCCTCCTCTTCCCCCCCTCTCCCTCCTCTTCCCCCCTCTCCCTCCTCTTCCCCCCCTCTCCCTCCTCTTCCCCTCCCTCTTCCCCTCCCTCTTCTTCCTCTTCCTCTTCTTCTTCTTCTTCTTGTTCCTCTTCTTCTTGTTCCTCTTCTTCTTGTTCCTCTTCCTCTTGTTCTTCTTCCGCTTGTTCGTCTTCCTCTTGTTCTTCTTCCTCTTCTTCTTCTTCTTCTTCTTCTTCCTCTTCTTCTTCTTCTTCTTCCTCTTCTTCTTCTTCTTCTTCTTCTTCTTCTTCTTCCTCTTCTTCTTCCTCTTCTTCTTCCTCTTCTTCTTCCTCTTCTTCTTCCTCTTCTTCTTCCTCTTCTTCTTCCTCTTCTTCTTCTTCTTCTTCTTCTTCTTCCTCTTCTTTCTCTCTCTCTTTTTCTCTCTTTCTCTCGCACTCGTTCTCGCGCTCGTTCTCGCGCTCGTTCTCGCTGTCAACCATAACTCTCGCGCCCGCCCGTTCGCTCTCGCGCCCGCCCGTTCGCTCTCGCGCTCGTTCTCGCTCTCAACCATAACTCTCGCGCCCGCCCATTCGCTCTCGCGCCCGCCCGTTCGCTCTCGCCGCCCGTTCGCACTCGCGCCCGCTCGCTCTCGCGCCCGCTCGCTCTCGTTCGCGCTCGTTTGCTCTCGCGCTCTCTCTCTCTGTCGTTTGCTCCCACGCTCTCTCTCTCTCTCGTTTGCTCCCACGCTCTCTCTCTCTCGTTTGCTCCCGCGCTCTCTCTCTCTCTCGTTTGCTCTCTTGCTCTCTTGCTCTCTTGCTCTCTTGCTCTCTCGCTCTCTCTCGCTCTCTCTCACTCCCTCTCGCTCTCTCTCAGCCGCCGCCTCTTTCCGTCTCGTCTCACTTACGCCCTTCCTTCCTTTCTTCTTCACAGGATACGGACAGTTTGATGGGGTGGTGGAATACAGTGAAACGTGAGTAATTGAAACTTAAATGTACAAGATGTTATTTTTTTCCATTTTGGAGCCAGCCAAGGCAAGGTTAGAGTCGGTAATTGGCAGATGCTCAGTCCATTTTTAACCGAGAGGGCCGTCCTGCCGGTCTTGTCTGGGACGTTTACCAGATAGTCGGTCATTAAAAGGCTTTCGGTTTATATGTGATAGATGGCACTTGTTTCCCCATTTTGTCATCCAGAGTGGGACGAGTTGTTGTCAGACGAAAAATGTAAAGACCAGGACGATTCCCGGTAGGCGTGCCAGGAGGCCGTCTATCCGTCTGTTTTCCAGGAAAGTTGGAACCGACATCTCCCCCCCCTCCCCCCCTCCCCACAGGTCCTTTGCCACTTTGGCCAACAAGGTGAACCGAGGCCTGCCTGTCTTCAACAAGGTATTCACCGGGCGTGCCGAGGTCCTCTGGCAGCACGTGGTTATGGTTGTTTGGGTTATGGTTTGGGTTAGGGTTATTGTTAGGGGTTGGGGGTTATGGTTTGGGTTATGGTTATGGTTGGGGTTATGGCTTGGATGGGATTATGGTTTGGGTTAGGGTTATTGTTAGGGGTTGAGGGTTATGGTTTGGGTTATGGTTATGGTTGGGGTTATTGCTATGGATGGGATTATGGTTTGGGTTAGGGTTCTTGTTAGGGGTTATGGTTTAGGTTAGGGTTATTGTTAGGGGTTGGGGTTATGGTTTGGGTTAGGGTTATTGTAAGGGATTAGGGGTTATGGTTTGGGTTATGGTTATGATTGGGGTTATGGTTTGGGTTAGGGTTATTGTTAGGGGTTGGGGTTATGGTTTGGTTGAGGGTTATTGTTAGGGGTTAGGGGTTATGTTTTGGGTTATGGTTTGGGTTATGGTTTGGGTTATGGTTTGGGTTATGGTTTGGGTTATGGTTTGGGTTATGGTTGGGGTTATGGTTTGGGTTATGGTTTGGGTTATGGTTTGGGTTATGGTTTGGGTTATGGTTTGGGTTATGGTTTGGGTTATGGTTTGGGTTATGGTTTGGGTTATGGTTTGGGTTATGGTTTGGGTTATGGTTTGGGTTATGGTTTGGGTTATGGTTTGGGTTATGGTTTGGGTTATGGTTTGGGTTATGGTTTGGGTTATGGTTTGGGTTAGGGTTATTGTTAGGGGTTGGGGGTTATGGTTTGGGTTATGGTTATGATTGGGGTTATGGTTTGGGTTAGGGTTATTGTTAGGGGTTGGGGTTATGGTTTTGTTGAGGGTTACTGTTAGGGGTTAGGGGTTATGTTTTGGGTTATGGTTATGGTTTGGGTTATGGTTATGGTTGGGGTTATGGTTTAGGTTAGGGTTATTGTTAGGGGTTGGGGTTATGGTTTGGGTTAGGGTTATTGTTAGGGGTTAGGGGTTATGGTTTGGGTTATGGTTTGGGTTATGGTTTGGGTTATGGTTTGGGTTATGGTTTGGGTTATGGTTTGGGTTATGGTTTGGGTTATGGTTTGGGTTATGGTTTGGGTTATGGTTTGGGTTATGGTTATGGTTGGGGTTATGGGTATGGTTTGGGTTAGGTTTTGGGTTAGGGTTATTGTTAGGGGTTGGGGTTATGGTTTGGGTTAGGGTTAGTGTTAGGGGTTAGGGGTTATGGTTTGGGTTATGGTTATTGTTAGGGGTTGGGGTTATGGTTTGGGTTAGGGTTATTGTTAGGGGTTATGGTTTGGGGTAGGGATCATGTTAGGGGTTATGGTTTGGGTTAGGGTTAGGGTTAGGGTTATTGTTAGGGGTTGGGGTTAGGGTTTGGGTTATGGTTGGGGTTATGGTTGGTGTTATGGTTGGGGTTATCGGTTAGGGTTATGGTTATGGTTGGGGATATGGTTGGAGTTATGGCTATGGTTGGGAATATGGTTTTGGTTGGGGTTATGGTTATGGTTGGGAATCTGGTTATGGTTGGGGTTATGGTTTGGGTTAGGGTTCTTGTTAGGGGTTTGGGTTAGGGTTATTGTTAGGGGTTAGGGGTTATGGTTTGGGTTATGGTTATGGTTATGGTTGGGGTTATGGTTGGGGTTATGGTTTAGGTTAGGGTTATTGTTAGGGGTTGGGGTTATGGTTTGGGTTATGGTTTAGGTTAGGGTTATTGTTAGGGGTTGGGGTTATGGTTTGGGTTAGGGTTATTGTTAGGGATTTGGGTTATGGTTTGGGTTAGGGTTATTGGTAGGGGTTATGGTTATGGTTGGGGTTATGGTTTGGGTTAGGGTTATTGTTAGGGTTTAGGGGTTATGGTTTGGTTTATGGTTATGCTTAAGGTTATGTTTGGGGTTATGGTTAAGTTTAGGGTTATTGTTAGGGTTTAGGGGTTATGGTTTGGTTTGCGGTTATGGTTAAGGTTATGGTTGGGGTTAAGGTTTGGGTTAGCGTTATTTTTAGGGGTTAGGGGTTAGGGTTATTGTTGGGTTTATTCTGTTTTATTATTATAATAGTTATATTAATTCATTTCTTTATTAAATCAATCTCTTTCTTTTCTTTGTATTAATTCATTACTTTGTTAAATCATTCTCTTTCTGTTTTTCAAAAGTCTTGAGGTCACACCAAGTCATCTTTAACCTAGACAGCCTGTTCCAGGATGGTTATACAAACAATCCACCCAATCTGGGTCCTTGAGATTTGGTGGGCCCTTGGTGATGAGGACAGGGCTATTCGGACAATAACAAGAATATTGTTATCGTTATGTAACCGTACACTTCGGGTTTTTCTGTATGTAACGATTATATGATTATGATTATATTATATGATTCTTAGGTCAAGGAGGTTGTATAATTACTCTAATCTAAATGTTGTTAGGTCTAGTCCCTGTTTTTGTTATTAGTAAAATACTTTGATTGTTATTGTAGTCCCAGATGTTGTTTTTACTCATACGTGATGGAATGATCAACAACTCTGTAACTTGTGACCATAAGAATGGGACGAAAACGTCTATTCGGGGAGACGTTCGGAAGTTGTAAGGTGACACTTGCTGACTCTCCCCTTCGGAGGCTTTTACCCATTGTTGTATCCATTTCTATTTAAGTAAATGTCAATAATTGAATAAGATGTCTTCCTGCAGTTATTGATAATTACGGACGAAGGTAATTATTAATGAACCTGACATTTTGGTCCTTCTGAGCCATGGAGGTCAATATACCGGAGCGAGAACCCAGGCGCTGCTGTTCGACATCTGGTAAGTGACCGTGCGCACGGCGTCTTCAAAACCCTTGGTGGGCCGGAGTTTTCGACGGGGGCGCCTGGATTCTCGGCGGTTGAAGACTTTTCCTGCTGGAGGGAGACATCTGATGGATCTCGGGTAAGTCCACATTAATGTCTGCATGTTGTGAAGGTGTTTACAAATGCGTTAAAGGGACATTGTATGTGAGGCCCATTGTTGGGCTGGTTTCGCGTCCTGGGTGACGGCGATAAAACCCTGTGTTTATACTAGTCAATGGCAGGTACGGTGGGGCACTTTGCTGGAAAGTGTCCTGTGTCTCAGGGGTAGGCACGAATGTATTGTACTAGAGGTACAATATTGGGGCCGGGGAGTGTCCTGTGTCTAAAGGGTAGGCACGAATATACGTTGTATGTTGTTTGTGTGGTTTCTGCAGTAAAATTAAGATAAGCCTAGGAAATACAGTCGAAGGAGTGATAATAATAAAAATAGATATAATAAAGTTAACTCTGTGAGGCACACGAACTCACTACAAAAAAGTAAAATATGGGAAACACGTGTTGTAAGGCGGGTTTGGATGACGATCCAAAAAAATACGTCTAACTTGTAAGGATTGGAAAAAATTGGAAAGACAAAGCGCTTTAAAAATATTACACAGCTATATTTATGGATAAATAAATATGGGTTTGCTGGCCAGCTTAAAATGCATAAAATGCAGGATAATATATGCACTAATGCATAGAGGTAATATACATATATAAATAATATGTGAGTGGATAAAAGTGTAACAGCTTGTTCCACAGGCACTAATGGAGGTAATATACATATATAAATAATATGTGAGTGGATAAAAGTGTAACAGCTTGTTCCACAGACACTAATGGCGAAATAAGGCCGGGGAGAAGTTAAAAAATACTATTTTGGGAAAATAGTGGGGGCTCCCTCGGATAACGGGGATATATTTAAGACCGTGGCGGCGGGAAAGTACTGTTTGGTAAGGAAAAAATAGCGGGGCCTCCTCGGCTGACGGGGAAAATATTTACCGAGATAGGTGACGGGCGCGGAGGAAGTTTAACAAAAATAGAGGGAGAAGAGATGGTGTAAAGTTCGACAAAAATCAGAGATAAGTTGTAAAAAAAAATAAATAAAATGGACTAGAGGGTCTCTGAAAACAAGGAATGTCGGCTTAGAATGATTTGGAATGTGGATTTTGGATACGAGAATGTTGAGCTAGAAAATTAATGGGGACACTGGTATTTGATTTGGTTAATCCGGGTATGACGTTTTGTGATTACAATAAATTGGGGTTTTTTGTGATACTTGGGCTTGTATAACAACAATTAGAATGGTTATTTCCAAGTGCTGGTGGTGCTTTGTTAATATAACCTATATGTACTGTCAATTTACAGCAATGTGATGGCTTATTGCAGCTTGGTTTTTGATCCCGTCCGCTAGCGGGAAGATGGTGTTTAAAAAGACAAAAGAATATATACAAAATGATCATTTAAATTTTAGCAGGGAATGTCACTTGTGTTTTTATTATGCTCTAGACTTGCCAAAAAATGTGTCAACTGCGGGGGAAGCGTTTCTGGTGCAGCGGCTGCTGATTAGATGGGAGTGAAACATGTGGGCCGCGGGGCAGACGATTTAACTGTGTTGGGCTTTCGGGAGCGTTCGGACCGTGTAAACGACTAAAATTTTGTGATCCCTTCCGTGAAGACATTATAATAATAATAATTGGCCTTGGGGGTGCTGAAGCAAACTTGAGGGCAGAAAATGGGTTTTTGCCATATTGTTGTGCTTGCAGCATACATATTCTGGATATATGGGGTCTTGGAAAAATATTGTTATGTAGTTGAATATCGGAAGAGGGGTTAATTTGACGTTTTAATGGTTGTCTTCTCTAAAAAGCGTTGTATTTGGGCACAGGGAAAAAGCTGGTTTGTAAACATAAGATAACAATGCTGTTTTCGCAGCAAGAGTGGAGGTCATAGTTAACGGCTAATTGCGTTTTCTGTTTGGACTTTTCAGAATAAGAACAATACATGGGCTGCAAGAAATGCAAGGTTATGCGAATGCTTTCGCATTGATATTTTGGGTTTTAAAATGAAATGTATTAAGAGGATAGAAAAAATCTGTTCAGTAAAAGGTTGATTTGGTAAAAAGCTTTGGATTTGGGAAATAGACCAAAATAGTCATTTTTGAGCAATTGTGGATTTCAAAGGGCTCTTAGTTAAAGGAAACTAGCTTTTGGAGGATAAAATAATATTAATACTATTTCAGAATTTTTTGATTGTTCAAAATACTTTAATCCAGGAGGTTGGCTGTTTAAAAAAAAAAAAAAAAAAAGGCCAGGATGACAAAATTTACAATATTATGGTATATTGGTGACGATAAGGTTTTTAAAACATTAAAGTTTGTAATTAGGAATTGTCTAACAAAAGGTTGATTTCTCTCATTTAATTGTTGTAGATTTTTGTTTTGGTAACAGGCTATGGGAAATGACTCTTGTCTTAAGTAAACATCATATGAGGAGATTTACAAAGTATAGTAGGTATTGAATTATTTGGCTGTTAACGACATCAGATGGGAAATTTACAATGCAATAGTGGCATGATAAAATTCATGGCATTCATCCAAATAATTAGGTGAATTGTAAATAAAATAATTGGTTTAGGATGAGCATATTTTCCCTAAGAATGGAGTAACATGGAATGTTTTTCAAAGTGCACTTGAAAGAACATTGTCTGTTGTCCTGGCGGGAGGAAATATGCTTTGTCACAGGTCATATTGATGACTTTAAGGATATTACGGATTGGATAAGCATTGGTCAATTGATACAACCAAATAACGTTGCTTTTACGGCATTAAGGGCATGCAAATTGGTGAGAACTTTAGCAACGATGGGGTTAATACGCCTGAATGTTACAGTGATAACGAGTGACAATAACAAGCTTAGATAAGGGAGGGAAAGGAGAAATTCTCCAAATTCCAGAATCTGGCTTAGAAACAGGTTATGTTAGTCGTTTTGGGTTTTTGACAGGATGTGGTAGTACATTAATTCTGGGAAATTTTGGGAAATTGGGGACCCCATATCTAAAACAAGTTTGAGACAAATGTGTAAATAGGCTCTATTTGGCGCTGGATGCACGAATTCTAGTGGGGCCTTTCATGTTTTGAAACAAGTGACGCTTTAGGTAGATGGGTTGTCTATGAACAAAATGGGATGGGGGAAATTCGCTTACAAATTCGGCGTGTTATCTTGGTTCATAGAATTTGGAGTCAAGGCGACGTAATAAAGGCCATAGGCGTCATGTTGTATAAATTAGGCGTGAATGAATTTGTTTTACAAATGGGGGAGATTATCTTATCACCTGAAACAAGTAGAAACAAAATTGGATGGCCGCATTAAAAGGTGATTGGCATGCTATTAGAGGGAATTGGGATTTTCCAAAAACATGATAGGGGGCCATTAGGTCATGGCGGCTGTAAAAAATAAAAACTTTAGATGTGAAACTATTCCCACCTCAATTCGGGGAACAAACAGGTAAACGGATAGCATTAAAAAGAATATAACTTTGTGTGAAACTTGAAGGTAATTTTTTACAAACGGTTAAAATGCTAGAGTGGGGGTGTGTATATTAAAGGATCTACTAATGAATGCGGGGTGGATCCAGACCTTCCGGAATGTGGGGTATTCATGGCGTCCTCGAGAATTTGTGGATTTTCTCCGGGTACTCCAGTTTACTCCCACAAAATGAAATTATGGATGCTAGACTGGTTGAACACACTAAATTCTTCTGTTTATGAGTGTGAGCGTGAATGATAGTTTGTCTTTTTGTGTTTTTTGATTGGCAGACCACCGAGACATAATCTATCAATAAAAGATCAATAAAGAAAATAATTTGGGCTTGAGTCAAGGGAAGACCTATGTCTCGACAAGGGGGAGGTGGCCTTGCTACAACGGCACTACAAGGCTTAGGGTTTAAATCTATATGCATACCCACATATCCATTTCAAAAAATACATATAGATTTTATTTTATTTTTATTAGATCATATAGATATCATTCCACGATATGGAATTCCAGAAGCTATTTATAGTGATAATGACTCCCATTTTGTTAATATAATAGTTGTCTACCATCCACAATTGGCGGACCTTATATGAAGTCCTGTTTGGTAGACCTTACAAATTGTTATTATTCACTACACAATGACAATTGGATGATGAGGCGAATCTATGAGAAAAAAAAAAAAAAAAAAAACGCACACACCAAATTTAGACTATCAGAGGGAGAATTTTGCTTGTCAACAGGAAACGGACGAAGCGACGGTGATTCTTGAAGACTGGATGCTGATAAGCAGCATAAAAGAAGAAACATCGGAGCAACGCAAAGTGGGAGGGTCCTTGTTACTGAAAGGGGACACGGATGCACCTTTCCCACAGTAAGAAGGTTGTCTAAATTGAAACGTTTCAAGAGGAAAACTCCCTAAACAAAGACAAAAAGTCATGTTGAAAACAATTATTGCTTTTGGGGCAATGAGATTAATGATGATTGTGATTCTATTCCTTTCCACAGTAGGGTTGTTTTCTCCAGTTGGAGAAAAAGGCGGAGGCGTTTCAATTGAGGATACACCTTCTTACGGGAGGGTAAACCGAGAAACATACACATTTACATTTAATTAACATTACCTACTAAATCAAATTTCCAAAATGAAAATATATATTTGGACTCGGCGACGTCCCGGTTGCCATACAAAGGGGCAATCTATGGTGGGAAATATGTGTGGTACATTAACAGCAAAAAATTAAAGATTGGGAAAAGCCTTGTTGCAGAAATTGGTCAAGATTGGAAAGCTTGGACTGACATATTAACCTGTGAAATTTATTTCTGAAACAGGGATTTCCCAAACGGGGGATAATTGGGCGCTGTTAATGGAGTGTAAAGAGGACAAGCACTAGGTGGAGCTACTTTGGTAAAAGGGTGGTCTCAATTGAAGCATTGAGGGGACGGGTAAAATAAACTTTCTGACTTAATAAAATACGGGAAACACCAATATTAATTGAAAAGATTATTGCTCAGCAAGCAATACCATAAAACTATAGGGAACTCTTTTATATTGGGTTTGACGTCTCCATATGGTTTCAATTGAGACTAAACCATCTTACAAAGGATTAGGATAACCTACCAGACAAGGGAAAATACGATGGGATCTAACAACTCCCTCAATCACCATTCATTTGGGGAAAAGTGTTTTTACAAATGAAAAAACGTGTCCTACTTGGCAAGAAAAAATATTGAAGCAGTGTTTATCCTGTTACGCGGTAAATAGGAAGTCAATTTTTCCACTGTTTAATCATTTTACCTGCTTAAACCTTACAGGGCATGGTCTGAAGCTGGGGGCGATAAATGAGACGTGGTGTACCGGCGTTCTAAAACAAACTACACCCCTGATACCACGTTCTGGCCTATGGTGGCGGGGTGGTAGATAAATTATACGACTCCTGCCGAAACGCGGCAGGACTAGGTACTTTGGTCTCACTGCTCTTACCGGTGTCTGTTTTTCCATCCACAGTGGAGGAGATACAATTGGCGGCTCATAATTCGGAGGTGAAGGGTCGACCCTCCCGACATCGTCGAGAGGCATGGAGGGAAGGAGATCCAACATACATTGATGCGATTGGCATCCCCCGGGGCGTACCAGATGAGTATAAGCTGGCTAATCAGATCGCAGCAGGTTGGGAGTCTATCTTCCTTCTAATCACCCCAAACAAAAATGTGGATAGAATAAATTACTTACATTACAATGTTCAAAACTTGGAAATTATACTGAACAGGGATTTGTGGCCATGAAGGAACAACTGGCAGCTACCAGTCTGATGGCGTTCCAGAATCGCATAGCGGTGGATATGATCCTTGAAACAGGGGGCGTGTGTGCAATGTTTGGAAAACAATGTTCCACCTTCATACCGAACAACGCGTCACCCAGTGGATCTCTCACCAGGGCCATTACTGGCCTGCAAACACTGAACCGCAATATGCAAGAGCACTCTGGAGTAGATACGTCCGCATTGTCAGATTGGTGGGATAAGACCTTTGGAAAATCTAAAGATTTGGCTACATCCTTCGTGGTGACTATAGGCACAATTACCGCTATCCTAACATTGTGTGGGTGATGTAGTATCCCCTGTTTGCGCTCCTTGCTAAGCCGACTTATAACTACTGCAATGGCCCCTACAAATTCTAAAGTACATGAGTTGTATCTTATGGGACGGTTTGGGGAAAGCAGTGAGGTCCAGGAGTACGGTAAATCCGAGGACCAATTGGACGAATATAATTATGTTTTTTCTCTTTCAGACCAGCCATGGGAGTAAGGAGTAGGCGGATAAAATCGCAGTCACCGACATTACCATTTAGTGATTACTAAGAAATGACTAATAACATACATATTATAAAAATGGGGGAATGTTGGGTTTATTCTGTTTTATTATTATAATAGTTATATTAATTCATTTCTTTATTAAATCAATCTCTTTCTTTTCTTTGTATTAATTCATTACTTTGTTAAATCATTCTCTTTCTGTTTTTCAAAAGTCTTGAGGTCACACCAAGTCATCTTTAACCTAGACAGCCTGTTCCAGGATGGTTATACAAACAATCCACCCAATCTGGGTCCTTGAGATTTGGTGGGCCCTTGGTGATGAGGACAGGGCTATTCGGACAATAACAAGAATATTGTTATCGTTATGTAACCGTACACTTCGGGTTTTTCTGTATGTAACGATTATATGATTATGATTATATTATATGATTCTTAGGTCAAGGAGGTTGTATAATTACTCTAATCTAAATGTTGTTAGGTCTAGTCCCTGTTTTTGTTATTAGTAAAATACTTTGATTGTTATTGTAGTCCCAGATGTTGTTTTTACTCATACGTGATGGAATGATCAACAACTCTGTAACTTGTGACCATAAGAATGGGACGAAAACGTCTATTCGGGGAGACGTTCGGAAGTTGTAAGGTGACACTTGCTGACTCTCCCCTTCGGAGGCTTTTACCCATTGTTGTATCCATTTCTATTTAAGTAAATGTCAATAATTGAATAAGATGTCTTCCTGCAGTTATTGATAATTACGGACGAAGGTAATTATTAATGAACCTGACAGTTATTGTTGGGGTTATGGTTATGGATGGGATTATGGTTTGGGTTAGGGTTATTGTTAGGCATTTGGGTTATGGTTTGGGTTAGGGTTATTGGTAGGGGTTAGGGGTTATGGTAATGTTTGGGGTTATGGTTTAGGTTAGGGTTGTTGTTAGGGGTTGGGGTTATGGTTTGGGTTAGGGTTATTGTTAGGCGTTGGGGTTATGGTTTGGGTTAGGGTTATTGTTAGGGGTTAGGGGTTATGGTTTGGGTTATGGTTTGGGTTATGGTTTGGGTTATGGTTTGGGTTATGGTTTGGGTTATGGTTTGGGTTATGGTTTGGGTTATGGTTTGGGTTATGGTTTGGGTTATGGTTTGGGTTATGGTTTGGGTTATGGTTTGGGTTATGGTTTGGGTTATGGTTTGGGTTATGGTTTGGGTTATGGTTTGGGTTATGGTTTGGGTTATGGTTTGGGTTATGGTTTGGGTTATGGTTTGGGTTATGGTTTGGGTTATGGTTTGGGTTATGGTTTGGGTTATGGTTTGGGTTATGGTTTGGGTTATGGTTTGGGTTATGGTTTGGGTTATGGTTTGGGTTATGGTTTGGGTTATGGTTTGGGTTATGGTTAGGGTTAGGGTTATTGTTAGGGGTTGGGGGTTATGGTTTGGGTTATGGTTATTGTTAGGGGTTGGGGGTTATGGTTTGGGTTATGGTTATGGTTGGGGTTATGGCTATGGATGGGATTATGGTTTGGGTTAGGGTTCTTGTTAGGGGTTAGGGGTTATGGTTTGGGTTATGGTTATGGTTTAGGTTAGGGTTATTGTTAGGGGTTGGGGTTATGGTTTGGGCTAGGGTTATTGTAAGGGATTAGGGGTTATGGTTTGGGTTATGGTTATGATTGGGGTTATGGTTTGGGTTAGGGTTATTGTTAGGGGTTGGGGTTATGGTTTTGTTGAGGGTTATTGTTAGGGGTTAGGGGTTATGTTTTGGGTTATGGTTATGGTTTGGGTTATGGTTATTGTTAGGGGTTGGGGTTATGGTTTGGGTTAGGGTTATTGTTAGGGGTTAGGGGTTATGGTTTGGGTTATGGTTATGGTTGGGGTTATGGTTATGGTTTGGGTTAGGTTTTTGGGTTAGGGTTATTGTTAGGGGTTGGGGTTATGGTTTGGGTTAGGGTTATTGTTAGGGGTTAGGGGTTATGGTTATTGTTAGGGGTTGGGGTTATGGTTTGGGTTAGGGTTATTGTTAGGGGTTATGGTTTGGGTTAGGGATATTGTTAGGGGTTAGGGGTTATGGTTTGGGTTAGGGTTATTGTTAGGGGTTGGGGTTAGGGTTTGGGTTATGGTTGGGGTTATGGTTGGTGTTATGGTTGGGGTTATCGGTTAGGGTTATGGTTATGGTTGGGGATATGGTTGGAGTTATGGCTATGGTTGGGAATATGGTTTTGGTTGGGGTTATGGTTATGGTTGGGAATCTGGTTATGGTTTGGGTTAGGGTTATGGTTTGGGTTAGGGTTATGGTTTGGGTTAGGGTTATGGTTTGGGTTAGGGTTATTGTTTGGGTTATTGTTTGGGTTATGGTTTGGGTTATGGTTTGGGTTATGGTTTGGGTTATGGTTTGGGTTATGGTTTGGGTTATGGTTTGGGTTATGGTTTGGGTTATGGTTTGGGTTATGGTTTGGGTTATGGTTTGGGTTATGGTTTGGGTTATGGTTTGGGTTATGGTTTGGGTTATGGTTTGGGTTATGGTTTGGGTTATGGTTTGGGTTATGGTTTGGGTTATGGTTATGGTTGGGGTTATGGCTATGGATGGGATTATTGTTTGGGTTAGGGTTCTTGTTAGGGGTTATGGTTTAGGTTAGGGTTATTGTTAGGGGTTGGGGTTATGGTTTGGGTTAGGGTTATTGTAAGGGATTAGGGGTTATGGTTTGGGTTATGGTTATGATTGGGGTTATGGTTTGGGTTAGGGTTATTGTTAAGGGTTGGGGTTATGGTTTGGTTGAGGGTTATTGTTAGGGGTTAGGGGTTATGTTTTGGGTTATGGTTATGGTTTGGGTTATGGTTGGGGTTATGGTTTGGGTTATGGTTTGGGTTATGGTTTGGGTTATGGTTTGGGTTATGGTTTGGGTTATGGTTTGGGTTATGGTTTGGGTTAGGGTTATTGTTAGGGGTTGGGGGTTATGGTTTGGGTTATGGTTATTGTTAGGGGTTGGGGGTTATGGTTTGGGTTATGGTTATGGTTGGGGTTATGGCTATGGATGGGATAATGGTTTGGGTTAGGGTTCTTGTTAGGGGTTAGGGGTTATGGTTTGGGTTATGGTTATGGTTTAGGTTAGGGTTATTGTTAGGGGTTGGGGTTATGGTTTGGGCTAGGGTTATTGTAAGGGATTAGGGGTTATGGTTTGGGTTATGGTTATGATTGGGGTTATGGTTTGGGTTAGGGTTATTGTTAGGGGTTGGGGTTATGGTTTTGTTGAGGGTTATTGTTAGGGGTTAGGGGTTATGTTTTGGGTTATGGTTATGGTTTGGGTTATGGTTATGGTTGGGGTTATGGTTTAGGTTAGGGTTATTGTTAGGGGTTGGGGTTATGGTTTGGGTTAGGGTTATTGTTAGGGGTTAGGGGTTATGGTTTGGGTTATGGTTTGGGTTATGGTTATGGTTGGGGTTATGGGTATGGTTTGGGTTAGGTTTTGGGTTAGGGTTATTGTTAGGGGTTGGGGTTATGGTTTGGGTTAGGGTTAGTGTTAGGGGTTAGGGGTTATGGTTTGGGTTATGGTTATTGTTAGGGGTTGGGGTTATGGTTTGGGTTAGGGTTATTGTTAGGGGTTATGGTTTGGGGTAGGGATCATGTTAGGGGTTATGGTTTGGGTTAGGGTTAGGGTTAGGGTTATTGTTAGGGGTTGGGGTTAGGGTTTGGGTTATGGTTGGGGTTATGGTTGGTGTTATGGTTGGGGTTATCGGTTAGGGTTATGGTTATGGTTGGGGATATGGTTGGAGTTATGGCTATGGTTGGGAATATGGTTTTGGTTGGGGTTATGGTTATGGTTGGGAATCTGGTTATGGTTGGGGTTATGGTTTGGGTTAGGGTTCTTGTTAGGGGTTTGGGTTAGGGTTATTGTTAGGGGTTAGGGGTTATGGTTTGGGTTATGGTTATGGTTATGGTTGGGGTTATGGTTGGGGTTATGGTTTAGGTTAGGGTTATTTTTAGGGGTTGGGGTTATGGTTTGGGTTATGGTTTAGGTTAGGGTTATTGTTAGGGGTTGGGGTTATGGTTTGGGTTAGGGTTATTGTTAGGGATTTGGGTTATGGTTTGGGTTAGGGTTATTGGTAGGGGTTATGGTTATGGTTGGGGTTATGGTTTGGGTTAGGGTTATTGTTAGGGTTTAGGGGTTATGGTTTGGTTTATGGTTATGCTTAAGGTTATGTTTGGGGTTATGGTTAAGTTAAGGGTTATTGTTAGGGTTTAGGGGTTATGGTTTGGTTTGCGGTTATGGTTAAGGTTATGGTTGGGGTTAAGGTTTGGGTTAGCGTTATTTTTAGGGGTTAGGGGTTAGGGTTATTGTTGGGGTTATGGTTATGGATGGGATTATGGTTTGGGTTAGGGTTATTGTTAGGCATTTGGGTTATGGTTTGGGTTAGGGTTATTGGTAGGGGTTAGGGGTTATGGTAATGTTAGGGGTTATGGTTTAGGTTAGGGTTGTTGTTAGGGGTTGGGGTTATGGTTTGGGTTAGGGTTATTGTTAGGCGTTGGGGTTATGGTTTGGGTTAGGGTTATTGTTAGGGGTTAGGGGTTATGGTTTGGGTTATGGTTTGGGTTATGGTTTGGGTTATGGTTTGGGTTATGGTTTGGGTTATGGTTTGGGTTATGGTTTGGGTTATGGTTTGGGTTATGGTTTGGGTTATGGTTTGGGTTATGGTTTTGGTTATGGTTTGGGTTATGGTTTGGGTTATGGTTTGGGTTATGGTTTGGGTTATGGTTTGGGTTATGGTTTGGGTTATGGTTTGGGTTATGGTTTGGGTTATGGTTTGGGTTATGGTTTGGGTTAGGGTTATATTTAGGGGTTGGGGGTTATGGTTTGGGTTATGGTAATGGTTGGGGTTATGGCTATGGATGGGATTATGGTTTGGGTTAGGGTTCTTGTTAGGGGTTATGGTTTAGGTTAGGGTTATTGTTAGGGGTTGGGGTTATGGTTTGGGTTAGGGTTATTGTAAGGGATTAGGGGTTATGGTTTGGGTTATGGTTATGATTGGGGTTATGGTTTGGGTTAGGGTTGGGGTTATGGTTTGGTTGAGGGTTATTGTTAGGGGTTAGGGGTTATGTTTTGGGTTATGATTATGGTTTGGGTTATGGTTATGGTTGGGGTTATGGTTTAGGTTAGGGTTATTGTCAGGGGTTGGGGTTATGGTTTGGGTTAGGGTTATTGTTAGGGGTTAGGGGTTATGGTTTGGTTCTCTTATTTTCTCTTTCTCTTTTTTTCTCTTTCTCTCTTTTTCTCTTTATTTCTCTTTTTTTTCTCTCTCTCTCCCCCCGACCGCCGCCTCTCTCTCTCCCTCCTCTTCTTCTCTCTCTCCCTCCTCTTCTTCTCCTCTCTCTGTCTCTCCCTCCTCTTCTTCTCCTCTCTCTGTCTCTCCCTCCTCTTCTTCTCCTCTCTCTCTCTCTCTCTCTCTCTCTCTCTCCCTCCTCTCCTTCTCCTCTCTCTATCTTTCTCTTTCTTGTCGAGCTACCACTATATATTGTCAATTTTAAATGATAATATATATTGTTGTGCCTTGTATTTTTTTCAAAGTAAAAAGTACTGCAGCAACACGTTCTCAATCCATACCACTTTACAGGTTCTTTTGGGCGCCAACGCAAGTTGTCTCAAGATGTCGTCTTATGTAAGTTTCTTCTAATTGATTTGACTTTTAATTGACTATAACCCTGACTTTTAATTGACTATAACCCTAACCCTGAAACTAGTTTATTCGTAGGCAAGATTAATGACATAACCCGCAATTGGTCTTGAAAACCAAAATGCCTCCCATACGCTTTGATTTGAAAATTACTTCCCAGTAATATGATCTCCTGCTGCCATCTTGTGGCCGTTTGGAAAAAGTGCACCCTGCAATTATTTTTTTCCGACCCAAAAACCCTGCAATATTGTCCAGTAATGTGGCGCCCCAAAAGAGGTGACCCCCCACCCCCCACCACACACACAGTCGGTCATAAAAAGGCTTTCGGTTTCTATGTGATAAATGGCACTTTTTTCCCCCATTTTCTCATCCAGAGTGGGACGAGTTGTCGTCAGACGAAGAATTTAAAGACCGGGACGATTCCCGGTAGGCGTGCCGGGAGGCCGTCTATCCGTCTGTTTTCCAGGGAAGTTGGAACCGACATCTCCCCCCTCCCCACAGGTCATTTTCCACTTTGACCAACAAGGTGAACCGAGCCCTGCCTGTCTTCAACAAGGTATTCACCTGGCGCGTCGAGGTCCTCTGGCAGCACGTGGTGAAGCTCCGCGCCCTGGCCGGCCACCTGGCCACCTTCCAACAGAAGGCCAAAGTAACCGGCGTGACGGCCATCGCCGGCCTGGCCCTGACGCCCTTCACCTTTGGGGCCTCGCTCATCGCCACGGCCGGAGGGATCAGATCAGCTTCCGCCAGCATCTCGGACAACGTCAATGTCTTCTCCTCCCCCCGGCCGCCCCCCTTCTCCTCCCCCCGACCGCTGCCCCCCCTCTCCCTCCTCTTCCCCCCCTCTCCCTCCTCTTCCCCCCCTCTCCCCCCTCTCCCCCCCTCTCCCTCCTCTTCCCCCCCTCTCCCTCCTCTTCCCCCCCTCTCCCTCCTCTTCCCCCCTCTCCCTCCTCTTCCCCCCCTCTCCCTCCTCTTCCCCTCCCTCTTCCCCTCCCTCTTCTTCCTCTTCCTCTTCTTCTTCTTCTTCTTGTTCCTCTTCTTCTTGTTCCTCTTCTTCTTGTTCCTCTTCCTCTTGTTCTTCTTCCGCTTGTTCGTCTTCCTCTTGTTCTTCTTCCTCTTCTTCTTCTTCTTCTTCTTCTTCCTCTTCTTCTTCTTCTTCTTCCTCTTCTTCTTCTTCTTCTTCTTCTTCTTCTTCTTCCTCTTCTTCTTCCTCTTCTTCTTCCTCTTCTTCTTCCTCTTCTTCTTCCTCTTCTTCTTCCTCTTCTTCTTCCTCTTCTTCTTCTTCTTCTTCTTCTTCTTCTTCCTCTTCTTTCTCTCTCTCTTTTTCTCTCTTTCTCTCGCACTCGTTCTCGCGCTCGTTCTCGCGCTCGTTCTCGCTCTCAACCATAACTCTCGCGCCCGCCCGTTCGCTCTCGCGCCCGCCCGTTCGCTCTCGCGCTCGTTCTCGCTCTCAACCATAACTCTCGCGCCCGCCCATTCGCTCTCGCGCCCGCCCGTTCGCTCTCGCCGCCCGTTCGCACTCGCGCCCGCTCGCTCTCGCGCCCGCTCGCTCTCGTTCGCGCTCGTTTGCTCTCGCGCTCTCTCTCTCTGTCGTTTGCTCCCACGCTCTCTCTCTCTCTCGTTTGCTCCCACGCTCTCTCTCTCTCGTTTGCTCCCGCGCTCTCTCTCTCTCTCGTTTGCTCTCTTGCTCTCTTGCTCTCTTGCTCTCTTGCTCTCTTGCTCTCTCGCTCTCTCTCGCTCTCTCTCACTCCCTCTCGCTCTCTCTCAGCCGCCGCCTCTTTCCGTCTCGTCTCACTTACGCCCTTCCTTCCTTTCTTCTTCACAGGATACGGACAGTTTGATGGGGTGGTGGAATACAGTGAAACGTGAGTAATTGAAACTTAAATGTACAAGATGTTATTTTTTTCCATTTTGGAGCCAGCCAAGGCAAGGTTAGAGTCTGTAATTGGCAGATGCTCAGTCCATTTTTAACCGAGAGGGCCGTCCTGCCGGTCTTGTCTGGGACGTTTACCAGATAGTCGGTCATTAAAAGGCTTTCGGTTTATATGTGATAGATGGCACTTGTTTCCCCATTTTGTCATCCAGAGTGGGACGAGTTGTTGTCAGACGAAAAATCTAAAGACCAGGACGATTCCCGGTAGGCGTGCCAGGAGGCCGTCTATCCGTCTGTTTTCCAGGAAAGTTGGAACCGACATCTCCCCCCCCCTCCCCCCCTCCCCACAGGTCCTTTGCCACTTTGGCCAACAAGGTGAACCGAGGCCTGCCTGTCTTCAACAAGGTATTCACCGGGCGTGCCGAGGTCCTCTGGCAGCACGTGGTTATGGTTGTTTGGGTTATGGTTTGGGTTAGGGTTATTGTTAGGGGTTGGGGGTTATGGTTTGGGTTATGGTTATGGTTGGGGTTATGGCTTGGATGGGATTATGGTTTGGGTTAGGGTTATTGTTAGGGGTTGGGGGTTATGGTTTGGGTTATGGTTATGGTTGGGGTTATGGCTATGGATGGGATTATGGTTTGGGTTAGGGTTCTTGTTAGGGGTTATGGTTTAGGTTAGGGTTATTGTTAGGGGTTGGGGTTATGGTTTGGGTTAGGGTTATTGTAAGGGATTAGGGGTTATGGTTTGGGTTATGGTTATGATTGGGGTTATGGTTTGGGTTAGGGTTATTGTTAGGGGTTGGGGTTATGGTTTGGTTGAGGGTTATTGTTAGGGGTTAGGGGTTATGTTTTGGGTTATGGTTTGGGTTATGGTTTGGGTTATGGTTTGGGTTATGGTTTGGGTTATGGTTGGGGTTATGGTTGGGGTTATGGTTTGGGTTATGGTTTGGGTTATGGTTTGGGTTATGGTTTGGGTTATGGTTTGGGTTATGGTTTGGGTTATGGTTTGGGTTATGGTTTGGGTTATGGTTTGGGTTATGGTTTGGGTTATGGTTTGGGTTAGGGTTATTGTTAGGGGTTGGGGGTTATGGTTTTGGTTATGGTTATGATTGGGGTTATGGTTTGGGTTAGGGTTATTGTTAGGGGTTGGGGTTATGGTTTTGTTGAGGGTTACTGTTAGGGGTTAGGGGTTATGTTTTGGGTTATGGTTATGGTTTGGGTTATGGTTATGGTTGGGGTTATGGTTTAGGTTAGGGTTATTGTTAGGGGTTGGGGTTATGGTTTGGGTTAGGGTTATTGTTAGGGGTTAGGGGTTATGGTTTGGGTTATGGTTTGGGTTATGGTTTGGGTTATGGTTTGGGTTATGGTTTGGGTTATGGTTTGGGTTATGGTTTGGGTTATGGTTTGGGTTATGGTTTGGGTTATGGTTTGGGTTATGGTTTGGGTTATGGTTTGGGTTATGGTTTGGGTTATGGTTTGGGTTATGGTTTTGGTTATGGTTTGGGTTATGGTTATGGTTGGGGTTATGGGTATGGTTTGGGTTAGGTTTTGGGTTAGGGTTATTGTTAGGGGTTGGGGTTATGGTTTGGGTTAGGGTTATTGTTAGGGGTTAGGGGTTATGGTTTGGGTTATGGTTATTGTTAGGGGTTGGGGTTATGGTTTGGGTTAGGGTTATTGTTAGGGGTTATGGTTTGGGGTAGGGATATTGTTAGGGGTTAGGGGTTATGGTTTGGGTTAGGGTTAGGGTTATTGTTAGGGGTTGGGGTTAGGGTTTGGGTTATGGTTGGGGTTATGGTTGGTGTTATGGTTGGGGTTATCGGTTAGGGTTATGGTTATGGTTGGGGATATGGTTGGAGTTATGGCTATGGTTGGGAATACTGTTTTGGTTGGGGTTATGGTTATGGTTGGGAATCTGGTTATGGTTGGGGTTATGGTTTGGGTTAGGGTTCTTGTTAGGGGTTTGGGTTAGGGTTATTGTTAGGGGTTAGGGGTTATGGTTTGGGTTATGGTTATGGTTATGGTTGGGGTTATGGTTGGGGTTATGGTTGGGGTTATGGTTTAGGTTAGGGTTATTGTTAGGGGTTGGGGTTATGGTTTGGGTTAGGGTTATTGTTAGGGATTTGGGTTATGGTTTGGGTTAGGGTTATTGGTAGGGGTTAGGGGTTATGGTTATGGTTGGGGTTATGGTTTGGGTTAGGGTTATTGTTAGGGTTTAGGGGTTATGGTTTGGTTTACGGTTATGCTTAAGGTTATGTTTGGGGTTATGGTTAAGGTTAGGGTTATTGTTAGGGTTTAGGGGTTATGGTTTGGTTTGCGGTTATGGTTAAGGTTATGGTTGGGGTTAAGGTTTGGGTTAGCGTTATTTTTAGGGGTTAGGGGTTAGGGTTATTGTTGGGGTTATGGTTATGGATGGGATTATGGTTTGGGTTAGGGTTATTGTTAGGCATTTGGGTTATGGTTTGGGTTAGGGTTATTGGTAGGGGTTAGGGGTTATGGTAATGTTTGGGGTTATGGTTTAGGTTAGGGTTGTTGTTAGGGGTTGGGGTTATGGTTTGGGTTAGGGTTATTGTTAGGCGTTGGGGTTATGGTTTGGGTTAGGGTTATTGTTAGGGGTTAGGGGTTATGGTTTGGGTTATGGTTTGGGTTATGGTTTGGGTTATGGTTTGGGTTATGGTTTGGGTTATGGTTTGGGTTATGGTTTGGGTTATGGTTTGGGTTATGGTTTGGGTTATGGTTTGGGTTATGGTTTGGGTTATGGTTTGGGTTATGGTTTGGGTTATGGTTTGGGTTATGGTTTGGGTTATGGTTTGGGTAATGGTTTGGGTTATGGTTTGGGTTATGGTTTGGGTTATGGTTTGGGTTATGGTTTGGGTTATGGTTTGGGTTATGGTTTGGGTTATGGTTTGGGTTATGGTTTGGGTTATGGTTTGGGTTATGGTTTGGGTTATGGTTTGGGTTATGGTTTGGGTTATGGTTTGGGTTATGGTTTGGGTTATGGTTTGGGTTATGGTTTGGGTTATGGTTTGGGTTATGGTTTGGGTTATGGTTTGGGTTATGGTTTGGGTTATGGTTTGGGTTATGGTTTGGGTTATGGTTTGGGTTATGGTTTGGGTTATGGTTTGGGTTATGGTTTGGGTTATGGTTTGGGTTATGGTTAGGGTTAGGGTTATTGTTAGGGGTTGGGGGTTATGGTTTGGGTTATGGTTATTGTTAGGGGTTGGGGGTTATGGTTTGGGTTATGGTTATGGTTGGGGTTATGGCTATGGATGGGATTATGGTTTGGGTTAGGGTTCTTGTTAGGGGTTAGGGGTTATGGTTTGGGTTAGGGTTATTGTTAGGGGTTGGGGTTATGGTTTGGTTGAGGGTTATTGTTAGGGGTTAGGGGTTATGTTTTGGGTTATGGTTATGGTTTGGGTTATGGTTGGGGTTATGGTTTGGGTTATGGTTTGGGTTATGGTTTGGGTTATGGTTTGGGTTATGGTTTGGGTTATGGTTTGGGTTATGGTTTGGGTTATGGTTTGGGTTATGGTTTGGGTTAGGGTTATTGTTAGGGGTTGGGGGTTATGGTTTGGGTTATGGTTATTGTTAGGGGTTGGGGGTTATGGTTTGGGTTATGGTTATGGTTGGGGTTATGGCTATGGATGGGATAATGGTTTGGGTTAGGGTTCTTGTTAGGGGTTAGGGGTTATGGTTTGGGTTATGGTTATGGTTTAGGTTAGGGTTATTGTTAGGGGTTGGGGTTATGGTTTGGGCTAGGGTTATTGTAAGGGATTAGGGGTTATGGTTTGGGTTATGGTTATGATTGGGGTTATGGTTTGGGTTAGGGTTATTGTTAGGGGTTGGGGTTATGGTTTTGTTGAGGGTTATTGTTAGGGGTTAGGGGTTATGTTTTGGGTTATGGTTATGGTTTGGGTTATGGTTATGGTTGGGGTTATGGTTTAGGTTAGGGTTATTGTTAGGGGTTGGGGTTATGGTTTGGGTTAGGGTTATTGTTAGGGGTTAGGGGTTATGGTTTGGGTTATGGTTATGGTTGGGGTTATGGTTATGGTTTGGGTTAGGTTTTTGGGTTAGGGTTATTGTTAGGGGTTGGGGTTATGGTTTGGGTTAGGGTTATTGTTAGGGGTTAGGGGTTATGGTTATTGTTAGGGGTTGGGGTTATGGTTTGGGTTAGGGTTATTGTTAGGGGTTATGGTTTGGGTTAGGGATATTGTTACGGGTTAGGGGTTATGGTTTGGGTTAGGGTTAGGGTTATTGTTAGGGGTTGGGGTTAGGGTTTGGGTTATGGTTGGGGTTATGGTTGGTGTTATGGTTGGGGTTATCGGTTAGGGTTATGGTTATGGTTGGGGATATGGTTGGAGTTATGGCTATGGTTGGGAATATGGTTTTGGTTGGGGTTATGGTTATGGTTGGGAATCTGGTTATGGTTTGGGTTAGGGTTATGGTTTGGGTTAGGGTTATGGTTTGGGTTAGGGTTATGGTTTGGGTTAGGGTTATTGTTTGGGTTATTGTTTGGGTTATGGTTTGGGTTATGGTTTGGGTTATGGTTTGGGTTATGGTTTGGGTTATGGTTTGGGTTATGGTTTGGGTTATGGTTTGGGTTATGGTTTGGGTTATGGTTTGGGTTATGGTTTGGGTTATGGTTTGGGTTATGGTTTGGGTTATGGTTTGGGTTATGGTTTGGGTTATGGTTTGGGTTATGGTTTGGGTTATGGTTTGGGTTATGGTTTGGGTTATGGTTATGGTTGGGGTTATGGCTATGGATGGGATTATTGTTTGGGTTAGGGTTCTTGTTAGGGGTTATGGTTTAGGTTAGGGTTATTGTTAGGGGTTGGGGTTATGGTTTGGGTTAGGGTTATTGTAAGGGATTAGGGGTTATGGTTTGGGTTATGGTTATGATTGGGGTTATGGTTTGGGTTAGGGTTATTGTTAAGGGTTGGGGTTATGGTTTGGTTGAGGGTTATTGTTAGGGGTTAGGGGTTATGTTTTGGGTTATGGTTATGGTTTGGGTTATGGTTGGGGTTATGGTTTGGGTTATGGTTTGGGTTATGGTTTGGGTTATGGTTTGGGTTATGGTTTGGGTTATGGTTTGGGTTATGGTTTGGGTTAGGGTTATTGTTAGGGGTTGGGGGTTATGGTTTGGGTTATGGTTATTGTTAGGGGTTGGGGGTTATGGTTTGGGTTATGGTTATGGTTGGGGTTATGGCTATGGATGGGATAATGGTTTGGGTTAGGGTTCTTGTTAGGGGTTAGGGGTTATGGTTTGGGTTATGGTTATGGTTTAGGTTAGGGTTATTGTTAGGGGTTGGGGTTATGGTTTGGGCTAGGGTTATTGTAAGGGATTAGGGGTTATGGTTTGGGTTATGGTTATGATTGGGGTTATGGTTTGGGTTAGGGTTATTGTTAGGGGTTGGGGTTATGGTTTTGTTGAGGGTTATTGTTAGGGGTTAGGGGTTATGTTTTGGGTTATGGTTATGGTTTGGGTTATGGTTATGGTTGGGGTTATGGTTTAGGTTAGGGTTATTGTTAGGGGTTGGGGTTATGGTTTGGGTTAGGGTTATTGTTAGGGGTTAGGGGTTATGGTTTGGGTTATGGTTTGGGTTATGGTTATGGTTGGGGTTATGGGTATGGTTTGGGTTAGGTTTTGGGTTAGGGTTATTGTTAGGGGTTGGGGTTATGGTTTGGGTTAGGGTTAGTGTTAGGGGTTAGGGGTTATGGTTTGGGTTATGGTTATTGTTAGGGGTTGGGGTTATGGTTTGGGTTAGGGTTATTGTTAGGGGTTATGGTTTGGGGTAGGGATCATGTTAGGGGTTATGGTTTGGGTTAGGGTTAGGGTTAGGGTTATTGTTAGGGGTTGGGGTTAGGGTTTGGGTTATGGTTGGGGTTATGGTTGGTGTTATGGTTGGGGTTATCGGTTAGGGTTATGGTTATGGTTGGGGATATGGTTGGAGTTATGGCTATGGTTGGGAATATGGTTTTGGTTGGGGTTATGGTTATGGTTGGGAATCTGGTTATGGTTGGGGTTATGGTTTGGGTTAGGGTTCTTGTTAGGGGTTTGGGTTAGGGTTATTGTTAGGGGTTAGGGGTTATGGTTTGGGTTATGGTTATGGTTATGGTTGGGGTTATGGTTGGGGTTATGGTTTAGGTTAGGGTTATTTTTAGGGGTTGGGGTTATGGTTTGGGTTATGGTTTAGGTTAGGGTTATTGTTAGGGGTTGGGGTTATGGTTTGGGTTAGGGTTATTGTTAGGGATTTGGGTTATGGTTTGGGTTAGGGTTATTGGTAGGGGTTATGGTTATGGTTGGGGTTATGGTTTGGGTTAGGGTTATTGTTAGGGTTTAGGGGTTATGGTTTGGTTTATGGTTATGCTTAAGGTTATGTTTGGGGTTATGGTTAAGTTAAGGGTTATTGTTAGGGTTTAGGGGTTATGGTTTGGTTTGCGGTTATGGTTAAGGTTATGGTTGGGGTTAAGGTTTGGGTTAGCGTTATTTTTAGGGGTTAGGGGTTAGGGTTATTGTTGGGGTTATGGTTATGGATGGGATTATGGTTTGGGTTAGGGTTATTGTTAGGCATTTGGGTTATGGTTTGGGTTAGGGTTATTGGTAGGGGTTAGGGGTTATGGTAATGTTAGGGGTTATGGTTTAGGTTAGGGTTGTTGTTAGGGGTTGGGGTTATGGTTTGGGTTAGGGTTATTGTTAGGCGTTGGGGTTATGGTTTGGGTTAGGGTTATTGTTAGGGGTTAGGGGTTATGGTTTGGGTTATGGTTTGGGTTATGGTTTGGGTTATGGTTTGGGTTATGGTTTGGGTTATGGTTTGGGTTATGGTTTGGGTTATGGTTTGGGTTATGGTTTGGGTTATGGTTTGGGTTATGGTTTTGGTTATGGTTTGGGTTATGGTTTGGGTTATGGTTTGGGTTATGGTTTGGGTTATGGTTTGGGTTATGGTTTGGGTTATGGTTTGGGTTATGGTTTGGGTTATGGTTTGGGTTATGGTTTGGGTTAGGGTTATATTTAGGGGTTGGGGGTTATGGTTTGGGTTATGGTAATGGTTGGGGTTATGGCTATGGATGGGATTATGGTTTGGGTTAGGGTTCTTGTTAGGGGTTATGGTTTAGGTTAGGGTTATTGTTAGGGGTTGGGGTTATGGTTTGGGTTAGGGTTATTGTAAGGGATTAGGGGTTATGGTTTGGGTTATGGTTATGATTGGGGTTATGGTTTGGGTTAGGGTTGGGGTTATGGTTTGGTTGAGGGTTATTGTTAGGGGTTAGGGGTTATGTTTTGGGTTATGATTATGGTTTGGGTTATGGTTATGGTTGGGGTTATGGTTTAGGTTAGGGTTATTGTCAGGGGTTGGGGTTATGGTTTGGGTTAGGGTTATTGTTAGGGGTTAGGGGTTATGGTTTGGTTCTCTTATTTTCTCTTTCTCTTTTTTTCTCTTTCTCTCTTTTTCTCTTTATTTCTCTTTTTTTTCTCTCTCTCTCCCCCCGACCGCCGCCTCTCTCTCTCCCTCCTCTTCTTCTCTCTCTCCCTCCTCTTCTTCTCCTCTCTCTGTCTCTCCCTCCTCTTCTTCTCCTCTCTCTGTCTCTCCCTCCTCTTCTTCTCCTCTCTCTCTCTCTCTCTCTCTCTCTCTCTCCCTCCTCTCCTTCTCCTCTCTCTATCTTTCTCTTTCTTGTCGAGCTACCACTATATATTGTCAATTTTAAATGATAATATATATTGTTGTGCCTTGTATTTTTTTCAAAGTAAAAAGTACTGCAGCAACACGTTCTCAATCCATACCACTTTACAGGTTCTTTTGGGCGCCAACGCAAGTTGTCTCAAGATGTCGTCTTATGTAAGTTTCTTCTAATTGATTTGACTTTTAATTGACTATAACCCTGACTTTTAATTGACTATAACCCTAACCCTGAAACTAGTTTATTCGTAGGCAAGATTAATGACATAACCCGCAATTGGTCTTGAAAACCAAAATGCCTCCCATACGCTTTGATTTGAAAATTACTTCCCAGTAATATGATCTCCTGCTGCCATCTTGTGGCCGTTTGGAAAAAGTGCACCCTGCAATTATTTTTTTCCGACCCAAAAACCCTGCAATATTGTCCAGTAATGTGGCGCCCCAAAAGAGGTGACCCCCCACCCCCCACCACACACACAGTCGGTCATAAAAAGGCTTTCGGTTTCTATGTGATAAATGGCACTTTTTTCCCCCATTTTCTCATCCAGAGTGGGACGAGTTGTCGTCAGACGAAGAATTTAAAGACCGGGACGATTCCCGGTAGGCGTGCCGGGAGGCCGTCTATCCGTCTGTTTTCCAGGGAAGTTGGAACCGACATCTCCCCCCTCCCCACAGGTCATTTTCCACTTTGACCAACAAGGTGAACCGAGCCCTGCCTGTCTTCAACAAGGTATTCACCTGGCGCGTCGAGGTCCTCTGGCAGCACGTGGTGAAGCTCCGCGCCCTGGCCGGCCACCTGGCCACCTTCCAACAGAAGGCCAAAGTAACCGGCGTGACGGCCATCGCCGGCCTGGCCCTGACGCCCTTCACCTTTGGGGCCTCGCTCATCGCCACGGCCGGAGGGATCAGATCAGCTTCCGCCAGCATCTCGGACAACGTCAATGTCTTCTCCTCCCCCCGGCCGCCCCCCTTCTCCTCCCCCCGACCGCTGCCCCCCCTCTCCCTCCTCTTCCCCCCCTCTCCCTCCTCTTCCCCCCCTCTCCCCCCTCTCCCCCCCTCTCCCTCCTCTTCCCCCCCTCTCCCTCCTCTTCCCCCCCTCTCCCTCCTCTTCCCCCCTCTCCCTCCTCTTCCCCCCCTCTCCCTCCTCTTCCCCTCCCTCTTCCCCTCCCTCTTCTTCCTCTTCCTCTTCTTCTTCTTCTTCTTGTTCCTCTTCTTCTTGTTCCTCTTCTTCTTGTTCCTCTTCCTCTTGTTCTTCTTCCGCTTGTTCGTCTTCCTCTTGTTCTTCTTCCTCTTCTTCTTCTTCTTCTTCTTCTTCCTCTTCTTCTTCTTCTTCTTCCTCTTCTTCTTCTTCTTCTTCTTCTTCTTCTTCTTCTTCCTCTTCTTCTTCCTCTTCTTCTTCCTCTTCTTCTTCCTCTTCTTCTTCCTCTTCTTCTTCCTCTTCTTCTTCCTCTTCTTCTTCTTCTTCTTCTTCTTCTTCTTCCTCTTCTTTCTCTCTCTCTTTTTCTCTCTTTCTCTCGCACTCGTTCTCGCGCTCGTTCTCGCGCTCGTTCTCGCTCTCAACCATAACTCTCGCGCCCGCCCGTTCGCTCTCGCGCCCGCCCGTTCGCTCTCGCGCTCGTTCTCGCTCTCAACCATAACTCTCGCGCCCGCCCATTCGCTCTCGCGCCCGCCCGTTCGCTCTCGCCGCCCGTTCGCACTCGCGCCCGCTCGCTCTCGCGCCCGCTCGCTCTCGTTCGCGCTCGTTTGCTCTCGCGCTCTCTCTCTCTGTCGTTTGCTCCCACGCTCTCTCTCTCTCTCGTTTGCTCCCACGCTCTCTCTCTCTCGTTTGCTCCCGCGCTCTCTCTCTCTCTCGTTTGCTCTCTTGCTCTCTTGCTCTCTTGCTCTCTTGCTCTCTTGCTCTCTCGCTCTCTCTCGCTCTCTCTCACTCCCTCTCGCTCTCTCTCAGCCGCCGCCTCTTTCCGTCTCGTCTCACTTACGCCCTTCCTTCCTTTCTTCTTCACAGGATACGGACAGTTTGATGGGGTGGTGGAATACAGTGAAACGTGAGTAATTGAAACTTAAATGTACAAGATGTTATTTTTTTCCATTTTGGAGCCAGCCAAGGCAAGGTTAGAGTCTGTAATTGGCAGATGCTCAGTCCATTTTTAACCGAGAGGGCCGTCCTGCCGGTCTTGTCTGGGACGTTTACCAGATAGTCGGTCATTAAAAGGCTTTCGGTTTATATGTGATAGATGGCACTTGTTTCCCCATTTTGTCATCCAGAGTGGGACGAGTTGTTGTCAGACGAAAAATCTAAAGACCAGGACGATTCCCGGTAGGCGTGCCAGGAGGCCGTCTATCCGTCTGTTTTCCAGGAAAGTTGGAACCGACATCTCCCCCCCCCCTCCCCCCCTCCCCACAGGTCCTTTGCCACTTTGGCCAACAAGGTGAACCGAGGCCTGCCTGTCTTCAACAAGGTATTCACCGGGCGTGCCGAGGTCCTCTGGCAGCACGTGGTTATGGTTGTTTGGGTTATGGTTTGGGTTAGGGTTATTGTTAGGGGTTGGGGGTTATGGTTTGGGTTATGGTTATGGTTGGGGTTATGGCTTGGATGGGATTATGGTTTGGGTTAGGGTTATTGTTAGGGGTTGGGGGTTATGGTTTGGGTTATGGTTATGGTTGGGGTTATGGCTATGGATGGGATTATGGTTTGGGTTAGGGTTCTTGTTAGGGGTTATGGTTTAGGTTAGGGTTATTGTTAGGGGTTGGGGTTATGGTTTGGGTTAGGGTTATTGTAAGGGATTAGGGGTTATGGTTTGGGTTATGGTTATGATTGGGGTTATGGTTTGGGTTAGGGTTATTGTTAGGGGTTGGGGTTATGGTTTGGTTGAGGGTTATTGTTAGGGGTTAGGGGTTATGTTTTGGGTTATGGTTTGGGTTATGGTTTGGGTTATGGTTTGGGTTATGGTTTGGGTTATGGTTGGGGTTATGGTTGGGGTTATGGTTTGGGTTATGGTTTGGGTTATGGTTTGGGTTATGGTTTGGGTTATGGTTTGGGTTATGGTTTGGGTTATGGTTTGGGTTATGGTTTGGGTTATGGTTTGGGTTATGGTTTGGGTTAGGGTTATTGTTAGGGGTTGGGGGTTATGGTTTTGGTTATGGTTATGATTGGGGTTATGGTTTGGGTTAGGGTTATTGTTAGGGGTTGGGGTTATGGTTTTGTTGAGGGTTACTGTTAGGGGTTAGGGGTTATGTTTTGGGTTATGGTTATGGTTTGGGTTATGGTTATGGTTGGGGTTATGGTTTAGGTTAGGGTTATTGTTAGGGGTTGGGGTTATGGTTTGGGTTAGGGTTATTGTTAGGGGTTAGGGGTTATGGTTTGGGTTATGGTTTGGGTTATGGTTTGGGTTATGGTTTGGGTTATGGTTTGGGTTATGGTTTGGGTTATGGTTTGGGTTATGGTTTGGGTTATGGTTTGGGTTATGGTTTGGGTTATGGTTTGGGTTATGGTTTGGGTTATGGTTTTGGTTATGGTTTGGGTTATGGTTATGGTTGGGGTTATGGGTATGGTTTGGGTTAGGTTTTGGGTTAGGGTTATTGTTAGGGGTTGGGGTTATGGTTTGGGTTAGGGTTATTGTTAGGGGTTAGGGGTTATGGTTTGGGTTATGGTTATTGTTAGGGGTTGGGGTTATGGTTTGGGTTAGGGTTATTGTTAGGGGTTATGGTTTGGGGTAGGGATATTGTTAGGGGTTAGGGGTTATGGTTTGGGTTAGGGTTAGGGTTATTGTTAGGGGTTGGGGTTAGGGTTTGGGTTATGGTTGGGGTTATGGTTGGTGTTATGGTTGGGGTTATCGGTTAGGGTTATGGTTATGGTTGGGGATATGGTTGGAGTTATGGCTATGGTTGGGAATACTGTTTTGGTTGGGGTTATGGTTATGGTTGGGAATCTGGTTATGGTTGGGGTTATGGTTTGGGTTAGGGTTCTTGTTAGGGGTTTGGGTTAGGGTTATTGTTAGGGGTTAGGGGTTATGGTTTGGGTTATGGTTATGGTTATGGTTGGGGTTATGGTTGGGGTTATGGTTGGGGTTATGGTTTAGGTTAGGGTTATTGTTAGGGGTTGGGGTTATGGTTTGGGTTAGGGTTATTGTTAGGGATTTGGGTTATGGTTTGGGTTAGGGTTATTGGTAGGGGTTAGGGGTTATGGTTATGGTTGGGGTTATGGTTTGGGTTAGGGTTATTGTTAGGGTTTAGGGGTTATGGTTTGGTTTACGGTTATGCTTAAGGTTATGTTTGGGGTTATGGTTAAGGTTAGGGTTATTGTTAGGGTTTAGGGGTTATGGTTTGGTTTGCGGTTATGGTTAAGGTTATGGTTGGGGTTAAGGTTTGGGTTAGCGTTATTTTTAGGGGTTAGGGGTTAGGGTTATTGTTGGGGTTATGGTTATGGATGGGATTATGGTTTGGGTTAGGGTTATTGTTAGGCATTTGGGTTATGGTTTGGGTTAGGGTTATTGGTAGGGGTTAGGGGTTATGGTAATGTTTGGGGTTATGGTTTAGGTTAGGGTTGTTGTTAGGGGTTGGGGTTATGGTTTGGGTTAGGGTTATTGTTAGGCGTTGGGGTTATGGTTTGGGTTAGGGTTATTGTTAGGGGTTAGGGGTTATGGTTTGGGTTATGGTTTGGGTTATGGTTTGGGTTATGGTTTGGGTTATGGTTTGGGTTATGGTTTGGGTTATGGTTTGGGTTATGGTTTGGGTTATGGTTTGGGTTATGGTTTGGGTTATGGTTTGGGTTATGGTTTGGGTTATGGTTTGGGTTATGGTTTGGGTTATGGTTTGGGTTATGGTTTGGGTTATGGTTTGGGTAATGGTTTGGGTTATGGTTTGGGTTATGGTTTGGGTTATGGTTTGGGTTATGGTTTGGGTTATGGTTTGGGTTATGGTTTGGGTTATGGTTTGGGTTATGGTTTGGGTTATGGTTTGGGTTATGGTTTGGGTTATGGTTTGGGTTATGGTTTGGGTTATGGTTTGGGTTATGGTTTGGGTTATGGTTTGGGTTATGGTTTGGGTTATGGTTTGGGTTATGGTTTGGGTTATGGTTTGGGTTATGGTTTGGGTTATGGTTTGGGTTATGGTTTGGGTTATGGTTTGGGTTATGGTTTGGGTTATGGTTTGGGTTATGGTTTGGGTTATGGTTTGGGTTATGGTTTGGGTTATGGTTAGGGTTAGGGTTATTGTTAGGGGTTGGGGGTTATGGTTTGGGTTATGGTTATTGTTAGGGGTTGGGGGTTATGGTTTGGGTTATGGTTATGGTTGGGGTTATGGCTATGGATGGGATTATGGTTTGGGTTAGGGTTCTTGTTAGGGGTTAGGGGTTATGGTTTGGGTTAGGGTTATTGTTAGGGGTTGGGGTTATGGTTTGGTTGAGGGTTATTGTTAGGGGTTAGGGGTTATGTTTTGGGTTATGGTTATGGTTTGGGTTATGGTTGGGGTTATGGTTTGGGTTATGGTTTGGGTTATGGTTTGGGTTATGGTTTGGGTTATGGTTTGGGTTATGGTTTGGGTTATGGTTTGGGTTATGGTTTGGGTTATGGTTTGGGTTAGGGTTATTGTTAGGGGTTGGGGGTTATGGTTTGGGTTATGGTTATTGTTAGGGGTTGGGGGTTATGGTTTGGGTTATGGTTATGGTTGGGGTTATGGCTATGGATGGGATAATGGTTTGGGTTAGGGTTCTTGTTAGGGGTTAGGGGTTATGGTTTGGGTTATGGTTATGGTTTAGGTTAGGGTTATTGTTAGGGGTTGGGGTTATGGTTTGGGCTAGGGTTATTGTAAGGGATTAGGGGTTATGGTTTGGGTTATGGTTATGATTGGGGTTATGGTTTGGGTTAGGGTTATTGTTAGGGGTTGGGGTTATGGTTTTGTTGAGGGTTATTGTTAGGGGTTAGGGGTTATGTTTTGGGTTATGGTTATGGTTTGGGTTATGGTTATGGTTGGGGTTATGGTTTAGGTTAGGGTTATTGTTAGGGGTTGGGGTTATGGTTTGGGTTAGGGTTATTGTTAGGGGTTAGGGGTTATGGTTTGGGTTATGGTTATGGTTGGGGTTATGGTTATGGTTTGGGTTAGGTTTTTGGGTTAGGGTTATTGTTAGGGGTTGGGGTTATGGTTTGGGTTAGGGTTATTGTTAGGGGTTAGGGGTTATGGTTATTGTTAGGGGTTGGGGTTATGGTTTGGGTTAGGGTTATTGTTAGGGGTTATGGTTTGGGTTAGGGATATTGTTACGGGTTAGGGGTTATGGTTTGGGTTAGGGTTAGGGTTATTGTTAGGGGTTGGGGTTAGGGTTTGGGTTATGGTTGGGGTTATGGTTGGTGTTATGGTTGGGGTTATCGGTTAGGGTTATGGTTATGGTTGGGGATATGGTTGGAGTTATGGCTATGGTTGGGAATATGGTTTTGGTTGGGGTTATGGTTATGGTTGGGAATCTGGTTATGGTTTGGGTTAGGGTTATGGTTTGGGTTAGGGTTATGGTTTGGGTTAGGGTTATGGTTTGGGTTAGGGTTATTGTTTGGGTTATTGTTTGGGTTATGGTTTGGGTTATGGTTTGGGTTATGGTTTGGGTTATGGTTTGGGTTATGGTTTGGGTTATGGTTTGGGTTATGGTTTGGGTTATGGTTTGGGTTATGGTTTGGGTTATGGTTTGGGTTATGGTTTGGGTTATGGTTTGGGTTATGGTTTGGGTTATGGTTTGGGTTATGGTTTGGGTTATGGTTTGGGTTATGGTTTGGGTTATGGTTTGGGTTATGGTTTGGGTTATGGTTTGGGTTATGGTTTGGGTTATGGTTTGGGTTATGGTTTGGGTTATGGTTTGGGTTATGGTTTGGGTTATGGTTTGGGTTATGGTTTGGGTTATGGTTTGGGTTATGGTTTGGGTTATGGTTTGGGTTATGGTTTGGGTTATGGTTTGGGTTATGGTTTGGGTTATGGTTTGGGTTATGGTTTGGGTTATGGTTTGGGTTATGGTTTGGGTTATGGTTTGGGTTATGGTTAGGGTTAGGGTTATTGTTAGGGGTTGGGGGTTATGGTTTGGGTTATGGTTATTGTTAGGGGTTGGGGGTTATGGTTTGGGTTATGGTTATGGTTGGGGTTATGGCTATGGATGGGATTATGGTTTGGGTTAGGGTTCTTGTTAGGGGTTAGGGGTTATGGTTTGGGTTAGGGTTATTGTTAGGGGTTGGGGTTATGGTTTGGTTGAGGGTTATTGTTAGGGGTTAGGGGTTATGTTTTGGGTTATGGTTATGGTTTGGGTTATGGTTGGGGTTATGGTTTGGGTTATGGTTTGGGTTATGGTTTGGGTTATGGTTTGGGTTATGGTTTGGGTTATGGTTTGGGTTATGGTTTGGGTTATGGTTTGGGTTATGGTTTGGGTTATGGTTTGGGTTAGGGTTATTGTTAGGGGTTGGGGGTTATGGTTTGGGTTATGGTTATTGTTAGGGGTTGGGGGTTATGGTTTGGGTTATGGTTATGGTTGGGGTTATGGCTATGGATGGGATAATGGTTTGGGTTAGGGTTCTTGTTAGGGGTTAGGGGTTATGGTTTGGGTTATGGTTATGGTTTAGGTTAGGGTTATTGTTAGGGGTTGGGGTTATGGTTTGGGCTAGGGTTATTGTAAGGGATTAGGGGTTATGGTTTGGGTTATGGTTATGATTGGGGTTATGGTTTGGGTTAGGGTTATTGTTAGGGGTTGGGGTTATGGTTTTGTTGAGGGTTATTGTTAGGGGTTAGGGGTTATGTTTTGGGTTATGGTTATGGTTTGGGTTATGGTTATGGTTGGGGTTATGGTTTAGGTTAGGGTTATTGTTAGGGGTTGGGGTTATGGTTTGGGTTAGGGTTATTGTTAGGGGTTAGGGGTTATGGTTTGGGTTATGGTTATGGTTGGGGTTATGGTTATGGTTTGGGTTAGGTTTTTGGGTTAGGGTTATTGTTAGGGGTTGGGGTTATGGTTTGGGTTAGGGTTATTGTTAGGGGTTAGGGGTTATGGTTATTGTTAGGGGTTGGGGTTATGGTTTGGGTTAGGGTTATTGTTAGGGGTTATGGTTTGGGTTAGGGATATTGTTACGGGTTAGGGGTTATGGTTTGGGTTAGGGTTAGGGTTATTGTTAGGGGTTGGGGTTAGGGTTTGGGTTATGGTTGGGGTTATGGTTGGTGTTATGGTTGGGGTTATCGGTTAGGGTTATGGTTATGGTTGGGGATATGGTTGGAGTTATGGCTATGGTTGGGAATATGGTTTTGGTTGGGGTTATGGTTATGGTTGGGAATCTGGTTATGGTTTGGGTTAGGGTTATGGTTTGGGTTAGGGTTATGGTTTGGGTTAGGGTTATTGTTTGGGTTATTGTTTGGGTTATGGTTTGGGTTATGGTTTGGGTTATGGTTTGGGTTATGGTTTGGGTTATGGTTTGGGTTATGGTTTGGGTTATGGTTTGGGTTATGGTTTGGGTTATGGTTTGGGTTATGGTTTGGGTTATGGTTTGGGTTATGGTTTGGGTTATGGTTTGGGTTATGGTTTGGGTTATGGTTTGGGTTATGGTTTGGGTTATGGTTTGGGTTATGGTTTGGGTTATGGTTTGGGTTATGGTTTGGGTTATGGTTTGGGTTATGGTTTGGGTTATGGTTATGGTTGGGGTTATGGCTATGGATGGGATTATGGTTTGGGTTAGGGTTCTTGTTAGGGGTTATGGTTTAGGTTAGGGTTATTGTTAGGGGTTGGGGTTATGGTTTGGGTTAGGGTTATTGTAAGGGATTAGGGGTTATGGTTTGGGTTATGGTTATGATTGGGGTTATGGTTTGGGTTAGGGTTATTGTTAGGGGTTGGGGTTATGGTTTGGTTGAGGGTTATTGTTAGGGGTTAGGGGTTATGTTTTGGGTTATGGTTATGGTTTGGGTTATGGTTGGGGTTATGGTTTGGGTTATGGTTTGGGTTATGGTTTGGGTTATGGTTTGGGTTATGGTTTGGGTTATGGTTTGGGTTATGGTTTGGGTTATGGTTTGGGTTATGGTTTGGGTTATGGTTTGGGTTAGGGTTATTGTTAGGGGTTGGGGGTTATGGTTTGGGTTATGGTTATTGTTAGGGGTTGGGGGTTATGGTTTGGGTTATGGTTATGGTTGGGGTTATGGCTATGGATGGGATAATGGTTTGGGTTAGGGTTCTTGTTAGGGGTTAGGGGTTATGGTTTGGGTTATGGTTATGGTTTAGGTTAGGGTTATTGTTAGGGGTTGGGGTTATGGTTTGGGCTAGGGTTATTGTAAGGGATTAGGGGTTATGGTTTGGGTTATGGTTATGATTGGGGTTATGGTTTGGGTTAGGGTTATTGTTAGGGGTTGGGGTTATGGTTTTGTTGAGGGTTATTGTTAGGGGTTAGGGGTTATGTTTTGGGTTATGGTTATGGTTTGGGTTATGGTTATGGTTGGGGTTATGGTTTAGGTTAGGGTTATTGTTAGGGGTTGGGGTTATGGTTTGGGTTAGGGTTATTGTTAGGGGTTAGGGGTTATGGTTTGGGTTATGGTTTGGGTTATGGTTATGGTTGGGGTTATGGGTATGGTTTGGGTTAGGTTTTGGGTTAGGGTTATTGTTAGGGGTTGGGGTTATGGTTTGGGTTAGGGTTAGTGTTAGGGGTTAGGGGTTATGGTTTGGGTTATGGTTATTGTTAGGGGTTGGGGTTATGGTTTGGGTTAGGGTTATTGTTAGGGGTTATGGTTTGGGGTAGGGATCATGTTAGGGGTTATGGTTTGGGTTAGGGTTAGGGTTAGGGTTATTGTTAGGGGTTGGGGTTAGGGTTTGGGTTATGGTTGGGGTTATGGTTGGTGTTATGGTTGGTGTTATGGTTGGGGTTATTTGTTAGGGTTATGGTTATGGTTGGGGATATGGTTGGAGTTATGGCTATGGTTGGGAATATGGTTTTGGTTGGGGTTATGGTTATGGTTGGGAATCTGGTTATGGTTGGGGTTATGGTTTGGGTTAGGGTTCTTGTTAGGGGTTTGGGTTAGGGTTATTGTTAGGGGTTAGGGGTTATGGTTTGGGTTATGGTTATGGTTATGGTTGGGGTTATGGTTGGGGTTATGGTTTAGGTTAGGGTTATTGTTAGGGGTTGGGGTTATGGTTTGGGTTATGGTTTAGGTTAGGGTTATTGTTAGGGATTTGGGGTTATGGTTTGGGTTAGGGTTATTGTTAGGGATTTGGGTTATGGTTTGGGTTAGGGTTATTGGTAGGGGTTATGGTTATGGTTGGGGTTATGGTTTGGGTTAGGGTTATTGTTAGGGTTTAGGGGTTATGGTTTGGTTTATGGTTATGCTTAAGGTTATGTTTGGGGTTATGGTTAAGTTTAGGGTTATTGTTAGGGTTTAGGGGTTATGGTTTGGTTTGCGGTTATGGTTAAGGTTATGGTTGGGGTTAAGGTTTGGGTTAGCGTTATTTTTAGGGGTTAGGGGTTAGGGTTATTGTTGGGGTTATGGTTATGGATGGGATTATGGTTTGGGTTAGGGTTATTGTTAGGCATTTGGGTTATGGTTTGGGTTAGGGTTATTGGTAGGGGTTAGGGGTTATGGTTATGGTTGGGGTTATGGTTTAGGTTAGGGTTGTTGTTAGGGGTTGGGGTTATGGTTTGGGTTAGGGTTATTGTTAGGCGTTGGGGTTATGGTTTGGGTTAGGGTTATTGTTAGGGGTTAGGGGTTATGGTTTGGGTTATGGTTTGGGTTATGGTTTGGGTTATGGTTTGGGTTATGGTGTGGGTTATGGTTTGGGTTATGGTTTGGGTTATGGTTTGGGTTATGGTTTGGGTTATGGTTTGGGTTATGGTTTGGGTTATGGTTTGGGTTATGGTTTGGGTTATGGTTTGGGTTATGGTTTGGGTTATGGTTTGGGTTATGGTTTGGGTTATGGTTTGGGTTATGGTTTGGGTTATGGTTTGGGTTATGGTTTGGGTTATGGTTTGGGTTAGGGTTATGTTTAGGGGTTGGGGGTTATGGTTTGGGTTATGGTAATGGTTGGGGTTATGGCTATGGATGGGATTATGGTTTGGGTTAGGGTTCTTGTTAGGGGTTATGGTTTAGGTTAGGGTTATTGTTAGGGGTTGGGGTTATGGTTTGGGTTAGGGTTATTGTAAGGGATTAGGGGTTATGGTTTGGGTTATGGTTATGATTGGGGTTATGGTTTGGGTTAGGGTTGGGGTTATGGTTTGGTTGAGGGTTATTGTTAGGGGTTAGGGGTTATGTTTTGGGTTATGATTATGGTTTGGGTTATGGTTATGGTTGGGGTTATGGTTTAGGTTAGGGTTATTGTCAGGGTTTGGGGTTATGGTTTGGGTTAGGGTTATTGTTAGGGGTTAGGGGTTATGGTTTGGTTCTCTTATTTTCTCTTTCTCTTTTTTTCTCTTTCTCTCTTTTTCTCTTTATTTCTCTTTTTTCTCTCTCTCTCTCCCCCCGACCGCCGCCTCTCTCTCTCCCTCCTCTTCTTCTCTCTCTCCCTCCTCTTCTTCTCCTCTCTCTGTCTCTCCCTCCTCTTCTTCTCCTCTCTCTGTCTCTCCCTCCTCTTCTTCTCCTCTCTCTCTCTCTCTCTCTCTCCCTCCTCTCCTTCTCCTCTCTCTATCTTTCTCTTTCTTGTCGAGCTACCACTATATATTGTCAATTTTAAATGATAATATATATTGTTGTGCCTTGTATTTTTTTCAAAGTAAAAAGTACTGCAGCAACACGTTCTCAATCCATACCACTTTACAGGTTCTTTTGGGCGCCAACGCAAGTTGTCTCAAGATGTCGTCTTATGTAAGTTTCTTCTAATTGATTTGACTTTTAATTGACTATAACCCTGACTTTTAATTGACTATAACCCTAACCCTGAAACTAGTTTATTCGTAGGCAAGATTAATGACATAACCCGCAATTGGTCTTGAAAACCAAAATGCCTCCCATACGCTTTGATTTGAAAATTACTTCCCAGTAATATGATCTCCTGCTGCCATCTTGTGGCCGTTTGGAAAAAGTGCACCCTGCAATTATTTTTTTCCGACCCAAAAACCCTGCAATATTGTCCAGTAATGTGGCGCCCCAAAAGAGGTGACCCCCCACCCCCCACCACACACACAGTCGGTCATAAAAAGGCTTTCGGTTTCTATGTGATAAATGGCACTTTTTTCCCCCATTTTCTCATCCAGAGTGGGACGAGTTGTCGTCAGACGAAGAATTTAAAGACCGGGACGATTCCCGGTAGGCGTGCCGGGAGGCCGTCTATCCGTCTGTTTTCCAGGGAAGTTGGAACCGACATCTCCCCCCTCCCCACAGGTCATTTTCCACTTTGACCAACAAGGTGAACCGAGCCCTGCCTGTCTTCAACAAGGTATTCACCTGGCGCGTCGAGGTCCTCTGGCAGCACGTGGTGAAGCTCCGCGCCCTGGCCGGCCACCTGGCCACCTTCCACCAGAAGGCCAAAGTAACCGGCGTGACGGCCATCGCCGGCCTGGCCCTGACGCCCTTCACCTTTGGGGCCTCGCTCATCGCCACGGCCGGAGGGATCAGATCAGCTTCCGCCAGCATCTCGGACAACGTCAATGTCTTCTCCTCCCCCCGGCCGCCCCCCTTCTCCTCCCCCCGACCGCTGCCCCCCCTCTCCCTCCTCTTCCCCCCTCTCCCTCCTCTTCCCCCCCTCTCCCCCCCTCTCCCCCCCTCTCCCTCCTCTTCCCCCCCTCTCCCTCCTCTTCCCCTCCTCTCCCTCCTCTTCCCCCCTCTCCCTCCTCTTCCCCCCCTCTCCCTCCTCTTCCCCTCCCTCTTCCCCTCCCTCTTCTTCCTCTTCCTCTTCTTCTTCTTCTTCTTGTTCCTCTTCTTCTTGTTCCTCTTCTTCTTGTTCCTCTTCCTCTTGTTCTTCTTCCGCTTGTTCGTCTTCCTCTTGTTCTTCTTCCTCTTCTTCTTCTTCTTCTTCTTCCTCTTCTTCTTCTTCTTCCTCTTCCTCTTCTTCTTCTTCTTCTTCTTCTTCTTCTTCTTCTTCTTCTTCTTCTTCCTCTTCTTCTTCCTCTTCTTCTTCCTCTTCTTCTTCCTCTTCTTCTTCCTCTTCTTCTTCCTCTTCTTCTTCCTCTTCTTCTTCTTCTTCTTCTTCTTCTTCTTCCTCTTCTTTCTCTCTCTCTTTTTCTCTCTTTCTCTCGCACTCGTTCTCGCGCTCGTTCTCGCGCTCGTTCTCGCTCTCAACCATAACTCTCGCGCCCGCCCGTTCGCTCTCGCGCTCGTTCTCGCTCTCAACCATAACTCTCGCGCCCGCCCATTCGCTCTCGCGCCCGCCCGTTCGCTCTCGCCGCCCGTTCGCACTCGCGCCCGCTCGCTCTCGCGCCCGCTCGCTCTCGTTCGCGCTCGTTTGCTCTCGCGCTCTCTCTCTCTGTCGTTTGCTCCCACGCTCTCTCTCTCTCTCGTTTGCTCCCACGCTCTCTCTCTCTCGTTTGCTCCCGCGCTCTCTCTCTCTCTCGTTTGCTCTCTTGCTCTCTTGCTCTCTTGCTCTCTTGCTCTCTCGCTCTCTCTCGCTCTCTCTCACTCCCTCTCGCTCTCTCTCAGCCGCCGCCTCTTTCCGTCTCGTCTCACTTACGCCCTTCCTTCCTTTCTTCTTCACAGGATACGGACAGTTTGATGGGGTGGTGGAATACAGTGAAACGTGAGTAATTGAAACTTAAATGTACAAGATGTTATTTTTTTCCATTTTGGAGCCAGCCAAGGCAAGGTTAGAGTCGGTAATTGGCAGATGCTCAGTCCATTTTTAACCGAGAGGGCCGGCCTGCCGGTCTTGTCTGGGACGTTTACCAGATAGTCGGTCATTAAAAGGCTTTCGGTTTATATGTGATAGATGGCACTTGTTTCCCCATTTTGTCATCCAGAGTGGGACGAGTTGTTGTCAGACGAAAAATCTAAAGACCAGGACGATTCCCGGTAGGCGTGCCAGGAGGCCGTCTATCCGTCTGTTTTCCAGGAAAGTTGGAACCGACATCTCCCCCCCCTCCCCCCTCCCCACAGGTCCTTTGCCACTTTGGCCAACAAGGTGAACCGAGGCCTGCCTGTCTTCAGCAAGGTATTCACCGGGCGTGCCGAGGTCCTCTGGCAGCACATGGTTATGGTTGTTTGGGTTATGGTTTGGGTTAGGGTTATTGTTAGGGGTTGGGGGTTATGGTTTGGGTTATGGTTATGGTTGGGGTTATGGCTATGGATGGGATTATGGTTTGGGTTAGGGTTATTGTTAGGGGTTGGGGGTTATGGTTTGGGTTATGGTTCTTGTTAGGGGTTATGGTTTAGGTTAGGGTTATTGTTAGGGGTTGGGGTTATGGTTTGGGTTAGGGTTATTGTAAGGGATTAGGGGTTATGGTTTGGGTTATGGTTATGATTGGGGTTATGGTTTGGGTTAGGGTTATTGTTAGGGGTTGGGGTTATGGTTTGGTTGAGGGTTATTGTTAGGGGTTAGGGGTTATGTTTTGGGTTATGGTTATGGTTTGGGTTATGGTTATGGTTGGGGTTATGGTTTGGGTTATGGTTTGGGTTATGGTTTGGGTTATGGTTTGGGTTATGGTTTGGGTTATGGTTTGGGTTATGGTTTGGGTTATGGTTTGGGTTATGGTTTGGGTTATGGTTTGGGTTATGGTTTGGGTTAGGGTTATTGTTAGGGGTTGGGGGTTATGGTTTGGGTTATGGTTATTGTTAGGGGTTGGGGGTTATGGTTTGGGTTATGGTTATGGTTGGGGTTATGGCTATGGATGGGATTATGGTTTGGGTTAGGGTTCTTGTTAGGGGTTAGGGGTTATGGTTTGGGTTATGGTTTAGGTTAGGGTTATTGTTAGGGGTTGGGGTTATGGTTTGGGCTAGGGTTATTGTAAGGGATTAGGGGTTATGGTTTGGGTTATGGTTATGATTGGGGTTATGGTTTGGGTTAGGGTTATTGTTAGGGGTTGGGGTTATGGTTTTGTTGAGGGTTATTGTTAGGGGTTATGTTTTGGGTTATGGTTATGGTTTGGGTTATGGTTATGGTTGGGGTTATGGTTTAGGTTAGGGTTATTGTTAGGGGTTGGGGTTATGGTTTGGGTTAGGGTTATTGTTAGGGGTTAGGGGTTATGGTTTGGGTTATGGTTATGGTTGGGGTTATGGGTATGGTTTGGGTTAGGTTTTGGGTTAGGGTTATTGTTAGGGGTTGGGGTTATGGTTTGGGTTAGGGTTATTGTTAGGGGTTAGGGGTTATGGTTTGGGTTATGGTTATTGTTAGGGGTTGGGGTTATGGTTTGGGTTAGGGTTATTGTTAGGGGTTATGGTTTGGGTTAGGGATATTGTTAGGGGTTAGGGGTTATGGTTTGGGTTAGGGATATTGTTAGGGGTTAGGGGTTATGGTTTGGGTTAGGGTTAGGGTTATTGTTAGGGGTTGGGGTTAGGGTTTGGGTTATGGTTGGGGTTATGGTTGGTGTTATGGTTGGGGTTATCGGTTAGGGTTATGGTTATGGTTGGGGATACGGTTGGAGTTATGGCTATGGTTGGGAATATGGTTTTGGTTGGGGTTATGGTTATGGTTGGGAATCTGGTTATGGTTGGGGTTATGGTTTGGGTTAGGGTTCTTGTTAGGGGTTTGGGTTAGGGTTATTGTTAGGGGTTAAGGTTTATGGTTTGGGTTATGGTTATGGTTATGGTTGGGGTTATGGTTGGGGTTATGGTTTAGGTTAGGGTTATTGTTAGGGGTTGGGGTTATGGTTTGGGTTAGGGTTATTGTTAGGGATTTGGGTTATGGTTTGGGTTAGGGTTATTGGTAGGGGTTAGGGGTTATGGTTATGGTTGGGGTTATGGTTTGGGTTAGGGTTATTGTTAGGGTTTAGGGGTTATGGTTTGGTTTACGGTTATGCTTAAGGTTATGTTTGGGGTTATGGTTAAGGTTAGGGTTATTGTTAGGGTTTAGGGGTTATGGTTTGGTTTGCGGTTATGGTTAAGGTTATGGTTGGGGTTAAGGTTTGGGTTAGCGTTATTTTTAGGGGTTAGGGGTTAGGGTTATTGTTGGGGTTATGGTTATGGATGGGATTATGGTTTGGGTTAGGGTTATTGTTAGGCATTTGGGTTATGGTTTGGGTTAGGGTTATTGGTAGGGGTTAGGGGTTATGGTTATGGTTGGGGTTATGGTTTAGGTTAGGGTTGTTGCTAGGGGTTGGGGTTATGGTTTGGGTTAGGAATATGGTTTTGGTTGGGGTTATGGTTATGGTTGGGAATCTGGTTATGGTTGGGGTTATGGTTTGGGTTAGGGTTCTTGTTAGGGGTTTGGGTTAGGGTTATTGTTAGGGGTTAAGGTTTATGGTTTGGGTTATGGTTATGGTTATGGTTGGGGTTATGGTTGGGGTTATGGTTTAGGTTAGGGTTATTGTTAGGGGTTGGGGTTATGGTTTGGGTTAGGGTTATTGTTAGGGATTTGGGTTATGGTTTGGGTTAGGGTTATTGGTAGGGGTTAGGGGTTATGGTTATGGTTGGGGTTATGGTTTGGGTTAGGGTTATTGTTAGGGTTTAGGGGTTATGGTTTGGTTTACGGTTATGCTTAAGGTTATGTTTGGGGTTATGGTTAAGGTTAGGGTTATTGTTAGGGTTTAGGGGTTATGGTTTGGTTTGCGGTTATGGTTAAGGTTATGGTTGGGGTTAAGGTTTGGGTTAGCGTTATTTTTAGGGGTTAGGGGTTAGGGTTATTGTTGGGGTTATGGTTATGGATGGGATTATGGTTTGGGTTAGGGTTATTGTTAGGCATTTGGGTTATGGTTTGGGTTAGGGTTATTGGTAGGGGTTAGGGGTTATGGTTATGGTTGGGGTTATGGTTTAGGTTAGGGTTGTTGCTAGGGGTTGGGGTTATGGTTTGGGTTAGGGTTATTGTTAGGCGTTGGGGTTATGGTTTGGGTTAGGGTTATTGTTAGGGGTTAGGGGTTATGGTTTGGGTTATGGTTTGGGTTATGGTTTGGGTTATGGTTTGGGTTATGGTTTGGGTTATGGTTTGGGTTATGGTTTGGGTTATGGTTTGGGTTATGGTTTGGGTTATGGTTTGGGTTATGGTTTGGGTTATGGTTTGGGTTATGGTTTGGGTTAGGGTTATTGTTAGGGGTTGGGGGTTATTATTTGGGTTATGGTTATGATTGGGGTTATGGTTTGGGTTAGGGTTATTGTTAGGGGTTGGGGTTATGGTTTTGTTGAGGGTTACTGTTAGGGGTTAGGGGTTATGTTTTGGGTTATGGTTATGGTTTGGGTTATGGTTATGGTTGGGGTTATGGTTTAGGTTAGGGTTATTGTTAGGGGTTGGGGTTATGGTTTGGGTTAGGGTTATTGTTAGGGGTTAGGGGTTATGGTTTGGGTTATGGTTTGGGTTATGGTTTGGGTTATGGTTTGGGTTATGGTTTGGGTTATGGTTTGGGTTATGGTTTGGGTTATGGTTTGGGTTATGGTTATGGTTGGGGTTATGGGTATGGTTTGGGTTAGGTTTTGGGTTAGGGTTATTGTTAGGGGTTGGGGTTATGGTTTGGGTTAGGGTTATTGTTAGGGGTTAGGGGTTATGGTTTGGGTTATGGTTATTGTTAGGGGTTGGGGTTATGGTTTGGGTTAGGGTTATTGTTAGGGGTTATGGTTTGGGTTAGGGATATTGTTAGGGGTTAGGGGTTATGGTTTGGGTTAGGGTTAGGGTTATTGTTAGGGGTTGGGGTTAGGGTTTGGGTTATGGTTGGGGTTATGGTTGGTGTTATGGTTGGGGTTATCGGTTAGGGTTATGGTTATGGTTGGGGATACGGTTGGAGTTATGGCTATGGTTGGGAATATGGTTTTGGTTGGGGTTATGGTTATGGTTGGGAATCTGGTTATGGTTGGGGTTATGGTTTGGGTTAGGGTTCTTGTTAGGGGTTTGGGTTAGGGTTATTGTTAGGGGTTAGGGGTTATGGTTTGGGTTATGGTTATGGTTATGGTTGGGGTTATGGTTGGGGTTATGGTTTAGGTTAGGGTTATTGTTAGGGGTTGGGGTTATGGTTTGGGTTAGGGTTATTGTTAGGGATTTGGGTTATGGTTTGGGTTAGGGTTATTGGTAGGGGTTAGGGGTTATGGTTATGGTTGGGGTTATGGTTTGGGTTAGGGTTATTGTTAGGGTTTAGGGGTTATGGTTTGGTTTACGGTTATGCTTAAGGTTATGTTTGGGGTTATGGTTAAGGTTAGGGTTATTGTTAGGGTTTAGGGGTTATGGTTTGGTTTGCGGTTATGGTTAAGGTTATGGTTGGGGTTAAGGTTTGGGTTAGCGTTATTTTTAGGGGTTAGGGTTATTGTTGGGGTTATGGTTATGGATGGGATTATGGTTTGGGTTAGGGTTATTGTTAGGCATTTGGGTTATGGTTTGGGTTAGGGTTATTGGTAGGGGTTAGGGGTTATGGTTATGGTTGGGGTTATGGTTTAGGTTAGGGTTGTTGCTAGGGGTTGGGGTTATGGTTTGGGTTAGGGTTATTGTTAGGCGTTGGGGTTATGGGTTAAGGAACGGCCAGCTCCTCAAAGTCACATCCAGGGTCCACGTGCTCAACACTCCCGCCACCACCGGCATTCAGATCAGCCAGGCGTGCAAGGAGGACTTTGGCCAGTACACCGTCACGGCCAGCAACGACGCGGGCACCCTGAGCCGGAAGCTGGCCGTCATTATCCTGGACAAGCCGGGCCCGCCCGGCGGTCCGCTCCGGATCGGGGAGGTCGGCGACACCTTCGTCCACCTCTCGTGGGAGCCCCCCGTCTACAAGGGGGGTTGCCAGGTCAAGCATTACATTGTGGAAAAGAGAGAGACCACGGGCAACACCTGGCAGCCGGTGGCCACGCAGCTGGCCCGCACCGCTCTCAAAGTGAGCAAGCTCGAGACCGGCGGCGAGTACCAGTTTAGGGTGGTGGCGGAGAACCGATACGGAAGAGGCGCCCCTCTGGACTCCAAGGCGGTGACGGTCCAGTACCCCTACAAGCCGCCGGGCCCCCCGGGGACACCTTTCGTCAAGTCCGCCACCAAAGAGATGATGGTGGTGGAATGGAAGGAGCCGGTCAACGACGGCGGGAGCGCCGTCAGCGGCTACCACCTGGAGAGCAAAGAGCGCAGCAGCATCTTGTGGAACAAGCTGAACAAGACCCCCATCGCCGACACCCTCTTCAAGATCTGCAACCTGGAAGAAGGCGTCGGATACGAGTTCCGGGTCTCGGCCCAAAATATCATGGGCGTGGGCCGGTGCAGCAAAGTCTCCGAGTCCTTCGTGGCCCGCGACCCCTGCGACCTCCCCGGCGCGCCCCAGGCCCTGAGCGTCTCCAAAGACCACATCCAGATCGGCTGGACCAAGCCCCGGTACGACGGCGGCAGCAAAGTCAACGGCTACATCGTGGAGAAGAGAGAGCCCGACTCCCCCGACGCCCGCTGGGTGCGGGAGAACTTCACCAATATCGCCGAGACCCAATACCAGGCGGGCGGTCTGACGGAGAACCGGCGATACGAGTTCAGGGTGGTGGCCCGCAACGCCGCCGGCGTCTTCAGCCCGCCCTCCGACAGCTCGGGGGCCATCACCGCTACCGACGAGGTGGAGCCGCCCGGGGCCTCCATGGACCCCAAGTACCGGGACGTCATCGTGGTCAACGCCGGAGAGAATCTCACCATGGACGCCGACCTCCACGGCAAGCCGCTCCCCGACGCCGTCTGGCTCAAGGGAGGCAAGGAGCTGGGCGCGGCGCCGCGCGTCCAGATCAAGAATACCGCCAAACGCGCCGCCGTCACCATCAAGGATGTGACCAAATGGGACGGCGGCCAATACCAGCTGCTACTGAAAAACCTGGGGGGCAGCAAGAGCTTCCCCGTCACGCTCAAAGTGCTGGACAAGCCGGGCCAACCCACGGGCCCCCTGAGGGTGACGGCCATCACGGCCGACGGCTGCGACGTGGCCTGGTCGGAGCCCGCCCTGGACGGCGGCGCCCCCATCCACCACTACCTCCTGGAGAAGCGGGAGACCAGCATTTTGTCCTGGACGCTGGCCGCCGACGACATCGGCCGTCTCTGCCACCGATTGAGCAACCTGCTGGCGGGCAACGAGTACCTGCTGCGAGTCAGGGCCGTCAACAAGTACGGCACGGGCGACTACCTGGCGGGCGAGCCCTTCGTGGCCCGCAGCCCGTACAAGCCCCCGGGCCCCCCCGGCACGCCGGAGGCCGGCCAGATCACCAAGGATTCCATGCTGCTTTCGTGGGCCGTCCCGGAACAGACCGGCGGGGCCGACATCCTGGGCTACCACCTGGAGAAACGCGACCGAGACGGCGTGCGCTGGACCAAGTGCAACAGACAAAAACTGACCCAAACGCTCTTCGCGGCCACGGGACTGAGCGCCCGTCACTTTTACGAGTTCCGGGTGGCGGCCGAGAACCGGGCCGGGGTGGGAGAGCCCAGCGAGCCGTCGCTCTTCTACAGAGCCTGCGACGCCACCCAGCCCCCCGGACCCCCTCGCCACCCCAAAGTGACGGACTACTCCAAGTCGTCCGTCTCGCTCTCCTGGTCCAAACCCGACTCTGACGGCGGGGCCTACGTCAAGGGCTACGTGGTGGAGATGCGCCAGTACGTGCCCCCGCCGGAGTCGCCGGAGGAGGAGGTGGAAGTGGCCCCGGCGGTGGACGCGCCGGCCCAAAAGGAGTGGCGCGTGTGCACGCCGCCCTGCGGCATCCAGGCCACCCGGCTGACCGTGGCCGACGTCACGGAGGGAGAAGAATACCAGTTCCGCGTGTGCGCCCTCAACTCGGAGGGCGTGGGCGAGGCCGCCCACGTCCACGGCACGGTGGTGGCCGTGGACAGGCTGGAGGCGCCGGAGATGGAGCTGGACGCCGACCTGCGGAAGGTGGTGTCGGTGCGCGCCGGAGCCCTCAGCGACGTGACCAAGAGCAGTGTGTCGCTCTCGTGGGACAAGTGCGCCCACGACGGCGGCAGTAAAGTCATCTGCTACAACGTGGAATTCAAGCCCAAGGGCGGCGACAAGTGGGGCACGGCCTGCACGGTCAAGGGCACGGAGGCCACCGTTCCCAACCTCACCGCCGAGCAGAGCTACCTCTTCAGGGTGCTGGCCATCAACGAGAAGGGAAAGAGTCAACCCATGGAGCTGGGCTAGCCCGTCCTGGTCAGGGAAGCGGCCATCCCGCCCTCCGTCTCTCCGCCCTTCACCGCTTACAGCGTGAAGGCCGGAGACGACTTGACCGTGGAGGTTCCCTTCGGCGGCAGACCCAAGCCCGCCGTCTCGTGGAAGAGGGACGGCCTCCCCGTCAAGCAGACCACCTCGCTGACGGTGGTGAACGGGGCCTCCTCCTCCAAGATCGTCCTGATCAAGGCCGGCCGGGAGCACGTGGGCGAGTACCAGATCACCGTGGCCAACGGCGCGGGAACGGCCACCTCCCACCTGCAGCTGGTCGTCCTGGACAAGCCCAGCCCGCCCACCGGCGTCAGGGTGGACGCCGTGACCTCCGACAGCATCTCGCTCTCCTGGTCTCCGCCGGAATATGACGGCGGCTGCTGCGTGAGCAACTACGTGGTGCAGAAGCGAGATACCAACACGCAAGACTGGCAGATGGCGGCGGGCGACGTGGCCCGGACGGCCTACAAGGCCGTGCGCCTGGTGCACGGCGCGGAGTACCAGTTCCGCATCTACGCGGTCAACCGCTACGGCAAGAGCGCGCACGTGGACTCCCCCGCCATTACCGCTCGCTACCACTTCAAGCAACCCGGACCGCCTTCCACGCCCGCCGTGAAGCTGGCCACCAAGTCTCACATGCTGGTCACCTGGAACGAACCCGTCTACGACGGCGGCAGTCCCGTCCTGGGCTACCACCTGGAGCGCAAGGAGCGCGCCAGCATCCTCTGGACCAAGATGAACAGGGGAATGATCCGGGACTCGGAATACAAGGTGGGCGGGGTGGAGGAGGGCGCCGTCTACGAGTACCGCGTCTACGCCCAAAACATTGCCGGCATCGGCAAGGTCAGCAAGGCCTCAGAGCCCGTGGCGGCGCGGGACCCCTGCGATCCCCCCGGCGCCCCCGTGGTCACCTCCGTGGGCAAAAGCTCCGTCTCCCTGTCTTGGGACAAGCCCCAGTACGACAGCGGCGCCAAGGTGTCCGGTTACGTGGTGGAGAGCAGGGAGCTCCCGGAGGGCCGCTGGACCAGGTGCAACTTCACCAACGTGCCCGAGACCCACTATCGGGTGACGGGCCTGACGGAGAACGCCCAGTACCACTTCCGCGTGGTGGCCAAGAACGCGGCCGGCCTGCTGAGCCCGCCCTCCGACCACACGGGACCCGTGGCCGTCAAGGACGACGTGGAGCTGCCCCGCATCGTGATGGACGTCAAGTACCGGGAGACCGTGTCGGTCAAGGCCGGCGAGACCCTGAAGATTCAGGCCGACGTGGCCGGCCGCCCCGCCCCCGTGCTGGCCTGGTGCAAGGACGGCGGCGAACTGCTTCCCCGAGCCAGAATCCAGATCCTTTCCACCGACACGGCCACCTCGGTGACGGTGAAGGACTGCGTCCGGGGAGATTCGGGCCGCTACGTCCTCACGCTGCAGAACATCGCCGGCAAGGTCAGCACGCCCATCCATTGCGTGGTCCTGGACAAACCGGGGCCCCCCGCCGGGCCGCTGCAGGTGACGGATCTGACGGCCCAGGGATGCACGCTGTCCTGGGGTCCGCCCCAAGAAGCCGGCGGCGCCAACATCACGCGCTACGTGCTGGAGAAGCGCGAGACCAGCCGCCTGGCCTGGACGCTCATGAAGGACGACGTGACCAAAACCTATCACGCCGTGACGGGACTGCTCAAGGGCAACGAGTACGTCTTCAGGGTCTCGGCCGTCAACAAACACGGGATCGGCGAGACCTTGGAGAGCCACGCCGTCAAGGTGGCCGATCCGTACTCCCCGGCCGGCGCGCCGCTCGACGTCGACGTCACCGACGTCGCCGGAGATTCCATGAGGCTGGTGTGGCGCCCGCCGGCCAGCGACGGCGGCAGCCCCGTCGCCGGCTACGTGGTGGAGCGCCGGGAGAAGACGGCCATGCGCTGGATCCGCGTCAACCGGGATCTCATCGCCGACTGCCGCGCCTCGGTCACCAAGCTGCGCCGGGGTTGCGAGTACGACTTCAGGGTCTACGCCGAGAACGCCGCCGGTCTGAGCCCGCCCAGCGAACTGTCCGCCTCCTTCCGAGCCCTGGCCCCCTTGACGGTTCCCGCCGCACCCTCCAAGCCCAAGATTGTTCACTCTACCCGGGACAGCGTGTCCATCGTTTGGAAAGCGCCCGCCGACAGTGGCGGCGCCCCCGTCCTGGGATACGCCGTGGAATACAGGGACTACGTAGGCAAGCTGGCCAAAGAGGGGGAAGGATATGAAGAGGAGGAAGAGGAGGAAGAGGAGGAAGAGCCGCAGAGATGGCTGGAAGCCATGGCGCTCACCAAGAGCTTGGAGATGACAGTCACCGGCCTAAAAAACGCTGCCCAATATGAATTCTGCGTCAAAGCCATCAACAAAATGGGAAGCAGCGTGCGCAGCCGGCGCTCGGACGCCGCCGCCGCCGCCACCGAGAGGACGGCGCCGCCCACGTTCGACGTCGACGTGGAGACGCGCAAGGTCCTGGTGGTGAAGCGCGGCCTGGCCTTCACCCTCAAGGTTCCCTTCAAGGGTCAACCCGTTCCCTCGGCCGTATGGTCCAAGGAGGGCACCGACCTGAAGGCCAGGGGAACCGCGGAGGCCAGCGACTCCGACGCTTCGCTGACCATCGAAAACCCGGGCAGGAACGACTCCGGAGAGTACCGCCTGACCATCGCCTCCGACTTGGGAGAGGCCACGTTACCGCTGAGCGTCAAGGTGCTGGACTCCCCGGGCCCCCCGCTCAACGTCAAGGTTTCGGCGGTCACTCGGCCGCTCTCACGTGGGAAGCCCCCGACAACGACGGCGGCGACGCCGTCAAGGCCTACCACGTGGAGAAGCGCGAGGCCAGCAAGAAGGCCTGGGTTTCCGTGACCACCAACTGCCACGCCCCGGCCTGCAAAGTAGAGGACCTGCTGGAAGGGGCCGTCTATTACTTCAGAGTAATGGGGGAGAATGAGTATGGAGTGGGCGTACCTCAGGAAGTGAAGGCCGGCACCAAGATCACAGGTAAGCTCCCGTCCGAGGCCCCAATCCGGCCAAATCCGGGCAAATCCGGCCAAATCCGGCATAATCCGGCCAAATCCGGCCAAATCCGGCCAAATCCGGCCAAATCCGGCCCACTCACTCCTCAATTGTCTTTGCAGAGGTGCCCAGTCCGCCCGCCAAATTGGGAGTGGCCGACGTCACCAGGGACAGCGTGACCATCGCCTGGACGCGGCCAGAGTACGACGGCGGCAGCCGAATCAAGGCCTACCTGCTGGACGCCCTGGAGAAGGGCCAGACCAAATGGGTCAAGTGCGCCACGGTGAACACCAGCCACACCGTCAAAAGCCTGCGGGAAGGCGCCGAGTACTTCTTCAGAGTGCGAGCCGAGAACCACGCCGGTCTGAGCGAGGCCAAAGAGATGATGGTACCCGTCCTCGTCAAAGAAATTCTGGGTAATTCCCCGGCCCGCCGTCTCCGCGGCCCGGGTCACCCCCGACAGCCTGAGCGTCAGCCTGGAGCAAAGCGTCGCCGGCGATGCCGGGAAGTACCAACTGAGCGCCAGCAATGCGGGCGGCGCCAGCCAGATCTCGGTGAACGTGGTGGTGCTGGATAGGCCCGGACCACCCCTGGGGCCCGTGGAGATCCTGGAGGTGGGAGAGACTACGGCGCACCTGAAATGGACTCCTCCGGAGTACGACGGCGGAAGTCCCGTCACCAACTACGTGCTCCTGAAACGGGAAACCAGCACCCCCACCTGGACAGAGGTGTCGGCCAACGTGGCGCGGAGCCAGATCAGAGCCACCAAGCTGACCAGGGGAGAGGAGTATCAGTTCCGAGTCAGGGCCCAGAACCGTTACGGTCTCAGCGAGCACCTCGACAGCAAGCCGGTGACGATCCGGCTTCCTTTCGGTGAGTCGCCGGGCGGATTTTGTTTTCTCCGACCCCCCCCCCCCCCCCCCCCCCGCACCCTTCCCAAAGCCACCGCCAACTGACTTGTGGCTCTGCGCTTTGAATTCCCGTGGCTCCGGGGCCTCCGTCCACCCCCTGGGTTAGTTTTGTCTGTCGAGACAACCTGACCGTCTGCTGGAACGAACCGGTCAACGACGGCGGCAACGCCGTGACGGGCTACCACCTTCACATGAAGGAAAGGAGCAGCATCCTCTGGCAGAAGATCAACAAAAGCGCCATAGCGGGGAACCAGATGCGGGTCAGCAACATCTGCCCGGGTCTCATCTACGAGTTCAAGGTCACGGCAGAAAACGCCGCCGGGGTGGGCAAAATGAGCAAGACCTCGGAAGAGGTTCTGGCTATCGACGCGTGCGGTGAGTAGCCCTTCTTCTCTGTCACCTATTCGCCGGCCAAGTGGCGGCGAGGCGACGTGGTGCCACGTCCTAACCCTAATTGAAAAGCAAGTATAATGATTATCTTTGTACTGGCTCTTGACTAATTCCTTTCAGTTCACAAAGATAATCATTTTACCTGCTTTTTAATATTAAACACATTATCAATAAGCAGCCATTCTAAAAATGAGTTTATTCTTTGACTTTTAGCTTTTTGTGATGCATTACTGGTCCCCGCTGGACTTTTTTTCTTCTCCTTGGATTTCTTCTGTTCTGAATGCCCTTGTTATTCCTCAATGAATGTTAACTGTAAGGGGCCGCCTGTGGCCCGCGGGCCGAGGTCGAAAACCCCCCGCACAAACACGACCGGGGGCGGGGCCAGCGCGTCGCTGGCGCGACGTCCGCTCGGCCAACCAACCGGCCTAACCTAATGGCGACGCGCCTTTGTGTCCGCCACAGAGCCCCCCGCAAATGTCCGCGTCAGCGAAGTCACCAAGAACTCGGTGCGCCTGACCTGGCAGAGGCCGCCGTACGACGGCGGCAGTAAGATCAGCGGCTACAGCGTGGAGAGGAGGGATGCGGCCAGCGGAAGGTGGGTGAAGGCCAACTTCACCAACATCCCGGAGATGGGCTTCACGGCGTCCGGGCTGACTCAGGACGAGACCTACGAGTTCAGGGTGTACGCCAAAAACGCTGTGGGCTCCGTCAGCAACCCTTCTCTGATCGCCGGCCCGGTCACTTGCGTGGACGCCCGCGGTGAGTGCTCCTTCCGTCCCCCTACGGCTCTCGTGGGTTTCGCCACCGGGCGGGGCCGTCATCCGCCCGCTCTGTCGCGCAGGCGCCCCGGCCATCGACCTGCCTCCCGAGTACCTGGACGTGGTTCGCTACAGAGCCGGAACCTCGGTTAAGATCCGAGTGGGAATCCTCGCCGTGCCACTGCCCGGCATCGAGTGGCTGAAGAACGGAAGGGAGCTGGTGGCCTCTTCGTCCTTGTGCGTGGAGAGCACAACGGACTCCTCGGCCATTTTGATCAAGGACGCCACGCGCCAACACACCGGCTCTTATGAGATCAAAATCAAGAACACACTGGGCTCAGCTAGCGCCACCATCGCCATGGAGATCCTGGGTAGGTGCATTTTTTTTCTTCTTTTGCGGTCGCCTCTGAATAGTTGTTTTGGTTTTTAAGGCCAAGCCCACTTGACTCTTTCTCAGACAAACCCGGACCGCCGAGCGGAAGCATCAGCTTCAACCTCGTCACGGCAGACCGGATCGCCTTCCGCTGGGAGCCCGTGTGCGAGGCCGACCTGGGAGGCTCCCAGGTGACGCACTACGTCGTGGAGAGGCGCGAAACCAGCAGAGTGGTCTGGGCGACCGTCTCGGAGGATCACCGGCAGACGTACATCTCGGTGGGCAAACTGGTGCGGGGAAACGAATACGTCTTCCGCGTCATGGCCGTCAACAAGTACGGCGTGGGAGCCCCGCTGGAGTCGGAGCCCGTGGTGGCAAAGAATGCTTTCGGTAAGCTCGGGGAGCACCGGGGCCTTTCCGCCCGGAGCCATTCCGCCCGTCGGGTGCCTTCGGGCAACCTTCTCACCTCTGGTTTCTGCCCGTCTCCCTCCGCCAGTCACCCCGGGGCAGCCGCACACTCCCGAAGTCAGCCTCATTACCAAGACCACCATGGTGGTGGAGTGGGAAAGTCCGGGCGTAGACGGCGGTAGCGCGGTGACCGGCTACTACCTGGAGAGGCGTGACAAGAAAAAACAAGGAGCCCATTCCCGACAACAAAAAGACCGTCTACCACCTCACCCAAGGGAACCGGTACCAGTACCGCGTCTGCGCCATCAACAGGGCCGGAGAAGGCCCCTTGTCGGAAGAATCCGACTTTTACGAGGCCGCCGATCCCATCGGTGAGTCGTCCGGGTCACCGCTTTGGGGAAGGCGCCACCGAGTCGGGCGCCCTCGCCGACGACTTCTCTCAGTTTTTCCAGAATGCCCCGACGAGCCTCGCAAGCTGAAGGTGCTCGATTCCACCAAGACCTCCATCACTTTGGCCTGGTCCCAGCCCGAATGGGACGGGGGCAGCCAAGTGACCGGCTACGTGGTGGAGAAGCTGGTGGAAGGAGAGGAGGACTGGGCCACGCTCACGTCCAAAGGAGAGGTCAAGACCACCGAGTACACCGTCCACGACTTGAAGCCGGACGTCAACTACTTCTTCCGAGTTTCTGCCGCCAACTGCGCGGGCCGCGGGGAAGCCCTGCAGATGAGCGAGCCCGTCCAGGCTAAAGATATCCTGGGTAGGTGTGACTCCACGCTTCACCCTTTCTTCTGGAAGGGAAAACCAGACGTGGCAAATTGACCGGCTGTCTTCCTTCCACAGAGGAAGCTCAGATCGACTCCGACGTGGCCACGAGGACCCACTACATCGTGAAGGCCGGCAAGGACGTGGAGCTCTCGGTTCCGCTGAAGGGACGACCTTCGCCCTCCGCTTCCTGGAGCAAAGGAGACTCGCGCATCGACGACGGCCCCTCCTACGAATTCCACCACTCGGACACGGCCACCGTCCTGGTTTTGCGGCGGATCACCAAGCTGGACACCGGCAAATATAGCGTCAAGATCCAGAACGGCGTGGGGGAGCCCAAGACCCTGAGCTTGTGGGTGAAGGTCCAGGACACCCCGTCTCAGTGCAGGAACCTGAGGCTGAAAGACGTGACCCGCGGAAGAGTCACCCTGTGCTGGGAGAGCCCCTCGCTGGACGGGGGCGCCGAAATCACCAACTACATCGTAGAAAAGAGGGACTCCTCGAAGAGATCCTACTCGGCGGTGAAGACCAGCTGCGGCGTGGAGGACCTCTCGGAGAAGACGTCCTACTTCTTCCGCGTCCTGGCCGAGAACGAGAACGGCGTGGGCGAAGCCTGCGAGACTCCGGAGCCGGTGAAGGCCACGGAATGCCCCGGCCCCGTCAGACAAGTCTCCGTGAGGGACTCCTCCAAGACCTCGGTCACCCTGCAGTGGCTGAAGCCCGACCACGACGGCGGCAGCATCATCTCCGACTACGTGGTGGAGAGGAAAGCCGGCGGCGGCGAGGACTGGTCGCTGGGAGGGACCAGTCGCCACTGCCACTTTGAGGTCCCCAAACTCAAGGAGCACTCGGAGGTGTTCTTCAGAGTGGCCGCTCGAAACGAGAAGGGTCAGGGCGACTATGTGAAGACGGGGCCCGTCAAGGTGGCGGACTACGTCATCACCCCCGAGGCCAGCCTGGCCGAGTACCCGGACGGGAGGATCTGCGTCCGCCTGGGACACAACGTCCACCTGGAGCTGCCGTACCAAAGCCCTCGCTGTCGTGGCTGAAGGACAACCTTCCCCTGAAGGAGAGCGAGCAGGTCCGCTTCAAGAAGACCGACGACAAAGCCACCCTCACCATAAAGCGGGTGAAGAAAGAGAACGAGGGCAAGTACACCCTGACGCTGGACAACGTGATCAGCAGAAAGTCCTTCCACGTCCACGTCCTGACCCTGGGTCCCCCGTCCAAGCCCCTCGGGCCCCTCCGCCTGGACGAGGTCAGGGCGGAGAGCGTGCTGATCTCCTGGGACCAGCCCAACGACGACGGCGGCGGAGACATCGCTTGCTACACGGTGGAGAAGCGGGACGCCTCTCGCCCCGACTGGAAGATGGCCTGCTCGGCCGTGCGGGACACGCAATTCAGAGTGCCCAACCTGATCAAGGGGCTCCAGTATCAGTTCCAAGTGTGCGTGGAAAACCGATGCGGCGCCAGCGAAGCCTTGCTCTCTCAGGTGGTCCTGGCCAAGCACCAGTTCAAGCCCCCGGGCCCGCCCGGCAAGCCCCTGGCCTACAACGTCACCAACGACGGCATGACCGTCCGCTGGGAGAGGCCCAGCTACGACGGCGGCACGCCCGTCCAGGGCTTCCACCTGGAGAAGAGGGAAAAGAACAGCATCCTGTGGCAGAAGGTCAACGCGGCGCCCATCAAGGACAACGACTACAGGGTCCCGGATCTCATCGAAGGCCTGGAGTACTCCTTCCGGGTCTGCGCGCAGAACGACGCCGGCTGCGGCCGGGCCGGCGACGCCAGCGACCCCGTCATGGCCGTCAGTCCCGTCGGTGAGTTTGGACCGCGGCCGCGCGCCCGTCCAGTGCGCGTCGTTACTCCGGAAAAAATGCCTTTTGTCAGCCCCCGGAAAAAAACCAAAAATAATGATTCGAGGCCCGCGCTGTGTTTGTCAGATCCTCCCGGCCAGCCGGACTACACTGACGTGACGGCTAACTCCATCACCCTCAAGTGGGAGGCGCCCAAACGTGACGGGGGGAGCAAGGTCACCGCCTACACCGTGGAGAAACGGCAGGGCGAGGGTCGCTGGTTCAAGGCCAACTTGAGCGACGTCCACGACTGCCAGCACACGGTGACCGGCCTGACGCTCAACGAGCGCTATGAGTTCAGGGTCGTGGCCAGAAACGCCATGGGGGTGGTCAGCCCCCCGTCCAACTCGTCCGGTTTGATCGTGGTCCGAAGCGAGAACGGTAAGTGTCACGCAGAAGCCGGCTAAAAGACTGATAATGATCAAACCGTCACGGCCTCATCCCCCCCCCCCCCCCCCCCCCCGACCAGCTGCGCCTCACATCGAGTTTGGCCCAGAATATTTTGAGGGTTTGACGGTGACGGCGGGCGACAACATCAGGGGGAAGGTGGCTGATAGGTCTGAAAATACAACTTCAGGAGCAGGTTAAGAACGAGTGAGATCAATTTAAATAGGAAATAGGTTTATTACCGGACTGCAGGATGGTTGGAGAATGCTCCGACAACTGTGAACCTCTCACAGCCTGCCTTCCTCGCAATTCTCTCTGAATGAACAGAGCTCAGTCTTTTTATAGGAACTATAGGGTAATATTTCTAAGACAGTGATGTAGGACAGAGCTTATGTAAACAAAACGGTGGGCTAATATGGTTAGACATTAGCAGGTTTAAGTTGTATGCAAACATGATGTTTTTATAGCACATACAAACTGCCGCAGCCTATATTATATTGCACGTTTCGAACAAACAGTTCCAAATTGAGTTGACCATATTCCACAATACAAGGAAACAATTGCAAGGCCAGCTAGTTAGCTATCTTACAATTCGTAGTGCGAACAAACAATTGCAAGGCCAGCTAGTTGGCTTTTCCTACATTCCACTGTCCTAACAAACAATTGTAAAACCAGTTTGGCCACATTGGCTGGACATGAACAAACAATTATTAAACCAGTTGGCAGGTCTACCCCAATAGTGGCCATCGGCGGACGGCCCGTTCCCAAGGTGGTCTGGTACCGAGACGGCGTGGAAATCACCAAGAAGATGATGGACATCATCACCGTGGCCGGGCACAGCACTCTTTTCATCAGAGACGCCGACCGCACTCACCGCGGCCTCTACACCGTGGAGGCCACCAACGGCTCCGGCAGCAAAAAGGAGGATCTCCTCATTAAAGTGCAAGGTACGAGGGAGCGGGCTCGGGGACGCTCTCCTTCTCCCCGCCCTCTTTTCGCCCCACTAACCCCGAACCGGATTGTGCGACGCAGACACGCCGGGAGAACCGGTGGGACCCATTACGTGATCGAGAAGCGCGAAACCTCCAAGATCTCCTGGGCGCTGGTGTCCGACAGCTGTCGCGAGTGCAGCTTCACCGCCACCAAACTCATGAAGATCAACGAGTACCAGTTCAGAGTGTCCGCCGTCAACAAGTTTGGGCTGGGCAGACCTTTGGAATCCTGCCCCGTGGTCGCACAGCTGCAATACAGTAAGTCGTGTCGCCCCACCAACACGGACATTTGAATTGAGTTGCGTTGAATTGAATGGAGCGAGCGGCGTCCAGTCCGATGCTTTTGTCGTCACCGTACATGTCTAATGAGATTTCAGACCTTCACCACAAAGTCTTGACTTGTCTCCCTTCGTTGGCTACCCCTCCTCAGCCACCCCCGATTCTCCGGGCACTCCCGACGCCACCGGGGTGACGGGAGAAAGCATCGCTTTGGCCTGGACTCCTCCCACGTCCGACGGAGGAAGCCCCATCCGCCACTACATTGTGGAAAAACGAGAGAAGAAGACCGTCCGCTTCTACAAGGTGCTCTCTAGGAAACCCATCACGGAATGTGCCCACACGGTGCTTCACCTGGCCGAGAATACCGAGTACGAGTTCCGGGTCACGGCGGTCAACGACGCCGGCGTGGGAGAGCCCAGCAACGTCTCCCTGCCCATCAAAGCCGTGGAGCCCAAAGACATCCCGTGCGCTCCGTCCGTGATCTGCGTGTCGGACTCCACCCACTCCTCCATCAGTCTGGAATGGAGCAGGCCCGCCGACGACGGCGGCTCCGACATCCTGGGCTACGCCATTGACGTGCAGGAGGGCCCGGAAGCCGACTGGACCAGAGCCAACCCCGAGCTGGTCCCGGACACCAAGTATACGGCCACCGGGCTACGTGGCGGGGTGGACTACAAGTTCCGCGTGGCGGCCGTGAATCAAGTGGGGAGGGGCGAGGACACCGTCACCCCGGAACCGGCCCGGGCCGTCGAGAGACTGGCGCCGCCCCAGGTGGATATTGACGCCAGCTTCAAGCAGACGCATATTGTCAAGGCCGGCGGCGCCGTCAAGCTAAGCCTCCACTTCAGGGGCAAGCCCGTCCCCCTCGCCACTTGGCAGAAAGAGGAGGGGGAACTGGGCGTCGCGGCGGAGGTCACCAGTGGCGAGGGAAGCAGTACTCTCCATCTGGAAAAGTGTACCAGAAATGATTCGGGCAAATACACCGTCAACCTGGAGAACAGCAGCGGCGGCCAGGCCATGACTTTCACCGTCAAAGTCCTGGACACCCCCGGCTCTCCTCGGGCTCTAGCCTTCCGAGAGGTCTCCAGGGGTTCGGTCACCCTGGCCTGGGAGCCTCCGCTCAACGACGGCGGCGCCCGCGTCCACCACTATATCGTGGAGAGACGGGAGGCCACCCGCCGCACTTGGCAGCAGTCGGGGGGCAAGTGCGCCCAGAATGTCCTGAAGATCCAGGACCTCCTGGAGGGCGTGCCCTACTTCTTCCGGGTCTCGGCGGAGAACCAGCACGGCGTGGGCGAGGCGCTGGAGATCACCGATCCCGTGGTGGCCACGGCCGAGCCGGCGCCACCAAAGAGGTTGGACGTGGTGGACACCACAGACAGCTCGTTGTCGCTGAGCTGGCCCAAGCCGGAGCACGACGGCGGAAGCCGCATCCAGTTCTATGTGGTGGAGGCCCGGCCCCGGGGGACGGACAAGTGGGTCCCGGTCGGCAACACCAAGAACCTCTCCTACGTCATGGACAAGCTCAACAAGGGCGACGAGTATCACGTCCGCGTGAGGGCAAAGAACCAGTCGGGCCTGAGCGGACCCAGGGAGACGCCGGCCCCGGTGACGGTCAAGGAGCCTCACGTCCCGCCGGCGGCCGACCTCAGCGAGATCACCAACCAGCTGATCACCTGCAGATCCGGCAGCACCTTCACCATCCGAGTGCCCATTTCCGGCAGACCCGCTCCCAAGGCGGCCTGGCGGCTGGAGGAGATGAGGCTGAAGAACACGGACCGAGTCTCCATCGGGGTGACCAAAGACTGGCCAGCATATCCGTCAAGGAGGCCATGAGGGGCGACGGTGGCAAATATCACCTGACCCTGGAGAACGTGGCCAGAAGCCAGACCTTCACCATCGACGTGAACGTCATGGGCAAACCCGCCGCGCCATCGGGCCCCGTCGCCGTCTCGGCCATCACTTCGGAATCCTGCGTGGTCACCTGGGAGGCGCCGGAAGATGACGGCGGTACGGACGTCACCAACTACATAGTGGAGAAGCGAGAATCGGGTTCCACCGCATGGCAGCTGATCAACTCCAGCGTGAAGCGGACGTCTCTGGACATCGCCCATCTCACCAAGTACATGCAGTACACCTTCAGAGTCTCTGCCGAGAACAGATTTGGCGTCAGCAAGCCCGCCGAGTCCGAGCCCATCGTGGCCGAGCACCCGTTCGGTGAGTAGAGCCCAGCCGAGCGATCATTCTTCCGCGGCAGAAGCCCCGCCCGGTGGTAACGTGCCGTCTGGACTCTTTGCAGCGCCGCCCGGGCCCCCGACCAGGCCGACCGTGTCCAATGTTTCCGCCAACGCCGTGACCTTAAAGTGGGAGGAGCCCTATCACGACGGCGGCAGCAGAGTCACCGGCTACTGGATTGAGAAGAAAGAGAGAAACAATATTCTCTGGGTGAGGCAGAACAAGATCCCATGCTTTGAGTGCTTCTACCGGGCGGAGGAACTGGCAGACGGTCTGGAGTACCAGTTCCGAGTCTACGCCATGAACGGCGCTGGTCTGAGTAAAGCCAGCGAAGCCTCCAAAGGAGCGGTCACCCAAAATCCCGTCGGTGAGTATCGCCGCCGGCACGTGACCTTACCGGAGCGGGGCTCCGCCGGGCCCGCCGGCTGACGCCGGCCCCACCGGCTGACGCCGGCCAAACTGCTCTCTTCCCAGATCCCCCGAGTAAGCCGGAGGTGACAAAAGTCACCAGGACCACGGTGTCGCTCAAATGGCCGGCTCCACTCAATGACGGCGGCAGTCCCATCGTGGGCTACGTTATCGAACGGAAGCCGTACACCCCCACGGGCGAGGGCCGCTGGCTCAAGTGTAACTACACAAATGTGACCGACACCTTCTACACCGTGACCGCCCTGGGAGAGGGAGAAGCGTACGAGTTCAGAGTCATCGCCAAGAACTCCAACCAGGTCTTCAGCAGCCCGTCCCAGTCCACGGGCTCGGTGCAGTGCATGACCGACTTTGGTGAGCCATCCTTTCCAGCAGAGTCGCCCATCGCCGGGTACACTCTATCTAACCCGCGTCGACGGTTCGGCCCCGATTATCCCGACAGAACCCCCGAAGGCTCAGCTGGACGGAAAACTCCTCTCTGAAGTGGTTCTGGTCAGAGCGGGATCCGATCTGGTCCTGGACGCCGCGGTGGGCGGCAGACCCGAGCCCAAGGCTTCCTGGTCCAAGGGCAACAGGGAGCTGGACCTGTGCGAGAAGTACCACTTGCATTACACGCCCCAGCGGGCCACGGCCGTGGTCAAGTTCTGCGACAGGGACGACAGCGGTATATTAAGTATATATATATAAGTATATTCTCACCGTGAGGAATGCCAGCGGGACCAAGACTGCCGAGGTCAACGTCAAGGTGCTAGGTGAGCGGGGGCCCCCCTCGCCACTCCTCGTCCAATTCCCGCCGGGGCCGCCAGGTGACCGGCGGCGCCGCCGCGTCCCTTCTTTGCAGACACTCCGGGGGTATGCCAAGGCGGCATCCAGATCGGCGGGCTGACCGAGGAGTCGTGCACCCTGAGCTGGAAGCCTCCCCTGGAAGACGGGGGCGACGAGGTCTCTCACTACCTGGTGGAGAGGAGAGACACCAACAGACTGACCTGGGTCTTCATGAACGCCGAGTGCAAGGAGCTGACCTGCGCCATCAGAGGCCTGTTCAAGAACACCGAATACTTGTTCAGAGTGCGTGGGATCAACAAGTACGGCGCCGGAGTCCCGCTTGTCTCGGAGCCCGTGCTGGCCAGAAACACCTTCAGAGAGTTCCCCCGTCCGTCCCAGCTCCGTCATACGCTCCGGGGGCGAGCGAGCGACACTCGCCTTCCCACCGGAGCCCTCTTTCCCACCCGGGCCTCGAACAAAGCTCTCTTTTTTTTCCAGCCGTGCCGAGTCCACCCGGCGCCCCAGAGATCCTGGCGTCCGGAAAGGACTTTGCCAGCGTGGAGTGGCTGAAGAGAGAGCGACGGCGGCAGCCCGTTGACCCACTACCTGCTGGAGAGACGGGAGAAGAAGAGTGCCCGCTGGGTGAAGGTGAACAGGAGCGGAGCACACTTGGACACCTCGCTGAAAGTCTCCGGTCTGACGGAAGGGAGCGTCTACCAGTTCAGAGTGACGGCCATCAACAAGGCCGGAGAGAGCCAACCCAGCGAGCTTTCTCTCTACGTCGTGTGCAGAGTGCCGACGTGTGAGTACCCCACCGGGGAGTCGTCTGGGACCCCCTTAGGTCCGACGCCGCCATCCTTTTGGTCATCCCGACGTTTCCATCTCTTTACCACCGCTGCTCTTTTCCGGTTTAAAGGCACCCCCTCCCGGCCTTCGGCGCCTCGTATCACCGACACGCACGGCGACAGCATCGCCTTGGCCTGGTCTCGTCCCGCCGAAGACGGAGGGGCCGACGTCTTGGGCTACCTGCTGGAGATGCAGGAGTCCGGAACGGAGGAGTGGACCAGGGCCCACCAGAAAACGCTGCGCACCTCCGAGCACACGGTGACCGGACTTTGCTCGGGGAAGAAGTATCGCTTCAGAGCGGCCGGCGTCAACATCAACGGCACCGGAGACTTCAGCGAGCACAGCGCCGAGACCGAGCCGACCGAGAGGATCAGTACGTCGCCCGTTCGGGCCAAGGAAGAAAGGCCTCGGAACAACCGGAAGTGGGACGCCGTTAGATACCGGCGTTCCACTTCCATTTGTCGTGACGCCAAGTAGTCGAGTAGCTGGCTCAACTGACCTCATTTGACCTCCGCCCAACAGAAACGCCCGACTTTGACCTGCCCGGCGACTTGAAAAAGACCGTCTGCCTGCGTGCCGGCGGCTCCCTCCGCCTCTCTGTTAACGTTAGCGGGCGTCCCGCGCCGACCGTGGCCTGGACCAAGCCGGGCGTCGATCTGAACAACCGGGGCTTCGTGGAGGTCACGCGCAAGTCCACCACGCTCATCGTCGACAAGGTCCACCGCTACGACGCGGGCAAATACACGCTGGTCGCCGAGAACTCTGCCGGGAAGCGGGAAGTCTTTGTGGTGGTCAAAGTCTACGGTGAGCCATCGCCGTCCCTCGTCCGAATGCCGTCGTGGCCGTCTCGGCACTCCTCGGCCGACGACAAACTCTGAATCCTTCCAGACACGCCGGGACCGACGGGAGCCATCCAGGTCAAGGAATTGACCAGAGAAGCCGCCACCATCACCTGGGAAGCGCCCACCGTGGACGGCGGGGTGCCCGTCAACAACTACATCATCGAGAGGCGCGAGGCATCCACGAGGGCCTACAAGACGGTGACCTCCAAGTGCAGCAAGACCTGCTTCAAAATCCAAGGCCTGCTGGAGGGCACGCTGTACTACTTCCGAGTCCTCCCGGAAAACATATACGGCGTGGGCGAGCCTCGCAAGACCCCGGACGTGGTCCTGGTTTGCGACGTCCCTCACCCGCCGGCAAAACTGGAGGTGACGGATGTCACCAAGAGCAGCGTTTCCTTGGCCTGGGAGAAGCCCGAGCACGACGGGGGCAGCAGAGTGACCGCCTACGTCTTGGAGGCCTGCCAGTTTGGCGGCGACAAATGGATGAAGGTGGCCTCGCTGAAGATGACCGACTTTGAGCACACGGTGGAGAAGCTGAACGAGAAGGAGCAGTACTCCTTCCGAATCAAAGCCGTCAACAGCCGAGGTGCCAGCCAGGCCAAGGAGCTGGTGGCGCCCGTGACCGTGCAAGAGCAAAGAGGTGAGCGCTGGGGTGAACCCCAAATGTTTACTGGCTCTCTGCAGTCCTTGGCCTTTTTTTTGTAATCCTTTGATTTGTCTCTGCCAGTCATGCCCGCAGTGGATTTCAGCAGCCTCCCCCAGAAGAGCATTCACGTGCTGGCCGGCAAGACGCTGGAGCTCCACCTGCCCATTGTCGGCAGGCCTCCCCCGTCCTGCCTCTGGTTCCTCGGTGAGGACAGGATCAAAATCACCGAGCGTGTCAAGATCCAGAGCGGCGGCAAGTTTTCCAAACTCACCGTCTCGGACGCAACCATCGACGACACCGGCGACTACGCCCTGGAGCTGAAGAACGCCGTCGGGGTCACCACCGAGGTCGTCCGAGTTGTCGTCCTCTGTAAGGAAAGCTTTCATTTGTCGTAACCCGAGCCGGACGTGGCGCCGGCATTGGGACGAGCGGGTGGCTTGGAACTGACGGAATATCCTCCCTTCTCAGCCAAACCCGACCAACCCCAAGGAGCCATCCGATTGGACGAGATCGACGCCACCTCCGTCACCTGTAGCTGGGATCCCCCTCTCAGGGACGGCGGGGCTCCCGTCAGCGGCTACGTGGTGGAGCAGCGAGACGCCCACCGACCGGGCTGGGTGCCCATTTGTGGGTCGGTCAGCCGACCCACCTTCAAATTTCACAATCTGATCGAGGGAGACGAGTACGTCTTCCGCGCGGCCGCCTTCAATCGCTACGGCGTGGGGGAATTCTCGCAGTCTGACATCGTCACCTGCAAGAGCTTGACAAGTAAGTGCTCCTCCTCTATGGCCGTGAAGGCCGCCACCCCTTTTGGGAGGGGGCGGGCTGGCGTTAGCCCGTTCACCCGCACTCGCCTGACACCGACCGGTAGACAGCAGGGCTGTGGAGAGAAAAATGCGTCCTTATGGTACCACGTGCGTCGTTATGGTACCACGTGCGTCGTGCGTAACCCCCTTAACCCGCTGCCCTCCAAGCTAGGCGTGGACAGAAGCAAACCCGCTGTCCATCTTCAACAGATGTTTCCGGATCTCCCGGACGACCCACCGTCTTTGACGTTTCACGTGACGGAATGACCGTGGCGTGGAACCCGCCGGAAGAGGACGGCGGACTGGAGGTTTCCGGTTATATCATTGAGCGCAAAGAAGTCAGGTCTGACAGATGGGTGCGAGCCAACAGGAATCCCATCACCATGACCAGATACCGCTCGACAGAGTTAACTGAAGGTCTGGAGTACGAGCACAGAATTCTGGCCGTCAACGCCCGCGGAATAAGCAAACCGAGTTTGCCTTCCAAACCGGCGGTGGCAGCGGATCCCATTGGTGAGAGACCGCCCAAATCCCTCCCGTCTCATTGAAAGAATCTGGTGGGAGTCGGTAAAAAAAAAAAGGATTTTGCACTCCAAAAATGTGAGTTTTTTTTTGTTGTTTTCTCGGTCAGATCCACCCGGTTGTCCTCAGAACCCTCGGATTACAGAAACCACCAAGTCGTCCGTATCGTTGGCGTGGAGTCCCCCCGATGACGAGGGAGACGCAAAAGTGGACGGCTACCTGATCGAGATGCAGAAGGCGGGCACCGTGGCTTGGCTCAAATGCAACACCACTCCGTCTCTGATTTGCGAGTACACTTTGTCCAACATGCCGCAAGGAGACCAGTTCAAATTCCGAGTGCTGGCCTGCAACGCCGGCGGTTGCGGCGAGGCCGCCGAAGTACCCGGGACCGTCTCGGTCACCGAGATGTCGGGTGAGCCGGCGCGCCGGGCACCGTCCAAACGCCTGGTCTTCGGCCAGCTGGGCCAAAAGTCTCACGCCTTGTTTTGCTCCCACAGAACCTCCCGATTATGAACTGGAGCTGAAATACAAGGATGTGTACGTGGTTCGCCACGGCGGCGTGGTCCGGCTCTCCCTCCCCGTCAAGGGAAAACCTCCCCCGAATTGCTCGTGGTCCAAGGACGGCGCGGTCGTGTCCAACAGGGCCATGGTGGCGCACACCGAGGACACCAGCGAACTGGTGATCAAAGGGGCCGAGAGGACCGACTCGGGTGTTTACGAGCTCCTCCTTCAGAACAAAGTGGGCAAGAAGAAGGCCCAAATTAAGGTCAACGTCATCGGCCGCCCCGGCGCCGCCGAAGGACCGTTGACCTACGAGGAAATCCAGGCAAACTCGGTGAAATTGTCCTGGGGGGTGCCCGGCGACAACGGCGGCGCCGAGATACTGGGCTACATCGTGGAACGGAGGGAGGTGTGCAGGAACGCCTGGTACACCATGGACGGCAGGGTGACCGATACTCAGCTAGTGGTCAAAGGCCTGAAGGAGGGGACAGAATACCACTTCAAGGTTACCGCCGAGAACACTTACGGCATCGGTCCCTCTCTGAAGTCGGCGCAGCCGCTGGTTCCCCGGACTCCGCTCTGTAAGAACCCTCCGGCGCTCCGCCCGAGATCATGGATTTCACCAAGAACTCGGTGGCACTGGCCTGGTCCCGACCAAAGGACGACGGGGGTTCTCGCGTCACGGATTACTACTTGGAGTACAAGGAGGTGGCCTCCGAGCAATGACGCCGTCACTCCGCCAGGATTCTCTCCACCATGTTCACGCTGTCCGGACTCACAGAGGACGTGGACTATCATTTCCGCGTGGTCGCCCTCAACGATATCGGCGAGAGCGAGGCCGGACCCGCCTCCGATTCCGTCGTGTGCAAGGATCCCTTCGGTGAGTACCGCTCCCACGTGCCAAGTGGCGGACTAAGTCTAGAGCACGTCCGCTAGAGTGTATTACAAAATGTTTTTTTTTTGTTTGTTTTTTTGCAGATAAGCCGAGCCAGCCGGGCGAAATTGATACGACGCAAGTGACCAACAACACCATAAGCATTCACTGGCAAGCTCCAGAATGTGATGGTGGGAAGGAGGTCCTGGGATACTGGCTGGAATGTAGGAAGTCCACCGAAAGTAGCTGGCAGAAATGCAACAAGCAGAGGCTGAAAGAACAGGAGTTCACCATGCGCGGTCTGTCCGAAGCCACCGAATACGAGTTCAGAGTGTATGCCGAGAACGAGACGGGAATGAGCAGACCACGACGAAGCGCCGCTTGCGTCAAGACCAAACTGAGCGGTGCGTATAATAACCCCCGCGGCGGAGACGGCGCCGTGGGTAGGCGTCACGACAACGAGCTGACAGTTAACATTTGGTTTCTGCCCCCCCGTCCGCATGGCCCGCACAGGTGAAACCAAACCCAGTCTCAGAAAGGAAATGGACGAAGTCACCGAAAAACTGGGCCAGCCCGCCGTCATGAAGTGCCAGATTATCGGCAGGCCCATGCCCGAGATCCGGTGGTACCACGCGGGCAAGGAGATTGCCGAGTCGCGCAAATACGAGATGAGCTCCGACGGCCGCACCACTCCCTTTCCATCACGACCGACCGACAGGAGGACGAGGGAGCGTACACCTGCAAGGCCAGCAATGATGCCGGAGAAGCGGAAAGCACGGGAACGCTGGTCTTGGAAGCGGCTGCGGCCTTCAGCGCCGACCACCCGCTCAAGAGCACCTACTACGCCGGTCTGGGAACGACCCTTCGCATCCACGCCGCCTACGTTGGCCGCCCCGTGCCCAAGATTACATGGCTCCACGAAGCCAAGACCCTGGAGGACTCGGACGACATTAGCATCGAGAGCACCGAGCATTGCACCCACATGGTCATCAAGAACGTGCAGCGCAGAGTCCACGGAGGAAAATACAGGATCCGACTGCACAACCACTTTGGCCGGGCCGACGCCGCCTTCAACGTGGAAATCCACGGTACGTGGCCGCCGTTACATTCCAGAGTCGCCCTGGTTGCATTCCAGAGTGGCCGCCGCTGACCACGCCGATTGCGTTTGTCGCGCAGACAAGCCTGACGCGCCCCAGGGTCCCATCGTTCTGGAGGCCCTCCTGAAGAACTCGGTGATCATCGGCTGGAAGGTCCCCAAGGACGTCCGGGGTTGCACTGTCACCAACTACATCGTGGAGAAGCGCCAAGACAGGGAAGGAAGCCAGTGGGAGTTGGTGTCCTCCTCGGTGAACGGCACGTCTTGCCGGGTGCCCAACCTTACTGACAGCTGCCAGTATTTCTCGGGTCTATGCCCAGAATCGCTATGGCAACAGCAACCCCCTGGAACTGGCCTCGCCTATTGTCATCAAGACCCAATTGGGTGCGTTCGCGTCGGGCAAAAGGAAAATAGTTTAAAAAAAAAAAAAAAAAAAGCCAGGACAAATCGTGGCCTGTTTGACTGACCAACGGCTGTCGTTTTTCCACAGAGAAACCATCTGCGCCTCTGGCAGTGGTGGTTTCTGCCATCACCAAGGACTCCTGCGTGCTTTCCTGGAAGCCTCCGCTCAGCGACGGCGGCTCCAAAATCAAGAGCTATTGCCTGGAGAAGAAGCAAAAGAAGGACAAGAAGGAATGGGGCGAATGGACGCCCGTGACCACGGGCGAGATCAAACAGACGGTCTTCTCCGTCAAGCATTTGTCGGAGGGCGCCGAGTACGTGTTCCGGGTCAAGTGCGAGAACCTCGGGGGACAGAGTGACTACAGCGAGGAGACTGGCGCCATCGTGCCGGCCACGGCCGTCGACGTCCGCGCGCCCGCTTTCAAGGAGGAGCTGAGGAACATGAGCGTGAAGTACAAGAGCAACGCCACGCTGGTCTGCAAGATCACGGGACAACCCAAACCCGTGATCAAATGGTTCCGACGAGGAAAGGAGATGTGTTCGGATGGAACCAAGATCAAGATCCAGGAATTCAAGGGAGGTTACCACCAATTGGTCGTCGCCCAAGCTGACGAGGAGGACTCCACCGTCTACCAGATCAGGGCCACTAACCAAGGAGGGTCCATTTGCGCTACCGTCTCTCTGGATGTCGAAGGTAAGCACACCAGTCACTAGTGCATTCTATTTCTCTCTCTCTCTGTCTCTCTGTTATGATCGCGCCGCGTAGTGCGACGCGATCGGAGGGGAAGTTGAACCCAGATGCAGAGTCGCCGAAGTAATGGAAAGGTGAGGCAGATCTGTAGCTCTTGTAGGTTGATTTAATAAACGTGGTAACATAACATAAACAACTTAGCTTGATCTCTCGTGACAAACGAAATGAACATGCGGCGTGGCGTCAATGGAAACGGCAATGACTAAGAGGAAAAAACAGGAAACTAAACCAGGACGAAACCAGAACGATCCGACGGCGTCCACAGAAAATCATAATGCTTAAATACCAAAAGTAATCTAATCACGTAATTAGTGACAGCTGATAATTATCGTGACGTCATGCCAGGAAAGGCAATCCAGCCACTCCTGACAGTACATCCCCTCTAAGGGACGGATTCTAGACGTCCCAAGGTCAATTACAACATGAGAAACGGGAACAAGCAGGGAGGGTGGGTGGGAGATCTAGAATTGTCCGGTGGTCTTCCACACCAACCCAAGAACAGACGGAGAGGTCGCTCCGGCGGGCGTCCGCGCCAGCCTGAAACAAGACGAGGCAGTAGTCGGTCCGGCGGGCGTCCGTTCCGGCCAGAAACGAGACGAGTCAGTGGCAGGTCTGGCGGGCGTCCGTGCCGGTCAGAAACAAGACGGGGCAGAGGCAAGTCTGGCGGGCGTCCGTGTCGGCCAGAAACAAGACGAGGCTGTGGTCGATCCGGTGGGCGTCCGCGCCGGCCAGAAACGAGACGAGTCAGTGGCAGGTCTGGCGGGCGTCCGCGCCGGCCAGAAACGAGACGAGGCAGTGGTCGGTCCGGCGGGCGTCCGCGCCGGCCAGAAACGAGACGAGGCAGTGGTCGGTCCGGCGGGCGTCCGTGTCGGCCAAGAACGTGACGAGGCAGTGGTCGATCCCGCGGGCGTCCGCGCCGGCCAGACACGAGACGAGGCTGTGGTCGATCCGGCGGGCGTCCGCGCCGGCCAGAAACGAGACGAGGCAGTGGTCGATCCGGCGGGCGTCCGCGCCGGCCAGAAACGAGACGAGGCAGTGGTCGGTCCGGCGGGCGTCCGCGTCGGCCAGAAACGAGACGAGGCTGAGGTCGATCCGGCGGGCGTCCGCGCCGGCCAGAAACGAGACGAGGCTGTGGTCGATCCGGCGGGGGTCCGCGCCGGCCAGAAACGAGACGAGGCCGTGGTCGGTCCGGCAGGCGTCCGCGCCGGCCAGAAACGAGACGAGGCTGTGGTTTACCCGGCGGGCGTCCGCGCCGGTCAAGAACGTGACGAGGCTGTGGTCGATCCGGCGGGCCTCCGTGCCAGCCAGAAACGAGACGAGGCAGTGGTCGGTCCGGCAGGCATCCCAGCTGGTCCCTTAAGTCTTTGCCAAACTGCCTGCCTTCAGGAGATATTAGAAGTTTTGTACGGTCGGGCACCTTACCCTGTTTGCTCGGGGGGTGGACAACCCTCTTCTCCCAGGAAACCGGAGCATTGCTTCTCTGGACGTCGCCGGCCCCGTCCTCCAGGGGCACCGGCGAATTGCCACTCTCGACGTCGCCGGCTTCTTCATCCAGGGACTCCGGCGAATTACCACTCTTGACGTCGCCAGCCCCTTCATCCAGGGACTCCGGCGAATTACCACTCTTGACGTCGCCAGCCCCTTCTTCCAGGGACTCCGGCGAATTACCACTCTTGACGTCGCCAGTCCCTTCTTCCAGGGACTCCGGCGAATTACCACTCTTGACGTCGCCAGCCCCTTCTTCCAGGGACTCCGGCGAATTACCACTCTTGACGTCGCCAGCCCCTTCTTCCAGGGACTCCGGCGAATTGCCACTCTTGACGTCGCCAGTCCCTTCTTCCAGGGACTCCGGCGAATTACCACTCTTGACGTCGCCAGCCCCTTCTTCCAGGGACTCCGGCGAATTACCACTCTTGACGTCGCCAGCCCCTTCTTCCAGGGACTCCGGCGAATTTCCACTCTTGACGTCGCCAGCCCCTTCTTCCAGGGACTCCAGCGAATTACCACTCTTGACGTCGCCAGACCCTTCTTCCAGGGACTCCGGCGAATTACCACTCTTGACATCGCCAGCCCCTTCTTCCAGGGACTCCGGCGAATTTCCAGTCTTGACGTCGCCAGCCCCTTCTTCCAGGGACTCAAGCGAATTACCACTCTTGACGTCGCCAGCCCCTTCTTCCAGGGACTCCGGCGCATTGCCACTCTCGACGTCACCGGCTTCCTCCTCCAGGGGCACCAGCGAATTACCACTCCTGACGTCACCGGCCCCATCCTCCAGGGGCAACGGCAAATTGGCACTCTCGACGTCGCCAGCCCCTTCTTCCAGGGACTCCGGCGCATTGCCACTCTCGACGTCGCCAGCCCCTTCTTCCAGGGACTCCGGCGCATTGCCACTCTCGACGTCACAGGCTTCCTCCTCCAGGGGCACCAGCGAATTACCACTCTTGACGTCACCGACCCCATCCTCCAGGGGCAACGGCAAATTGGCACTCTCGACATCGCCAGCCCCTTCTTCCAGGGACTCCGGCGAATTGCCACTCTCGACGTCACCGGCTTCTTCCTCCAGGGGCACCGGCGAATTGGCACTCTCGACGTCGCCAGCCCCTTCTTCCAGGGACTCCGGCGAATTGCCTCTCTCGACGTCGCCAGTCCCTTCTTCCAGGGACTCCGGCGAAATACCACTCTCGACGTCGCCGGCCCCGTCTTCCTCGAGCGCCGGAGCATCGTCGCCACTTCTGGGCGGGCAGGCGCTGGACGGGTAGGCGCTTGGGAGAGCGGTGCTTGGGAGAGCGGTGCTTGGGAGAGCGGTGCTTGGGAGAGCGGTGCTTGGGAGAGCGGTGCTTGGGAGAGCGATGCTTGGGAGAGCGGTGCTTGGGAGAGCGGTGCTTGGGAGAGCGGTGCTTGGGAGAGGGGTGCTTGGGAGAGCGGTGCTTGGGAGAGCGGTGCTTGGGAGAGCGGTGCTTGGGAGAGCGGTGCTTGGGAGAGCGGTGCTTGGGAGAGCGGTGCTTGGGAGAGCGGTGCTTGGGAGAGCGGTGCTTGGGAGAGCGATGCTTGGGAGAGCGGTGCTTGGGAGAGCGGTGCTAGAATGGCCGTCCGTCACCAGAAACCTGATCCGTGGCTTCGGTACGGGTGCGACCGGCGACCCCAAAGGCAACGGGAGTAATTTGCGTGGCCTTGGCACAGGAGCTTGGGGCACTTGAAACGGCGTGGTGGGCCGAGTAACTTTGGCCACTTGGACAGGCGTGGTCGGCCGAGTGACTTCGGCCACTTGGACAGGCGTGGTCGGCCGAGTGACTTCGGCCACTTGGACATGTTTGGTCGGCCGAGTGACTTCGGCCACTTGGACAGGCGTGGTCGGCCGAGTGACTTCGGCCACTTGGACAGGCGTGGTCGGCCGAGTGACTTCGGCCACTTGGACATGCGTGGTCGGCCGAGTGACTTCGGCCACTTGGACAGGCGTGGTCGGCCGAGTGACTTCGGCCACTTGGACAGGCGTGGTCGGCCGAGTGACTTCGGCCACTTGGACAGGCGTGGTCGGCCGAGTGACTTCGGCCACTTGGACAGGCGTGGTCGGCCGAGTGACTTCGGCCACTTGGACAGGCGTGGTCGGCCGAGTGACTTCGGCCACTTGGACAGGCATGGTCGGCCGAGTGACTTCGGCCACTTGGACAGGCGTGGTCGGCCGAGTGACTTCGGCCACTTGGAAAGGCGTGGTCGGCCGAGTGACTTCGGGCACTTGGAAAGGCGTGGTCGGCCGAGTGACTTCGGGCACTTGGAACGGGGAGGGCTGCATAGTCCTTAGGAGCTGCTGGTACAGCGTGGTCGGCCGAGTAACTTCAGGCACTTGGAAAGGCGTGGTCGGCCGAGGAACTTCGGGCTCTTGGAAAGGCGTGGTCGGCCGAGTAACTTCGGGAACTTGGAAAGGCGTGGTGGTGGTCGGAAAAGGAGCTTGGAGGGACGTGGTCGGAAAAGGAGCTTGGACGGACGTGGTCGGGCGCGTAACTTGGACAGTGGTTAGTGTGTCCAGGCATTGCTTTCGCTTCGCTCTACGGCGTGGCGCTCGGCGCCTCCTCTGGGAGGATTGCACAGCACCCCCGCCATCACGTCGTGCCTCATAATAGGTGGTTACCCCACTCTGTAATTGCTGGTCGGGGTATTTGGAGTAGGAATTATCGGGGGAAAAATCGGGATAATCCTCCTCCAGTGGAAGGTCTCGGGGTCCGAATTGGTCGAAGAATTCATCATCGGATTCCGAAACGCCAGCGAAAAAATCAATTTCCTCAACGATGTCCTCCTCACCAGAATCTTCAGGCTCCCTCCATGGTGAATCAATTCCTCTGGGCATAGGCATAAGATAACTTGGGCGGTCTCTGGTGGTTGTACGCACCCGGGCATCATGATGAAACGGTAAAGGCTTCCCAGGGCGACGTGCATAGCAGTGGTGGGGCGTATGAGTACGCTGCGGATTTAACTCTCCTACCAGCTGTGGCTCATCTTTAGCAATGATGTGCCTGAGAGCCCCGCACCACGGTGTGTTCATTACAAAACTCCTAAACGATTCTGAGGGGTTTCTTATACATTCCAAGCAATCCGGTGTCTTCGAGGTGGATGGTTGGCGTCGCCGAGTGCGTCGGCGCGAGCGTGGGTGGCGCTCCGCTGGGTCCATGATGGTCGGATCGTGCTGTTATGATCGCGCCGCGTAGTGCGACGCGATCGGAGGGGAAGTTGAACCCAGATGCAGAGTCGCCGAAGTAATGGAAAGGTGAGGCAGATCTGTAGCTCTTGTAGGTTGATTTAATAAACGTGGTAACATAACATAAACAACTTAGCTTGATCTCTCGTGACAAACGAAATGAACATGCGGCGTGGCGTCAATGGAAACGGCAATGACTAAGAGGAAAAAACAGGAAACGAAACCAGGACGAAACCAGAACGATCCGACGGCGTCCACAGAAAATCATAATGCTTAAATACCAAAAGTAATCTAATCACGTAATTAGTGACAGCTGATAATTATCGTGACGTCATGCCAGGAAAGGCAATCCAGCCACTCCTGACACTCTCTCTCTCCGTCTCTCTCTCTCTCTCCGTCTCTCTCTCTCTCTCTCTCTCTCTCTCTCTCTCTCTCTCTCTCTCTCTCTCTCTCTCTCTCTCTGTCTACACCTTTCCCCGTTGGTCTCCGGCCACTGCTTCTTGGCCCGGCGCGTTGTTCTCCTCGCATTGACTGCCTCTTTTTTCTCTGTGAGCAGTTCCTGCTAAGATCAACCTCCCCAAGAACCTGAAGGACAAAGAAGCTATTCCTGCCCTGCGAGGAGAGATGGTCAACATCAAGATACCTTTCGGAGGCAAGCCGGATCCGGTCATCACCTGGCAGAAGGGGCAAGATCTCATCGACAGCAACGGCCACTACCAAGTCATCGTCACGCGATCCTTCACTTCTCTGCTCTTCCCCAACGGCGTGGAGAAGAAGGACGCCGGCTTTTACATCGTCTGCGCCAAGAACCGATTTGGAATCGATCAGCAGACGGTGGAGCTGGATGTGGCGGATGTGCCCGACGCCCCCAGGGGCGTCCAAGCCAGCGACGTCTCCAGAGACTCGGTGGCCCTGAACTGGGTGGCTCCGGCCAACGACGGCGGCAGCAAGGTCGTCAGCTACGTCATCGAGAAGTGCCCCACCACCTCGGAGCGGTGGGAGCGCGTGGCTCAATCTCGCGACACCCGCTACACGGTGGTGGGCCTCTTCGGAGGGACCGGCTACCAGTTCAGGGTCATCGCCGAGAACAAGTTTGGACGGAGCGCGCCGTCCGAGGCCGGCGGCCCCGTCGTGACCAAGGAGGACAAATCCAGGGTGCTGCTGTACGACAGGGAGGTGGACGAGTCGGGGCACGTTCCCAGGGGCAAAGCGCCGCACTCGGACGCAAAGAACCTGCACGGCAAATTCGCCATCGCCGAAGAGCTGGGAAGGGGTCAGTTTGCCATCGTCCACCGTTGTGTGAGCGTCGGCTCCGACAAGACCTACATGGCCAAATTTGTCAAGGTCCGGGGTGCCGATCAGGCCCTGGTCAAGAAGGAAATTGCCACGCTCAACCTGGCCAGGCACGCCAACTTCCTCCTCCTCCACGAGTCCTTTGAGAGCCCCGAGGAGCTGGTGATGATCTACGACTTTGTCTCGGGCGCGGACATCTTCGAGCGCCTCCACGCCGCCGACTTTGAGCTCAACGAGCGAGAAATTGCCAATTACCTCCGGCAGATTTGCTCGGCCCTGCACTTCCTGCACGCTCAGAGCTACGGGCATTTCGACGTCCGCCCCGAGAACGTGGTGTACGAGACCAGAAGCGGCAGCCGCGTCAAAATCATCGAGTTGGGCCAGTCCAGGCACCTGACGCCCGGAGAGCAGATCAAGATCCAGTACACCACCGCCGAGTACGCCGCCCCCGAGATCCACCATGGCGATGCCGTGAGCGCCGTCACCGACATGTGGTCGGTGGGCGTCCTGGCCTACGTGCTCCTCTGCGGGCTCAACCCCTTTGCGGCCGAGACCCACCAGCAGATGGTCGACAACATTTCCAACGCCGCCTACGGTTACGACGACGAATCCTTCCAGCGAGTCAGCGTGGAAGCCATGGACTTTACGGACCGCCTGATGACCAAAGAGCGCAAGCACCGCATGACCTCCGCCGAGGCGCTGGCGCACCCGTGGCTCTCCGCCCCCCCGGAAAGTCTGAGCGGGAGAAGCATCCCCAGCGACAGACACGGGCGGTACTACCGGGCCGCCGCCAAGAAGGAATGGAGCACGGTGGTCTCTGCGGCCCGTGTGGCCAGCGGTGGCTCGGTCAGATCCCAACGCGGAGTGCTGGTGGCCAAGGTGAAGATCGCCCCTTCGAGCACGGACCGGTGGGAGGCCAGCTGGGCCACCGGGCGGCCGCCGAGGGCGACGACGTCAAGTTCGTCTGCAACATCGACAACTACGACGGCGCCACCGAAGTCACTTGGTGCTGCGGCGTCAGGCAGCTGGAAGCCGGCGACAAGTACGCCGTCCACTACGAGGACGGCACGGCCACCCTGGCCGTAGCCGGCGTGACCAGGGCCGACGACGGCACGTACAGGTGCAAGGTGGTCAACGAGTACGGCGAAGACAGCGTCTACGGCGAGCTGTTTGTGGACGGCGTCCGCTCCTACCGCCGCTTCTTCACCGCCTGCGCCGTCAAGAGGACCAAGCGGCGAATGGACGCGGCCCGAATGCTTCAGAAGCCGCCCGAGTTCACCCTGCCCCTTGTCAACCACCGGGCCCACCCTAATGGATACAACAGATAAAAGCCTCCGAAGGGGAGCGTTACAGCAAGTGTCACCTTACAACTTCCGAACGTCTCCTCGAATAGACGTTTTCGTCCCACTCTTATGGTCACAAGTTACAGAGTTGTTGATCATTCCATCACGTATGAGTAAAAACAACATCTGGGACTACAATAACAATCAAAGTATTTTACTAATAACAAAAACAGGAGACTAGACCTAACAACATTTAGATTAGAGTAATTATACAACCTCCTTGACCTAAGAATCATATAATATAATCATAATCATATAATCGTTACATACAGAAAAACCCGAAGTGTACGGTTACATAACGATAACAATATTCTTGTTATTGTCCGAATAGCCCTGGCCTCGTCACCAAGGGCCCACCAAATCTCAAGGACCCAGATTGGGTGGATTGTTTGTATAACCATCCTGGAACAAGCTGTCCACGTTAAAGATGACTTGGCGTGACCTCGCAACACTTTTGAAAACAGAAAGAGAATGATTTAACAAAGTAATGAATTAATACAGAGAAAATAAAGAGAATGATTTAATGAAGAAATGAATTAATATAACTATTATAATAGTAAAACAGAATAAACCCAACACCAGGCCACGCTTCGGGTGGAACGGGTCGCTCGCGTCAAGAGGGACGACGAGAGCGGACCGAGGCAGGATCCGGGCTGGGCTCAAAAGGAAGCGCTGGACAAGAAGGTGCGGCTTCATCAGATTTTGACCGACACCGTGGTCCTCCCTCTGCCGGCGGCCGCGGCGCAGGCGGTCAGGGAGGCGGCCACCGCCTACAAGCCCGCCGTGGCCACTAAGAAGAGCGAAAAGACCCAGGCCCAGGTGAAGCTGGAGAAAGCGGAGAGAAAGAAACGGGCCGACGAGAAGAGACTGCGCATGCCCTACGACGTGCCGGCGCCGCGGCCCCTCGACCCGCTGGCGCTGGGAGAGGACATGGAGATCAAACACTTCCGGCCTCTCTCCAACATGAAGTGGTACAGGAAACTCAGGGACCAGTACGAGTTCCCCGAGCCCCTGGAGAAAGTCCAACGCAAGAGGATGAAGCCGATTCGTCTCTCCAGGTGGGAGCGCTTCTACGAGGTGCCCGTGAGGATCAAAGACCAGTACAAGCCAAAGTGGCGCATCCCCTCGGCCACCCGGGACGACCTGGAGACGGTCAGGCCCTCCAGGCGCCGCACGCCTTCCCCAGGAACCGACTTCTACCGCCGAGTGCGAAGAAGGTCGCTGGGCGACCTGTCGGACGAGGAGCTGCTGCTGCTGCCGGTCGGCGAATATCTGTCCGTCAAGAGGACGGAGGAGGAGCGCCTTCGCCTGGAGGTGGGAGAGCCGGAGCTCGGCTACTCGGCCTCCCCGCCCGGCCTGAGCCCCGTGCGCTTCCGAGCGTCGTCGCCCGTCAGGGTGCGCGCCGTCGTCGACCGGGAGACGAAGCCGGCCCCAGCTTCCTCGACCTGCGTCAGCGCCACGACAAGGCCACGTACAAACCTCCCGGACAGAGGCAGAGAGTGTACGAAGACAGAGAGGATCAGGAGCTACTCCGACCTCACGCCACCGCCCACAGAATCACCACCTACAAGAGCCAACTCAAGCGAATGGAGTTGGAGGAGAAGAGCCAAAGTTTTCAAAAGGACACCCGCCGCGTGGCGGTGGCGGTGGCGGCGTCGGCGGCGGTGGCGGCGTCGGCGGTGGCGGCGTCGGCGGTGGCGGCGTCGGCGGCGGTGGCGGCGTCGGCGGCGGCGGCAAGAGCTTCGGAGTCCACCTGGTCCGAGCACGTGACGTTTCACGCCGCCGAATATATCCCCAAAGTTGTCAAGAAGCTCCCCGAGGCGGAGAGCGAAACTCCCCGCTGGGAAAAGCCGGTGGTGTCGGAGTCTGCCTTGCCCCAGGTGGATTTTCTCTCCCGCTACGAGGAGAGAAAGCAGACGCTCAGGTCTGAGCGGAGATGCGTCCAGCCAACGCCGGAGTCTCCTTTCAGCCTGGACCACGTCCCGCGCATGGGCATCCTCTTGCGCTCTCAACGCGTGGCCGCCGGTTCCGACGCCCGTTTCACCCTCAACGTCCAAGCCAAACCGTAGCCCAGAGTCAAGTGGTTTCACGACGGCAAAGATGTGGTGCCGGGCGCCAAATACCGCATCGCCAACTCGGGCGGACTGCTGACGCTCCAGATCAACGACTGCGTGACCACAGACGCCGGCACCTACTCGGTGGTGTGCGGAAACATCAAAGGGGAGATCTCCGACAGCGCCACTTTGGACGTGGTGGAGAGATACGCCGCCTTCTCTTGCGCCCGCGGGGACGAGGAGCCGCCGTCATGCCGTCCCGCCGATCCCACCCGACCGGACGCCTACCACATCTCGTCGACGACCGCCGAGGAATCGCCGGCCCAATCCGTGGGGGTGGTGGAGAGAGCGCGGCCCGCCCAAATCCTGAACACGCCGCAGTCTCTGAGTGTCGAGGAGAGAGATCCCGCCAGATTCACCTGCGACCTGGACGGTGACCCGGCTCCTTCCGTGGCGTGGCTTCGCGGGGGCGTGGAGCTGGGGTCCTCTGCCCGTCACCGTGTCGTCTCCACGCGGCACGGCCCCTCCCTTGAGATCTTGTCCGTGCTGGTGTCCGACCAAGGAAGTTATACTTTAATGGCAGTAAATCCCGCCGGTAAGCAGGAAGCCCATTTTACTCTGACTGTTGGAAAATCCCAGTCCCGGCAAAAAGTGACGGCCTTCCCGAGAGTCGCCTCTCCCGAAGCCGAGTGCCCCGAACCTGTCGAGAGCGGGCGGCCGATGGAGTCTCTCTCCTCTCCTGAACTGGTCAAGACGCCGCAGCGGATCAAGTCCCCCGAAGATGTCCAAACGCCGCAGCGGATCAAGTCCCCCGAAGATGTCCAAACGCCGCAACGGATCAAGTCCCCCGAACCGGTCAAAACGCCGACACGGATCAAGTCCCCCGAACCCGTCAAAACGGCGACACGCATCAAGTCCCCCGAACCCGTCAAAACGCCGACACGCATCAAGTCCCCCGAACCCGTCAAAACGCCGACACGCATCAAGTCCCCCGAACCGGTCAAAAGCCCGCAAAGGATGAAGTCCCCGGAGGCCGTCAAGTCGCCTGGCGCCAAATCTCCGCCGCCGCCTTCCGTTGCTGAAATCAAATCATTGAAAGGAGCGGCATCGGGGTTAGGGTTCAAGGACAACTCGGCCGTGAGTATTTTCCTTTTTCTGCGCTCCAACGTTGCCAGTCGCCTCCTCCCCGTTCTTCACGTGGCCCCGGTCCTTCGCAGGTTTCGGCCACATCCGACTTGACCACGAGCCGCACCGACGAGGCCTACTCTGTGGAGATACGCGGAGCGACGGCAGCGGACAGCGGAAAATACACCGTGGAGGCCAGAAACCAGCTGGGTCAGTATTCGTCCACTTCCGCTTTCAACCTCCTCGGTAAGTAGTTACAATTGTGACGCCACGGAAAACGTACCCGCCGGCAAACGTGCTGTTCCCATTCCCGCAGGCCATGCAGAAGAAGCCACCCAAGAGACGACACACCTGGAACAAAAAGCCGAAGCTTTCTCAACCTCTTCCGTCCAGGTGAAGACCACGGCCACGCGCTCCACCACTTTTAGCTCCACCGAGACAAAGAGCGTGCGCGTGGAAGCCTCCTCTTCTATCTCGCAGAGCCAGCGTGCAGCCGAACTTAGCTTCTTGTAAATAGGAACTTTTTTGTACCAAATTTGACATTCATGGAGTGACATTCGCATTCATGGATTGACATTCACATTCATGGATTGACATTAGTCCATCGTCCAACTAGCGTCTCGAATTGTTTTGAAACACGACGACACTTTTGCAGTTCCGTGTACATAATGTATATAGCCGGATCGGACGGTTATGCCAAATGTCTGCCTTGTTATTTCTAGCAAGAATATGAAGTGAAAGAGTGAACGCAAATGCGCTTCAGCGGGGGAAAGTCCCACACGGAACGAATACCCTGGCAAGCGTGGAAACCAAATCCCTGCGCCTCAACGCTACGTTGATGTCTAAGATGGCCTCGGCGGGTGGAGCGTCTCCCCGCCAAAGTTCAATCACCGGTGAAAGCAACCTCTGCTTTTTTTGACTCGTGTCGCCATTACCGTTTCCCGCCAAGGCGAGTCCCCCAGCGCCACTTGCGTCACCCTCGCGTGAGAGGCCTCGGCGGATCTCACTCTTGCTTTGGCTCGGGGCGACCATTCATTTTGTGACCAGCGGAGCGCGCGAGTGGCCTGCTCTTTCCCCTTGACATAGTGGCGCCGCTCCCGCCCGCAATGGTCCCCGGGGCCTTTCCCCAGCCTGGTTGCCCGACTATATCTGGGGGCAGTATAGTGGCGTACCCTCTCGGAGGATCTGGCTCGTTAGCGTGTTTGTGTGTGTGTGTGTGTAGCTTTCAGTCGGCATTGCCTCGTGCGCCTGCCGGCGGAAGCTTTTTTTTTCTTCTTCTTTTCTTTACTTGGTCCTCCTTGAGTGTTTGTTTGTCGTTTTGTTTTAATAAAGCATGATTTCAGCACCACACATTCTCTGGCCTGTTTTCTGACCAAAATACTGTGAATCACTTCTGGGTGGCGCTGTCAGGAGCGCCCAGTTTTGTCCCTCCTTGTTGGGTCCGAAATAACAGATCAACGCAATTACCAACCGTGCACCAAGGAAAAACGAGGCAGAGACTGTGTTATATTTTAAAGGCACCGGCCGGCGGAAGAGAGGTCGAGGCGCGAGGTGGTATCTCGCGCTCGGCTCGGTGGTTCTCTCTTATCTTTTCGAGGTGGAGGATGCCTTTATTGAATTTCACCATGATGTCACGGAAAAGTACAGAAGTTGAGATTATAGGCATCATGGAAAAATACAACAGTTGAACACTGAGGCGAGTTGAGAAGATATTATAGACATCATGGAAGAGCATAAGATGAGGACAGAGATTATAGACGGGGTGTTCTTTAGAAATGCACATTATATTAAGACTCCTGTTTTAAGCAACTTCACACTCCTGGCCTGCAACGACACCAAGGAGGTCACCCCGGAGCAGGCCGCGGCGTCCTTGTCATCGGGCTCCTCTGCGTCCGGCGACGGCAACTGGACGGCCGAGGCCAAAGTCACGCTCACACCTTTCATCAACGGAGGTACGTGTGCGCCACAAACCAATGTCCAGAAACCGTTACTTGCACTTTTTTTTATCAAATCATCTTTGTGTCATGAGAAAAAGCCAAGGTGGAGCCCATCTATTCGCCACGCTCATCTGTTGCTCACACGATCGTCACTGTCCCGTGTTCCCGTTAGTTTGAAGAAGTTGGTGTCAGAGAGCTGTCCTTTAACAAAGGAGGGTCTCTGACAGGGCCCCAGGGGAAACAAGTCCCAGAATATATGACAGGCTGATGATTGGCTCCAGAAGGAGGGTTTGGACATTTTATATGAAGTGCTAAATGTATACAAGAGTGATTGTTAAAAAATATATATCCACTCTCACCAGTCTGCATACCTTTCCCATTACTTACTCTGAAAATGTACATTGTTTATTATATCACCCAAGTCTTGTGTACGTTCTATACATTCCACACTTATCTTGAGACCCATTATTCCTTCTTCCTAGCTGCACAAGAAACCGCAAAGATCTCAAGGCCTAGGTACTAAATCATGTGAATTAAAAGACGAGCAAGCTTTAAAAAATCTTAATATAAAAATTCCTTTGTAACTGAAACCCACCCACACATTTTCAAATTCATGCCCACTGTGAGAGAGAGTTAGCATACAAACCGTCTTTTTATTTATTTATCTTTTACAGCGATTTTGAAGTGTTACTGTCAACTCAATCTTTAAACTCTTCAATTTATAAACAAGCAACCAAAATGTCCGGAGGTCGAAACTATAGAGATAAAATTAAACTCACTAAATGTTTTCGCTAATCATTGTAATTATACTTGTTTACGAGGGGCAATGTTCTGATACTACTTGCATGTTAAATGTAAGATATATCCCCTACGGCAGGGGTGGCCAACCAGTCAGAGACCAAGAGCCACATTTTTTACCGTGTTACCGCAAAGAGCCACATTTTTTACTGTGTTACCGCAAAGAGCCACATCACACAGATTTATTGTAAATGTCACACACCAGCATAGTGTTGTACCCGCGATTTTCCACGGGTAGAAGGTGGTAGTATTTCGCCTTTAAAAGACGGGTGAAATAATCAGACAGGTCCTTCGTGGTATTTGTATTTCAACCAACTTTAGTTATTTAAGCAATTCACACAAAACATAATATACAATAACACTCAAATATATACATAGTAACATATTAACAACCCGTTATAATCCAAAGCAATGTACTTGCTGCATAAACGATTATAACTTATGAGTATTGTAACTTGTTACCTTTTGTTCCGGCCGTCATTTACTGCATACTATTATGCTACTGTTATAACGGCGGCCGAAAGTAGCCTGCTGTAGACAATGCACCCGAGACGCGCACATTCGCGCACACACATAAAAAAAAGTAAACAACCCACGGTCGAAGGTAGCTCGCTTTAAACAATACCCGAGACTCGCACATTTACGCGCACACATAAAGAAGTAAACAAGCATCACTAAGCATTACTTTCTTTCTGACATGCTACTATTGCCTCTTGCACATCTCACACTCAATCGTTATTCAAAACAAAGCAACATACCTTTAAAAGACGGGTGAAATAATCAGACAGGCTCTTTGTTGTATTTCCAAAACCAACTTAGATAAATGTCTGAATAGCCCGTTATTATACCCTACCAAGGTCTATGACAGGGATGGGCAAACTTTTTGACTTGCGGGCCACTATGGGTTATAAAATTTGAACAAGGGGCCACAGCAGTACATTGACTGCTGGGCCAAATATAATAAAGCGTTGCTTGTAGTATCCAAACCTCATAGTACAGCAAGCACATGCAAATAAATGTTCAACACGTTTCACTAACATTGAGGACTGCATTTTCCAAATGCACAAGAGAAATAGTAGGCCAAATAGATTAGAATAGAAAACTGTGATCTATCAACCCTGGAGATTGCATCTGTTTTTAATACAATTCAATTGAAGGCACCAAGTAAAACAAATATCAACATTTATTGAAATCTTGATGAATATAACTTTCAACATTCAAAACATTACTACCCAACAACATAGGCGACTAACCTCAATCCTTTCTGTCCCGCTGCAGTGCGTAATTAAAAGATGCGCCCTTTCAAACTTTCAATTTTTTTATCATAGTAGAAAAACTCGAACTTTCAGTGGGAACAGTGTTGTTGGTAAAAATGAGGAGCTGAGCAGTGTCTTTAATGTCCGTACTTTCATCAAGCGCTAATGAAAATGACTCAAAGGTTGCCGCTTTTTTGTTTAACTCGCTCACTATATCTTCATCAATGAGTTCCACACGGCGAGTTATTGTCCTGCGTGATAAGCTGATTTTTTCGAACTTGCCTTTGCTCTCCGGACACAAAACACCAGCTGTCTCTATCATGCATTCTTTCAAAAACTCGCCTTCGGAGAAAGGCTTGCTAGCCTTTGCCAGTTTGAAGGCCAGCAAAAAGCTTGTCTTTGTGCTTGCCTCTTGAATTGCAGTTTGCCGGTGAAAAAAATTCTGCTGACTCTGCAAATTAGCCACCAATCTCTGAGCAGTAGCCGCTCGTTGTTGTGTTGACTGTTTGCTAGCGTAGTTTGCATGCTTCGTGGCAAAGTGACGGCTGATATTGTACTCTTTGAAAATAGCAATAGTTTCTTGGCATATCAGACATACAGCGGTTGATCGGACTTCAGTGAAGAAATATTTAGTTGTCCACTCTTTATTAAATACACGACACTCACTGTCCACTTTCCTTTTCTTTGGTCCGCTCATTTTTACAGAAGGGCTCAAATGACAATGAGAAAATTAAAGAGGGATAAATAAAGAGAAAGGCGCGACTCAACAAAGGCCTAAATGTCAGCGCGCCATTTATAGGTGAAACACGGTATTGCATGGACAAGATGTAATGAATGATTTATGAAGCATTATTATTTTATTTATTGGACAAGCTCGGCGGGCCGGATTAAATTGTCTAACGGGCCGTATACGGCCCGCGGGCCGTAGTTTGCCCATGTCTGGTCTATGACCATTGGTTAGTCATTACGTCATCGCCCCGTGTTTAACGCATGCTAGCGGCATGAGTCCCCTTTCAACTTAACACCTGCACTCATGTCTAACATCAACTACTTCACCCTGTCACACTCTCCCCCACAAAAACAAATGTCGTCCCGACATTAATATGCTCCCAAACATTTCCACTTTGGTGAGCCGATGCTCATTACAGTCCAGGCGGCCCGGCCACAGTTCAAATATAATCCACAACTCGTACGGTCCTACGGCGTACAACTGTGAACCTGTATAAAATCTCGCGAGAAATTAAATAACCGCATATAAGTATTTTATTTTGTAAAACGGAAGTCTCCATTTTGAAGGGACGCAATGACGTCACTTCCTTTTTCGCCACGGTCCTCTCAAACGGCACGATGTTAGCGAGCTCCAAATGTTTGTCGGAAGAATTTGGACTGTGTTCGTCCGTAAAAGAACGTGAGTACATTCTATCCTAATAACTCTAAAGTTGGCTATTTGTATCTCTGCGTTGTACATGCGCCGCAGTTGCAATGTTCCCCGAATCATGACCGTAGTAAGTTACTGTATTGACCACATGGCCGCCATGTCTGGTCGGCGTTTGGCTTTGAGGTTTGGTAATTATCTCCTTGCAATTGATTTCTCTCTCTTTATTGCGTTTAGTGGGACGTTCTTTCGGCTTTAGTAGTATTTTAACCTGTAACCTTTTTTGGTAGGCGTGATAGACCTCGAATTTGCCCATTTAAATGTTAGCATTCCCGACGTGAGGCTTTTGTTCAAAATGGCGACTATTAAAAAAAAGTTCATTCGTTCGTTCCTCTAATCTGCCATTTATTGACAAAGTAACACATGTCTAGTGGGTTAATATTACTAAAATGTGTTTAATAGTAGTGCTTAAATTATACAGATTTTGAAGGGGAGGGAGAGAGAGATACAGAGAGAGAAATGGGGGGGGGGATTTATTGCCACCCTCTGAAAAACAAAAGACAGGATATTGAATTGGAAAATAACGTTTTATTTCTTATAATTCGACATATATTTATAAAGTAACACAAAAATAGTAGTTTAATATTACCAAAATGTTTACTATGAAGACCCTAACAGTAGTACTATGAAGAGCCGAACAATAGTACTATGAAGACCCGAATAATACTACTACTACTAATATTCATTATCTTTGCAATTTTCCACTGCCTACTATTATTCCGGTGCCTACTATTATTCCGGTGCCTACTATTATTCGGGTGTTCATAGTAATAGTAGTACTAAAATTATACAGATTTCGAAGGGGGCTGGATGTTAATCCTTTCCCACCCTCTGGGAAAAAAAACAAGAGGATTTTGGATTGAAACAATGTTGTATTTCTTCTAATCCACCATCTATTGACAAAGTAACACAAAACTAGTGTTTAATGTTATTAAAATGTGTTTTATAGTAGTACTGAAATTATACAGATTTTTGAAGGGGGAGAGGGAGAGAGATGGACTCCAACCCTTTTTACACATCAACACGCTCGTTTCAAAGCAACATTTTTTAAATAAACTTGGAAAATAAGTTTAATCTAACCTTACACTAAACATAATTCTAATTTTGTTCTGCATTTTCATATCTTCCTTTTTCCCGGCTGGCCGGGTTCGCTGTTTATTCCGCTTCCAACCTGATTTTCACTATCGATGGGCTGTTTGCTTTCATATTCCCTTCAAAATATTCCGAAAATGATGCACACAAATGTCCTCACAATGGGATAACGCACGACCACTTGCCAACGATAAGTAATATATATTCCTCGTAATAGAGATCGCTACGCCATTTGCGCGAGTGACGGGGGGAAAACACTGTTATACACGAAAGAGATGCAGCAAAAAAGACTAGTGCGCTATAGTCAAACAGCTACATGTCTTGCTTTCTCGTATCTCGAAATTGGTCTTGTATCTAGAGATTATTTGCTCGAAACTTTACTCGTATCTCGAATTGCTCGTATGTCGAGCTACCACTATATATTGTCAATTTTAAATGATAATATATATTGTTGTGCCTTATATTTTTTTCAAAGTAAAAAGTACTGCAGCTGTAAATAGTTTGGGAAACACGTTCTAACTCCATACCACTTTACAGGTTCTTCTGGGCGCCAACGCAAGTCGTCTCAAGATGTCGTCTCATGTAAGTTTCTTTGAATTGATTTGACTTTTAATTGACTAACTCTAACCCTGAAACTAGTTTATTCGTAGGCATGATTGATGACATAACCCGCAATTGGTCTTGAAACCCAAAATGCCTCCCATACGCTTTGATTTAAAAAGTATTTCCCATTAATATGGTCTCTTCCTGCCATCTTGTGGCTGTTTTGAAAAAGTTCACCATACAATTATTTTTCCCGACCAAAAACTCAGCCACACCCTCTTTGATTTGAAAATTACTTCCCAGTAATATGATCTCTTGCTGCCATCTTGTGGCCGTTTGGAAAAAGTGCACCCTGCAATTATTTTTTTCCGACCCAAAAACCCTGCAATATTGTCCAGTAATGTGGCGCCCCAAAAGAGGTGACCCCCCCCCCCCCCACACACACACACACACACACACACACACAGTCGGTCATTAAAAGGCTTTCGGTTTATGTGATAGATGGCAATTTTCCCCCCCATTTTGTCATCCAGAGTGGCACGAGTTGTCGTCAGACGAAGAATCTAAAGACCAGGACGATTCCCGGTAGGCGTGCCAGGAGGCCGTCTATCCGTCTGTTTTCCAGGGAGAGAGAGAGGTGAACCGAGGCCGGCCTGTCTTCAACAAGGTATTCACCGGGCGTGCCGAGGTCCTCTGGCAGCACGTGGTGAAGCTCCACGCCCTGGCCACCTTCCACCAGAAGGCCAAAGTAGCCGGCGTGACGGCCATCGCCGGCCTGGCCCTGGCACCCTTCACCTTTGGGACATCGCTCATCGCCACGGCCGGAGGGATCAGATCGGCTTCCGCCAGCATCTCGAACAACGTCAATAACATCCAGTAGCGCAAGAAGGTGAGCGCCTAATTTGGGATAACACGTTCTTACCCTATACTACTTTACAGTTTCTTCTGCAGACCCTTAATAAATGCCACATCCACTTCTGCAGACCCTTAATGCCACATTTGGACATCAACGCAAGTCATCTCAAGATGTCGTCTCGTGTAAGTTTCTTCTAATTGATTAATGTTTTTCTGTTTAGTGTATTCTGGCACTTTTAATTGACTATAACCATAACCCTGAAACTAGTTTATTCGTAGGCGTGATTGATGACATAACCCGCAATTGGTCTTTAAACCCAAAATGCCTCCCATACTCTTTGATTTAAAAAGTATTTCCCATTAATATGGTCTCTTCCTGCCATCAGGATCTTCTGCTCCCGAGAGGACAAAAGCCAATTGGGCCGGCTGATCTAGGGTGGGGGGGCATTTGGGGGGGGTTGAGATGCTTTCATACCTCCACACCCTCCTTGCTGATGGCAAAGTCGTCAAAGTTGAGGATGGCGCTCTTGATGACGTGAACGGCGGGCAGGACCGTCATCCCGATGTTGATGGCGGTGCTCCGCTTGGAGTCCAGAACCAGGATCTCGGACTTTTTGCTCTCTGGCGCTTTCTGCGCGCATGCCACCCCCGCGGTCAAAGGGGCCCCCCCACCAAACGTCGGCGACGGTCGTCCCGGCTTACCTTGGCCCATGGCGTCTCTTTGGCCCTGGACTCAAAGAGATGCTCCAGCTTCCCCATGTCCACTTGGACCTTGTCCAGTGACGTCCACAGGGTGCCCCGTCCGAAGCGGCACTTGGCCGGCGTCTCCGTCTGCTTCAGTTCGCGCCAGAATAACTTGACCGTCTTCTTCTTCTTTGTCCCCGACGGCGGGGGAGGAGGAGGAGCTGGAGCGCCGGGTAGCGGTGGTGGACGAGGAGGAGGAGCCAGACTGCCTGGAAGGTGCGGAGGAGGAGGAGGTAACCGCTCCAGGGGTGCTGAAAGGCAGGAAAAGTCTGTGGTGTCCAGAACGTCCAGGTCCTCCTCCTCCAGGAGGTCTGAGAAGTCCAAGTCTTTAATCCGAAGGCTGGCGCCGCACAACTGGAAATGGTCCCACGCGTCCCCGGGTCCCAGCGAGGCGGTTTCCAGGCGCTGACGGGGACTCTCGGCGTCCACTCTGTTCGGCTGACGCGTCTGAGGCTTTTGGAGACGGCAGAAGAAAAAAAAAAAACATCTCGTCAAGTTCCGTGAAGAGCAAAATCCATAGCGGGTGATTCATAATGCACAGAAAGGGAGCTCAAAATGACACAATTGACCCAGAATCGCCCCAAAGTGTGCCAGCTGTGCCGCGCCAGGGGTCTTGACCTGCTCTTCTCGGTCCATCTGCTCGGACGCTTCCGGCTCCGTGCCGCGCGAGGAGGTCACGTCCTTGTCGGGGGCGGCCACGTCCTCGTCGGGGGCGCCCGCCTCCTCCGTCGAGACGGAGAATCTCGCCGGGACCCCTGCCCCGAGTTGGCCGTCGTCACGGCCGGCGGCGGACGCTTTGGAGAAGAGCATGTCCAGAAGGAACTTCCTGTCGTCGGACAGCGTGCTGATCTGGCGGCGAACGGCGGGGAGCTCAGGTATGCCTGGAGACAAAAGGCATGCTGAGGTTATTAGGATTTAAAAACAACAACAACAAATACGCCCCTTCACCACCCTACCCTCCCACATTAAAAGGATCGGACAACTACGGCCATCGAGGACCGCCAATGAGTTCATTGGGACATCAAACTTTTTGCACGTTTCCATTCTTTATCAAGATTTTGTTTCCTGGGTTAGGGTCAACCATACACCGAGGGGGGGGAAACAAACTTTCTAAGCCTGGAATGAGGCACTCGAGCAGGTGAAAATCAGCCGCGGACTGGGCGGGGGGGTTAACCCGAGTCTGTGGCGACTGCACCGTGGATCCTTGACCCGTGTGGTATTTTCAAATACATGGAACTATTATTTTTTTTTTTTTTACAAATTCAAACAAGACAAAGCTCCGTCGACTAAAAAAAAATACATCTATTAGAAGATGACCATTTTTGTTCATCCGATCATTGTACGACTGCAAAGTGACGTATATCGTCACGGCCAAAAAAAGATGGCCTTGGAAGGGCAACTTTCCCATGTTTTCTTTTTGAGCCATCCGCTTTTGTTAAAATGATCAGATAGCCAATAGCACAGGGATAGGAAGGGGTGTCCAAAGCGGCCACAACGCAAAGGGCCACAAGAACGGCCGCAGGACCTCGGCGGAGCGGGCAAAGAAAGTCCCATTGATGTTTCAGGAGATCGCCGAGCCCCTGTTTGACCTGAAGTTGGGCATGGAGCAGCTAGCCGGCAACCGGACCTTCAAGAAGATCCTGGCCACGCTGCTGGCCGTGGGGAACTTCCTCAACGGCTCCGAGGTGAGTGCGGGCGGGCGGGCCTGCGGCAGTGCGGCACGCCTTAATCCCTTGTAAGCCCTCCACCCATCCCTCCTTCAGGCCGGCGGCTTCGAGCTGGCTTACTTGGAGAAGGTGGCAGAGGTGAAGGACACGGTCCACCGCCAAACTCTGCTCCATCACGTCTGCGCCTTGGTCACGGAAAGCGAGCCGCGCTCGTCCGACGTCTACTCCGAGATCCCCGCCGTCACGCGTTCGGCCAAGGTGCGTCCCGGACACGGGGTTAGCTTAGGCCGGAGTTTAAAAGAGCCCGCCGCCGGACTCGTGGACCACTTTTCTGGCGGTGGTGAAAGCCACCTTTTTATTTTATAAATGGATGAAAGAAAGAAGATCAAACCACCGAGAATGGAGTGCAATTTTGGGCCGAGAACGAGTCGGGGTCTACTTCTAGTTCTCTCTCCCTCCGCTCTCTTTAGGTGGACTTTGAGCTGCTGGCGGACAATCTGCTCCAGCTGGAAAGACGCTGCAAGGCATCCTGGGAAAACCTTCAGGTGGTTTCCAAGCACGAGACCAAAAGCGCCCTGAAGAACAAGATGGCCGACTTCCTGAAGGACTGCACTCAAAGGATTCTCGATCTCAAGGTGGTCCACAGGAGAGTCATCAACAGGTCCGTCCTCCCTTCCGTCCTCCCGTCCGTCCTCCCGTCCGTCCTCCCGTCCGTCCTCCCGTCCGTCCTCCCGTCCCCTATGCCGCCGTGCTCGCCGGCGGCGTTTGTCAGTCCCGTTGCCGGAGAATTCAAATCCAACAATCGCGAGGTGTTGCGTCCACGGGAGACGTCCAGGCCGGGTGGGAGGAATTCTCATGAATTTAGCTGCCTGAAGTAGTACGGGGAAGAAGAAGTGGTAACATTACGAGATTTAAGTCTGTTCCCCTTTTGACGCTAACTGAACCGGAAGTTGTTTTGGGTTCGGGGGCATCTCCGTGGGCGCGTGGCATTTTGCATAATATCTGGAGGAAAAGTCCAACATTAAAACGAGGTTTAAAAACGTCCCATTCATTAGTTAAACATCAGTCGAACTGAAAGCTGTTCGAGTTCTCCGGACATCAACGTTGATGACGTTAGATCCAACTGGGAAAAAATGGATTTGTGAATATTGGGGGTTGGGGTGATTTACTTCCCCTTGATCAAACTTTAATGATAATGAGTTTCTAATGAGAATATAGGCAACAGTTTGAAGTCGGAAGACTTTCAGCAAGTTTCGCCTTGAGATTATTTCAATGCAAAAAGTGTGCCTGCCGCAGCTCAGACGACAGTAAAGAAATGATTTCAAAGTTTCATTTTTCGTAAATGCGCCCATGGATGCGGGCGATAATGTCATCATTTACTTACGCTTTTGCTTATCAACAAATATTCTTGATTCAACCGCTTTACGCACGTGCGTTTCTAGGTGGGGAAGGCAATCACTAAAGGCGCCCTGCCCTCCCTCCACAAGTCGTGTAGTGTTCATGCCATCCACAACTTTACTAAGGCTCGTGGCGTTGCTCGCAGGTTCCACTCGTTCCTTCTGTTCCTGGGTCAGCCGGCTGCATCGGCCCGGGACACCAAAGTGACGGGCTTCTGCCGGATCATCAGCGAGTTTGCGCTGGAGTACCGCACCACCAGAGAGGCGCTCACCCTCAAACGCAAGCGTGACAAACACAGGGAGAGGACCAAAACGCGGGGGAAGCTGATCACCGAGGTCAAACTCTTTTTCAAAGCATTTTCTTCTGCATTCTTTCTGCTAGACTCATCTTTTGCTCTCCATTGAAACGACTCTGCCCCAACTGGGCGTCCCAAAACGACTCTGCCCCAACTGGGCGTCCCAAAACGACTCTGCTCCAACAGGGCGCCCCAAAACGACTCTGCCCCAACTGGGCGTCCCAAAACGACTTTGCCGCTAGTGTGCATCCCGTCCGTTTGCACTGCGAGATTGACGGTTAACCCGTACATACTCTTTGGCCTGGTTTCAGACGGAGAAGTTCTCTGGAGCGCTGCCACGCCCCGAGGGCTCGGCCCCTGTCTCACCGGAGGCCAAGCACCGGACCATGACCCGGATGCTGACCCAAGATGACGGCAACCGGAGACGCTCTCACGCCGTCGGCGGTAAGGAGCCGTCCGATGGCCTTTCAAAGGAGCACTCTAATCCAGGGTCGCCCGCGCCACAGCGTCCCGCGGCCAGTCTCCGTCGCCTCGGGACCACCGAGACCGGTCGGACGACATTATGGAGCGTCTGGTGGAGTTGGTGACCCGCGACCCAGAGGCCAGGGCGTCCGCCCCCAAAACCCGGAAGCGCTCCCGGATCAACAGGAAGTCCAGTAAGCCACGTGCCGCCGCCGCCGGCTTCGGACGCGCTCTCCGTCTTGCGGCTGGGTTTTGGCCCATACCTTTCCTGGCGTTTTCCTAAGGCGTAAACTGTTGCCTGCCATTCACCTCCAATGACATCCAATTGGCTTAAAGTGGGAGCGCCCACGCATACCTTTCGTCCATCGCTGTTCGCTAAGTGCCGGCTAGCGATAACATTATCTTTTAAAAGTTGATTTTATGAGATCTTCTAAGGATTAAATTTGGAAATATTCAGGCCACTCTAAGGACTAATGCAGTACGTCAGGGAGAATGGAGATCAGCGGTCCCCAACCTTTTTCCCCACCATGGACCGGTAAAGCTCTTTCTATTTTCATGCGGACCGGTGAATGGGGAGGGTTATCACTTGAGTCAAAATTGTGTGGGGTCGGTGCACAAACGACACCCAAGACGACAAAAAAAACATTTCCCAAGCATAGTAGCAAGTATTTGTTATTATAACAACTTTCATCATTTCAAGTAGGAGAATGAGATTGAAAAGGTTAATATTTCTTACTCCGACGAACCGGCACTAGGCGGCCCGCGGACCGGTGGTTGGGGACCACTGATGTAGATGACTTTTTCCAAGTAGATTCACAAAGTATTTTAAGAATGAGTACCACTCCTTGAAATCATTTCACGTCTCCTGAAATTTTCGGTGACGGATAATCACACAACTTCAAAGTATTGCAAATTCTCCAGTCCCACTCCCTAGAAAAATAAAATATTTCTATTTTTTTTTTAAAAGCATCTATTCCCCGAGGGACAGGATGGAGCCCAGTTTGGGACGCATTGTACTTTTGGACCCGCCACCACGTGCATTGTTTTGGTCAAAACACACTAATCCGGCCGAATGTCTCCCTCCCTTCTTCTCTGCTGGCGGCGGCGGCCGTCCGCGGCCGTCTGCCCTCGCCGACATCGCGGCGGCCATCTCCGCTTCCGTCCGTTTGACGACAAGCGATTTACGTGGGCCCCAGTCCGACTGACCCCGACCTTTGGCGAAAAAAAAAAGCCACAGGTACGGACGGTACTTTGGTCGGCGTCCGCGTCTCGCCGTGGCTTCTCTTCTGCCCGATGTTTGCTTTTGCAACAATCCGGCCGGAAAGAAGCGGCGCCCGTGCCAGTTTTTGCTTCCAGATAGCCGTCCGTTCGTCCACCCGCTTGGAATGAGCTTAACCCCTTCCTGTAGCCATAGCAAGTCTTTTGAAGATATGTTCCCCTTTCTTTTAACGCTAAATGACGACAAAGTGTTTTTGACATGGGTTTCTGTGCAGTGAGGAGGACGCTGAAAAGCGGAGTGAGCGCCGAGACGTTGCGGGCCCTGGGGCTCCAAAAAAGCGCAGAGGACATATGACCATGGGCCGACGGAAAATGGCAAATACAGAGCACAAATGAAGAAATGCGACTATTTTTGGGTGCTGTCGAGGGAGGGCTACTGTGCACCTTTTTTGCAGTATTTTTCGCCCCTCTTCCACTAATCTTGGGTTTTTCTGCATTTTTAAAATTCTCTCTTCGCTTGGTCTTGTTTTTAACTGTTTGTTTACTGGGAAAAGTACTACTCGAATAAAAATGATTTTTTTAAATACATGTACAATTGTGTGCGTTTGGAGCTATTTTGTCTACAGTACATTGCAGTTTTGCCTTGATGCTTTTGTGGAAGTATTGTACGTAGTTGAGTAGGGAGTATTGAGGCTGCTTTGTTCTCCTCGCATGACTTCAAGGGTGTATTGTCCATTTGGGAGTGTTTAAACCAGTGGTGTCAAATGCATGGCCTGTGGGCCGAAACCGGTCCCCAAGGAGGTTCTGTCAGGCTCTCAGGGTGATTGAAAGTGAAGAAAACAGGAAACCATGAATATGGAGGTGAAAATTGTGAATCAGGGGTGTCTCGTACGCCAGAAATTGCAAACGTCAACCATTTTCAGGCAATTTTAAGGGTGCAGCTCATACACGGGGGCAGGCTTATTTACGAGAAAATGCGTTAAATTTCAAATGTCAATGTGTTCCTGTGCTTCTTTACACCAAAACAAAGGAAAGACGTGATATTTGGGTTATGCATAGCCAAGTGTGCTATAATTTTAATGGTCCGGCCCGCAAAGTCTACCCAGGCGTCTTATGTGGCCCGCGATGAGGAACAAGTTTGACATCCCTGGTTTAGATGACTTTGAGGGCTGTTTGACCTTTTTCGAGAGTATTTTGGCTGTGCAAGTAATTGATGTCTTTTGAATTCTAGGAAAGATACTTGGAAAACACACCTTAAGGCTACTTTTAGGCAGTAATCACAGTAGTCCGCAGAGGTCCAAATGGGGGTTCTGAGGTCCCGCCCCTAAGCCTACCTCCTGGGATTTAAAAGCCTTCCCGCCTCCCGCGGACTCCCAGACGCATCAAGTGGCCGCCATGCTCGCTCGTGCGTCCGCTGCGCTGCTGCTGCCGCCACTGCTTTTCCTCGCGCCCAGGGCGAGGGCGAGCTCGGACCCGGCAGAGGCAGAGGAAGAGCGAGCGGGGCACGGCCACGGCGGCGGGGGATACCGGGTGGTGCAATGGGAGTGGAGCTACGTGCAGACGCCTTACGTCATCGCCGTGTGGCTACTGGTGGCCAGCGTGGCCAAAATCTGTGGGTCCCTCCTGACGTCATGCCTCATGGGATATGTTTAGGAAGCAGGTTTCATTTGTGGACATTTGCACCGTGCCAATGGCGTTTCCTCCTTTCAGTGTTCCAGCTTTCACGGCGTTTGACGCGGGTGGTCCCCGAGAGCGTGCTTCTGATCCTGCTGGGATTGCGCTGGGCGGCCTGGCGCTGCTGGCCGACGACAAGCAGCCGTACCAGCTGGAGCCCGCCCTCTTCTTCCTCTTTCTGCTGCCCACCATCGTGGGCGATGCCGGCTACTTCATGCCGGCGCGCCTCTTCTTCGACAACCTGGGCGCCATCCTCACCTACGCCGTGGCCGGCACGCTGTGGAACGCCTTCGGCACCGGCTTGGCGCTGACCGCCGCCCACCGCCTGGGAGTCATCGGTCAGTCCCTTTCCGTGTCGTGATGGCGAGCAGCTGAAAGGCCTGGAGTATTTGGAAGGAGAATTCCAATCAGTGACCGTGCCTCTTTTTAGCGAGCTGTGGCGTCGATCGAGATTGGCGCTCTTTCATTTGCATTCGTACGAAACCGTTCCAATGTTCAAAGGTTACTTTGCTATAGATTTGACAAATGAATAGCCAAAAATATACAGCACGTGACCCGAGTTGACTGATCAACCAGGGGTATACAATTTCTCCGCAAATGGTAACTACTAGTTCTCTTTGTAACCATGTTTTTTTTTCCTCTTTGGCTTTAATCACCATTTTGATACTAATGTTTTTGGATTGTGGTTAGCGCCTCGGGCTCACAGCTCCAGGGTGATGGGTTCAAATCCAGGTCACGTCCACCTGTGTGGAGTTTACATTTTCCCCTGGGCGTGTGTGTGGTTTTCCTACGGGTACTCCGGTTCCCTCCCACACTCCAGTCTGTTTTCCCATATCCCTCTCCTCCACCACACCCGAATCAAGGGATCAACTCTTCAGCGAGATGTCCCGGTGCTCAATCACCATCCTGATTATTGATTGGGGTATGTTGGTGGAGGGAGACATGGAATACAGACTGGATAGGGGCCCTCCAGGACCACAGCCATTCAGGCTTCCCTAGACTACAGCTTTCGGCGCCGTTGACGGCAGTAGGGTGAGACCGAGGTCCTTTGGTCGAAATGACGGTAGCCGCCTTTTTGTTTTGAACGCGAGCCTGTGTTTTTTGGCCATTTATGCTTGACCTTGTTTCTTCTTTGTTCCCACACGACGGAGCAGATGAGCGCGTGGAGGCGGGGCTGCTGGACTTTTTGCTCTTCGGCGCCCTGATCTCGCCGGTGGACCCCGTGGCGGTGCTGGCAGTCTTTGAGGAGGTTCACGTCAACGACACGCTCTTCATCATTGTCTTCGGAGAGTCGCTGCTCAACGACGCCGTCACTGTGGTGATGATGCGCTTCCTTCCGTCTAAGATGTATTTTTTTTTCCCCGCTGCGGGGCGGCGAGCGTTCCGTCGCGAACGACCGTGACCTTTCCGTCCGTCCGTCTCGGTTGCCGGGAAGAGGCGCGGGAATGCGCGCCGCTCGTTACTTATTCCTTCTCCGTCCCCCGTCGCCGACCATCCGTCACTTAAACCTGGGAAACGGCCCGGCGCACAGTGGAGGTATTTGGGGTTGTACTCATCGCCGTTCCGATAAATCCACAACCATTTAGGATGGACCGGAACCCCCTTGGTCGGCAGCGGCGGTGGAGCATTTAACGATTAGACTTTTGAACAGATTAGCTAGCCCCGCTAATCCTCATCAGAACTCGGAATATGAGCTAATCCCGGCAACTAGCGAAGCGTGATGACCCGACACGCGACGGACGGCCGACACGCGAGCCAGGCCGCTGCGCTGCCATGCCCCCTTGGGCGGCCTTTTTTGCAATGAGCCATTTTGGGTTGTCTTCCAGGTGTTGTACAAGGTTTACATCTCCTTTGTGGAAGTCGGGACAGAAAATGTGCAGATGGCGGATTACTTTAAAGGAATGGGTGAGTGGGCGTCTGTCTCCAAGGCGCTTCCATTGTTACTGGTTCAAAAAAACGTCCCGATCAATCTCATTTATGCCATTTCTCCAACAATTGTGTGATGCTTAAGGTGGCTTAACTCTCCCGTAGGTCAGTGGTTCTCAAATAGGGGGTTGGCCCCCCCCGGGGTGGGCCCCCCCGGGTGGGCCCCCCCTTGGGTCCGCCGGACTGCCACATTCCGCCCGAGTGCGCTCCGGCGTTCCGAGACCTTACGTGTGTGTGTGTTTCTTTTTTGGCTCCTAGCGTCCTTCCTGGTGGTGAGCGCGGGCGGCACCTCGGTGGGCCTGGTCTTCGCCGTCATCCTGAGCTTGCTGACGTGCTTCACCAAGAAGGTCCGGATCATCGAGCCGCTCTTCGTCCTGCTGCTGGTCTACCTGGCGTACCTCACCGCCGAGCTGTTCTCCCTGTCATCCATCTTGTCGTGAGTTGGCCCGGCCGCCCAAGTTGTTGGACTCGCCTCTGTCCTGACGCGCCGGGAGGTCCGTTCGTCCGTCCAGGATGACCTTTTGCGGCATCGGCGCCAACAAGTACGTGGAGGCCAACATCTCGCAGAAATCTCGGACGGCGGTCAAGTACACAATGAAGACCCTGGCCAGCATCGCCGAAACCCTCATCTTCATCTTCCTCGGCATCTCCGCCGTGGACAAGTCCAAATGGGCCTGGGACACGGGCCTGGTGGCGTGCACCCTCATCTCCATCTTCATCTTCAGAGCCCTAGGTCAGTAAGTAGGTCAGGAGTGGAAAGATTTTTCTTGGGACTTCCCTTCTTAAGGGTCTGACTTTTTCTGGAGGCGATTGGATTCTCTATTTAGAGAATGTAACTCCCTCTGTTGGACTTGTGACTCCCTGAGCCCAAATTGCGACTTGATGCTCAAAGAAAATGTGACTTCCAGTGGCCGAGATAGGACATTCCGTAGAAAGAACGTGAATGTGCGCGGAGAGATTGCCACTTCCTTCGGAAAGAACACCACTTCCCTTTGTCCAGGAGTGATGGGTCAAACCTGGGTGCTCAACCGTTTCCGCCTGGTCCCGCTGGACAAGATCGACCAGGTGGTGATGTCGTATGGCGGGCTACGGGGGGCGATGGCCTTCGCTCTGGTGGTCCTCCTGGACGGTCAACGCGTCAAGGCCAAAGACTACTTTGTGGCCACCACCATTGTGGTGGTCTTCTTCACCGTCATGTTCCAGGTGTGAGACCGCGCCAAACCAATGGTATGCCACCATTTTATGGGTCACTGCAGCCAGACAGAACTTCCCCGACCCATCCCTTAGGGTTTGACCATCAAGCCCCTGGTCAAGTGGCTGAAAGTTCCTCGCTCCACCAGCAGGAAACCGACCATCAACGAGGAGATTCACGAGAGGGTGAGGCCTCGTCATCTTTTCCACGCTTTTCACGGCATCGTCATCATCCTCATCAAAATTCATCCAAATGATCCGGGACACACCGATGTGCTCCGGGGTGTATTGTATTGCTCCTGAAAAAAGATCATCCAGATACTTTGAAATCCATCCAAAAGTCATCGACATATTAGTTGGCCGAGACGTTTTTCCACCTTACCAAAAAGGACGCTCTCTTCTTGAAAGGCCTTCGATCACATCCTAACGGCAGTGGAGGACATCGCCGGTCTTCAGGGCTACCACCACTGGCGGGACAAGTGAGTTGCTCGCCGGGCCAGTCTCATCGGCGCCGTGGGACGGATTACTTAGGTCGTCCCTCGACGCCGACGCACAGATTATTTCATATTATTATCTTGGCCGCTCGTCGCCGCCGTATGCCTCAGGTGGGAACAGTTTGACAAGAATTACCTGAGCAAGCTCCTTCTGAGGAAGTCGGCGTACAGGAAGAGCGAGCTTTGGGAGGCGTATCAGAAGATCAACATCCGAGACGCCATCAGCGTCATCGACCAGGTGGGTGGGGCGGGCCGCCCGGCGCCGACAAGGCACTTGACGGCCATTGGGAGCCGGTTGTCAGGTTTAGAACCATATACATTCAATAATTCGGATCAGAGGTAGCACACGCAGAGTCGGCTTGATGAGATTTTCAAAGACATCAGCTGAGGGAGGGGTCGGGAGGTGCCAGCGCTTGGAGACGAGTCCATCTCCTTGCCTGACCAGTTCCAATCCCTACCTCCCTCCAACAGTTGAGCTGGTTTTATTAACAAAGGGTCATGTGACCTAGGTACAAACATAAGGCGGGAAGAAGTAGACAAAGAAGTGGGTGTCGTGAAAGATGACACCCCCTTAACTAAAAGGTGTCATGATGGAAGTTTCCACTGGGTCATGCAAAATTCTATTCTAGTTACTACACTATATAAACCAAAAGACATAATAATAAGCATAAAATACATTCATACTTCACATTTCCCCCCTTTAGTAACTTTGAAATAATTTTCATTAAACATCAAGTTATATCCCTCCTATCTAGGTATTAGAATACAAACATCATCAGCAGGTACTTATCAAAAAGTATGGAAAACAATAAAGTCATTTGTGAAGGCAAAGGTGAAAAACGTGAGATAGTTTTAAGGTTATATAGGAAAACAATAAAATCATTTGTGAAGGCGCAGCTGAAAAACGTGAGGTAGCTTTAAGGTTATATAAGAAAATCCCTCTGTGTCCCTCTTTATGAGCGAACACAGTTTTGAAGTTAAGACATGTACAATTACCCGGATGACGCGACATACTCGTCGCATTTCAAAATGGTGGGAGAATCTTCATTGCGGCATGTCATGCGGTGATACTGTATGTCACTGTAAGCTACCAGCGTGTGCTGGATAGTATTTCAAACCATAGCTTTCATGCAAGGGATTATACACATTGAGAAAATACAGAAGAGTAACATAATTGCAAGTAACGGTGTTAAAAATTTAACCAGGATCGCGAACCACGACCCGGATATTCACCACGACCAAAGTGATGCACCTATAGCTGAGTGATCCTGGGCCATGGCGTTGGCCAAGGCTTTCATTTCAGCTATTGCACGAATAATGTTACCTACGTCACCGATTTCATCTGGGATGAAAGTACAACCGTGTTCTCCGACCATGGCGCACACACCTCCATCCTTGGCTGTTATCAAATCCAAGACCATATGGTCTTGGCGCTCCATTTCTCTAAGGGCTTGTAATTCATCTGCTATGCCCTGTAGAGCCTTGAAAGTTTGGTTAATGAACAGTCCCATACGATAATTCAATGTCTCCACTCGGAGCATAACTTTACAAATTCTAAGCTGAGGAAGTAGTGACAGTATGAATTTTTTGGGGGGTGGACCATAGTTTATGGTCATCAGGAACATCACTGCCCCAAATTGAGTCATGTGGTTTGAATTGCACTGATCTCTTATCCCTTGCCTTTACTCCCCTTAGAAGGAAGGCATCCTGGACCATCTGCACCATTGCACACCGACCTGTCCATGCTGTGGGCAAACTCAAAAACACTGTATGGCCGCATAGCCAATACCCATCATTTTGAGGATTAGTGCCCATTACATCAGGGAGAGTGTAATAATCCCTGCAGGTGGCACCCGGGGGCGCTCCTGTGGCATTGAACTGGTCTTTGTTAGTGGTGTTTCGCGTGCACGGGGTAATTACCTGACTGCAGCACTTCATGGGGACTTCCCCCAACGGCATGGAGTGGCCAAAAAGGGACATGATACTGGCAAAACACACGGCTTTAAAACCACGTGGGTATGGGACGTCGTTCAACATAGCAAGATCTGTCCAATTGTATTTTAGGAGTCTTGTAAAATGTCTACCCGCCAAATGTGGTACAGTCGGATTAATTTGGGGAACTGTAGCCCTAATAGCAGCTTCTAGGTACCATGGAGGTGTGTTGGTGTCATAGTCGTAGGGATTAATTGGCTTAAGATAAACTGGCGGGGTGCCTGTGGAAATAGGTATACGACTACACACAACAATTTTCATTCACACCGGACAATTTCTTCTGAAACATCATGAAATTATACCACACATTTTCTTCATAATAATTCTTTTGATCACTCTTTTCATACCACCTCACTCTTTTTTGCGACAGTAGCATGGGACCATCTTGATTTCCTGCTCGAGTCTCAGTGGGCAGGGCATCCAGCCACGCCCAGGTTGTGGCTGATAGTAGAGTCGTTGTGATGAGGGTGGAGGCAGCTTTCATTTTGGCTTCTGCGCGGGAATGCTAAGTCTACGAAATGTCAAAGTTAAGCGAGGGGCGCTCGGGGCAGGTGAGTAGACGTCTGATGATGTTCCACGGACAAGGGTTTTGGTACCGTCCGGCTTGCAGTCTACTCACAGTCCCCTATGTTTCGAACCACCTTGACCTGAGATTGGTGAATCTACGTATACCTCTCAGCAATCTTTGCAGCAGTGGAGGTTGGTGAGTTGGGCCACGAATGGGTCTTCCCATCGTGGAGAGAACCAGGACATCCTTTTTATGACTCGGATCAGCATCCAGTCACCTGGCTTCACCACCTCCTGCAAAGTAGACAAAAGGGGATCACGGCAGCTTGCATGTTCTTTGGACAAGTTTCTCCAGACAGTTACCATCCATTCTGTGATTAGGTCTGCCTTGCCCTTAGCCTTTTGTCATGTTTCACCTTCCCATAGAGGATGTTGAAATGGTCTTCCATGAACATTTGTTTGCTCTACCAGTCCCACACTCTTTGGACGTTGTCCTCGTTTGGGCCTGAGGTTACCTTGCACACCAGGTCTGCAACAAATCAAACGGTTCCTACAAAAAATTTAAAAGTAGGTATTTAGACCTCTGGGACATGGAACACACGCTGTACTATGTCCATCATCCCCCCTGTTGAGACATGGTTCAATCCATGGCTCAATTTTGGAATAATTTTTGGGAGGCACGCTAGGCCTTTAGCTGTGTACAGGTCTTCTGCAGACTGTTCTGTGTTCTTTTTGTATAGATGCATCTCTACCTTCTGTGATGCAATGTTTTGCATATTAATTAATACTGTTTTCGACTCAGTTTTTGTTGTTGTGAATACTGTGCAGTAAGTGTTTGCGCTGCTGCTTTAGCTGCTGTCGTTTGTTTTGTTTGTTTTGTTTTGTTTTTGCACTACAAGCGCCTGAGGATTGCCCTCAGATAGCGCTAGAGCTGCCACTGGAACGCGGATTATTTCATCCGGGGGGTAGTCGGAGGTGAGGGGCAGTCAAATGTCTCCGGCTGGATGAAAAACGTAGGGTGCCACGGTCCTTGTTGGCAGCTCTGAGTGGTATTTGTTGGAATTCGCAGGCCGCAGCGAGCGGCCTCTCAGGAGACACCACGTGAAGGTTTCCAACTTTGTCTCCCAGCTGCTGTCGTCTTTAGCGCGTGCTCAACACCTGCATACGGCCACTTGGTTGGGCTTAATTCTCTAATGGACAAAAATCACAACAATCTTACTTATTCCATCACTTTGCTTGTGAAAATCTGAATGCTTTATCAGTCAAAAGTAGATATACTAGCTGTTATTCTATTGTGGTTGCTGCTTCCTTGTTAAGATCAATAACTATATTTGATTTTTCCTTTCCTGCAATTACACAAATTAACTAATCATGCTAAAAATATGAAGAATACATAGAGCAAACCAGGCTGCCTTCTCCTCAGGAAAACAGCTTTCCCGCTCTCTGTAACAGTTACATTGACATCAATTAATATCCAGAAACAAATGTATACATTTATAATTCTGAAAAGAATTGAACGCACTAAACTGTAACAACCCCTTGTTTATCAGGGTTAATATTTTCTAGCATAATTGTCCTTTAGAGCAATTAAAACTCATTACTTATAAATTGCATACTAATCAAGTCCCAATTCAATTAACAATGTGTATTGCGTTGCATATTAGACTCAATTATTTGAAATTCAAAATATCCCAAACTAGTAGTCTTTTTTATCAAATGTAACATTCCATTGTCTTTGGAGTTTGCCAATCATCTCCTTTAAAACTTTCTTAATCAACATTTTCCAATAGTCTGGCATAAAATCAAAATTTAGTTACATATCTATCCATTGTAGTCTCTTTTTCTCTCTAATCGTTTACTTTAAAAATCTGTAAGAAGGTTTGTTCTCAATTGAAACGCTTTCACTCTTTTATGGAGACAATAAAACCAATATAAAAGTTCCTTATGGTTTATGGCATTGCTCCTCGAGCAATAATCTTTCCAATCAATATTGGATGCTTTCCATTACGTCTGATCACGTCAATAAGCTTATCTTACCTGTCTCCTCAAACGTTTCAACTGAGAGAACCTCCTTACAGTGCAAAGGTGTATCTGCATTCTCCTTTTCAGCTATTTTCATGTCTGCTGTTTGGTCAGCAACAGTTGTACGGATGTTCTCATTTTGGGTTGCTCGTGCGTCTTCTCCATGTTTCCTGTTGAAAAACACAGTCTTCTTCTGCTAACTCAAAATTAGTGCGTTTCTTTAAAGTTTTTCTTTTATACAGATAGCCAGATTAGAGTCATCCTTCAGCTCCAATCGTGTAGTGAATAATGGCGTTTGGTAGGGTAACGAAATATGGAACATTTTGTCAATTCAGTCAATTAATCTGTTAACACAATTTGGATGCCATTATCCCTATACATCAATGGTACTTTGGAATTTCATATGATGCACTGTTTTTGTTTTTCTCAGTGCTTCAAATTTTCGCATTGCAGATTTGTTCCTCCAATCCAATGCATTATCATCAAAAAAAATTTCTTTGGACTAAACTATTTTCCTTGATTTTTCATCGCCATCCAAAAAAAAACTTATTGGCGATTTCAGAAATTGATTTCAAATTTCCAATCCTTCGCTGCCATCCCTGAAAAGGGCTTATTGGCAGTTTCAGAAATTGATTCCAATTTGCTAAATCCTTTTCCACCTTGATATCTAAGGGATCAATTATATCTTGGTGGATGGCCAATCAAGAACACAAAAACACAAAAAGACAAACAACCATTCACGCTCACACGCATTCATAATCAGACATCAGTGGTCTGCAATTTTTTTATCACTAGTGGAGAGCGCCATCCCTGAAAAGGGCTTATTGGCAGCTAACCACCTTTTTCTGTCCTATCAGCACTAATCATTCTCAAAAGAACTAGGTTAATAGTCATTAATATGACTCACACTAAAGCATATTTCATCTAGTGATGGAAAAACAATGAATTATATTTCGTGCACTAAACATGATTCATCTTATTCCATCCTATAGAAATCATGCTTATCCTAAATTAATTATTTTATCTAAACTTGTCAGGTACAATTTAATAATTTGGATCAATGCCATTTCTGCATTGTAAACTTCTCGTTTGATATCATTAACAATTTGGATGAATGCCATTTCTGTCTCCTCTGCCTCTAAATTCTTATCTCCCTCTGCTCTTGTTGATGCGAGGTAACCTGAGACATCTTGTCTGGCATTCCAGGAGACCCCCAGCCTGGTACGAGGGGGAGAAAAGGAGGGGGGCCACGGTCATTTAGCAGGCCTGGCATCCATCAAACCTGTCCTGCTGGCGAGTTTTGGGATGGGTTAGGGAAAGAAGGCTTTTTTTTTTCACCCCATTTGGCCGCCATTTTTCCTTTGTCCTCGGCTCAGCCATTTTTTCTTCACATGTGCTTTGCCCTTTTCACCCCCCACCCTTTGTCTTTATTCTTCCTCCACTCTTTCATATATGTGCAATTATCCTGGAAAATGCTTTAGCATAAACTTCATGTTGGTTGAGAGTTCTTTGCTGTTTGTTAAACCCATTTTTGCAACTTTTCTTTTGTTTGAAGATTTTTTGAACTTTTTCCAAACAATGGTCAAATGTTACTCTATTAATATATTTCTTTAGGATTTTTTAGGGACGTCCCAACTAATTTATTATCTTATTTACCCGCCTAGATAGTCGTTTATACTCTTATTTTGCGCGGCAATCATCGAGATTTATGACTGCGTCACGGCATATTTCAGGTTCATATATATATATATATATATATATATATATATATATATATATCCTTTCGGTTGATATATATATATATATATATATATATATATATATATATATATATATATATATATATATATATATATATATATATATATATATATATATATATATATATATATATATATATACTTCATATGAAGATTACTTTTATCAAGCGCTTTTACTCATCAGGTGCTGTATTTTTGGAAGGTTTCCCTTATTTTTAACAATCTCCAAAAATCCTTTACGAGGGATTCTTTCACCCTCTAGTCTAAACCGCGTCACCAGTTTTCCTTACGAATGTCACCTATGGCCGAAGTGTACATTCGCCGCATATCTTGTGTATTCCCTTTATTTTTTTTTTTGACATACATACTCCCCAACGATATGCAAATATTTCCTATTTATGGAACGTTTTTCTTCGACTTTTTCACGAGAGGAAAAACGGGATTTTCACCAGCTTTGTTATATATAAATTTTAAACAGCCCTACCGTCTCTTGTACGTGCATCCTCTCTCCGGCCGGGTTCCTTCTTCAAACGGGCCGCGATCGACCGAAAAGCCCCCTCTTTCAAAGTAAGAGGGCTGACGTCAGTAATTCTTGGCCTTCAGTCCACCGCGGTCCAAGAAATTCAGAAATGAATCCCCGGGTTTTTCGGCACCAGAAAATGTCAGGTTTATAACCATATACATTCAATAATTCGGATCAGAGGTAGCACACGCAGAGTCGGCTTGATGAGATTTTCAAAGACATCAGCTGAGGGAGGGGTCGGGAGGTGCCAGCGCTTGGAGACGAGTCCATCTCCTTGCCTGACCAGTTCCAATCCCTACCTCCCTCCAACAGTTGAGCTGGTTTTATTAACAAAGGGTCATGTGACCTAGGTACAAACATAAGGCGGGAAGAAGTAGACAAAGAAGTGGGTGTCGTGAAAGATGACACCCCCTTAACTAAAAGGTGTCATGATGGAAGTTTCCACTGGGTCATGCAAAATTCTATTCTAGTTACTACACTATATAAACCAAAAGACATAATAATAAGCATAAAATACATTCATACTTCACACCGGTGTCATTCGGTCAACGTCACGTCGGCCGTGGCGGGCAAGCCGTCGGCCTC